>NC_045631.1:33178834-34526334 GCF_009829155.1 Mustela erminea
AGAGCCCTATGCCTGGTTTGATCTCATGACCCTGAGATCATGACCCAAGCGGAAATCAAGAGTCTGACACTCAACAGATTAAGCTCCCAAGGTACCCCCACTCTCAGGTTCTTCTTATGTGCTCTTCTCCGTAAGACAGCTCTCAACAAGGCTGTTTGTTTCACTAAAACAAGGAAGCTGAGAAGAGCCAGGAGGAGAAGGAAAGAATCAACACAAGATGGAAGTCAGAGCTTCTTTATAAATCAGCCTCAGAAGTGACATCCTATACTTGCATTCTCTTTATTAGAGGCAAGTCTGTAGGTGAGCCCGCACTCAGGAAGAAGGGATTACACAGAGGTATGGATATTAGGAGTAAACCAGATGCATAGAGGCATACTGGCATCACTGGGAGCCGTCACAGAACTTTCCTACCATACGAGAGTCTCAGAAAATACTTCATGGCCTCACCTCTACATCACTTCAGCCTGGTAGAGCCTTTAGCAGTAGGAAAGCTGATATTTTTATCTCCATCAGTCTATCTCCAAGTCTGTCTCTGAATTTGAATTCAGAGTGAGTGACAGCATCCTTGTTCATACTTTTTTCTCTTCCTAGATTTGTTTCTTCCTCATCCACATTGATAAAACTCACCGGCTTTTCAAGATTCAGATTTAATATCTTTGCCTTTAAGAATTTTTTATGATGGGGCACCTGGGTGGTTCAGTGGGTTAAAGCCTCGGCCTTCAGCTCAGGTCGTGGTCTCAGGGTCCTGGGATCGAGCCCCGCATTGGGCTCTCTGTGCCGCGGGGAGCTTGCTTCCTCCTCTCTCTCTCCCTACTTGTGATGTCTCTCTCTGTCAAATAAATAAATAAAATCTTAAAAAAAAAAAAAGAATTTTTTATGAAGTCCCAAGGAGCCAACACAAACACACATCAGTTTCTGGAGGTATTATCTAAGTGTGAAAGAAAAGACAGCTGGAGTTATTTTCCTTGAACTCAGTAGAGAAGCATTTAGAGACAGGGGATGGGTATCCTTTCAGTCAATGCCACTCCTAACGCAGCCTCTGAAGGTGAAACCCAAGGCACTCTCTTTTTTACATCTATTTTTTTTTTAGCTTGTCTTTTTGTTTTTTTTTTTTTTTACAGCTTTATTGAGATATAATGGCATGTAACCTTGTACCAGTTTAAGGTGTACAACATGATGATTTGATGCATACACAGATAGTGAAATGATTATCACAGTAAAGTTAATAGATCCATTGCCATACATTTTGACTCTGGGTGTGTGTTGAGAACTTTTAAGATCTTACTTTCAAAGCAATAGTCAAGTGTACAATATAGTATTGTTAACTATAGTTACCATGCTCTACAGTGAGTTCCCAGACCTTATTTATCTTGTAAACTGAAGTTTATGCCCTTTGACCAACATCTCCCATTTTCTCTACTCTCCCCCAAGTCACTAGCAGTCACCATTCTACTTTCTGTTCATAGGACCTCAGGTTTTTGTTTGTTTGTTTTTGGATTTTTGGTGTTTTGTTTTGTTTTTGTTTTTAGATTCCACATATAAATGAGATCATATAGTTTTGTCTTTCTCATCTGACTTATTTCACAACCAAATTACAGGTTCCTCCAGTGGTATAACCTTGCTCCTTTAAGATGAAGTGACTGTTTACAATGGCCCTCTTCCTTACCTCCACATGATGGGGTCTTAGGGTGCTCCAGCTTTTGTGGGGTGAGCAGTGATACTCGTCACCCCTACTGCATCCATTCTGTAGATGGATGGAGATGAGGATAGGCTCTAATTAGTGTCTGGTATTGCTTTTGAGGTAACGTATATTTTATACCCATACTAAGGGAATAATATCTTGTTTATTACATGAAACCTACTCAGCTCTTAAGAGTCAGCGGCTTATTATTGAGGTGTCCTTGATTTCTTATCTGCTCAGATTGGACCCTTTTGGAATAATAAAGCACCTCATTAGCTTTTTAATATCTGTTCTTGCTATTTCCATGAATGTTTGTCAGTCCTGATTTAGCATTTAACTTCAACAGTCCTATTTGGATGGATGAAATGTGTGTGTGTATGTGTGTATGAAAAGGATTGCCAATTTTTCCTACCATATTAGCAAGCAAACAAAAATTAATCTGTATTCAATGAAGTAAAATAAGGAGAGAACATGAAAGAGAATAGAAGGAAGAGTTTCACAAAGGGGAATAACATACTGCAGGCAATAAAATGGAAATAAACTTGAGTGATCAAATGCTTGTCTGACAGTGAGACTATAAGGTAATACTTGTATCAATTACACTAATAAATTTAGGCTCCTAGATTAAATGGTCAATTTAAGGAAACCATAATTGAACAAAATTTCTTAAGGCATTTGATTAAAACTATAATCAGGAGACAAAATTGAAAAGTTGTAATTCTAGATTTCACCCTACACACAATTTTATTTGTGCATTTCCATCAAGTCTACAAGGAACTATTAATTTTTATGCTGAAACAATTCCAGAGCCTAGGAAAAGTTCCCAAGGTTATTTACTATAGGTTATATTGCATGCATACCAAAAGCAAACACAGATACAATACTAGGGAAGAAGACCAGAGGGCAAGGTTTCTAAATTGGCATAAGCACAGGTTATGAAAAGCAGCTCATTACAATGATGCAGATGCCTAACAGCTGGTGGCTAGGAGGGAATGAGAAGACTTTGTACTTTGGCTAAGGAGATGAGCTTATTCAAATTTTGATTGTGATACTGAAAAAGGAAGCACTATGTAATTATATGGACAAATACATTCTTTTGGTCATTAATTTATTTTATAAAAGGAACTATGTACACTTGATTCAATCCCATTAATTCCCCTACATGAAAAAGAAAGCTGTTACTAACCAGCAGTCCGTCTTACAACACAGGGCATTTTAGAGTCTGAGAAAATGGCAGCAAAAGTGGTGAAGTCAGAGAGAAAGTTCAAAAGCAGCAGCCTTGGAGAACTAATTAAAATCTTACAAATGTAAGTGAAGTAAAACTTCCAAGTAGGAAGGTTTGCTTGAAGGAAGGCTTGAAGGATTAATTAAAATCTTACAAACTGGGTTAAGCATAACTTCAATTAGGGACGAATGGCATAGATTACAAGGCTGTAGAAGGATAGGGCTTTAGCCTAAGGGGCATCAAGAGAAAAGAACCAGGAGGGACATTCACAGAAGAAACAAAGACCAATTTGAGGAAGGGTAATTATTTTATATAAAAGGATTGGGTTTTAGCCCTTCCTATTAGTTAAATGAAGAAAGGCTTGGCTGGATTTGTTCTTAGCACAGAATATGCATGGAAAGATGGAAGACGGAGGGGGTGGGTCATGGTGACTATGATTAAGTGTAGAGTAATGATTAGATAAGAGGCCATGACTGTGTTCCAAAAGAAATACCCAGGAAGGGTATTGTTCAGACTTAACATGAAACTAAGTAAACAGATTCAGAGAAGTATAATGGTCAATTTACATGTTCAAGGTGGCTTGGACAAAACATTATTGAGGGTATTTTAGATAAGATTAGCATTTAAATGTGATGGACTTTGAATAAAGCAGTTAGCCCACAGTATGTGGATGGGCCTTATCCAATCAGTAGAAGGCCTACATAGAACCAAAAGATTGGCCTCCCCTGAGGAAGAGAGAATTCTCCAGCAGACGGTCTTCACAGATTTTCTGGGTCTTCAGCCTGCTGGAACACCTTGTAGCTTTTGGGTTTGCCAGTCTCCATAATCACATGAACCAGTTCTTTATAATAAGCCAACCCCCGTATCTCTATCTTACTTTCAGCATAGATATAAATATACAGATAAATATTAGTTACAAATACACACTCACATTCTATTGGCTCTGTTTTTCTAGAGAATCCTAATACATGAAATAAGTAAACAATTATTTCTGATGTTAGAAGCTTAGATATAACCAGTAACCAGTAAGATTATAGGAGTGAGGGCACCTGGGTGGCTCAGTGGGTTAAGCCGCTGCCTTCAGCTCAGGTCATGATCTCAGGGTCCTGGGATGGAGTCCCGCATCGGGCTCCCTGCTCAGCAGGGAGCCCGCTTCCCTCCTCTCTGCCTGCCTCTCTGCCTACTTGTGATCTCTGTCTGTCAAACAAACAAACAAACAAACAAACAAACAAAAGATTATAGGAATGAGAGCTTTCTTTCTTTCTTTCTTTCTTTCTTTCTTTCTTTCTCTCCCCTCCCCTCCCCTTCCCTCCACTCTCTTTTCCTCTTCTTTCCTCTCCTTTCCTCTTCCCCACATGCTAAAAATGCAAGTCTAAAAATGGTTGGTGAGGGTAAAAATTATAATATTTTTCTATTCAATGTAGCTTATGAGTTTTTTTTTTTTTAAAAAAACACCCAACACAGCAGTATATATTGTTTATAGATTCCTATGTTTACTTTAAAAGTCAAAAGGCTTGTGTAGGATTAATACACACAAACTTCAGGGCATTAGTTAGCCCTGGAAAGGGAGGAGAGGGGAACAGAGGAGTGAAGGAGAATGAGGTTTTGTTGTTTTTTATAATATTTCATTTATTTTAAAATAGGGGGCTATGAAAAGCAAATAGTACAAACTATTAATATCTCTTTAATCTCAGATGTAGATGCATGAATGATTGCAGCATTGTTTTCTGTACTTTGGTGGGTGATTAAAATATTTTATAATTCAAATGAAAATAGTATATGAAAAAGAATGCAACCAGGATGGACAGTAGATGTGAATCTTTTTTTATTCTTATTCTGAGAAACAGCTACCAAGGCAGGCATTCACTGACCAGCTCTGGTGTACTATTAGTTGTGCCAAGAGTTAGAGATACAACCAGCAAAATAGACCAGACTTCCACACCTCAGAAGCTCACTCCAGAGAGGTAGACAGAGACACATAGTCAAAGAAAACTTTGTAAACCATAGGCATCGGACCATTGAGGAAATGCTTTTGCCTGAAATTGAGAATAGGGAAGACCTTATAGGAGAAGTGAGTTTAATTTTTTTTTATTTTTTTTAAATTAAATTAATTTATTTATTTTCAGAAAAACAGTTTTCATTATTTTTTCACCACACCCAGTGCTCCATGCAATCCGTGCCCTCTATAATACCCACCACCTGGTACCCCAACCTCCCACCCCCCCGCCACTTCAAACCCCTCAGATTGTTTTTCAGAGTCTGTAGCCTCTCATGATTCACCTCCCCTTCCAATTTACCCCAACTCCTTTCTCCTTTCTAACTCCCCTTATCCTCCATGATATTTGTTATGCTCTACAAATAAGTGAAACCATATGATAATTGACTCTCTCTGCTTGACTGATTTCACTCAGCATAATCTCTTCCAGTCCCATCCATGTTGCTACAAAAGTTGGGTATTCATCCTTTCTGATGGAGGCATAATACTCCATAGTGTATATGGACCACATCTCCCTTATCCATTTGTCCGTTGAAGGCCATATTTTTTTGAGTTTTTATTTATTTATTTGAGAGACAGCTAGAGGGAGAGAAGCAGACAGAGCACGAGCAGAGAGGAGGGTGGAGGGAGAAGCAGACTCCCCACTGAGCAGAGAGCCTGATGTGGGACTGGATCTCAGGACCTTGGGATCATGACCTGATACAACTGCAGATACTTCATG
The DNA here is from genome assembly GCF_009829155.1 of Mustela erminea. Lineage (NCBI taxonomy): Eukaryota > Metazoa > Chordata > Mammalia > Carnivora > Mustelidae > Mustela > Mustela erminea. The sequence goes on from NC_045631.1 coordinate 33,184,458, forward strand.
AACTGAGCCACCCAGGCTCCTTGAGCATGAGTTTTAAAAAAGAAGAATAATTTTCTGTAGTTAAGTCTTAGAAGGGCTTTCTTGAACATCAGTGAGGTATGGCAAGAAATTATAATTTCATCAGTAGCATAAAATAGATATTGCGCTATGGTAACAATCAAAATTAATCTCTCAAAAACTCAAAATTTGGCAGAGGTAAAACTAGTGCAAATTGTTATTAACACAGGGTGGGGAGGGGAACCAAGTGGCTGTCTCATAGGAAAGAAGGGTGAGTTTTCTGCTAGATGCCTCTTGAGTCTGTCAACATATGACATGAAGAGAAGCTTAAGTATATAGAGTAAAGCCAAAGACTAAAACTGAATAATAGTTGCAAAAATGATAAACAACAAAGTCATTAAAAGAGGAACAAAAATTATAAAAGAAAATAAAACAGAAGTAGAAAAAAATCAAGAAGGAGGAAAAAATAACATTCAAAGCAAAATCAAATTAATGAAGAGAAAATGAGAGGGTCAAACAAATGCATTTGCTACCCAATACAGTGTTGAGTATAGTGGGGATTATGACACAGACTGTGGTACATCTACTCCCTATATTATTATGAAGCAGTTATAAAAATGTGTGAAATCACTGCATCCTGGGCATGGTGCATGGTATAGCAGGAGATGCAGTTATTGGTGCACTGGCATTATACTTTGTGACTAATATAAACAAGGGTGACCTTGTGCAGATCCTGGGCAAATATTTCTGGTGGCTCTTTGTCTGTATAAACAATTTTATTAAAAAGTGTAATGCTAAATTTATTGGCCCGTGTGATGTACAGTGACTCACTGATGATGATTTAGAATGCTGGGTAGAGAAAATGTTGTTAAATATTAGAAATTTTTTTATCAGTGCATGGGCAGATTCTTCATAGCGTCCAGGCACTTCATCTCTTCCTGCTTAGGTCCAGAAAACTCTTGTTCCCTTCATTCCCTTCATGTGCCCTTCAGGATATTTTTCTGTTTCCTATCATGAGGAAAAGATAGCCATGACATGATTGCTGGTAATGCTCAGTGGTGGTGGTGGACCTTCAGTGGCCTGAGCCCTGATCTCATCCTGTGGTAGCATATGAAAGTATAAAGCTCATTATTAAAGGTAAACATATAGACAAATACAGAATGCTGTGTTAACGGAATGGCTGTGGGTAAATAACTTCTAGTTCTAATATAAATTTTAAAAGACAAAGGTATTACAAATAACTATAATCACTTTAATGGATACACAAAATAATTAGAAGTAAATTTGACATCAATAACAATGTTGGGAAAAAGGTAAAGATGTCCTTTTTTTTGTGAAAATGAAGTTAAATTATCAGCTTAAAATAGACTGTTGTAACTATATGATATTTTATGTAAGCCCTGTGGTAATCATTGCCCTTTACAGTATTCTTTAATTTCTCTTTTTGTGAGGCTTTGACATTTTATGCCATACAGTACTGACTCACGTGACTATTGGAAGGTTTTTTTCAAAACCTAGAAACAAAGAGCATTTTTTTTTTTTTTTGGATTGCCCTCACAATTAGGCTTACCAAATGATTAATAATAAAATTACATGGATCCTATATGCTGTATAGGGGGAAAGATTCATTCATTTGGTTTATAGTCATTGTTCTAGAAATGATGGTTACATCAAGGAGAAATATTAAAAAAAAAATTCCTGAGCTTATGGAACTTACATTCTATGGGAAGAAATGGACCATAAACCTAAACTATTTCAGCACACAGACTGTGCTCTGAGGGGCATGCTGGCAAACACATGTATTTTTTAATTAATTATTTTTATTAACATGTAGTGTGTTATTTGCCCCAGGGGTACAAGTCTGTGAATCATCAGGCTTGCACATTTCATAGCACTCACCATATCACATACCCTCCTCAGTGTCCATAACCCAGCCACCCTCTCCATAACCTTCTATCCCCCAGCAACCCTCAGTTTGTTTTGTGAGATTAAAGTCTTTTGGGATGCCTGGGTGGCTCAGTGGGTTCAGCCTCTGCCTTCGGCTCAGGTCATGATCCCAGGGTCCTAGGATCAAGCCCCGCATTGGGCTCTCTGCTCAGCGGGGAGCCTGTTTCCCCCTCTATCTCTGCCTGCTTTTCTGCCTACTTGTGATCTCTCTCTCTCTGTAAAATAAATAAATTTAAAAAAAAAAGAAAAGATGCTGTACTTTTTCAAGTGCTTTTTCAGTATCTATTGAGATCATATCGTTCTTGTTCTTTCTTTTATTAATGCACTGTATCACATTGATTAATTTGCAGTTGTTTAACCAACCTTGCAGCCCAGGAATAAATCCTGCTTCGTCATGCTAGATAATCCTCTTAATGTACTGTTGGATCCTATTGGCTAGTATTCTGGTTAGAATTTTCACATCTGTCATCAAGGATATTGGTCTGTAATTCTCCTTTTTGCTGGGGTTTTCGTCTGGTTTTGGGATCAAGGTAATGCTGGCCTCATAAGATGAGTTTGGAAATTTTCCTTCCATTTGTATTTTTTGGAACAGTTTCAGGAGAATAGGTATTAATTCTTCTTTGAATGTTTGGTAGAATTCCTCTTGGAAGGTGTCTGGCCCTGGGCTCTTGTTTGTTGGAAGATTTTTGATGACTGCTTCAATCTCCTTACTGGTTATGGGTCTGCTCAGCTTTTCTATTTCTTCCTGGTTCAGTTTTGGTAGTTTATATGTCTCTAGGAATTCATCCATTTCTTCCAGATTGTCAAATTATCTGGCATATAGTGGCTCATAATATGTTCTTAATTGTATTCCTTTGATGTTGGCTGTGATTTGTCGTCTTTCATTCATGATTTTACTAATTTGAGTCCTTTCTTTTTTTAAAAGATTTTATTTATTTATTTATTTGACAGAGATCACAAGTAGGCAGAGAGGCAGGCAGAGATAGAGGAGGAAGCAGGCGCTCTGCCGAGCAGGGCTCGATCCTAGGACCCTGGGATCATGACCTGAGCTGAAGGCAGAGGCTTTAACCCACTGAGCCACCCAGGCATCCCTAATTTGAGTCCTTTTACTTTTCTTCTTGATGAGTCTGGCCAGGGGTTTAACAATCATTAATTCTTTCAGTGAACCAGCTCCTAGTTTTGTTGATCTGTTCTACTGTTGTTTTGGTTTCTATTGCATTGATTTCTGCTCCAATCTTTATGATTTCTTTTTTTTTTCCATTTATTTATTTTCAGCATAACAGTATCATTATTTTTTCACCACACCCAGTGCTCCATGCAATCCGTGCCCTCTATAATACCCACCACCTGGTACCCCGACCTCCCACTCCCCCACCACTTCAGACCCCTCAGATTGTTTTTCAGAGTCCATAGTCTCTCATGATTCACCTCCCCTTCCAATTTACCCCAACCCCCTTCTCTCTAACTCCCCATGTCCTCCATGCTTTTTGTTATGCTCCACAAGTAAGTGAAACCATATGCTAATTGACTCTCTCTGCTTGACTTATTTCACTCAGCATAATCTCTTCCAGTCCCGTTCTCCTTCTGGGTTTTGGCTTTCTTTGATGTTCTTTCTCCAACTCTTCTAGGTGTAGGGTTAGGTTGTGTACTTGAGACCTTTCCTGTTTCTTGAGAAAGGCCTGGATCACTATATATTTTCCTCTCAGGACTGCCTTTGCTGTGTCCCACAGATTTTGAGCAGTTGTGTTTTCATTTTCATTTGTTTCCATTAATTTTTTCAATTCTTTTTTACTTTCCTGGTTGACCCATTCATTCTTTAATAGGATGCTCGTTAACCTCCATGTATTTGAGTTCTTTCCAACTTTCCTCTTGTGATTTAGTTCTAGCTTCAGAGCATTATGGTCTGAAAATATGCAGGGAATGATCACTGTCTTTTGGTACTGGTTGAGTCCTGATTTGTGACCAAGGATATGATCTATTCTGGAGAATGTTCCATGTGCACTAGAGAAGAATGTGTATTCTGTTGCTTTGGGATGGAACATTCTGAATATATCTGTGATGTCCATCTGGACCAGTGTGTCAGTTAAAGCCTTTACTTCCTTTTTGACCTTTTGCTTGGATGATCTGTCCATTTCAGTGAGGGGGGAGTTAAAGTCCCTGACTATTATTGTATTATTGTCGATGTGTTTCTTTGATTTTGTTTTTAATTGGTTTATATAATTGGCTGCTCCCATGTTAGGGACATAGATATTTAAAATCTTAGCTCTTCTTGTTAGATAGACACTTTAAGTATGATATAGTGTCCTTTTTCATCTCTTATTATATTCTTTGGCTTAAAATCTAACTTATCTGATATAAGGATTGCCACCCCAGCTTTCCTTTGATGTCCATTAGCATTGTAAATTGTTTTCTACCCCCTCACTTTAAATCTGGAGGTGTCTTTGGGTCTAAAATGAGTTTCTTGTAGACAGTATATTGATGGTTTTTTGTTTGTTTGTTTGTTTGTTTATCCATTCTGATACTTTGTGTCCTTCGTTTGAGGCATTTAGCCCATTTTCATTCAGGTAAATGGGCTAAACTGAATACTGAAAGATACGAATTTAGTGCCATTGTATTGCCTGTAAGGTGACTGTTATTGTATATTGTCCCTGTTCCTTTCTGGTCTACTACTTTTAGGCTCTCTCTTTGCTTAGAGGACCGCTTTCAATGTTTCTTGTAGGGCTGGTTTGGTGTTTGGTGTTTGGAAATTCTTTTAATTTTTGTTTGTCCCAGAAGCTTTTTATCTTTTCCTATTTTGAATGACAGCCTAGATGGATATAGTATTCTCGGCTGCATATCTTTCTTGTTTAGTGCTCTGAATATATCATGTTAATTCTTTCTGGCCTGCTAGGTCTCTGTGGATAGGTCTGCTGCCAATATTTCTAGTATTGTATGTTACAGACTTCTTGTCCCGAGCTGCTTTCACGATTTTCTCTTTGCCACTAAGACTTGTAAGTTTACTATTTGATAACAGGGTGTGGACCTATTTTTACTGATTTTGAGAGGGGGTTCTCTGTGCCTCCTGGATTTTGATGTTTGCTCCCTTTGCCATATTAGGGAAATTCTCTACTATAATTTGCTCCAATATACCTCTGTCCCCTCTTCTTCTTCTTCTCAAATCCCAGTTATTCTAATATTGTTTCATCTTATGGTATCACTTATCTCTCGAATTCTCCCCTCGTGGGCCAGTAGTTGTTTATCTCTCTTTTGTTTGGCTTTTTAATTCTCTGTCATTTGGTCTTGTATATCACTAATTCTCTCTTCTGTCTCATTTATCCTATCAGTAAGAACCTCCCATTTTTATTGCACCTCATTAATAGCTTTTTTGAATTCAGGTTGGTTAGATTTTAGTTCTTTTATTTCTCCAGAAAGGGATTCTCTCATATCTTCCATGCCTTTTCCAAGCCCAGCTAGGAACTTGATAATTGTCATTCTGAACTCGAGTTCTGACATATTACCAATGTCCATATTGATTAGGTCTCTAGCTGTTGGTACTGACTCTTGTTATTTTTTTGTGTGGAGGTTTCTTCTGCTTTGTCATTTTATCCAGATAAGAGTATATGAATGAGAGAATAAAATATTAAATGATGACAGTGACCCCAGATAAATGTATGCTAACTGAATCTGAAGAGACCTCAAAACTGTGGGGAGAAGAAAATGGGTGGGGAATGTGTGTGTGTGTGTGTAGGTGTGTGTGTGTATGTATAAATATGATATTTATATAAAATATTATATATAAAACATATATACTATAAATTTTATATAATATATAATTATATAATAGTAATATATGACTATATAATATTTATATATAAATAAACAATATATTTTATATGTTTATATATTTATGTATATTCATATAAATATATATTAATATTTATATTATATATTAATTAGACTGTTGAATAGAACAGAGTCACCCACTTTATTTTGGGTTATTCTGGTCTCTTAGAAGAAACTACATCCCAAAATTTGAAAGAAAGTAATACATATATATACAAAAATAAGGGTAAACATGATGAAGGGATGAAATATCACTGTAAAGGTGAAAATGTAAAAAAGATTCTGAAAAAGGAGTTGATAAGATAAGCTGGTTGGAAAAAGGAAAAAGAAAAAATAAAGGAGAGAATGTGATCAGGCTGGAGACTAGAACAAAGCTATATGCTTGATTTAGGGTATATTTTAATCTATTAGAAGAAATTGTATCCCAAAATTTTAAAGAAAAAAAAAGCCCATATGTATTAAAAAAATAAGGTTAAATACAATGTAGGGATAAAATATGGCTATAACAATGAAAATTTTAAAAGATTTTTTAAAAAGATTTTGTTAAGATAAACTAGTTTAAAAGTGTTAAAAGAGGAAAGAGGATAAGTTAAAAAATATATTTAAGAAGAAAAAAATAAAATTAAAAAAATTTAACTTTGCAAGACTAAAGGATCCTGGGGAAAAAGCCATGAATTCTATGTGTTGCTTTCTCCTAGCTTTGGAGTTCCGTAGTTCTCATGCATCTGTGAAGTTGGTCTTGGCTGGTTGTTCTTGCTGATCTTCTGGGGAGAGGGGCCTGTTATTGTGATTCTCATATGTCTTTGCCTGAGGTGGAACCACACCTCCTTTGCTAGGGGCCAGGCTAAGTAATGCTCGGGTTTGCTTTCGGTAGCTTTTGTTCCCTGAACACTTTCTGTACAGCTCTGGAGTATGGGAATGAAAATGGCAGCCTCCCAATCTCTGGTCCAGAGGAGCCAAGTGCGTGGGGCCCCACTCCTCATTGCGCTCTCAGAGAAAAACAGTCAGTCCCTCCCATCTCCCTGGTCTCTAGCTGCACTCAGAGCTCACTCAGCTTGTGACCAAGTATTTCTGTCTCTGGCCCACAGCTCCATTTGGAGTCTCCAAACCCAGTGTATTCCCACCACATGCTCCCTTGCCACTTCTCCCAGAGAAGAAAGGAGGGGGTCTTTCCGGATTTGCCACTTGTGTGGTCCCTGGTCAAAGAGCAATGGCCTGACTCTGTCTTGGATCATGGTCTAAGGTAACACGAAGCTGAGAGCTCACTCCTCAGCTCCTTCTCTGTAGCTGGCTTCTGCTCTCTGATACCTGGCAGCCCTTGACCTTGCGGGACCTGAGACCCACATTGTCTCCATGTGTCAGGTGACCTTGTGGGGCCTGAGACCCACATTGTCTCCATGAGGGCTCCACGCCCCCCGCCCTGCCACTGCCCGCTTAGCCTCTGGAGTGACAACCCTCAGTGGAGCAGACTTCTAAAAGTTCCAATTTTGTGCTCCACTGCTCCTCCGCTTGCCAGGAGCCGGTTCCCCCCCACCGTGGTCTAGCTTCCTGTCACTTCAAATTCACTTCTCCATACTTCCTACCTTCCAGAAAGTGGTCAATTTTCTGTTCCTAGAATTGCTGTTCTTCTTCTCTTCTATCTCCTGCTGAGTTTGTATGTGTTCAGAATGGTTTGATAACTTTATAGCTGAACTCTTGGGACCTGATGTCATTTCATTCTGCTACTCCTCCACCATCTTCTTCCTCCTCTCTCATGTCTGGTTTTGGCTGGAGGTTCAGAATGAGGGAAGCCTGAACTAATACAAGAGAAGGGTAGAGGTGGTAGATGACATCTCATCTAACTCCAGGTAACTGGGTCTTTAGGCCATCAAAAAGAACCTAAGGAGTTTGTATAGCTCCATATAAAGGAACATTGGTCTGCTCAGGAAGTCATCAGGCCAAGAAAGGGAATCCCCTATCTGAAGGACTGCATGAGAGACATGTTGGTGATCCATCACCAATGGGCCAAAGATAGAAGGAGCTCTTTTCAAATCATATTAACAGAAATTTTCTGAAACCTGTCTCAGTGTTTGCAATAGTACCATAAGGCATAGAGACATAAATTCTTGCCCTGATCTTAAGTAAGTCAATGGTAAAAGTATAAAAATATTTTATTTCCCAAGCTTACCCTTATATAGCAAGCTTACCCTTATATAGTAAGAGAAACTGGTGTTGGATTTCTTTGCAAGTTCTGAACTCTGGACACAAAGGGAAATTTAAAAGCAAGCAAAAAGCAAAAACAATAGCAGCAACGAAAACTTCCACTTCCTCCCACCTTTGAAAAATTATCAGAAAGAAAACAAAAGCATTATCTGAATTTAAGTTTTATTTATTACTAGCTGTTCATGGTATTATTTGGATATGATTTTAAAATGTATGATGCCTTATGTTCTATAATGCATGAGTGAAGGAATGGAGCTCATATTAAATATATATATATATATATATATATATATATATATATGAAAACTTACGTGATTTACTGAGTGTTTTCCCAACCAAAGAGAGTTTAGCAAGTGTTATTTGTGAAACATAGGGTAATTTAGAAATTGCATTTTGGAAGTCCCTCCAGGGTCTGAAGTAAATGTTTTGAGAAATAAATTCATGGCAAATTTTTTTAATCTTGGAGGATAAACTTGACTTTGAGAAGCAGTTGAAAGTGATTTTTGAGTCATATGGTTAATGATGAAGACGAAGACACCATCTTTGAATGTTGCTTCCTTGGGAAGTATAATAATGGTAAAATGATGATGACAACCTTAGCAACTGCTCTTCACTTCTGTTAAATGCTTCCCTGAAGCAGGCTCTGGGCTACACTCTATATGTTTTATCTCATTTAACACTTGTGATAAAACCTAAGTTAGATACTATTATCCTCCGTAGGAGGCCAGTGTGGCTGGAGTGAGTGAATGAGCAACAAACTAGTGGAGGACAAATGCATAAAGATAACAGAAGCAGTAAAGGAATGCAGCTTTTATAAGGCATCAGAGCTCATAGTAAGAACTTTCGGTGTTGGTCTCTTCCTCTGAGTAGAAACACAGCTATGAGTCGAAACACTATGATTTTTAAGGAGATAAACCTGGCAGCTATTTGGAGAATTGTCTGCAAGGACAGCAATGACAGAAGCAGGGCGATCGGTAAGACCCTATTGCAATAATCACAGTCACAGATGAGAGTGGCTTAGAACAGAGCCAATAGGCAAGATGAGAAGTGGTCAAATTATAAATATCTTGAAAGTAGAGAGGATGAAATTTGCTGATGAGCCAGTTTTGAAGTCTGGGATAAAATGAAAAATTAAAGAGAACATCACGTATTTGGCATCAGCAGTTGGAAGAATGGAGTTGGCATTAATGAATGAGTGAGGAACAGTCTGTAAAAGCTTTTTTAAAAAAACATTCATTTATTTATTTACTTACTTATTTGATAGAAAGAGAGAGTGAGGGTGGGGGGAAGGGCAGAGGGAAAGAATCTCCAGCAGACTCCTCGCTGAGCCCAGAGCCAGATGCTAGTCTTGATCCTGCGATCCATGAGATCACAACCTGAGCCGAAACCAAGAGTCAGATGCTTAACTGACTGAGCTTCCCAAGGCATCCCAACAAAAGACTTTCTTAAGTTGTGGGATAGAACTCATCTGGAGCTTAGTTTTAGACATGTTGACTCTGCCCAGTCTACTCGATGTCCACATGCAGATGTCAGGCAGGCCGCTGGACATGAGAATGGTAGTTGAGAGAAGTACTTTGGGCTAAAAGTATAAAAGTGTGAGTCATCAGTCTGTAGATGATAAAAAAATTTCAATTTAGATGTTACATATCTTCTCAGAGGCCGAAATGGTAGAGTTCTCTGATTCTGAAGCTGTGATCTTTCCATTAAACAATGCTGCTGCCGTAATATTAATTTCTTTCTTTGTAAATATACTGATACTATTTTGTCATTCATTCAACAAATATTTAGTCACCTTGCTGTGTGTTGGATACTCTGCAAGTTGCTGAGGATAGAGGATTAAAGCAAGGGATGGGTGAGGTCTCATTTCGAAAACTGTACAGTCCGTTTGAGGGAGCAGTCTCAGACAATCTGAGAGCTTTGATTACCTGGCTTGAGGTAGTATTTGTTACCTCTCTTCACTGTAAAGTTGCTCTTTTTTCTTTTCCCTTCTATACCAGGTTCTTTGCAAGAAAGCCTCTATGCTCATCTCACATTTAGGAATTGGCCGTCATGTTCAACCTCCTGAAAGCGAAGTATCTATAGCTATTATTGGGATCTTTTGCATAAGAAATTTGTCTATTCTCCCCACTTATTTACTTTTTTTTGGTTCAGTCATATACTTGCATCAATATGAACTGATAAATATTTATTTTACTCTTGGGGTTATAATCAAATACCATTTTATTTTATTGCTTAGTTTATTCCAGCATTGGCTATTAGGAGCTCTTGAAGGTGTTCCCAATATTTCTCTGACTTATCCCCATTATAGGGATTTTTTTTTTTTTAGCACTTTCTTTTTTTCTGGCATCATAGGATGCTTCAGACTCACATTATGTATTTTCTGCTCCAGTCCTAGAACCAGCCATTTCTCCAAGGAGTTCTGGATCCTTTTATTGGAGAATGAGAGTAGAAATCAAGATCTGGATACTAGGTGTCTTAATTGCTAGTGGGGTGTTTTTGCTTTTCGGCCCTTGCAGCTGATTGGGTGAGAAGATATTTGTGTGCATACTAATCAAAGTATATAGACATATCTCCAAATATTTCTGTATGTAGCCAACAGTATCTATATTAAGCTAAACATGAGTTTATAGTGCTGTCTCCAGTGATCCAGCTTGTTCTCACTTTATACCAGCTCTCCCTCACTTTATATTCATCTTTCTTTCCCAACTTCCTGCCCTGTGCATTTTAAGATCCAGCATCAGATGAGCAGATAATATATATATATATATATATATATAGAGAGAGAGAGAGAGAGAGAAAGAGAGAGAGAGAGACAGTGTCATAACTACACACACACACACACACACACACACACACACACACATTTGTTTATTCATTCACTTATTCACTCATTCATTCTTGCAGGTCTGAAAGCCTTGGTCTTGAGATACCTCCTGTATCTCAATAAATAAATGGGGTCTGTGCTCTTCGAGCAAAGACCATAGGTATATATGCAGTAAAAGAAGATTTACTTTTATTCATTATAGTAAATTCATAGTTTACTTTTATTCATTATAGAGCAAGAATATACATCCTGGAGAAATGTGCAGTATCTCAGTAAAAGGGTGTAAGAAAGATCTATTAAAGAATTTGGACTTCAATTGAATAATTTAGGAGAGGGTATAAGGACACAAAGGTTTGATCTAAATTGGGAGTTACTGGAAAGCAGAAACAATTCTGTGATTGGATATTTCAAATCATATATATATATATCATACAACAGCAGGGATATAGCTGTCCCTAGTAAGGAAGTAGCAGTCACTCATTTAGTGAGAGGGGGATGTTTGATATTTTGTGTTGTGCATTGTCCTTTTTTGAGGTAGATGTTCTGTGAGATTGTTCATGTCCAACAAAAGAACAATATGATTTAATTGTATCAGTTTGCCTCGTATCAGTTTGTAAGAACATTAAGAATACTGAGGCTTAGTTAGGAAAGTCAGATCAGTTCCAAGATAGCCAGTTGCTAAAAACAAAACAAAACAAAACAAAACACCCACAAAGCTACTATCTATCTATCTATCTATCCGTCCATCCATCCATCCATCTATCTGTATTCCAATAGTTCTGCTTCTTTAATTGATTCTTGACTGATAGAATATGAAAAGTGAATTCCCTGAACCTCCAGGCATTATCCTCTTCAGGTTTGCTGACCTCCTTGTGCTTACTGATGAAGGGCAAAACCAATCACAGAATTCCAAGGAGGAGAATCTCAAAGGGGGCAACAACTTACAACAGGGAGTTTCATACAACTGAGCTCCAAAGTGTATCAGCCAGTGGCCAGGGCTGGAAAGGGGACCCAGAAATCTCTCCTTGGAAGGCACAGTGCAACAGTACATTAACATGGTATGTTGTGCCACAGAGCATATACTGAAAACATTTGTTCTGTGTTTATTGGGGTGGAGGGAGTACTGAAAGCATCCATTCTTGCCACTCTGAATGCTTTGGTCTTGAGATACCTGCTGGATACCATCTGAAAGGTTTTGCCTATGCAGAGGAAATGTGGATGTTCTTAATTAGTATAGGACTATGCAGAAAAATCAAGTTTTCTTGGGGACATAATGTCATTTAGCAGAAACTGGGCTGGGAAGGGAATTTAGAGAGGTACAGATTAGCCTTTACTCTCCCCAGCAAACTCTGTGAGCCTGGACAAATTACTTAACCTCTCCGCACTCTTATTTTTCTCATCTCCGAAATGAAGAGCCTTGACTTATTTATCTCTCTTGGCCTCTCTGACTCTAATTTTCTTTGTGCTTTTTATATTGCAGCAACTTATCAACTATAAAAAGTAAGTAAATAACTGCGTAGGTAGATTTCATTGTATCTATGGAGGTAGAGGCAGAATTTTAAGGTTAAAAACAAAAACATCAAAATCAAGGTCCAAAGAAGTTATTTGGTTGGAAACCCAAAAATTCCCATATTCCTAAAACACAAACACACACACACAAATGCAAACAAAATCCATTTGGAATTTCTAGGTACATCTCTAGCTCATAAAATATTTTAAAGATGCTTTTTGTTCTTATAGGGAAGAAAAGGAAGAAAATGGGGTAGGAAGCAGGAGAAGATTGTTTATCCTTGTTTTGGTTACAACACCAAAAACCAGTGTGTATTTGCTGAAAAAGTAAAATATACTCATAAATTAAAAATAAATTTTTATCCGTCTGTAACACTACCACCTGTTTACTTTATATTCTTATACATAAACACACACAAATACACACAGAGATATTTACATATGTAACTCTTTTTTTTTGTAAATATATGCTATGTAAGAGAATATTATTGCTGGGTTTTCCTTCAAAATTTATTATGGCTCTCTCTCTCCACATCAGTAATATAGAATTGCATCATATTTTTAATATTTGTGTAGCATTCAATCACACAGATGTGTGTGGGGACCTAATTCACAACCAATCTTGATTTGTTGCCATTTGTGGTATCTTGGACAAATATATTAACCCTTCTGACTTTCAGTTACTTCATCTGCTAAAATGGGAATAACTTTTTTTTATGAAGAACCACTGCGAAAATTAAACAAGTTCTTGTCAAATATGTGTAGTTCCCAAACTGGTGTTTTGGGAAAACGGCAGCAGAAAGTGTTCAGGATATAGTAAGTATTGGTGCATTTAATAAGGCGAAATAAACACAGAAGTCTGTCTATGTGTAAATAAGTGTAACTTTAATTGCCTATGTTTCACTTTGGAATTGATCGGAACATTTGTTGTGCCACGGTCTTTTAGTAATGAGTGCTCCCAAGCTTGCTTACCAGAAAATCCGTTTTTTTGTTGTTGTTGTTGTTGTTGTTGTTCTCTCAAACACTATTGTTGAGATATAATTCACACACCTTGGAGTTAACCAATTTAAATTCACTGCCTTTTAGTATATTCATAAATGTGCAGCCATACCACAATTGATACTGGAACATTTTTATCATCCCAAAGAGAAACCTCACAACTCTCAGCCATCACCACCTCCCCAGTGTTCTGATCTTACCTGGGAGTCACTCATTTACTTTCTGTCTCAATCAATTTGCTTCTTCTGGACATCTCTTATAAATAGAACTTACAATATGTGGACTGTGGAATCTTTTGGACACTGAGCACAAGTTGAAGACTATCAAAATAGTGATGGATAGAACACAAACACTGATGTGGGATACCTAATATCTTTGATATCATCGACATTCAATAAATACTTTCCAGTACATGCTAGAGGCTCAGATTGTTAGGTAATGGCCAGGTGGAGATTCCAAATTATTTCTGCCTCTCCAAAATATAAAATGAGGGCTATTTGTTGATGGGGAGAAGTGAGAGGAAGGAAGGATCCAAATTAACCTTTGCTAAGGACTTACCAAGCACACAGCAGGAAGATGGAGCTAAAAGCTCAGTACTGGTGGCTTAGATGCCACTTTTTAAGATTTTACTTATTTGAGATAGAGCAAGAGAGAGCATGAGAGGGTAGGAGGAGCAGAGGGAGAGGGAGAAGCAGGTTGCCTGCTGATGAGCAGGGAGCCTGATGTGGGACTCGATCCCAGGACCCTGGGATCATGACCTGAGCTGAAGACAGACACTTAGCCAATGGAGCCACACAGCTGCCCTGGAAGGACTCTTTCAAAAGAGAAGCATTAATATTCCTTATTACTTGGCCATGCTGGCATATTTAAAGTTTGGATATGTATAAGGATGTACAATATAGGAATAGATGAATCTTTATGTATAGTGCACAAATTTGGACTAGCAAGCCCATTACCCAGAAATGGACAAACAGTATACAATCATTCTATTGACTGTTTAGAGCTGTCTTCCCAAGGGACAGCACCACGGTAAGAATTAATGGCAGTTTGTGTGATCCTTTATTTGTCTCAGCTTCCCTGGTGTTTGGATACATCACTAGACTGAGAATGCAAAAGGGAGAGACTGGATAATTTGATAATAAAGTTAGATGTATAATCAATCAGAAGAATAAAAGATTAATTTTGATTGTGACATAATTTGGTCACTGTGGAAAGTTCTATGTGCACACTATCTCATTTTGGAATTAATTTACTCAACAAAACATTACCAAATACCTATGACACAACGGCAGGCACTCTTGTGATACATCCATGAACAAAAGAGACACAGATCTCCACCTTCAAGAATACATCCCAGGGGGGCGCCTGGGTGGCTCAGTGGGTTAAAGCCTCTGCCTTCGGCTCAGGTCCTGATCTCAGGGTCCTGGGATCAAGCCCCACATGGGGCTCTCTGCTCAGCAGGGAGCCTGCTTCCTCCCTCTCTCTCTGCCTGCCTCTCTGCCTACTTGTGATCTCTGTCTGTCAAATAAATAAATAAAGTCTTTAAAAAAAAAAAAAAAAAGAATACATCCCAGGAAAGTCATCTTGGATTTCCTCTTTCCTCATTCCACAAAATTTTACATACATCATGTAAACATTATCAAGTGGTTCAAGACAAATCAAGGCTTCTTCACCCTGGTTATGCTTTTCATCATCTCTGAAGCTTAAATACATGCATATGTCAGGTGCTCTCTGGTGATTCTGACTGAGTAGGTGTGCCTGGGTGGATTTAAATATCTTCATAGTTTTAAAGTTCTTTCAGGAATTCCCTAGTAGTGTGACCACTGTAATAAATATTTACCCATGACTCTCCAATGAAATCAGAAAGGAACAAGGCTGTTACATTCTGGTTCTGTTCTTCCTCAATAACATGGACATGGTCTTTCAAGCCCAGCTGTGTCCCCATGTAAAAACGAAATTTGATCAAGTACATACGAAGTGTTATATACTCTGTTGGTGATTACATGCTGCTTTAAGTATTGTGTGAGAATTTTTTTTTTTTTTGCTTTTTCTTTTTTTTTTTTTAAGATTTTATTTATTTATTTGACAGAAAGAGATCACAAGTAGGCAGAGAGAGAGAGAGGAGGAAGCAGGCTCCCCGCTGAGCAGAGAGCCCGATGTGGGACTCCATCCCAGGACCCTGAGATCATGACCTGAGCCAAAGGCAGTGGCTTAACCCACTGAGCCACCCAGGTGCCCTTTGCTTTTTCTTATTAAGTATTTCTGTTACCATATAATGTATTACTTGCCCCAGAGGTGCGGGTCTGTAAATCATCAGGCTTACACAGCACTCACCATAGCACATACCCTCCCCAATGTCCATAACCCAACCACTGCCTTCATACACCCCTCTCCCTGGCAACACTCAGTTTGTTTTGTGAGATTAAGAGTCTCTCATGGATTGTCTCCCTCCCAATCCCATCTTGTTTCATATTTTCCTTCCCTACCACCCAACCCCCCACCCTGCCTCTCAAATTCCTCATATCAGGGAGATCGTATGATAATTGTCTCTCTCTGATTGACTTTTTGTTCAGCATAATACCCTCTAGTTCCATCCACGGTGTCGCAAATGGCAAGATTTCATTTTTTGATGCCTGTGTAGTATTCCATTTTGTATATATACCACATCTTCTTTATTCATTCATCTGTTGATGGACATCCAGGTTCTTTCCATAGTTTGGCTATTGTGGACATTACTGCTATAAACATTCGGGTGCATGTGCCCCTTTGGAGCACTACATTTGAATCTTTAGGGTAAGTACCCAGTAGTGTGATTGCTGGGTCAAAGGGTAGCTCTATTTTCAACTTTTTGAGGAAACTCCATGCTGTTTTCCAGAGTGGCTGCTCCAGCTTGCATTCCCACCAACAGTATAAAAGTGTTCCCCTTTCTCCACTTCCTCGCCAGCATCTGTCAATTCCTGACTTGTCAGTTTTAGCCATTCTGACATCTCACTGTGGTTTTGATTTGTTATTTCCCTGATGCTAAGTGATGTGGAGTGCTTTATCATGTGTCTGTTGGCCATCTGGATGTCTTCTTTGCAGAAATGTCTGTTCATGTCCTCTGCCCATTTCTTGATTGGATTATTTGTTCTTTGGGTGTTGAGTTTGATAAGTTCTTTATAGATTTTGGATACTAGCCCTTTATCTGATATGTCGTTTTCAAATATCTTCTCCCATTCTGTCAGTTGTCTTTGGTTTTCTTGACTGTTTTCTTTGCTGTGCAAAAGCTTTTGATCTTGATGAAGTCCCAGTAGTTCATATTGCCCTTGCTTCCCTTGCCTTTGCTGATGTTTCTAGGAAGAAGTTGCTGTGGCTTAGGTCGAAGAGGTTGCTGCCTGTGTTCTTCTCAAGGATTTTTATGGCTTCCTTTCTCACATTGAGGTCTTTCATCCATTTGGAGTCTATATTTGTGTGTGGTGTAAGGAAATGGCCCAGTTTCATTTTTCTGCATGTGGCTGTCCAATTTTCCCAACACCATTTGTTGAAGAGACTGTCTTTTTCCATTGAGCATCCTTTCCTGCTTTGTCGAAGATTAGTTGACCATAGAGTTGAGGGTATATTTCTGGACTCTCTATTCTGTTCCATTGATCTATGTGTCTGTTTTTGTGCCAGGACCATACTTTCTTGATGATGACAGCTTTGTAATAGAGCTTAAAGTATGGAATTGTGATACCAACAATTTTGGTTTTCTTTTTCAGCATTCCTCTGGCTATTTGAGGTCCTTTCTGGTTCCATATAAATTTTAGGATTATGTGTTCCATTTCTTTGAAAAAAAATTGATGGTATTTTTTTTTTTTTGTTCTATTTTTATCAGTTATGTAATTTTTTTTTATTTTATTTTTTATTTTTTTTATTTCCAGCATAACAGTATTCATTATTTTTGCACCACACCCCGTGCTCCATGCAATCCGTGCCCTCTATAATACCCACCACCTGGTACCCCAACCTCCCACCCCCCGTCCCTTCAAAACCCTCAGATTGTTTTTCAGAGTCCATAGTCTCTCATGGTTCACCTCCCCTTCCAATTTCCCCCAACTCCCTTCTCCACTCTAAGTCCCCATGTCCTCCATGCTATTTGTTATGCTCCACAAATAAGTGAAACCATATGATAATTGACTCTCTCTGCTTGACTTATTTCACTCAGCATAATCTCTTCCAGTCCCGTCCATGTTGCTACAAAAGTTGGGTATTCATCCTTTCTGATGGAGGCATAATACTCTATCCCCAGGGGTACAGGTCTGTGAATCACCAGGTTTACACACTTCACAGCACTCACCAAAGCACATACCCTCCCCAATGTCCATAATCCCACCCCCTTCTCCCAAACCCCCTCCCCCCAGCAACCCTCAGTTTGTTTTGTGAGATTAAAAGTCACTTATGGTTTGTCTCCCTCCCAATCCCATCTTGTTTCATTTATTCTTCTCCTACTCACTTAAGCCCCCATTGATGGTATTTTGATAGAGATTGCATTAAATGTGTAGATTGCTTTATGTAACATAGATATTTTCACAGTATTTGTTCTTCCAATCTATAAGGATGGAACATTTTTCCATTTCTTTGTGTCTTCCTCAATTTCTTTCATCAGTACTTAATAGTTTTCTGAGCCCAGATTCTTTGTCTCTTTGGTTAGGTTTATTCCTAGGTATCTTATGGTTTTGGCTACAATTGTAAATGGGTTCAACTCCTTAATTTTTCTTTCTTCTGTCTTGCTGTTGGTGTATAGAAATGTAACTAATTTCTGTGCATTGATTTTACATTCTTACACTTTACTGAATTCCTGTATGAGTTCTAGCAGTTTTGGAGTGGAGTCTTTTGGGTTTTCCCCATAAAGTATCATATCATCTGCAAAGAGTGAGAGTTTGACTTCTTTGCTGATTCAGATGCCTTTTATTTCTTTTTGATGTCTGATTGCTGAGGCTAGGACTTCTAGTACTGTATTGAATAGCAGTGGTAATAGTGGACATCCCTGCTGTGTTCCTGACCTTAGCGAAAAAGCTCTCAGTTTTTCTCAATTGAGAATGATATTCACTGTGGGTTTTTCATAGATGGCTTTGATGATATTGAGATATGTACCGTCTATCCCTACACTTTCAAGAGTTTTGATCAAGAAAGGATGCTTTACTTTCTCAAATGCTTTTTCAGTTATCTATTGAGAGTGTCATATGGTTCTTGTTCATTCTTTTATTAATGTATTTTATCACATTGATTGATTTGCAGATGTTGAACCAACCTTGCAGCCCAGGAATAAATCCCACGTGGTCATGGTGGATAATCCTTTTAATGTACTATTGGATCCACTGGCTAGTATTTTGGTGAGAATTTTTGCATCTGTGTTCATCAAGTATATTGGTCTGTAATTCTCCTTTTTCCTGGGGTCTTTGTCTGGTTTAAAGATCAAGGTAATGGTGGCCTCATTAAATGAGTTTGGAACTTCTCCTTCCATTTCTATTTTTTAGAAGAGTTTCAGGAGAATAGTCATTAATTCTACTTTAAATGTTTGTTAGAATTCTCCTGTGAAGCCATCAAGCCCTGGGCTCTTGTTTATTGGGAGATTTTTGATGACTGCTTCAATCTCTTTTCTGGTTATGGGTTTGTTCAGCTTTTCTATTTCTTCCTGGTTCAGTTTTGGTAATTTGTATGTCTCTAGGAATGCATCCATTTCTTCCAGATTGTCAAATTTGCTGGCATATAGTTGCTCATAATATGTTCTTATACTTGTTTGTATTTCTTTGGTATTGGTTGTGATCTCTCCTCTTTCATTCATGATTTTATTTATTTGGGTCCTTTCTCTTTTCTTTTTGAGAAGTATGGCCAGGGCTTTATCAATCTTATGAATGTTTTTAAAGAACCAGCTCCTAGTTTCATTGATTTGTTCTGCTGTTGTTTTGGTTTCTATTTCATTGACTTCTGCTCTGATCTTTATGATTTCTCTTCTCCTTCTGGGTTTAGGCTTTCTTTGCTGTTCTTTCTCCAGTTCCCTTAGGTGTAGGGTCAGGTTGTGTACTCGACACCACTCTTCTTTCTTGAGAAAGGCCTGGATCACTATATACTTTCCTGTCAGGACTGCCTTTGCTGTGTCCCACAGATTTTGAACAGTTGTATTTTCATTATCATTTGTTTCCATGAATTTTTTCAATTCCTCTTTAATTTCCTGGTTGGCCCATTCATTCTTTAGTAGGATGTTCTTTAGCCTCCATGTATTCGAGTTCTTTCCAAGTTTCCTCTTGTGATTGAGTTCCAACTTCAGAGAATTGTGGTCTGAAAATATGCAGGGAATGATCACAGTCTTTTGGTTGAGTCCTAATTTGTGACCCAGGATGTGATCTATTCTGGAAAATGTTCCATGGGCGCTAGAGAAGAATGTCAATTCTGGTGCTTTGAGATGGAATGTTCTGAATAAATCTGTGATGTCCATCTGAACCAGTATGTCAGTTAAAGCCTTTATTTCCTTGTTGATCTTTTGCTTGGATGATCTGTCCATTTCAGCAAGGGGGTGTTAAAGTCCCTGACTATTATTGTATCATTGTCATTGTGTTTCTTTGATTTTGTTATTAATTGGCTTATATAATTGGCTGCTCCCATGTTAGGGGCATAGATATTTAAAATTGTTAGATCTTCTTTTTGGACAGACTAAGTATATATAGTGTTCTTCTTCATCTCTTATTGTAGTCTTTGGCTTAAAATCTAATTTATCTGATATAAGGATTGCCACCTCAGCTTTCTTTTGATGTCCATTAGCATGGTAAATTGTTCTCCACCCCCTCAAATAAATCTGGAGGTGTCTTTGGGTCTAAAATGAGTGTCTTGTAGACAGCATATTGATAGGTTTTTTTTTTTTTAATCTATTCTGATACCCTGTGTCTTTTAATTGGGGGATTTAGTCCATTTACATTCAGGGTAACTATTCAAAGATATTAATTTAGTGCCATTGTATTGCCTGTAAGGTGACTGTTACTGTATATTGTCTCTGTCCCTTTCTGGTCTACTACTTTTAGGCTCTCTGTTTGCTTGGGGGACTCCTTTCAGTATTTCTTGTAGGGCTGGTTTGGTGTTTGGAAATTCTTTTAATTTTTATTTGTTCTGGAAGCTTATTATCTCTCCTATTTTCAGTGACCACCTAGGTGGATAAAGTATTCTTGGATGCATGTTTTTCTCATTTTGTGGTCTGAATCTATCATTCCAGTTCTTTTTTGGCTTGCCAGGTCTCTGTTGATAGGTCTGCTACCAATGTAATATTTCTAGTATTGTATGTTGCAGACTTCTTGTCCTGAGATGCTCTCTGGATTTTCTCTTTGTCACTAAGACTTCTGTATTTTACTCTTAGATGACACAGTGTGGACCTATTTTTATTGATTTTGAGGGGGATTCTCTATGCCTCCTGGATTTTGATGCCTTCCATTTCCCATACTAGGGAAATTCTCTAATGTACTTTGCTCCAGTATACCTTCTGCCCCTCTCTCTCTTTCTTCTTCCTCTGGGATCCCAATTATTCAAATATTGTTTCATTTTATGGTTTCACTTATCTCTCGAATTCTCCCCTCATTGTCCAGTAGTTGTTTATCTCTCTTTTGCTCAGCTTCCCTGTTCTGCATCATTTGGTCTTCTATATCACTAATTCTCTCTTCTGCCTCATTTATCCTAGCAGTAAGAGCATCCATTTTTTATTGCACCTCATTAATCGCTTTTTTGAATTCAACTTGGTTAGATTTTAGTTCTTTTATTTCTCCAGTAAGGGATTTTATTTCTCCAGACAGGGTTTCTCTAATAACTGCCATGCCTTTTTTTTTTTTTAAAGGTTTATTTATTTTATTTATTTTTTAAATTATTTTTTATTAAATTGATTTATTTTCAGAAAAACAGTATTCATTATTTTTTCACCACACCCAGTGCTCCATGCAATCTGTGCCCTCTCTAATACCCACCACCTGGTATCCCAACCTCCCACGCCCCCACTACTTCAAACCCCTCAGATTATTTTTCAGAGTCCATAGTCTCTCATGATTCACTTCCTCTTCCAATTTACCCCACTCCCTTCTCCTAACACCCGTTGTCCTCCATGATATTTGTTATGCTCCACAAATAAGTGAAACCATATGATAATTGACTCTCTCTGCTTGACTTATTTCACTCAGCATAATCTCTTCCAGTCCCGTCCATGTTGCTACAAAAGTTGGGTATTCATCCTTTCTGATGGAGGCATAATACTCCATAGTGTATATGGACCACCTCTTCCTTATCTATTCATCCATTGAAGGGCATCTTGGTTCTTTCCATAGTTTGGCAACCGTGGCCATTGCTGCTATAAACATTGGGGTGCAGAGGGCCCTTCCTTTCACTACATCTGTATCTTTGGGGTAAATACCCAGGAGTGCAATGGCAGGGTCTTAGGGAAGTTCTATTTTTAATTTCTTGAGGAATCTCCACACTGATCTCCAAAGAGGCTGCACCAACTTGCATTCCCGCCAACAGTGTAAGAGGGTTCCCCTTTCTCCACATTCTCTCCAACACATGTTGTTTTCTGTTTTGTTAATTTTGGCCATTCTAACTGGTGTAAGGTGATATCTCAATGTGGTTTTAATTTGAATCTCCCTGATGGCTAGTGATGCTGAACTTTTTTGAGCTAGCACCTTGAGTATCATTGTTTTGAACTCGCTTTCTGACATATTGCCAATGTTTGTATTGATTCAGCCCCTAGGCATCGCTACTGACTCTTGTGGGTTTTTTTTTGTTTTTTGGGGGGTGTTTTTTTGTTTTGTTTTGTTTTGTGGTGAGTTCTTCTTCCTTGTCATTTTATCCAGAGTAGAATATATGAACAAGAGTAAAAAATACTAAAAGGGTGGCAAAGGCCGCAGAAAAATGTACACTAAGTAAATCAGAAGTGATCCCAATCTGGGGGGGGGGGGGATAAAAACTAAAAATTTAAAAATAATATATAGTAGACTGGTGAATAGAACAGAGCCACCCACTTGATTTTTGGTATATTTTGTTCTCTTGGAAGAAACTACCTCCCACAATTTTAAAGAAGAAAAAATTTATATATGTATACAAAAATAAAGGTAAGCACGATGAAGGGATGGAATATTGCTGTAACGATGAAAATTTTAAAAATTCTAAAAGAAACATTGGAAAGTTAAGTTTTTGGAAAGAAAATGAAGAAAAAGAGGAGGGAATATGCTCAGTCTGGAGACTAGAACAAAGCCATGTGCTAGATTAGATTGTATTTAGATTATTTTAAGAAATTGTATCCGAAAATTTTTTTTGAAAAAACGAACCTATATGTATACAAATGTATACAATAAATAAGGTTAAATGCAATGAAGGGATAAAATATGACTATAACAATGAAGGTTTAAAAAGGTTATTTTTAGTAAGGTATTGTTTAGATAAACTAGTTTTAAAAATAAGGTTAAAAAAGGAAAGAGGAAAAGTTAAAAAGATAGAATAAGAAAAAAATGAAATTAAAGAAAAAAAACACATTAACTTTGCAAGACTAAAGGGTCATTGGGAAAAAGCCATGAATTCTTTGTGTTGCTTTCCACAGCTCTGAAGTTCCGCTGTTCTCCTTGATCAGTGAGCTTGGTCCTGGCTGGATGTTCTTGCTGATCTTCTGTGGGAGGGGCCTGTTGCAGTGATTTTCAAATGTCTTTGCCCGAGGCAGAATTGCACTCACTACCTTTGCCAGGGGCCGGGCTGAGTAATCTGCCCATGTTTGCTCTAGCAGCTTTTGTTCCCTGAATGCTTTCTGTGCTGTTTTGGAGGACAGGAATGAAAATGTTGGCCTCCTAATCTCCTGCCTGGAGGAGCTGAGAGCTCAGGGCCCCACTCCTCAGTGTGCCCTCAGAGAAAAGCTGTCAGTCACTCCTGTCTCCCTGGTCTCTGGACATACTCCGTGCTCACCGTGCCTGTGACCAAGCATTTCTGTCTCTGGCACATGGCCCTATTTGGAGTCTCCAAACCCAGCAGATTTCTGCCATGCTGCTCCTCCCAGAGGAGAAAGGTGGGTCTCCCCAGATCTGCCACTTGTGGGGTCCCTGTTCGAAAAGCAGTGGTCCAACTGTGCCTCGGATCATAGTTTATGGTAACCCCGATCTGAAAGCTTACTTTTCTGCTTTGTCTCTGTAGTCAGCTTCCCCACTCTGTTACCTGTGAGCTCTGCTACACTCAGACACCCCCAATCTTACTGTGACCCCATGTGACACTATCCCCATGAGGGCTCCATCCCGGCTTAGCTTCTGGAGTGATGTCCCTCAGTGGAGCAGACTTCTAAATTTCTGATTTTGTATTCTGCTGCTCTGCCACCCACCGGGTGCCAGCCCCTACCCCCATGGTCTATCTTCTTGTCACTTCGGATTCACTTCTCTGCATGTCCTACCTTTCATAAAATGGTCGATTTTCTGTTCCTAGAATTGCTGTTCTTCTTCTCTTCTATCTCCTGTTGAGTTCGTAGGTGTTCAGAATGGTTTGATACCTATCTAGCTGTACTCCTCAGATATGATACATTTCAGTCCACTTCTTCTCCCCGACCCTGCCTCTACTGAGAAAATGTTCTTAAACTATTGCAGATTTTGATTTAATGGCTATAACAAATTCTTTAAAACTTTATATCTGCTTACCAATGTAATAAGTAATGCCATCTTTTTAAATGAAAGATCAATACCATTTTTTATTCTTCATCAGGTTCCTAAATTTCTGATAAGAATAGGGTCATTATGTCAAAATAATATTCCCTATCTTCCCTACGTATAGGTAGACAATTGTGTCATGTATCATCTTTGTCTTGTCCAAATCCAGCATTTCTATCCTGCTCTGAGCTCTGGGAGCCTGACTTCTGTGGACTCTATCAATGGGTGACCTTGGAGTCCTTCTGGCATTTGATTGGACTTCAGCAGTTGAGAAGCAAGGAAATAAAGGAATAGCATGTGAGATAGCTCCAGCTACTCTCTGTGGACTCGATTACATTAACCATGTCCCTTAAAACAGGGGCTCCTATCAAGCTATTCTGAATCTGAGTTCCTATAACTGCTCATTACCTTTGCTCTTTGGGCTTAGGGTTAGTGACCCTTCCTTTGGATTTTACAAATTCATAGAACTTCATTAACTTTTTGTAAATAGTCATTTTATTAACCTTTTTTAAAATTACTGATTTAAGTATGCCATCTATTTTATGGCAGTGCTGTGATTGATACGGCAATTTATATGGCTCTAGACTCCACTAACTTTCATGGAGCACACAAAAGCAGATCAGAGAAAAGACTCTGGAATAGACAGAACTGTCTTTGAACTGTGGGTCTGGCATTCTCTAAGTGTGACCTCTGCCATCATATTTAATTATTTCTGAGGCATCCATTGCTTTGTGAGAGTGAGATGATGATGAACTCTAATACATAAGTTTGATGTAGCTATTTAAAGAGATAGCAGGGTGGAGGGGATTAGAGAGAAACAAGGTCATCTCTATGCTGTTTGTTGTTTATGCTGGGTTTTAGGTACTTAAGGGTTCACTATTACCATTCTCTCTACTAATGTATATTTTTTAAATCATTCATATATTAAGAAGGAGGCAATATCTTCTTCTTTTTATAAGGCATAGTACTGAGTATACATTCTAAGAGCTGAGATTGACCAGGTATAGAAAAGTAGTCATTACAGAGCTGTGTCTCGGTCTTTGTGTAACCAGAAGATGTCCATCAAAAGAGAGATGAATTTCTGCTGGAACATATATACTAGAGAGCACGATACCCCACTAGTCTTCTGGATACTATTTGGCATCAATAAGATGACTGACTCCACGGCAAGCTTTGTTCCCTGTATTATTTTTCCTCCACAATGTACAAATATCAGGAACTGTGTTAATGTTACAGTTCTTGCAAGTTTTGCTCATGTAAATCATCATCCTTGATCAACTCCGAGACTTTGGCAAGATTGAGTCTGAGTCTGGTCAGCTGAGTACATGACCTTGGAAAAGATGAGCTCATTGGTCCATGGGGCCAGTCAGTCTTCCCTCACTAATTTCTTTTGGTCTTAAACTCAGCTATTCTTTTTCCATTAGGAATTTACCATGTTACAGATCATTCAAGGAAGCTTCAGAGATCTTAAGTGCCACTTCAAAAGCCCTTCAGCTCGTAAGTGGGGAAGCAAAGAATGCCGCTTCTACCTTAGATTTTAGTGGAGAATATCCTTAGAAATAAAACTAGTCACTTGACTTGTTTGACTGAGAAGTACAAGATCAGGGCCTTCACAGTTTAGATTCTCTTCAATTTTGGAGTCACTACATCTGTTGCCATCGAGTGATCTAGTTAAAAGTAAAAATGATAATGATGGTGATAGTAAAATAGTTGGAGATGGCAATATTAAAAGACAACATTAATTTATTTAAAGTATGTCCGAGTGTAGAATACTTTCTACACTTCTCCCTGTATTATCAAAATGCTGGGAGAATGAGAAATTCAGAATGCCTGGAATGGATACTTTCAGTCATGGATAATAAAGAAAGTGCAGCTTTCTTCTTCTCAAGTAAAGTATGGGTCTCCGAATTGTCATTTTTACTGCAAATTACAGCATGAAAAATTAAGCAGAGAATTGCTCGTGAGCTACAAATGATGGCTTTTTATTTACACTCAACTTGTTCAACCATGTAGTGATATTTTAGAATGAAGTCCCTCATATTGTCATTAATGTCACTATAATTATGCCATTATTGATAATATTACCATAACATAATTTTATTAGGTGTTTTTCCTTCAGATTCAGTGATGGCCTAGTGTAACAGAGAATAATAGCTTAGCGTAATGTCTTCGGAACATAATTTTTGTTAATATGCTTCATTAAGACGTCAAGAATGTGCAGAGTACAATGACCTCATTTATTCAATAAGATATAAAAATCCACACCTGTATGTTAATTTACGTTTGTGTGTTGTTTTTTTTTCAAAATTTATTTGACAGACAAGTAGGCAGAGAGGAAGGAAAGCAGGCTCCCTGCTGAGCAGAGAGCTCGATGCGGGGCTCGATCTCAGGACCCTGGGATCATGACCTGAGCCGAAAGCAGAGGTTTTAACCCACTGAGCCACCCAGGTGCCCCCGTTTGTGTGCTTTTGAAATGAGTTGATATTACTTTTAAAATGGAAAGTCTAAATTCTATCAAGCTCAGGGATGGACCTACATGTCACTGTATCTGCTGCAACCCCCACCACTCCCCATTGACAGCATAATTCTCAGAAAGGGTACTGCCGTACTACTGTAATGGAAAGAGTGCTGAATGATGAAGACGGAGACTCTACTATATATAGTGTTATGGTATTGCTTGGTTGTACGGCGGGTAGTTCCCTTTGCCTTATCCAAGACAACTGGCCTTCAGGAGGCCCTGTCTGGTGGCCTGAAGGCTGAATTCAGGAGGCATATGCCCATTACTCATTTTCTAAATTTGGTTCTGAGTGCCTGCATGTGATGTGGACTCTCTTCACTTAATTACATTTCCTACCACTACTTTTTTTTTTCTCTGACCCTTGAAAGCACTTAAGATTTGTGAGCTCTGGATAGCTCTGGCTCTGAGTCTTTTGCAGCCATGGGAATGCAAGAATTTCAGTTTCTGCTGGAGCAACATACATTTCCCACCATTTCTGTGTCTCAACGTTAAAGGTCTGAGACCTCTATGTTTTCCTCTGTTCGCTTTATTGTGGATTTTTTTTTTTAAAGATTTTACTTATTTGACAGAGATAGAGACAGTGAGAGAGGGAACATAAGCAGGGAGAGTGGGAGAGGGAGAAGCAGGCTTCCCGCTGAGCCTGGAGCTTGACGCCTGGCTCGATTCCCGGACTCAGAGATCATGACCTGAACCAAAGGCAGATGCTTAATAACCGAGCCACCCAGCTGCCCCTTTATTGTGGATTTTTGCTCAAGGAAGGCCCATACTCTCTGTGTCTTGATACTTTTCTAGTTTAGTCTCATGATGCTACCTACCCACCTTTGCTTTCATGTGATAAATACCAGCATAGCATGTTTTTTAAATCATTAATACATTTTGTGGCTCGTGGTCTTCAGCAGGGCTCATGTCCATCACATCTTACACTGCTGTCTCTATTATGTAGGTATTATGTCATCACAGACACATTTTTAGATACTCCTACAACGGGCAGATATTTTTACAAAAACATCGGATTTTGTTGATTTCAGTCTTAGGCTTCCACTGACCCACAGTTATCTCCAGGAACAGTTCTTCACAACAGCTCCTGTTCATGCATGTGCTTCCTCTCCGCTGAGCCCCCCAGGACACACATGCAATTATTTAGGGGCTTCATTTTCACAACGATTATCATTACTCATCCCATATTGCATCACAACCACATGCTAGGTAAGCGTAGTAGGTCATGCTGCACCTTTGTCTCTGATACCCTTCCTGCCCTTCTTTGTAATCCCAAAGCCCTCCTTCCTTGTGATCACATAAATAACATTTCCATCGCAGCCTTTCGTAGTCCTGTCTTGAAAACTGTGTGTTTTTTGAAAATGCTTTGCGTATAAAATGATACTTGTAACATGCAGAGTGTTTAAAAGGTCATTGTAAAGTGTGAAGACTGACTGGTGCCCACTCATGTTGTCCACTGCCTGTGTTAAGAGATAAGATGTCATTCATGTAAACTCTCTTCGTATATCATCCTGTCTCTGGAATAGAGACCATCAACAGCCTGACCCCTTCTCAGGAAACATTCTCCTGCTATTATTTATAGTTTTACCATGTATGCATACATCCTGAAATATAACTTCATTTTGCCTCTTTTAAAATTTTATGTAGCTGGAATCATTCTGTATATATTATTTTGTGGTCTGCTTCTTTGGTTCTCAATTTTTTTTTTTTTTTTTTTTTTTTTTTTTGTGAGATGCCCTGATGTTAAAGCATATGGTTACAGTGCATTCGTTTTAATTACTATATGGTACCCTATACCATGGATACATCCCTTTATTTGTTTTGGTTTTTTTGTGTGTTTATCATGTCATGATGGACATTTAGTTTGTCCAGTTTGGGTTTATTACAAACAATTCTGTAAACATACTTGCATGTCTTTCCTGGTATAGTTTTGTAAGAGTACTTCTTAGCGATACCCTGAGAGAGGTACCATGGCATTCTAGGGTGTGTGTGCGCCTTACATTTTCCCAGATTATGAACAATTGATTCTATAAAACTCTTTTTGCTGTACATCTTCAACACATTAGTGCAGACATTAACATTTTTGCTGATCTAAGATTGCCAGGATATTTAATTGTCATTTCAGTTTCCGTTTTTCTGAATATTAATGAGGCCGCACATCTAAGAGCCCTTCCCAGTCATCCAGCTGGGACATTGCCTCTTCCTTGGAACTTCAGCAACACATATTTCACATGTTGCTGTTACAGGGTTTTCTTCTATCTCATATTGTACTTATCTGTATTCAAAAATATGTGATTCTTGAGGACCGAATGCAGTTTGGACTCCTGTTGGTATCCTGTGTGGTTTGCAACACAGGGTCTGCCCATGGTAGGCTGTCCTGTTTTTACCCCTGACGAAACGATGAATGTCTGAAGGTATGGATTGCAGAGCAAACATAGAATGGTTCACAAAACAGGTTTAAAAGTCAGAGAGACTGGGGATGAATACTGATTCTTTCACTTACTAGCAGCCTGATCTGGGGAAATATATTCACTCTGAATAAATACAGATTTTTCCTCTGTAAATTAGAGATAGTGTTAATGACAGCTTCATAATATTCCTGCAAAATTAAATGAGGTGGCTTATGTAAGTCACATGTAAGTCATAACATTGCCTGCTTAATCTCTGGTAGCTCTTGTTGCTTCTGATGATGATTATGATATTAGTATTCAGATCTTGTTCTGAAGACATTGCCCAGAAGAGGGATGAGTTTGTGTGTTGCCATTCTTTTACTGTAGGTGATCGGTTAAAAGATCTTCCTTCTCTGATGAGACAGTCTTCAGTGGAAATGGGAATAAATAATAGAATGTATGTAGAAATGGAATGGAGGGAAAATTTGGATCATTCTTCTTTTAAGTATTCAAAAGTATGGGGGAAAGAGGCTGGCAGGGATAAGTAAGAAGAGGAAAAGGGGATGGAGGAGGAAGCAGTAGTCTAGATTTTCGTCATGCTCTTCTCAGCAGCACGGTTGAGAGGATACGGAGCACACCACCAATTCAGCCTATAAATGCCCAGGATCAAAATCCCCGAATGGGATTAAGAAACCCACTTGTCCTGCCGAACACTGGGTGATGTGTGGAATTGCTGACTCATTATATCCTACTCCTGAAAACTAACATAACACTGTATGTTAACCACACTGGAATTAAAATTTAAAGAATTTCTTTTTTTTTTTTTTAACTGCTAGACCATCTCCTAAAAGGTAGCTAGTTGCCACATTTTAGAATCCAGTAGGGGAGAAATATCACAAATGTGTGAGGGGACCCAAAACCACTTTGAAGTCAGAGAACATGTGGAAGAAAATGAATCAAAACACTCAAATGAATATGCAAAAAATAATTAGGTAGAGCAATGGCAGCATCAGGAACAGATCTGCATAATTCTAACAGCATTTTAGGGAGAAATGTAAACTAAAGCCTCCAGTGCCTTGTTAAGCCAGTGTCAGTAAAATGTAAGCCTCTGTAAATGAGCTATGTGCTTGCCAGTGATGAAATAATTTCCAACACTCAGAAAGAGGTTAACGTTTAGGAATCTGGATTTCAGTGCAAACGTATACGCTTTAAAATATTCCACCGCAGTATTTGCAAAATGTTTTCAGAGTCGTTGCATTTATATCCCTGCTCTCATATAATTTACATGTACTTTTCCATAAAAAAAAAAAAAAAACAAACTCTTGATGTGCAAATGTAAATAGCATATTAGAAGCAGTGGTTTACCCAAACAAACCATTTCAAGACATATATGTAAAAATAAGAATTTGTAGAGGTAGATCATTTTTTGGCTTAAATTGCTTGAGGGTTCTCTCATGACTTGCAGAATGAGGTCCAAATGCATTAAGATTAGCATAAACTCCTTCTAAGACAGTCTCATTCTTCAGCTAAATTTCTGGTCATTCTGGATAGACTTCACGGATCATGCTTTCGCAATAACACTGACTGTAGTGTTGTCTGATCTGTGGTTGATGCTGTTCCCTCAATGGGGAAAATCTATTCCAAATTTCTTTTTTTTTTGAAATATTTTATTTATTTATTTGACAGTGAGATCACCAATGGGCAGAGGCAGGCGGGGGCTGGGGAGCAGGCTCCCTGCTGAGCAAAGAGCCCAATGTGGGGCTCGATCCCAGGACCCTGAGATCATGACCTAAGCCGAAGGCAGAGGCTTGACCCACTGAGCCACCCAGTTGCCCCTCCAAATTTCTTTGTTTGGATAAATCTTACTTAGTTTTCATGAGTAAATACATGTGTTTCCCTGAAACATGCCTCAAGCATCCAAAGTTAGCTAAGGATGGTCTGAGCCTTCACAAATCATTCCTAATTCATACTTGTGGAATGATTTTTTTTTTTCACCATTGCCAGTACAGAATGGCTAGATTCAAAATTGTGCATTTTCACAGTAAGCACCTTTGGGGTGAGGCATTATGGGTATGTTATTGGGGCTCAGGAAAGGGGTGAGTTCAGCAGGACCTGAAGAGTGCTCATTGCTAAGACGAAACTGCTCATTCAGCTGTATTGTTCAAGGAAGTGCTGACTTTTGCGCAGAGGTTAGGATGTCTAATGTGGGTACCCAGAAATCTTCCCTGAGCATCGTGTTCCTAGCACAGGCTTGTGGTTATTTTCTCAGCCCTGCCAGTTGGAATACAGGAGGAGGCAGGGTTACTATAACTATATATTCTACCTCTTCTGAAATTGGTTGAGGCCAACATATGATTGGGATCAAAGAGTCTGGTGAAAGGGTGTGTTCAGGAAACTGGGTTCTTTTATGAGCCATATAAGGGTTCAAGGGCAAGAGAAATCAAGCTGAGATGGACAAAAAGAAAATAAATAAATAAATAAATAAATAAAATAAAAAGGAGGTTAGTCCACTTTGCAAGCTGAGAAAATTTAAGTCTATGCTATACTACTTCCAGAGCCACTCAGGTTGATAGCTTTGCATTTTATAAAACGCACTAACAACCATTATCTAATTTGAGCCCACCAATTCTGTGAATTAGATTTAGAGACTTTTGAACTAGCTCTGACCTCTGAGTTCACCTGGTTCAGTGCTTTAAAATATATTTGGCTGTGAAAGAATCTCACACAAAAATCTAGTGTGCAGACATAAGATGCTGTGGCTGAAGCAGAGGAAGAGGGAGGGAACACTTGTTGACTGCACTCTTCCCCACCACATCCCCTGAGCCAATGGAGGGCTGTGATGCTGCCTGGAGACTGGGAACCACGGGTCCAGTAGCAAATCCTCTGAAGATATTGAGGACCCGGAAGTGAAGTGATCCATTCACTGTCCCCACAGATAATATACAGCTGAGCCAGCAGTCCTTTGGGTTGAAATGACTCTGAGAAATAGCACTATATTAGTAATCACGTTTTATTGGTGAAAAACCTAAACCTTGGTGCAACTATAGTTCTAGGATCAGAGTTGCAACCCAAGTCATCTAAAGTTACTTGTCATAGACCTACATCAACATCAATATTTGTGAAGGTATAATGGCAGTCATACAGCTGTGTCAATCCTAACTGATTCATCAGAATCAGCTGGGGATTTTGTTTTCAACAGGTGTATGTGAAGGTCCAATCATATTTATAAAAAACAGAACTTTCTGATGTTGGAACTTGAGTATATATATGTTGGAAACCTCTCTGAGCTATTCAGATGCACCCTCATGATAAGATCTATATAGGGTTAGTGTCCACTTCATTAAGAAACCCTAATGGTCAGAGAAGACTTTATAGGGTAGAATGGGCCAATGCTTATAGATTAGCAGTGGCCTTCTGGAACACTGTTTTGAGAAGGATTATGACAATATGTGCAATCTTAGTGATGTCTACCTTGGGCATAGAAATGAAGAGCTGAGGATTACATACCATATTCTCTCTCTCTCTCTCTTTTTAAGATTTTTTTAAGCAATCTCTCCACCCAACGTGAGGCTCAAACTCACGACCCAGAGATCAAGAGCTGCAGGCTCTACCAACTGAGCCAGCCCAGTGCCCCCACATCCCATATTCTTATCCTCCCTCCTTCTACTCTCAATTAGTTAATAAAATTATAAAATCTGTCACTTAAAATCTAGTCACTTGGGTATGTAGGCAACAAAATAAATATATCTCTGACAGGAATAAATCGTAATAAACTGGGATCTATTCCTATCTCAAAAAGAGGGTCTCTCAGGGTGCCTGGGTGGCTCAGTTGTTAAGCATCTGCCTTCGGCTCAGGTCATGATCCCAGGGTCCTGGGATCGAGCCCCACATCAGGCTCCCTGCTTAGCGGGAAGCCTGCTTCTCTCTCTCCCACTCCCTCTGCTTGGGTTCCGTCTCTTGCTGTGTCTCCTCTGTCAAATACATAAATAAAATCTTTATAAAAAAAAAAAAAGGATCTCTCCTTTGCAATAGTAAGGTCTCCAGCATCAGTCTTTATTTTACAGTGTATTCCATAAAGCCTTTTATTCTATTAAATGTTATGTATACAGTGAATTTGTGTTGCTAATGGTATGAAATTATTACACACATAAAGCTATTGACTAATTACACAAAATTAAAATATTATAGAACAAGTGAAAGTTCTTTGACCATCACCCTCAAGCCCTCTGTTTCCTAGAGATAACCACTGTTAATCAGTTAGATACATTGTCCTTCCAGATTTTCCTGTACATTTACCCACATATCGAAATTCAGTGCTGATGACCAATCTGGAATAAAGATGACTGCCTGTTGGGAATGGTTGTCCATGGAGAATGCTCATTTTTTCACAAGCTCCTCACTCACTGATTTATGCTAAAATGCTATCTCGGAGTTTGGGAAACACTCAGAAGCATGTAAGAGCAAGGTGGCAAGGCTAGAACTCAGTTATAGACTTTGAAGCCTTTGCCTGAGGGTTGGAGGAATCAGAGGCCACCCCGAGGGACCCAAATGTATTGTGTCCTCTTCCAGGGGCAGGCACCTGGTCTGCCTGAGGCAGACAATGGAGGGTAAAGGCAGGAGAGGCAACAGGCTGGTGTTTCCCGTTTAAGAAATAGAGGAAAAGCTTGACCTGCTGGGTTTCAGCCCAGACATAAGAACTTTGAAGCATAGCCAGAGCAGAAATTCAAAAACATTTCTCTTTCAAATGTTGAGATTCTTTTATATCCCTACTTTTCTGAATTTTCCTAAAATGGAGAATATCAATAACTTTTGCTAGTTAGCTGAGTGTCTAAGATGAGGAAACAAGAAATGGAACCTTTTTTCGTAAGGCAGGAAAAATTTTGGAGACAATTGTCCCTGCTCTCTGAACCATCAGTATAGAAGAAAAGAATTGAAGGAATGTCCGGGTGGCTTAGTTGATTAAGCATCTGCCTGTGGCTCAGGTCATGATCCCAGGATTCTGGGATCAAGTCCCACATTGGGCTCCGTGCTCAGTGGGGAGCATGCTTCTCCCTCTGCCTGTCACTCCCTGTGCTTGTGCGCGCTCTCTCTCTCTTTCTCTCTCTCTGACAAATTAAAAAAAAGAAAGAAAGAAAGAAAGAAAGAAAAAGAAAGAACTTAAAAAAGAAAAAGAAAAGGTAATTTAAAAAAATTGGTGCACTCCATATCCTTTCGGATTATTTTTTGGTCATGATTCTTCACATAGTTCAGCTCATATTTAATCCTCTATCCTACTCAAACCTATTTTTTCAGGGATTGACTGAATGTCAATGGTGATTTTGCACATTTTACAGTCACTTTCATAAAGTGGTAAGTGGAAAAAAAATTCTATTTTCCACTTCCTGGCAGGTTTTTATTTTTTACCCTTCACTTGCAAAAATGCCCAAATCCCCAACTCACACTTTAGAGGTGCAGTTTTTGGTTGTAGATTTATTTTTAAAAATTTACAGATGGAGTTAGTTGCTCATTCTATCCCTTTATTTTCTCTAAAGCAATATAATTTCTGGAGTGTGAATGAGAAAGATTGAAGAGGCTTGCTGCAGGAAATAAATTCAGTTAAAATTTCTCCTCTTTAGTGTGAATTAAGTATTGCAAATCTGATACTCTACCAATATTAACACAATCAATGCACAATTGTAAAGGTGTGTGCTCTTTTGCTCTTTCATTATAAAACCTTCTGAAAGAAGAAAGTGCTATTTTTTTTAAAGATTTTATTTATTTGACAGACAGAGATCACAAGTAGGCAGAGAGGCAGGCAGAGAGAGAGGGGGAAGCCGGCTCCCTGCTGTGCAGAGAACCCAATGTGAAGCTTGATCCCAAGACTCTGCGATCATGACCTGAGCTGAAGACAGAGGCCTAACCCACTGAGCTACCCAGGTGCCCAAGAAAGTGCTATTTTATGGTCTATAGACCAATGGGTCTTTGCTCTGGTGCTCATCAATGACCAATGGGGCTTTTAAAACATACTGATGCCAACCAAGCCCCATCTCCAAGTTTCTGTGACTTGGGTGTCTCATTTGGACAACCTTGTCCAGGGATTGTAATACACAAATGATCATTGGTTTGTATCATAAGAGATATTAAAAGTGTTAACTATGGTGAGCTGTTCATTAAAAAAACAAAAAACAAAAAAACAAAAAAC
Organism: Mustela erminea; assembly: GCF_009829155.1. Lineage (NCBI taxonomy): Eukaryota > Metazoa > Chordata > Mammalia > Carnivora > Mustelidae > Mustela > Mustela erminea. The sequence goes on from NC_045631.1 coordinate 33,219,505, forward strand.
GTCATTTGGGTTTTTTTGGATGGTTTTTGGAATTTGGGAATGGTTGGATGTAAACCATGTGATCCTTAAATTGAGGTACTTTGTGCTTCTTTCCAGGCATTGTAAGCTAGAATATATACAACTCAGGGTCCTCTCAAATATAACATTTATAATTTTCCTCTTTCAGATATTAGCATTTGTGCCAATTAGCTGCTATATTGATTAAGAGAAATCCAAGAACCTAGATGTGTGGCTTAAGAATGCTCTTTAATGGAAATGCTCTCAAGGTTTTTGGGTTATCTGAGAGACATTCAATGAATCACAGAGAATATTCAAAATGGAAAATAAATCTATTTTTTTTCTACCCCTTAGAATAATGCCCCTGGATATATAAATGCATCAAGTTGCATAAACATGACAAAGTTATTATAATTATTTTCTTACTTATCTCCTGACTTTCTTTATGAATATATTACACTACAATAATTCTATTTAATAGTAACCTAGCAACAACATGCCTGAAGGAGGTTGCTCTTTCACTGATGAAGGGAAAGCTTTGCAACGGACTTTGTAAGACTCACATTCTCCTTAGGCTAGGAGATCTCATGGGAAAATCTCATTACTCCCCTACCTCCAAAAAAAAAAACTTCGTCTAATTATGGAGAATAGCTCAATTTTCTCCCTTTTGCCACTTTGTCAATAATTTGAGACATTTGTGATAAGATCCCTATTTTTAAGTTTAAGAAACCAACAATGAACAGTTGTTATAGATTTTATTTTTGTTCATTAAAAACCAGAGACATGCTTCAAAGTGCAAAAACCTAGAATGTGAATTTTGGCTGCTTTCTTGGGTCAGTCTCTTCTCGATTCCTGAAAGTCTGTAATTTTTGACATTTTTGACTTTCTATCCTAGATCACTGAACGGTGTGGCCAGGCAGGTGTAAATACAGTTATCGTCTTCCATTCCTGAGACAAACTGTGAAGATAGGAAGTTGAGTAATTCCTGCATTTATTATTAGTTGGAACATTTTATTGATCTTTATGGTGAAATGTGCAGTAAGAAGGTAAAGTGTTATTGAAATAATGCATCTTTTTTTTTTTGGTGACTTTATTTTTGAGCTTTCATGTTATTCTTCTGGATAAAGCGGTGTTGCTTTATTTTCTCACAAGATAAACATGACTTGATATCACCTTTAATGTATAGTGCCCCAGGCAGGAAATCATCTGCAGAGAAACTTTATTAGCATACATATGGGGTATGCAAATTCAAAAAAATTATTTACACAAAACTTCCTCTAAGGACTTAAAAAAGCTTTGTACCTATTATCTACTGAATCTTTAACATAATCCTGGGATGTGGATGAAGAGTCAATATTATTATGTACTTTGTTCCTTCAAAAGGCCCTTTTTATTCTTGTGCTCTGAGAGACTTGTTAGTGTTAATTACTATTAATTGCTTCTAGGTTTTAAAAGGAATTCATATAATTAAGTGTATATAATTAATTATTTATTAGATATATGTATACCATCTATTTCATGTAAATCCAAGTATGTAGCATAGCATGCAAATATGAAGATGTATCACCTGTGTTCTGTGCATGTGCATTGATATTTGTGGAAGAATTCTATTTTGTGCTTACTTATTAACATTTGCATTATCTCTAGACCTGTGGGTGGTCTAAAAGAATTAAATAATGCTTAATGCAGGGCATTTGAAAAACAAAGAAACTGCTCATTTTAGTTTAGTTTAAGAAAGGGAACATGAATCCAAATCATAGGTTAAAACAAATACTGACCCTAGGTTCAAAGGTCTTTTGAATGTGGACATGCTTGCCAATGAGATAGATGTGATTTGTAGCAGTCAACGACCAGTTTTGGATTTTTGGTCACTTGAAAGGCTTCTCCTTTCTCCTACCCCAAAGAGGGTAAGAGTGGAAAGTTTGGGTCTCAGTGTCTTTATCTGAAAACGATAGAAATTAGATCAACTATAATAGCCATATTTGGTAGACACAGTCAAAGACCTCTTACCTGTGAAAAATGAGACAGTGGTTACTGGTTTCTCTTATACAGCCTGTAATATCAAAAGTGGAGGCTTGTGGTGCCTTGGTGGGTCAGTCATTTAAGCATCTGCCTTTGGCTCAGGTCAGGATCCCATGGTCCTGAGATCCAGCCAGGCACTGGGCTCCCTGCTCAGCAAGGAGTCTGCTTCTCCCTCTCTCTGTCCCTCCCCCCCACTTGTGCTCTCTCTCTCTCTCTCTCTCTATCAAATAAATAAATTAAATCTTAAAAAAAAAAGTAGTAGGCTTATCCAAAACATCTGAATGTTTTCCCTTTACTGTTGAGAAGAATGCAAGCATATTTGCATTTATGACTCCTCTTCAACAGTACTGGAGGTCTTAGCCAGGGCAGTGAGGCAAAGAAAAGAAATTAAAAATCATCCAAATTAGAAAGGAGGAAATAGAAGTATTTATACTTAGAGTAAACATGTCTATGTATGTGGAAAATCCCGTTTTTAAAAATCTCCTAGCAGCAATAAGTGAGTTTAGTAAGTTCACAAGATACAAAATTACACAAAAGTTCATTGTATTACTATGTACTAGAAATGTACAATTAGAAACATAAATTTAAAAGAAAAATTACAATAACCTCCAAAAATTAAATCCTGAGGTATATATCTTACAAAATATACACAGAATTTATATGCTAAAAACTTAAAAATTCTGATAAAAGAAATGAAAAAAGACCCAAATAGAAATACATATAATGTTCGTGGATTTGAATAGTCAATATAGTAAAAAATATCAGTTCTCTTCAAATTGATCCCTTAATTTAACACAGTGCTAATAAAAATCCTGGGAGATGATTTTGTATTCACCAGGTGATTATAAAATTTATATCAGAAGGCAAAATCTCTAATAGTTTAGAAAGGGAAGAATAGGGGCGCCTGGGTGGCTCAGTGGGTTAAAACTCTGCCTTCAGCTCAGATCATGATCCCAGGGTCCTGGGATCGAGTCCCGCATCGGGCTCTCTGCTCAGCGGGGAGCCTGCTTCCTCCTCTCTCTCTCTGCCTGCCTCTCTGCCTACTTGTGATCTCTCTCTGTCAAATAAATAAATAAAATCTTTAAAAAAAAAAAAAGAAAGGGAAGAATAAAGTAGGGGAAATCATACTACTAATTCTAAGACTTATTATAAAGGGCTGAAATAATGAAAGGAGTGTGGTGTTGGCAAAGGTATGAAGACAGAGATTAATGGAAGAGAATAGATGGTCCAGAAACAAATCCAAAAAATTTGGACACCTAATTTTTGACAAAGGTGCAAAAACAAATCAGGAGGTTATACTTTTTAACAAATAGGTTGGAACAATCGATCATACATATGTAAAAGAATAAACCTCAAACCAAACCTCATACCAATACAAAAATTAACTCAAAATGGATTGTAAATATAAAGCATAAAAACATAAAACTCTTAGAAAAGATGAAAGGAGAAAAGTCTTTGTGACCTAGGGTGAGGCAAAAGATTTTTAGATAACTGAAAGTATAATCCCTTAAATAGTGTTAAAATGGATTTCATCAAAATTGAGTTTTTTCTTTGCAGAAAATACTTTTAAAGAATGAAAAGACAAGCTTCCCAATCATAGAAAAGACTTGCAAATTACATATCCCCCAAAAGACTTGGATGAAACATACACAAAAGAAAATAAAGCTCGACAATAAGAAAATAACCAACCAAATGGAAACTAAGCAAAAGATTTGAGCAAACACGTAAGCAAATATTATGTGTGCGTATATATATTTATACACACACACACACGGTATCAAATACACATATGAAAGGATGCTCAGCATTGTTCACCTTCAGGAAAATACAAATTAAAACCGGATGAGGGGCACCTGGCTGGCTTAGCTGGTAGATTATGTGACTCTTGATCTCAGAGTCATGAGTTTGAGCCCCACACTGGGTGTAGAGATAACTTAAAAAATCAAATCTTTAATTAAAAAAAAAAAAAAACAGGATGAGAAACCATTGTACTTCCTATAAGAGTGGCTAAAATGAAAAACAAATGATACATTCTAGTAAGATGTCGAACAACTGGATCTCTCAGACATTGTAGTCAGAATTAACATTTACAGCCACTCTGGAAAATAATGAAATGGTTTCTTTTTTTTTTTTAATTTTATTTATTTATTTGACACAGAGAGAGAGATCACAAGTAGGCAGAGAGGCAGGCAGAGAGAGAGGGGGTCGGGGAAGCAGGCTCCCCACTGAGAAGAAAGCCCAATGTGGGGCTCAATCCCAGGACCCTGAGATCATGACCTGAGCCAAAGGCAGAGGCTTAACCCACTGAGCCACCCAGGCGCCCCAATGAAATGGTTTCTTATCAGTTTAAACATACACTTAGCATATTATCCAGCTACCCTACTTCTAGGTATTTATCTTAGAGAAATGAAGATTTACACTCACTCAATACACTGCATTTTAATGTTTATTGCAGCTCTATTTATATTGCCAGCACTAGGAACAGCTTGATGTCCTTCAGTGAGACAATGAGTAAATATATAGGATGATTCTATAAAATGAAACACTATTCAGCCATAAAAAGGGATGAACTATTGATAACATACAGCAACATGGATAATTCTGAAAGGTGTTACACTGAGTCAAAGAATCCTGTCTCGAAAGGCTAAATAGAGTGTGCTTCCGTTTCCGTGACATTCTCAAATCCACAAAACTATAGCGAGGGAGATCATCACCATGTTCTAGGTGTTGGGTTTAAGGGCAGAGTATAACTATAGAGAGATAGAGGTTTGGGGGTGATGAAACTGTTTTCTGTCCTATTACAGACATAGTTACATGCATCTATACGTGTATTACAGTTGACTGAACTGTACCTGAAAAGGAAAAGTAAATTATATGATACTTAAAAAATAAAATTAAAAACCTCTGAAACCATCAAAATTCACAGTAGTATTTCTAAATATTTCTTTTCTGGTGTTTCACAGTATGTGCAAACACTGCCAGTATGAAAACAACACAAAACAAAACAGAATCAACATAACAATGAAAAACAAAACAGCAACAATAAACCATCTCCCAGTCAACTGCATCGATACAAGTAATGTATAGTTGGAATTCTGCAATATCAATCTTGCGTTTAAGTATCCTTCTTTGGGGTTTATTGTCAGAAGACTTGGCTTCATGTAACCACTTGACCTTCTTTTCTTTCCTGTTGATATTTTGATTAATAAGTTTTTACTCCAGGAATATATTCAGTAGTTAATTCTGAAACCTTTCTTTGAGTTTTACAGACTATCCATATGCAGAGTAACACTTGAATTTTAATGTACTCTCTAAAGATTATCCAAAAGCACTTAATGAATACTCTGGTTCATGTAATAAGATATTGCTATTCACACCTCAGGATTCCAGAGTACATACATATTGAATAGGAATTAATATTTATGGTATTCCCATAATAATTCTAAAACACAGAGAAAGCTATAAAGGTATTATCTGATTATTGACCTAACAAGATCCATCTCTAAATGCACCTACTTCACAAATTTAAGAGCAATGACTTAATTTATAAGAAAGAGGCAATTTACAAACTCTTCACATGTCTGATGCAACTAAGGCTAAACACTGTGTTTAAAAACATTGGAGTCTTTGAAACTGTGCATAGATTTTTGCCTGAAGAGTTATCTCTTCTGCTCCTCTGGCTGAAAAGTTTATTGGATTATCTTTTTTTGAGGTGTTAATTTAAAAGAAACTTACCTGAATCTTTCAGAGAAAACTTGGCTGTTTAATATTTAAAAGCCAAATCACTTTTTTTTTTTTTTTTTTTACTAGATGTACAGTTTTACAAAGCTGTCTTAGAGGATTTCATGCAAAATGGTTTATTTCTTTTTCCTTTTAACTGAACAAAGATATACTGCACTAAATTATTCATTTCCTTTACAAATATCTTTTTTTGTTTTGTTTTGTTTTTAAAAGCACCTGTTGTATACCAAGTCTGAGAAGGGTACTGGGAATACAGTGGTTCTATGGGCTGAATTATGTCTCTCCCCACAAAGAGTCCTAACCCTTAGGACCTCAGAGTATGACTTTGTGACTGTGTTTTGGAGATAGGGTCTCAAAAGGTAGTCTTTATTACGTTAAAATGAAACCTTTAGGGTGGGCCCTATTCCAATGTAACTGACACTCATACAGAAAGAGGAGATTGAGACACAAAGATGTATTGGGACAGGACCATGTGAAGATGTGGGAAGAAGGTGGCCTTCCTACAAACCAAGCAGAAAGGCCTTAAAAGAATCCAGTCTTGTGGACACCTTGACCGCCCTCCTCCGCCCCCAAACTAATACAAGTAGTGAAAAAAAAAAGCAAATATATATCTTACAAATACATCAAATATGGGAGCAGACACAAAGAACTACACAGGCAAATATTAACATACAATTTATCTGAGAAATTAGGAATGCTACAACAGAATAAAATAGGGGTCCTAGTTTTGTTTTTTAGATATAAGGATGTAATATTTTACGGTAAGGTTTACAGGGCATGAGAGTCAATGGACTAAATAAAAGAAAAATCATTCCTGGCAGAGAACACTATATGATCAAACTTCTTGAGACAGAAAGAGCTTGTCCCTCTGAAATGAAAAATTATTTTTAAATTATATTAATTAATTAAAATGTATTTATAGCTTATATTTATATTCTAATCAAACATAACTCATTTAATTATTTTAAAAATATTGATTTAAAACTGTAGATGGAATTCAGAGTGGAGGAACAACAGGTTGTAAGCAGGGCTAGATCCGGCAGAGAATTTTAAGACTCACTTTTGAATTTTCAGCTTTTTTTTTCTTTTTAATTTTTTTTCTTTTTTTATTTTTTAGGAATACTGCTCTTGTGGGTTTGCTTTTCTTATACTCTGAATATTATCTAAGTCTACTTTCTACTAAAGTCTAAAAAAGAGTGGAAAATTAAAGTGAGACATTTCAAATTTCTTTTGGCTTTAACATTCTGTGGCTCTACCAGCTTTTTGGGTCTATTAATCATTATATATTGCTTTGAATTTTGGATATACAGTCAGCAGCAGGATGTGTTATAAAATATTCACTGTAAGATTTAAGCCACAGCTTTTAAAGTATCCTCTCATTGGTATAGTTTGTATGTCTGCACGTCGGTCTGGATAGTTGGTCATTCACCTACCAAATGTTGATTGACCATAAACTGTATGCTCACTTGCTGCTAGATGCTTAATGGTTTGTTACCACTATTCCTCCTTTCGTGGTCCTTTAGTTTGAGACAAACTATTCCTCCTTTCGTGGTCCTTAGCATCTAGAATGAGAGACAAACGTTAAGAAGCCCAGTAAAAATATATGTGATTGCAAATTGTGGTGCATGCTTAGACAGAAACAAAGTGGGTACAGAGATGGAGAAGTTTAAGTAATGAAAGGACAGTCTCTTCAAGTGCAGTGTTTTCATCCTTAAAGACAAGGAGAAGTTGGTTGATGAAGTAGGGACAAACCAATTGTGGAGAGAGGGAACTGCAGATTCAAAGGTCTTCAAGTGGGAGAATGACTTGTGTGCTCCAGGAGCTAGAAGGCAGCCAGAATGGTAAAGGTGGGATGTGACAGGAAGTCACAAAGGTAAGCTTGAAGTACATCATGGCTCAGGAGGATATGGCCAGGAGTTTGGATTTTATTTAGTGTGCAGAGGGAAGCCAGTGAATGTTAGCAGGGTGGTTAGTGAATTAAATACAAAATTAGAGCAGGAAGGTTATGAAATTATTTGGTGGTCTAGAACTCAAATTTCTTCTTGTCCTTAATAAGATTGAGTCTTTTAAGATTGTATTTGCTTTTGGGGCGCCTGGGTGGCTCAGTGGGTTAAGCCGCTGCCTTTGGCTCAGGTCATGATCTCAGGGTCCTGGGATCGAGTCCCGCGTCGGGCTCTCTGCTCAGCAGGGAGCCTGCTTCCCTCTCTCTCTCTCTGCCTGCCTCTCCATCTACTTGTGATTTCTCTCTGTCAAATAAATAAAATCTTTAAAATGCAAACTATTAAAAAAAAAAGATTGTATTTGCTTTCATTTTTCTGAACTTTGACTATAGCTGCATGATTAATTGAATTCTCTGTCCAGGCTTGATTTTGACTAAAGCTACTATATTTCATTCAGTTTAATTTACAGGATTTTAGAGAAGTATTGTATATTGCATGGGAAGAAGGAACATATCCCTTTTCATAGAAATACCTTTAGTAAAAGAATAAAAGTTGGGAGAATGATGACATGTATGCATTGTTATTAGAAAAAAAATTGCATGACTGACCTCTGTCATTCCAAACCTGGTTTTCAAAAAGCCTGAACTGAAACCTGGTCAGAACTCAACTCTATTTGGATATCTTTACCTGATAGGGTAAAGAAAACTTCTTTTAACAGGTAAAATTAAACCAAAAAAGAATAAATCCATTGTGCTGAGGCTTTCTTTTGAAGTTTCAGCAGTGATATAATTAAAGTAGGATTTCTGTAGAGTGAGAAAGAGGAGCAAATCAGTTATCAGAAGGGGAGTACCTTAAAAAAAAAACAGCAAAAAGTATTAGGATTAAAGTTACTTAGGAAACACGAACCTTTACTGCATATAAAGAGGTTGACTTCTTTGAGCTTTTTGAAATTCCCTTTCAAAGGCCAGGGGAAGATATTAATAAAAGGAAAGTGTAGAATGAAGACTAGGAAAAATTTCAAGATATTATGATGTTAAAACAAAACAAAACCTAGAAACTCTTGCAGATAAAACAATGAAAGTTCTATCATTTGAGCATTGAAAACAGACTGAAACAGAACCACACTACATAAGATATTCTATAGGTTGAGAACAATCTTTTCCCCTGCAAAATACTCAGTCACAGTTCTGTAAACAATTTTTTCATTATAAATGTACTAAATACTCGTTTTGGTAATTTTGGAACTTGTAAAAAGCTAGAAAGAATATAAATGGGCTCAATATTTCTGCCACTCAAAGACAATAATGATGGTGGGTTAGTATTCTTCAGGTCCCTTTCCAATGTTGAATTGCTCGGTTGGGATTGCGTTCCATCTTCATTGTAGGGTGCTGTTTCCACCTTCAGTTCCCAGTAACCCTCCCTATGATCAGAATATTCTGGTGACTTCCTGCCCAAGTTCCATGGTAGTCCATGTAGTAGATGCAAGGCCATCTGTAGAAAAGCATCTCTTCTCTGCAGCAGTCAAGTAAAATACTCACATTCATTTTACCTAATACTCTTACAGCCTTTGTAACATGATAACTTTTTACCATCAACCTATTGATATAATGCACTGTTTTCAGATTTTACACTACCCCTATATACTTGGAATTAGTCCCACTCTGTGACACTTTTTTTATCGTTCTGGGTCTATTTTGCTGGATTTTGATATTTTGAGGTCTAGATGAAAACATTTTGCACTGATATTTAGTTTGCACTGATAGATGGTTTTATAATTTTCTTTATTTTGTATTGCCTTTATAATTTTCTCTTAATATTAAGGCTGTATTAGCTCAGGAAAAATGAATTTGAAAGATTTTTATTTTTATATATTCTTGAACAGGGCGCCTGGATAGCTCAGTTGTTAAGTGTCTGCCTTCGGCTTTAGTTATGATCCCAAGGTCCTGGGATCGAGCCAGGACCTTGGCTCCCTGCTCAGCGGGAAGCCTGCTTCTCCCTCTCCCATTCCCCCTGCTTGTGTTCCCTCTCTTGCTATATCTCTCTCTGTCAAATAAATAAGTAAAATCTTAAAAAAAAATACTCTTGAACAGTGTAAGTAGCTTGGAGGTTTTCTGTCACTTAAAAACTTAAAAATAAGCATGTATAGGATAGCTTCTGCCTAGTGCCTTTATTGAAGGCTTTTGGTTGTTGTTTTGTTTTTGTTTTTGTCTTTCATTTGCTTTAATGATAACTAGTTATTTTTCATTTCCTAGGTTTTAGGATCTTTTGGTATTCAGAACAAATTTTTATTCAGTTAAAGTATACATCTCTTCCTCTATGTACTGTTTATTTGCAAGTGTGTTTTATATTTAGCGATGACATATACAAATACATTTATTTTTGTCTTTTTAAAGGAAATGTAGATTAAGTGTTAACTTATTACTAGTACCACATTTCAACAGAATGAGCTAATTTTTCTTATTCTGTTTTCTCAAGATAGATCTGTATCCTATCTAACTTTTTTTTTTAATATTTTATTTATGTGTAAGAGAGAGAGAGGGAGCACAAGCAGGGAGAGCAGCAGGCGGAGAGAGAGCAGACCCCCCACTGAGCAGGAAGCCTAATGTGGAACTCGATCCCAGGACTCTGGGATCATGACCTGAGCCGAAGGCAGACGCTTGACCGACAGAACCAATCAGGCATCCCCTATCTAACTTCTGGTTAAAGCTTTTTATTTTCTGAAAATACCAACATTTAATAGATTTTTACAGTACACATTTTTACTTTTTCTCTCTCTTCTCTTTCTTATCTTCTGTCTTTGGTTAACTTATCAAGATTGGTCTTCCATTCTACTTTTGTCTTGCTTGTTCTTCCTGTGCTCTCATTCATAAAACTCAAATAAGAGTTTGCAGTAAAATATTTGAAATATTTCCATCCTAAAAAAAAAATAAAAACATATGTTTATAAAAAATAAAAAATTAAAAAAAAAAAAAAAGAATTGGTAAGAAAAAAATAATCTCTGTAAAATTACCGGGGGTGCATTATAAAGTATTCAGTAACCGATCAAACTCACAATTTGGATTGAATGGCAAGTGATTTTTAAAATCTGGAACTCATTGTCAATTTTTTTTCTTCATTGTGTCTTAATAAATTACTGTGTTCATTTGCAAAAAAATAAAATAAAATAAAATAAAATACATAACAAAAAAAAAAAACAAAACAGCCAGCCAGTTTTGAAGTTGTGCTTTACAGCTTAATATTAGGAACCTTATCATTTTTAGTTCATGGCTGAAGTAAACATACAATATATCAGATAGTGAAGGGACAGGTTTCTAACCAAATCACCCTGTCAGAGGGTGGCTGGACACACTGTCTTCATTGACTTGATCTACTGCTACATAAAGTAAGATAGTTAAACACTGATAAAATGATGGAGTAACAGATGGAAAATCTATTAGTGAGAACATCAGAGACCAAAATACTTGTGCCAGTGGTACAGTGGCTGCCAATCCTGTAGTCAGATCAGTGCTAGGGAAAATCGAATTTCAAATTTTTGCCTCAGCCAGAGTGCTGGGGTTAAGACAAGAAGGATATTAATATTCAACAGTGGGGAAAAGTCAAAACGTATTTCAAAAGCTTAACAGGAGCTGAAGCTTCATTGGGGCCATTATGAAAATGGAGTAACTCCGTATGAAGTGCTGGCCACCCATAAGGAAATGAGGCAGACTAGGGCAGGATCGCTAGTAAGTAGAGCCAAGTTGTTTAGAGAGAAACTTTTCAGTGTGACAGCTGGGTGGTAATCTAACCCCTACCCTTTGCTAGCTGGCTGACTCCCAAGCATTTCCAAACCATTTAAATTTGGAGTCTAGGAGGCTAGAATTTTGACCTACATCCCTGAATTTCCTTTAATGTAGGGACGCCTGGGTGGCTCAGTCAGTGAAGTGTTGGATTCTTGATTTCAGCTCAGATCACGATCACGATTTCAGCGTCATGAGATCTGGCTCTGCCTTGGGCTCCATGCTTAGTGCAGAGTCTGCTTGAGATTTTCTCTCTCCCTTTTCCTATGCCCCTCCACTGCCTCAAAAAGAAATGTGATTCAATAAATAATTTTTATTGATGAAGCTAAATGCATTCTTTTTTTTTTTTTTTAAAGATTTGTTTATTTATTTGATAGACAGAGATCACAAGTAGGCGGAGAAGCAGGCAGAGGAGAAGGGAAGCAGGCTTCGTACTGAGCAGAGAGCCTGATACGGGGCTCAATCCCAGAACCCTGAGATCATGACCTGAGCCAAAGGCAAAGGCTTAACCCACTGAGCCCAGTGAGCTTAACCCACTGAGCCACCCAGGCACTCTGCTAAATTCTAAAGAGGACTCTGGATTCTTTTTTTTAAAAGATTTTATTTATTTATGTGACAGAGATTACAAGTAGGCAGAGAGGTAGGCAGAGAGAGAGGAAGGGAAGCAGGCTCCCCGCTGAGCAGAAAGCCCGACGCGGAGCTCCATCCCAGGACCCTGGGATCATGACCTGAACCAAAGGCAGAGGATTTAACCCACTGAGCCACCCAGGCGCCCCAGGATTCTGGATTCTTAATACAGGGTTTGGGGAGTAGACTAATTGATTTCCCAACCTAAAGAACATTTACTATTTATGCTATTGAAATAGGGAACGGTGAATAAATGTTTTGTTTGTTTGTTTGAATAAGTGAATAAAGCAATGGCTTGTTAAGGTATACAGCTTGTATGGCCCCGAAAAAGCTGGGAGAGCTGACAGATTTGAATACATTTCCATGATTTGTGTTTCAAAGAGAAGCCAAACCTCAGATGCCCTGATGCTCCTGAGTTTAGGGACCATTCAAAGACAGATGTTTTGCAGTTTTGCTCATAGACATCTTTTCTGGCAGACCTACTCTCGGCATAATGTGTGGGCTCCAGTGAAACAAAGTTTGCAACTATCTAGAATTCTCACAACAATAAAAAAAAACCTTTGCAAATCCAGAATGCAGAATTTGGTAGCAGAAATGCGAAACCCACCGACCACCCCCCCAGGTCTGTGCCTTCTTGTAAACCTCGCTACCATCTTATTTGCCATGTAAACATTTCCCCGTAGCCCCAGAGACTTCCGCCGACAAATTTATTAAACTTGTCTCATCCGGAATGTTAATGTTTCTGTAAATCTTCGCCATCTGTTGTACCATCTAATTGCAAATGTAGAGTGAACATAATTCATGATTTTATCATAATAAATTTGGATAAGTGATTTAAATGCACTTGAATATTCTTTATTCAAAGCAACATGGATTTCCAGCTTCCTGTCCTCACAGGAACTGTCGTTTAGTGTGAAGCTATCCTTTCTCAGTACTCTGGGCCACAAAGGAATTTTCTTGAAAAACAAACCAAAACAAAACAAAACAAAAACCCTCTCTTCTCTAGGCCTGCTAGACCACCTCCAAGTGTAACAGACAGTAAATGAGATGCCATTAGGTTAAACCCAAGCTGCCTCCTAAGAAACATGAATAATTGAAATCCTTCACATACATATTTATCTTTTCCTCTCTGCTTGTCAGTCACTCGTCAGTGGCCACTTCTGCAAAGATACCTGCCTACTGCTCAGATGCATTCTGTTTGACCTCTACCTCAGCCCCTTTATTTCAGGCTGTAAGATGATTTTACACTGCTCATTTTAAAAATATATCTATAACGTTTCTTATGATCCCTATAAGAAAATCACATTTAAGGTAATTGTCAAAATATTTCCATGGTGCTGTTATTAAATCATAAGCATATATTTTGTACATTTCTGAAGTTTCTTGTCTACCTGATTTGATGATCATGTCCTTTAACCGGTAGGGTCTATGTTTAAAATGAAGGGAAAAAAAAAAAAAAAAGTTGTTTCCATGAAGTGAACAGTTCATAGAGAAATAAGTGGACAGATGGTCTAAACCTTTAAATGAAAATCTAGCCATAGCAGTGTAGAGCTACTAAGCTCTTTTGGAATCCAACACAACATTTCTGAGCCAGAGTCAGCTTTCAGCAGAGTGGGCTTAAGGGGCTGCAGAGTAGGTCATCAGATGTCACAGCTGAATGTACATCGTGAGCCATTTCATCTGGGTGATACTACGATCCGTCATCAGGCCTTTGGCTCTCTGGGTTCTTACTCAGACCCTTACACAGTATCACGCAGAAGTAACGAGACCCAAGCAGATTACTATTCTGCTTATCCTGTAGACTACGAGCAACGGGAGCTGGGATTCTGTCTTCCTTTTCTGTATTCTCACAGGCTAGCTCAGGGATGGCAGGCAGGAGGGTGCCCAAAAAATGCTTGTTGGATCAGTGAATTGCATGAGCAGAGCCCAGTGAATGTATGTCGAATAAATGCGTTAAGTAGGAAATACCTCTGGTGAGAAAAGAAAGCCTGTGTTTTCCAAGGGAGGTTTTTATTTTATTTTATTTTTTCTTTTTTGGTTTTACTGCTAAAAACAAAGATAGTGTTAGCTCGTATTGTCAGCGTATAAAAACCTGTTTAAAAAAAAAACAAACTGCTGAAGGAATGGTAGGAAAAAGCATATTTGAGGGTTGCCTTAGAAGAATGGCGGATTTCTTGCCAGTAGCATCACTTGGGAGAGCACCCGAGGATGGCCTGGGGTACACTATGCTTCGCTGTAAGGCACTGCACTGAGGTAAAGTAAAGTCCACTTGAGGCGTTTGTGATTTTGCCGCACATTGTTTCGATGCCTGATACCCCAGCTGAATGAATCTCTCAGACTTAATTGGATTTTCCTTCAACTTTGAAACCTTTCCACTTGAAAAGGCTCCGGGTCAGTTGATTCATCCAGATATTTTCAGATAAATGTATATGCAGAACGCACAGTATCTTTCAGTAAATCAATTAAAAACAATCTTGTAAGTGTAGCAGAGAGAAGCAAGGATAAAATCTTGAAACAAATAGCAAATAGCTCAGATTCAAATGTATGTATAGCTGGTTACAGTTCTGATGTATGAGTATGAAATCTAGTTATACCTAGGTAATTATTTTTCTAATTCTTCCACTAAGTTATTATAGTGCATTTAAATATATATGCTCATACTACTTAATATTCCTATTTTTGTAAAGAGTTATTAGGAAAGCAGAAGAAAGGGAAGAACCTGGCTCACTCTCCTTCATGAGTGTGTCCTTGGAGAATCTGCACTTATATCTCCTCTAACCTTGAGCCTGTAACTGTGGATAACTTAATCATGGACCAAGTGGCTGGTTCTTAATAAAACTGAGTGCTCCTTGGGGTGCCTGGGTGGCTCAGTCGGTGAAGTGTCTGTCCCTTGATGTCCACTTGAGGTCATGATCTCAGGGTTCTGGAATCAAGTCCACCCTTGGGTTCTGTGCTTAGCAAGGAGTTGGGTTGGGATTCTCTCCCTCTACCTCTGACCCTCCCCACCACTTGCACACACTGTCTGTCAAATAAATTAAAAAGTCTTAAAAAAACAAAAACAAAACAAAACAACAACAACAAAAACAACAACAGTGCTCCTTAACCCACTCTCTTCACATCTAAAGACTTGGTCCTTCTTTGTATGTTCCTGCATTGCTCTGCATTGTTCCCCACTATTGTGCATTTACTCTGCTGTAGAAGTTATGAACTATGGAGCTAAAAAGTGACAGAGGTTGTTTCTCCTCTTGCTTTTGACTTTGGGTGTCGTAACTGCAATCAGAGTCATCTTTCTAAAATACAGTTCTTCTAATGTGATTCAAGTACTTCTCCATTGATCCATGAAGAGGTCACACACTAACCCCGGCATTCTCTCTCAACTCCTATAGGCTGCTAGGGAATTAGGTTCTGGTTTTAGGATTTGACCTATTCCCTGATCTTTAAAAGAGGTGACTTTGATCTTCTTTGTGGATGTGCCGTAAACACAATAATAATTATAACACAAAATTTTAGAAAAAAGCCATTTTATTACACTTAAGTAAAAAGTTGTTTACTGCAAGAACAGGATAGGATGCATGGATTCAGTCATGACTAGGTAGACTTTCTAATCCTGCTCTTCATAAGCAGGGAGCCTCCTCTCTGTTTTTGCTGCACATTTGTTATTGATGGCATCCAGTATTTTCCAATAATAGGTGAAACTGTAAGCCAAAACCAGTACTTTCCTGTGTTAGCTGCAACCACCGTGGCGGGGGTGTGGGGGGGATGTAAAGAAGGCAGAAAGAAGACAGCCATCTGTAGCTTATTATGAATTGATCACAAATATCATTTAAATCTCTAAGAATTTAGCAAAATTTCCCATTATTATTTAGGCATAAAGCGTTATGCCATGAAAACAAGAATCTCAGTGCCTGATCTCAGCTGATGGTATCTCCTTCAAATATCCATAAAGCTGGAACTCAAAACGACCAATGCAGGGTGAAGACTAAATAGGAACTAGCATTTATTGAGAGTCTTCCATGTCAAAAGACTATTTTTTAATCACACCTGACTAAAGGTTTTTACCAGTTTATTATTAAAGAAGAATTGAAAGAATATCTTATATATAAATAGCTGAACATAATCACATGCATATCAGTATCAGAGTAATCTATACCATATTTTCATTTCTTGTGAGCTCATCCAGTCGTATCTAATTATCTTATTGTTTGCATAATGTTCTGATTTAAATCAAAACCAGCAAAAACGTTTTGAATGGCCACGTCTAACATACATCATCTCACTACTACAGTTAAAATTTTAGAAACAGGAGTGAGCCAATTTCATAATACTATATGTAGATAATATATATATATTATGTATGTATCGTTATATATATCAGTTATATAAATTATAACATATACATATCTGTATACCTATAGTACATATATACTGTATCATTCTATATGTATTACATGTATACATTATATGTCTACTTTGCTTTAATAAAATATGTTTTTAATCTATGTTGGCTAATCAGTGCTTTAAAAAACTATAGTCTGTTACCAGGTGCTAAATCATGAAATTAATGAAATAGCACCAGCACTTTTTTCATTGAAAAAGAATAG
This sequence comes from Mustela erminea, assembly GCF_009829155.1. Lineage (NCBI taxonomy): Eukaryota > Metazoa > Chordata > Mammalia > Carnivora > Mustelidae > Mustela > Mustela erminea. Next base: position 33,236,209 of record NC_045631.1, read on the forward strand.
AGTGGAAATATAAGCGTGCAATACACATGGAAAGGTAAATATTGCTTTTTGAAAACTTTGTTTCATAAAGAAACACACACACACACACACACACACACACACACATATATATATATATATATATATATATATATATATATATATATATACAGATATGAGTGTTATATAAAATGTATTCCCTACTATGAGTGGTAGTTAAAAATTTGGGGAAGCCCTAGCTATCTCATACAAAAATGCATAAGCTGATTAAAAATCCCAACTATCTATTTTGCTAAATAACAAGGAAGAAAGGAAAGAGATTACAAGTGACACTGAATCTTTCCCTCAGCTTAAGGCTTGAAGGCTTGAAGACCATGAGGATGAGGATTCTTCCCCTCACAATCATCGTTTTGTATAAAATGTATTTAAAGATCATCATGGGTATTAATTAAAACCCAAATTCAGACTTTAATAACCAAGGTTTGTTTCACTAGTGAAAATGCAGTGCTACTTTCACCAGATTTGTTTTTGTCTGCAAACAGGGATCTAGTCCCAGGCAGCTGCCTCTTAAGTGTGTTCCCTCAAGAAGAATCAGGTGATAATGTTAAAGTCCTTCCTCTAGTACTGAGGAAAAGACAGCCACTGAGAAGAGCGGAGGGAGACAGAGCAAGGTCATATAAAGATAAAAGTGATGAACAAGAGTAAAACACTTTTCAGGGATTGAATCCATTCACCCCAGACCTTTCCAAGTCAGAGAAGCAGCCTGAGGCTCTAATTTACCTTATCAGCTGTGTTGGGATTCCTCCCAGGAAGAATTGCTCTGCCCAGATGACATCCTCTTCCAGACTCACTGAAGGAAGAATATCCTGAGGGACACTGTCCCTCCAAAGGAGCCCAGCCGTTCCCTTCTGTCCTCATAGCTACATTTCCAATCACAATCACATGGCTAAGAAGTATCTTCGTCCTGTAAACCTGGTGCTAATTCACCTCAAAGAAAATTAACTAGAAGGATATTCAACCATATCTTTCCTGTATTTGTTCTTTGACCCTTAAGTAGATTCACACTTAACGAGTACTAAATAAACCACAGTGATTTAATGTACAGTGTAATGAACCTAGACAGTATTTTACTATAATTACATAAGGTGATAGATATCACTACAACACTGTTCCTATTACAATATAGGTATGTATTGAAGGAACATTTTACACCTGAAATGCACAATGTCGTAGGTCAAATAAACTCAATATAAAAGCTTAATTAAGAGAAGCCCCAACTATGATCATACCTGAATGTGGAGGTGTTCCTATACTACAATATTTTCTTTGTTTGAGTTTTGTGAATTGATTACTTACCTGTGGTTAGTTTATTTACTCCAAGTTTTCCACTTTTACTGCTTTTCAGCTGAAAAATTTCAAAGAGCAATTATCTTTCATGTATGGGAAGTGAAATACAGCTATGCTTTTTGGAACTCAAAAATATTTATTGAGCAACTCCCAAGTACTTGCAGAGACAGAATATGTCTCTTTCCTTTGTACTGCTTACAGATGCTATTCTGGTGCCTGAATGTCAGTGGTTATTATCAAGGGCTGTTCTGGAGGACTTTGAGGATCACTTAAAGACCAATGTCTGCTAGAGGAGCATGAGGGAGGAATTATAGGGAAGCATTTCACAGAGAGTTTGGTGGTCTTTCTTTTGAAATTAAAAAAAAAAAAAGGAGGGGAGAGAGAGAGAAAGAGATTCCAAACCTTAAGAAAAGAATAAAAACATAAAAATAGTAGACAACTATGAACTGCCAAGAAATAAACAAAAAAGATTATAACATTTTTCTATATTAATTTTAGCTCTCTCATCCTCTTTGTGTTTTTTATTTGTTTGCTTATTTGTAATAAAACATAAATCCCTCTCTACAGCATTTGTTCTCACAAACATCAACTTCTCCATGAGTAAACTGTAACTTAAGATTGGTGTACTTTCTTTCAGACATGCTTCCCCCCCCCCCCTTTCATTGAATAGTTATACAATTTCCTTAGCCTCAGTGTCCTCCTCTGTAAAGGTAAGTGTAGTGATGTAGGGGTGCCTGGGTGTCTCAGCTGGTTAAGTTTCCTACTCTTGATTTCAGCTTAGGACATGATCCCAGGGTCAGGAGATTGAGCCCCGACTGGAGCTCTGTACTCAGTGGGGAGTCTCCTTCTCTCCCTCTCCTGCCCCTGCTTCACACATGCCTGCATGCTCTCTCACACAAATAAATAAATCTTAAGAAAAAAAAAGTGTAATAATGTATCTACCTCATAGGGTTAGCATGAGGATTAATTAATACATATAAACGCTTATATGTACGCATTTCTATGTGTGCTTGACACATACTATAAAGTCGAGAAATTTGGTTGTCTGGGAAGTTGTTATTAAGTTACCAGTAACAGTATCCACTGACAATATATACTATTCTTTAATAGCGTTTTAAAATGTGTTTTAATGTAGATTAGGTTGAATGCCATTGGAAGTGATGATAGTTGACCTTATTTGGTCTCTAAAAAGAGCAACTTTATATAATTCAGTTATTATCTAATGGTTTCAGATGTATATATATATATATTACTTGCCACCCTCAACCCTTATCTATGGTTTCACTTGCTGCATTTTCAGGTTCCCGTGGTTAACCATGGTCAGCATGTAGTCAGAAAGTCAGCAATAGCCTAGTGCTACGTCAGGATGCTGACCTCATTCACCTCACCTCATCTCATCTTGTTGGCATTTTATCATTTCTTCATCAGCAGAAGAAGGGTGAGTACAGTACAATAAGATATTTTGAGAAAGAGTGAGACCATATTCCCATAACTTTTGTTACAGTATAGTGTTACTCTATTTTACTATTAGTTATTGTTGTTTCTATCTCTTATTACATCTAGTTTGTAAATTAAACTTTGCCATAGCTATCCATGTATAGAAAAAATATATGATATATATAGAGTTCAGTAGTATCCTTGGTTTCAGGCATTCACTGGGGGACTTTGAACCTATCCCTTGCAGATAAAGGGGGACTTTTGTATGTATATTACATTGCATATAACCTTTCAAATACAGAATTATTTTTAAATAGTATTAATGATTAGATCCATGTTATTAATATCTACTGCTTGATAGAATTCTATCTTATCATCATACAGCAATTTATTTAAGCTTTTTCCACTGAGATTCTGCAACATTTCTTCCACATTTTCACCATTATAAATGGGGTAGTGATGGACATGATTTGTATATGCTTCCTTATGTGTGAATTAGTTCATACAAAGTAACCAAATAGGATTCTTACGTTGAATGGTATGAGAGTCTTTCAGTTTGCTAGGAATGGTGGGATTACTTGCCAATATGGTTGAATTGATGTACCTCTTCTTTAGGAAACTCCACCTTACCCAAGATCATAAATATATTTTTCTGTATTTTATGCTAAAAGTTTTAAGTGTTTATGTATTTATTTTGACTTTCAAACAACAAGACCATCATAAAGCTTCTTGATTAAGCAAAGCTATTTTTATTATTCCTATATAATTAGGAAAAAAAGCCATTTTTGTCAGTCCTAAACGTGTCTTTGAAAGAGGTCACCAGGAGAGGATGTTTCCAGATGAGAGGTGTAACCTCTATGAAAAAGTTAAATGAAAATACTAGAAAACAAAAACGCAGTACAGAACACCAGAGATGTTTTTCCAGGATCTGGAAAACAGTGGATTTGTTGAGAGATAGAATTTATTTATGTTGGCCAGGTTTTGGAAGGCAATGACATACATTTTGAGTGTTCTTCATTACTTTATATAAACAAATTTCTGCCTGGTTTCATATTTCTTCTGCTTGAAGAACCACCCTTAATATTCTAAGAGAGTAGGTGAGTTGGCAAATGAACTCCCTCATTATTTGTTTGTCTGAAAAAGATGTTATTTCCCCTTCATTTAAAAAAAAAAGATATTTCATTGGATATTAAATTATGCGCTGAGATTTTTTGGGGGGGCACTTTAAATGTGTCACTGCTTTGTTTTTTAGTTTGCATGGTTTCTGAAGAGAAATCTTCTGTAATTCTTACATCTTCATATGTAATATCATTTTTTTTTATCTGACTTCTTTCAAGAGTTGTCTTGAGCAGTTTGAATATGACAATATGACTCATTTATGTGTGTTCAATTTCTTTCTTTCTTTCTTTCTTTCTTTCTTTCTTTCTTTCTTTCTTTCTTTCTTTTGGGTGGAATTCGATGATGGTTTTCCCTGTTGTTGTTTCTTGAGCATCTTGGATTTGGTTGCTGTCATTAATTTTGGAAAACAAACTGTTATTTCTTCAAATTCATTCCATCTTCTGTCCATCTACTTCAGGGATTGCAATTATGAGTGGTAGAGTGTTTGATATTGTCCCACACTCTCAGGTTCCCTGTACTTGTCTTCTCTTCCTCTACTGTTTTTTCTCTTTGTTTTTAAGTTTGAATAATTTCTTTTTACCTATCTTTAAGTTCCCTAATTCTTTCTTTGGCTGTAGTAAGTCTACTACTGGTAAGCCTCTCAAAAGGTTTCTATATTGTGTTATCTAATTCTGGTGTTTTTATTTTATTTTATATATTATTGTTTCATTTTATCTGCCAGAATTATCAATTTTGTCTAGCATGTTTCTCAACTTTCTTATTAGGTATTTTAATAATTTAATCATAATAATTTTATTTTATTTTATTTTTGAAGATTTTATTTATTTATTTGAGAAAGAGGCAGTGGGAGAGAGCATGAGCGAGGAGAAGGTCAGAGGGAGAAGCAGACTCCCTGTGGAGGTGGGAGCCCGATGCGGGACTCGATCCCGGAACTCCGGGATCATGACCTGAGCCGAAAGCAGTCGTCCAACCAACTGAGCCACCCAGGTGTCCCTAATCATAATAATTTTAAATTAGTAGTTGCAACGTCTGTCATATGTAGGTTTGATTTTAAAAATTTATCTTTGGGTTTTATGTTTTATCTTGCCTTTTGCATAGGACAGTAGAGATGAAGGTAAATATATTTATAGCTGAAAATTGGCACACCTTCCTTTTTTCTTTATCTTTTTTTTTTTTTTTTTTTTTTTGGAGAAAGAGTGTGCATGCCCACAGGGGTGGGGGTAGGGGGTGTGGGGGAGGGAGAGAGAGAACTGCAAGCAGGCTCCATGCCCAGGGTGGAGCCCAATCTCATGACTCTGAGATCATGACCTGAGCCAAAATCAAGAGTTGAATGCTTAATGAGGGAGCCACCCAGGGCCCTGACCTTTCTTGATGCTTTCTTTGCATATAAGATTTGAGTTAATCTCATCAGAAGTTGGGCTGAGTTTGAAGTCTGTGGTTTCTATGGTTATTTTCAGTTTACCACTGGTTTCAAAATCCTTTAGGGCTCCTTTGTGTTTAGAGTGGGAGCTGATTTGCTGGAGGGGTTTTTCTCAATTGCTGCTCCATCCTTAGATTGAGGTCTTCTCTTTAGAGAAGGTATGTCTCTTGCAGTGAACTTGTTACTCAACACTTGTTAGTCTTGCAGTTGGGAGTAGGAGATGTTCTCATGCATCAGATTAAGCTTCAGACAATTATTTTATCCTAAATTTCAGGGAGGTGGTCTTTTCCGTACTCTGCGCCTCTCCTGGTATATCTCTGACACCAATATATATCCCTGCCCTGAGGACACTTTCTCTTCCCGTTCTTTTCTCCTGGCTACAATAGGTCTTCACCAATGCCCTCATTATGACCATGTTTGTTGCCTTTCCTCTCCCTTCACGAGGGAAGGCTTTGTTTCATAGGGGATTTAGAGAACAAGGATCTCAGTAGAAGAACTTCATGCCTTTCTGCAGTGGTTGTTCCCCTTTTCTGAGGTATTAAAAAGCATTAAAAGCAGCATTAAAAAGACTTTCTTGGGACTTGTATAATCATTTTAAGCAAGTTGGGTTCATGGAGAAAAGCCTACAAGTGTGTGTGTGGACCTCTGTGTTTGTCATCCCTAGAAGTATCTCCTTCCTTTGCTGCCAACTCTCAGATTCTATCAACATACCAATCACCCTTACTAAACCATTTAATCTCTGAACCCCACTCATTTGTGCCAGAACTTATGGGTCACCTTTCCTTCAGGTTCCCATCTTTTCTATCTTTTTTTTAAAGGATTATTTATCAGAGAGAGAGAGCACAAGGGCAGAGTGGCAGGGAGAGATAGAGGGAGAAACAGGCTCCCTGCTGAGCAGGGAGCCGGATGTGCGACTCCATCCCAGGACTCTTGGAACATGACCTGAACTGAAGGCAGCTGCTTAACTGACCAAGCCACTCAGGCATCCCCAACTTTTCTATTTTTATCTGAGTCCTTGCCTTACTAGCTCGTTCTCTGATGAGTTTAAGAAAAAGCATGAGGTTGTTGTTTGCTTAGTGTTTTGGTTGTTTTTGTTAAGTTTGGTAACAACATTCTTTCCAGCTCTCTACATCCCTGAATAAGAACTACATAAAGCTAATTTTAAATCACAAACTGGTCAGGTTTATGTTTCCAAAGAAGACATTCGGTTACTGAAGACTTAAGTCCTAAAGAGGTGCATCTATTTCAGACAGGTTGGCAAATCATCTCCTACCAAAACCAACAAGACTCGGATTCTTTGAATTTTCTCCTATTTCTTCTGAAAAACTTCTGGAAGTTTTATATGGCTTTTAGACTGTCAAAAATAAGTAATTTACCTCCTATGACAGTCCATGCCTTGGTTAAAGCACATTTATTGATTAAGTTGTAATTTATCTTAGGAAATATTTATGTCCTTTTTGAGCTAAAATGGCATGTAACTAGATAGGGCCTGTGCCTGGCCTAGTCAGTGGAACATGCAACTCTTGATCTCAGGGTCATGAGATCAAGCCCCACATTGGGTATAGAGATTACTTAAGTAAATAAAACTTAAAAAAATATTAAAAGAATTAAATGGTATGTAAATAGAAAGAATTGATCTTTGAGTTCAAGTCCTATTTACTGTATGGCCGAATGTCATCCACAAGTTGAATAACAATAGGATCAAATGGATTCATCCTGTTGTTAAGGCCCTGGCAAAGAATGTGGGAAAACTAAAAAGATGCCTTTGTAAATCCTGAAACATAAATGTCCAGGTCTATTGTTGACCTTGCCAGGAGAAGGCAGGGAGGTATGGATTATCTTGATCTAAAGGGACAATAAAGAAAGCAGAATACTAGTCTATGACTATAAATTATATAGCCTCGCGTGACACCAAATATAAAAACGTATTTGTTTTTGGTACCACAGAGAATTTGGAAATAACTCTTTTATTTATGGCCCTATGATCTTGACAAAAATCTATACCCTTGTCTGTTTCTTAACTTGGATCATAAAAGTATTACAATAACTGGTACAGAGAGAATGTATCTTTATTAGGTTTTCATTTATTGATTTAGTCTCTCTTGGTTCTAGTTTTAGAGAGTGTTGTGAAAGAATATTGTGGGACAGGAGGTTTGAATGGGTCTCTCTGAATGAACCTTTAGGGGTCCAGCCTCTACAGTTCTGCCCATATTAGTGGACATTGTTGTGCAAAGGATTCCAGTTCTTTGTGAAGAGCTCTAATTTGGATTGGATTTAGACACAAGAATACCAGTAACCCACTGTCCAAATTATCTCTGACCTTATGATGAACAGGAGAATCCTGAAGGATTTCAAAAAGAGGCTATCAGGAGAACATTGAATCTGGCAATTTGTATAGTATACCCCTGTCTATGAAGTTAGCAGCAGTGCTGTCACAAAGGAGGAAAGAATATTATCAGTTAAATGTATGACAGTGAGTGTCCAAGGGACATTAGAGATACCTACCACCTGAGCGGATTGTTGACTTTGAAGCTAAGGTTGTATAAGAACACAACACTTGGAGGAGTCAAGATGGCGGAGAAGTAGCAGACTGAGACTGCTTCAGCTAGCCGGAGATCAGCTAGATAGCTTATCTAAAGATTGCAAACACCTGAAAATCCATCGGCAGATCGAAGAGAAGAAGAACAGCAATTCTGGAAACAGAAAAACAACCACTTTCTGAAAGGTAGGACCGGCGGAGAAGTGAATCCAAAGCGACGGGAAGATAGACCCCGGGGGGAGGGGCCGGCTCCCGGCAAGCGGCGGAGCAACGGCGCACAAAATCAGGACTTTTAAAAGTCTGTTCCGCTGAGGGACATCGCTCCAGAGGCTAAACCGGGGCGAAGCCCACGCGGGTTCAGCGTGGCCTCAGGTCCCGCAGGGTCACAGAAGGATCAGGGGTGTCTGAGTGTCGCAGACCTTGCGGGTATTGGAACGGGAAAGCCGGCTACAGAGACAGAGCCGACAGTAAGCTCACAGCTCGGTGTTACCTTGAACTGGTCGCAGGCTCGGAGAGCTCGGAGCGCGGCCGGAGGTCAGGCAGACGGGAGTAACTGGGCGCTGTTCTCTGAGGGCGCACTGAGGAGTGCGGCCCTGGGCTCTCGGCTCCTCCAGGCCGGAGACCAGGAGGCCGCCATTTGTATTCCCGTCCTCTGGAACTCTACGGAAAGCGCTCAGGGAACAAAAGCTCCTGAAAGCAAACCCGAGCGGATTACTCACCCCGGCCCCGGGTAAGGGCGGTGTAATTCCGCCTGGGGCAAAGACACTTGAGAATCACTACAACAGGCCCCTCCCCCAGAAGATCAACAAGAAATCCAGCCGAGACCAAGTTCACCTACCAAGGAGTGCGGTTTCAATACCAAGGAGAGCAGCAGAATTCCAGAGGAGGAGAAAGCCAAGCACGGAACTCATGGCTTTTTCCCTGTGATTTTTTTTTTAGTCTTGCAGTTAATTCAATTTTTTCTTTTTCATTTTTTTGTTTTTTTCTTTTCTCGCCTTCGGGTAAATTTTTTTTTTTTAACTGTTACCTTTTTCTTTTTTAACGATTTTTTACTAGTTTATCTAGTATATATATTTTTTCATTTTTACATTTTTCTCAGGTGTTTTCCTTTTTTTTTTAAAATTCTTTTCTTTTCTTTTTTCTTTTTTTTTTCTTTCTTTTTTCTTTTTTTTTTCTTTCTTCCTTTTTGAACCTCTTTTTATCCCCTTTCTCCCCCCTCACGATTTTGGATCTCTTCTAATTTGGTTAAAGCATTTTTTCCTGGGGTTGTTGCCACCCTTTTAGTATTTTACTTGCCCCTTCATATACTCTTATCTGGACAAAATGACAAGACGGAAAAATTCAACACAAAAAAAAGAACAAGAGGCAGTACCGAAGGCTAGGGACCTAATCAATACAGACATTGGTAATATGTCAGATCTAGAGTTCAGAATGACAATTCTCAAGGTTCTAGCCGGGCTTGAAAAAGGCATGGAAGATATTAGAGAAACCCTCTCGAGAGATATAAAAGCCCTTTCTGGAGAAATAAAAGAACTAAAATCTAACCAAGTTGAAATCAAAAAAGCTATTAATGAAGTGCAATCAAAAATGGAGGCTCTCACTGCTAGGATAAATGAGGCAGAAGAAAGAATTAGTGATATAGAAGACCAAATGACAGAGAATAAAGAAGCTGAGCAAAAGAGGGACAAACAGCTACTGGACCACGAGGGGAGAATTCGAGAGATAAGTGACACCATAAGACGAAACAATATTAGAATAATTGGGATTCCAGAAGAAGAAGAAAGAGAGAGGGGAGCAGAAGGTATACTGGAGAGAATTATTGGGGAGAATTTCCCCAATATGGCAAAGGGAACAAGCATCAAAATTCAGGAGGTTCAGAGAACGCCCCTCAAAATCAATAGGAATAGGCCCACACCCCGTCACCTAATAGTAAAATTTACAAGTCTCAGTGACAAAGAGAAAATCCTGAAAGCAGCCCGGGAAAAGAAGTCTGTAACATACAATGGTAAAAATATTAGATTGGCAGCTGACTTATCCACAGAGACCTGGCAGGCCAGAAAGAGCTGGCATGATATTTTCAGAGCACTAAACGAGAAAAACATGCAGCCAAGAATACTATATCCAGCTAGGCTATCATTGAAAATAGAAGGAGAGATTAAAAGCTTCCAGGACAAACAAAAACTGAAAGAATTTGCAAATACCAAACCAGCTCTACAGGAAATATTGAAAGGGGTCCTCTAAGCAAAGAGAGAGCCTACAAGTGGTAGATCAGAAAGGAACAGAGACCATATACAGTAACAGTCAACTTACAGGCAATACAATGGCACTAAATTCATATCTCTCAATAGTTACCCTGAATGTTAATGGGCTAAATGCCCCTGTCAAAAGACACAGGGTATCAGAATGGATAAAAAAACAAAACCCATCTATATGTTGCCTCCAAGAAACTCATTTTAAGCCCGAAGACACCTCCAGATTTAAAGTGAGGGGGTGGAAAAGAATTTACCATGCTAATGGACATCAGAAGAAAGCAGGAGTGGCAATCCTTATATCAGATCAATTAGATTTTAAGCCAAAGACTATAATAAGAGATGAGGAAGGACACTATATCATACTCAAAGGGTCTGTCCAACAAGAAGATTTAACAATTTTAAATATCTATGCCCCCAACGTGGGAGCAGCCAACTATATAAACCAATTAATAACAAAATCAAAGAAACACATCAACAATAATACAATAATAGTAGGGGACTTTAACACTCCCCTCACTGAAATGGACAGATCATCCAAGCAAAAGATCAGCAAGGAAATAAAGGCCTTAAACGACACACTGGACCAGATGGACATCACAGATATATTCAGAATATTTCATCCCAAAGCAACAGAATACACATTCTTCTCTAGTGCACATGGAACATTCTCCAGAATAGATCACATCCTCGGTCCTAAATCAGGACTCAACCGGTATCAAAAGATTGGGATCATTCCCTGCATATTTTCAGACCACAATGCTCTAAAGCTAGAACTCAACCACAAAAGGAAGTTTGGAAAGAACCCAAATACATGGAGACTAAACAGCATCCTTCTAAAGAATGAATGGGTCAACCGGGAAATTAAAGAAGAATTGAAAAAAATCATGGAAACAAATGATAATGAAAATACAACGGTTCAAAATCTGTGGGACACAACAAAGGCAGTCCTGAGAGGAAAATATATAGCGGTACAAGCCTTTCTCAAGAAACAAGAAAGGTCTCAGGTACACAACCTAACCCTACACTTAAAGGAGCTGGAGAAAGAACAAGAAAGAAACCCTAAGCCCAGCAGGAGAAGAGAAATCATAAAGATCAGAGCAGAAATCAATGAAATAGAAACCAAAAAAACAATAGAACAAATCAACGAAACTAGGAGCTGGTTCTTTGAAAGAATTAATAAAATTGATAAACCCCTGGCCCGACTCATCAAAAAGAAAAGAGAAAGGACCCAAATAAATAAAATCATGAATGAAAGAGGAGCGATCACAACTAACACCAAAGAAATACAAACTATTATAAGAACATACTATGAGCAACTCTACGCCAATAAATTTGACAATCTGGAAGAAATGGATGCATTCCTAGAAACATATAAACTACCACAACTGAACCAGGAAGAAATAGAAAGCCTGAACAGACCCATAACCAGTAAGGAGATTGAAACAGTCATTAAAAATCTCCAAACAAACAAAAGCCCAGGGCCAGACGGCTTCCCGGGGGAATTCTACCAAACATTTAAAGAAGAACTAATTCCTATTCTCCTGAAACTGTTCCAAAAAATAGAAATGGAAGGAAAACTTCCAAACTCATTTTATGAGGCCAGCATCACCTTGATCCTAAAACCAGACAAGGATCCCACCAAAAAAGAGAGCTATAGACCGATATCCTTGATGAACACAGATGCGAAAATACTCAACAAAATACTAGCCAATAGGATTCAACAGTACATTAAAAAGATTATTCACCACGACCAAGTGGGATTTATTCCAGGGCTGCAAGGTTGGTTCAACATCCGCAAATCAGTCAATGTGATACAACACATCAATAAAAGAAAGAACAAGAACCATATGATACTCTCAATAGATGCTGAAAAAGCATTTGACAAAGTACAGCATCCCTTCCTGATCAAAACTCTTCAAAGTGTAGGGATAGAGGGCACATACCTCAATATCATCAAAGCCATCTATGAAAAACCCACCGCAAATATCATTCTCAATGGAGAAAAACTGAAAGCTTTCCCGCTAAGGTCAGGAACACGGCAGGGATGTCCATTATCACCACTGCTATTCAACATAGTACTAGAGGTCCTAGCCTCAGCAATCAGACAACAAAAGGAAATTAAAGGCATCCAAATCGGCAAAGAAGAAGTCAAATTATCACTCTTCGCAGATGATATGATACTATATGTGGAAAACCCAAAAGACTCCACTCCAAAACTGCTAGAACTTATACAGGAATTCAGTAAAGTGTCAGGATATAAAATCAATGCACAGAAATCAGTTGCATTTCTCTACACCAACAGCAAGACAGAAGAAAGAGAAATTAAGGAGTCAATCCCATTTACAATTGCACCCAAAACCATAAGATACCTAGGAATAAACCTAACCAAAGAGACACAGAATCTATACTCAGAAAACTATAAAGTACTCATGAAAGAAATTGAGGAAGACACAAAGAAATGGAAAAATGTTCCATGCTCCTGGATTGGAAGAATAAATATTGTGAAAATGTCTATGCTACCTAAAGCAATCTACACATTTAATGCAATTCCTATCAAAGTACCATCCATCTTTTTCAAAGAAATGGAACAAATAATGCTAAAATTTATATGGAACCAGAAAAGACCTCGAATAGCCAAAGGGATATTGAAAAAGAAAGCCAACGTTGGTGGCATCACAATTCCGGACTTCAAGCTCTATTACAAAGCTGTCGTCATCAAGACAGCATGGTACTGGCACAAAAACAGACACATAGATCAATGGAACAGAATAGAGAGCCCAGAAATAGACCCTCAACACTATGGTCAACTAATCTTCGACAAAGCAGGAAAGAATGTCCAATGGCAAAAAGACAGCCTCTTCAATAAATGGTGCTGGGAAAATTGGACAGCCACATGCAGAAAAATGAAATTGGACCATTTCCTTACACCACACACAAAAATAGACTCAAAATGGATGAAGGACCTCAATGTGCGAAAGGAATCCATCAAAATCCTTGAGGAGAACACGGGCAGCAACCTCTTTGACCTCAACCCGCAGCAACATCTTCCTAGGAACAACGCAAAAGGCAAGGGAAGCAAGGGCAAAAATGAACTATTGGGATTTCATCAAGATCAAAAGCTTTTGCACAGCAAAGGAAACAGTTAACAAAATCAAAAGACAACTGACAGAATGGGAGAAGATATTTGCAAATGACATATCAGATAAAGGACTAGTGTCCAGAATCTATAAAGAACTTAGCAAACTCAACACCCAAAGAACAAATAATCCAATCAAGAAATGGGCAGAGGACATGAACAGACATTTCTGCAAAGAAGACATCCAGATGGCCAACAGACACATGAAAAAGTGCTCCATATCACTCGGCATCAGGGAAATACAAATCAAAACCACAATGAGATACCACCTCACACCAGTCAGAATGGCTAAAATAAACAAGTCAGGAAATGACAGATGCTGGCGAGGATGCGGAGAAAGGGGAACCCTCCTACACTGTTGGTGGGAATGCAAGCTGGTGCAGCCACTCTGGAAAACAGCATGGAGGTTCCTCAAAATGTTGAAAATAGAACTGCCCTATGATCCAGCAATTGCACTATTGGGTATTTACCCTAAGGATACAAACGTAGTGATCCAAAGGGGCACATGCACCCGAATGTTTATAGCAGCAATGTCCACAATAGCCAAACTATGGAAAGAACCTAGATGTCCATCAACAGATGAATGGATCAAGAAGATGTGGTATATATACACAATGGAATACTATGCAGCCATCAAAAGAAATGAAATCTTGCCATTTGCGACAACATGGATGGAACTAGAGCGTATCATGCTTAGCGAAATAAGTCAAGCAGAGAAAGACAACTATCATATGATCTCCCTGATATGAGGAAGTGGTGATGCAACATGGGGGCTTAAGTGGGTAGGAGAAGAATCAATGAAACAAGATGGGATTGGGAGGGAGACAAACCATAATTGACTTTTAATCTCACAAAACAAACTGAGGGTTGCTGGGGGGAGGGGGTTGGGGAGAAGGGGGTGGGATTATGGACATTGGGGAGGGTATGTGCTTTGGTGAGTGCTGTGAAGTGTGTAAACCTGGTGATTCACAGACCTGTACCCCTGGGGATAGAGTATTACGCCTCCATCAGAAAGGATGAATACCCAACTTTTGTAGCATCATGGACGGGACTGGAAGAGATTATGCTGAGTGAAATAAGTCAAGCAGAGAGAGTCAACTATCATATGGTTTCACTTATTTGTGGAGCATAACAAATAGCATGGAGGACATGGGGACTTAGAGTGGAGAAGGGAGTTGGGGGAAATTGGAAGGGGAGGTGAACCATGAGAGACTATGGACTCTGAAAAACAATCTGAGGGTTTTGAAGGGACGGGGGGTGGGAGGTTGGGGTACCAGGTGGTGGGTATTATAGAGGGCACGGATTGCATGGAGCACGGGGTGTGGTGCAAAAATAATGAATACCGTTATGCTGGAAAAAAAAAAAAAAAAAAAAAAAAAAAAAAAAAAAAAAACCCTAAAATCAAGGTAAAAAAAAAAAAAAAAGAACACAACACTTAATACTTAGTATTGTAACATCTGTGTAAACAAACAAACAAACAAAAACTTGTAAGTTTATCCTCTAATATTTAGATAAATTTCTTCTTGTAGGCTTAAAGATAAAACAGAAAACTGAGCATTTGATTCCTCCTTAGGTCATCTTTAGTGATTGCCTACTTTTTTTTTTCCTTTTATTTTCTGAGTTAACACTGAACAATGACATTCTCCCCCATTCCCCAATGTCAGTTTTATTTATGGTGTATGCTTTGGTATCCTAAGAAGAGATTTCCTAATGACTGGGATGAGAACATTGAGTCATTTTATTTGTAAGGACATCAGTGTATTCTAGGTCTTTTTCTATTTTTGTTCCACAGCCTCATAAAAATATTTGGTGAGCAGAAGATTGGACAAAAGGACTATTTTCCATTTAACTTTTGCTTGCATATTAAAACCTCTATTTTTTGTTAAAGCTTTAAAAAGAAAACAAAGAGGAGAGAGCTCTGTTCACATTTCCTTCAGGATCTGTGCCTGAGTATTATCTAAAGTTGTTAAAGAGCTTATCCTTAATATCTCCAATAGTGTTATCCTTTCCTTGCTTGCAGGATTTGACTGGAATCAATTTTCATCAGAAAGATTTCGGAGATAGTCATCAAAAACCTTGTTCAACATCTGAAGCTTTTATAAATCCCTCTGATTTGGGGTTAATTCAATTTAGGGCCCCTTCAGTGACCCTCAAAGTTTTTCCATCTCTGCCCTTCCCATCCCATTTATGCATATGAGATTATTTCTATCACAAACTAATTAATACAGCTCTGGGAGCCCTGTTATAATTGAGTGAGTGAAAAGTGTTAATCTTAATTTGTAGAGCAAATTAAAAAAAAATACAATTCAGCTTATAGGAGACGGAAAAAGAGGAATAAGAGAACATAAAATACATGGAACATATAGAAAAGAAATAACAAGACAAGAGACTTAAATACATCAGTGCTTATAGTAAATATAAATAGAGCACTCTAAAAAGAAGTGAGTATGGCCAGTCTTGATAAAAGGGCAAGACCCGGTTCTGTGATGTTTATAAGAGATCTACACTTTGAATATAGAGAGCCAGAAAATTGAAAGTAAATGGAAAAAGATATTGCATGCAAACATGAGGCATATGGAAGCTGGTGTACAAGTAGATTTCAGTACAAGGCATATTGTTCAAGATAAAGAATAATATTTCATAATGAAAAAAGAGCTCATAACGAAAACATAATTTCTAGAATTATATTTGTTTTGTCCTTCACTTCATCCCATTTTTATTTTAATTCCCTCTATCATTTCCATAATCCTTTAATCAATATACTCACTTAAGCAGAGTCTCTTTCAGAGTTCCATTCTTTATACACTTGGGACCCTGATTCTTTATTCTAAGTTTCCATTTTATTTTATTATTTTTTATTTCCTTTCTGTGCATGCTGATTTCTCACTTCTGATGATCACAATTCTTTATTTCTCAGGGATATTTTTGTCACTCTGCCTTGCGTAAACACGTTTGTGCTTGTACTGGCTGAATTAGGACTCTCGTTTCAACTTTAGCATCTAATATCTCCAGGATCCATAGGGATCTTCATTTTCCTCTGGCCCTGGGGTCACTGATGGTCAAGCCCACAGCTGACCCAGGTTGATAACCACTTTGTCCCAGTTGCCTCTGTAGTCTCCCTCCCAGCGTGTTACTATGAATAAGATCAACTAAATGGAAAAAAAAAAAATGTGTGTGTGTGTGTATATATATATATATATATATATACATATATATATATATAGAGAGAGAGAGACATATGCATATGCCCATATATATAAATAAAATACACACGTATTAGGACTAAATATGTATGCATGCATGTATGTATGTGTGTATGTATGTATGTGTGTGTATGTGTATATATATATATATATAGAGAGAGAGAGAGAGAGAGAAAGATGTATTTATCACACTTGCAAAGTCCCTTTTGCCATGAAAGATAACATGCTCAGAGATTTCTTAGGGATTAGTATGTGGATATCTTTTGGGGGATGGGGCCTATTTTTCTGCTTACTGTATCTTTCTTCACAGGTTGTATCACAGTTTAGGATTATAAGTTGTTGTGGTTATTAAACATTTGCCTCCTCCTCTAAGTTCTAAATGACAGAGGCCACAGCTTTTGCAACTATATGCCCAGCATTTATCAGCACAGGGTTTGGCTCTTAATAGGTGTTCAGTAGGCTGAATGAATAAATGAACTGTGCCTTAAAAGTAAGATTCGTTTATCCTGAAAGCAACGGGTACTTCCGTTCATATATTTTTAGAAATCCCTCCAGAGTGTCATTTAATCCCATCAGGATATTTATAATTGACTTTACTTGTTCTAGTCCTGTGTTTACCTACAGTCTAAACCCAACTGATTACATGGGGCAGTATTGATTATCTCTTTTGAGGTTTTGTGCTTCTTGCTTTATGCCATGAGCCACATAACTAATTACCTAATTATAACTATTCATGCAATATTCAGTATTATAACTTATTATATTCAGGCATCCACTGAAACTAGCTCCAGAGCTAAACCAAATGTTCCAAGGTCTGTAAATTACGTAGTTCAGTTGTAGGCACTGAAGAAATTGCTAGCTTGCCAACTACTAACACAAAGTACATTTTTTTTTTAATGCCAAATACCCGATTCAGAATCATAGCATTAAATAGAATGTTTGTCGATTTGGTTTAAAACATGCCAGCCTGAACATTTCTGGAATATAACCCGTATTTCCAACCTTTGTAGAAGTCTCTACCGTGCATGCCATTAACCAAAGAAGAAACATGAAAGTCACCTGTTTCTCTTCTCGCGCACGTATCTGATCAGTTACCCAGTCCTCTCGAACCTCTCGCACAACGGTTTTCATCCTCTCCATCCTTCTGTTTGCTTTATACTCTGATTATCTCTTAGCAGAGTATTGCAATCATTTATGTGCTGGCTTCCTGAATCCTGGACATGCATCACTATATGCCCTTTCTTTACATAATGTGGCTTGATTTTTTCCCCTGTTATGAAAGTGTCATTTAAACAAGAGGAGATTTACTTTTTGCAATTAAAAGACACGTTTAAAACCCAGGAAAACCTTTCAGGTCAGATAGAAGTGGATGCCAGTTTGCAGTGGCCTCAGCTGATTCCTATGCCCTTGAAGAGCATTTCTGTCTTTTTAGTTTATAGTAGGAAAGACCAAGCTTTGATGTAGAAGTGAGAGAATGTGTGTGCCTATACATACGAACTAAGTATTTTGAAACAGGATCTTAAAACTACCACATTTCCTTAACTCTGTTTTCCCCCTTTTTCTCTATAGTACTTCCCAAGTGGGATTTATAAAGTCCAAATTTTATTTTATACAGCCCTTTAATAAAACTCTCCAATGGATTTGGTAAATAATTGAAATTAACACTTTCTCTCTCCTCTCTCTCTCTCTTTTCTGGCATTTCGTATCCTCATGATTTGGTTCCTGTTTACCTTTCAAAATCAATCTCCCATTGTTCTTTCCCCCATACATGACATTCTGAGAAGATGTTAACTATTTAAAGCTCCCCAGTCTTTTCTTTTTGCCCCTTCTTATCTCATCACATAAAATTTCCTGAGCTTAGGATTCCATTTCTTTTCTTGGTTTATAATGAATGTGTATTTCTCCTTGATATTCTAGCTCAGTTTTTCCTCCTCCTCCAAAAGTCTTCCCAAACAGACCCTTTGTACACATGTCCAAACAATACTGATCATGCTTTCCTTTCTACCAGACTATATCATATAACATGGATTACAATGTATTACATTTACTTGTTGGTTTTCCTAATAGACTCTGAAGAACTTTGTTATTAATGCCATGCATATATAATTTTGTATCCTTGCATCAAGCCCAGTTTTTAGCCCACAAACGGTGCCCAGAAAAGATCTCTTGAGCAGAGATGCCTGGGTGGTTCAGTTGGTTAAGCATCTACCTTCACCTCAGGCCATGATCCCAGAGTCCTGGGATCAAGTCCCACAGTGTGTTCTCAGCTCGTCAGGGAGCCTGCTTCTCCATCTCCCTCTGCCTGCCACTTCCCTGCTTGTGCTCTTTCCCTCTCTCTCACTGTCAAATATATAAATAAATCTTAAAAAAAAAAAAAAGAAAAAAAAGATTTCTTGAACAAATGAATTCTTGTCTTAGGATTAGGCTGAGTGCCTTCCCATTTTGAAAAACACCTTCAGGCAGAGCACCGAGGTATTAGAAGTTGTGTGACATGATATTATGAGGACCAGGATGTTTCCTAATGGGTTTTAAAATTAAAAACATAGGGATAATTACTTCATTCAATAGACTTTATTTCACTACTAATCTAAAAGATTTCTTTAAAGCCTTATATTTTACCAGTTGAGGTAAGGTCAGCCTATAGGAATGTTTCACTGAGCTGTAGATACTTTTCTCACCAAAGAGGGAACAAAGTTTGGATAAGTGAACAGGACCATGAATGAATACGAAAATTTGATTGTCAGGTGAATGCTTGATGCTGACAACAGGCTCTCCTCAGCAGAGTATGAACATCTCTACACGGAAGCCCTTGTCTACTATCACAGATCACACAAAAACCTTAGCGTGTTAGTTTTCTCGAGAGAGATCAGTTACTTTCTTGTTTTGGTGTCAGTGGAATCTTTAGAGCCTGTTCACCCTCTGTGTGTAAATTATGTATTTCTGTGGAATCGGTGTTGGGACCCTAGGTGGCACGGATGATGGCACGAATGTTCTTGTTTTTATTCACATAAAACTTCTGGTACAAAAAGTCTTGCTTGTTCAAACCCAAGAAAAAGGATTGCCAATAAGGTTTAAAAATCTTTTTGCAGCGGGCGCCTGCGTGGCTCAGTGGGTTAAAGCCTCTGCCTTCAGCTCAGGTCATGATCCCAGGGTCCTGGGATTGAGCCCCGTATCGGGCTCTCTGCTCAGTGGGGAGCCTGCTTCTTCCTCTCTCTCTCTCTCTCTGTCTGCCTCTCTCTGCCTACTTGTGATCTCTCTCTCTCTGTCTGTCTGTCAAATAAATAAATAAAATCTTAAAAAAAAATCTTTTTGCAGGAACATCTCAAATTTTGAAAAGGATTAGAGAAACTTAGCAATTTCTTAGTTATTGAAATTTCCTTTTTTCTTGGTATTCAGGCCTAACTACAATAAAAAATTGTGTATGTATATTGCCTTAATCACTCATCGCAAATGTGTTACGAGAGAAATGAACCTAAACTTAGAAACAAAAGTCTCAATTTGGACCCCAAACCTTCTTGCAACTGGTCATGTGATACTATATTGCCCATCTACTGATTCTTAGTTCTCTTGTCTATAAAGTGGTTGATAATAATGGAATTATTATAAAATTAATTATATGTTAAAAAGCTTTTTAAAAGCTGATGTTCTTCAATAATATTAGTTACTGTTGGATCGTTAGAATATTCACAAAATGTCAAAAAATTCAAACCGTTAGAGATCAAGGCTGACATACAGTATGCACTGGAGTTTGCTGGAGTCCATTTGAAGTGCTGAGTATATGGGCCACTTTGATTATTAAATACGATTATAAGCCTTCTTACAGAGGGTTCTCCTTCCTGTTTTACTTGCAAATGTGCATTTAGAAGTAATTGAATGTTGCTCCTCCTTCATATAAAGATGTCAAAGTTCTCATAAGTTAGGTAACTGTAAATTAACTGAGTTCCATTCAAAAATTCTAAAAAACTGTGCTGGTAATGGTGAGACCTCCACTGGATTCATGGTAAACCACAAGAGTAAATGTGGTATGTTAGACCTCTTTAATCTGCAAAGAGTTACACAAAAAATTAGATGTGTTTGTATATATAGCATAAATAATTATATGCAAATATAGGCAAACATGCTTATATTTGGTGAATGTGTACAATAAGCATGTTTATATTAACTTATATAATATTAGCTATAAAATATGTTATTTTAGATTGATTTTCAACTGGCAGTGATTCTGTTTTCAGCCATTTATATTCAAAGAAGTATCTCTAAGTAGCTGTTCCACTTGGTTAACCCTGTCAATACAAAACATACCATGAGTTAAGATTTCATGAAGATTTCTCTACAGTGCTTTTGGGGCATGTGACTAAAATGCTAAATGAATGTCCTACTGTGAAAGATTGACCTCCACGACTTCAGGAGAGAAGGATTTCAAGCCTCTGGTTTGAAATGCCAGGTATAGACATAGCTTGAGCCTGTGGATAATGTAAAGACTTAACTTTATAACTGTCTGTCCAGTTGCTCAAGTACTATAGCTCAACAACTTAAAATTGGTTTTTTTTAATATTTCATAAGATATTCATAAATGGTTTTATGTATGCTGGAATAATCTAGACTTTTTCTTTGGTGTAATTTGTGAACTTTTCTTGGTCTTGAATAGTTAGTTGTATTTTTCATCACGTTGTAGATTTAGTGAAAACTTTTTTTCTATTCTGGTCTGTAAAGGTTGACCAAAAAATAATTTTCAGGTCTAGACCATGAGCCTAAAAAAGACCAATACTTGACAGAGTAGTCAGTGGAAGTAGGGACTAAAGAAAACTTATTCTCACTGAAATTGCCTCTATATAAAGAAACTAAAGAAATTATCTTAAATAGAGTTTAATGGTGGAAAGTAGTTATTTACCATGTGCTAGGCACTAGAATACATGGTCATATGTATGCTTTTTTATATAGTTATCACCACAGCTCTGTGAGGTAGTATAATTATCTTCATTTCATAGATGAGAAAAAAAGGAAGGTATAAATTATTTATCTAAACTGTCATAGATATTAAGTGGCAGTACCACTTTTTGCTATTATCCTTTTCTTTCCTAATATTTTTATCCTTGGCTTAGATAATGTGACCCATTATCATAAATAACATCTTGCAGATACAACTCTTTTAATTGTTTTTTCATGCTGCTCCAACTAAATAAACCCAACAACTCAATTTATTCACTCCTGATTTGAAAAACTGAACTTCTGAACAAAACAGGCAAGATTTAAATCACCGCCAGCAATATTTCCTTGAATCCATGATGTTACCAATTCTGAGATACTTCCTTGTTTTGTGTACTGCTAAGGAAGAAATTAAAAAAAAAAAAAAAAAAAGTCAGAGGCCCCTGGGTGGCTCAGTGGGTTAAAGCCTCTGCCTTCAGCTCAGGTCATGATCTCAGGGTCCTGGGATGAAGCCCCACATCAGGCTCTCTGCTCAGCAGGGAGCCTGCTTCCAGCTCTCTTTCTGCCTACCTCTCTCTGCCTACTTGTGATCTCTGTCAAATAAATAAAATCTTTTTAAAAATTTTTTTAAAAGGTCAATTAAACACTGACACATTGTTTTATTGCTGTATAATAAATTATCACACATGAAGGGACTTAAAAATTACTATTACTATTATTATTGCTGTTGTTGTTATTGTTAAAGTTACAATTCCACAGATCTGTGGGTCAGAAGTCTAAGCACAGGCTGGGGAAGTCCTCTGCTCAGGGTCTCATCAGATTTAATTCAAGAAACCAGGTGCTGCTTCTGGTATCTTCTGCTGCCGCTTTCACAACCTGGATATTGTTTCTGCTTCCCTTTTCTCCAAAACAGAGGTGCTCCCCTGTCCCTTTTGTTCTTGGTGTCACTAGTTCCTGATTCAGTGAACAAAACAGAAGCCTCTGGTTGCTGGCCCCAACTTGTATGTCTATGCCTTTGCTGCAAGGGAGGCTGGAAAAGCTAACAGATGGACCGAGCTCTTTGTTATACACAGCAAAGCCCCTACTGTTTGTTAAAGCAAAAAGGAATTTATTATATGATACTCAGTAACTCTTAGAATCTTTAGGAGCTCCAGAAGTAGGATATGTAAGTGTTGCATGGCTAGGAAATCAATCAGTTATTGCACTGTGAGCTATTTCTAGTAAAATACAATGGCTGCTCAGTACTACTCTCCATGAGGACTGGAAACCAGATGCTCTTCTCAGCTTCCCGCAAAGTCTACACATATGGCTCTACTACAAGCTTATGAAAATATCTGATCGCTACACACCTAGCCTTAAGTTCATAGGTACATGAAGCTATAAGACTTGTTCATCCCAAGCTGTGTGTGTGATCAGTAGTTGCATGGAAGTTTGGAGGGATATCTTAGTTCCCTGGCTTCTAAAATTGAAGACAATAAACCCATTAGAATGGATGTGGAGTGAACCTGTCTGCCATAGCCACAGTAGACATGGTTTTAAGGTTCATAATGAGAGATGAGCTCCACTTCCCATCAAGATGTATGAAATACAGTATTTCCTGAACAGTCTCCTGAACATAGGAACTGGGTCCAAAGGCTAGCCAGACCCAAAATGATCAATATTCAGGGGTGAGGTGAGTGAGGTACTCATTCGGGATGCAAGATTTTAGGGAGTACCAAACAACTCACTAATCAAGATCAAAAATATTTTAATGTCAGTTAAAAAAAAAAAACAGCGTTAATGCAAAAACCCCATAATGAATGAATGTTCACAATTTTAAATGAAGGATCATGGCATGTGAGCCCTACTAGAGGCCGAGGCAAAAGCAAAAGTCGGGAATACTGATCCTGTCTTGAATCTCCTGCCTGAGGCAAGTGCCTTGCTCACCTCACATCTCAGTGCTGAACTGGGATGGTCCTACATGAATTCACTGTATTTTTTAAAATGGCTTCCAGCAGTCCTATGCTTACGTATCACCACCTCAGCCACTACAGTGAAATAATTTCTCTTTTCTGGCATATATGTGTGAATCCAGAGAAGTGCCAATCGATGCTGGCTGAGTCTGTGAGCCAAGCACTTTGACTAGAGGGATGGGGATACTCTGAGTAACCACCAGGACTAGTAGTCTCGGGTGCCTGGATGGCTCAGCTGGTTGGGCAACTGCCTTCGGCTTGGGTCATGATCCCAGAATCCCGCTATCGGAGTTCCGCATCAGGCTCCCTGCTCAGCAAGGAGTCTGCTTCTCCCTCTGACCTTCTTCTCTCTCATGCTCTCTCTTTGTCTCTCTGTCAAGTAAATAAATAATATCTTTACCCCCCCGCCAAAAAAAAAAAAAGACTAGTAGTCTCATCTAGAACCTGTGGAGAAGGCAGGGGAAGAAGTTCCCCAAAGGAACTAAAGAGAGATGCAAAAAGCAGAGTGGGCAGGAAAAACAAACAAACAAAACAAAACCAAAAACAAAACAAAACAAAACTGTACCGTGACCGCCGAGGTGGGCATAAGAACTTCCGTCCTGACCCTTTTACTTGTGTGCTTGCCTTCTACTCTGCTCTGGGTACCAGGTAGAGGGCAGTCTTCAGTATGCAAACCTGATCATATGTTTCAGCTCAGCGCCCCTCAATGGCTTAGAACAGAACACGGAATCCATGCCCGCTCCAGCACCCTCTGCATGACCTTGCCCCAGCCTGACTTCGGTTTCAGCTCACCCTGCATGCCGCCTTCCTTCCTCACTAGGCTCCCGCCCTGCCGCCTTCACAGGGTTCTTGTTCCCTGCCTTCTTGCACATTTCAGGAAAGCCGCACGTGCTTCTCACCTGGATAACTGCACGGTCTTCACATCTAAGTTTATTTTTTTTAAGATTTAATTTATTTATTTGGCAGACAGAAATCACAAGTAGGCAGAGAGGCAGGCACAGAGAGAGGGGGGGAAGCAGGCTCCCTGCCGAGCAGAGAGCCTGATGCGGGGCTCGATCCCAGGACCCTGGGATCATGACCTGAGCCGAAGGCAGAGGCTTTAACCCACTGAGCCACCCAGGCATCCCCACAGCTAAGTTTAAATGTCAGCTCTTCGGCTAAGTCTTTGCTGACATGTTGATTTAAACTACTGATACATTTTGCTCTTGCTCGCAGGATACTTCCTAATTGCCTGGATACCGTGGGGAATTATTTCAGGTACACTCCTTCCACCCCACCGTCTAGATGTGAAGCTTTCACCGTCTAGTGAAAGCTAGAGGATAGCTGTTTTACTTAATTCTCTTCCTTGAGTCCCCAGCCCTGTACAGTGTCTGACATCAAGCAGGTGATTCGTAGTGCTTTTGTTGAATTAAAATAGAAAGCCCTGACTACCTGTAAAACTGACTTCTTTCCTGATTCCTTCCAAGGTTCACTTTCCATCCTTCCTATAGGTCACTAACATCCTCCCAATAAATTCTCTTTTTGGTTAAGTTAGTTAGCAGCGTTGTTCTCTATTGCTTGTTACCAGAGACGTGAGCTCTGTACAATCCGTAGCAAGAAATGGAGCTGGAGGACAGTCCACAGGGAGGCAGTTTTCCTTCTCGGCTTTCATTTTGGTCCCTCAGTGTCTGGTCCACTAGCTTTGCCAGTCCTTTCCTGGAGGATCTCTGCCTGCTGCTTTCCACAAGATGTCAAACTAATCCCAATGGGGAGAAGAAGAGTTTCCTGTCTTCAGCCCTCTGCTACCTTCTCTCCAACCCAAATGATCCCAGCCCTCTTGGCATCAACACATTCTGCTCCTTCTGTCTGGGAAGACCTTTCCTCACTGAGGAGCTCACTCTCTTTTCTCTTTCCACTGATTCACTGTCACTTCTTGAGTCTCAGATAAG
Source organism: Mustela erminea (assembly GCF_009829155.1). Taxonomy (NCBI): domain Eukaryota; kingdom Metazoa; phylum Chordata; class Mammalia; order Carnivora; family Mustelidae; genus Mustela; species Mustela erminea. Next base: position 33,261,447 of record NC_045631.1, read on the forward strand.
ACATCACCTCCTCCAGGAAGACATCCTTCCCTGCATTAGAGATTGCTTTGGATGTCCTTTTGTGTGTTCCTATCATCCCTTGTACTTACCGCAATTATAATGCTTCCAAAGCATGTAATAGCCTGTATGTTTGTCTTTTTCCACTGTCTGCTGTGGACACTGCATTGTATACCTTATATTTCCAATGCCTCAGAGTCTAATACATCATAAGCATTCAGTAAATATCTATAGAATACACAAATGTAAACAAACAAAAGAAGAAAATTTCCAAAAGTCTTTAACTATTTGGACTCTCATATTCTGCAACATACATACAGCCTGGACAGTTTGACTTGTGAATATTGGCCAAGCCCATGCTTTTCTTCTCTTTGACCCTGCTTCTGCATGGTCAGCCGCTGATGGAGGAAAATTTTCTCATATACTTTACCAGCAGAATAGCTTGGTATTCTCAGAGATTCTGACCCCTGCCTAGTCCATGCACCCTATCCGTGACTGTGATGTCGTAAAGACTATGCAAGGGGCTGGTCGTGAGGATGTGACGAAAAGATTGTGGTGACAAAGTTTCAGAGGCTTCAGAAAGAAAAACCACGAAATGTAGAAAGGCTAGTGAAAGGTGCATCTGCAGAGCACAGTGATGTTGTGTGCACCAACCCAATAAAAAAGAGAATAAATGCATGTATTTCAACCTTTCACCAAGAACATCTCTGTGTTCTTGCAAAATCTTCATTAAGAGATTTCTCTGCATTATGAAACTGCTTCCCAATGTGTCCACTTAAGTTCAGGATCTCGCTGAAAGTAATTGAAGATTTGTTAAGATGCCATTCAGCACTGTGCCCCTTATCTGGTTATTTCCTAGTCCTGCACTTATAATAACTTTCTCATAAAATGTATTTATCAAACTTTGGTATTAATTCAAGATCATTTCATTTATTTTTTATTGAAAAAATGTAATTAAAGGACCTATTGGAAATGCCATTTGTATTAATGAAACTATTAAATATTGATTTTTAGAAAAATGTCTTTGCTGATATATCGATGCCAAAGTGGGCTTCACTCTAACACATCTAATAATTCAGAAATCTGGCTTTTTTTTTTTTTTTCAAGAAATGGAAAGTAAGAATATTGGATGAGAGGACTAATTCTTTTTTAAAGATTTTTTTTTTTTTTTTGTAATAGAGAGGACTAATTCTTGCTGGCATCAAAATATCATGATTGACACTATAGTATATACATATATATATATATATTTTTTTTGAAAGAGAGAGAGAGAGAGAGCAGGGCTGGGGAGGGCGGAGGGGTAAGAGAGAGAAAGTATCTTAAGCAGGCTCCAAACCAGGCATGAAGCCTGGCACAGGGCTCTATCTCATGACCCTGAGATCATGACCTGAGCCGAAATCAAGAGTCTGATGCTAATTTTTTAGCATCAGGGACTCTGACAGCATATTTTTTAATAGGTGTCACAAGAATTATTTGGAAATCTGTTTTATTTTAATTTTAGTAATTTAAAGCATTATATTATTACTTTTGAAAATTTTATTCTCCTAATTTGCCTAAGCCGAATGAAGGTGTGTTCTAAGTGCAACAAAATGACTGTGGGATCCATGGTCCTCATCTCAGACCAAGAAGAGCATTTCTAATTTCTGTCGTGGTCAAAAGAGACTACAGTAAAATACTCCATGTTCCTTCTGCTTGTAAACCCTATATTTTATCTCTGGGGCCATTTATACATTTTGCGGTATTGAAACCTTCTTCACATAGTAAAATGTGTCAGAACCATGCTAATGTTGTCAAAATACCTTGAAAAAAATGTATATTCTCAGTAAAATACACAATGGGAATTGTGTGTTTTCAAAGCCATTTCCATTTCGACTATCTCATGCTGGTGAACAGAGTAAGGATATAAAATATCCTATCTTGTACCATTAATCTTACAAATAGACTCTGAGTGAATAGCATGCTATTAGCCTTATTTGCTTAGAGATGCCAGAGCTGGCCAGCTACTTAAATTGCTTCCAGCTAGTTATCTATTCTAGGGCATTTCTCTTTGCGCTCCCAGAGCATTTCAGAATATATAGCTTTTCTACCAAAAGCATAATAAATAAGATAAGAACAATGGGAATGACCAGAATATCCCTTTCAAGTATAATAAGTTCTAAAGAGTTGATATAGGTTTCCAGATCACTGCCATTTTCCTTCCTTTACCCTGCTCTTGAGCAACGAGGGTCAACCTGAAATACAGGGAGATCCCATATGTCAAAAAAGGCCAAATGTTTCCAGTGTTTTCCATGTCTCCAGCCTGATTCTTAGCTCACTGTTTTTCAACTCGGTCAACCACTGTACCACAGCATCCTGGCTTACCACCACCACTAAGTTTGGGGTGGAGCGGCAATACTGTAGATGCCCTAGTCTTTCCTCGCAGTGAGTTCTGTGAGATGCTGCATCAGGGACTACATCCCTAGTAAAGTGATCCTGCCATTATGACAGCAGAGACTTCCTTGAGATGTGTTCTGGAAGGAATAACACTTACATCCAAATTTATCACAGCACAACATTTGGCAGAATGATATTTGATGTGCTTGCCTTGGAAGCTAGTGATGCTCTCTTGCCCACCGAAAATGGAACTTGGCAATTTTTACTTTATTTTATAAAGATTTTATTTCAATTCCTGGTAGCAATATTCGTTTCGGGTGTCCCATGTAGTGATTCAACACTTCTGTGCATCACCTGGTGCTCCTCACGAGGGTCCTTCATCCCCATCACCTGTCTCCCCCCTCCCCTCTCCCCCACCCACCTCCCCTCTCCCCCACCCACCTCCCCTCTGGTAGCTCATAGTTTGCTCTTTATAGTTAAGAGTCTGTTTATAAGCAGGATAGTGAAGGATTGGGGGAAGAAATCAGTTGAGATAATTTGTGTGTGTGTGTGTGTGTGTGTGTGTGTGTGTGTGTGTGTGTGTGACAGATTAAACAAAAACATTGGAGATGGTTTGGAGACAATGGTTTTGAGATGGTTTTGAGTATCTTGGGCTCTGTTTTTAGCATTTTACAGACAGCTCCATGGGGTAGATGGCATGGTTCTACTAATTTCACACGGGAAGGAGCAAACACAGTGCCCGGAGCCATCTGATTACGTGCAGAGCCGGGGTGGAATTAGTGCTGTCTGATTTCAGTGCTGCTGCTTCTGAAGATCTGTGTTAGAATACCAAGCTGTGCATTGTGCTTATTTCTGAGGGGCTAGGTTTCACAGTGGAGAATGGCAGCCTGGCAGTTCCATTCAAAGAGTTTGAAAGCAAACCACAGCCACAGTGTTTATAGAAGAATCCCAGATCAGGACACCACTACTGGAACGACAGGTCACTCTCCGTCTTTTCCTCTGCTGCTTCATTTGCTTGTGATTCTGTGTCCAAGCAGAGACCAGCACTTAACCGGTGCTGATGTCTGCACCTGGTAGGTGCCAGACAGCGAGAAGGATCCTCCATTGACAGAGTCCAATACCTTAGCGATCGCCCATTATCAAGACTAGTATATAGTGTTTGGTGAGATATTTTTCAAACAGAAACCAAGGTATCATTCAAAAAGGGGACATGGCTGGGGCGCCTGGGTGGCTCAGTGGGTTAAAGCCTCTGCCTTCGGCTCAGGTCATGGTCCCAGGGTCCTGGGATCGAGCCCCGCATAGGGCTCTCTGCTCAGCAGAGAGCCTGCTTCCTCCTCTCTCTCTGCCTGCCTCTCTGCCTGCTTGTGATCTCTGTCTGTCAAATAAATAAATAAAATCTTTAAAAAAAAATAAAGGGGGACATGGATGCTAGGTAGTTAAAAACCAACAAGTGTTCAAGAAACTGTTCATCTTTCTGCTGCCTATGGTGTTTCCCATAAGCTGTCAAAACGTCTAAAATGAAAATGCCCTATCCACCAAGATAAATTCAAATCAAAGTTCATTAGGCTTTTGAAACACCAACTGACTAAGCAGAATGTGATTCCCTGAGTAGCTAATATGCCCTGAGGTTAAGGGGCAAAGAAGCAAGAGGACCTATAAATACTCTCCATCAGTAAGTGTTTGTTCTCCAAGGCTTCCACATTACTCAACAATGTTAAGGCTTTTTCTGGGGTCTTTTAGTTCTGGTTAAATTCTCAATTAGGTGCTAATATGCCATGACCACTTCAGCTCAACACTGTTTAACAAGTACTGATCTTCTAATGAGGAGGGCCAGCCTGCAGGTGGCTTCTAGGCCATAGAAACAGAGACAGAGAGGTTCCCGATGAAGCAGCACCAAGGAGAGAACCACACTGAAAATGCCCAGTGCACTACAGAGGTCAAATTCCTAAATCATGGGGCGCCTGGGTGGGTCAGTTAGTTCAGTGTCTGCTTTCAGCTCAGGTCATGATCTTAGGGTTCTGGGATCTGAGCCCTACCAATAGGCTTCCTACTCTGCAGGGGTCTGCTTCTCCCTCTCCCTCTCCTGCTGCCTACTGCTTTCCCTGCTTATGCTCTCTCTCAAATAAATAAATAAAATCTTAAAAAAATACTAAATCAGGTAATGGATGGCATATCCAAAAAAACCGATTTACACACGACACATGCACTACCTATAGTTCTAACATGTCCACACATAAATAACTATTAATTAATTATCTACTCATTTATTTTCTAAGAGCACGTCCATCCCCTCCAATTGTAAACTCCTCTAAAGCCTGTATAAATTGTTATCGTTAGAGAGAGGTGCACGTTTTACTTCCATAAAATCTGCAATGTCAAAATGAAGCACTTGGGGAAGAAGAGGGAGATGGCGATCAGGAGATGTGACCAGCACGATTTCTGATGGCGTCTCTCATCTTTCAAAAGAATGTGGCAGTTCTAAGCCTTGTCTCAGACTGAACAATAGAAGTATAAAGAGAACAATAAAAATATGTCATATTGGGAAGATAAAGAAATAGTTGAAAGATGACGAGGGTGAAAAAAAAGAGAGATATGGATACACAGTTGATATCTAGAACAGTATTGCAGAAACGAAAATGACTCCTTGGCAGAATAAATTCAAACATGACAGCCATATAAAATGAGCCACAGAAACATGAGAATCCCTGATAGGATTGCAAGGAGTAACACTGTATCTAGCAGCTCTGCTTGAATTCCCATTATATCATTTAAACACCCTGGGCATGAAAAGTTCAGGCATCTTGCTTTTATGATGATTCTTTTTTGAGAACTCCCTCTAAATGCATGGGCAAGAATATATTCACTTTCCAGGTAATTGTTTTGTTATAGGTTTTCTTTTGGGTGGTTTGCTTTATATGGAGGAACTTCAATGGGAAGTAGACACATTCATTCAGTGACAGTAATGCTTTCTTCTCCGTGCACCAAAACGAAATATTCACCTTTTTGTGAGTCGGTATCTCACCAGTTCAGAGGGAGAAGCCAGGATAGAGAGTCAAGTTTTAAAGGAGAGTTAGGGTGAACATCACTCCCATAGAAAGCAGTGAGTCTAGGTCAGTCATAAGTCAAGTTCAAGTTCACAGTATTTTCATGGATAGGTGGGAAAGGGCTAGGTTGAGGAACAGAAACCAAAATCCCCACTGTCAGTGTAAATTAGGCAAAAGCAATAATACAGTTTCAAGAAGGCAAAGAGTCAAAAGCCTAGGATATCCAGAATGTTAGGGACATGGAAATTTGATGCTTTGTCTGCAAATAAGTGTATTGAGTCCACACTTGAGGTATTTGTAAAATCAGAAAGAGGAGCCAGGAAATAGGACTTTGTTCTCTGATCCAAGGGTAGAGGTTGTCCCTTCTGTTTCTGTGCTTCTCTGTTGTGCAAAAGTAGGAAAGGGTTTATAAATGTATGTTTACAGGTGAGAATAGACAAGGACAGAAGAAAAGACCAATCACTATGAAGAGATTCTGATTATGCAGTAGTAGTACCTAAACCGAGTGTGTAAGCAGAATTTGAAGACAACAGTGATTACTGAGCTTGTATAGGTAACAAATGCATGAAGCCAGATTGAGAGCAGAGGCCCCATCTTAAAGGGGGGTAGCTCTGAACAAATTTCTGCTCATTATGACCAAAAGGAAGGTGGACCCACGTTCTTGAGCCTTCTTATTTTTCAAGCAAAGGCAATTGTTATAAAACTGTCCACATCTGTTTTGGAGAATAATTTAATTTATCTGCATTTTAGAGTTGCTCAAATATTACTTATGGTGAGGGCGAAAATATCCATTGCCTAGATAATATATAGTCCAGATGAATAATAAAAAATCAATAGCATGTCCAGTGGTTGGTCTTAGCAACACAGAACTTTGTCAGAGTTATCACTAGATCCCAAAAGACCACAGCCAGAGTCTAAGAGGTCTTGGTATTAATTAAAATGTAAATCAGAGGAACTAAAAATAAAATAATGCTTAAAATGATTGAGACAGAGGACCCTGGGTGGTTCAGTCAGCTAGGGAACAGCCTTTGGCTCAGATCATGATCCTAGAGTCCTGGGATCGAGCCCCACATTGGGCTCCCTGCTCAGTGGGGAACCTGCTTCTCCCTCTCCTCCCCTGTACCCTCTCTAGCTCTCTCTGTTTCAAATAAAAATAAATAAAATCTGTAAAAAATGATTAAGAGGCAGAAGCAAAAATGTTTGCTAAAACATGACATTTGATGAAGTCAACTGCATTTCAAATAATCCAAATATAATTAGGTGTCTAATGGTAAAGCATCAACGTATATATTGGCTCCCTGTCAAAATTGTGACAGAAACATAATCATTACAGGAGTGTTTAACATACCACTCTTGTTCCATGACAAGTAAAGCAGATAAAAATTTTTAAACACTATACGGGATTTGAATTATATAATTAATAAAGATGAAATATAAATGAGGTAATAAATATTGTCTCCCCCAAATAGAAAAATAGACCTTTCTATTAAATTATATATACTAACTATAATATTTGTTCTGTGCCACTCTAAAAAGAAAGGAACAAACAAAAAACTTAGCTCCTGAAAAAAATGATATTATCCAATCCACATTCTCTAATCAGAATATCATTTAAAAAAAAGGTAAGAAAAGGAATAGAAGATACCAAGTAAACAGATTAAAACTGAACTATCAGTTGAATAGAGGGAAAATACTCTTCTAAGTAACCACCAAACCCAAACAGAAATTATTAAATAAGAGAATTGTGCTTTCTGAAACATGGATTCCCTAAAGCTCCTCTCAGATGTCAATCCATATTCTTAATACTTTCATTATAACATAAATTACGTTCAGTTCAGACCTCCAAATACAGAAGAGCAACTTGAGTGAAACCAAAGGAAAATACTAGGAGAAAACATTATTCAAATAAAATATATCTTAAAAATGTAGAATGAAAACTGAAGTCTGATCATTTAAAAATAAAATAGGACATTAGCAAATCCAATTTGAAATGGGGTGAAAATAAAGAGAAAAAACGATTGAAAATAAAAAAGGAAATGTATATACACATCAGATTTTCTACAATTAGCATATTTGTTGGATCTTATGGTCAGAAAAGGGAATAACTTTTCTAAAGATTTTATTTATTTGAGAGAGAGAGAGCACAAGTGTCAGTGGGGGTGGGGGTGGGGTGGCGGCAGAGCAGCAAAGGGAGAGAAAGAAACAGACTCACTGCTGAGTGTGGAGCCCAGTGTAGGAGTGGATCCCAGGACCTCCAGATCATGACCTGAGCTAAAGTCAGACACCCAACTGACAGAGTCACCCAGGCACCCCAATAATTATTTTTAAAAAGGAAAATGTAAAAAAAATAAATAAATAAATAAAATAATAAAAAGGAAAATGTATCCACTCAAAAAATCACTTTGTGTTCTTTCATGGTTTTGTGGTTGTGTGTGTGTGTGTTGTGAAGTGAGAACACTTAACATGACTTATCCTCAACACATTTTAAAGTGCATAATAGTATGTCATTAACTATAGATACTATGCTAAACAGCAAATCTCTAGAACTTACTCACCTTGCTTATCTGGAACTTGAAGCACATGGGGCAAGAATTCTCTGGATATGTGTAGTGCCTTGATTATGTGATAATAGGATGTGTGTACATACATGTGCACACTCACCAATGCATATGCTACTTTGTGTATCAATTATACCTCAGTAATGCTTTAAAAATATGAAACCATGGGGGCACTTGGGTGGCTCAGTCGGTTAAGCATCCAACTCTTGATTTGGGCTCAGGTCATGATCTCAGGGTCATGACATTGAGCACTGCAGGGGGCTCTGCTCTCAGTGGGGAGTCTGCTTGAGATTCTCTCTCTCCCTCTCCCTCTGTCCCTTCCCCTAATTGTACTCTTTCTCTCAAATGTACACACACACACACACACACACACACGTTTCACATATTTCATATGTATGATTCATATATTTCATATATATGTTTTGTATACTATATATATATATAATCATAATCATGAAAGACCCTAAGAATAAGTTTAGAGGAACAGGATGGGGAGCTAAGAGGTTGGAAGTATGGTTGAAGTATGAATGGTCGATGAGAACATGAAGATGGTACATAGAGACTTAGTACCTTGGCTGCAGAGTTAGTGCTATTACTAAACAGAGACATATATGATTGAAGAGATACAGGTTTCCCTCACTACTTGAAAATAGTACATTCTCATGAAAGATTTAAAGGGAAGAACCAATTACAGGTATCCTAGGTGGCTCTGTTGCTTAAGCATCTGCCTTTGGCTCAGGTCATGATCCCTGGATCCTGGGATTTGAGTCGTTCATTGGGGAGACTGCCACTCCCCCTGCTTCTGCTCTTTCTCTCTGTCAAGTAAACAAATAAAATCTTTAGAAAAAAAATTACCATTAATTTATATGGAAAAATTCTTAGTGTTCCAGTCCCAAAAAATAGCCTCTGTTAGCCTTTTCCTGATATCTTAGGACATACCTTGCTGATGGTTACACAAGATAAATGGAGGGGAAGCACAGATGCTCACAGACGCAGTTCAAAGCATATTCCTTGGGAAGGAGTGGGGCGGGTCCACTGTAGCTCCTGGATGCGTGCTGCTTCCCTAACGGTTTGCTGCAAAACAGATGTGGGTGTGTGGGGCTTCCGTAATGGTTTGCTGCCAAACAGATGCTGAATGCTATTTTGGCTTTTCACCGTTTTTCATGAAAGTGAGAAATCCTTCTTGGATTTCCTTTGGTGTGTGAAAGCAGGGACCCATGTAGGTCTTTCATAAAAGCCCGCTGGCATAATGCAAGCTTGAAAACTTGTGGATACCTATACATTGATGTAAATGGAAGAGGCCTATGTTTTCTTGGTTCAAATATATAGAGGAAGAAGGTGGTTGAAGTTAAGGAAAGGGTAGAACTGATAGAAGAGTTTAGGGAGGAAGGGAGACAGGATAATGTTCATAGTATGGATGAGAGATAGTTTTAGTTGTCTATGAGGTGGAGCCAGAGTGGAAGGAGAGGTGGAAATACCATTAGTTAAGTGGAGAGAGGGGAGGTGAAGTAAATTGGAAGCTTTTGACTAAAAATCCCGCTCTTTTCTTAGTAATGCAGCAGTGAAAAGAAAAGGCTGATGTTGTGCGGTGGCAGGGGTGGTGGTGATACAGTGTAAGGAACTGGGAGAGAGCCAAGATGACATAAATGATCAAAGGGTCAAATGTCCTGTGGCCTAGATTAGATATACAAATGGGCTGCGGCATGGACACAGTATAAAAACAAGAGATTGTGTGTTAAGTCTGGTAATTAAAACAAACGCACACACACACAATGAAGAAAACATTCTCTCCAGAGAAAGTCTCGTACTTCTTCAATTTGACATGAAGCCAGCAAGCCCTCGGATTTGGCATGAACTAATCACAAACTTGTTGATGTTCTTTCATCAAGGCTGCGGTGGACCGGAATGCCAATAAGCAAAATAGTGCCTTTCTATTCCAAGCACTAAGGTTCCAAAATGTCTTTTCCTAGCTTTAGGAAAAACAAGCATCTGATTTCAAAAAACCTTGCTATAAAGAACATTTAAACTTACAAATTAGAAGACTTACAAATTACAAATTATAAATTTCTAAACTTACAAATTACAAATCAGAAGACTATTAACTATGTGTACCTTACAAAAACAAATAAAGAAATAAAACCACAGAACAACAACAACGCAATATTTTCTTAGCAAACTTAATCCTCCTGATAGAGTGATATACTACTGAGTACCTTTACTCATTCTTTTTTCAGAAACATATCTGTGATGGAGAAGCATAAAAATATTGCAAAATCTACAATCCTTAAAGATCTAAAATGGTTCTAGAATGATAAAATTTCAAGATGGCTTAATAAATTTCAATATTCAGTTAGCTCCCCCCCCTTTCTGACTGCATCAGGGTCTCAATTGCCAGCTATTGGAAAAAACTATGTGCTTTATTGATTTTCATTAGTTAGCAACTGTAAAATGATCTGAACCACAGGAATTTACAAACGGCAAGCCATGTAGCAACAAGCAGTAGTTAAAAAGTTCCATCAATTTCCTAGTAACCCTAGATGAAACTAAATTATACCTCAGTTTTCTTATCTGTAAACTGGAGATAATATTCCTTACCTTAGGTGCTATGAATGGTTAAGAGAAACGAGATACATAAAATTACTTTTGCAAATTCTAAATCCTTGGACAAATACAGTGTTACCGTATTAGGTAGTTATAATCCATGGGCAAGAGGGCTTGCAAAATCACAAATTAACAATTATAAAATCAGAAAGCACTTGTTGGCAGGTAAGGTTAGCTAATACTTTCACCTGGAAAAATAATGGACTCTTAAAAAAAAAATTAGCCTTGGCACCCACTGGACAAAAGGGTCACCTTCCTACTTAGTTAATTGAATATTCTGGCTCAGGCTGGTACCCGTGTCAGCTTCTTTTTTTGGGGGCTGCAGTGACAGAGAATTCTGTCACAGGCAGGGTTTAACAATAAAAAAAGGAGTCATTTAGGTTTTTATTTACATTAAGCCTTTAGGCCAAACCAAAAATCTCACTACCTGTCAGCAATGTCCGTTATACAGAGGAACATATTCTAACTACAATTGCTATTGTTCACACTATTTCGTTATCCTAAAGAGTCATTCTGGCAGGGATTCAGCCAAAAGAGAGGAGAAATGCGTCCAAAACAATAACCATAAATAAAACATGAAATCTACAGAATTGAGTGTTTGATGCATATCTGACCTGAATACTGCATCAACCTTGAGCAAAACAGCTGGATCACAAACCATCTAGTCATCACATGAAATAGAGGAAGGTAAATTGAGGACAGATTACTATTGTTCCTACTTGCAAGTTTTTCATTTATACAATTTCTACAGTGTGAAATTTTTCACAGTGTAATTCTGCCAGGTCCCAACTAAGTAAATTTTAGAACTTTTCTTCAGGAGAGCTGGTAGCATGCGGGCTGTTAGAGTTGTACCTTTAAAGAAAGAATTCCGTTTTTTGTTTTGTGCATTGCAGTTTAGATTTTGTTAAATTTGTTAAAGATCAAAATACAAAATATCATAAATGCAGTTATATGTAAAGAGACACCTCTGCTAAGAGTAGGTAGATTATAATCAACATTTTGGTATGTGTATTTATTTTTGGATCTGTTTTCCTACTTCTTTCATTATGTATGTTATCACTCTGTCACTCTCTCTCTCTCTCTCTCTATATATATATATAGATAGATATATATATAACCTATATTATTATGGCTTAAAAATGATTTTTAAGGACTGCTTAATATTTTATTATATAGATTCACTGTACTTTAGCTAATTATTTTCTTCTGATCCCTTTCCATATTATTTTAAGTGTTGCAAAATATATTTTCTATATGGGAACAGAGATTTATTTCCCTGCATTAAACTTCCTAGAAACATATGTCTTGGGATGAACTCTTTTAGGGTCCTTGATACACAAGACTTCTGCTTTCTATATAAAATGATTATATAATACAAAGAAAGGGTATTTTAAAGCAAATGGAGTGAGGTTACAAGGAAGCAATTTACTTTGGTTGAGACAAAGTGGGATCAGCTAGATCAGTAAGTCTGGAAAAACATTATTGCTATTGGGAGTAGCATCTGGTCCCATAAGGAAGAAACATAAAGGATTTTTTTTTAAAGATTTTATTTCCTTATTAGACAGAGAGAGAGCATGCACAAGAAGAGGGAGTAACAGGCAGAGGGAGAGGGAAAGGCAAGGCTCCCTGCTGATCAAGAAGCCCAATGTGGGGCTCTATCCCAGGAACCCAGGATCATGACCTGAGCTGAAGGCAGACGCTTAACAACCGAGCTGCCCAGGGGCCCCCAGAAAGTATTTTTAAATGCTTTCTTCCCATTTGAGATAACTGGAATCTTAGACATGCTATTGTCCAGAAGGTCTGCTTTCTAAAAAAGGTTTATGTTCATGTTTCTAACTGATGCTTCAAAGGCAATTTTATGTTTTAGAAATTTTATGTTTTTAGAGTTTGCTCAACAAAACAAATAGAAAGGTCACTGATTTTTTTCAGAGCAAAGTTTAGAGTCCAAAGTTATCAATTCTGAATATGTAATGACGTGATCATGGCAGTTCAAATGACATCCTCAGAGGAAATTACTGCAAAAGACTTCTATGCAGAAACTGTTTCCAGAGGTTAGGCAGAGGTAAAGAAACTATTCAGGGCTGACCAGGCTGAGCCAGGTCAGGCACTAGCGAGAATGGGACTCTCTAAAAGTGGGCCATGGATGGGAATGTTCAGGGGCCGGTTCAACCGTGTTCCCTGAGCTCAAGTCAGAGCTTCTGCTGCCCGAGAGAAGCTGCTGTCTGAAGAGGTAGCTACTGTCAAAACCACAGCTCAAGGGATTGGGAAGAAGATAATGGGAGTGCACCTTGATGTCTCTGTCTTGCCTTCTTATTTCTTGCTTGTCCTTTCTGTTGTTGGAATCCAACCAGAACCTGGAGTGTAGGGGATTTTTATCTATAGAGATGAGCTGTCTTGAGCATGAATGGGAGCAGAGAAGAGTCAGGAAAGAATGGGGTAGGGGTGTGTATATATCAGGAAAGTGAAAAAAAAAAATAACAGCACATGTAGAAAAGTAAAAAGGTAATTGATATCAAAGCTTTGTAAACCTTAATGTACATACATGTCATGTGAGGATTTTGTTAATGTGCAGATTCTGATTCAGTACATCTGCAGTAGGCTAAGCTAAGACATGTTGACTGATCCCCCAGGGCGTCCTGAGTTTGCTATTCCTCAGATTACACGTTGAGAGGTAAAGACTTGTACCATTACCAACATCGCTTCCTCTTAGACATTTTGAACGTAGATTTCAGTAATTTTCCAAGCAATTACCAGAAATCAGCAGTCGTGTGCCACGCATTTCAAAAAGCACCGCCTTTGATCTGTGTAAGAATCCCCTAAAATGTGGGGATCCTGTCGCAGATGCAGGGTTTCTTTTGTTCGGGTGATGGGACCATACAGATAATACACATATAGTCCGTGTCCAGATTCTCAAGAAACTTGTTAGATGGGAGAGATGTTCACCACACCTTGGGAGCAAAGGCTTTAAGGGTCATATTCCCAGCTCAAAGGAGAACCTCTAAAATAAGATTTGTAAGAGCCACACAAGTATACCCGACTTTCTCTCTTCATCATTAATAATCCACACTTAAGGATAATCAGCAGACATTTCACTCTTTGAGATGGGAGGACCCAAGTGCCATAAGCAATCTCCATTTACCATTCAATAAAAATTTCCAGATAGAGTTGCATAAGTTCACAGTTGTGTGTCAATGGGATTCCTTTGTTCTCCTCTGTCAACAGATAAAATAATATAAAAAATTATGTATATAATTACGATGTGGTTTAGAGTGGTGGGGTCTTGAGATGTCTTTAGCACAAAAAGCTGGTCCTTTGAAAGCATGAGGACAGGACCAGCCGGGAGAAAGAGCTGCTGCATTGGGCTTGTAAGGAGTAGTAGATTATAAACTCCACAGGTGGGGGGAGGTAAGAAAAAGGCAGGCTTCCAAAAGGACTTTCATATGCTAAAGATCACCCACAGAATAGTAGAGTCCTGGCTATTGTCAGGCTACGGTTGTTTTCCCTCTTTAGCAAAGCAGTAAACTTAAGATAGTTCAGAAGTTTCCTGGAAAAGATTCTACTAAGTATTTGTCCATGGGCCCCTGGTTATAAGGAAATATAATTTTTATTTATTTTTCCCTTCTGCCTTTGTTTCCCGCATCACGTATGGGAGGGAGGGTGATGTTAGGGCTCCAGGAAATTGAGTCTATGAGTATCTGGTAGGTAGGCTATTGATAAGATTGCTTTTTTCTTGTAAACCACTAAGACGTTTGTAAAATGATGAAGACTAATGTCCTGTAGGACTGTGATCTCTGTCATTTAACCATTGTTTCTTTTTCCTTCTCTTGATTTTAGGGCGAGGTTTTCCCCAGGGAAAGTCACACAGGTCCCATGGTGGGAGGGGGGGTGTGTTTGCCCTCAGCTTGCCTTCTGCTTCCCTCCTCAATTAGCATTGTTGTGGCGCTCTTAATTTACTGGCCTTGACACTTCATGGTTATATTGGATGTTAATATTCAGGGAAATGTTGAATGGAATACGGGAATGCTAGATTATCTTTGTACCTTAAGATAATGATTTCAAGATGAAAATTGGAAGATTGTATAAATACTATATGTCAACCCAGAAGAAAGGGAAGGTGAAGTAGTCTGTGACAAAAAAGGTAATTTATTCTCCTGTCTCTTTATAACAAAATGCAGCTTGAAAGAGGGCTACGGAAGGTTTGGCAAGCAAAAATTCTGTGCCAAAAATCAGGTAGGGGAACGTGTATTTCCTAATGTCAGCCTGCTTGGGTTCAGATCTCAGCTTTCCACTGACATATAGACCTGAGGAAAGTTACTTCATCACTCTTTGTCTCAGTTTCCTTATCCATGAAATGGCACAACATTAGTGATCTTCTTTTTCTTTTTTTTTTTTTCTTTTTTTTTTTAAAATTTTTTATTTTTTTATAAACATATGTTTTTATCCCCAGGGGTACAGGTCTGTGAATCACCAGGTTTACACACTTCACAGCACTCACCAAAGCACATACCCTCCCCAGTGTCCATAATCCCACCCCCTTCTCCCAAACCCCCACCCCCAGCAACCCTCAGTTTGTTTTGTGAGATTAAGAGTCACTTATGGTTTGTCTCCCTCCCAATCCCATCTTGTTTCATTTATTCTTCTCCTACCCACTTAAGCCCCCATGTTGCATCACCACTTCCTCATATCAGGGAGATCATATGATAGTTGTCTTTCTCTGCTTGACTTATTTCGCTAAGCATGATACGCTCTAGTTCCATCCATGTTGTCACAAATGGCAAGATTTCACTTCTTTTGATGGCTGCATAGTATTCCATGGTGTATATATACCACATCTTCTTGATCCATTCATCTGTTGATGGACATCTAGGTTCTTTCCATAGTTTGGCTATTGTGGACATTGCTGCTATAAACATTCAGGTGCACGTGCCCCTTTGGATCACTACGTTTGTATCTTTAGGGTAAATACCCAATAGTGCAATTGCTGGGTCATAGGGCAGTTCTATTTTCAACATTTTGAGGAACCTCCATGCTGTTTTCCAGAGTGGCTGCACCAGCTTGCATTCCCACCAACAGTGTAGGAGGGTTCCCCTTTCTCCGCATCCTCGCCAGCATCTGTCATTTCCTGACTTGTTGATTTTTACCATTCTGACTGGTGTGAGGTGATATCTCATTGTGGTTTTGATTTGTATTTCCCTGATACCGAGTGATATGGAGCACTTTTTCATGTGTCTGTTGGCCATCTGGATGTCTTCTTTGCAGAAATGTCTGTTCATGTCTTCTGCCCATTTCTTGATTGGATTATTTGTTCTTTGGGTGTTGAGTTTGCTAAGTTCTTTATAGATTCTGGACACTAGTCCTTTATCTGATATGTCATTTGCAAATATCTTCTCCCATTCTGTCAGTTGTCTTTTGATTTTGTTAACTGTTTCCTTTGCTGTGCAAAAGCTTTTGATCTTGATGAAATCCCAATAGTTCATTTTTGCCCTTGCTTCCCTTGCCTTTGGCGTTGTTCCTAGGAAGATGTTGCTGCGGCTGAGGTCAAAGAGGTTGCTGCCTGTGTTCTCCTCAAGGATTTCGATGGATTCCTTTCTCATATTGAGGTCCTTCATCCATTTTGAGTCTATTTTTGTGTGTGGTGTAAGGAAATGGTCCAATTTCATTTTTCTGCATGTGGCTGTCCAATTTTCCCAGCACCATTTATTGAAGAGGCTGTCTTTTTTCCATTGGACATTCTTTCCTGCTTTGTCGAAGATTAGTTGACTGTAGAGTTGAGGGTCTATTTCTAGGCTCTCTATTCTGTTCCATTGATCTATGTGTCTGTTTTTGTGCCAGTACCATGCTGTCTTGATGATGACAGCTTTGTAATAGAGCTTGAAGTCCGGAATTGTGATGCCACCAACGTTGGCTTTCTTTTTCAATATCCCTTTGGCTATTCGAGGTCTTTTCTGGTTCCATATAAATTTTAGAATTATTTGTTCCATTTCTTTGAAAAAGATGGATGGTACTTTGATAGGAATTGCATTAAATGTGTAGATTGCTTTAGGTAGCATCGACATTTTCACAATATTTATTCTTCCAATCCAGGAGCATGGAACATTTTTCCATTTCTTTGTGTCTTCCTCAATTTCTTTCATGAGTACTTTATAGTTTTCTGAGTATAGATTCTGTGCCTCTTTGGTTAGGTTTATTCCTAGGTATCTTATGGTTTTGGGTGCAATTGTAAATGGGATTGACTCCTTAATTTCTCTTTCTTCTGTCTTGCTGTTGGTGTAGAGAAATGCAACTGATTTCTGTGCATTGATTTTATATCCTGACACTTTACTGAATTCCTGTACAAGTTCTAGCAGTTTTGGAGTGGAGTCTTTTGGGTTTTCCACATATAGTATCATATCATCTGCGAAGAGGGATAATTTGACTTCTTCTTTGCCGATTTGGATGCCTTTAATTTCCTTTTGTTGTCTGATTGCTGAGGCTAGGACTTCTAGTACTGTGTTGAATAGCAGTGGTGATAATGGACATCCCTGCCGTGTTCCTGACCTTAGCGGAAAAGCTTTCAGTTTTTCTCCATGAGAATGATATTTGCGGTGGGTTTTTCATAGATGGCTTTGATGATATTGAGGTATGTGCCCTCTATCCCTACACTTTGAAGAGTTTTGATCAGGAAGGGATGCTGTACTTTGTCAAATGCTTTTTCAGCATCTATTGAGAGTATCATATGGTTCTTGTTCTTTCTTTTATTGATGTGTTGTATCACATTGACTGATTTGTGGATGTTGAACCAACCTTGCAGCCCTGGAATAAATCCCACTTGGTCGTGGTGAATAATCCTTTTAATGTACTGTTGAATCCTATTGGCTAGTATTTTGTTGAGTATTTTCGCATCTGTGTTCATCAAGGATATTAGTCTATAGCTCTCTTTTTTGATGGGATCCTTGTCTGGTTTGGGGATCAAGGTGATGCTGGCCTCATAAAATGAGTTTGGAAGTTTTCCTTCCATTTCTATTTTTTGGAACAGTTTCAGGAGAATAGGAATTAGTTCTTCTTTAAATGTTTGGTAGAATTCCCCCGGGAAGCCGTCTGGCCCTGGGCTTTTGTTTGTTTGGAGATTTTTAATGACTGTTTCAATCTCCTTACTGGTTATGGGTCTGTTCAGGCTTTCTATTTCTTCCTGGTTCAGTTGTGGTAGTTTATATGTTTCTAGGAATGCATCCATTTCTTCCAGATTGCCAACTTTATTGGCGTAGAGTTGCTCATAGTATGTTCTTATAATAGTTTGTATTTCTTTGGTGTTAGTTGTGATCTCTCCTCTTTCATTCATGATTTTATTTATTTGGGTCCTTTCTCTTTTCTTTTTGATAAGTCGGGCCAGTGGTTTATCAATTTTATTAATTCTTTCAAACAACCAGCTCCTAGTTTCGTTGATTTGTTCTATTGTTTTTTTGGTTTCTATTTCATTGATTTCTGCTCTGATCTTTATGATTTCTCTTCTCCTGCTGGGCTTAGGGTTTCTTTCTTGTTCTTTCTCCAGCTCCTTTACGTGTAGGGTTAGGTTGTGTACCTGAGACCTTTCTTGTTTCTTGAGAAAGGCTTGAACCGCTATATATTTTCCTCTCAGGACTGCCTTTGTTGTGTCCCACAGATTTTGAACCGTTGTATTTTCATTATCATTTGTTTCCATGATTTTTTTTCAATTCTTCTTTAATTTCCCGGTTGACCCATTCATTCTTTAGAAGGATGCTGTTTAGTCTCCATGTATTTGGGTTCTTTCCAAACTTCCTTTTGTGGTTGAGTTCTAGCTTTAGAGCATTGTGGTCTGAAAATATGTAGGGAATGATCCCAATCTTTTGATACTGGTTGAGTCCTGATTTAGGACCAAGGATGTGATCTATTCTGGAGAATGTTCCATGTGCACTAGAGAAGAGTGTGTATTCTGTTGCTTTGGGATGAAATGTTCTGAATATATCTGTGATGTCCATCTGGTCCAGTGTGTCGTTTAAGGCCTTTATTTCCTTGCTGATCTTTTGCTTGGATGACCTGTCCATTTCAGTGAGGGGAGTGTTAAAGTCCCCTACTATTATTGTATTATTGTTGATGTGTTTCTTTGATTTTGTTATTAATTGGTTTATATAGTTGGCTGCTCCCACGTTGGGGGCATAGATATTTAAAATTTTTAGATCTTCTTGTTGGACAGACCCTTTGAGTATGATATAGTGTCCTTCCTCATCTCTTATTATAGTCTTTGGCTTAAAATCTAATTGATCTGATATAAGGATTGCCACCCCTGCTTTCTTCTGATGTCCATTAGCATGGTAAATTCTTTTCCACCCCCTCACTTTAAATCTGGAGGTGTCTTCGGGCTTAAAATGAGTTTCTTGGAGGCAACATATAGATGGGTTTTGGTTTTTTATCCATTCTGATAGCCCGTGTCTTTTGACAGGGGCATTTAGCCCATTAACATTCAGGGTAACTATTGAGAGATATGAATTTAGTGCCATTGTATTGCCTGTAAGGTGACTGTTACTGTATATGGTCTCTGTTCCTTTCTGATCTACCACTTGTAGGCTCTCTCTTTGCTTAGAGGACCCCTTTCAAGATTTCCTGTAGAGCTGGTTTGGTGTTTGCAAATTCGTTCAGTTTTTGTTTGTCCTGGAAGCTTTTAATCTCTCCTTCTATTTTCAATGATAGCCTGGCTGGATATAGTATTCTTGGCTGCATGTTTTTCTCGTTTAGTGCTCTGAAAATATCATGCCAGCTCTTTCTGGCCTGCCAGGTCTCTGTGGATAAGTCAGCTGCCAATCTAATATTTTTACCATTGTATGTTACAGACTTCTTTTCCGGGGCTGCTTTCAGGATTTTCTCTTTGTCACTGACACTTGTAAATTTTACTATTAGGTGACGGGGTGTGGGCCTATTCTTACTGATTTTGAGGGGCATTCTCTGAACCTCCTGAATTTTGATGCTCGTTCCCTTTGCCATATTGGGGAAATTCTCCCCAATAATTCTCTCCAGTATACCTTCTGCTCCCCTCTCTCTTTCTTCTTCTTCTGGAATCCCAATTATTCTAATGTTGTTTTGTCTTATGGTGTCACTTATCTCTCGAATTCTCCCCTCGTGGTCCAGTAGCTGTTTGTCCCTCTTTTGCTCAGCTTCTTTATTCGCTGTCATTTGGTCCTCTATATCACTAATTCTTTCTTCTGCCTCACTTATCCTAGCAGTGAGAGCCTCCATTTTTGATTGCATCTCATTAATAGCTTTTTTGATTTCAACTTGGTTAGATTTTAGTTCTTTTATTTCTCCAGAAAGGGCTTTTATATCTCTCGAGAGGGTTTCTCTAATATCTTCCATGCCTTTTTCAAGCCTGGCTAGAACCTTGAGAATTGTCATTCTGAACTCTAGATCTGACATATTACCAATGTCTGTATTGATTAGGTCCCTAGCCTTCAGTACTGCCTCTTGTTCTTTTTTTTGTGTTGAATTTTTCCTTCTTGTCATTTTGTCCAGATAAGAGTATATGAAGGAGCAAGGAAAATACTAAAAGTGTGGCAACAACCCCAGAAAAATATGCTTTAACCAAATTAGAAGAGATCCCTAATTGTGAGGGGGGAGAAAGGGGATAAAAAGAGGTTCAAAAAGGAAGAAAGAAAAAAAAAAGAAAAAAGAAGAAAAAAAGAAAAGAATTAAAAAAAATAAGAAAAATATAAAAAAGAAAAAATATATATATTAGATAAACTGGTTTAAAAACGTTAAAAAAGAAAAAGGTAAAAGTTAAAAAAAAGAATTTTACCAGAAGGTGAGGAAAAAAACAAAAAATGAAAAAGAAAAAAAAAATTAAATTAACTGCAAGACTAAAAAAAATCACAGGGAAAAAGCCATGAGTTCCGTGCTTGGCTTTCTCCTCCTCTGGAATTCTGTTGCTCTCCTTGGTATTGAAACCGCACTCCTTGGTAGGTGAACTTGGTCTCGGCTGGATTTCTTGATGATCTTCTGGGGGAGGGGCCTGTTGTAGTGATTCTCAAGTGTCTTTGCCCCAGGCGGAATTGCACCGCCCTTACCCGGGGCCGGGGTGAGTAATCCGCTCGGGTTTGCTTTCAGGAGCTTTTGTTCCCTGAGCGCTTTCCGTAGAGGTTCAGGAGGACGGGAATACAAATGGCGGCCTCCTGGTCTCCGGCCCGGAGGAGCCGAGAGCCCAGGGCCGCACTCCTCAGTGCGCCCTCAGAGAACAGCGCCCAGTTACTCCCGTCTGCCTGACCTCCGGCCGCGCTCCGAGCTCACCGAGCCTGCGACCAGTTCAAGGTAACACCGAGCTGTGAGCTTACTGTCGGCTCTGTCTCTGTAGCCGGCTTTCCTGTTCCAATACCCGCAAGCTCTGCGACACTCAGACACCCCCGATCCTTCTGTGACCCTGCGGGACCTGAGGCCACGCTGACCCCGCGTAGGCTTCGCCCCGGTTTAGCCTCTGGAGCGATGTCCCTCAGCGGAACAGACTTTTAAAAGTCCTGATTTTGTGCGCCGTTGCTCCGCCGCTTGCCGGGAGCCGGCCCCTCCCCCCGGGGTCTATCTTCCCGTCACTTTGGATTCACTTCTCCGCTGGTCCTACCTTTCAGAAAGTGGTTGTTTTTCTGTTTCCAGAATTGCTGCTCTTCCTCTCTTTGATCTGCCGATGGATTTTCAGGTGTTTGCAATCTTTAGATAAGCTATCTAGCTGATCTCCGGCTAGCTGAAGTAGTCTCAGCCTGCTACTTCTCCGCCATCTTGACTCCTCTTCCATTAGTGATCTTCTTAAACACTGGGGTAATACTGTGATTTATGATAAGAAATGTATATTTGATCTTTGTCCCCATTTCCTGACAGGGCTCCTAATACCATTAGAATCTCTGAAGTGATAAATTTCCTTTTGTATGTTGATGGATGACTGACGGATGGCCTGGGGCTCCTGGAGAGCCTGCTGATTAAAGCTGGTTGCCAGGGAAACCAGTCCTGGTTTAGAGGGTTACAGGTTTGTTCCCACCTCTGGCCCTGACCCTCACCCTGACTGCGGGGGGAGGGGTGAGGGAAGAGGAGCAGATGTGGGTGTTGAGTTAATCCTTAATGGCCAATGACTTCATCTATCCTATGCTTATGTAATAAAACCTCTGTGTGAATCCCAAAAGTATGGGGCTCCGCTCTTTCAGGTCGCTGAATACATGAAAGTGCTGGGAAGAGGTGATGACTGGAGAAGTCAGAGGAGCTCCACACTCCTTCTTCCCTCAAGCTTTGCCCTATGCGCTCTTCCATGGGAGTGTTCCTGAGTTCTAGCCCTTGTCACAAACTGGTAATCTTATCAGGGAACCATTTTCCTGAGTTTTGCCAGCCTTTCTAGCAACCGATCAAACTTGGGGGCATATTAGGAACCTCCAGTTTAGAGGTGGTCAGCCACAAGCCCAAGTGGACAATCTGGATTTGTGGTCAGTGTCTGAAGGAAGGCAGTCTTGTGGGATGGAGAGTTTCACCACATCATCCGACAGTAACTTCTGGTGGATTCAGACTGGTTTACCTTGGAGTATACTCGGCTGGTGTCAGAGAATCCCTTGGTGTAGGAGAAAAACCCACCCATTTGGTGAATAGAGGTGAAGGGTGAATGTCACACGTAGAGAAGGAAAACAGGTGTTTTCACTTAACAGCTATTATAAGGACTAAATAAAATCACATATTTAGAGCATATCATAGGGTGCCTGGGTGGCTCAGTTGGTTAAGCATCTGCTTTTGGCTCAGGTCATGATCCTGAAGTCACAGGATGGAGCCCACAGGAGGCTCTCTGCTCAGCAGGGAAGCCTGCTGCTCTCTTCATTTTCTCCCTCTGCTCCAACCCCCACTCCTGCTCTTTGTCTCTCTCTCTCACTCAAATAAATAAATAAAATCTTTAAAAGAGATAAAGCATATCATAGCGCCAATAATAATAAGTGCAATAAATCTACTATTTTTAGTACTATTAATGTCATTTTTAGTCAACTGTCTTTTTTACTAAGTCTGTACATCTTAAGTGGAGGATCCAATACATGTCACCTAATCTGCCTAAAAACACTTAAAATTTAGCATTGTCATCAGAGCTTGACAAACGAGGAAACTGGGAATGAGGGAGTTTACATTGGTTGCTCAACATCATCCCCTCAATCAGAGCATAGTTGGACAAGACCTCAATCTAACTGTTCAGACTTTTTTTTTAAAAGATTTTATTTATTTATTTGACAGATAGAGATCACAAGTAGGCAGAGAGGCAGGCAGAGAGAGAGAGAGAGAGGAGGAAGCAGGCTCCCCGCTGAGCAGAGAGCCTGACACGGGACTCGATTCCAGGACCCTGAGCTGAAGGCAGCGGCTTAACCCACTGAGCCACCCAGGCACCCTGTTCAGACTTTAAGGTTTAGGGCACTTGCTCTGTCATGCTGTCTCTTTTATGGTGAATTCTTGCCCTTTTTTTTTTTTTTTTTTTTAATGCAGGGGAAAAAAAAAAAAACTAATTCCAAATAAAAATATTACCCAAGATCTGCTTGGACCTCCCCATCACTTCCAGTGACCTATTTCCCAAAACTCACCAATTCTCTGGCTGTTTGCTCAAGAGGACAGAAACAGCTTCACATACTCTCTGCAGAGCCTTAGGCAGAGAAAACAGATTACTTCTGAGCTGAAGGGTTTTCTGAGTATCAGAAGAGGGGGATAGACCTCCTCTCCACTATTCTATTAATGACAGGCACAGAGCATAGCACCTAGATCAATTAGCCATGCTAGGACACCTACACCCCACTTTGCCTAATTATCAGACTATAGTCCCCAGGGGAAATGCGTAGAGGGCCTTGCTGCTAAGCAATCTTGTCATCCAATGCCAATCACATATTCAAGGCTAACAGGAAAATTCCCCACAGCTGTTCAGATGGCTTGTGTATCCCTTGGCCGCAGTCATCGCCACCACGTGAAGAGCTGAGCTCAAGGGTGTTTGACAAAATACTGTGTTCAGCTCTTGAGTTAGAGCGAGGGAAAACTCCCAACCATTCCTTCCACTTGTCTGTCAGTTGCTCTATTTATTACTCTTCATCCGGGTCCCCGCACCCATTCCCGTCACCAGACTTTTATCACTGTCACTTGTGAGTCTTTGTTCGTCCTTGGAGAGCACTGTATTGATTCTTCCTCACTTTATGACGTATGATATAATACTTGTTGGTTATGAAAAATGGGCAGCTTCATCAGCTTCCTGGAAAAGGAAAGTTCATTAAGTAAGGGACCATTTTTATAGCATGACAAAGGGGCTACTTTTTTCCTAAATGTTTCAGGTAGTGGAGTTCCTTGGAACTAGACCCAGATCTTCTGATAAGAACAAAACAATGAAATGAAAAACAGGAAATAAGAATACAGTTCACTTTCCGGTGGACATAGTTAGCTCACTGATGCTATTATGGTGAGAAACAGGAAAAGAAGACATCTCAGGTACACAAGTTCCTGTGTCTGAATTCATCACTCTGATTGATACAGAGTCCCTCAAAACCTGTGACCTCCGCCCCATGGGTGAAATTGATAATAGTGATCTTACACAGTTTTAAACCATGAGAGACTATGGACTCTGAAAAACAATCTGAGGGTTTTGAAGGGGTAGGGGGTTGGGAGGTTGAGGGAACCAGGTGGTGGGTATTGGAGAGGGCACGGATTGCATGGCGTACTGGGTGTGCTGCAAAAACAATGAATACTGTTATGCTGAAAATAAATAAAAAATAAATAATAAATAAATAAATAAATAATTAGATAATTAAAACAAAACAACAACAACAAAAAAACCCCTGGACATTTGCTTTGTTTCCTGTAGCCAAGAACCTCTTTGTACAAAGTTGCAATAATTGTCTCTGGTTTGCAACTTCCATTTTGTGTCTACCTTGATTTAACCACTTAGTGCACTAAATGCATGCCAGAAACAGCAGGGGTGCTAACCTAAAAGGTATAAGAAATTCACTGTAGATATGTGTGAGTGTGTGTACAGGGAGGTATATAAATATATATGTATATCCATGCAATTTTATATGTATACATCTATTAGTTCATTCAGCCTATTTATTGACTGCATACTCTAGATAAGTATACTTATACTCTATGTAAGTATAAGTAAGTATAAAAAGGGGAGGATAAGCCAACAGAAGGAGGCCTGGCCCACACAGAACCTAAACAGCTGGAGAATGGCAAGAAAAGTAAAGAGACAATTATTACATACTATAATAAATACTGATAAGGAAAAGTGAGCCTGCTGTGAAAACACATGACTCAGACTTGAGACCTGAGTGGTCAGGAAATGCTTCTCAAATGAGGGCCATCTGAGTATTGGGCCACTTAACCTGAGACCAAAAGACAGGAGAGGAGTAATGAAGAGAGGAGAGAAGTGATGCGTAGATTTCCGGGAAGGGCTGTAGCGAGAGAGACAGAAAGAGAGGAACATTACAAAACGTTTCTGGGCAGCATTGAGAAATCTCTTCATAGTCCTAAATTTACTGTGTGATTTTCTGCTGAAAATTGTACAGTCTGCATGTATAAATTGGGAAGAACTCTGGTCTTGTTCTACACTTTCTGAGATGCTTTCCTGTATTCTCTGTCTGATCTTTTTATTTTCTTCCAAGTACTTTGTCCTATAGGGAGCTTTCCCTGATACTCCAGGCTGGTCCTTGTTCTTCTTGGGGCTCCAGTGGAATCTGTGTTGCACTGAAGTATTAATGTTTTATCGGTCTTCCTATGAATCTGTGAGGCCAGAATATAGTAACTCTAGAGCATAGTTTTTGAAAATCAACATTGATCTGAATGGTAGCTCCTTGGGCCATCAGGAGTCCCAGTTCCTGAAGATCCCTCAGGTCCTCATTTAGATTTTCCCAGGGAGGCTATGGGACCCTGAAACATACTTCTTCCTGTCAGGAGATCCACCCAATGGGAGCTCTGCCCTTGGATGCACGTTCTTCCTGGGCTGAGGCCAATGATTAGTCAGTCTTTCTTACCAGACAAGCTTCGACTAATGGTGAGCTACTTACTTCTTTCCTGATGAGTGAATTTACTAAATAGCTGTGAGGAGAGAGTTCATTCCCGGGCTCAAGCAAACCTTTTAACAAATACCAACAAAGATAGAAAAAGAAAACTGAAAAGCCTTGAAGAAGGTTTGACTCATAATAGCTTTGAGTAGGAGCAGTTTTAAATGGATGTCTGTAAGTTGGTGAAACGGAGGTTCAGAGATACAAAACAAGTTACAGCTAATTCAGTATTTAGGCTGGTTACAGATGATTGAGCAATCTGACTCCAAAGCTTGATCTTCCCCTACTCTGACAGACCACACTTCCTCCCAAATCAATTAGTTTAGCCACCTGCTATCTAATGAGCAGTTTTATCATTAGAGCCTGTAATGTGTTGAGCTTGGGTTCTTGGCAGGCGACAGAACAGGAAATCTCCAGAAATCCTGACCTGACAAAGTCGTGTGTGCACACATGTACGTCTATGCATCTGTGTGTGAGTATAAGGTCTCCTGTGAGAGCTTTGGGTGTTTCGCTCTTTTTGCTTCTTCTGCATATTTTATAAATAAATTTTAGAGAATAAGTTGTGACATTTGTTCCTTTGTCAGGCTCTCAAGTGTGTAAGGGTCACTGCCTGGCTCACACATTTGATCCATATTTGCAGAATAATTAGCTTATCATATGCCCCCTCCTTACTAAATTTGGGTTTTTTTAATTTCTCTAGAAAAAAAAGAGAATAAGAAAAAGTGAGCCATACTGTCATTTATAATGTTCTCTTAGAGACAATTGGAAGAAACCTCTAGGAAAAAAAATCCAGTAGTTTAAGTAAAACTGATAACTGACATTCATAAATTAATAGGTAAAGATTATCCAATTGTATTATTTACTGCCCTCCCAAAGACAAATGACATTACATAAACTCATTTGAATATTTCTATTTTACACGCCCCTTGTAGGTTACCAGGGAAAAGCCAATGCCAATATTTAAGGCTTGAAGTTAAGAATTATCATCTGTAAGCTACCAGTTGCTCTCCAAGATGCCAGTAATTCAGTCTTAGACAATTCCTCATGTATCTTCCTCATCATTATTCTAGGCTGTCAGAAGGCATTATAACTCATTAATTAAATGTGAGCACATTAATGTTGGATTAATACAGGGATCAAACTGTTAGAATGGTGAATATGTGTTTTGTAGGATTTGAACCAGTGAATCTGTACTGAGATAAATATAGTTATTAAATAAGTAACCCTATCTTATATGTTTGGGTCATATATATGTGTCTGTTATAATTTTTGTAGAGAGAGAAGGATATTAAATTAGGTTCTCTACATTTCACGTAAGAAGTCACAGAAGTACTTAAGCCATTTGAGCATAGCTTCTGACAAAACGGTTAAACTTGAAAATGATGCTCAAAGGGAGATAAATCATGTATGTGAAAATTCGTAGTTTACGTGATATTACTTCTTCTGTACTTTGATATAATCATGTCTTCAGGGACTGTTGAGCAATTAAGTATTATTTTTGCCTTTTAACCAAAATATCCTAGGGTACCATGATTTTATGGTATTTCTTCAACCATTAGTTACTTTATGGCTGTTGGTTTATCTTCCTACATCCATTCTGCTACCTAATTTTCTCATTTGCTTAAATGAAGACCTGAGTGTGTTTTCACAAAAGTTCTGCAGAGCCAAGTTTGTGGATTTTATTAATATTTGCTCCTCGGAAACCTTTCCAATCCACCTCCTTGTACGTTTGGAGCTATGCTATTACATATTTGTGCTCATTGAGTTCAGATGTATATGTGAACTACTAATGTGACTGTAAATATGTCTTTAATCCTTAACTTTAAATGTTTTGGGAAAATCTGGATTGCTCAGGGGTGAGAGATCAGTGCCGCGCAGGGTTTTCTAGCCTTGGCACCATGGGCATTTGGAGGTTTTTCCTTGGTGGTAGGGTCTGCTCTGAGTGTTGTAAGATGCTAAGCAGCATCCCTAGCTCCTAACTACTAGATTCCAATAGAAATCCTTGCCCAGTTGTGGCAAATAAAAGTGTCTTTAGACATTGCCCAATAGGCCTTGATGGAGGTGCGGGGCAACAAAATCACCCCAAAATAAGAATGACTGAAAATTCTGGAGTAAACATTTTAAGATTAGCTATTTGCCTGAGCCTCATCCTTATAAAAGTGAGCTCCTTTCACCATGAACCAAACATAAGCTCATGGTCATGTAAACTGTTATTAATTATCCAGAAGTCTATTTTTATGTTTAAAGTTACTGTTTTCATTACCTTTCTGTCCAGCTCTTGACATTTGGCTTGTTTTCTATCTTCGGTCCTTCTAACTGAAAGTTTGTCAAGCTTATTCAACCATATAGATTTATTGAATTGATGGTGTGAATTGATGGCTTCCCTCCATCCAGTCTTTGCAATGTGACCATACAGCTCGCCACGCAAGAAGTAGAGTCTGTTTTCTCTCCTTTTGAATCTGGATTGGGTTTGTGACTTGTCTGGCCTACAGACTGTGGCAGAATTGATAGTGCGCCAGTCCTGAAGTTAGGTCTTAAGATGTCTTGCCTGCCCTGCTTTCTCTTGAACCTCTGAGCCTGCCATGTGAACATATCTGGACTTACATGCTGGAGGATGGGAGGGATCCCAAGACAAGTCATCCAAGCAGAGGCCCTCAGGGATGTTCCTGCCTTGAGCCAGCCAGCCAGCTGACTGCAAAATCAGGAGCGAGTTCAGAGGAGATCTTACAAATCCACATCAGAGGAATCCTCCTACCCAACCCAGAGACCCAGGAGCTAGATAAATGCTAATCATTTGAAGCCACCAAGTTTCAGACCTGGTTATTTATGCAGAATTATTGCTCAATTGATATACTTGCTTGACTTGATTTCTCAGATTATCTCTAAAACTTTGAACCAGACTTCCTCCTTTAGCTCATTCTGCTTCAACCACTCCAAGGATTAACTACTGATCCGGCTTTTGTCCTCAACTGGAGCCCAGCCCCACTTCTAAGGATCCCGTACGTCCTTTCCCAATCCCTGAAAGGGGCAGAGTGGTTCAGTCATGGACTTTACTTTTTCATATTCTTCAAAATGACCTGTCTTAATTTAGAATAACTATAGTTTTGATTAATGCCACAATCTAATAATACCTAGTAATAATACTTATATAGACATGTCAGATTTCAAATAAGCAAACAGTTAATTTCATAGATGTGACTTGGCCAGACTTCCCATGAGGGTTTTAAACTTGGAATCTTTTCAGTACAATGTATGGAAACCATCTGGGTATTATTCATGCATTCCCACTCATTTTGGCATTGAATCTGGTCTTGTACTGTAAATCCATTGTTGGATTTATTGGGCTTACTGGAGTTTTAATAATTTATTCTATCTGATTAAATTTCCTGAGTACCTTGGTATTATCTACCCCTTAAATATAGGTTAGTTTATGTAACTTGGCTGATGGATAGCCCACAAGGTGCAGGATACAAGCAAGTATGAAGTAGCCTATGGGACTAGCTTCAGGGAATGATCTCTTTGGGGATTTATGAGTCTGTTAAATGTCCAGTTTATTCATTATTTATATCAATTTGTGCTATTTAAATACCTTAATATTTGGTTAACTATTATTGGAAGAAATATACTCTTTTTTGTTTTTTAAATTTTATTCATTTTTTATTTTTTATTTTTTTAATTAAAAAAAATGTATAAACATATAATGTATTATTAGCCCCAAGGATACAGGTCTGTGAATATACTCACTTTTTAAAAAAAATTTTTGGATACTTGCCTAATTGAAATATTAATACAGATTTTTCCCAATACCGGAAAGTGTAGTACCCCTATGAAACGTTTAATAAGTCAAAATGTCATGAAGCAAGGAAGCAATTACCATTAACTTATAAGGAAAATTTTTGGATGTTCTCACACCCCAAAAATAACCTCTTTTAGGCTTTTCTGACACTTGAGGACACATCGTGATAAAGGATGCACAAAATAAGACAAAACAGACACAGACCTCATTCAAAGTTAAGGTAGCTTGATGCGGAGATACTAAGTGTAGTTCCCAATGAAGGCGCTTGGGGGCGTCACTGTCGCTGCTCAGAGCGCACGCTGCCTCCCTCCAGAAGGGCTCACTGCAAAACAAATGCTGAATGCTATTTTCACTTTTTTCCATGCAAGTGAAAAAATCCTCTTCGGGTTTATTTGGGCTGTGCAAGCGGGGACCGACGTCGGCCTTTCATAAAAGTAAAGTGGCATAAGCAAACTTTTGAGAAGCAGATTTATACAGAGTATATTGAGATATACAGAGTATATCTGTATATCTAGGAAGATGAGAAATGGAAAACAGTTGGAAACTCAGGATTAAGACACGTGCATGTCCTATTAAATAATTATCAGAGGCTATTGTCAGAGCTCCATAAAGAAACCCTTGTTTGGTGGAAAACATGAATGATGTCCGTTAGAGAAGATGCCAATCATATAATCAGAGAATCTACCAGTTATGTAACTATGAATGTCAACAGTGAGTAGGATGATATTTCTCTTATAGAACCATCTGCTTGAAGACAGGAGATATGTTTTCTTTTTCTGTTTCTGACATGCAGTGTGTAAACTAGGACTGTATACCGAAGGTCTCTGAGTCCCACGTACCCTCTGTGGCTTCTCTGGATTCTAAATTCTACCATCTGTGTCCTCAACAATCTGTTCTGTGTAATGATAGAGGACTCATGCCGCCCTAAAAATGCAATTCTGAGATTATCTTAGAAAATAAGTGCACATTGTTGGTGTGCCTGGGTGGTACACTTGGTTAAGGTCAGGATGGTGAGAGATCACCAGCGTCTCTTTCAGATTCTCACTCTCCTTCTGCCCCTCCTGCTCAGCCTCTCTCTCTCAAATAAATAAATAAATCTTAAAAAGAAAGAAAGAAAGAAAGAAAGAAAGCACATTGCAATATATCTGATCAGAGTAATAATCACAAACCGGCAAACTGGGGCCGACAGTTCGAATATCCTGCTGCTGATACACTGCAAGGTGACGTGATACAATTATTCTATTTAGTGGGAACATTAAGTCAATAAATACAAATTTGTAAATATAAACATTTCAAAATAAAGTCAATTTCTAGCAAATGGTATGATATCACAGTACTTTCATGTTTATTGAGAGACCCTATTTCTTGTTCTGCAAAACTGTGAAAGGGAGTACTGTCACATACTTAATACCTCATCAGGAAAATTCAACACTCCCAAGAGAAGTTTGAAATTTACTTGGGCATAGTCTCCCTTGGACTTTCGTCTGCCCGCTACTTCTGTTCTGCAGTTCTTCCTGCCCTCCTTACAACAACATCTCCTCTTAGGTGACATACTATGTCAACTCCTTCCATTTCTTTTGGGAGGGAACAGGCATCTATGACTGCAATGTAGTACAACAGAAATAACACACTTTGTTCCTAAGTAATGGTTTAATCACAGCAACCATAACATGCGGTCTCAGAAATCCGTTCTCTAGACCATTTGTTTCCTGCCAGGTTTCCAGACTTTTATAGTCACCTACTGGGCTTTCCACTTGGAAATCTGATGGACACGTCCAGTTCAACACATTCACATTCAAATTAATCCACACATCCCTCCCCTCCATTATTCTTGATATATTTTTGATATATATATATATCAAAGGCAGAAACCAAAGACAGAAACCCTGGAACTAATGGATGAATTTATCCTTACTGCCCACCTGCCATTCTCCTTTATCTGACCTTTTCCCAATTCTTATCGTACTTTTTTTTTTTTTTTAAGTCTAGCCCATTTATCTCCACCCCATTGCCATTGCTTTAGGTATCAGTTCTTTGATAGTATCACCATCCGAACTTCTATCCCATGCTACACCATTTACTACGTGTATTTCAGTGATTTTTTAGGACATACATGGAATTACCTCGCTTAAATAGTTCCCATTCAGGAAAACAGGGTGGCAAATGTCTACAGAGTTCAACCAGGTTAAAAAATAATAATAATAATGAAAAAAGCAGCAAGCAGATTTTGGCCACCTGGAAAGCATAGGTTCCACCTACAGGGGGCAGGAGGTACTCAGCTGCAGCCAATTGTCCTATAGAAATGTGGGCCCAGTAGAGCCAGATGGTCTGATATTTCAAGAGAAGCCAGAAATTTGTGCAAAGCCTCCCAATTTTTAAATGATTGCAGTGAATTAATTTTTTAATGTGTCTGGCCTAAAGGGTAAAGTTAGAAATCTCCAGCATGTTAAAAAGAACCTCTATGATCTGGTATCACTCTTAAATTCCCTCGTTCGGTGCCATCCTCACAATTTACTCTTTGGGTAACCAGTGCCGTTTGTTGATGCTGGATAGTTCCAGGCAATTTTGTGTTTCTTTGAGTACCCTCACTCCTTCCAGCTGTCTGCTAACCAACTGTGTATTCTTTATACTCAGATGGGGACCACTTCTCCTCAGCCCCTTGAATATTTACCGCTCCCTAATGTGTGTGATCTCTGTATCTTTTATCATAACACATGCAGTCCTATAATTGAAATTATATGTTTGCATTGCTATCTTCCTATGGCAGTGTGAGCTCTTTGGAAAGAGAAACTGGGTCTTCCTCTTATTTGTGTCTCCAGCTTTTAACACAGTTCCTGACACTCTATGGATATTGAGCAAATAAAACTCAAAAGAAATAATGTAGATATTTTCTAGGGATTTTAGAAATCCCTAGAAAATAGGGATTTTAGGGAAGAATCTAAAAAGTAAATTGGATCTCAGATATTTTTTGTGTTAATTGGAGTTCTATTGGGAGACAGAAATCACAATCTCAAAATGATAGTTTGAGCAGGTATAAAGTTGGTAACCAGGTATCAGAAAAAATAAAAAGAAAGCCATAAAGTGTCACCATGGCAGCATTATCAGGAAGTAGCCACTGCTACCAAGGCTGCAGAAGCAAAGGAAAGAGGTTGGAATTCTCAAAACTCAGCAGGTCGGAGGAGGAGGGGTCCCAAGGAGGGAAACTTAGATTTTTGAAAGTGGGATTTGGCAGAGCTGGTAACGGAGCCTCTGAGTTGGAGGAGGGTCCCTCAGACCTGTGACCTAGGTGTCGGGAGGGGGAAGGTCCCAGACTGGAGCTGGTGCATGTGGATGGGCTATGGTGAGGCTTGTTCTGTGAGGCTTGGGAAAATTGTGATCTGGATTCAGCTGTGGCATCTGCCAGAAACTGTTACTGCAGAGTGGAGAAGAGAGGCTGAGGTGGGCTGCCAGGGGAAATGAAGGAAAAGAGGCAAGGGTGGCCCCTTTGCTTCCTTTAGCTTTCAAGTCTCCATCTTGTGCCTCCTTTTGGCAGAGCCAAACATGGGATCCGCTGGCAAAGGAGAAATAGGGTTTGCAGAGTCCCAGTCCCAGCAGCAAAATGCAGAGTGTACCAGTGTGAGTTTGAAGCTGAGAAAAGGTAACTGACTGGCATAAAGTCTTAAGAAAAAAATGATGGGAAAGTCTGAAAAGAAGAGAACAAGAATTTATACTGAGCAACAGATAAGCAAATACATGGCCAAAGTTAAGGTTGGCTTTCTGCTTTCCTCATACAGTCTCTTCTTCTAGACTTAACTAACCTACAGCTCTTTATGTCAAATTGAAACTTATTTTCAAGCTCATTTCTTTTTTTTTTTTTAAGATTTTATTTATTTATTGGACAGATAAAGAGAGATCACAAGTAGGCAGAGAGGCAGGCAGAGAGAGAGGGGGAAGCAGGCTCCCAGTCAAGCAGAGAGCCCGATGTGGGGCTCGATCCCAGGACCCTGAGATCATGACAGAGGCCTTAACCCACTGAGACACCCAGGCACCCTTCAAGCTCATTTCAAGATCTATCTCTTCCATGAAACTTTCTCCAGGACTCTAAGAAAAAAATGTAATATTGTCATGCTTTAGATTCCATTGAGTTTTCTAATTGTGTTAAATTATTAAAAATTAATTGGTACTGTTACTTCCTTTGGGATCCTGGATCTCTAAAAAGAAGCAGAATAAAATATACAGTAGGATCCAGTTATGTGCAGCACTTCATTAGACTGAAAAATCAATCAATGTGACCCACCCATTAACAGGCTAGAGAGGAAAAATCAGGGGCGCCTGGGTGGCTCAGTGGGGTAAAGCCTCTGCCTTCAGCTCAGGTCGTGATCTCAGGGTCCTGGGATCAAGCCCCACATCGGGTTCTCTGCTTGACTGGGAGCCTGCTTCCTCCTCTCTCTCTGTCTGCCTCTCTGCCTACTTGTGATCTCTATCTGTCAAGTAAATAAATAAAATCTTAAAAAAAAAAAGAAAAGAAAAAGAAAAATCACATCGTGGTATCAACTCATTCAGAAAAATTATTTGACAAGATTCAAAACCCTTTCATGATAAAAAAGAATTTCCTCAACTTGCTAAAAACAATCTACTAAAAAGCTACAGTTAGCCTTATTTTTAAGGGTGAATGATTGAATGCTCTCCCTTCACCCCAAGAATGGAGAAAGGAATGGAATTATACTGTTATGATTGCTAAAGTTCTAGCCGGTGCAATAAGTCAAGAGAATAAGGGACATACAGATTGGAAAGGAGGAAATAAAACCGTCACTATTGACAGTTGACATGATTGTTTACATTAAAAAAAAAAATTCCAAATAATCTACCAGGAAAAAAAAAGAAATTTGGAACTAATCACTGAGATAAACAAGGTCACAGAATACATGGTAAACTTGCCAAAATTCAATGATGTTTCGGGGCACCTGGGTGGCTCAGTGGGTTAAGCCTCTGCCTTCGGCTCAGGTCATGATCCCAGGGTCCTGGGATCGAGCCCCATATCGGGTTCTCTGCTCAGCAGGGAACCTGCTTTCCTCTCTCTCTCTGCCTGCCTCTCTGCCTACTTGTGATCTCTCTCTGTCAAATAAATAAATAAAAACTTAAAAAAAAATCAATGATGTTTCTGTATACTAACAATGAGCACATGGACCCAGAAATTAAAAATACAATATCATTTATAATGGCTCAGAAAACGAAATACTTTGATGTAAATATAACAAAACATACTTAGGATGGGTATGTTAAGAACTGTGAAATAGTGATTTTAAAGAAATCAAAGAATACCTAATAAATGGAGAAATATTCTGTGTTCATGGATATGAAAGTTTAATGTAATAATGATGCCATTTCCCCCGAAGTTGATACAAAGGGCTAACCCAATTTCTAGAAAATCTCATCAAAAATATTTTGTTTAGATATAGACAAAATTATTTTACATTTATATGGCAAGTCAGAGGAATTGACTATATGGTAGATAAAACAGTTTCAGAAAGGAGGAGTAAAGGGAGAGAATCACTGTACCCGATTTAAAGACTTCCATAGCTATAGCTATAGTAATTAAGACTTGTAGTAGTGGAGGGATAGACACACAGATAATGAAACAGAATACAGAACCTAGAAAGAAAAATCTCAAAACATGATGTATGCTTAGTCTACTTCTTACCACGTTGCAAAAGCAATTAAATGGAAGAAAGATAGCTTTTTTCAACAAATCCATAGGCAAAAACAAAATAAAACAAACACAGAAAACTTTGATCTAATCTTACATTCTATATAAAAATGAACTCAAAATGTAAAGTGTAAAACTATTAATCTTCTAGGAAAAAAGAGAGAAAATCTTTAGGATCTAGGATTGAAAAAGAGTAGACTTAACACCAAAGGGACGATCCATAAAAATGTTAAGTTGGACATCACCAAAACAAAAAGCTTTTACTCTGTGAATAATCCCATTAAGAGGACAAACAAGACAAGCTATGCAGTGGAGAAGAGATTTGCAAAGTATATATGGGACCAAGGACCAGTATCTGGAATGTATCTGAAAAACAAGCAAACAGACAAACAACAACAAAACTCTCAAAACTCAGCAGCCCAAAAGCAAACAACCGGATTGGAAAATGAAAGGAAGAATGGAAAGACGTTTCACCAAAGAGTATTTGTGGATGGCAGATAACCACATGAAAATGTGCTAAACATTATTAACTGTTAGGAATTGCAAGTTAATGCCTCAACGCAATATCACTATCGCAAGGGCTAAAATAAGCACAAATAATGAGACTACCACAAATGCTTGCAAGGATGTGAAGAAGCTGGATCCCTCACGGAATGCTGATGGGAATATAAAGTGGTACAGTCCTTCTGAAAAGTACTGGTGTCGTCTTTAAAAGCTACACTTGCAACTACTGTATGACCCAGCAATTGATCTCATGGGCATTTATATCAGAGAAATGAAAACCTTGGAACATAACCTGTATGCAAATGCTTATAACACCTCTACTTACAATGGCTGCAAACTGGAAACAAGTCAGCTGTGTTTCAGCAGGTGAATGATTATATAAACTGTGGTCCATCCAAATCATGGAGTAGTCTGAGCATTAAAAATGAACGAACCACGGATATACACAACAACCAGCAACCTGGATGGATCTCCAGAGAATTGAGCAGAGTGAGAATATCCGATCCCAAAAGGTGTATGTAATTTCTTGCATGTATCATTTCTGAAAGGACAAAGTTTACAGAAATAGACAAGAGATGAGTGGTTGCCAGGAATTAAGGAGGGGTAATCTTGGAAATATGAGGATTCTTGCAGTATAATCTGCTTGTGTCAGCTTGTGTCAATATTGTGATACTGTACTATAATTTTGCAAGATGTTACCATTTGGGGAACAGGTAAAAAAAAAATACATAGAAACTCTCTGAAATCTTTACAAGCGAATGTGTCTCAAAAAGTTTAATTAAGAAAAAAAAACTTCCCTCTGTGATTCCAATATGAAGACCAGGTTAAAAACTGCTGCAAATTTAACACAGTCCTTACCAGTTCCAGTTGTTTCCTTAACTCTGAGGTAGGGGGAGCTATCAGCAGCCCTTCATGGTCAAGTTTGAGCTATTGTTTACCTTAAAGTAAAATTATCAGCCAGTAAAATGATCACCTGCCCCCTTTCTCTGAAATGCATTTTTGATCTGATCTTTGAAAGCATTAAATTTTGTCGACTTTCAACTAGCCACGTGGGGCGTGTGTGTGTGTATGTGTCTGTGTGTGAGTATGTGTGTGTCTGTGTGTCTCTGTGTGTGTGGCTGTGTGTGTGTCAAGTGCTGGTAAATTGATCACTAAAATGCTTCCATGTTCTTTTGGAGTAAATGGGAAGAAGGGCTTGAAGGATACCAAGATAACAGCACAGACCAGACTAAAAAAAGGAAAGAAAAGAAAAGAAAAACAATAAGGAAAGGATTTGAAAACACATCATTTGAAAATTGTCTGGCTTAGTCAATCAATGAATTTATTTATGTGTTATAGGGGCATATTTATGTTTGGAAAGAGCACAATGGGTAACAATCCTCTTAATCAGAATAAAGGGATGGTTAAATGGAGATAATATAGATACATAGGTAAGTATGTAGATTTGTAGTTATATAGATGGGTGGATACCTAATGAGCTTACTGTTCCATATTAATTGTATAAAGTCCTTTTATGATGGATGAATGACTGAGCTCACCAGTTGTTTGGGCTCTGACTTCTAAAAAGTAGCTATCTAGAAAAGTCCACTACGTGTAGAGTCAAGCTGTTTAGCCTGTTTAAACTTAAGTTCTTCATTGTTAAAATAGGAATAATAATTAGGATTACTAGCCATTTTTAATGATTGAATGAGGTAATGAATATACCATTTAGAAAAGTGACTGGAGTCTGATATACACGCGAGAGACAGAGCTGCTACCGCTAATATTCATGCCTTTGCGATAATTATCTTAAATGCTTTGTTCTGCTTATGCAGGAAAGTTATATTTTAGATCTCAATAATTCATTTTATTTTTCCTAGATATAGAGCAAACAAAGACCAGAAAACACAAGGCATGGGGGAAAATGCCATCTGTTCAGGCCCTGGCTCTCCAGATCTAGCAGTCAGTAGTATATAGGAACAGGGTCTAGAATGGGATCAGAACCAAGGTACAGCTTGCTTATGCGTTCGCAGTGAGGAGACAGAACTAGCAGGTACTAAATACGTACAAAATACTAGTGATGTACCTGATGGTTTTATTTCATTTGATTTTATTCTCACAAATTTCTCTTTAATAATAATAATGTTTTACATTAATTAATTTTATTAATTCTATTTTACCAATTTAATTATTATTTTATTAATTGTTATTATTATTATTATTACCTTATGGGTGAAGAAACAGAAGATATGAGAGATGTTTCCCCAGCATCATTACATTAACAGGTGATGGGAGTCTGCGTTTGAATTCAGAACACTCTCATTCCAAAATCCACACTCTTTTTTTTTTTTTTTAAAGATTTTATTTATTTATTTGGCAGACAGAGACCACAAGTAGGCAGAGAAGCAGGCAGGGGAGGGGGGAGCAGACTCTCCGCTGAGTGGAGAGCCCGATGCAGGGCTCGATCCCAGGACTCTAAAATCATGGCCTGGGCCGAAGGCAGAGACTTTAACCACTGAGCCACCCAGGCATCCCCCAAATCCAAACTCTTGATGCTAAGCTTGGATCTTCAGGAGCTGTGTGCATGCTTCCTGCCAAGTGTAGATCTGAGTTTGTTTTATCCCTACAGGTGTTAGGGAAGTCAGAGAGGGTGGGCGCAGGCTGCTTCCATAAGCTTCCAGTCTGACAGAATTACCGCAGCGCCAGATACACAATTGAGATTATAAATCAGCACCTTGTACCTTGGGAGAAGTGGAACTTGAAGTTTGATATATTTTCTCTGGACAGTTCTAATAAACTCTGTGATCTGTTTATTGAAGACCTAAGTGGTACTATAGCACAAAACAAGGACAAGATAATTAGCACCTACACTCTGTTGTGTTAGCCCCTATGTATAATATAACACTCCTCTCAGTGTGTAGGAACTACCCGTTTACAGGCTTGTTTCTTTAGTTTTAACTATGAGTTCTACTAGGACAGGAATTGTGTCTTACTCCTCTCCTATTCTCAGTACATAACTCAATTCCTTAAACATAGGAAATCAATTCCTGTTTGTTGAACCAGTGGGCAAAAGCACTATAATGTCATCATATGGATGTAATAAAATTATGCTTATGAAAATGCTTTGTGGACTTCAGATAGCTATAAAATCAGAGGTTAGCAAATCACAGACAAATCAGTCCAGTGCCTGTTTTTTTTTTTTTTTTTAATATTTTATTTATTTACTTGAAAGAGAAAGAGAACAAGAAAGAGAACATGAGCAGGGCAAGGGACAGAAGGAGAAGCAGACTCCCCACTGAACAGGGAACCCGATACGGGGCTCGATCCCAGGACTCTGGGATCATGACCTGAGCCGAAGGCAGAGGCTTAGCAACTGAGCCACCCAGATAACCCCCTGCCAGTGCCTATTAGTGTGAATAGTTTATTAGAATGCGGGCCAGCTTGCTAATTCATGCATATATTTGCTATAGCTGATTATAATAACATAGTTGAGTAGCATAGTTGAGTAGTAGCTAAAGAGAGAATATAGATCACAAAACTGAAAAAAAGGAAAAGGCCGTCCATCCTTGTATTAGATGCTAGTTGTTTAGAGGCAGTGCATTGGGTAGTTTTATTGTTGCCAGAAAAGGGAGAACGGAGATGAAGGAACTTCTACAATAGTCTAAGCAAAAAAGCCAGGATAACTTATTCCCATCCGAGGTGAATGAAAAGGAATGTATGTTTATTCATTTAAAATGTAGTTAATCAGTACCTACAGTGTTCTCATGACTATTTCAGACATTCGGCAAGTTTATTTAATAAACGTCTAGTGAGTAGCTACTATGTCCAAGCACCGTTTCTGCCTTCTTAGAGTTTATATTCATTCCATTTTGACACTTAAAGGAAGAATAACCAAAACT
This sequence comes from Mustela erminea, assembly GCF_009829155.1. Classification (NCBI taxonomy): domain Eukaryota; kingdom Metazoa; phylum Chordata; class Mammalia; order Carnivora; family Mustelidae; genus Mustela; species Mustela erminea. The sequence goes on from NC_045631.1 coordinate 33,300,910, forward strand.
AGGTGACAGCTAAGATACAGGGATTAAAGGACTGGAAGAGTCTTAAATATTTCTCTCAGCATGTAACATGGTAAGCTGCATCATATTCACATGTATTTGTATGTCTGTCTCCCTCTGTTTGGTTGTAGGATCCCTGAGGACAGTTCACCTCATATTTGTCATTATAGTTCCAAACTTGGTACAATACCTGGCAAAATAGATAAATGAAATAAATGGTTGAGAAACCAGAGATAAAAATCAGCTAAGGAAGAAGATTATTGGAGAAAGGGGAACCCTCTTACACTGTTGATGGGAATACAAGTTGGTGCAGCCACTTTGGAGAACAGTGTTTAATTAAGAAATTAAAAATAGAGCTACCTTATGACTCTGCAATTGCACTACTGGGCATTTACCCTAAAGATACACATGTAGTGGAAAGAAGGGCCAATATGTACCCCAGTGTTCATAGCAGCAATGGCCACGATCGCCAAACTGTGGAAAGAGCCAAGATGCCCTTCAACAGATGAATGGATAAAGACAATATGGTCCATATATACAATGGAATATTATGCCTCCATCAGAAAGGATGAACACCCAACTTTTGTATCAACATGTTCGGAACTGGAGGAGATTATGCAGAGTAAAATAAGTCAAGCAGAGATAGTCAGTATCATATGGTTTCACTTACTTGTGAAGCATAAGGAATAACATAGAGGGCATTAGGAAAAGGAAAGGAAAAGTGAATTGGGGGATATCGGAGGGGGAGATGAACCACGAGAGACTGTGGACTCTGAGAAATAAACTGAGGGTTTGGAGGGGAGGGGGATGGGGGGTAAGGTGATCCAGGTGGTGGGTATTAAGGAGGGCACGAATTGTATGGAGCACTGGGTGTGGTGCATAAACAATGAATCTTGGAACACTGAAAAAAATAAAATAAAAAGAAGATTATAAGGTTCATTTAGGATATGTTGTTGAAGACAGTAATGTGGGGAGCTTAGATGGCTCAGTTGGGTAAGTGTCTGCCTTAGGCTCAGGTCATGATCCCAGGGTCCTCCCTGCTGAGCAGGGAGTCTGCTTCTCCTCTCCTTTTGCCCCTCTTCCTGCTTGTGCTCTCTCTCAAATAAATAAAATCTTTTTAAAAAGGCAATAATGTAATACATCCAAGTCAAAAATACCCTCTATACAAGTGTAGACAGAGAAGAGAAAGTAAAGACTCAAATCAAGAGACAGAGCTCCTGCTTTTCCCATGCCCAGACCAGCACTCAGTCTTTACCACGCATTAACTTAATGAGCTGCAGTCAGCAGGAACGCTCACTTCTAAATGGATGGGAAGCCATTCTAAATTCTCATTAGCATGAAAGGTATCATCATTGCAGTTGCATTATTTAGAGAACAGGGGAGTTAAGAGGTATTGGCTACAACCTCCCTAATTTAGCCTCTGTCCTTACAACCCAGTTCACCGGCCTTAATGGTTCACTGCCAGCATCTTGAGTGGCTTTCCTTTTCCTTTGATAATGAAGGGAAACACAGCTGTCAGAGAAAGACACTCTGGAGAAATTTTATTATTTACAAATTGTATGCACTTCAACACTAAAATCAACATTATCACAACACACAACTTGTTAAGTCGAAGACATTTTTTTTTTTTCAGTCCAATGGAGTTTCTCTGAATATCAATAGGGTAATGGCTATAGCAGGTTTTTTGCCAATTAACATACATTTCTTCCGCTGAAATTTGCACCATTTTTCTTAATTAATCCTGACCTTTCATCCTGCATTTTATAAGCTTCTTAAGAAGTTGGAAATAAATAATTCAGTCCACATATTTTCAGAAAAGAGACAAGCTGTTTTACTCTATCCTCGGAGAATAAATTAGATAGCTGTTCAGATTAAGCTCATGGAAAATTGGATAAACAAATACAGAAGTCATATATCTTCTGCAGAAGCACATAGATGGGGGCTTGCTGCTGCTGAAGGAGGCAAGAAAATGTCTAGAGATTCTGGAGAAAGACAGTGTTAGGGATGTATTCTCCTTTTTTTTTTTTTTTTTTTTTTTGAGAATTCTTTTTTTTTTTTTTTTTCATTTTTTTTTTTTTTATTTCCAGCATAACAGTATTCATTATTTTTGCATCACACCCCGTGCTCCATGCAATCCGTGCCCTCTATAATACCCACCACCTGGTACCCCAACCACCCACCCCCCGTCCCTTCAAAACCCTCAGATTGTTTTTCAGAGTCCATAGTCTCTCATGGTATTCTCCTGTTTTATATGTTGAGGAGGGCATCTAGCTTTTAGGATTTGTAAGCTTTCAAGTTCATAGTCAGTGTTTGAAATTTAAATCACACCCTTGTGTTCTCTCACATTTCCCTGATGTTGCCCTGGGTAAAGGAAATGTGAAAGGTGTGTGTCACTCACTAAATCCTTTGCAATGTTTTTGGTTTTTTTACCATATTACAAAAATGTCTATCTTCTTCCCCATCAGGATTGCATGGTTCCTCAATGATACTGTCTAAATTTTCAGAGTAGTGTTAAAAACCTACAGCTCTCTTCATTTTACTCTCACATGCTTAAATATTCAGAGGTTTCCTATTGCCACTAAATTATTTGATCATACCTCACCTTTTCAGTCTTATACCATATTATCTCCATCTATATATTCTGTCTTCGAGGAAATATGTAAATTCTTACTATTTACCAAGATATTACCTTTCCTAAGGCGATTCTCTCTGACAGAAAGCTCTTCTATCATGTATTAATTTCTCTCCATTCCCCTCCCTGGGCAAACATCTCTCTGTCTAGTGAAATACTATCCATTCTTCAAGGTCTAAGTCTTAAAGAAAGCCTTATATAATCCCTTTAGTGCGATGTGTTCCCTTCTACCCCTGTACATAGATTTCTCATGGCATTTAACCTATACTACCCTGCTTTATAAATTGTATGCATATACAACTTACGTAGTATTTACCTGATAACTTAAAAGCTCTTTCAAGGACTTGGGTATGTTTCTCCAGTGGTAAGTGAAGTATCTGCTATATTATATGAGTTTGGTAAATGTTCAGTGATTAAGAGAATCTCTACCTGTATGAAGAGAAAGTTTTCTAGAAAAGAAATAAGAATTTTATATATCTGAATGTTAATTATTTAACATTTTTCATATAAATCTTAGTCAAGAAAACCCCTTTAAATAATATTTTTGAATGAAGATAATACTCTTCTGGTGAATTAAAAGGGATAGGGTTACAAATACTTCACTTATGTAACTTTTTAGTACATATACAGTGTTATGGGCTAAAAATGGTTAAAAAAATAATTAAATCCATTCTGGAGACTAGAATTACTAAATGACTTGCCCACAACTGCCATGTATCAGAGATTGAGTATGGATTGGAACCTTGACCTTTCCATTTCTCATTTAATTTCTAAGAACCATCAGCCAACCATCTTGTCAAAGACACAGATTTTGATCCCTGAATCTGAGGAGGGATGAGAAGTAAAATGGGAAACCTATACACTGGAGATATGGGAAAACATTTGCTCATATACTTAAATTTATGTTCTGACATCATACTCTTTACTTACTGTGTTTCCTCAGTAAACTTGTAATCTGAAGCTTCCAATCCAAAAAGATGGAATGGAAGCTTCCAAGCCTTGCTTCAAGTGCCAATGCAATTTAGTTGGTCAAATTCATGTCTTTGATGCTCTACGACTACCTTTTTTTCCCTCCCTGAACTGCTAATACTTTTCTCGTGATTCTGTGTTGTTCAGTAATGTTTGTTTTTGCTGGCAATATGATTTGAGAGTACATCTGTGTCTTTCCTTTTGGCATTTAAGAAGATGTAAGAAGTTAGGTTTTTGTTTTGTTTTTCAGTGTCTTCAGGTGTTTTTATTGACTTTTGATGAAAATACTTATATTAGTATTTTAAAACTAGTGTCCTGCTTTAAAATTTCCACACCCTGTCATGATATTATTATATTTCAGAAATATAGTTTTTTGCTATTAGCTCAAAATTCTTTGATAGAAATATGACTCAAATAGGTATATATTGAACACTTACCTTAAAAATCAATATATCTGGGGCGCCTGGGTGCCTCAGTGGGTTAAAGCCTCTGCCTTCGGTTCAGGTCATGATCCCAGGGTCCTGGGATCGAGCCCTGCATTGGTCTCTCTGCTCAGCAGGGAGCCTGCTTCCTACCACCCCCCTCTGCCTGCCTCTCTGCCTACTTGTGATCTCTGTCTTTCAAATAAATAAATAAAATCTTTAAAAAAAAATGTATCCAAGCCTGTGATCTGGAAATTGTCTTAAAATCTGAGCTCTTTCCTCAGTGTGAGACAGGAATCCATCAGAATCCTAGAGGAGAACATAGGCAGTAATCTCTTCTATATCAGCCACAGCAACTTCTTTCAAAATATGTCTCCAAAGGCAAAGGAAACAAAAGCGAAAATAAACTTTTGGGACTTCATCAAAATCAAAAGCTTCTGCACAGCAAAGGAAACAGTCAACAAAACAAAGAGGCAACCCACGGAATGGGAGAAGATATTTGCAAATGACAGTACAGACAAAAGGTTGATATCCAGGAACTATAATGAACTCCTCAAACTCAGCACACACAAAACAGGCAATCATATCAAAAAGTGGGCAGAAGATATGAACAGACACTTCTCCAATCAAGACAAACAAATGGCTATCAGACACATGAAAAAAATGTTCATCATCACTAGCCCTCAGGGAGATTCAAATTAAAGCCACATTGAGATATCACCTTACACCAGTTAGAATGGCCAAAATTAACAAGACAGGAAACAACATGTGTTGGAGAGGATGTGGAGAAAGGGGAATCCTCCTCCACTGTTGGTGGGAATGCAAGTTGGTACAGCCTCTTTGGAGAACAGTGTGGAGATTCCTCAAGAAATTAAAAATAGAACTTCCCTATGACTCTGCCATTGCACTCCTGGGTATTTACCCCAAAGATACAGATGTCGTGAAAAGAATGGCCATCTGTACCACAATGTTTATAGCAGCAATGGCCACGGTCGCCAAACTATGGAAAGAACCAAGATGTCCTTCAACGGACGAATGGATAAGGAAGAGGTGGTCCATATACACTATGGAGTATTATGCCTCCATCAGAAAGGATGAATACCCAACTTTTGTAGCAACATGGACGGGACTGGAAGAGATTATGCTGAGTGAAATAAGTCAAGCAGAGAGAGTCAATTATCATATGGTTTCACTTATTTGTGGAGCATAACAAATATCATGGAGGACAAGGGGTGTTAGAGAGGAGAAGGGAGTTGGGGTAAATTGGAAGGGGAGGTGAATCATGAGAGACTATGGACTCTGAAAAACAATCTGAGGGGTTTGAAGTGGCGGGGGTTGGGAGGTCGGGGTACCAGGTGGTGGGTATTATAGAGGGCACAGATTGCATGGAGCACTGGGTGTGGTAAAAAAATAATGAATACTGTTATGCTGAAAATAAATAAATTAACAAAAAAAATCTGAGCTCTTTGATGATTTGATTATTAGTCCTGTGTTCACACATACATTGATGATGTCATTATCACTGGATAATCTCTTCAAGATTAAAATCAGAGACTCTTCTCTAAAATTCACCTATACCTCTAAATCATCACAGCCTCAGCTAAAGTGGGTATTTGGTGATCTCTGGGTCAAAGAAAGAGGCACATGCCAGAGCTATACATGAAGGTGTTCAAAGAGGAGAAAGGAGTTGACCTAATTCATCTTGACCTTTTACTGCAACTCACACGCATGACAAAAATTGTTTTAGTTTACTGCTTTGTCAGCCTCAGGTGATTAACAGAGTTCTTCATGGATAATAAATTTTTATTTTACCCTTTGCTTAGGGCCGGTGAACCTTGGCTAATGCTGATTTCAAGACTGTACTCTTTCCCTGGTAACCATGTTAGCTGTCATTCAGGGGGAATAGAAAGTGCGGTCTATTTCATTTGACTCACTCATTTTTGGTTAGTTTAGTCATCTGACTTTTGTCTTCATGATGACTTCTAAAACATTGCTTGTGACGAAGCAAGTCTAGCCACTGCCTGATAATGACACTTTATAGGTGTCCTGTGACCATTCTTATGTCTCTGTTTACTGAGGGAATAATTTGGTTTCTCTGGAAGACTCAGGGTTGTCACAATAATTGGAAAGCTCTACTAAATGGTAGGTAAGAACAAGGGATGCTAGCAACCCTTTAATATAGGACAGAGTGAGCATCATAAAGAATTCTCTCATGTTAGGTATGACTCTCAACTGTCTTAATGTTCATCCAAGTAGGTGAAAAATGTTCTAGTAACTATATGAACCCAGAACCGAACTCACTTTTACACATAAATCCAGATATTTTTTGCTGATTTTTTATGCACAAGGCATTTCCTAGACCCTCAACAATGTGAAAATCTAGGGAAGAATATGCTTTATTTATATTTTCGGAAACTTACACCAAGAAGTATTTGCTGTTTTGAAAAACCTTTGACCGATGACAAAGTCGTTTTACAATTCAGATCACAGACACTCAGAACTTTACTGGTCTTCATTTGTAGTTGACACATGAATGGTCATTTCAAGCATCAGCTATTTAATTAAATCTTCTAGTGTAGTCATGTCCAAGCCTTTAGCCATAGAAATACATGTTATTTAATTGTAGCTTGGTTTTCTCTTCTTTCTCCTTTATGTTTTGGTTAGGGCTTTATATTGATTTTATTAAAACTTACTCGTATTGGGCTCCTGGGTGGCTCAGTTGTCAAGCAGCTGCCTTCGGCTCAGGTCATAATCCCAGGGTCCTGGGATCAAGCCCTGCATCAGACTCCCTGCTCAGTGGGAAGCCTGCTTCTCTCTCTCCCAGTACTCCTCTTGTGTTCCCTCTCTTGCTGTGTCTTTCTCTGTCCCATAAATAAATAAAATCTTAAAAAAAAAAACCTTATGTGTATTAGTGTTCAATAGTATCTTATGAATTTTATTCTGAAATAAGAGAGGTAGTATTACAGGAAAATGTTAACAAAGGAGACACTGGGTAGCCTGAGGTTGAGAGTCACTGCCTTAGTCAGAGGAAACTCACTTTCACAGAATTCACAACAACCTTGAAGGAATTTGAGGTCTCCTATCGCTTTTCTTTGTGATTCACACCAAGACTAAAAAGCCAAAAATAACCCATGTGAAAAGTTGTTTTTTTTTTGTGGGTGTGTGATTGAACTACATAAGATTTAAAGTTCATGGAAGCATTCGCTTAATTTAGGGATCCTGAACTCAAGCACACAAATTAAACCATTTTCTCTGTATATTTTGGTTTGGCCAGCATTATAGCTCAAAAACATTTCCTGTGAATTGACTTTAGATGAGGCATATGCTTTAAGCTGCCCCAAATCTGCTGGTATATACAAGAGGAACAAAATGGCAACTCACCTGCACAGGGGTATGTTAGTTTGTCACCAAAAAAAAAAAAAAAAAAAGAAGAAGTTGTCAGTATTTAGAAATTAGGAGACTATATGGGAAATATGTTGATTTCTGGCCAAGCTTAGAAACATGGATGATCTAGCAACACTGGATTTTTATTCCCCTAAAGCAACAATAATCTGGGACTGAGAAGAGGCTGTCTCCTTTAGATAGGCAGCAACTCTCTGGGAGGGGGGTTGGACAGGCAGAGTACCTTACCTTCTCTCTCATTTGTCCTGATTCACTGATTTATATTATCTGCCACAACCTTAATGTTTGTGACCTCTGGCTTAATTGGATGTAAAACTACACACACGAAGAAAAATAAAATATTCCAAGTAATCTGAAATATGTAGAGTGCTATAAAATGCCAGGTCATATTTTATTATAAGGTTATATGTTAATTATAAAACTAAATAATATTACTGTATAATATGATATGGGGGGGGATCCAGCCCAAGCCAAACAGGATTTATAGCCGGGGTCTTATATCATCTGTTCATACTTTTACCTGTAGATGGTGACATATAAATCATATTTCCTTTCTAAACATTAGTTTTTTCATCTTTTAATGTGAGCTACTGTGGTATGCAGTGTTTGTGTTCCACTCATATTCCTTTGGATCACTTTTTAAAAATATGTTTGACGTATCCCTCCCTACTCCTAACTTCTGTGTGCTTTTGCTTCCGATAGCAAGCAAAGGAGCACCCTTGGGCTTTTGAAACTTATTTTGCCTACAAATGGGATGAGACAGTGTTACCTAGAAAATCATGTCTGCCTTGGAAAGGCATAGCCAATGTCTGAAGGCAGTGGACATATGGAAGCTAGAATCCCTATCTCAGATCAGTAGAATTCTGAGACATAACTTATACTCTGAAATTTCCATGCAGATGATATTAAGTTACCCTCTGTTCTTTCTGATAAAAGGGCATCGTTAACTCCAGATTCCTTCAATTCCTTGGGATCTTTTCCTTACTCTATCTTTTGCATATAAAACCTCCTCAAGGTCTGATTCTGGAGGAATTACAACTAAAACACTTACTAGCAAACTTCATAGTACTCGTGTGAGATATAATGTGTTGTGTGACAGGGGCCCCTGGGTGGCTCAGTGGGTTAAAGCCTCTGCCTTTGGCTCAGGTCATGATCTCAGGGTCCTGGGATAGTTCTCTGCTCAGCAGGGAGCCTGCTTCCCCCTCTCTCTCTGCCTGCCTCTCTGCCTACTTGTGATCTATCAAATAAATAAATAAATAAGGTCTTAAAAAAATAATGTGTTGTATGACAATGGAATATAAAAATCTAAAATGATTTTCTTAAAAATTCTGGTAGAATTTTCAAGGCAAAAACTGTCTTTTCCCATGCACAGGACTAAATGAAAAATTAACCTAGCGCACATATGTGAATAATCTATCCAGTCTAGGCCATATCTTTTACATAATGAAACTCAGTAGGAGTGAAGAAGTAATGTTTTAATGATGGATACATCACTTCTGTAACCAGTTCTTTTTGACTTATAGCAGCAATGAGGAATAACAGACATGGTTTTCTTTTTCATATACATATATGAAATATATATAGATATATAATTTTAACTCAAGTTTTATATTATTTTTTGGAGTAAAAGAGGCTCTTCACTGTATCACTATTTAGAACATTATTTCTGAGTTGCAAAAATTATCTCTCCATATTTTTCTCTGTATTAAGCATGATTTTTACTGCATTCTCCCATTCAGTCTTGGTTGCCACAACCAGGCAGACAGAAAGCATGAGGACACTTTTTTCTTGCATCGGTGGTAGAAGTTGTAGCAGCAGGTAGTAACTGTACCAAATAGGTTTGCCAAATAGATGCATTCTATAATTTTGATTATATATTCTATATACCCAATATTGTCTTCTTATGATACTCTTACTATTATCCCATGATAATTACTTTGTTTCATGGCGATATCCAACTATCCTCAAAGTTAGAATCCACTTTCATTGACAACATCTGAGAACTAAACTTTCAGTTCTCCAGTAGGGGCCAAATGTAAGTGGGCCAAAAAGAGATGCATTAAGCCTAAACTAACATTTGCAGCTGTTCTATTCATTTGATTGTGATGATGGTCAAACAGCATGTGTTAAATCACTCAAAAACAAACAATTAAAATATAAAGCATTCAGTTGAAAAACCATTTGTTTTCACACTAAATGAGGTTTTTTTTTTTTTTAGTCCTTTAAATGAGTTACTTGGTTTAGGAACATAATTTCAGTATAAAAGACTGGTTTGAAACATTTCCCTTCCTCTATTTTATACACAAAAGGGAACAACCTGGAAAGAAATACTATAGCCATCATGTTTAACATGTTTTTGTACTAGCTCCAGAAGGTGATTGGCTTAAACCAAAAATTTTATTTTTTAAATTATTTTAGTCTAAGACTTGATGTGCTTATGAATAAAAACCACTCCCAGTTTTTCATCTTTTTGGAAGGCAAGCATACATATCTTCACACTTATTTATGGGAAGGTTAATTTATACAATGCTTTGGGAGTTATCTAGGTGATTACATGGACACGGATATCAGAATATGAAAATTTATGGCAGAAACTCTAACAGTTATGCTCAATCGAAACATCTACCATAACCTGAAGTACTATAAACTATTATAGAAATTCAGTGTCTTCTTTTCTTGCCAGTAGCTATGGAAATGTTAAATACTTGTATCCTTCTAGCTTTGAATTGAAGACTATATGTAGAAACCCTAATCATGTACGATGAGTGTGTAAGTATTTATGCCTTCAGAAAAAAGCAAATGTGCAATCAAAATTTGCAAATATTTGAAGACATGGCTGCCATACTTGATGTAGGGTCTCGCTTGGTGGTGAGGCTATAAACACAAAAGAAAATTACAGAGTAGTGTCTTGATGTGCCTGATGTTGTAAGAAGGCATCTGAGGGTAACTAAGTCAGACTTGGGAACTCAGAGAATGCTTTGTAGAGAACGTGCAGAAGTCCTACCTGGGGACATTTTACCTGAGAATTTTCTAGGAGAACAGATGTGGGAAAGTCCAGGTGAGGTGTGTGTATGCAGCTGTGAGAGAGAGGGAGACAGGGAGAGCGAGGAAGGGAGAGAGGAAAGGTAGGAGAAGGAAGGGGAGGTAACGAGAAGGAGGGTGAGGAAAAGGGAAGAGAGGGAGAGGAATGGAGGGAAAGGGAGGGAGTCAAAGTATTTCGGAAGTGAAAAGAAAGTCAGTAGAACATGCAATTGTGTGAAGGAGGGAAGGAAGAAGTATAAGGTGGTTATGGGATAAATTATATGGAAAAGGAAAGCAGAGGCCAACTAGGCAGGTCTATTAGAATCAAGAGTTTGTCCTTGGTCTCAGAAGAGATGAGGGAAATGGGGAACCTTCCAAAGGCTTCAAGCAAGAGACTTTCAGGCTGAGATCAACATTTTAAAGACTTCACTCTGGTTGTCGTAAGGGACAATGAGTGGTAGGTGTGGGGCAGGCAAGACAGGAGGCAGGAGAAGCAGCCAGAAGGCGATTTCAGTCAGACATGAGAGTCGTGATTTTTATGGGAACCAAAGGAGTGGCAGTGGGAATAGATGAGTCTGAGAGATGGGTACGAGGAAGAGACAGGAGGAGCTGGTGGTGTCTTCACCGTGAATAGTGGCAGTGTAAATGGGAGAGAACAGCAAAAAGGCAATGGGTTTTCCCACAAGGCAATTATGACACCGCACCCTAGTGTCTTTTACTGAGAGCATGTTTCTAGGAGCAGCAGACATTAAGATGCCAGGTTTCAATTAACGGTCAGATTTTCAAATAAATTATTTACACTAAAAAGGTGTGATTTTCAACTTTGCATGTTGGCAATATGTCTTCCTCTAAGACCTCTTAATTCTAGAGTGATCTGTTCCTTAATAGCAGAATGTAGACAGTGTTCATTTCAGTTCCTGGAATGGATGCTTCTAAACTATGTAACATAGGGTAAATTAATAACCTTCTTCTTTAATTTTTTTTTTAAATCTGCTTTCTTTGGATATTATCATCTAACTTGCTGAGCTGTTTTGAAAATTCCATAAGATAATGTATGTAAAGGACCAGACAAGTAAGCAAGTAACAGTTACTTCTCAGATCTTATGTTCACTTTATGTTCTTCCTGTTTTTAAATCCACCCGAAAAGATGTGTACAACTCGATCGCTCAAATATGTAGATTAGGCCACGGCTTATGGAGAGACTTTGCAGATGTGATTCAGGGTGAGGACTCTGAGATGGAAATATGATCCTGGGTTCTCTGGGTTGGTCCAATGTAACTGCTGGAATCCTTAAAAGCATACAAAAGCATAGAGAGAGAGGGTGATGATGAAGGAAAGATCAGAGAGAGGCAACCTTGCTGGCTTTCAGGATGGAGGAAAGGAGCCAGGACCCAAGGAAGGCAGCCAGACTCCACGAGCTGGGAAAGGCAATGGAGTGGATTTTCTTTTAGATCCTTCAGAAAGAAACACAGCCCTGCCAACCTTTTTATTTTAGCGCGGAGATAGTGGACTACTTCCAACCTACAGGACTGAGAGATAATAAATGTCTGCGTCCTTTTAGGCCACTAAGTTGACAGTAATTCTTTATGGCAGCAAGAGAAACTATATATATATATATATATATATATGTATATATATATACACACACACACATACATACACACACAGATATGTATGTATACATATATATGTATATGTATATACATATATTTTATTAATATTAATCTAGTTAACATGTTTTAGATGAATAAAAGTGAATAGTAACTTTTTAAAAATTGGGGACAAGGAGATATTTGGTGACAACAGGATAAGTGACCCTCCACTACATACATCCTGTGCTTTACATGATCCAACTTCTGACCTCAAGGATGTCGATGGGGACTTGACCTTTGACGGTTGAGTCTCCCTCTCTTCTGTCTGTCGATTCCATGACACACTGCTTCAGTGGAGGGTGAGGAGATGACATGAGATTGTGACATGCTTCCTCCGGGTGATCCCAGACCAGTAAATAGTACCCGTGGCATATGCTTTCAAATTTGTACATGAGTGGAAAGTAACAACCAGACTTCTTACTTGAGGGCAAGGCTGGAGAGAGCAATGCGACACTGAGGGACTTGAAATGAAGGGTCCATGGGAGCTGGGAGGAGAGCCCCGCCGGAAGCTACATATGTGCCCCTTGTCCTGTTCTGTTGGGACATCGCTTAGGTTGTATGTCCTCTCTTGATCCTTCCAACTTCATGCCCCATATAAATAAACCTTAAAGACTTCTATGACATCTGCTTAAGAAGGCTATGAGAGGTCAATGAACACTCAACTATGTGGTGTCAAGTGATATAAGCTCAAAAATATTCATTGAAAGCAAGGAATATAGAGGTGGCATCTATTTTGATTTACAGGAAACAGCTTTAAGACTCCTTAGAGTTTAAACGAAAGCTGGCTTTAATGTCATTCTCCAGAATGACTCTATTAAGTCTTACATTTTCAAAGGCTGATTTAAAAAATATGATTATTGGTTTGATCATTTTTTTTTTTTAGATTTTGTTTATTTATTTGACAGACAGAGACCACAAGTAGGCAGAGAGGCAGGCAGAGAGAGAGAGGAGGGAAGCAGGCTCCCCGCTGAGCGGAAAGCCCGACGCAGGGCTGGATCCCAGAACCCCGGGATCATGACCCCAGCCGAAGGCAGAGGCTTTAACCCACTGAGTCACCCAGGTTTGATCATTTTTATTATTTTAGAAGTTTACTTAGGGATAAAATAGTCAAATAAATAAATAAAAGTAAAATATTCTGATAGTAGAAGGAAATAAGGTTTTCAAGGGCGAGATTCCAGGTAGCAGTGGGCAGCCCCCAATTTCTTCCTCCCCATTAGCAGTCTGTAGAGCTTCTGGCAAATGGCGCGTCCCACAAATCTAGAGTGAACCCCTGCTCAGAAGCTCTTTGAAGTCCCATTAAGGTTTTGGTTTCCAGTGTTTTGAAACATTATCCACCCTATCATACACTGAAAAATGCTTATAATACGATGTTCAGGTTTCTTTAAAGGGCCATATGTTGGGATTCTTATTTCTTTTGTTGCTGGTTGATGATAAATTAGCTTAGCATCAATGTTATATCTATACATGACCACAGATATAATCATTTTCATTGAATTGTCTGATTTTTTTTAATCATATCATGTTTATTACATGTTTTCTCATAGAAATAAACTCACCCCCCCCATATCATCTCAATTATCTATTTCGGCTTTCTTCAGAAAGAGACTCATTTAGCTAGAGACTCACTTTTCTATAAGATTTAACCTAATATTTTAATGTCCTTTGTGACAAAATCATGAAATGTTTCAAACATGTGAAAAATACAATTTTTTAAATAAGAACCAATGTACCCACCATTCATTTATAACAACTCCTAATTTTGCCGTATTTTGTTTCAGGTTTGCTTTTTATTTTTCAGGAAGGGAAACATTTCAGATTCAGTTCAAATTCTATGTAATTAAGAGTCCATATTTGATTACATTTACTCCCTTTAATTTCCCGAGGTAAACATTCTCCTCAAAGTGATATTTATTATCTTCATGATTGTTGTATACTTTTTTATACTGAGGGGTCTGTATGAATGAATAGAGTTGTTAGTCAGCTTTTATTACATGATACATAAGAAATCACTTGGCACATATCATTCTGGAAATTGTTTCTTTTATTAATGTTGCTTGATTCAGATTTACCCATGTTGATAAATTCTACTCTGATTCCATCCTATGTTTTAAAGTGTATCACTAGATATATATGAAAGATTTTATCTGTTCTCCTGCAATAGATAATTTATTATAACATTTTCAAAGTTACAGTGATAAAGTTCTTAAAATCTTTAAAAAAAAAAAATATTTGCTGAGGCGCCTGGATGGCTCAGTGGGTTGAAACCTCTGCCTTTGGCTGAGGTTGTGGTCCCAGGGTCCTGGGATTGAGCCCCACATTGGACTCTCTGCTCAGTGGGGAGCCTGCTTCCCTTCCTCTCTCTCTCTGCCTGCCTCTCTGCCTACTTGTGATCTCTGTCTGTCAAATAAATAAATAAAATCTTTTTAAAATTTTGCTTATTTGTTTTAGAGAGAGAGAGCAGGAGGGGCAAAGGGCGAGGTAGAGAGATTCTCAAGCAGACTTCCTGTTGAGCATGGAATCCATGAGGGGCTCTATCTCATGACCTGAGATCACAACCTGAGCTGAAACCAGGATTGGACACTTAACCGACTGCCTCACACGGGCATCCCTAGAGTGATGTAGTTCTTGAAAATATTTCCTTGCATACATGTGTGAGAATTCTCTCTAGAGGATTTACTATGTGGAAATGCTAGATGATGGGAAATGTCCATCTTAAAATTTACCTTGTTGTCAAATTACTTTAAGAAGGGAGTGTAGTGATTTATACTCCTACAAGTAGTGCTGGAGAATTCCAATTCCTCATGGACACTTGCTATTGTCAACTTTTAAATGTTTTGCTTAATTGAATGGTGGGGAATGACATTTTAGAGAAAAGCAAGAGTTAGAAGGAAATTGATCACCTTCTGGTCAAGCCCCATACTTTCAGAAACAAACAAACAAAAAAACTGTAGCCAAAACAGTAAACAACTTTTCTAGTTCATAAATTAACAACAGGGGCAAGATGAGAACAGAATTTGGCCTTGAACTCAGAATTTAGGTTGTGTTTTCACAGATTTCATTTATATATATTTGAGGGACTTGTGAGGAGAAAGTTACATCTTTTATAACATGGAGCTAACTTTCAGAATTACATCTCATATTTTTATACTTATTTCTCCCTCCCTATTTTCAACAACTAGACAGATCCTGGGCCTTTTGCATCATGAGTAAATGTTCATACTCCTAAAATAAGCAGATAGATTTGATTTTATATTAAAAATGAATTTTTAGATACCACCTATTCGTTTTTTGAAACAATCCACTTGAGAGACTTACTCCAAAATGAATCCTGTAAAAAGTTGCCTTGCTTTTAGTTTTTAAATTCTATTTTATATACCATCGAACAATAGATGTCACTGTTTTGCCAATAAAAATAAATACGAAATTACTTCATTTGATTACTCTTCTTCATAAACAATTCTTGAGCTAAAGAGATATGTTACAGGGTTCTGATAGAAAAATCTCAAACAGTGGCAGCATCTTTTAAATATTAATATCTGCTAGTGTTGTCTCTAAAAAAAACAAATTAATATACTCAATGCATTACTTTCTGAATCATTTATATATAACTAATCTAATATATAACTAATGCTCATTTTTTGCCTTATATTAACATTTTGACAATTAGGTGTCATTACAAGGAGAATAAGAAGAAGGTTGTTTGAGGAGCACGGGCTCGGGTCAAAGAAAGAAACCTCCCAGAGTATGATTAATAATAGTTTAAGTCCATGTCCTGTGTCACAAGCTGGCATGATAGGGGATCTATACAAAATGGAAATCAGGAGAGAGAAGTCAAGAAAGAAGAGGTATTGGAAGTAATGCAGTCGGGTGCAGTTCTAAGAGATGGCCACATGGCGGACTGTGTTCCAAATCTCATGGCTAGAGTCAAGGCCATATTTAAGTTTATATGAATTTTGCCTGAGCAAATCAGAAGTTTTCAAGCTGCTAAACTGTTGGCAAAAGAGAGATGACTCGGGGGAAACAGTGGGGAATACTTGGAGATTGTTTAATAATCGTGGTTTTTTTTTTTTTTTTCACACCTGGGACATCTATGGAAGATTAGGTTAAGGGACAAGAAGGCTGTTAAAGCTTAAGGCCGCCTGCTTCCTTACCTAAGTTCCCCATTGACTGCAACACCGTCTGCTAAAGCCCTAGGAAGTGTGTACCCGATGACAAAAAGAAATAAATAAAAATAGGTTTAAAAAGCTGAATTCAAAAAAAAAAAAAAAAAAGCTGAATTCAGAAAGTTTGATGAATGAGCAACAGCCAGATCCGTATCTAACAGGCTGTGCATCTAATTTTATTTGTAAAGTGGTTTAGAATTCATGAAGCACTTTCACATTTATTATCTAGGCTATTCTCTGAGTCTTCAGCCCATTGCAGAATGACTTCTGGACCCACAATTTCACTCGGGCTGATCTCTTAGATGTTACTAATGAACTACTAATTGTCAGGATCTACCCACCTAAACTTAAGACTTTATTCAATCACTGTTTTTTTTTTGTTTGTTGTTTTGTTTCATTTTGATTTTTGTTTAACCTCATAAACTATCCTCTGTTGTTTAAGTTCTCTCCTCTAATGTTTCTTGTGACACTCCCCCCACCCCGCCCCGCCAGGTTTTTCTTCTACTTTTCTGACCTCTCCTTCTCATCCTCCATCACTGACAATTTTCCACTGCCCTTTTAAATATTCTTTTAAATATCCATGTTCTCAGATTTCTTGCTCTTGCCCTTTTATCCCTGAATATTTTTCTGAATGACTGTGTTGGTGGGAAGTTGTTGAGCTACCTATGTACAATTCATCACTTAAAAATATTTATTTTCGTTTATGTGCCAGGTACTGTTTTACGTGCTGAGGACACAGGAGTCACTAAGAATAACACCTTGTCTTCCCTTGGTGCTTTGGATCTTCTAAGGAAAAGGGCATGTGTGTGAATATGATGAATTATTGACTGATGTATCAATCTATACCTTTTCCTTCATTGCCCTCATTTTAATTTTTTTTTTATTAACATGTAATGTATTATTAGCCCCAGGGGTACAGGTCTGTGAATCACCAGGTTTACACACTTCTCAGCACTCACCATAGCACATACCCTCCCCAGTGGCCATAACCCAACCACCCTCTCCCTACCCTCTTGCCCCCAGCAACCCTCAGTTTGTTTTGTGAGATTAAGAGTCTCTTATGGTTTGTCTCCCTCCTGATCCCATCTTGTTTCATTTTTTTCCTTCCCTACCCCCCAAACTCCCCACATTGTTGTTGGGGCCAATTCCACTTTAAAACCTGTTAAACCCCTAGAGCCTGCCAGGACCTACTTAGCCATAGTGACTCCATATTGCCTAGGTAGCCATTTTATTGTTTAATAAATGCCTCAGCAGTTACTGATACCAGTTCCAGGTAACCCTTGCTAAAACACATACCTAAAACAAGGCCATTTTGTTGTTTAATAAACACCTCAGCAGTTGCTAGTATCGGTTCCAGGTAACCATTACTAAAACACACAGGTAGGAGACATCCAATCAGCCAAAGCCACATACGTAAAGGTCTACGGTTGTGCCCTATAAAACTAACCTGTAAGACCAAGAGAGGGTCGCTCTCTTCAGAGGCGGCCCTGGCTGGTTAGTCTGACTTCTAATGCTTGGCATACATAACTTTCACTTTGTGGTGAAAGTTTCACTGGTCAGTCTGACTTCTAATGCTTGGCATACATAACTTTCACTTTGTCTCAGCCTCGTTCCTCTGGCCTGCCAGTCTAACTTCTAATGCTTGGAGTAGAATAAGGCTTTGCATAACTTTCACTTTGTCTCAGTCTTGTTCCTTTGATAACGGACCCAACAGTTGCCTCTCAAATTCTTCATATCAGGGAGATCATATGATAATTGTCTTTCTCTGACTGACTTATTTCGCTCAGCATAATACCCTCTAGTTCCATCCATGTCGTTGCAAATTTGCCCTCATCTTTGAGACATACCTTCTTAAACTCTTAGCCCTGACTCTAGCAGCTAGGAATTTATGGGATTACACCTTTTAGAAGAGAGTTGTTAACATAGAAATTCAGGGAAATTGGTCAATATTCCATTTTGGGATATTAAAATGGACTTTTAGAATGGACATTAGAGACTATATTAAAGTAGACTTTTAGGATGGACATTAGACACTATGGTCTTGCAAGAAAAGACTTTCAGAAGTGCAAGGGGGAGAATTTTTGGTTTTCCAAAGTATGGTTTTCCATAAGTATAGAACTTATGCTATAAAATTCATTCTTTAAACAACGGGATTTTTCCTGCCTGCTTGCCCAAATTAGATACCAAGGGGGTATTGAATGGTAGAGAACATGAGAGGGATAATAGAGGGACAAGTATGATGTGTATCTTTTTCCCTTTGAAAAATATACTCAAGGGTGGTGGCCAAACTTTACCATGATTGATTTAAGGACCCAAGGAGTCACATGGTCAGATTCTTGGTTGGGTTTCAAGATGTTTGAGTCCTTTGCAAGTGTAGAGAGAGGTGCATGTAGCCAAGCAATGACTGAACCCAAGCCTACAACGCCCTAGGGCACGTCTCTGGTAAATGGCAGCTAAGAACCCAGTGTTTTCCTTGTAGGGCTGACTGTGGCAGAGATGTGACAGTCGATGCCAAAGGACCTGGAGGAGCCCTGTGGTTAAGACAGATGAATGACATTAGCAGGTGTGCCAAGGAGTTCTTTGCTAGATGTCGGTTCGGAGAGCTGAGGCCAGGTAGGGGCCAATGTGAAGATAGGACTCCTTCTTTGGACTGTTTGTCAGCCTAGGCAAATGCTAAATACTAGACATCCAATTGTCGCAACTGCCCTTGTGAAAACTGGATTACTTTCTGCCACTGGGCAGAATGATTTCTCAAAATATATTGATTTTTTTTTTTTTTTTTAAACCAAGAGCTATTCATTTTCACCAACTCTAGCTAGGTGAAACTGATAAAAAATAGAAATATCCCCAAAGGGTTGAATTCCTAGAGTGTCAGGGATCATGTGAGATGCTAATGATATAAACCAAAGAAGACATTGTCCTGCTCTCAAAGAGCTTACATTTTATTGAGAAAGACGGTGCTGAACTTCTGGCTGGTTTTCCTTTCTTTCCACCTCAGAATTC
This sequence comes from Mustela erminea, assembly GCF_009829155.1. Classification (NCBI taxonomy): domain Eukaryota; kingdom Metazoa; phylum Chordata; class Mammalia; order Carnivora; family Mustelidae; genus Mustela; species Mustela erminea. The sequence goes on from NC_045631.1 coordinate 33,320,171, forward strand.
AGCCTACTGACCACTTGGAATGTCCATTCTGTCCTTATCTCTACCAGTTTCCTTCTTCATCATTTCAGACTTCACGGTGGATCATTTTGGAAGTTTTCCCCAGACTCTTTGGCTAAATTAACCACCAACTTCTATATTTCCATACCACTTTCATATGAAGATAACGTATTTTTTAACATATTTCTCATCTGTATGAGGCTTTGCCTCCTCACTTAAATGATAACCTCCTTAAAGGCAGAGACAATTATATGCCCAAGTTTCTGTCTTTAGCATCCAGGACATAGAAGATTATCAATAAAATCTTATTTTATGGAACATTTTTATGTTGATTTTCCAAAATCATTCTGTGAAATTAGTGTTGCATTTTTTAAATAAAGATTTTATTTATTTATTTGATAGAGATAGCGGGAGAGGGAACACAAAAGGGGAGTGAGAGAGGGAGAAGCAGGCTTCCCACAAAGCAGGGAGCCCGATGTGGGGCTTGATGCCAGGACCCTGGGACCATGACCGGAGGTGAAGGCAGGGGCTTACTGACTGAGCCACCCAGACACCCAATTGTTACATTTTTAGACTTTTTTAAAAAACAGATTCACAAATAATGAAGGATATGGGTGGCCAAATAACTTTGAAACCACACAGCTACTTAGGTGGCAAAGCTTGAAACCAAATGCAAAGTCTCTGACTCTAAATCTGGCATTGCTCCTCATTTAGCTCATTTGGTTTCAGTCTCAGCATTTAGAATTGTGCCATGAGAGTCAGTTTAAGACTAGTGGTTGGGATTCGCTGTGGTCCATTATTGCCTTCTCTTTCTTGTCCTCACAGACCTCATGACAAACCTAAGCCTGAAAACGGTATATTAACTGGTACCATGTCATTAACTTTTATTCTCAATTATTTCAGGGTGAAACCCTTTGTACTTGTTGCTTTGATGATTTCTCCCATTTTTCTTCCTCCTGATTATTCCACGTGTTTCCCCTGTTCCCATGCAAGCTGTGTCTTCTAGGTCTGACTGGTAGACAGATTCCTTCAGGTTGAGAATTACCTCAAACACACAAATACAGAAGGCTGTCTGATTTTTATCCTCAGTCATGGATTTGGTTCAATATCTTCTTTAAGGGGCACCTGGGTGGCTCACTGGGTTAAAGCCTTTGCCTTCGGCTCAGGTCATGGTCTCAGGGTCCTGGGATCAAGCCCCGTGTTGGGCTCTCTGCTCAGAAGGGAGCCTGCTTCCCCCTCTCTCTCTGCCTGCCTCTCTGCCTACTTGTGATCTCTCTCTCTCTGTCAAATAAATAAATAAATATAATCTTTTAAAAATAATCTTCTTTAGGCCATTAAAATTCTCTGGGTATTTTTTTCTCCTTAATTACTGAGATTACTTTTATTAAAGATTAGAAAGGAAGTGCCTTAAATAGGAAAAACAATCACATTTCAGAAAGATGATACCTTAAGGTTTTGTATCAGCAGTTGCTCCTTTGGAGAATAAAAGGAATTGCACAAATACTTCATCAATGACAGGTTTGCTTTGAAGATAATATTCTACACTTCGACTAACAGACAGTTTTGACATTTTTTAAAGCAACACATACTAGAAACTGTGTTTCTGCTATTAGAATGATATTTTAAATCAGTAATCGAACTTCAAAGAAAGAATAATGCACTCATTCATTGAACCAACACATAAATATTTATCTGGGACTCTCCTACTGTTTTATTATGTTGATTGCTGAAAATAATGTCACTGAGAAAAACTCATAGGATGACTGTGTAAAAACCTACTGTCACAGATTAAATGTGGGAAGGAGGACCTGAAATTATGAAGTCTTAATTCAGTGTTTTAAAAGAAGCTATTAATTGCAAGCTCATGCAGCAATTCAAAATAAGTTTGTCCACTAAAGGAGTGAAGAAAAGCTACTTTAATTAACAGATCCACGCTCGTAATTAGCGTGTCAACTTTTTGTGCACAAATGGATGTTTCCAAAGTACTGAAAGGACTTTCCTTTTCTCACATTAGTTGCTCTGCCATCTTCCAAACAATCTTGTTAAAGCATTAATTTACTTTACAACCCTCCTCTTTAACTTCAGGACATCTGCGTGAACTGCTGACAGTTCTCTTTGAGTGGACCCCAATTACTTCTCTGGGTTTTTTCATCTACGTAATATCTTATTTTTTTTAAAGTATTCATTTTAGAAAAAGAGAGAAAGGAGAGAGAGCACATGTGCACGTGGCACAGGGAAAAGGATAATCTTAAGTGTGTTCTGTGCTGAGAATGGAGCCTGATGGAGGGTTTGAGGTAGGACTTGATCTCAGGACTCTCACATCACCACCTGAGCTGAAGCAAAGACTCTGCCATTTAACGGACTCAGCCACCCAGCTGCCCCAATAATATCTAACTTCCCGATGTTCATGATAAATTCCATGCTGCGTGTTGTGAGATCATGTCAAGGACCATGTGTATTCTCAGGCAAACATTAACATTGGTGGCAACATTAATGAGCCCTGGTTCAGTATGAATGGCGACTCCACAGAAACAACTGCATGAAGACTAGTTAGTGAGAGCAATTTTTTACTGATAGAAAGCTTTTAAGTTGTGTTCTACAGATGTGAATGTAACAATCTGTGGGAAAGATATGTAACAATATATGTAAAACTCTCTGGGAATACAAACACATACATCAATAGGTTTGTGTACACAGCTCTTCGGAAGGATGGTTAAGATCTGTAGGTGAATGGCACTCTCGGGACTTTCTTCCATTTTTTCCCTCCATTTCCAAACTTACAACCAATAAGCAAAAATCTAGATAAAAGCCCAGTAATAATTAACATATATCTCTCTAGGTGACAAATGACGCATTCACCATTGTCCTGTTTCCATTTTCCAACAATGGGTACTGTTAGTTACCTATGTTGATATGCTGCTCTCTCTTACTTGCTAGATTTCAACATAGAACGAAAATCTTCATTATGTTGAGAGTGATTAGAACTTATTACAAGAAATACTATTGATGTGTAGTTTGTCTACAAAGTCGGGTATAAAATGCATAAGATTTATGTCAGTAAATATAGTGTCAGCAAGATAGATCCAAGCTATCTTACCAAGGGCACAATAAAGTTAAATAAAATATCAAAATAGAGCGGGTTAGGCAGGCATCAAAGAACAAGGCAGTCAGGGACTTAAGGAGTCAGACTGCAGAGAGCTGTAGGACTACAAAGTAGATGAGTGATCAACTAGGGCTAGGGGTAGGGGAGTTAAGGGAGGAGGCATGAGGGGTACGGGGTTTCCGTTGGGGGGTGATGAAACATTTTTAATTTGATTGTGATGATGGATATACAGCTCTGCAAATATACTAAAAGTCAAAGCTATTAAAAAAAATCACAGAGAAAAGAGAGCTACATTAAAATGGTCATTACATTCTCTGTCATTGCCTTTTCCCCTTGAGGCATTTGCTGATCTCGAATGTAAGCAGTAAGCTCAAATGAGCAGTAGCCAAGTAAATATTGCTGTAGCTTCACACGGACCTGGTCTCGTAGGAGTCCAAGATTGAAGTCCAGGCCTCCAAGCCAACAGGAATGATTTTGGAGAAAAGAGGACCATTGAGGAATGAGACATACCTTCAGTACACAAATTTTTCTCAGCTATTTGCTGAATCTACAGCTCTAAGTGCATAGAACAATATTCAAAAGGGAAAAAATACAGAAAGCAGTTGAAAAGTGACTTAAAAACTTAGCAAATAATTTAGTAAGCTCACAGTTTTGGGAAGGCAAGTTTCCACGAAGGAGGGAATTTCAGTGAAGATGTCATACATGCTATACTCTAAGGCTAAATCAGAACTATGACTCAATGTGATAAGCCCTGACTCTATGTAGGTAAGTCAGTGTGTAGGAGAAAATTTATAATATTGAAAGCCTTAAAAAGCTGACAAATTCATGATCGAAGTATTGAGCTCAAAAAGTTGAAAAAAAGTGGAAATTATACAAAGGAGAAAAATGAAATTAATGAAATGGCAAGAAATATACAATGGAGAAAATAAATGGCCAGGCGTTGTTTCTTTGACAAGACTAGTATAATTTATAAACATATTACAAATCTGATTAAGGGGAAAAAAAAGGTACAATATCAGGAATGAAAAGTTAGAAACCAGTAATATGACCATTACTGATGATGGGTGTACTGTAGTTCTATGATAATAAATTAAGACAAGTTATTAAAACTGTATAAGAAAAAAAATATTAACTCTAAATCATCTTATATCCATTACATACACTGAATCAGTAAAATCTTCCCAGGAAGAGAACTTGGGGTGAGATAAGACCCGTAGGGTGAGCAAATGGTAGAATAGGAAGTCCCCAGCTCCTGTCCTTGTCAATAAACAATGATGTGACCATCCACAGACAAAAATGTCTTTTTGGGAGCTTGGGGATCCAGGTGGGAGGCTGTGAAATTTCAGCAAAGCCTAAGACTGAGGAGAGCTGCTTGTAGGAAGTGGGACCTCATCTTCATGGCAGGTTTACCCACATGGTCCCACTTGCAGACTCAGAGAAGCTGCAAACCCTGTGGACTGAGTCTCACTTGGCTCTGCGTCCTGCAGCCAGCTCCTTCTGCTGCTGACTTGGAGGCACACAGATGAGCAGGCGCTGGCTCCAGTCAGAGCCGAAACAGTCATTCTTAGAAGATGGCAAAAGAAAATGCCTTCATGATTTGGGGTAGATAAAGACTTACGAAATGGGGCCTAACCAATATTTCTTTAAAAATGGGTAAATTGAACTTCATTAAGTCTATAAGCTTCTCATCATTTAAAGATGCCATTAAGAGAGTGAGTAGACATTCTGCAGACTGGTAGGAGGTATTTGCAATACATGTATCTAAAGAAGAACTTGCATCCAGAATGCATTTAATGCACAAGAGAGAGTGACTCAATGGCCAGTACACTTGTATAATGACCTTGAACTTTATCAGGGGAAAGAAGCATAATGAGATAGGTTTCCCGCACACATGAGAAAGTGTAAAAATAGAATTTTACAAAATAACAATATGAAGTATAGGCAGACATATGGAGGACCCCTAATGCTTTTAAAATGATGGTTGTGTAAAATTGGTCCAGATTCTTCACAAAATTCCCTGGCATGACCTATGATGCTGAATAGAAGCATACTGTGGCTCTAGGAATTCCATTCTGGACATACACATGTGCACCAAATGACATGCGCGAGAATGTTCATAGCATCGTTAGTAATTCTTTAAAACAGAACTCAGTTTTCCATCAAGAGTAAAATTTACAAATATGAACTACTTGTGCATCGAAACACTATAGAACCATGTAAAAAGGACAGGCCATAGATGATTTTGATTGAAAGAAAGAGGAGATGCAAGTGTATCTAGCGTATGATCCCATAAATCTGAAAGAGAGGCAAACGTATCTGGGATGATTTTTGTCAGAATAGTCCTTACCTTTGATGCAGGGTGTAGTGAGTGAAGTGATGCAGGAATGAGGTTTCCGGGACATTATGTTCTATATGTTGCTATAGGTGGTGTGATATAGGGGTATTGACTTTGTTAACATTCGCGGAGGGTTATTGACTTTGTTAACATTCGCGGAACTATATAGGGAAGATTTGTGTAGGTTGCAGGTCATAAAAAATAAAATTAAAAAAATGGATGTCACTGGTATCAAAATATTGAAACTCCTAGTAGGCTGCCCCAAAATTGTGTGGCAGGGAGAGAGAGGGGAGATTAGTGTGGTGTAGAACAACAAGGGCAATGACAGTAACAAGAACAATAACAGGCACTAGTCATTGGCATAAAAGATGGGGAGAGAGTGGCAGACAATAAAACCACCCTCCAATCTTTTGAAGCAGGTTCTCTAATTACCCTACTTTATATAGAAAAAAAGCAATTCAAAGGGACAAAGTTACTTGCCAAAAATTACAGATATTTACTATACTAGAACTAGACGGGAACCCAGGCAAGATTCTTAACCCCATGCTTTTTCTTTGCATACAAAAATAATTTAGATTAAAAAATCTCATTTTGAAGGAAGATGACCTAGTCCTAAGGGAAGACAGATCTCCAAAGTTTTATTTGATTTAAAAATGGGGGCACCTGGGTGGCTCAGTGGGTCAAGCCTCTGCCTTTGGCTCAGGTCATGATCTCAGGGTCCTGGGATAGAGCCCAGCATCCGGCTCTCTGCTCAGCAGGGAGCCTCTTCCCTCTCTCTCTCTCTGCCTGCCTCTCTGCCTACTTGTGATCTCTGTCTGTCAGATAAATAAATAAAATCTAAAGAAAAAAAGTATGTAACTTAACCAGCACGGATAAAGCAGCAAAGGGGGATAATAATGTAGAGGCCATAATCTTGCCTAGTTACTAAAGACCAGGTGTTCTTGATGATACTAATTATTTTTTTAAAGATTTTATTTATTTATTAGAGAGAGAGAGGGAGAGAGAGCGAGCACAGGCAGACAGAATGGCAGGCAGAGGCAGAGGGAGAAGCAAGCTCCCCGCTGAGCAAGGAGCCCGATGTGGGACTCGATCCCAGGACGGCGGGATCATGACCTGAGCCGAAGGCAGCTGCTTAACCAACTGAGCCACCCAGGCGTCCCGATGATGCTAATTATTTTATACTGATAGCTGTTTGCTAGGACATCACTATTCTATTCTCTAGTAGTTACATGTACGTTTTCTTTAGTGCCAGGGAGGTCTTTGCAACTTAGAGGAAATTTTTTGAAAACAATAGGTCATGTCTGCCAAGGTAGTAACAGAATTTAGATACTCATTTTCTGTGTCCCCCACATTTCCCAGTCGGCCAAGTACTTTCTTTGCCAATCATTCCATTTTATTCCTTAAAAAAGGAGTTTGGAACTGGTGGAGTTGAAAGCAAAAGATCTTTAATTGTTTCATTATAGCATTTTATCAATATGTTTGATAAGGTAAATGTGTATTAATCATATTTATATTTGAAAATTATATTAGCTTCTAACTCCTCCCCCTCCCCCCCAAAATGATGGACTTTGTGATCTTTGAATCAGGATTTTTTTTTTCTCCTTACTGAAGTGATTTAAGGCACTGATATCTCCCACATTCCTTGTGAGGCCTTTATGGGATGTGCCCTGTTTCAGGCCAGAACATTTCTACTACTTTGCTGACTGGCTCCCTACCTTAATTTGATGGAGGAAAGCTTTTTATGTGAATTATGTAAGCACAAAATTTGGCAAGAAAATGAGAGGGGAAAAAAAAGCTTAAAGACACCATAGTCAACAAAGCCAGTGCTTACTCAAAACACACATACACACACACACACACACACATACACACACAATCATTCTCAGGAAGCACAATACTTTGCCAATTTTAACTCAAAGATTAAAAATAAAAATCTCTCTCAATTTTAGGTTCTCACACAGAGCCCCTGAAATAAAATTCCTCCCTTCCCCATCCCTCATTATGACTAGAGCTTAGAAACCATTTGAATCTACACATCCACGCCACAGAAAGAGATTGGTGAGTGTGGGTATCATTAGATTTATGCCATTGTGTACCCTGAGGTGTATTCTAATTCCAGTCCCTTTGATCTGCAATGTGATGCCTTCTTAGTCACAGATTTGAGGTGTCTGGTTTCATCACAGCGAGGCTCTTTCTACATAGCAGGATTTCTCAGCCTCAGTACAACTGATATTTTCAACCAGATAGTTGTTTGTTGTGGGAGTCTGTCTGGTATATCAGAGGGTGTTTCATAGCCTCTCTGGCCTTCTACCCGATAGATGCCAGTATAACTGCCCCCCACTGCCAAACTCAGTTTTGACAATGGAAAATGTCTCCAGACATTGTCAAATGTCCCTGGGAGGTAAATGGTTCCCAGTTGAGCACGTATGTCCTAGAAAATGAAAACAAACCACAGAAAAATACAGAGGAAGAAGCAAGAGGACACTTCTGACAAGCATATTTTAAGATGTTCTAAGCTTTCCAGGAGGATCTTTATATCTAGATAATTTGGACATTTTCTTTTATAATAAGAGAGGTAGGGGCCACAGCAGTGTATCCATCATTTCAGATCTGTCCTCTTGCCACTGGCTCCACCATACTTGGTCTTCTTTTGGAGGTCAGCTCGTAATAATTTCAGTTTCTTTTGAATCTCAGTCAGAATTCCTATTTTCTGATCCAAAATGGACAATAACTGGGCAATGCAAAAATCAACATCACAGTTTACCCCACCAGCTGTCTCCTGTATGTTTTTCCCTGGCCCTTGGCTTGATCCCTTCCATGAAGTCCTTGTATCCTCTGCTAATGGAGTGGGTAACGTTTCAATGTCTTTAACCTGTTTTTCCTTCTCACTCTGAATATCACCAGAAATTTTAATAAATCCATCCCCCTGAAGGGATGTTTTTGAATCTGTAATGTGATTTTCCAACATCCTTGGCACCTCAGGTCCAACCGGATAGAGACAGCGATGGTGGGGCCTGAAATCCAGAGTCAATTCTTTCACTCTGTTTGCATATCTTAAAGTGTTGAGGGTGTTTTCACAAGAGGCCATCCCTGGAGAAATCGTAGCAATCATACAAGTGGAGGAATTCTGGCCTATAAAGGAGTCCCGGAGCACCTGCGTCAGTTTGCTGGCTCTGAATGGGGTGTGAGACTTGTTCTGACCCAAAGCCCGGATGCATTCTTTGAGCGCCAGCAGACTTTTATTAATCTCTGCCCCTTCCAGCTGCCTTTTCCTGTTGGCTTTGGCAGTATCTGCTCCCCTTTCGTTCCCAGCTAAGTCAACGAGGGAGAACTTGCCATGCAGGTTCCCTCCTGACTTTAGGATGATCTGGAACACAGCGTGGCTCCTGGAAGAGTGGGCATTGACTGATGTCTGTCCAGAAGTCCGACAGCTGTTTCCTAGTTCCACGAGGTTCAGCACATCCTCCACACTACACACCTCCTGCTCCTGCAGTCCGACCACCTGGATCTGCTGATTGCCATCCTCAAGGACTTGCAGCTTCTTCTTCCAGTTCAACAAGTCATATACCTTGCCCCCGTAAATTTCAAAAAATGTCCCATAGACTTTGAGGTCCAGCTTCTCGTAAGCTGTGGTTCTGAGCAGGAGGAAGACATCCTGCGCCACCAGGGCATAAATGCCTTTAGAACAATCTTGGTCCCTTCCCGAAAAGGCTCCGCCCATGGTGTGCGTTTTCCCACTGCCTGTCTGCCCGTAGGCAAAGCAGGTGGCCATGCCCTTGCGGAAGATGGATTCCACCAGCGGCTGGGCAGTGAACTGGTACACTAACTCATTGGAGGCCGTGTCATCGAAGGCATGGTCGAAGCAGAAGGTCTGGTTCTCCAGGTAGCGAGTGAGGTCTACCTTTTGCTTGGACTCATGTACCATGACCACGTTGTCTGAGGGGATGGTGATGATGTCCAGGTCCTTCATGGTGGTCTCTCGCTGGTTGAGAGGACGCTTCCTTACGCAGACGCAGATCCGATGGTCTTCCCGGGGCTCCAGGCTGGACACCTTGCTGCAGTCCAGGTGCCTGCGGTACTCTTCGATCATGCGCATGATCTCGTAGTTGGGGTTTCCCGTGTTGACATTGAGGGCGCGCTGGGCTCGGATCTCCAGTTGCAGCCGCCTGCGCTTCTCCCGCTGCTTTTGCAATTTCTCAATTTCCCGTAGGCAGGGAGACTTTTTGCGCTTCATCAGGCAAGGATTGCTGGGGACTCTCAGAGCCAGGCTGTCCCCCGAGGGCGTTTCGTTTTTCTGCGGGATTGCAGCAATCCACCGCGCGCCGCTGCACTGGTCCCCGATGGCCGAGGAGGGCCCCAGAGACAAGGGCAGCAGGGAGGACGCTGTGGGGTGTTCAGCCGAGGCCAGCGCGGGATTCAGCAGGAATATGGTCTCTAGATCAACCTTCTTACCCTTTTTGACTCCTTTCTCAATCCACTCCACTGTGACCCAAGAGTTTTCTCTTTTGATCTCTGTGACCACAGCAAGATGGATCCGCCCGTCGCTGCGTTGGATCGCCACGCAGATGCCCACTTGGACATCTCCCAAGGGCGGCTTCAAGGGTTTCAAGGATGCAAGGCGAGGGGCGGCAGGGAGGCATAACTGGCTGGCCATGGTGAAGGATGGAGGTGTCGGGGCTCGTTTTCGGGGGCCCTTGGGGTTGGAGCAGCAGGACCGGAGCCCAAGCCAGCCTGAAGCGCCGAGGGCACTGAGGTGCTTGTAGTTTGCACCTGCCTTTGTGAGTCCCATACGGGCTCCGCCTGAGCCACTGGCGTCACAATGGGATGGAGACAAGAGGCAGCGGAGTCTGGGGGGGTCGCTAGGTGAAAGGGGGGCGGAGGAGTGGGGTCGGCACGTTCCTGATTCTAGGTACAGACCGCAGGGCTGGAAGAATTGTTCTCTGCCACCGAATACGGAGGGGTCGGAGTTAGGAGTAGGGTGTATGTTCCGCGAACATGTGTGCTCCAGCTTTGGGACTAGCCATTCGCCCCTGCAGTCTTGACCTGCCGCATCAAAGCTAAGCGCTTCAATTCGAGAACCAGGCTGAACCAGTTCAGTCCTCCAGTGACCAGCAGGAGCAAGTAAAGGCGGAGCTGTCCGCAAATCACAGGCTTCTAAGGACAGGATCCCACAGAACGTTCTTCAAACCAGGCATCCTTCTTCCGGCCCGCACCCCGTTGAAACTCTTGACTTGAACAGTCACAACTTAAAAATTATTCCTGCTTAATGGGATTTCTCATTACAAAATCAAAATGAGGGGAATGTAGTGGGTTCTTGTGGTAATTTGCTAGTAGGGCACGTCCTTTGGTGTAGCCTCTGGGGTTGCAAACTCAAAGTGTTTATCACATTCCAGGTGGTTCTGATAGCTAGAAAGGGAGTTTTGTTGCATTGCAGACACCGCCATTTTTGAGATTCTTTCAGTAATTACCTTTCTAAATTCCTTCCGTAATTACACGACTGGCCTCATTATCCGTAATTTGGAGAGAAAGGAGGGACGGTTGGTGAAAACAGAGAATTCATCTTGTACCACCTTCTCATCCCAAAATACGTGTGTGTGTGTGTGTGTGTGTGTGTGTGTTTCCTTTAGAAGCTGTTAAGATGGGGCTGGTGGGATGGTCAGGGGAAACGGAAAGGTACCTAAGATGACCAGAGGCAACCATATAATTTGGATTCTCCACCCCCCCATATAATTGCAGATTCTCCACCCCCCCCCCCCCCCCGGGATGATTTACTTGCAAAACAAAAATTGACCTCAGCTGCTAGATAGGCCAACATGAAGACTGAGGTGACATTTTCTTTTCTTCCCACATATCACACTGGCTTTTGGTAAGTCTGACGGTAATTTCCGTGACAGCCTCAAAGTAGCATGAAGTGGCCTGGTGTCCTTACAACCCTCCTGAGGACCCAGGGGGCAATATGGAAACAAATTCTTGTTCTAAACTGACTTCTTTTTCATGGAGAGTTCCTCTCTTCAGTAAATGTAGTCAAGCTTAAATTTTGAAAAGAAGGGATGTGGGAGAGTGTTGGATAAGCTGGGTCAGGGTGTGGTGCTCGTGCTAGTGGACGGAGGAGAGAAAGGACTGTAGCTACCTGTCTTTTTAGGATTATTAATTTCTTGATTTGCCAACTTCTGAATATTTAAAGTGTGCCGGAAATCAGTTTTTGTTTTCCTTTTGTCAAGGACGTTATGAGGATGTCCTTAATTCCTTTTTTTCATGAAGTTAAATTAAGTTTTAAAAAAATTTGCTGCTTTCGAGTTTTTGATATAGATTTTATATATATATATACTTACTTATATATCTGTAGATATTTTATATTTATATATTACACACATAAATATATATATATACCTATGTATATTAGCCTTTATCTCTCAAAATTAAAGTGCAATCTCTCTCAAAATTACTCAAACTCTATCTCTTCCAGGTTAGGCACGTTTTTATACCTAAGCCAGTGATTTTTTTTTTTTTTCTTTATAAATAGACAATGGAGGGGCTTCAGGATGGTCTAGTGGGTTAAGCCTCTGCCTTTGGGCCCAGGTCATGATCCCAGGGTCCTGGGATTGAGCCCCGCATCGGGCTCTCTGCTCAGCGTGGAGCCTGCTTCCCCCTCTCTCTCTGCCTGCCTCTCTGCCTACTTGTGATCTCTGTCTGTCAAATTAAATAAATAAAATCTTTAAAAAAAAATAAATAAGTAGATAATAGATGGCAAAGTCCCGGGTGGTCAAGGAAAAAGAGACTAAAGTTTATTTTGCTGTCCAGCATACCCATAAATGCCTTTTCAGCTATTTCAGAGCCTTTCTTCCCCCACGCTTTAGTTCTTTTCTTTATATATATTTTCCCTTGACTATCTCATGTATTTCCATGATTTATTATCACATATGTGTGTATGTATATACACATATATTTATATTTATATTATCATATTTATATAATATATATACATATATATTTATATTTATATTATTATATATTACATATATGCATATTTATATTTCTATAAATATATAAATATATTTATATTATTATATTTATTTATATATATTATATTTATATTATTATATATATTATATTTTTATATATATATTTGGAGAAAGGGAGAGTGAGAGAGTGCACGCAGGTATTTTTAAGTATTCTTAGTAGTTCCTACCTCTACCCACTGACTTCTCTCTCCTCCTCAGCCCATCCTAATTTGGAGTGAGATAGTCTTTTCCCCACCCCTAGAAGTCTTTTTGGAACAGTGACATCCTTTCATCTCCCAACCAATTACAACCCTGCTTCCTTGGCCATCCTCGTCCAGACAGAGATTCCGTCTATTTCTCATGCCGCTCCTGGAGTTACTCTGACGGCTAATTCTACAGTCCATGGCTGCTCACAAACATTTCCATAGCTCTCCATCATCCTAATTGTTACAGTAAAAATCCCATTCCAGAGCACATGGTACACATTAACGTCTTGCCTGCCTTCTTATCCTCAAGCTTTACCACTGCCCGCACTTAGTCTAAAATTGAACCATACTGAAGAATTTGAGTTCCTTCCATCAATTTTTTTTTTTCAAATTACTAATTTCTAGCTCAGGGATTCTCTGTATTAGGGTACATGAAATTCACCTACAGAGCTTGTTTAAACAGATCGCAGGTCCTCACCCTAATGATTCTGATGCAGGAAATGTGGGGTTGAGAATTTGCATGTCTAACAAGTTCCCAAGTGATGCTGATGCAGCTGGTTCCAGGCACACAGTTCCTTGGGAATCCCTGTTTTAGCTCTTGGAACAGAAAAGCTTCTCTGTATCCCTTCCTTCCCTTGGCCTCTTTAATATCTATCTTAAATATCACTACCTCTGGAAATGCTTCTCTGACCTTGTTGAGAATACTCAGGCAAAATAGCATGAAATGGGCATATGCCTTCCTAAGAAATAGCATCGGGTACCGGTTGGGTTTGTTTGATCAGGAGGGACTCCAAAGCTTCATTTTTAGGAGCAACTAAAAAAAGAAAAATTCCCATGGGTAAATATAATAATCTGTAGAGAGTCACTTGAGTGCTTTCACAATTTTGATAATCTGGAACTACACTTGCAGCAATGATTTTTTTTTTAATTTAATGATACAAAATTCAGAATTCAGTTACCATTAACATAACCTCCTCCTTTTGTGGGAACAGTCCATCTCAGAAAACACTGTGAATCTTTATTAATGAGATCAATGTAGCATTTGTCAAAGTGTGAAGGCCTAGATAGAAGTTATGGTATTTTTCTGGTCCAAGACGTAAATGGCCATTTGGTAGATGAGCAGTTTCTCCAGGTTAGACCCTGAAGATTGGAGACATGCATTCTTTAACTCAATATAACCAAGCAATCTATTTCTGTGACATTCTTAACCACATGCTGCTTCCTAGGCCAAAGGCATACTACCCTCAAGGAGCCGCCCATTTATGCTATTAGTATTATTCCCTATTATACTATTATTTATATTATTCTCTGTACCTGTTTGAAACCAACTGTTATGTCCTCTTTATTTCAAATCCCCCCCTTTTTTTTAGAAGCTGAACAAGTATCAGGTGTTGACTCCTTAAGAGAGGATAGTGTAGGAAGAAGTAAGCACAGGAAATGAGCTTAGTAATTTTCATTTATTAATTACGTACCTGCTCCCAGGTTGGGCCCGTCAGAGTTACTTTACAGGACAGAATGTGATTTCTAGTTTCATTTTAGATGCAAACCTCCCGGGAGAAACGCATCAAATAATCACCTTTCTAGGACTGTTTGTATGGACATCTAGCAGCTGTTCAACGTGTTTGATCACCTTGGGGGTCTGTACTTTTCCAGTATATGGATGCAACCTAAGGTTGATTTAGTTCTTCAGAGGACCTCAATAAATTTTCCCAAATCTCTTTGAAGAAATGGAATTAATCATTTCCAGCTTTAAAGTTATGTTTTGTTTTGTTTTGAGAGTAAACAGGTAACTTACTAGGTGTATGCCTTTAGATAACAAGGGGGATATTAACTTTTAGAAGAATAGTATTTTACTATTACAGCAGGTATCTCTGTCTTTTGACATTTCAACATTTTCCACATGCACCACACTTAACCAGAACTGATAAGTCCACATTTCTCTAGCCCTCTTACTGATTTAATAGGCAATTGTTTCTATGACAACAACATCAGCTCAGAGCCACCTTTCCCCAGCTTATTAAACAGCACTGCTTACCTGGGGATATTTACGTGATTCCTACCTATCTGTTGATTGTGGAAGTTAGTCTTGTGATGTTTGCCAAGGTGGTAAGACTAACCATGGTTGGTGGCTCACTTTAAATCCACTTGTTGGTCAGCTTTCATTTTTCAGTTTTACCCAGCACGCTGAGGGGAGAGGCTTGGGTTTTGCTCATAGTGTATGTATATATCAGTATTATTTGCTTATAACTCCCACTGCAAGGACAGAAATCATGCTACCCATGAACAAAGTAGATGTCTTTGTAGCTCGGCTATGGTCCTTTCACTTGAAAGCCATGTGCTGTGTTCCTTGCCCGTAGAGACTTCTTTAGATCACGCAATTCAGAGTATTTAGGTTAATTTTTTTGCTATGGAACAAACATAAAGCTATAAGGGAGACATAATACTTTTGTAAGAAATAATTGTAGGAACTTGGATATTTGTCCTACAGGAAGTTTGAGAATAGACCTATCTATATCTACTTAAAAAGAAGAGGTGCATAATGTGTGCTTTTTAAAAGATATTATTTATTTATTTGGCAGACAGACATCACAAGTAGGCAGAGAGGCAGGCAGAGGGCAGGGGGAGGAAGCAGGCTCCCCGCTGAGCAGAGAGCCCGATGCGGGGCTCCATCCCAGGACCCTGGGATCATGACCTGAGCCGAAGGCAGAGGCTTTAACCCACTGAGCCACCCAGGCGCCCCTAGTGTGTGTTTTTTGAGATAAGGTATGCGGACATTCACTTATGGAAGTGCTAAACCGTCCAGACCTAGCATCACCTTTCTTGAAAAGCATTTCTTGACACCCACTGCTTCCTCTCCTCTTCCTCCATCACAACTAGATGACTTGCCTTCCTGTCTATTCTCACCTTTATCCCACACTTATTTTTGACATTGTACTTGTCATTTTTTTAAAAGATTTTATGTATTTGTCAGAGAGAGAGAGAGCGCGCACAAGGAGGCAGAGTGGCAGGCAGAGGCAGAGAGAGAAGCAGGCTCCCCGCTGAGCAAGGAGCCCAATGCGGGACTCGATCCCAGGATCCTGGGATCATGATCTGAGCCAAAGGCATCAGCTTAACCGACTGAGCCACCCAGGCGTCCCTGCACTGACCATTTTTGATTAAAAGTATCTGCCTCTTTCTCTCTAGGTAAATAACTAAGACACTTGAGAGAAGGGAGGAAAATACTTTACTCGTGTTTCTATACCTGGTATCTGGAATAGGGACTTGTCCAATTTCCTAAAACTGTAAAAAGCAGCTCAGTAAGTAGATGTTTTCAGAGGGGAGACTTTGGGTCAAACTAATGAATTACCTCATTCAGTGGGTATGCATTCAACAAACGAAAGATATGGCTATCTTTTAAATGTCAAGGTCTAAGCTAAGTGCTAGATATGAGGTAGTGAAGAAAACTCTCCTAGACACTGTCCTCATGGGGCTTACAGTCCCATTTTGGGAGACATATATTAACAGATAACCAGGTGCGTGTACATATGTGTGTGTGTGTGTGTAATATATACATATTGCAGATAAATGGATAAGATTCTAATAGAGCTGTGTAAGGGTTAAGGTCCCATGCTAGTATATATCCAATCAGAAAGTAAATGATAAATGACAATTTGTTTGGAAAAATAGTGCAGACCAGATTTAAATAAGAGACCCAGGAGTTGGGCTATATTTGTGTTTTCAAATCGGTCTATATATATCAGAATCATCTGGGAATGTCTGACAAAGTACAGACTGCCTGGCTCCCCCCAGGCCTGCTGAATCAAACTCTAGCAGCCAAAGCCTAGGAATCCATTTCACTAAAAATCCCCACAGGTGATTCTTAAAATACTGTGAACCCAGAAAGCATTGGACTGCATGCTTTCTTAGGTCTCTTTCTGTTCAGAGATTTTATGATCTCATGGTTCTGTGGGGTGGAAAAGAAAAAAAAAAAAAAAAAAGAATGATGCTTTGATATACCTGTGGTAGTGACAACTGATTTTTTTTTCTTTTTTTTTTTTAGTATTTTTAATGTTTGAAGATACCCCTGCTTCAACAAATAGGACACAATGAAGTTTTACTGGGAAAACGACTTTTAGGTTTCTGCAAAAGGCTTATTGCAAAGTCGAATCTTTGGTATTATTGTCTAACAACATGAATAAAATTGCATGGTAACAAGACCTCATGTCATCAAAGAAGATTTATAAGCATGAAGGCATACCATTTATTTTTGTATCTCCTACAGTGCTTTAGAATAGCACCTAGTACATAGCAGATATTTAATGAATGTTAAATGGAACCATTGCATAGCATGAGATAAATATATGATTTACCCATGCTTTTCGATTGCTTTTGCCTTTTCACCAAGTATGTCAGGTGAAAGTTACACCAAGATTGAAAACCCTTAGCTTCATACTATGTCTCAGTATGATTTCTGTGGGTAGTATTATAAGCACTACTTATCATTGTGGGAGCCTGGTATCTGCCTGTCAGAGTAACATATGTTTGCCATTTTGCAATACTTTCTTATATTCATATCCGGAAATAAAAAAGAACATTAAGATTCTATGGAATAGGACATGATGTCAAAATAACCAGTTGATTCAGAAAAAAAAAAACAAACAACACTTCCCTTAGGCAACTGTTTGATTTAACAGAGATAACCAATGGATTGCTTTGTATGTTGAGTACATATATCTCGTATTATACAAGCTGCTAAGATTCAGCAATTTTTGGGAAACCTCTGGCTAGAAGCATTTGCTCTTAGTGAATATATATTTAATTTGGTAAATAAGGGATATTGCTTGCATAGCAAATGTTGGTTAAGGCTGTGCACTAAAATCAGCCCTTAGCAACTAGTTGTTAAGTAAATGAATGGATAGATACGTAAGTGAAGACGATTGTCAAAACTCAACAAACATGGATTTTTCAGCCAGAGTGAACAGATGTAATTCAGATTATGTTACAACACTATTTTAAAAAACTCATCAATGGCTTTCCATTTCACTGCTTAAAAACTCAGCCTTTTTTTTCCTGGCATTTAAGACCCTGTATACTTTGCCCTTTGCCAGTCTTTGCCCCGCTATCTGTTTCATTCCAACCCCCTTTTTAAAATGTGGAGCACAGGGCACCTGGGTGGCTCAGTAGGTTAAAGCCTCTGCCTTTGGCTCAGGTCATGATCCAGGGTCCTGGGATGGAGCCCCACATCGGGCTCTCTGCTCAGCAGGGAGCCTGCTTCCCCCCTCCCACCCTCTCTCTGCCTGCCTCTCTGTCTACTTGTGATCTCTGTCAAATAAATAAATAAAATCTTTGAAAATAATAAATAAATAAAATGTGGATCATAAGGAATAACATGGAAGACATTGGGAGATGGAGAGGAGAAGTGGCTGGGGGAAATCGGAGTGGAAGACCAACCATGAGAGACGGCGAACTCAGACACAAACTGAGGGTTTTGGAGTGAGTTTATTCTCATAGTCTTCTTTCATTTAAGGATAAGTAGCGTGGTATATGGTCACAACAATTAGAGAAACATAGTACATGATTCATTAAATGTTTCTAGAGAATTCTGATGCCATTTTTTTGAAGAGGTACCTTCTGGGAAAGAGAATATTGGAAAGTGAAACATGCATAGGCTGGCAGAAAGTTGTCGTAGAATATTTCTACATTGTGAATGGGACCTTTGAGATGGGCCTTGTTTCCTACTTCATTAAAACATAATAGTATATAAAAGAGCTATCAAATAGAATGAGAGAAAACATTATCAATCTTGTCAGGTTTTATTTTGAGTTATAATTACTGGTCTCATTAATTAAGGAGATAAATTTTATCAGACCAATAAAAATTAGCCATTATAATGATTTACCAAAAAATACTGAAAGTACTATATTGTCTATTTGATGCTTTAATGGGGCACAATCAATTTTTATTAACTTTATTCGTATGAAAAGTGTTAAAATATTACTAGGAGAAAGCTTGTATTTAATATTACTTCTACTAATTCTTAATCATGCAGATATTCTATTAATTCAGATTATAGTTCAGTGTTAACTTCAGTCTGTGAGCTAATAACACTATCACAGCTCCATCCATATGTAAGTATTTATTATCAACCAAGTACTGAGATACCCTATTGTTTTTGATCCCCTAGCAGACTTTTGAAGTAAACAGGGTAGATATGATCTGTTGCACCTTACAAACAAGAAAGCTGGAACTCAGAGAAAATATTTACAAATGGACATTTATAAAAAAGTGATCTGAATTGGAACAAGAGCACAGATAATTTTTTTAATAGATATCAGAGCATATTAAAAAAAATACTTGGTGTGGTGCATAAACATGAATCTTGGAACACTGAAATAAGTATAAAATTAAATTAGAAGAAATACAAGAACCCTAGTTCTCAAATAACACTGGGAAAGTTATTATCTGTCTGACTCTGAGATATTTGCTTTTATTTTGTTGGTATGTCAAATACGGGTAGCAGCTGATGTCAGTCATGCTACGGTGAAGACAGTGTGCATGTGAGTCTCTTAGCAGAGGACCCATCTAACAGTAAGAATTCAATAAGCCATATCTTAATGAAAGATGTTGAGTACTGATAAAAAGGTGAATTTGTTGAGGAGGATTTTGAGTCTTTCTGCTTTATAGGACCCACGACTTGTGATTTATGTGTAAGATGTCTTTAGGCTTTATCTACAGAGTGTCTTTATAGTTTCCTTCTTTCCAGGTTCACTAATGAAAAAATGAATTTGCGGTGTTATATGTCCAGAGAGACACATGATTCTTGATACTCCTCGTAGTGGAATTACAGAATGTTAGGTTTGAGAGAACTTAATGGTTCATACTGTCTTTTACTTTGTCCTGTTTTTAAATACTCTACAGACATGTAGCCAATCAGTTAGACTTTTCTGGTTGGAAGCAGATGGATTTTGAGATCCTCCCTGGTCAGTAGTACTCAGAGCTATCATTTCCTGAGTAGATTTTGTATGCCAGGCACAGACTTGGCATACCATTAATGTTATATGCACTTTGCCTGGAAAAAGTGCTTGTATGAAATGTATTAAAAATAATTTGTGTATATATTAATTTACATTCCAGTTACTAAGCATACAGTGTAGTATTAGTTTCAAGTGTACAATATAGTGATTCAACACTTCCATACATCACCTAGTACTCATCACAACAAGGGTACTTTTTTTTTTTTTAAGATTTATTTATTTGACACAGAGAGAGAGAGCACACAAGCAGGGGGAGCAGCAGGCAGAGGCAGAGGGAGAAGCAGGATGAGCAAGGAGCCCGATATGGGACTCGATGCCAGAACCCTGGGATCATGACCTGAGCCAAAGGCAGCCGCCTAACAAACTGAGCCACCCAGGTGCCCCATTACAAGGGCACTTCTTAATCACGATTCCTTATTTCACCCATCCCTCCAACCACCTCCCTTCTGATAACCATCACTTTATTCTCTAGTGCTGAGTTTCTTGGTTTGGCTCTCTCTCTTTTTTCCTTTGGTTTGTTTTGTTTCTTAAATTCCACATCTGAGTGAAATCAAATGGTGTTTGTTTTTTGCACATGGCAAGATTTTGTTGTTTTTTATGTCTGAGTAATATTCAGTTTCGATATATACCACATCTTTATCCATGCATCAGTGGATGGACACTTGGGCTGTTTCCCCAATTTGCCTACAGTGGATCATGCTGGTGTAGACATCAGGGCCCATGTTCCTACATACATATATTTTTGCATGTATATATGTGTACATACACACATAAATATGTGTGTATGATGCATACATATTTTATATAAAATTTTGTAGATATCATAGATTATGTGTATCTCTATATATTTGTTTCATTCAACAACTTTATAACTGAGGCATTCCTATTTTCACTTAATGATGAGAAACTTGAGCCTCAGAGACAGTAAGTGTTCACTGCAGAATAGAGAGTGGCTGGAATTTGGGCTTATAGTCTCCAAAATCCATGCGATTGAGCCAGACCATACCGACTCCAGTTCACAGCCTTAAGTGTTGTTGTGAAAGAGATTTCTGCCATGAAAAGGAATGGGAGAAAAGAGAACGAGGTCTACCCCGTCACGTTGAGAAGGTCCCCGCAGAATGATGTTTCACGGGGATCTCAACCGTTTTTCTCCCTGTCAGTGTGTGGTATTTTTAATTCATAGAAATGAAAAGCAGGTGTGCCTTGTGCGTTGTTTGACTTTGGGTTTTGCAGTTCTGAGACAGGATCGCATGGGGCAAACTTGGCTGTTTGGTCTTCATCCTTCCGTACTCTCCAAGGTCCCTCCCACTCTTTTCTTGCTTGCAGCTAATGTGATTTCACGTATCCTCTCACGGAGATTTCACAGAGGTCTCTGAGCAAAACAAGGCTGACGAACCCAGGCGCTGGTGCTGGAAGTGTGTTCTCCAGCTGTGGGGTATATCAGTCATCTGAAACAAAATTAACCTTTTTGTGGCGAGTGCAGCCAACTCTCATTCTGAAGCTGGACGCCCGTGTGGAACGGAGGTTGCAAGGCGGCCTCTGTTCTTGCCTAGATTTTGATCGTTCCCCCTTCTGAATTGGTAAACAAAACCTCCTCTCTAGGCCTGATTTTTTTTTTTTTTTTAACAACGAGTCTCCGGCCAAAAGAAAATGTTTCTTCCAAAGTGTGGAGAAAAATTGGCCAGATTTGAGAACGTTTTGGATTCAAAGTGGCAACTGCATGCCAAAATCATAAAGAACATACGCATCCCCTCTGCTTCTACGCGTGTGTGCGTAAATTGGTGATCCTGTGTCTGTGAATCAGTTGTATAGAAGGAAGTAAGGCTCAGCTTCTCTCACACTTTGGATGAGACTCGTTGCTCGTTTCCTGGCAGCTGGGTTTTATACATAAGAAATCCCCTTCCTGTTTTGCAATTTATCTACAGCATTTTGCATGTCAGAACATGCCACCGTTTTGAAGCCATTCCATATCATCACAAATAATAGTTCTTTTTCTCTTACACTGGGTGCTTAAGCTCCCGTAATAAGATTCCATGAACTGATTGATCCTTTATTGAGGTAAAAAGTCAGAACAGTTTCAGTTGTAACACAGTATTTTCACTAATAAGAAAAGTCCCCCTTTTCATTAGTAGGGAAAAAAATAACGGTCTTTGAAAAAAACCACTATCAAGTGTTATCAAAGGAACGAGACTGAGACAAGGTTACGCAAAGCCTTATTCTATGCCAAGCATTAGAAGTTAGACTGACCGGCCAGGGAAATGAGACTGAGACAAAGTGAAAGTTATGTAAAGCTTTATTCTATGCCAAGCATTACAAGTCAGACTGACCGGCCAGGGCCGCCTCCGAAGAGAGTGACACCCCTTGGTCTTACAGGCTAGTTTTTATAGGGCACAATCGCAGACATCTACATATGTGGCTTTGGCTGATTGGATGTCTCCTACCTGTGTGTTTTAGTAACGGTTACCTGGAACCGATACTAGTAACTGTTGAGGCGTTTATTAAACAACAAAATGGCCTTGTTTTAGGTATGTGTTTCAGTAATAGTTACCTGGAACTGATATAAACAAAATGGCCTTGTTTTAGGTGTGTGTTTTAGCAACAGCTACCTAGAACTGATATCAATAACTGTTGAGGCATTTATTAAACAACAAAATGTCTACCTAGGCAACATGGAGTCTCTATGGCTAAGTAGGCCCAGGCAGGCCCTAGGGGTTTAACATGTTTTAACGTGGAATCGACGCCAACACAAGATATGTGAAAACAGATTTTACAAAACAAAATAATCCTATTGTTCTTTTCTGTTATATCTATCTATGTGTGTGTGTATTATATATTATATTTATTTATTTTAGAAACAGATGGTGGGGGGGTAGTAAGGAGGAACAGAGGAACAGAGAGTCTTAGCATACTCTGTGCTGAGTGCAGAGCCCAGTGGGGGCCTGGATCTCAGGACCCTGAGACCACCACCTAGGCCGAAGCCAAGGATCTGACACTTAATCCATTGAGCCACCCAGGTACCCCTCTTTTGTGTGGTACTTATATAGTGCCATCTGATTTACAAAATTCAGTTATTAGCTCTTGCTTAACAATTTGGATTAGGTAAAAATTTTTGAGTATCTATTTTTTAGTAGTCATTGAACTAGGCTCACACGGTCTTTACTATAATTATGTGAGGCAGACTGTATTACATTTTTTTTCTTTCTTTTCTTAAGATTTTATTTATTTATTTGACAGACAGAGATCACAAGTAGGTGGAGAGGCAGGCAGAGAGAGAGGAGGAAGCAGGATCCTCAATGAGCAGAGAGCCCGATGCAGGGCTCCATCCCAGAACCCTGGGATCATGACCTGAGCGGAAGGCTGAGGCTTTAACCCACTGAGCCACCCAGGTGCCCCAGGCTGTATTACATCTTGTCCTGAGAAGAGGAAACTGAGACCCAGAGAAGTTAAGTTATATGACAAATGCACACACAGCTCATCACTGTTAGAAACAGGGCTTGAAGATCTTTATTCCAAATTTGATACCGGTTTTGTGACCTTTTGTCTCTATTCTACTACTAGACATAACTCCCTTAGAAATTAATGCAAATTTTAGCTACAGCCAAATTATTTAGTAAACTGCTGAAAATAATCACTCCTGAGTCAATCTAAGAATTTCCCAAAATGAGCTATTTGAAAAATTTCCAAATTATTTCTAACTGCTGTATATTGAGCAATAAAAGAAATTGCTTTCTTGTATTTTTCCCTTTTGTGTTTGTGTACCTGCTCACAAAAATCATCTCATACATAATGCACGGTAATAAACTACAGCTTGTAATGGCTGCAAAGCCTTGCCCATGTGGAAATAGAACTGGCAATCCATAACTAGTGATGTCCCTTTCAAATGCAATTCAAGTTTGACAAACATTAAGCAGTTTGGGCAGGCACTTGCCACCAGTGTTTCCTCTGAGTGCTTTTTAGGTGTCTCATCATCAGGCTATTATTTCAAAATGCTGGGAAGAATTAATGATTTCCTGCAGGTAAATCACAGTGGATTGAAATGCCACACCAAAGTAACCATTGCCCATTTTCTTGGGGGAGAAGATAATGCGAGCTCCCTGTTAACATGCTGTTCTTTTAAAATGCTGGTTCTCTTGAAATTCCATTTTCTTTGTGGCTTCTTGAACTGTTGTCAGTTGATTATAATTTCAAATGAAATTGGTATTTCCTCAACAAAGTGAGTACCTTCCCTTATGCAAACATGAATAGAACTGATCTACCCGGTGGCTTCCTTTCCTTGAGTAACTGAAACAAAATAGTTTGTAGTTACCACAGGATTAGAGATTTCCTTTACCAAGGAACATCCCACCTAACAACTAAGTGCCTTGCTCACATTGGCTAGTTTTATGCTTATTAAGAGGCATTCTTTAGAAGAATATAAATACATCTGGTTTTGGAGTCTTCTTTTGCTATTTTGGAGGGGAAGAGGTTCTTAGAATTTATTGTTTATTTTTTAGGAAAAAGAAAGTTTTATAATTTACACATTTTAATCTGTGAATTGCACACTAAAAGACATTAGTTTTTGGCACTGAGTTATCACAGTGAGATAAAAAAAAAAAATTGACTTGTGCACAGGGCATAAGTTAGGAGAGTCAATCAAGCAAAGGACCACATGTTCTTAACCACATATACCTCTGCTGAGTAGGAAAAAGTCTCTCTCCTCTCCTCATCTCTGGCCCTCTCCTTTCCTCTGTCTCTTACTTTGCTTTTGTTTGCTTCTTTGTTGTTATGGAAAAAGTAAAATAGCTCCAAGAGTAGAGAGAATAGGATAATGTACTATATGCTCTTCATCCCTAAGAATCTATTTCATCTGTATTCCTCCCTACTCCTCTACCTTCAGCTCGGGTCATGATCCCAGACCCCTGGAATTGAGTCCTGCATCAGGCTCCCTGCTTGGGGGCGGGGGTTGCTTCTCCCTCTCCCTCTGCCTCCTGCTCCCCCTGCTTTTGCTCTTTCTCTCATGCTCTCTCTCTGGCAAATAAATAAATAAAACCTTAAAAAAAAAAAAAAAAAGAATATTGAACTGGTTCTCTAGTATCCTCCAAAGGATGGAATTTGTTCTGTTGTTTAAGTATGATGTACGTATGTATCTCATCACTATAAAAAATAAACACTGCGTGATATATTTTCACCAATTGCTGATATTAATTCTTTAATGCTCCTCTTGTCTACTTTTAACATGTCATTTTTTAAAAAATATTTTATTTATTGATTTGGCAGAGAGAGATCAGAAATAGGCAGAGAGGCAGGCAGAGAGTGGGGAGATGAAGGCTCCCCACAGAGCAGAGAGCCTGATGTGGTGCTTGATCCCAGGACCCTGGGATCATGACCTGAGCTGAAGGCAGAGGCTCCAACCCACTGAGCCAGCCAGGCGCCCCTAACATGTTATTTCTAATTAAATCCAATATTAATAAGTTTCTTAAACTATAGAGCTTGAGGCTTTCACTTTCATTTTTTGAATGGAACTACCTTTCCTTTCTCTAAAACCTAAAAATCACTTCTAAGATTTATGGAAGAAGGAAAATTGCTGATGGTAAGATTCCTTAATGGACTGAGTCAAAGGCAGGGGTCTTTGGCTGTTAGAAAATCCCTAGGGTAGATGTAGTATACTAGCAAACAGTTGGAAGAGAGAACAGTCTAGGACTTAGGGACCTCACAGTTCATGAAGTATCATTGGTAGGGGATCCCTGACATAAAGATGGCATCCCAGTTAAGTGATCTTCAGTAAATGACAAATAAAGGATTAACTGCCTGGAGCATTAGTCCCACTAATTCAGTATTTATAGCTATTCAAGTTATTAGCTTTTTAATTAACACTGAAAGATCTGAAAGTACCTAATTGTATTCCATTCTAATTATATTAAATTATACACATGAAAATTAAAATTCTGGTTTTCTAATATTCTCTTTAAGAATGTGCAAATAGAGTTGATGTTTTCTTAATAAATGTCTCTCAACTGTTACCATGTTTCTAAACAGAATAGAAAAAAATACAAGTTAATAGTGCTCATTTAAGTATGTTATATCCAGTTGGGATTATAGAATTAAAACGGGATTTGCACTAGGGTATTAGAGATGTACCACGTCCATTTATTGAATTCACTGTAATAATAATATGCTCATTGAATTATTTAACACATCTTTTTATAAAGTACTTCATGCATTCAGGTTTGAATGTAAGTAGATTAGATTGTTACATTTATTTCCTTCAAGACAAAATCAACTGGAAGAGCTATTTCAGAGCCTATAGGCTAGAAATGAAACAAAGGAGAGCAAATACAAATTTGAGGAAAATAAGAATTCTACTTCTGACTTCCTGATTGTTTATTTGGACTCAACTTTAATTATCTTGGTTTAGGAATCTTAAGGAATAAAGACTCTACTAATGAAAATTTTCAGTTACTTTATTTTAATCAAGAAAAAAATTTCATCAAGAAAAAAATCTTGTTTTAAAGTTTTTTATACTTTATTTTATAGCTTCCTTAAGGTATACATGCTGTCTGTGCTTGATAATATAATCTCATAGATATTTGATAGGATGACCCAAATATTGGGTCAACTCTAGGATGTAAGGACAGGGGCAGCATTCTGTGTTGGAAGGGTTTGTCAGGCTAAGAGGATTCGGTTTGACGTGTCTGATCTAAAGAGATGTGGGATGATCTATAAAGTGTTACAATGTTGCCTGCCACACCCAGACTGTAAAAGTTTTACTGTCTTCCTTCCCCATCTGAGATATGACATAGGAAGCCTGCATTTCTCCATCACCAGCAAAAATAACTATAATCCCAAAATCTGAGAAAAAAAATCATGTTTTACAATTCAGAACCGTCATGGCGATGAAAGAACAACTCAGAAAGAATTACTGCCGAGGTAGCCATCCCAGCCCTGTCTTTGGCTACTTCCACCCCTTATCAGTTGAAAAGCAGGAACAGAGATAGAGACTGAAGTCTTACAATCCTGTATGTTCTTTAAGGAGGGTCCTATATCTCACCGTCCTCACCCAGTTAAGTATGTGAGGTACAAGTAGTTGTAGCTTAATTACACCTCAAATCAGCAGCCTAACACAGCTGACACATTTGATGTTCCATAGGATTATAATGGGACTACAGGTATTTAGGGGTTCAGCCGAGCTGAAATCTCCAAGATGCCTCACTCACATGATGCAGGTGGTGATGACAGCCTGAAGACAGGATTGAGCATGGCAAGGGCATAGGATCGCTAGGTGTCTCTCTCTGTCTCTCCAGGTAGTTTCTGGCCCTCTTCCTCTTCATGCTCCCACAATATGTTTTCTCCAGCATGTTAGTTGGGCATCTAACATTGCAACTCAAGGTTCCCAGGAGGACAAAGGTAGAGGCTTCCAATGCTGCTTAAGGCTTAGCCCCAAACCTTCACAGTGAAACCTTTGTTACATTCCCTGCACGGATTCAGCTTTGGTGGGGACTTCCATAGGGACACAGATTCTAAAGGATATTAGGGATCAAGTCCAAAAGGTCACTACCATGAGAGTGGAAAACCACTTTATGTTTATAGATCTGAGACCAGAAAGGCCACCTTTCTGGTAGGTAGGTGGCCTACCCTTTCTGGTAGGTAGGTGGCCTACCCTTTCCCCTGAAATCTCACAGTGAGGGAATGTACAATGTAGCTCTATTGATTTACAAGGTAAATGGACCCGAGAGAAAGCCTGAGTTTGCCCTCAAAGGCAGTCAATGAACTGGGAGAGTTTTGCAGTCTCTCCTTTTTCTTTCTTTCTTTCTTTCTTTCTTTCTTTCTTTCTTTCTTTCTTTCTTTCTTTCTTTCTTTCTTTCTTTTAGATTTTATTTATTTGACACATGGAGAAAGAGAGAGAGAGGGAACACACACAAGCGGCGGGGGGTGTGTGGCTGGAGAGGGAGAAGCAGACTCCTGTTTGAGTGAGGAGCCCCATGCAGGGCTTGATCCCAGGACTCTGGGATCATGTCCTGAGCCAAAGGCAGATGCTTAATCAACTAAGCCATCCAGGTGCCTCTTGGCTTGCAGTCTTGGTGAAGGGATGCTGGACGCTTTGCCTAACAACTAGGGATTTATACAGAGAGGTAACTTACTCCTTTGTAGAAAACTCATGGTTATAAATGCCTAAGAAAAGCCATTTTTCTTAGAGCCATTTCTGTCTCTCTCGAAGCAGAGTTGTTCTTATTACTGAGAATGGAGAACCTGATGTTCCAGATCTTGAGCTATCAGGTTGATCATAATTTCTGGATAATATGTTTTTTCTATTTCAGCATGCTGAAAAAATGTTATCATTAAGACTGTTTCCATCATAATACATTTATTCATCCAACAAATATTTCTGGAGAACTGAGGCAGTTTTAGGAGACAAAGAAGAGTAAACAGTTTACTATAAAGACCTGCTTTCATTAGGCTTTTGTTCTGATGTAGGAGAAGAGACAGACAATACAAAAAATAGAATACATACTATGTGTCATATGTAAAACTAAGAAAATAATAACGGAAAAGGCATTACAGTGCCTGTGTGTGGGACAGTGGAAGTAGGAGCAGTAGGGTGTGCCTTGCTGAGACTATGTCCTTATACACATGCAGCAGGGAGGGAGCAGACCAGGAGGACATCTAGGGGGGAGACTGTGCCAAGTAGACGGAACAGCAGTTGAAAATAACCTAAGGTCAGAGTATGTCAAACGTGTCTGGAGAATCTCAAGACAGCTGTTAAGACTGGACTAGAATAAAGGAGGGGAAAAAATAAATAAAACAAAACAATAGGTTAAGTTAGGAGAGGAAGAAGAGAGCATGGTTGGAGGGTATATAGTCTGGAACTTTCTCAACTGTACATGAGAATTAACTCACATTGGAAAATGATTTGAGTGACTTTTACTCATCAGCTCTTTCTACCGTTGGACAGATCTGGTACCGTGAGAAAGTTGCATACAAAATAACTAAATTCATGATGTGCAATGCATGCCTTAGAACATCAAGGCTCAGTTCATTCAGACGATGCTTCAATTCATTTCAGAGAAAGACTGGCTTTCTAGGCCATTATAGGGTCTTGGATTTTGCTGTGAATTCTAAGGAGAGAAGAGTGAATGAGATTATTTAATGTACATTTTTGGAAGGATCAGTGTGGGTGTTTGGTAGAGTAGAAAAATGTCCCAAACTTCTAGCCATGTATTTTAATACATTCTATGAAGTAGAAGAACATTAGATTTGCACCATCTAGGTATTGACTCTATCTCAAAATTTGAAAGAAAATTTCATTGAATATGGTACTGTGCATCGGAATGATTCTAAAGAAACAAAAATATCATTATAACTCATTATCTAAATAATTTTGGTGTATGTATAGAAGCCATAATGGGTTTTATATAGTTTATTTTATTACCAATTTCTGTGGGAATAAGTGAGAGTAAAGCTCTGTATTTTATTTATTTATTTATTTATTTTTTAAAGTTTTTTTAAATTTTAATTTTTTTTATTTTTTATAAATATATATATATAAATACATACATATATATATAAATACATACATATATATATAAAAATACATACATATATATATAAAAATATAATGTATTATTATCAACCCAGGGGTACACCTGTGAATTGCCAGGTTTACACACTTCACAGCACTCACCAAAGCACATACCCTCCCTAATGTCCATAACCCCACCCCCCTCTTTCAACCCCCCCTCCCCCCAGCAACCCTCAGTTTGTTTTGTGAGATTAAGAGTCGCTTATGGTTTGTTTCCCTCCCAATCCCATCTTGTATCATTTATTCTTCTCCTACCCCCTTAACCAACCCCCCATGTGGCATCTCCACTTCCTCATATCAGGGAGATCATATGATAGTTGTCTTTCTCCGATTGACTTATTTTGCTGAGCATGATACCCTCTAGTTCCATCCACGTCATCGCAAATGGCAAGATTTCATTTCTTTTAATGGCTGCATAGTATTCCATTGTGTATATATACCACAGCTTCTTTATCCATTCATCTGTTGATGGACATCTAGGTTCTTTCCATAGTTTGGTTATTGTAGACATTGCTGCTATAAACATTCGGGTGCAAGTGCCCCTTCGGATCACTACGTTTGTATCTTTAGGAAATACCCAGTAGTGCAATTGCTGGGTCATAGGGTAGTTCTATTTTCAACATTTTGAGGAACCTCCATGCTGTTTTCCAGAGTGGTTGCACCAGCTTGCATTCCCACCAACAGTGTAGGAGGGTTCTCCTTTCTCCGCATCCTCGCCAGCATCTGTCATTCCCTGACTTGTTCATTTTAGCCATTCTGACTGGTGTGAGGTGATATCTCATTGTGGTTTTGATTTGTATTTCCCTGATGCCGAGTGATGTGGAGCACTTTTTCTTGTGTCTGTTGGCCATCTGGATGTCTTCTTTGCAGAAATGTCTGTTCATGTCTTCTGCCCATTTCTTGATTGGATTATTTGTTCTTTGGGTGTTGAGTTTGCTAAGTTCTTTATAGATTTTGGACACTAGCCCTTCATCTGATATGTCATTTGCAAATATCTTCTCCCATTCTGTCAGTAGTCTTTTGGTTTTATTAACTGTTTCCTTTGCTGTGCAAAAGCTTTTGATCTTGATGAAATCTCAATAGTTCATTTTTGCCCTTGCTTCCCTTGCCTTTGGCAATGTTCTTAGGAAGACGTTCATTCCTGTGGCTGTGGTCGAAGAGGTTGCTGCCTGGGTTCTCCTCAAGGATTTCGATGGATTCCTTTCTCACACTGAGGTCCTTCATCCGTTTTGAGTCTATTTTTGTATGTGATGTAAGGAAATGGTCCAATTTCATTTTTCTGCATGTGGCTGTCCAGTTTTCCCGACACCATTTATTGAAGAGGCTGTCTTTTTTCCACTGGACATTCTTTCCTGCTTTGTCGAAGATTAGTTGACCATAGAGTTGAGGGTCTATTTCTGGGCTCTCTATTCTGTTCCATTGATCTATGTGTCTGTTTTTGTGCCAGTACCACGCTGTCTTGATGATGAGAGCTCTGTAATAGAGCTTGAAGTCTGGAATTGTGATGCCACCAACTTTGGATTTCTTTTTCTGACACTTTCTTTTTCTGACACTTTACTGAATTCCTGTACAAGTTCTAGCAGTTTTGGAGTGGAGTCTTTTAGGTTTTCCACATATAGTATCATATCATCTGTGAAGAGTGATAGTTTGACTTTTTTTTTGCTGATTTGGATGTCTTTAATTTCCTTTCGTTGTCTGATTGCTGAGGCTAGGACTTCTAGTACTGTGTTGAATAGCAGTGGTGATAATGGACATCCCTGCCGTGTTCCTGACCTTAGCAGAAAAACTTTCAGCTTTTCTCCATTGAGAATGATATTTGTGGTGGGTTTTTCATAGATGGCTTTGATAATATTGAGGTATGTGCCCTCTATTCCTACACTTTGAAGAGTTTTGATCAGGAAGGTATGCTGTACTTTGTCAAATGCTTTTTCAGCATCTATTGAGAGTATGATATGGTTCTTGTTCTTTCTTTTATTAATGTGTTGTATCACTTTGATTGATTTGCAGATGTTGAATCAACCTTGCAGCCCTGGAATAAATCCCACTTGGTCGTGGTGAATAATCCTTTTAATATACTGTTGAATCCCATTGGCTACTATTTTGGTGAGAATTTTTGCATCTGTGTTCATCAAGGATATTGGTCTGTAGTTCTCTTTTTTGATAGGATCCTTGTCTGGTTTTGGGATCAAGGTGATGCTGACCTCAAAAAATGAGTTTGGAAGTTTTCCTTCCATTTCTATTTTTTGGAACAGTTTCAGGAGAATAGGAATTAGTTCTTATTTAATTGTTTGGTAGAATGCCCCTGGGAAGCTGTCTGGCCCTGGGCTTTTGTTTGTTTGGAGATTTTTGATGACTGTTTCAATCTCCTTACTGGTTATGGGTCTGTTCAGGTTTTCTATTTCTTCCTGGTTCAGTTGTGGTAGTTTATATGTTTCTAGGAATGCATCCATTTCTTCCAGATTGTCAAATTTATTGGCGTATAGTTGCTCATAGTATGTTCTTATAATTGTCTGTATTTCTTTGGTGTTAGTTGTGATCTCTCCTCTTTCATTCATGATTTTATTTGGGTCCTTTCTCTTTTCTTTTTGATAAGTCTGGCCAGGTGTTTTTCAATATTATTAATATTTTCAAAGAACCGGCTCCTAGTTTTGTTGATTTGTTCTATTTTTGTTGTTGTTGTTGTTTCTATTTCATTATTTCTGCTCTGATCCTTATGATTTCTCTTCTCCTGCTGGGTTTAGGGTTTCTTTCTTGTTCTTTCTCCAGATCCTTTAGGTATAGGTTTAGGTTGTGTACTTGAGACTTTTCTTGTTTCTTGAGAAAGGCTTATACTGCTATATATTTTCCTCTCAGGACTCTCTTTGCTGTGTCCCACAGAATTTGAAACATTGTGTTTTCATTCATTTGTTTCCATGAATTTTTTTCAAGTCTACTATAATTTTCTGGTTGACCCATTCATTCTTTAGAAGGATGCTGTTTAGTCTCCATGTATTTGGATTTTTTCCAAATTTCCCCTTTGTTATTGAGTTCTAGCTTGAGAGCATTGTGGTCTGAAAATATGCAGGGAATGATCCCAATCTTTTGATACCATTTGAGACCTGATTTAGGACCCAGGATGTGGTCTATTCTGGAGAATGGCCCATGTGCACTAGAGAAGAATGGTCCATGTGCACTAGAGAAGAATCCCAATCTGTTATTTTGGGATGAAATATTGTGAATATATCTGTGATGTCCTTCTGGTCCAGTGTGTCATTTAAGGCCTTTATTTCCTTGTTGATCTTTTGCTTAGATGATCTGCCCATTTCAGTGAGGGGAGTGTTAAAGTCTCCTACTATTATTGTATTATTGTTGATGTGTTTCTTTGATTTTGTTAATAATTGGTTTATGTAGTTGGCTGCTCCCATGTTAGGGACATAGATATTTAAAGCTGTTAGATCTTCTTGTTGGACAGACCCTTTGAGTATGATATAGTGTCCTTCCTCATCTCTTATTATAGTCTTTGACTTAAAATCTATTTGATCTGATATAAGGATTGCCACCCCTGCTTTCTTCTGATGTCCATTAGCATGGTAAATTCTTTTCTACCCCCTCACTTTAAATCTGGAGGTGTCTTTGGGTCTAAAATGAGTTTCTTGGAGGCAACATATAGTTAGGTTTTGTTTTTTTATCTATTCTGATACCCTGTGTTTTTTGATTGGGGCATTTAGCCCGTTAACATTGAGGGTAAGTATTAAGAGTTATTAATTTAGTGCCATAGTATTGCCTGTAAGGCGACTGTTACTCTATATTGTCTCTGTTCCTTTCTAATCTACTACTTCTAGGCTCTCTTTTTGCTTAGAGGACCCCTTTCAATATTTCCTGTAGAGCTGGTTTGGGTTTCAAATTCTTTCAGTTTTTGTTTGTCCTTGAAGCTTTTTATCTCTCCTTCTATTTTCAATGATAGCCTAGCTGGATATAGTATTCTTGGCTGCATGTTTTTCTCTTTTAGTGCTCTGAATACATCATGCCAGCTCTTTCTGGCCTGCCAGGTCCCTGTGGATAAGTCTGGTGCCAATCTAATATTTTTACCATTGTATATTACAGACTTCTTTTCCCGGGATGCTTTCAGGATTTTCTCTTTGTCACTAAGACTTGTAAATTTCACTATTAGGTGATGGGGTGTGGACCTATTCTTGTTGATTTTTGGGGGGTTCTTTGTGCCTCCTGAATTTTGATGCTTGTTCCCTTTGCCATATTAGAGAAATTCTCTCCAATATTTCTCTCCAATATGCCTTCTGTTCCCCTCTCTCTTTCTTCTTCTTCTGGAATCCCAATTATTTTAATGTTGTTTCATTTTATTCTGTCACTTATCTCTCGGATTCTCCCCTCATGGTCCAGTAGCTGTTTGTCCCTCTTTTGCTCAGCTTTTTTATTCTCTGTCATTTGGTCTTCTATATCACTAATTCTTTCTTCTACCTCATTTATCCTAGCAGTGAGAGCCTCCATTTTTTATTGAACCTCATTAATAGCTTTTTAAAATTTCAAATTGGTTAGATTTTAGTTCTTTTATTTCTCCAGAAAGGGCTTTTATATCTTCCAAGAGTGTTTCTCTAATATCTTCTATGCCTTTTTCGAGCCTGGCTAGAACCTTGAGAATTGTCATTCTGAACTCTGGATCTGACATATTACCAGTGTCTGTATTGATTACGTCCCTAGCCTTTGGTACTGCCTCTTGTTCTTTTTTTTTGTGATGAATTTTTCCACCTTGTCATTTTGTCCAGATAAGAGTATATGAAGGAGCAAGTAAAATACTAAAAGGATGGCAAAGACCCCAGGAAAATATGCTTAACCAAATTAGAAGAGACCCCAAATCATGGGGGGAGAGAAAGGGGGTATAAAGAGGTTCAGAAAAAAAAAAAAAAAAGAAACAATTAAAAAAAGAAAACAAATAAAGAAAAATTATAAAAATTTAGCAGAAGAAGAAAAAAAATTGAAAAAAAAAATTAAATGAACTTCAAGACTAAAGAATCATGGAGAGAAAGCCATGAGTTCAGTGCTTTGCTTTCTCTTCCTCTGGAATTCTGCTGCTCTCCTTGGTATTGAACCTGCACTCCTTGGTAGGTGAACTTGGTCCTGGCTGGATTTCTTGTTGATCTTTTGGGGGAGGGGCCTGTTGTAGTGATTCTGAAGTGTCTTTGCCCCAGGCAGAATTGTATCACCCTTGCCAGGGGCTGGGCTGAGTAATCTGCTCCCGTTCACTTTCGGGAGCTTTAGTTCCCTGAATGCTTTCTGTAGAGTTCCGGAGGACGGGAATAAAAATGGCAGCCTCCCAGTCTCCGGCCCAGAGGAGCCGAGAGCTTGGGGCCCTACTCCTCAGTGCACCCTCAGAGAATAGTGTCCAATAACTCCCGCCTCCCTGGCCTCAGGCCGCGCTCCTAGCTCACCCAGGCTGCGAGCAGTTCAAGGTAACCCCAAGCTGGGAGCTCACTCCTCAGCTCTGTCTCTGTAGCCGGCTTCTCTGTTCTAATACCTGCAAGCTCTGTAACACTCAGACACCCTTGATCTTTCTGTGACCCTGCGGGACCTGGGACCACACTGACCCCGTGTGGGCTTTACCCGGTTTAGCCACTGCAGCAATGTCCCTCAGTGGAAGAGACTTTTAAAAGTCCTGATTTTGTGCTCCGTTGCTCCGCCACTTGCCGGGAGCCACCCCTCCCCCCCGCCCCGCGCCACGGTCTATCTTCCCGTCG
This sequence comes from Mustela erminea, assembly GCF_009829155.1. NCBI lineage: Eukaryota > Metazoa > Chordata > Mammalia > Carnivora > Mustelidae > Mustela > Mustela erminea. The sequence goes on from NC_045631.1 coordinate 33,355,111, forward strand.
CTTTGGATTCACTTCTCCGCCAGTCCTACCTTTCATAATGTGGTTGATTTTCTGTTTCTAGAATTGCTGTTCTTCTTCTCTTCAATCTCCCGTTGGATTTGTAGGTGTTTGCAATGTTTGGATAAGCTATCTAGCTGATCTCCTGCTACCTGATGTAGTCTCAGCCTGCTACTTCTCTGCCATCTTGACTCCTCCCTTTGTTAAAGATTTTATTTGTTTATTTGACAGAGAGGGATCACAAGTAGGCAGAGAGGCAGGCAGATAGAGGGAGAAGCAGGCTCCCCTCTGAGCAGAGAGCCTGATATGGGGCTTGATCCTAGGACCCTGAGATCATGACCTGATCCAACGGCAGAGGCTTAACCCACTGAGTCACCCAGGTGCCCCTATTTATTTATTTTAAAAATTTTATTTATTTGACAAAGAGAGAGATCACAAGTAGGCAGAGAGGCAGGCCGAGCGAAGGAGGGAAGGAGGCTCCCTACTGAGCTGAGAGCATGATGTGGGGCTCCATTCCAGCACCCTGAGATCATAGCCTGAGCCAAAGGCAGAGGCTTAACCCACTGAGCCACCCAGGTAGCCCAGAGCTTTGTGTTTTAGAATGTCCTAGATTTCATTCATTTATTCAGTCATTTGACTGTGAATATTCACCATGTTAATTTACAATATTGCCTTGCATAAAATGGAAGTGACTCCTATAGGAAAGAGAAAAAGGAGAGAGAAAGCGGGGTCAGGGGAAGAGAAAGAGAAGGAAGATAGGGGGTCAGGGGGAGAAAGAGGGGGTAGAAATGGAGAGAGGGAAGGAGGAAGTGAGGAAGAGAGAGAAAAGGGGGAAAGAGGGAGCGTAGACAGGGAGTGAGAGAGCAAGCCAGTGCATGCACACCTTGGTTAGAGTACCTAGTTCCCATTTCCCCTAAATTGTGACTGTTTACCAGTATATATTTTCTTAATCTCTTGAGTATACCATTATACTTTAGATAGTTTTCCAGTTTGCATAAGCTAGTTTATAATGGGTTATTTTTCCTATCCCAGAAGCATCTTAGTGAAGATCGCTCTTAGCTACAAATTTCATTCTCGCAGAGCCACGACATTACATGACTTCTACGTGCCATACTGGACAGATAGAAGGGAGTTAACTGAGTGTGTTATTATCTCCGGCCCATTCATTCTAAAAGCAGGCTGATCCAATAACAAGCTAATTGATTTTGTCGTGTCATAAATTGCCATCAATTGCCTTCTTTGCTTTTCTGCTGTTCAGAGAGAAATTTTCCTTAAATGGATTTCAAATGGTGTTTGTTGGATTTTTCTCCATCTTAAGTGCCTTCTAAATATTTCAGCAGCGGATCACCTGCCAGGCCATGATAATTTGTCATCATGAAGAAAGAGGGAATAAATATTTTTGTAGGAAATATATGTAAATGATTCTGCAGAATACAAAACCATCCACAACCGAATGCTTGCCCGTTGTTCACGTTTGGTATGATTATTGCCTGGCTTATGATAAGCAGCAGGAATATTCTATTTCCGAGCTGCTTAAAATGCATCTTTATCTTTACATTTTAGACTCACTTTATTTCCCTAAAGGCTATGTTATCAGGTGTACATTTTTTGTTTTGTTTTTAATACATTTTATTGGAATGTAATCTGTCTGCTGAAAACTGCACAAATCGTTACATGCATAGTTTGAGAAATATTCACAAAGTGAACACAGTGATGCCGCCAAATCCCCAGATAGAGCAGAACTTTCCCAGAACCATAAACCCTCTCATATTCACTCCTAATCATGACTTCCTCCTGCAAGTGTAATTTCTATCCTGTGTTCTCACCCTTTAGTTTTTTCCTGGTTTTTTTTTTTTAACTTTTTTTTTAAATAGATTTTATTTTTTTATTCGACAGAGAGAGAGAGGGACAGAGGGAACACAAATAGGGGGAGTGTGACAGGGAGAAGCAGGCCTACTGCTGAGCAGGAGTTCCTTCCTAGGACCCTGGGATCATGACCTGAGCCAAGGCAGATGCTTAATGACTGAGTCAAGGACTGAGCATCCTTGTTGTTATTATTATTTTTCTCAACTTTGTATAAAGATGCAGTTTTTACTCTGTGTCGTATAAATGTACTCTTTTGTATCTGGCTTCTGTGCCTTAGCAATAGGTTCATGGGATGCATGCAGGTTGTTGTAATGTAGCAATCATTTGTGTGCTCTGATTGTTGTGCAGTATTGCACTGTAGGAAGATGTCATCACACGATTCTGAGTCATGAAATTGACACCAGATTGGGAATGTGAGCAGGACAGTGATGTCAGAGAATGGAATGAAGAAGATACAACACTTTATTGAGGGTCAGTATCTCAGGAGAACAGCCTCTGAAATGGTGAGTAGTGTCGAAGTTTACTGAAGTGTGTTCTCTCAAGCAGTGCCTGCAGGAGAAAGGAAGGAAGCAGGATAAGGCAGAAGAGAAGTTGAACGGTCACAGCGTGGCCTCAGCCCACACCATGTGGGACAGTCCTTCAGACCTGTCTTAATTTCTTCCATGAGGGGAGCTAATCCTTTGTCCTCACATTTTTTTAAAAAGATTTTATTTATTTATTTGACAGAAAGAGAGAGAAAGAGACAGCGAGAGAGGGAACACAGGCAGAGGGAGTGGGAGAGGAGAAGCAGGCTTCCTATCAAGCAAGGAGCCCAATGTGGGGCTTGATCCCAGGACCCTGGGATCCTGACCTGAGCTGAAGGCAGACACTTAACTACTGAGCCACCCAGGAGCCCCCCTTTGTCCCCACATTGACTACTCATTAGATTTATGCTGCCTACAGTGTCAGAACTTGATCAGTGAGTAACAGCTATGCTCCTTGTTGAAGGAATATGTTTTTTTAAGATTTTATTTATGTATTTGACAGACAGAGATCACAAGTAGGCAGAGAGGCAGGTAGAGAGAGAGGGGGAAGCAGGCTCTCTGGTGAGCAGAGAGCCCGATGCGGGGCTTTATCCCAGGACCCTGAGATCATGATCTGAGCCAAAGACAGAGGCTCAACCCACTGAGCCACCCAGGTGCCCCAAGGAATATTTTAAAAAATCAAACCTAACCATTCCACCAGGCATATGTGATGCTAATAATTGGGCACATATAAGCATTCAGTCAATGTTAGAGCCCTTCTGACTTGGAAATGAAACAAACTTTAAATTGAGGTGGGGAAAAACCTTTTGGAAGAAATACTTAAAATGAAACAATTGTTTTGTGGGGAATGTCTCCTGGGTGCTTCATCGTCTGCACATTGGGCTGATAAAGAGGGAGAAGAAAGAAGGCTAAATCGCATTGCCCCACCTTCAGTGTTGACTATGTCTGTCTTTCATGGTAGCAAAGAACCATGGAAGGAAGAAAAGGAAGAGGAAGGAAAACCAGAAGCAGGATTTACTGACCACGTACTATGTCCAAGTCACTCTATATATTTTGCATATTTTGTCTCACTAAATCTGCATTACTTTGTGGAAGTATTTATTCTTATCTGCACATAAAGGAAGAGGAAAACAGACCGCTGTGGATGGACAGTAAAGTGTTATAAATAAAACTCACACTTACATTCATCTAATTCCAGTGCTTTTCTTCCAAGCACAAAACATTTCCTCACCATGAGTTGAGAGGAAATGATCATAAAATAATAATAGGAGTAGAGCGGGTGAGTATTTTGCCCTGACTTGCCACTGGGGATGAGTAATTTAACTTAAAAGAACTAGAAGTTACTTATCTTACTATGCCTCATTCCCCCAACTTCAACATTGACTTTGAGTGTTATAAAACCCATTTAGGGCACCTGCCCATTAGAAAACAAGCCCTAAGATGACAGAGACCTCCCTCTTCCCTACCACCAGCACCTAAAATACAGCTACAAGGAACTTGATGAATGTTTACTGATTTAATACATGTAGCCATCAGTTCTCACCGTTCTGTGTGGTTTAAACACCAAATGATACGCACCCAACTAAGCTAGGCACTTAGCAATAGATGTGAAATACGGATAGATCATAATTCAGGCACTCTTCCATTTTCAGAAATCTAACAGAGCTAGAACATCATCTGGGAGCACACATTTAGGACTTAGCTTGGAGACTTTCAGTTTCTTTCTCTCTCCCCCTGTTTTCTCACTCATCCTTACCCTTTCCCCTTCCTCATGTGTGTTTAAAAAACAAACAAACACCAGGTGGTGGGTATTATAGAGGGCACGGATTGCATGGAGCACGGGGTGTGGTGCAAAAATAATGAATACTGTTATGCTGGAAATTAAAAAAAAAATTAAAAACAAAACAAAACAAAACAAAACAAACAAACAAACATGGTGGGAATAATTTCTGAGAGAATTAAACACCAAAGGAGTCAGAAACCGAGACCCTGAAACTGAAGGGGACAGTGAACACAGGTTGTGCAGGGGAGGTAGCTGAGGACTTTCAGCCCACAGAAGAGGTTATTTGTAGTTAAATGGAGTGAACAAAGGGCTGCTTGTGAGGGTGTTAGCTGTGAGGTTGTGTTTTGAGTGTGCGGAATAAATAACACCCATACCCCAAACAGAAAACATTGAACTTGGAAAATCTCTTTGATGACAGAGAAGAAGAATCCGTGAAATGTGTATAGTGAGGGTCCTTTGCAGTGGAAGAATGATTGCATTCCAAGCTCCTCTGCTTTGGGGCATCTACAAGGACCTCATAAATACCCAATTCATTTGCCTATAGGCATTGCCATAGAATAAAGAAAACAGATGTCACTGATTCTTCACTACTGGATCATCTGGAAAGGATAAAACACTGGTCATTATTAAGAAGAGTTTGATTTACTTTCCTTCTTTAGAGTTTAAGGCCAGCTTCAATAACTAGCTAGTCACTGTACTTGCTGCATTTTTTCATGCCTGGACGCTAGGCTAGCCTGATCTAGCTTACCACACTGCTCCTGCCAGGTGTTTCTCTAGCCTGTGTTCAAACATGTCCAGAACTGGAAACTCACTCCATTTTTTGGATAGTCCACAATGTTTTTGGACAGCTCTCATGGTTGGGGAGATATACCTCATAGAGAGCTGAAATCTGATTTTGTGGAAGTAATTAACCTATGGTTCTAGCTCTGTCTCCTAGAAAATTTGGAAGCAGGAAATTCCATGTCCCCCAAAATAGTTTTTAAAATAATCAGGGTTGGTTCTTCTTTAGGCTGAACAGCTGAACAATCTTCATTTGCTCAGTTTATGTAGGGCTGCTCTGTTCTGAAAAGTCACTTGTTAACATGTTTATGTTCAAAGAATTCATTTATTTGAGAGAGAGGGAGAGAGAGCAGCAGGCAGGAGCAGAGGGAGAGGGACAAAGAGACTCCGTGCTGAGTGCAGAGCCTGACTCGGGGCTGGATACCATGACCCTGAGATCATGACTTGAGCCAGAACCAAGAGTCAGATGCTCAGCCGACTGAGCCACCCACATGCCCTCCTCTTTTTTTTTTTTTAATTGAGGTGTATTTGACTCATTGAGCATTGCATTAGTTCCACAGGTGCAACATAATTCACTCTCTGTATAAATTATGAAATGATCACCACAATAGATCTAGCTAGCATCCATCAACCTACAGAGTTATACTTTTTTGTGGTGGTTGTGATGAGAACTTTTAAGATCTACTTTCCCAGCAACTTTCAAATATGCACTCCAGCATATTTAACTACAGTCACCACATTGTGGATTATATCCCCATGACTTATTTATTTTGTAACTGGAAGGTAGTGCCTTTGATACAAGTTTGGATCACCTTCACCCGTTTCTCCTAAAGGCATAAGCCTCATTTTTAAGCTGTGCCACTCCACTCTCAGGGCAGGTTTGGTGGAGGTCTAAGCAAGTTGCCTACACATTTTTTTTTTTTTTTTGCTTGTAGATTTCATGAAACTACACTTTAAATAAACATTTCCCCTTTTATACACTTAAATTGACTTCTCATTTTATGTTTGCTGTTGTTATTTTATTAAATTAATATTTCTTACTCAGAGCCCTTGGATGTTGGATGATGAGCAAGGTTTCAGTGCAAGACCATAGGAACTGAAACAGAGGAGTTTATTACTCATAGGTCCTAGAGGAATTACAGAGTGTGCTTCAAGAGAGCACAAGGAGAGGTCAAGGCAGGGGGCAAGCAGAAGGAGCAGGAACTGGGGCACATGCCTTTATTAGGATCTGTGGGTAGAGTGCTTTGGAGTTCATGGACTAAGGGCAGATTGGTCAATTCAAATCAAAAACATTCAGGTTTGGGTAAGCTCCACAAAGGGTCCTATCTAAGGGTTGCAGTAGAAGGTGGGAAGACTGTTTATCACAAGGGTATTGGGGAAGTTGTATTGGGAACTTTTATTTACTTATAACTCTGTGGGCTGTTTTCCAAGGAATGCACTTCTTGTTGGGCTGATGCCATTTGAAGACCCCCAGAGCCTGCTTAGCCAAACAAAGTTGATGCCGAGGCAACAAATATGAGGTAGCTTAGTTAAACCTTAGTTAAACCTTCAGTAACAGCAAATTATAATTCCCAACATCCTGTTTACATGTGTTACATACATTTTCCTCAAAACTTTGAGTTGTTGATTTCCCTCTTTCAGTTTATGGGAAATATTCATTGTATAATCCAAGGGGTGGAGGGAAGCCAGACTTCATTGGCCAACCATTCAGCCAAATCAGAGTTATTTTCTGACTGACTGTATCTGAGTTCATTTTTCAAAGTAGATAAATGTGTTAATAGGGATCTCCTTGACAACCACCTCGCTCCTCTATTCTAATTATAAGAAGGGTGGGTAGATAAGTCCTAGAGTCTTACAATGTGTGTATCATCTGGATGAAATAAGGTACGGCCGTTGAAGTATTTCTTACTTGGGCTCATTTTGCTTTGGTGTGATGGAATTGTCTTTCAGGAGACTTATATTCTTGGATCTTTACTGCGTTTGGTGTCCAAAGGTTTTGCATCCCAGGGCAGTGGCCACAGTAGAATTCAGGATGGATGAGAGGAATAATTCCCTTCTGTTGAGTGTGTGTATGTGTGTGTGTGTGTGCGCGCGTGTGCGTGCACGTAGCTATCTAGAAAGAGATGCCTTTTCAGCAGATTTCAGGGTATAACAATACTCAGAGCAGTTTGCCATATGTGCTTTTACCAGCTTAGATGAAAGAAAAAAAATCAGGAAAAAAGAAGGAACGTGCCTGCCCTTGTATTCCTGCAACCTGTATAGTAGGGAAGTGTCTAATTGGATCTGTCTACAGGAAACCATTTATCGCTTGCATGCTTGGAGGCTTTATGTAGCAAGTCTTCAGTGTTTAAGTAACATGGATATATATGCCAGGCTCTAACAAGCCAGATATGATGGTGACACATTCATTCTCCCAAGGAAGCTCCGAGTCTAGGCAAAAAGGAAGCATTCTAAGAAGCAGTTTGCTTGAGTCAGACCAATGAGGAGTGTCGGAAGTTCACAGATTCTGCAATGAAGTGCAGTCGAGTTTCCCTCTTGCCCGTTCTGCTTTTCACTAGCTACATGGCTTTCGGTGTGTTTCTTTATGATGAAGTCCCAAACCTAAGTCAGGTTCGGTGGGGTGAGGAGGTTCAGAGCTGACGACTAAAGAAAGAATTCTTAAGACGTTGTTGGTGCAAAATGCTGGTTTATTAAAGCATGGGGACAGGACCTGTGGGCAGGAAGAGCTGCTGCCCCAGGTTGTGAGGGTAGGCATGTTATATACCCCACGGTTGGGGGGGAGGTGGTGAAGGAACGGGAGATTTCAACAGAGTTTTCACATGTTAGGGAGGGCCTACAAGGTGCCGGGGGGAGTCCTTGCCCTTATGGCCTGATCAGTGTTGTCTTTAGGTCAGGCATTAACATCAAGATAATTGGGAGATTCTTGGTGGGGTATTATGATCCTGCTATCATTCACATTCCCTTCTACCTCAGTCTCCTCTAGTTTATGGTGGGAGGGAGACATTAGGGCTTCAGGAACCAAGAGTTATTTGCCTCTGGAAATTTGTGCTATTGATAAGGTAACCTCCCTGTTTAGGTCTCTAGGACATCTTGTAGAGCAAGGGAGATTCCTGTTCTGCAGGATTGCGATCCCTGCAAGTTAACTATTTATTGTTTTATGACAGTCAGGGGTTCCTGAGGAATGCTACACATATGGAGGGGAGCGGGTGAAGAGGGGGTGCAAGGCGCCAGCTTTTGCTTTGTCCTCAGCCAGCCTCCTGCTCCCTCATCATTTATACTTATGGGCCTCTCTTTCCTCATATACAAAATAAGGATGATAAGTATTTTGTAAGTTGCCATGAGGGCTAAATGAGTGAATATATGTTAAGTTCCTGGAATACACAACCAATATGCTTGATTGACAAAAATCGCCTAGCAACATGAAAGAGGTACGGATCGTATGCTAGAGGGGCTGTACTTCCCAACGTAATTCACACCACTGGGCTCATAGAAAACGGGGTAAACATTATCCAGCTGCCTCATGGGCTGGGGGATCTGTATCTGGGCCCATTTGTGATCTATATGGGTCACGCCAGAATGCCAGGGCATGCTGGGTGGGAGGGAAGGGCACAGAAGTACTATATGCTGGCTTTACTTGCCTCTCTGGCACTCAAAAATGTCCAGTCCCTCATTTCCAGACCCTTTCTTAAGCCTCTGGCTTCTTTTTCTTGAGAACTCTGGCAACTAGCATAGCCTTGTACGAGAACTCACCTGCTTCCACACCCATTAAACTGAGAGAGAGCCCAGAGAAATGGCTATAGCCATTCTTCTCTACCAGGCTCTTGGTCAGCTCAGACCCTGCCCAAGACACAACTCAGGGTAGAACCAAGAGTAAGGATGCCAGGAAACTCGGTGCTTTAGGGCATACTGTTTGTGTACCTCCCTCCCCAGGGGCAGGCATCTTTCTCTTACTGATGAGTTGTATTTGGCAAGGAGGACCACAGTGAGAGGCTTTCCTGTTTTTCCTTCTCATGAGTTTCCCTGCCCCCATACTCACTCCTAGGTATTTTAACCTCCTGTACCCTTTTGAACATCGTGTAGCCACCCACAAAAGTATTGGTTCCAGGGACTGCTTTAAAAATGAAATGCCTGCAGATTATGGGAAGATAACAGTTTAGTTGGTTGGGCAGTTGGGATCATAAGTGGTTTCTGAGGAGTAGGAGAGGATAAGAAAAAAGGAATTCTGTTGATGCTGTTGACTGGAAGAGGTAGGGGAAAAATCCTAAACATCCTACAGGCAGAAACCTACTTAATATAGAAGCTTCCATTGCTTTCTCACCTAACCCTTTAAATCCCAAATTCCTAACTTTTCAGATTCCTAGAGATTCAGTTGATTATGATGGATAAGCCTGGTTATCGTTTCATTGTTATTTTAATTTTATCACTGGACCAGAAATGCACTGTGATTAAAGACCTGAATTCCATAAATTGTTCTGCCTTCCTAAAGATTCAAATGTAGATAGATCTCTCCCTGCCCCCCACCCCACTCCCTGCCCTCTCTTTCTACATCTCAGCATTTAAGATTCGGGAACTTTTTCATCTAAGGAGTATTCAAAACCTGAATGTCTTAGATAAATTTTAAAAGCTTGTCTTGACTCTTAGGGAAAAGAAGAATGCTAACCATCTCTCTAGATTTTAAATGCCCAACTCTGAGATTTAACTAAGAGTGTTTTAGACTATAGTACCTTTGATTTATATCCTAATAAGGCAAAACAAGGTTCAAAGACTCATTCCAGCCACAAACTATATAACCTTTTCAGTGTGGCCTAGAACTCTTCATATTAAAATTATAGAAATTGAAATATTCAGCCCTTTCTAGTGAGGTGAGTAGGGGTGAAAGTTCATTTGACAAAGAAAATGTATGGTAATTTATCTATTCCTTGACTTTATGAAAGGTAGCAGTCAGAGCACACTGCCCTGCCAATGCAAATTTATGACATTTACTTCAAGTAGAGAGTTTTCCTCTCTCTCTGATTTTAGCTTTGATCTAGGTTTATATTAACTAAAATTATTCCTATAAGATATATGTGTTCACCTTGGTGATCTTAAGTGAATCATCCCAGACAAGTTTTGAATAGATTGTATGAAACCAACCAACAGTGGCCTATCATAGCAAATAAAAGGCTGGGTTCTGGAATCAGAGGTACCAGATTTGAGTACAAATATTAGCACTACAATATTGGTAATGAATTGAAGTAGTGGTAATAGGAGTAAAGTACTAACTTTGAATACAAATCCTGCCAACGTTGGGCAAGATCACTTCACTTCTATACATTCAGTTTCCTCATCTGTAAAGCAGTCAGCATTACAGTATCTACTGCATGAGGTAATTAGAAGTATTAAATTAAATATGTGTCTGACCTAAAATAAAACCAGAAAATGTTAGTTAGCACTTTAGAAAGTGCCTAGTATATGAGAAACTCAACATAGAACAATAGTTTTTTAAAAATTCCTTAACACTCAGTGGATACTTACTATGAGCCAGATACAATTCTAAGCATTTTATGTATGATTACTTATTTACTTGATTGGATGAACTAAGAATAATCTATATTAATAAGATATTCTTTTTATAAGTGAGCTATTCTTAAGGTCTCTGTGATACTTCTGGAATCCATGGATGGTTTTCAAGGAAAATAACACTCCTTGAAATGTATGTAATTTTTATATTTTATGTTCCCATATGCATTTTTCAGAAAGGTGGGTGGTAAAGCAATCAGATTTTCAAAGAGTTTCTGTACACCTCCAAGTAGATAAAGAATCACAGCCAAAGATTATTGCTTTGGTGCCTCTTGTAACTGTGTGGGGCAAGGTGTGTGAAGTTCAGAAAATGGCTAATTCATTCCTAACGTTATCATTATCTTGATTTCTGTGAGTAACACAGAACATGCTAATTCATCTCTGAAGATTTTCCTCTCATTATAAATAGGTCACCAATGGGTTTACCTCCCCCATCTACTTCCAATGTCTATATAAACTGATGGCTGTTGAGAAGAAAAACAAAAGAAATCATCTCCCTTAACACTCACCTTAAAATCAGAAAATTTTATCAAAAACTGTGACAGGTTTATTCAGTAGGTTTTCCAATCTAGTTTCCGATCCAGTCCTGATATAAGGAACATGTTGGGGAAGAACCTAGTGGTTGCTCATATTGTTTTTTAATCTCTGTATCTCACAGAGTTCTTGTCACAGAATAGCTGCTCAAAAAATATTTACTGAAGAAATCAGTGACTAAATTAGTCCTTAAATTTTAGTAATCCCATATAAATATCTACATCAGCATCTTCCATTCCATATGGGGGCAGACCAAAAATTTAGACAACTTTCTGCTTAGTGTGATAAGAACCAGTGCCAGCAGAAGAGAACTGAAATGGAATTTTGACAGTTACTTGTCCAGGCTGTATATGGTATTGGTCAAATATGTATACCAGAATTTCTAAGGGACCTGGTTTGAACTAGCTTTTCCCTCTTTCTAATGAAACCTGCTTTATCAGTTCTGATTTTGTTCACTATAAAATAAGTAAATAATCCAGACAGAAATGCAAATTTTAAAAATAAGAGTCACTTGAAATTCATTGACCTTAATATGACCTCCATTAATATTTCTTAAATTGAGACATAATTTACACACCATAAAATTCACCCTTCTGAGGTGTTCAACTCAGTGGTTTTTAGTATATTTATATGGGTGTGCCACCATCAACACTATATATTTCTAAAACATTTCAGCACCCTTCACAAAACTCTGTACCTATTAGTCTGTTCTCCCCTACCCCTTTTCCTCTAGACTCTAGCAAACACTAATCTACTTTTTGTGAATATGTGTTTGCCTGTTTTGGACATTTCATATAAGTGCAATCATACACTATGTGACCTTTATATTTGGCTTCTTTTTCTTAGCATGATGTTTTCAAGGTTCATCCACATTGTACTTGTCCATTAACATTTAAGTGACATATATTAATGGCATCTCTCTGAGTCTAGCTATATTTCCTGGTGTAAAAGATTGGCTGGCAGGCTGAGCTATATGTAATTCAACCCTTGTGTTAGACAAATTTTCCATTCTACGTGGCAGTTCAAGAGTGTACAAAGATGAATATTGTTAAGCCATAATGACTGATGTGTATTATCTACTTAGGTGAATTTACTAAGTCTGCCTCTCAGTCTTTTTGGCTCTGGAACTTCCGTTAGTCTTCTCATGAAAAATGGACCCATTTTTCAGGCAAAGTTTTATATCAGCTGAGCTCATGAAACTTACCTGTTGAAAAATAATGTTAATGTATTCATTCATAATGAGGAAAACTGTCAAAGGATCAGAAATATTTTGGGCCACATGATTCACATATTCTCTCACTGTAGACACATCTATATGTAAAACTAAATTATGATCAGAGTACTGCTTGAAGCATACCAGATTAAAAAGAATTAAATAAATTGTTTACTAGCTTAATGTACTCATCTCATTAAAAAATAGTCTTACTTATAAAACTTGCTATCTAAGGTTTTTTCTTTTCCTGGATGGGTTTGACGAAGACACTGAGGTCTTTATTTTTCATTAGATCCTTTGAGGCAAGTTAGCCTCTTTTTCTGATTGACATATTTGAAGAAAAACAAATTAGAGTCTATCCGTTTTTTGTTTTTTTTTTTAAGATTTTATTTATTTATTTGTCAGAGAGAGAGAGTGCACAAGTAGGGAGAGCAGCAAGCAGAGGGAAAAGTGGACTCCCAGCTGAGCAGGGAGCCCAATGTGGAGCTCGGTCCCAGGACCCTGGGATCGTGACCTGAGCGGAAAGCAGACACTTAACGACTGAGCCACCCAGGCACCTCCAGTCTATCATTATTGAGGACTCCCTGGACTGTGAGTCTTTTTGTCTTTTTAAGGTTTCTTTTTTCCAAATATCTTTACCTTTTTGACTGCCTGTTGCTTAACAGAGAGCAATCTTAGTTTTACATTCTTAAGATGGCATCTCCCTGTACCTTCCAAGTACCCTATCTACAGCAGATACCTGCCACAGAGGTGAAGGACTTAAACTTGTAATTGCAGAATATTTTTCTTCCAATTATTACATCTCTGTGACTGCTGAGGGGAAAAAAAAAGTGCATGTCCAGAAGTATTGTAAAAGATCTAAAGTAAACATCTGTGGTGATGCAGGTACAATTGCTGTATTTACACATACTGACAGAACTTTATTTTGACTCCAAAATGTGTTAAATTACACTAAAGTTATCTGAATCAAAGTTGATTCAAAGTTGAATCAAAGCAGACTTTTTAAATTGAACTTTTCTTTTGTTTTAATAAGAAATGATATCGTTTGCTAGGGCCATGTTTAACTCTCTTAGCTTCCATTAACAACTCTTGGATCTTGCTTGATTTGCTGGCTATCTGCTAGAGAGGATTAGCTGTCCGTCGAATCTGTATCCAGCAGCAAACCCAGTGCCTACAATATTGCATATGAATAAATGAATGTATCACTCAATCACTACCTGGGTGAGAGGTCATCAACTAAAGGAAGCTTCCATGATTCCTTTTTTTCTTTAAGTGAAGAACTGCTATGTAAGTGAAGAATGTTTAGCAATCTAGATTTTCATAAAGGAACTCTGTTATCCAGTCGGTTCTGGGAAAGGTTAGTTCCCAAATATTCAGGAAAAAGAATTAGTCAACATTCTACAATAGGCATGCTAATTTTCAAAATTAAAACAAAAAAAAAATTTGATCTAAACATAAAAAGTGATCGTGCTTTGATCCCTAAGAGGACTTTTTTTTGACTATGTAGTCATTAATCTCAACATTTATGATTTTATGGAAATTCCTACTCAAAGATAGTTCTGAAAAATAGAACACTGATCAACAGAACATTAAAAGGATAACCAAGAAAATAAATAATTCCCAACTGTGGATTGCATCAGAATAACTTCTAGAAGCTTTATCTGCCCCAGTCTATTCTGAAATAGAATGTTCAGAATGGCAGGCATATTCATTTTCTTTTAAAATTGTTATCAAAGGTACTTCAGAAGCCTATCAATCAACAAATATCACTCCCCTGCCGAGAGAGAGAGAGAGACCAGATAGACCCAAATTATAGCATTTAGATCTCTTTTATTTAAAGGAAAAATGGTAAGCCATTTGATTTCAGATACTAGTATGATCAGCAATACATATATAATGTTTTAGTAACTGTAGGAAGTAGAAACAAGTGACAACAAGAAGGGTCTTATAGGAAAACAGAATAGTCTGCCATTTCTATGGAAGTAGGAAAACCCAACCAAAGAAGAGAAAACAACCACAAAACAAACATTACTTCTCTCATCTGCCCACCAAGGCCTGAAATTCATTTTCTAGAGAACATTAAGTTTCACTCTACAATTAGAAATAACACTTAAATTCCTCTTTTAGCTATGATAGAGCAAGGAAACAAATTTACATTTCCTGCTCAAGCAATTAGAAAACTAGGCAAAATATATGAAATTGTTTTCAGACATTGGACAACAGGCATTGCAGGAAACAGAGACTCCTGAGAGAAGGGACACAAAGAAGTTAAGCCCTGTGATTGCCCGAGTTACCCGGATTTTCCCAAACAACAGCACAGAGAGGGAGAAGCTGAACAAAACCTGGTAGTCTGGGTAAGTTAAGAAAACAGAATTTGGTGTTTGAGGAGATCAAGGCAGCTAAAATTTGTCGACAGTCACCAGAAAAGAAAGCTCTAGAGAGCTTCACAGAGAGAGAGGAATAGAAAATGCTAGAGATCTTCAGTGGGTTGCCCTTGAGTCTTTGAGAACCAATGTGCACATGTAGGTGGGACAACCCTCAAAGATCATACAGGGTTGGAAGGGTTCCTGTTCTCATCCAGCGTAGAAAGAGCTCATGATTAGACAGAAGAGCATTTCTTCATAATGGATCAAATTAGTCATGTACTAAAATTTGCCCTGGACCTGTCATAACAGATCTGTAAAAAAAAATCTCAACATGATTCAGCTAGTTTGAAAGAATTTCAGATTTGTTTATCCTAGGGAAAAAAGGCCAATAGTATTTTCGGAAGTTCAACACTCAAACATGTGAAATCCATAATGTGTGCATCCAGTCAAAAATTACACAGCATTCAAAGAAGCAGAAAATATGACCCATAGTCAGAAGAAAAATTAACCAATAGAAACAGACCAAGAAATGACACTGATGGCATTAAAATAGCTGCCAAATCAGGCATCTGTTTGTACTAGTCCTTGATGAAGTGCAGAGATACCAAATCATGGGTGACACCAACTATAAACTTCAAGAAGTTGCCAGCATCAGCGGGGCAAGCAATACCAAAGTGGATGAGAGAGATTCTCTATAAACCAGAGCACAAGACAATGTCAAGCTTGAGGATTTTGACTCTATTTTACAATCATACATTCAAGAAAACACATCCTTCTCCTTTTATGGGAAGAGAGAGGCCACCTGAGAGATTTTTATCACAGAGACTGAACATTATCTGAAAGGGACTCTTATAATCTTGGATCTGATGAAGGTTTTGTTTGTTTTTGTTTTTTAAATTTAGGTGTAATTGACATACAAATTCAATTAGTTTCAAGTGTACAACATAATAATTCAATATTTGTGTATATTGCAAAATGACCAGCACAGTAAGTCTAATTAAGATCAGTCATCATAAAAAAAAAAACAATAACAAAAAAAACCCAAAACAAACAAAAAAATCAGTCACCATAGAGGATTACAATTTTTTTTTCTTACCATGAGAACTTTTCAGATCTATTCTCTTAGATGAAGCTTTAAATTCCTCTTCCCCTGAGCTAATCATTGCATGAATAATTGTAAAAATCACCAGCTTAGAAACAAATTTTTAGAAAAAATAAAGAAGAAAATACTTTAGAAAAAATAAAGCTGTATTTTCTCTGTACATCCCAGTTATGTTTGAAAATCTGAACCATTTCTCTTCAGTGTGGTCAACTCTATCCGGAATAACTCTGCTTTGATGTTTTCTTGATGGATCCTCCTTGAAGTTTTTTCTACTTCAACTCAGTTATTTATATTCTCCTCTGACCTACAACTGTAAGGTTGAATATTGCTCTCTGTTCACTTTCCTATAACCGAAGTACACTATAGGTGGTGGTATTGTCAATGGAAAAAGAGAATTAAAGCTAGACACTGATACTTTGTGAAATACCGTATACTACAATTTAGTCCCACCTTACTCCCCAATTGGGGGTTTATCTTACTTCAGGAGGTAGAGATACCTGGGTTTGTGATAATGCACCACTTTAAAGTGGTTTCTTGGAAATGGTAAGCACTTATTTTTCCTACTGCTTCCTGGGTTCTATAGTTAGGACCTATTTCCCTTGAAATAAAGGGCAAGTAGTGGGAATCCTCATGATTTTTTCCAGATTTTGTTTCCTGTATTTCTTTTGGACTGTAATATTAGTATTAAGAAAATTGGCAGAATCTTCTTTTTCTTTCCTTGGCTACTACTTTCAAATTTATGAAAGAGGCTGAATTACTTTTCTTGTTTCGCAGCTACTAATAAAAAAAATTTTGTTGAGTTTTACTATTTTTATTTACTTTATCACAGAATGATTAATTTCTATTCTTCTCTCTTTACCTAGAATCTTTATTCTGCTATCTTTAATTAAATGGAAGGCAAACTAAGAGTCTTATAGTATAATTTTTTAAAACAATCCAAAGTTCATTTCCATAAAAGCCATGGTGGATGTTTATTCAACATCTACTTTAACACATGAAACACCTACATACTTTTGCCTGGTAAGACAAAAGATTAGAAAATTTTTCTGTAGTAATGATGTTCCCTTGAACACTGTAATAACCAATAGTGAATCATCACTCCTATGTGAAATACAGTGTTAGGTTACCATGAACCTCTGAGAATATTTCTGTCAACCAATCAACATAACCTTGCTTATGTATATTTCTGTTTAAAGACACCTTATTTAATATGCATTCTTGATTCATTAACATTGAAATCATTGCCAGACACACTGTTACTCATGCCTGAACAAAACCCATCTGGTACGTATGAGACTAGGTAGCCAAATCATGACCTCTTTGGACTTACAAACATGGGACAGCACTTCAGAAATGTGGTTGGGGGCCCTTTTAAATGGCAAAATCACCATAGACAGCAAAAGGGATGCCAGCTTGGAACCTGCATCTCAGATAGCTCAAGTAATCACTATTTGGTGGTATATGTATGTTTGCCTAGGACTGACTGAAATAGCAGCAATACTGATTTTGAGGTCATGAATAAATTTTCACCAAGTAGCCTGCAAATACGGAATCTGCAAACAGTGAGGATCGACTATATTTATGTTTGTAACTAGATGAACATCGAGGGCTAGAATTGTAAGTAGTTTGTTTCCTAAAATATTTATAGTTGATTATTTTTTTAAAAGGGAAACAATAGATTCAGCCTAATTTACATAATTTAATATATTCATTGTTTGTATTATAATATAATTAACATGTGAATATATCCCTAATTACATAATTTATATTTTGCCTTTTAAATTTAAACATTGACTATTTAGATAAAATAGCTTTTTAGAAGATATATATGAAAAATAATTTTAATTTTTAAAATTTTTACATTTACTTAATGTACATTTTAATAACATATATTAAATTTTGTACCTTTTTCATATAATTTGATTTCACTTTTTTCATTCCTTATCTAACATTGAGAATGAGTATAAATTAAGATCATGCTTAAAATCTAAAAAGGGGGGCTTATAAAAATTTTCTAAAGAACTGAAAAAAATATACTTTTATAGTTATCAGTGTAGACCTACAGAGCATATTTGATTTAACCATTTTGTTAGCTTGATTTCTAACTTCTAAGTAGACATAAGATATGTAACCTCCATTTGTACTCTTGCTCTGAGCCCCACAGAGGTGGGGTTGATCTGCAGGTAGGAGGGAGTTGATAGTAATACAAAGTAGCAACATTTGGAATATCCACTGGTGACTGTCACTCCCATCTATGGGAAATGTTACACCTGACCATTGGGTAGGGGCCATATGCATAGACAGAATGCAAATAAGCAAAGTCAACATCTATGGAGGAAGGCTTCAAAAAAAAGATGAGATTTGAAAGAAAGGGAGGCAAGAGACCTGAGAAAAACTCATGTAACTATGGAAATAAGTTGTTAATTTAAATGCCTCATTACTGGTATTAAAAAGGAAACACCTTTAGGAGTTCTACTCCAATTGCAAGGGTTTGTTATTTATGATCACTGTTTAGATTAAGAGTGCAGGGGCACAGAGCTTGTTTTCATCAAATGCTAATGAGTAATAATTGCTATCATAAGTAATACTACTCTTCATAACGACACAGTAGAATGCCTCATATCATATCCATTTTCGGGATCCATGGACAGAATATAATAGGGAACAATTTTATGGAGAGACAAGAGAACATAAACCTTTCAAATGAGCTGTCATAGTAGTGATCAAAATAAAATAATATGAATAACCACGAATATCTTGCAGCTGATGTACCTGAGATGAGCTCCTGAGAGTGCCATTTATGAGCGGAGAAACATTCCACCTTTGTGAGACTCAGTTTGTCCATCTATAAAAATGGGGACATTATGAGCTATTTTGCAGGGCCATGAGAACTACATGATGTGATGTACATAAAGCTCTCATTAGACTGCCAGGAACAGAGGACAGTAGTCCCTCCTTATCCATGGTTTTGCTTTCTACAGATTCAGTTACCCATGATCAACCACCGTCTGGGAGCAGATGATCCTCCTGACCATTGTTGGAAAGTCTCCATGGCAGCCCAGCACTGTGCCATGGTGTCTCTGTCACTCACCTCACTTCATCTCATCATAGAGGTATGTTGTCATCTCACTTCATCACGAGAAGAAGGGTATGTATGGTACAATAAGGTATTTTGAGGAAGAGAGAGACCGTATTCACATAACTTTTATTACAGTTATAATTGTTCTTAGTATTCGTTGTTGTTCATATCTTACTATGCCTAGTTTATAAATTAAACTTTATCAAAAGTATGTGATGTATAGGGAAAAACAGTGTACATGGAGTTCGGTACTGTCCTTGGTTTCGGGCATGCAGCGTGGGTCTTGGAACATATCCCTCGCAGATGAGGAGGAAACTACCATACTCCATAAGCTGAAGCTCCATTAATATTAATATTATTAATCTGCTAAAGTGAACATCAGATCATGCCACTTCTTGCTTGAAAACTTCTAAGGGTGCCCCTTCCATAGAGAGAGAGCCAAAGTCCTGACAAGGTCTAGGAGGCCATTTCCACTCTGGCCATCCCCCTCCCATCGCCCTTCCTTTTTGCTCCGAAGTCATCTCTTCTCAGGCTGGCATCACTCCCTGCTCTGGTCACGTCGGCTTCCTGGCTGTCCCTCAAGGTCAGACACACTCCTGGGGCAGGAGGTCTGTGTTTGCTGTTTCCGTGCTCCCACATAGCTGAGGGGCCGTGCTCCCTTACTTCCGGTAGGTATTTACTTACCAGCCCTCAGTGAGGCTTTCCCAGACCCCTTGATTTAAAGTTGCAGGCTTCCTCCTGATAAGGTTCTATATCCCTTTATCTGCTTTGTTTTTCCCAGCGCTATTTACTGTTCTGTTAACCGGGACACATTTCTTACTACTTCTGCTGTTTTGTGTCTCCTCATGGGGAGGTGGTGAGTTCCCTATAGTCAAGGGTGTGGGTCTGTTTTTGATCATTGTTTATATCCATAAGCCCTAGAACACAGTGTGACCCCTACTAGGCACTCACTACATATATGTTGGATGGTGATGATGATGATGATGACATTTGTGATGGCAAATATGAAGACAAATGCATTTATCCCATTTATTCACTTAGTCCTTCACCGGATACCTTATCTAGGGGAGAGAGAGAGAAACCAGCCTTCCTGAATATTTGGTTAAGGCAAAGTGGGAAGCACAAAGAGGCAGGCAGCTTGACCTTTAACCCCAGCCGTGCCAGGAGGTCACTATGTGCCTTGTGTGGTGATCACCATCTCCGGATTTCAGGTGCCACAAGGGTGAGTGAGATTAGAGACCAGGAGCCTTAGAAGCCTTTTCTTCTTTAGCTCAAAGGGATCCTGTTGTTTCATTGTCTTTCATTTTGTATTGGCAAAAATATGGGATCAGTATTCAGATTTTTAAATAACAATTTTTTGGGGTACTCATCCCATTTCTTAAACTCCCCACTTTAATCTTTTTTTCTTCCCCTCTCGTATTCCAGTGAGGAAATTATTTTACCTTGAAGCCTTAGAATTCAGAAGGTGCATAGAAAACCCTTGTCTGTCCCCTTAATTTTTCATTCTCCTTTGTGCTTTCTGTAATGGTAAAACTTTAGTTTGGCACATGGCTGCTCCCGAAAGGAATATATTTCTCACAGTTCTTTGCTGGTGACCATGGCCATCCAACAAGGTCTCAGTTGTGGTCTGTGGATTGATAAAGTGATACTTTATGGCAACTTCTCAGTCATGCCCTTAAATGGGAAGTGTTCCTATGGGTGGCATTATAGGTGTGGTAGCAAGTCCTTTTTGACTTTTCAGACAAGAACAATACCTAAACATTCCTGATGGAAGAATCCTGCCTTCTCAACATGCTAACACTCTCCCAAACACCCTGGAAAGCCTTACAAGATGATTAGATTTAAGAGAGAAATTGACTTCTGTCTTGTTATAGCAGGACAGCTTCTGTATCAACAAATACAATGGATTACAATTTTAATAACCTGTTTGTTCTGAATTATGTTGTCAAGACTAGAGTCCTCATAAAAAAATAATATACTACATTTTTTGAGCCATGCCATATGTCAGAAACTCTGCTGAGCAATGATTATTTTTAACTCTCAAAGCAATCCAGTAAAGTAGATATTATCCCAACTTTATAGATGAGAAAACGGATGCTTTGGGAAGTCATGATGCTGTCCCAAGTTTATTTTAGTAACTGTTCAAATCATGAATTAGTCTCTCATTTCCAAACTGTTTTTTAGTTACAGAGGCCCTCATCCCAACACACCACTAACCCAAATGAGGTAACGGTGAAGATGATCCCTGAAGGATGAGAGTGGTTTATTTTGTGAACAGGGAAGGGAACAGTATTCTAGGCAGGAACAGCACGTACAAAGGAAACATAGTAAGAATGAATGGTTAAAAGTTTACTGTAGCTAGTATGAGCAAGAGTGTGGTAGGAGATGAGACTAGATAAATAAAGACCTGTGTCTACAGAGTCCTAAACGAGATAGTAAAGAAGCATATGTGTAAGTATTTGAAAAGTTTTAAGGAAGGAGACGATGTGATTAGATTTTCATACTAAAATTATCGCTCTGGTAGAAGGGTGAATATGGGATATTGGGGGGGGGAATATATATATATATATATATATATATATATATATATAATGTCTCTGGCCCTCATTCCTGGCACAGAAGTCTAAAACACTTATATAGGTATTCCTCAATTGTTGAACATTTGTATTACACCACTTCACTTTTGCAAAAAATGTTAGTACCTGTTTCACCAACCTAAAGAAATTTGAAGATTTTTGCTTTTATGAAAAAAGGGCAGAAAGTGAAAATAGCTCTCATTGTTATGTTGCAGGTATGTGTACCCAAGCAGGAAGAGTGGCTCTGTCGAGTTCCTTCCCCTGAACCTAGGCTCAGCATCTCAGCATCAAGCCTCCATGGCTTTGGAATGTCTGCGAACATCTGTTTTATCTTGATTTATTTTGTGATCTGTTAGCAAGCTTTGTCCTCAACTATCAAAAAAGCCTAAAAGAGGGTTTGGGAGCATTTAAAATTTTTTTTCACATAAATTAATGCTAACTGCTTTTCACCTTACACCATTTTGGCTTAGGAAAGGTCACTTAAGAATGCTTTACTTTAGGATAGTAGAAAAAACCTTTGTAAGTATTTGAAGAGTATTTGTAAGAAATAAGAATGCTAGGGACATCTCTTGTCTAATATTTGATATTTGACTCCATCACATACAGGGCCCCTAAAGCCCTGATTAATTCCTAAGTTATGAGAGCACTAGGAGCATCTTTTGTTCTATTTATTTATTTATTTTTATATTATTAGCCCCAAGGATACAGGTCTGTGAGTCATCAGGCTTACACTTCACAGCACTCACCATAGCACATACCCTCCCCAATGTCCATAACCCCACCACCCTCTCCACTACCCCGTCCTCCCTCCACCCCTCAACACTGTTTGTTTTGTGAGATAAAGAGTCTCTTATGGTTTGTCTTCCTCCCAATCCCATCTTGTTTCATTTTTCCCTTCCTTACCCCACAAACCCCCCACCCTGCCTCTAAAATTCCTCATATCAGGGAGATCATACGATAATTATCTTTCTCTGATTGACTTATTTTGCTCAGCATAAAACCCTCTAGTTCCCTCCCTGTTGTTACAAATGGCAAGATTTCATTTCATTTGATAGCTGTATAGTATTCCATTTTAAATATATACCACACCTTTTTTATCCATTCATCTGTTGATGGACATCAAGGTTCTATCCATAGTTTAGCTATTGTGGACATTGCTGCTGTAAACATTCGGGTGCACTTGCACCTTTGAATCACTACATTTGTATCTTTAGGGTAAATACCCTGTAGTGTGATTGCTGGGTCGTAAGGTAGCTCTATTTTCAACTTTTTGAGGAACCTCCATAATGTTCTCCAGAATGGCTACACCAGCTTGCATTCCCACCAACAGTGTAGGAGGGTTCCCCTTTCTCCACATCCTTGCCAGCATCTGTTGTTTCCTGACTTGTTAATTTTAACCATGCTGACTGTTGTAAAGTGGTATCTCACTGTGGTTTTGATATGTATTTCCCTGATGCCAAGTGATGTGGAGCACTTTTTCATGTGTCTGTTGGCCATCTGGATGTCTTCTTTGCAGAAATGTCTGTTCATGTCCTCTGCCCAATTTTTTTGATTGGATTATTTGTTCTTTGGGTATTGAGTTTGATAAGTTCTTTGTAGATTTTGGATAATAGCCCTTCATCTGATATGTCATTTAAAAATATCTTCTCCTATTCTGTCAGCTGTCTTTTGGTTTTGTTGACTGTTTCCTTTAGTGTGCTAAAGCTTTTGATCTTGACGAAGTCAAGTTCATTTTTGCCCTTACTTCCCTTGGCTTTGGCAATGTTTCTAGGAAGAAGTTACTGTGACTGAGGTCGAAAAGATTGCTGCCTGTGTTCTTTTCAAGGATTTTGATGGATTCCTTACTCATATTGAGGTCTTTAATCCATTTGTAGTCTATATTTGTATGTGGTGTAGGGAAATGGTTCAGGTTCATTTTTCTGCCTATGGCTGTCCAATTTTCCCAACACCATTTTTTAAAGAGACTGTCTTTTTTCCATTGGACATTCTTTCCTGCTTTGTCAAAGATTAGTTGACCATAGAGTTGAGGGTCTATGTCTGGGTTCTCTCTTCTGTTCCATTGATCTATGTATCTGTTTTTGTGCCGGGACCATACTGTCTTGATGATGACAGCTTTTTGAAGTCTGAAATTGAGGTGCCCCCAAATTTGACTTTCTTTTTCAACACTCCTCAGGCTATTCAAGGTCTTTTCTGGTTCCATATAAATTTTAGAATTATTTGTTCCATTTCTTTGAAAAAAATTGATGGTATTTTGATATGGATTGCATTAAACATGTAGATTGCTTAAGGTAGCATAGACATTTTCACAATAGCTGTTCTTTCAATCCATGTGCATGGAACATTTCTCCATTTCTCCATTTCCTTGTGTCTTCCTCAATTTATTTCATGAGTACTTTATTGTTTTCTGAGCACAGATTCTTTGCCTCTTTGGTTAGGTTTATTCCTAGGTATCATATGGTTTTGGGTGCAATTGTAAGTGGGATCAACTCCTTAATTTCTCTTTCTTCTGTCTTGTTGTTGGTATAGAAGTGCATCTGATTTCTGTGCATTGATTTTATATCCTGACACTTTACTGAATTCCTGTACAAGTTCTAGCAGATATGGAGTGGAGTCTTTCGAGTTTTCCATATAAAGTATCATATCATCTGCAAAGAGTGATAGTTTGACTCCTTCTTTGCTGATTCGAATGCCTTTAATTTCTTTTTGATGTCTGATTGCTAAGGCTAGGACATCTAGTACTATGTTGAATAGCTGAGGTGATAATGGACATCCCAGCCATGTTCCTGACCTTAGTGGAAAAGCTCTCAGTTTTTCTCCATTGAGAATGATATTTGCTGTGGGTTTTTCATAGATGGCTTTGATAATATTGAGGTATATACCCTCTATCCCTACACTCTGAAGAGTTTTGATCAAGAAAGGATGCTGTACTTTGTCAAATGCTTTTTCAGCATCTACTGAGAGTGTCATATGTTTCTTGTTCTATCTTTTATTAATGTATTGTATCACATTGATTGATTTGCAGATGTTGAACTAACCTTGCTTCCCTGGAATAAATCCCACTTGATTGTGGTGAATGATCCTTTTAATGTACTGTTGGATCCTATTGGCTAGTATTTTGGTGAGAATTTTCATATCCGTGTTCATCAAGGATATTGGTCTGTAATTCTCCTTTCTGCATGGGTCTTTCTCTGCTTTTGGGATCAAGGTAATGCTGGCCACATAAAATGAGTTTGAAGTTTTCCTTCCATTTCTATTTTTTGGAACAGTTTCAGGAGAATAGGTATTAATCCTTTTTTAAATGTTTGGTAGAATTCCCCTGGGAAGCCGTCTGGCCCTGGGCTCTTGTTTGTTGGGAGATTTTTGATGTCTGCTTTAATATCCTTATTGGTTATGGGTCTGTTCAGGTTTTCTATTTCTTCCTGATTCAGTTTTGGTAGTTTATATGTTTCTAAGAATTCATCCATTTCTTCCGATTGTGAAATTATCTGGCATATAGTGGCTCATAATGTTCTTATAATTGTTTGTATTTCTTTGGTGTTGGTTGGGATTTGTCCCCTTTCATTCATGATTTTATTAATTTGGGTCCTTTCTCTTTTCTTTTTGATGATTCTGGCCAGGAGTTTTTCCAATATTACTAATTCTTTCAAAGAACCAGCTCCTAGTTTTGTTGATTTGTTCTATTGGTTTCTATTTCATTGATTTCTGCTCTGCTCTTTATGATTTCTCTTCTGCTGGGTTTAGGCTTTCTTTGCTGTTCTTTCTCGAGCTCCTTTAGCTGTAGTGTTAGGTTGTGTATTTGAGATCTTTCTTGTTTCTTGAGAAAGGCTTGTATTGCTATATACTTTCCTCTCAGCACCACCTTTGCTGTGTCCAACAGATTTTGAACAGTTGTGTTTTCATTTTCATTTGTTTCGATTAATTTTTTTCAGTTCTTCTTTAATTTCCTGGTTGACCCACTCATTCTTTAGTAGGATGCTCTTTAGCCTCCATGTATTTGAGTTCTTTCCAAGTTTCCTCTTGTGATTGAGTTCTACCTTCAGAGCATTGTGGTCTGAAAATATGAAGGGAATGCTCCCAATCTTTTGGTACCAGTTGAGACCTGATTTGTGACCCAGGATGTGATCTATTCTGGAGAATGTTCCATGTGCACTAGAGAAGAATGTGGATTCTTTCGCTTTGGGATGGAATGTTCTGAATAGGTCTGTGATCTCCATCTGGTCCAGTGTGTCATTTAAAGCCTTTATTTTCTTGTTTATCTTTTGCTTAGATGATCTGTCCATTTCAGTGAGGGGGTGGTGTTAAAATCCCCTACTATTATTGTATTATTGTCAATGTGTTTCTTTGATTTTGTTATTAATTGGTTTATATAGTTGGCTGCTCCCTTGGTAGGGGCATAGATATTTAAAATTTTTAGCTCTTCTTGTTGGACAGATCCTTTGAGTATGATATAATGTCCTTTTGCATCTCTTATTGTATTGTCACTGGCTTAAAATCTAATTTATCTGATATAAGGAAAGCCACTGTCACTTTCTTTTGATGTCCATTAGCATGGTAAATTGTTTTCCACCCCCTCACTTTAAATCTGGAGGTGTTTTTGGTTCTAAAATGCATTTCTTATAGATACATATTGGTGGTTTTTTATTTTTTGTTGTTGTTGTTGTTGTTTTTTAAGATACCCTATGTCTTTTGATTGATGCATTTAGCCCATTTACATTCAGGTTAACCATTGAAAGATATGATTTTTGTGCCATTGTATTGCCTGTAAGGTGACTGTTACTGTATATTGTCTCTGTTCCTTTCTGGTCTACTACTTTTAGGCTCTCTCTTTGCTTAGAGGACCCCTTTCAATATTTCCTCTTGGGCTTGTTTGGTGTTTACAAATTCTTCTAGCTTTTTTTTTTTTTTTTTGTCCTGGGATATTTTTATCTCTCCTATTTTCAATGATTGCCTAGCTGGATATAGTGTTCTTGGCTGCATGTTTTTCTCATTTTGTGCTCTGAATATATCATGCCAGTTCCTTCTGGCCTGCCAGGTATTTGTGGATAACTCTGCTGCCAATCTAATATTTTTACCATTGTATGTTACAGACTTCTTGTCCTGAGCTGCTCTCAGGATTTTCTCTTTGTCACTAAGACTTGTAAGTTTCACTATTAGAAGATGCAGTGTGGACTGTTATTGATTTTGAGGGGAGTTCTCTGTGCTTCCTGGATTTTTATACCTGTTCCCTTTGTCATATTAGGGAAATTCTCTACTATAATTTGCTCCAATATACCTTCTGCCCCTCTTTCTCTTTCTTCTTTTTCTGGAATCCCAATTCTAATATTATTTTGTCTTATGGTTTCACTTATCTCTCAAATTTTCCCCTCATGGCCCAGTAATTATTTGTCTCTCTTTTGCTCAGCTTCTTTATTCTCTGTCATTTGGTCTTCTATATCATGAATTCTCTCTTCTTCCTCATTGATCCTAGCAGTAAGAGCCTCTATTTTTTATTGCACCTCATTAATAGCTTTTTTTATTTCAACTTGGTTAGATTTTATTTCTTTTATTTCTCCAGACAGGCTTTCTTTAATATCTTCCATGCCTTTTTTGAGCCCAGCTAACACCTTGAGAACTGTCATTTTGAACTCTAGATCTGACATATTACCAATGTCCATATTGATTATGTCCCTAGCCTCCAGTACTGTTTCTTGTTCTTTTTTTTTTTTTTTTGTGGTGAGTTTTTCCGCCGTGTCATTTTTTCCAGATAAGAATATATGAATGAGAGATTAAAATACTAAAAAGGTGGCAAAGACCCCAGAGAAATGTGTGCTAACCAAATCAGAGGAGACTCCAAATCAGGGGAAGAAAGAGGGGGATAAAAATAAATTAAAAAAAATTAAAAAAAATTAAAAATATATATGTATATATATTAGACTGATGGATAGAACAGAGCCACCCACTTGATTTGGGGTGTATTTTGGTCTCTTAGAAGAAACTACCTCCCAAAATTTTAAAAAAAGAAAAACTTATATATATATATATACCAAAATAAGAGTAAACACAGTGGAGGGATGGAATATGACTGTAAAGATGAAAATACAAAAATTCTTTTTTTTTTTTTTTTTTTTTAATTTATAAGTTGGTTGGGAAAAGAAAGTGGAAAGAATTTTCTCAGTCTGGAGACTAGAACAAAGCCCTGTGCTAGATTTAGGATATATTTTGATCTATTGGAAGAAATTGTATCCCAAAATTTTTTAATAAGAAAAAAACCTCTATATATACAAAAAATAAAGCTATATACAATGAAGAATAAAATATGACTATAATAATGAAGGTTTAAAAAGATTTTGTTTTTTAGAAAGGTATTGTTAAGATAAACTTGTTAAAAAACATTAAAAGAGGAAAGAGGAAAAATTAAAAAGAAATAGAATAAGAATTAAATAAAATTATATAAATTAACTAACTTTGCAGGACTAACGAATCATGCAGAGGAAGCCATAAATTCCTGCTTTGCTTTCTCCTCCCCTGGAATTCCACTGTTCTCCTTGATCAGTGAGCTTGATCTTGGCTGGATGTTCTTGCTGACCTTCTAGAGGAGGGGCCTACTGTTCTGATTCTCAAATGTCTTTGCCCGAGGTAGAATTGCTCTGCCCTCACCAGGGGCCGAGCTAAGTAATCTGCTCGGGCTCACTCTGGAAGCTTTTGTTCCCTGAACACTTTCCACAGAGCTCTGGAGGACGGGAATGAAAATGGCGGCCTCCCAGTCTCCAGCCCTGAGGAACTGAGAGCTTGGGGCCCTACTTCTCAATGCACCCTTGAGAAGGGCAGTTAGTCTCTCCCATCTCTCTGATCTCCAACTGCACTCCAAGCTCACCCAGCCTGTGACCGAGTGTTTCTGTCTCTGGAGCACAGCCCTGTTTAGAGTCTCCAAACCCACAGATTCCTGCCTACAGAGAAGGAGGGTGAATTTCCCTGGATCTGCCACTTGTGGGGTCCCTGCTTGAAAAGCAGTGGTCCGACTGTGCCACAGATCACAGTTTAAGATAACCTCAAGTTGAGAGCTCACTTCTTGGCTCCGTCTCTGTAGTCAGCTTCCTTGCTCTGATACCTGTCAGCTCTGCCATGCTCAGACACCCCTGAGCCTTCTGTGACCCCGCGGGACCTGAGACCACCTGAGGGATCCACCCCTGCATAGTTTGGAGTGATGTCTCTCAGTGAAGCAGACTTCTAAATGTTTGGATTTTATGCTTCACTGCTCTGCTGCTTGCGGGGTGCCTCCCCCCTCCCCCCACCATCTGTCTTCCCGTCGCTTCGGATTTACTTCTCTGCACATCTTACCTTTTAGAAAGTGGTTGATTTTCTGTTTCTAGAATTGCTGCTCTTCTTCTCTTTGATCTCCTATTGGGTTTTAGGTGTTCAGAATGGTTTGATAATTAGCTGAATTCCTGCGACCTGATATCATCTCAGTCTGCTACTACTCCGCAATCTTTACTCCTCTCCACATCTTTGGTTCTTATGAGACAACTTTGTGTGGGTTCCAGGTTGGGGGCTGATCAATGCAAAGACCGAGTCAAAATTAAGAAGCTTGAAATTAGAAAAAAAAGAAAAACAAAAACATTCTTACAAAATAAACAGTTAAAAAAAAATAAGAAGAAGCTTGAAATTTTTAGCCCCAGGTTAACCTGCAGCACCTGACACTTTCTTCTAAAGTCAGAATTAGGGCGCCTGGGTGGCTCAGTGGGTTAAGCCGCTGCCTTCGGCTCAGGTCATGATCTCAGGGTCCTGGGATTGAGTCCTGCATCGAGCTCTCTGCTTTACCTAGCTGGTGTCACAGAGAACTGCTTAGTGTGGGGGAAAATAAAACCCCAATATTTAATGAACAGAAGTGAAGTATGTGTTCTGTATAAGTAAGGGAGGAAAGGCACAGTAGTGAAGAACTGGGTTTTTCCCTACACAATAAGGAGACAACTAAGCTTTTCCTTTATAGGTGAGGTAATGAATTTTGAAGTAAATAACATGTTAGAAAACTTCCTGCAAGGAGCGCCAGGGTGGTTCATTTTGTTAATCATGTGACTTTTGATTTTGGCTCAGGTCATGATCAGGGTTGTAGGATCAAGACTTATTTCAGGCCCCATGCTCAGTGTAGAGTCTGCTTAAGATTCTGTCTCTCTCTGCCCCTCCCATGCTCACACTCTCTCTTGCTAAATAAATAAAATCTTTAAAAAAAGAAAACTTGTTGCAATAAGGCATGATGGTAGCTTGAATTAACATGTTCAAAATGGATATGAAGAGAAGAGGCCAGATAAAAGATATTCAGGAAAGAGATTCAGACAATCTGATGAAGGTTTGGGAGAAACTTCTAAGTCTCTACAGATCTTTATTTTGGGACATCTTTCCACTATTTACACATCAATAGTAAACCATAATAATCAACACTGAAGTTGGAGATAATTAGAGGCAATTAAAAAATATATATAAATGGATTTTAGCATCAGCATCATTATAAAGCTTCAGAAATAATTTGCAAATATGAAAAATGATGAAATTTGATTTTTTTTTTCCTAAGGATCCCATGGATACTTAGGATCAATAGCTTGAGTGATGATAGAAGGAATCTATACCCTCTAATCTATT
Organism: Mustela erminea; assembly: GCF_009829155.1. Classification (NCBI taxonomy): domain Eukaryota; kingdom Metazoa; phylum Chordata; class Mammalia; order Carnivora; family Mustelidae; genus Mustela; species Mustela erminea. The sequence goes on from NC_045631.1 coordinate 33,385,103, forward strand.
CAGTCCTTTGATGTTATATATGTCAATGAGGCTATCTAGCTTTTTCAAATGTAAATTCAAGTCTTAATAACTATTTGAAAAGATCAACTTTAAAAAAATATATTTATTTATTTCTTGGAAAGACAGAGAGCATAAGCTGGGGGAGTGGCAGACAGAGCAAACAGAGCAGGCAGAGGAAGAAGCAGATGCCCCTCTGAGCAAGGAGCCTGACATGTGACTCGATCCCAGGACCCTGAGATCATGACCTGAGCCAAAGGCAGCAACTTAACCCACTGAGCCACCCAGGCGCCCAAGAGATCAACCTTTAAAAATAAATCTTTGTTTACCTATAATTAATCCTCTCTGATGTACAGTGTTTCCTTCAAAATTAGGGCTAGATCCTTAGAATTTTACTAGAAGTCACAAATATGCATTTACAAATATGAGGAAAAAATTGAACAGATTTTTATCACCAGTAAAAATCAAAAGTTATTTTCTATATTAGATTTCTTGATTGACCAATATTTTCACCAAGTTATACTGAAGTAATAAAATAAATTCCAGTGATCTTTTGAGCCCTACACAATAGGGAGGCTTATTGTGAATGCGCACAGACCAAATCTCAGAATATTGTCATTGTTTCATACAAAATCTATGTCAAGTTAAGATATTAGAACTTGGGTTTAGCTAAGTCTTTTATTTGTCACTCAGTTTTGCCATCAGTAGGTCATTATTTTAGGTTTATATTATATCTATCTCTGTTTCCTTCCATTTATGGAAAAAGATGTAAAGAATTTTCCTTACTACCAACTATTTTTGTTAAGTTTTTTTTTAAACTTTCTAATAGATTAGAACTTGCCTCACATTACACACACACGCAAACACACGAAGTTGCTTTCTACACACTATTTACATTTGCTCCTAAGCTTTTTCTAAATTTTTCTCTGTTAATTTTATTCATATATATGCTTTAAAAGTTCAGACAGCACAAGACATAAAAAGATGACACTTTCATTTCCCACCCTTTCCAAACCCCAATGTCTGCCCACTCCCTAACAACCATTCTTTTTTTTAACTGCTGTTTTTGCTATTTATGTCTATATTTTCTAAATCACACATTCATATTATTATTCCTTGATTTTTTTTCAATAATAGACAATATCTCTTGGCAGTCTTTTGCAGGAGGAAGTATTTAGCAGACACATACAAACATTTACTCACTCTTGCCCATACACTGGCACCTTTCTTTTTCCATTTACCCAATATAATCCTAGTACAGTTTTGTGGTTTAATCAATACTCATTGCACTAAGATGATGTCATACATATTTGAGTCACATAGCATACTACCTTAAATAGTTCTTTCTGTAAAATCTTTTTGTTTTTCCTAGAGTTAATCTTTGCTTTTTTTTTTCTTAGTTTTTTATGGAGCTATATTAATTCTTCTAAATTCTTTTTTTTTTTAAGATTTTATTTATTTGACAAAGAGAGACATCTAGAGAGGGAACACAAGCAGGGGGAGTGGGAGAGGGAGAAGCAGGCTTCCCGTTGAGCAGGGAGCCCAATGCAGTGCTTTGTTGACTGGAGCCAAAGACAGACACTTAATGACTGAGCCACCCAGGTGCCCCAATTCTTCTAAATTCTTTATCAAAAACATAAAACTTATGACAACATAGTCAAATACATTAGGTGTTCTATTACTTTGGTTATTTTGCTATTGGAAATATCACTCCTAGAACTCTGCATACTTTTACTCCAAACTGGATAGATTACCTTTCCTGCAGCCATTATCCTAGTATCTGATTTCACTTTTATTATGGGAATTGTCTTCACTGAGTCTTTTATGGAAAATATAAACTTTGATCCTAGCCCACACCATATATAAAAATTAACTTGAAATGGATCACGTGCAAGTATTTGAGGTAGGGAAATTTTCCATTTTAGGAACCCTTCATTTCTGCTGTTTCTATGCTAGGACCCTTTTACTTATGTTCTGTATTTCACCTTGCATCTGAATAAACCAAAGAAGATATGTTCCTGCTCCAAGGGGGAAGCAAGGACATTAATCATTCTCTTAGTTTCATCCTAGGTCCCCAAACACCTGATAACATCTAAGAAAAGCTGGATCCCAAACACGTTCCAGGACATTAGCTTTGAACAAACCTTGCTGACCTCAATACTCTCTATCTTTAGTGATTTATGAAATAGTACCTATTATTCACCTGTCACTCATCTTTGTTTGAACCCTGAATTCCTGAAGGAACACATACTCGGGACCCCTTTTCCAATATAAACTTCTTTTTTTTTTTTTTTTTTTTTTTAAGATTTTATTTATTTATTTGACAGAGAGAAATCACAAGTAGACAGAGAGGCAGGCAGAGAGAGAGGGAAGCAGGCTCCCTGCTGAGCAAAGAGCCCGATGTGGGACTCGATCCCAGGACCCTGAGATCATGACCTGAGCCGAAGGCAGCGGCTTAACCCACTGAGCCACCCAGGCGCCCTCCAATATAAACTTCTAACCCCAAGGGATGAGGAGACTTACTCTCTTTTCCTTTCTGAGTCTCCAAGACACTCCATCTGCTATATTCTATCACCTATGCTCTTCAATAAACTCTGCTTTCACTTCTTCCTGGCTCATGTTTGATTCTGTCCTGCACAAAGCCAAAGATCCTCTGGCCTGGTCAAGTCTCTAAAAGACAACGTTTAAAAGGTAATAATGACTTTGGTTTGGAAGAGTTCTTTAATAGAACAGTAGAGAGACAGATGACAAATAAGAAAACAGATAAATTAAATTCACCAAAATTTTAAAATATGTTCTTCTAAAGATACATTTAGGAGAAATAAAAGGCAAACCATAGCCCATGACAATGAATTTGAAAAATATATATTTAATAAAGGAATATATAAAGAATATATAGAAAGAAAATATAAGAAACTCATACTGCTAAATAATAAGATAAATCAATGACAACTGGAGGGCCAAAGATTTGAACAGACACTTTGCCAAAGGAGATGTATGAGTGACAAAAGAAAAGTTGTTCACCATCAATATTAGAGAAATACAAATTAAAACAGCAGTTAGATACCACTGCTGTGCCTGTTATTAATAGATTATTTTTCAGGTCCAGCTTTGCTCTTCCATAGCCACTCTGTAATATCCATCCAGATCGGTATCAATATTCCTTAAGCATTCCTCCCCTATAGTGAGCAGAGTGTTAAACATACGCTGTAGAGTGCTCTAGAATTACACTGTCTTGCTGGTTCTAGCTGTTGCACTTTCGTTCTGTTGTGAGGATGTGTACACTTCCTATGGTGCTCTGCCCCAGCCTTGTGCCCAGAACTTACAGTCCCTGACCATACCTGGAAATGTGTTTCAAAGTCAGTAATAAACACAAGGGAGGTCAAGATAACTATTGGGGCCTGGGGAGCATGACCAAGAGGAGTAAGAGCTAGGATAAAAATTTGTATCATCATTTTTTTTAAAGATTTATTTATATTTATTTATTTTTGAGAGAGAGAGAGAGAGAGGGGGAGAGAATAGCCAGCAGACTCCCCACTGAGTACAGAGTCAGACATGGAGCTTGATCCTAGGACACTGAAATCATGACCTGAGCCACCCAGTTGCCCCAAAACTAGTATCTTCCATAGACACGAGTGGATACAAAATCTTAGAAATTGCCAAATATAAAAGACGTTGTCCTTAATAGATTTTTCTGTGTTTCTGACTATATCTTAGGGGGGCCAAAATCATAAAAAAAATAAATTAATTAATTAAAAATCTTTGGTCCAGTAAGAAAGTTCGAATAACTCACTCAGATTCTTGCAGCTAGTATGTGGCAGAAATTGGATTTGAACCAAGGTCTAATAGTCTATGAAATCTGCCAACATCACACAAGCATTTGTCAAACTCGATTTTACCGAACATTACTTTTCTTGATGACAATAGTTACCCCATGGTGGGGAAGGAGATCTCCTGAGCAGTTAAGTTTGGGAAATGCAGATAAAATAGCTCTCTCTGCTGTGGGACTTTTAAAGGAATATACTAGCTGTCAAAGAGGGCATGCATGCAACGTATGACAGATTCATTTCACCCCCTCCCTGTTTTCCTTGAAGGAACTGCTCTTGGGACTGGTGTGCTACAGAATATAATTTGGAAATTGTTGCATTACAGATTGCAGCCCGTGATGATGTCATAGTAATTGAATTCTCCTTGCATGCTCTAGAGGCACAGCACTGTGTTCTCAAAACAGTGGCAGTCTGAAAGCCATCATGTACTCATTCTGAGCGTGGGGGAGAGGCAATTTTTTTTTTACTTCTTTGTGATTTTATAATACTCTAGCCTCCTATAAACAAGCAGAAATATCAGGCTAATAGTCACTTGAAAAAGAAAATCGACATTGCTGACGGTTACTTCAGCATGTGCTAATTACTGCCCCTTGCACTTGCTTTCCTGGATGTGTCAAAGGACACACACCGAATGCAGTAGATCCTTATTATATCAAATTGCTGCCTTACGGTTAACAGTTTGACACTCTCAGGCATTGACGAGTCCCCTCCAGTTCTAGTATATATATATTTTTTTTTCTTTCTTTCTTTTTTTTTTTTTTTTAAACCAAGCTCCTTCTCCGGACTCTTCTGAAGGTTTTCCCCAGTATTCCTTGAGCTGGCTCTTCTATTTTCCTCTAGTTGTTTCCAAGTACTTAGGGATATAGTCTTTAACTTAAAAAAAAAAAAAAAAAAAAAAGACTTTTCAAAGACTAATCGGTTTCAAGAGGCCCGGTTGAGGAGCATTAAGAAACAGCTCCAGAGAATACAAACCCTAACCAATATAGAAGGTGGTGATAGTATTTTAGCAATTTTTAAACTGTTCTTTTTTTTTTTTAATTTTCTAAAAATAATAGGAGTACTTTGGAAGCAATTGAGGAAGTAGGGGGGGAAAAACCCATTTCATTACTTTGACTCAGTCATGATTAGTGTCTTGGGGTAATTGCTCTTTTCCTGTGCATTCTTGCCCTAGTTTTTATCGGAGTTCCCTCCCAGTATTGCATTCTGCTGTTTCACTTCTGAGTACAGAAACATTTTTCCATGATGCTTCATGCTCTTCATAACCAGAACTTTAATGACTCAAAAATATCACAGTGGTTTATTGAATTACTCCCTTTTTGAAGCATGTTCAGATTATTTTCTATTTTTTCTCTATAAATTCTTCTATAAGAAAACATATGGAGCATTTAGCTTTTCCCCATATTTTGAACTTTTTATGGTAGTCTCTCTTAAGTGGAATTACTAGGTCAATGGACATGAACCTTTTCTATAGCTCTTATGGTTGTTATCAAATTGCTTCCTAAGAAATTCTACCAATTCTCAGTGCTACTAACTTGGCATAAAGCTCTGTTATTTAAGGATAATCTTACTATTAAGGCAAATGTTAAGGATGTTAGCTTATGCTGTTTCTGTTTCCGATTTTATTGACATTATGTGTCACAGGGGATAATTAAGCTATCAGTAAATAGACCCCATAATCTGCTTTTGTTTTCCTCCAAGTCTGTGAAGTAAATGCATTCAGATCGAAGCATTTAATTGCCACCTGTTGCACACTCTTCTTTGTGTTGGGAAATTGTATGCAACATAGTACATAGAAATGGACTACGGTAGCAGCCCAGCCCTCAGAGACTCTCTGGTGCAGGGGTGAGGTCTTCAGTTCATGCTTTACTAGCTCTCTCTTCTCCAGCTGTAGCTCATGGAAACAGAGTTTGCCGCCTGACTCAGACTCCCTCCTTCAAGAACTTGAACTAAGAGACCCAGAGGCTTTAAGTCATCAGCATTTTCTCAGAAGTGGAAGTTACTGAAGACCTTGAAGCAGGCTAGTCTTGTGGAGGTCCAGATAACTAATGAGCAGCAGAAAGAGGGTTTTTTCAGAAAGAAACAGAGACACTGGGGCAAGAGACAGAAGACAAAGGGTGGCTTTGGTTCCTTCTGGCTTTTTGGTTTCCATAGTCAGTCTCTAGTATGACCAGGCTGTTAAACTTAATCTCGTGTGGTATGACATAATCACATACTAGTTTAGTACATTTCCTTTTGCTTAAACAAGCTTGAGGTACTATCTCTGACTTGTGACCAAATGATCCTTGACTCAGGAAAGCAGACAAAGAACTGTGAAGGGGAGAGGACACATCTGCAGAGCCTCCTTCAGTGCCCCAGGCTCACACTCACACCCCAGCATGGCCGCCAGGGCACAAGTCCAGAGACGTAACGTAGCTCTCTGTAGCTTCCTGTGGGATCAGGATGAGGCCGAAATGTCCCCTGATACAGCAGCCTTTCTTGGTTAATTCCCAACTTGTGTCCTGCTTCTCCCTGACTTTTACCTTTCTTCTAGGAACATTTACCCTATAAATCACTAACAGTCAGATTCTTGGCTTAAGGTCCACATCTGGGATCATTCATCCTAAAACAATTTGTCTTACAAATATATTTATTTATATGTTCACTTACACCTTGAGGAATCTCACATCTTTTTTGGGTAAATAACTTTTTCCTCAAGAAATGACAACCAGTAGTGGTAAGACCTAGAAGACATATCCCAGGCTTGATACATACTTTTCAGCATTAGCATTTGATTTTTCTGGTTTCTAGTTTCCTCCCAGTAAATAAAGCATAGTTCTTGTCAAGGTTTTTATATTGTTTTAATCTCGTAACTCTTCTAATACTCCCTCCGGCCAAGAGAGACTAAACCTCACTTGAGTACGTACTTCACCAAGTCTTAAGTGTCTACTCCCCCCAAACAGAGCTAAACCTCCAGAAAAGTTTGAATTTCAATATGTTTTCAAAACTTTCCAGCTGAGTCTTTACTTTCCAAGCTTTAAGACCTGTGAATAAATACAGAGTTTCGTGAAAATACAACTCTGGCGAAAAGTGCCACCCCTCACCCCGTATTAAGAGAAGATGGTACTTTAAGCCAAGAACCTATTTCCTCTTCAAATCTCTGTCTGCTTTATTCTTTTAACCACACTTGCTGCCTCCCTCTCAATGCATCTTCCTCTCCTTAATCTCCGTTCCACCTCTGGGCCATCACTTTGAAATATACAGCACCTGGAAAAAACGACCTGAGGAGAAGATATGATTCCTCAACATATTTTATGGGTGAATCTACAGGAGGAAGAAATAAAATTTTTTAAAAGCCCAAGATTTAATGAAAATGGGAACAAATCATAGTGGAATGCAGTTCTAGTTATGAGCTACAAGCACATTAAGGAACATTGAAGTGGAGTGAGCTTTATATTTCTAATGTCTTGAGCACACTGTGATTTAGAGTGGCCATTAAAAATTATGCAAAATAGGCCAAATTAATGTGCATTGATTTTCCTTTTGGTGAATTTCCTTTTTTAATTTTACTGAGCTCTGCCTGCTTGCCTTAATTTACCTGCCCTGTCAGTTAGCTTGAGTTCAGAAATAGCAAAGCCAACTTATTCGATCTCAGGATGGTTGAGTTGGACTTATTAACAGAAGCCACTAGGCAGAGTGAGAAGAGATAGGGAGCCAGGGATCAAAAAGAAAGGGGTTCAATTCTAGCTCTGTGGCACCTGTTTTTCCTCCTCCAATTTGTCCAACTCTTTCATTCCTTGGTTTTTCGTACACAAGTAGAATTCATGCTCACTTATTTGTTAGCAGTTATTGTGAGGTGTGAGGTAATTCACATAAGACATGTAAAGTGCCTCGCCCAGTTCTTGGAATATGAAGTATGACCGTCCTTGAACATAATTTTTGATAATGCTTATAATTCAGTTACTGATAATTCAGGTATAACATCTGTTGGCAAACATATACCTTAGAAAATGTACATTGTCAGCAAATTAAGGGAGTGGGCTAAATTTTCCTTTGCAACCATCTGTTCGCATGCCTCAGAATTGTTGCATTTTCGGGGCCTAAGAAATAAGTGTGGAATGGACTTCTGAATCATGAAAAACTAATCATAAGTCAACTATGGATGTTGGATTTTTTTTTTTTTTTTTTTTTACATTTCACATTTTAACGTTTTTATGCTTTGGGAGAAAACGATGCACAAGATTAACAATTTGAATTATTGCAAAAATGTAAGTAAAAATATAAGTAAATGTAAATTACTGCAAAAATGTAAGTAAAAATGTAAGTAAAAATTATTGCAAAAAATAACTAAAAATGAGGTCTCATAGGAAAGGGACATTAGTAGGGGAAAAAAAAACAGTGAAATCTTAGTAAAGTGTAGAGTTTAGTTAATAGGAAGGTACCAATGTGAGTTTCTTAGTGGTAACAAATGTTCCATGATGATGGAAGATGTTAGTTGGGGCTTGTCAAAAACAAACAAATAAACGAAAATAGGAAATAATGAGTGTTGGCAAAGGCCATAGAGAAATTGGAATTTTTTAGTGGGAATTGCTAATGGGAATATGAAACTGTGCAGCCAGTATGGAAAAGAGTACAGAAGTTCCTCGAATAATTAAAAATAGAATTACCATATGATCTGGCAGTTCCACTTACGATACATACCCCCAAGGAACTGAAAGCAGGATCTCTAAGCAATCCCATGTTCATAGCAGCATTATGCACAAGAGCCAAACATGGAAGCAACCCAAGTGTCCATCAAAGGATGAAGGAATGAGCAAAATGGGACATGTGCATAATGGAATCTTATTCAGCTTTAGAAAGAAAGAAAATCCTGACACAGGCTACAAGATGAATGAATCTTGAGGATATTATGCTAAGTGAAACAAGCCAGTCACAAAAGACGAATAGTGTATCATTCCACTTCTATGATGCATTTGCAGTAGTCAACATTATGCAGAGAAACAGTAGAATGGAGCTGGGGAAGTTTTGTTTAATTGGTATGGGTTTTCAGTTTTACAAGATGGAAAGAATCGTGGAGATGGAAGCTGGTCATAGTTGTACAGCATTGTAAATGAATTTAATAGCACCTGAGCTCTGCACTTAGAAATGGCTAAAATGGTAAATTTTATGTTATGTGTATTTTTTTTGTTTGTTTATTTGACCGAGAGAGATCACAGTAGACAGAGAGAGAGGAGGAAGCAGGCTCCCCGCTGAGCAGAGAGCCCGATGTGGGGGCTCGATCCCAGGGCCCTGAGATCATGACCTGAGCTGAAGGCAGAGGCTTTAACCCACTGAGCCACCCAGGTGCTCCTATGCTATGTATATTTTAGCACAATAAAAATATTGGAAAAAATAAGGGAAGCTAGATGTGGGATATCTATCTTTGCAACTTTTCTGTAAACCTGACATTACTGCAAAATAAAAAGTTACTTTTAAGGAAACAGTCACCTTTTCCTATCAAAGCCCTTATTCCTGGGACACCTGGGTGGCTCACTTGGTTAAGCATCTGCCTTCTGCTCAGGTCATGATCCTAGGATCCTGAGATTGAGCCTCACATCAGGCTCCCTGCTCAGCCTTCTCCCTCTGCCTGCTGCTGTTCCTGCGTGTTGGCTTTCTCTCTAACAAATAAATAAGTAAAATCTTAAAAGGAAACAAAACAAAACAACCCTTATTCCCCTGGCCCCCTCCTCAGAGACAACTTCTAGAAATATTTCCTTACACCCACGTGCAGGCACACACACACACCCACACACAGAGTGAGAATTTTCAAGAAAATTCCCAAATGGAACCCAAGAAACCTCCTCTCCCTTAATGCCAGACAGCCACTTAATGATGTTTCCTTCTTGTGGATGAACATGACAGGGAGATAGATGATGATCACTTCTCTAAAACAAGATATGCCAAACAAGCTTGCTGGATGCTTTCCTCTAAGTCGTCTGCATAACCACACTGAAGGAAATTGATTGAAGTGCATTTCGCATCTCCAAATGTTTTTAAAGAGAACCATGAGGCTCTTGGAAAAACCCACTGACTAGCTCATGATAGGCGAAAGACTGAATGTGGTTGTTTTCAGAATGCCTCAATTCAGTCAGATTACTGAAAACCAAAACTTCTGAACAACAACAAAAAAAAAGGTCAATTACTTGAGTTGTGGTTCACAGTTCTAATGTAACTTTACACTTTTAGCCATTATTGCTGTAATACCTCTTTTGCTAGTATGATCTGGCCCTATTCTATTTCTTTTCTTAAAAAAAAAAAGTATTTTTTTTTAAATTTTTTAAGGATTTTGTTTATTCATCTGAGAGAGAGAGAGAGCAAGGGGAGGGGCAAAGAGAGAGAATCTCAAGCAGACTCAACATGGAGCCCAACACAGGGCTTTCTCTTAGGACCCTGAGATCATGATCTGAGTTGAAATCAAGAGTCAGATGCTTAAGCACTGAGCTACCCAGGCGCCCCTGCTTTTGTTCTCTTCCAAATCCTATTTTCAGAACACAGAAATGGACGAGGTGGCCATAACTTAAAAACCAGTGTAAAATAAGTGAGAATTGCATGTTTAATTTGATGGTTAATTTGATGGGAGAAATATTAGAAGTGTTGGGTTTTTTTGTTGGTGTTTTGTTGTTGTTGTTTTTTTTTTTTTTTTTTTACCTTTGCTAGTTCTTTATGCTAATATTTGGTCTTGGGATTACCCAAATCCCGGGAGTTAATGTGCCGGTTTTGAGCCATCGTGAAGAAAGGCTAGATCAGCTTCATGCTGCACTGGTCAAGGTACCTATCACTTTAACAATGACATCTGAAGACCTGGAACTCTAGAAACTTCCCTGCAGCAGAACAGAAATGCTTTAAAAGTTGATTGCCTTCTGACTGCCTCTCTGATGGATTGCTGCTCTCTGCTTCTTTATCACATACCTAACTCTGGATTCAAGCTTTCCTTTTTCCCCCCATCTTTTCAAGGTTCTGTGGTCAAACTTTCAATGTCCTCACTGCTTCAAAACTCTTTTCGTTGTGGCATCAGCTTTGACCATCATCCGTGATGTATTCCCCTATCAGCCGTGACACTGAGTTCCCGAGTCTCGTTAAGGGACTCTTACATATTGATTTCCGGCAACCAGAGGGAAGGACACTTCTGTTTTGCAGTGTAGGTCTCACCTTGGGGCTGTTTATCAGTCTTTGGTTACTGTGACTAGGCTTTTGGGCTAATCTTTCAGACCTAAATTGGGTATGAAGAGTTAATAGAATAAGGAAGCATCATCCTAACCACTGACACAATATAAGACACAGTATTGCATTGATTAATGCCGATTTTAGAACAACTTTGGCTAACAAATAAGGAGGTAAACTTGGAGGTAAAGTGATTTGCCTGCGGAGGTCACTACAGGTAAAACACTCTGTCCCCTGCCTACGTGGTCCTTGTCATCCATTCTCAGGGACAGTCTTTCTTCCAGTCAGAACCTGCTCTTAGGGAAGGGGTTTTGGATATATGTGTTATCCCCCTAAGAGACACTTGCATTTTAATCTGTTCATTTATTCAGTCAACAAGCAACATTTGTTCATTCTGAGCAAGTCATCGTGAGAGCTGGAGAATGCTGCAGTAAACAAAACAGGCACGTTTTCCCCGTGTGAGACGTTGAAATCCACAAGAGTAATTGAGGAAAAGATCACAAAGGGGAAGAATGAGGATGGTGTGAAGGGATACAATACGGGATTCTAGTTTTGACTCGGTGGCCCGAGAATGCCATTTTGAGGAATAATATTTAGGTTGTTACTTAAAGTAGATCCAAATGTCCATTAAGCAAAGGAGTGTGTGAGTGGTAGAATGTCCCTTTAAGACATGGGAATGCTGGCAGGAGAGCCCCTGGAGATAATGTGTGTCATGTACTGGTTTGCTTTCACTTTTCATGGGTGTGTGTCTGAGGCACACACACACTGGGGGTGCCTGGGTGGCTCAGTGGGTTAAAGCCTCTGCCTTCGGCTCAGGTCATAATCCCAGGGTTCTGGGATCGAGCCCTGCATCGGGCTCTCTGTTCCCTGGGGAGCCTGCTTCCTCCTCTCTCTCTGCCTACCTATGATCTGTGTCTGTCAAATAAGTAAATAAAATCTTAAAAAAAAAAAAAAACCCTCCCACTGAAGAGAGGCACTTTTCACTCAGAATTGCATGCTTGTCGCTTTCCAGAACTTTCAGGGGTGGTAAAAGGGGACACTTTTCTATGCAATCTGTACCTCAAGTTGGAAATACACTTCACTGCCTTCTCAGGAACTGGAGTCCATATATAAGGAAAGGATATGTCAAATAGTGGGAATACCGAAGCATGAGTAAGGCACATGGGTAACTCAAACTGGAATATTAGGACTTGAACTTGAGGCCAATGGCTTCTAGGTCTTACTGCAGGCAACCCCAAGGTGAACATTGTAACTGAATGAATCAGGTCTAGACCTATCATAAGGCTGCTTGACTTATTTTTTTTTTAAGATTTTATTTATTTATTTGACAGACAGAGATCACAAGTAGGGAGAGAGGCAGGCAGAGAGAAAGGAGGAAGCAGGCTCCCCACCGAGCAGAGAGCCTGATGCGGGGCTCAATCCCAGGACTCTGGGACCATGACCTGAGCCGAAGGCAGAGGCTTTAACCCACTGAGCCACCCAGGCGCCCCTGCTTGACTTATTTTTATGTACTAGCAACAGCAACGTCATGCATAGACTATAGAAGGAGTCTTCTTTGGGCTTCCCAAATCTCCCAAAGAAGATAGCTGCCCAGCTTTGGAAACTTTCTATCAGAAGTTGCACATGCCAAAGCAAGAAGATGTGGCTACTTCAGGAAGAGATTGGAGCAGAGAGAGAACGTAATGAGTGAATTAAGAAGCTTACATTATTCAAAGAATCTAATAAGTAGTCAGTAGGTAAGGGATCATTAAGGTACTGGTTATCTTCTCCGAAAGGCTTTTGCGTTTCATTACATAGGCTATAGGAGGATCATTTGGAGGTTCTGAGGTTTTAACTGGAGAACATGTGTCATCAAGTCACTTTTGGCCTCAAACAGATTTGAGCCTTCTGGGGTTTCAGATTTCTGCTCTCTAATCAATTTTGTTCTGTGCCTTAATCCCTTCTTACCAGTTTTGTGTTTTCTCCTTAAGTGCAGTTGAAATCACACCCCAATCTCTGCAAAGAAGGGTTTTGTTTTCTTTTCACTCCCACGCTCCCCATACCTCTTAACTGAAATATTGCACATTGTTGCCACCAAAGGATTAATTTCTCATGCCTGACAATTCAGCAGATAATATTATTTCTTTGTAACAAGTGAAAGGTAGTTTGTTATGGGATCAGACCTCCAGCATCGGCTGGCCACTGGCATGTGAAATGGAGTATTGTCAGAAGGGAGGGTCAGGAAACCCCCCACCACCACCACCACCACCAAGCCACTGCCTCTGTTGGTTCAACAAGAGGACCCATCGTTTCTACTCATTGCCGTAGGGCCATTTAACAGAGTGACAGATCTCTGAGAAGGGCCAGAATGCAGTGACCTTCTTCTCTGATGCCATCAATCATGTGCAGTAGAGTTAGGTGGCAGTCCCATTGCACAGGCACGGTGAGCAGCCTCTGCTAATGGATTCTGGCACTGTGCTGTAGCCACCAGAGTCCGTGAACATGACAAAGCATTTGAGCTGTGTGAGTTAACGGGAAAAATCTACCCATGTGAATAACCCATGTTTTTCTCCCCTCGACTGCAAAGAGTTTGCTAATTTCCTAAGCACAAAGCAAGTTTAATTAAAGCCAGCGGAGCAGGGGAATGCCACAGTCGAATGCATTTTTATGTAGCTCACATCGTGGGAGCCAGGCAAAATATGAAATGTGATGATACAAGCTTTGTTTGGTAAACAGTCTCACTCACTCCAGGCACTTCCCTCGATCCCTGGGGCACTTTAAAGTCTTTACTGAATACTGCTCCAACTCTTCCTCCTCCTCTTTATGGCCCCCAGTCTTTCTGATGTATTAACAATCACACTCTGCTTCCAAGAAACATAAGGTAGAAGTAAAACTCAACAGGGGAAGTGCCTCTGCGCTTGCCTTTGGCGCGACTCTGGGCTGTGTCTGTTCCAGCAGCTCCCTTCCGGCCTGCTCCAGTAGAGGGGTGATTTCACAGACGTGATTCAGGGTTCCCACATCTGTTTTGGTGCCTGTGCAGCCACGCTTGTCCATTTGCAGAGAGGTCTCCCCGCCTCCCCCACCTGCCGCCCCAGCGTTACCTGTCCCTCTGGAGAGAAATGTCTTTTTTAAGGTTAGAAAACAATAAAGTGAATTTATGCTTATTCTAATAGGACTCCGGTGAATAGCCTGGCTTGAAAAGAGAACATATAATGGAAGTTTCCATTTCTTATCCTCTTACTTTATATTCTATACTATTTATTTCTATCATTAATTTTATTTTCTATTATTAATACCATTGCATCACATACGAACTCAGACTTTTTATTAATCATGTATTTTTTGTTGGATGTGGAACTGAGCAGATTTTTACACATCCAGGCTGTATTCAGACACCAGCTAACTCAGACATTGATGAGTTCAGTTTTCAGCAAATATTTACTGAAGGCCAGTCAGGTGCCAGGCACATTCTAGACTCTTGAGATTTGGCAGTTACTATAGATGTTCATGGAGCTGATGTTCTAGTTAGGAGAGACAGATGGTAAACGAAGAATAAGTCCTATGAAGGGAAATGAAATGAACAAATGTGACAGAAACCCTGAGTTCGAAGGTTGTAAGAAGTTTGGGCAGACACAGCCTCTCGGCAAAGATGGTATATTCGTAAAGACTTAATGAGGTGTGGGATAGAACCACAGATGTATCTGGAGGAAGCACTGTCCCAATAGAGACATCAGTTCTGGGCCCAAGGCAGGAATACTCCAGCCAGGCTCCAGTTCTGGGACCTGCATGAAGGCTAGTGGGCCTGCTCAGAGTGACTGTCACGGTGAAGGTTCCTATGTTAAAGTCCTAAACTCCCATGCCTCAGAATGTGGCTGTATCTAGAGATACAGTTTTTAAGTTTTTTATTTACTTATTTATTTAGAGAGAGAGCACAGGGGGTGGGGAGGAAGAGGAAGAGAGAATCTCAAATAGACTCCCCGCTGAGCAAAGAGCCAGGTACAGGGTCTCCGACCCACGACCCTGAGATCTTGCTGAAATCATGAGTCAGATGTTTAACCAGCTGAGCCACCCAGGAGCCCCTGAAGATGCGGTTTTTAAAATGGCAATTAAGTGCACCTAGGTGGCTCAGTGGGTTAAGCCTCTGCCTTCAGCTCAGGTCATGATGTTAGGGTCCTGGGATCGAGTCCCACATCAGGCTCTCTCCTTAGCAGGGAGCTTGCTTCCCCCCTCTCTCTGCCTGCCTCTCTGCCTACTTGTGATCTCTCTATCAAATAAATAAATGAAATCTTTAAAAAATGAAATAAAAAAGGAATTAGGGTAAAATGGGATCATTAGGTTGAGTTCTGATCCAATATGACTAGTATCCTTATAAGAAGAGGAGATAAGGACAGAGATGAAAACACGAGGAAGACAATGCGTAGAAGAAAAGAGCCTACGGGCCAAGGAGGGAGGCCTCAGAAAAAAAGCAACCTTTTTGATATCTGGATCTCAGACTTCTAGTCTTGGTAACTGCAAGAAAATAAATTTCTGTTGTGGAAGCCACGCAGCCTGGGGTGCTTTGTTGTGGTTGTATTAGCAGATGAACAGGACAGGGAAAGGGTTATGCAGTAGGAAATGAGATCTGAGAGTGAGAGGAGCATGTGTCAGTCAGACCCTGTGAGCCATCATCTACCCGGACTTGCCTTCTTCCGCTAAGTGAGATGGAGTACCCTTAGAGGGTTTTGATGGAGGGGGCGTCCTGCTTTCACTTTCATTCCAAAGGGGCCTCTGGGCTGCTACATTGTGAACAGAGTATAAAGGGGCTGGGGTGGAAGCAGAAAAACCATTGAGGAGCCTAAATCATACGGTTGAGAAATGTTGGTGTCTTGGACCAGATGCTAGTTGGGGCCATGATGAGAAGTCCCATTCTGAATATACATTGAAAGCAGGGCTAAAAGAGGGACTGATGGGTTGGTTGAGGCATGTGAGAGAGGAAAAGGTCTATCATTCAAGGACGTCACCCACACAGACCATGAGAGGCACACAGTGCAGATACAGCATGGAGCTTATGGGAGATGGTCTTACAAGCAGAGAATTAGCAGAACCACCCAGAGTTCCCTGGAGCCTTATTCCACAACATGGGGCAAACCTCTATGTTTTGTAAGTGCCAAGGTTCCAGCAGAAAGATTCCACCTCAGCCAGTAGGGTGGATGTGAACTCAGAGTTCTGAAAGAGAAAGGGGCATGACCCCACAGCTCTTCTCCTCTTTATAGGCAAAAAAGGCAAGGAAATGCACAGCGACTTAGAATGCTAAGTAACAGGCACTGTGTGAAAGAATTTCCTGGCCAGGAACAATGTTAGAGGTTGTATATGCAGAAGGCCAAGGCGTGCAGTTAAGGGCCTGGAGGCAGCCTTGCATGCTGGCAAAGGTAACAGCAGGTAAAGAGGCATCTTTTCACAGCCTGGTTCAATCCCAGTGAGCTGGCTGTCTGCTCAACTACCAAAAGTTGGAAGGAAATGAGCCATCAGGTCCAACTGAATTTGTATCTTAGCAGAGTCAAGCATGAGCCAAGGGTTTTGTTCTTAGGAATATAAATATAAATTTATATCTGGAAATGAAACAAGATGGGATCGGGAGGGAGACAAACCATAAGAGACCCTTAATGTCACAAAACAAATTGAGGGTTGCCAGGGGGAGGGGGCTGGAAGAGGGTGGTGGGTTATGGACATTGGGGAGGGTATGTGAGTGCTGTGAAGTGTGTAAACCTGGCGATTCACAGAACTGTACCCCTGGGGCTAATAATACATTATATGTTTATAAAATAATTTAAAAAGGGGGAAAAAAGAAAAAAATAAATTTATATTTAGTATTGGATCAAGATTTAATATAAATTTGGTATGGATCAAGGTTTGTTTTGGATTGGTAGATGTAAAATAGCAGTCCTGGCATCCAAGTAGGAATGGCAAGAAGGGAGTTTGATAAAAGAGTTTATAGACTTAGGGGAACGGTTTGAGTTGGGGATGAAATTTGGGGTCACCGGCATAGAGATGGTATTCAAGTCATAAGATGGTGGAAGAATCATCACAGAAATGTGTGTGGATAAAGGAAACAAGAAGAAGTGATCCATGGTGTGTAGGATGGAGGGTCTGGTATTGACCGTTGACTTTCCAGTGTGTGTCATAGGTGACCTTGACAAGAGCAGGTTCAGAAGAGCAGTGGGGGAGGGAACTTAGTGGAGAGAGTTTATGAAACAGGAGGAAAATACCTCATGACACGGAGTACAGAGAACTCCTTCTAGGAGTTTTGCTAGAGAGAAGCAGAGCAATGGAGTGGTAGCCAGTGAGGAAATGCGCCAAGAGATGTTCTATATGTGTTTGCACGATGATTACCACAATCCAGCAGAGAAAGGGGAAAGAAATGATGATGGAGAAGAGGGAGTGGCCATTGCTGAATTGGTAATCTGTGCAGAAATGGAGAAACATGGATACATCACCCATGTCCAGAGACGTGCATCTCTAGAAGCTGATCAAATGATCAGTCTCACTTAGTATGGGTGGAAAGAAAAACAACTTTTAACAACATTGATATCATTTATCAAATAAACTAGATTGGCCTTTTAAAAAATATCAGAATGATTGCTTTTTTTTTTTTTAAACAAGTGATAGTTTAATAATCAGAATGGATATAGTCTAATAGTTAGAAGCACAGCTCAGGAACTAACAGCTTAGTCTGTACTTCTTTGTAACTGGGCACTGAGAAAGTTATGTACTCCCTGCCTCAGTTTACTTTCCTCTAAAAGGACATCATAAAAACTATCTCATATGATATATGAAAAACATTTAAAATAGAGAATGAGCCATAGCAAGCTCTCATTACATTTAATTACTAATATTTGGTGTTTGAGGCACAGAGTGGGGTTTGGGATAGGTCCAAGGTGTACAAGGATGAATAAAACAACAAAGCAGATTAAGAAATGGAAGAATCAAAGAGAAGCCAGCTCAAAGGTGTAAGTTGTGATTGCTCACAATAATTCTGTCTTTTGGCCATGAGATATTAATCCCAAGGTGGAGAGATTCACCTGATCCGGACTCTGCTGATGAGACTCTCCCTCTGAAGTTAAAAATCTGGAATGGAAATTAGGGATGTCAGGCTGTTGGAGAAGACTTTATGACACAGGACCCCAGAAAGATGGTTTCTCGGCTTCCACTGCTGAGTTTCTCAAAGCTGCTCTAGATCTTCTGTTTCAGGAAACTTAATTCAGTTTTCCCTTGACTCTGCGCATCATCCCAGAAAGGAAGATCTTGTTTGCAGAAGCCAAAGCCAAATATTTTCCTTTCTGACGTCTACAAAGCTCCCTAACTTACACATTCACTGTTGTACACTTTAATTTGGACATTGTAGTCTGGGTCACAGGTAATTCCCGTCACAGGCAATTATATCTCATTTTAATGCTAACTAAACTCTAAACATAAGAAAGAAGCTGACTCACTTGAAGGTCCTCAAGAAACCCAATTACTTAATTCATCAGGTTCTCTTTGGTATCATTTTCTGTGTGAGAACCTTTCAGTAGTCTGTTAAAACTGTGACCATGAATTGGATCAGCATTTTACCGGGTCCTCCTACACAGATGGTGTTAGGCATAGTTTTCTAGAATATGGAAATTCCTCCAGAATTTTATCATTGATTTTATTTTATTTTTTAGATATTTTATTTACTTGACAGTAGAGATAACAAGTAGGCAGAGAGAGAGGAAGGGAAGCAGGGTCCCTGCTGAACAGAGAGCCTGATATAGGGCTCGATCCCAGGATCCTGAGATCATGACTTGAGCCGAAGGCAGAGGCTTTAACCCACTGAACCACCCAGGCGCCCCTTATCGTTGATTTTAAAATGCATTAAAACTCCATCAGAGTAACACTGACCTTGCTGACCGTGTGCTGATGAAGTTCAAGATCTGCTTTCCAATAACAGGCAGCCTGAATCACCTCTAATCTGGTGATCTACCTACATCTGTACCCTTTCTGTCAAGTCTTCCTCCTGTTCCATGAATTAAGTGTACCTGCTTCTGTCATAGGCAACCTCGCCTCTGACTTCTAATTCCTCTCTCTTTCTCAAGGATTTCTCACATATAATCATACATACTTTTTTTTTCCCCCTCTTAAATCATTAATGTTTCCCTTTCTCTTAAATTACTCCCCTGAGCATTAAAACATGCCTAGAAATTTCCATTTAAGAAAGAATAATAGCTTCCCTTGGTCTCATATTGTCCCTCTGGCTATGACAGGACTCTTTTAACTTGGCTTCACAGCAGCTTTTCCTAGAAAATTGTTGACAGTCACTTTCTCCACTTTCTCATGTGAACCTCCATTTTTTCCCCCAGTGCACTCAGTCTGGGTTTCTGTTTGTATAATTCTTGGATAGTTGCTCTTGTTAATGTCACTAATGAATTCCATGATGCCAGACCTAGTTGTCCCCTTCCTTCCCATATGACCCATGGGTAGCCGTATGATAGAATTAATCTACATTTTTTCTTGGCTTTCAAAATATGCATTCACCTGGCTTCCCTCCATCCTTATTGTTGCTCCTGATTAGTTTCTAAATACAGCGGCTCATAGAGCTCAGTGCAAGATTGTTTCTTCTTTCTCTCTAGACATTCTCACTCAAGACAGCATCAGTTAGATAGCATCAGTTCTTGTTCTCTAGATAGCATCAGTTAGCTCCATGGCTTAAAGTATATTTTTATGGTCTCCTCATTTGTTTTTTCTATCATGAGTTATCCCTTAATTTCAGACTGTCATGTGTAATTGCAACTTGTCATCTTTTCTCACATGTCGAGTTGGTATTGCAAATTTAACGTGATTAAAACAAAACTCTATCATCACCCTGTCTCCACCAGTTCCTCAGTCAAAATTCTCACCTTCCTCCCTCATCTTCATATCATGTAATGAGTAAAGATTAATTTACTCTGTTACTCGAGGCAGCAACCCAAGAATCATCCTGGAGCCTTCCTCCAAGCACAGCTTACCATTCACTATGAAGTCCTGTTGATTTTACTTCCAAAATGGGTCATTTCTCTCCATCTCCATCCCTACTACTCTATCTTGTGGATGACTCCAAAAACTCCTTTAACTGGCCTCCAGACTTCCATTCTTAACCTTTTTTTGTTTGCTGTGTGGAGTTATTAGTTAGTTAAAAATAAAATTATTTCAAATCATGTGACCTCCATCTCTTAAAATCTCTCAAACATCTCTCACTGTACAGAGCATGAAATTCAAACTTTACTTTATACTATAAAGTGATGAGGAGTGTGTTATTGGGATTCTCCTGAGAAACAGAACCACTAGTAGATAGATAGTTAAATAGGTAGATAGAGAGATAGAGAGATAATATAGATAGGGACCTAGATATAGGTATGTTAGAGGAGATTTATTATGAGAATTGGTTCACACAATTATGGAGGCTGGGAAGTCTCACAGTCTGCCATCTGCAGAATGAAAACCCAAGGAGGCTGGTGGTACAATGCAGTCTGGGTCTGGAGGTCTGAGAAAAAGGACCTCTGGTACATAAGGGCAAGAGACCTGGATATCCCAGCTTGAAAAGAGAAAGGAGAATTCACTCTTCCTCACTAATTTTTGGGTTCAATTTGGGCCCTTAAGGGATTGGTGGGTGACCATGCACATTTGTGCTTCTTTACTCAGTCTCCTGATTTTAACTGTTGATCTTTTCTGGAAACATCCTCTCAGCCACACCCAGAAACAATGTTTTACCAAGTATCTGGGCATCCCTTAGCCCAATCAGGTTGACAGATAAGATTAACCGCTACAAAGTGCCTTCTGCCTTGTGTTCTGCTACTCTTTCCCTGGCTCACCTTGCCAGAGCTATTCCTGTCTGCTTTCTGTTCCTTGACTGTGCTGTGAACTTTCTTGCTTGGGGCTTTTGTAGTTATGATTCTCTCTGCCTGAAAACAATTTTTCCCAGATCTTTGCAAATGTGCCTGCTTCTTGCCAGTAAGATCTCCGCATGAAGAGTACCTCATTGGAAAAGCCTACCTGACCACCCCACCCTACTTGACGAAGCCACTAGACCCTAGGCATTCAGTATCCCATCTTCCTGTTTTAATTTCTTATAGCACCCATCACTACTTGATGTTTTCTTTTTGATTTATTAGTTGTAATATTTCCCACACCCAGCTAGAGTGTATGCCTTAAAAGAACATAGACCATGTCTGTCTTGTTCTCAGATAAATTCTCAGAATCTTCGATGTTGTCTGAGATATCATAACCACCCAATATATTTTTATTGAATGAATATTTGAATGAAGGAATTCTCAGTGCCAGGAGAAAGAGGCTTCAATTGCTAATTGCTAATTGCAGGAGTATATTATTCCTAAAATACTGGGGTGAAAAACAACTTTTTAAAAGTATATTAATGATCTTCTTATGTATTGTACTTTTTGCATGTTTTTTATTTGTTTCCAGGCTTTGGAGCAAAAAAAAAAAAAAAAAAGTTTCCTTTTCTCTGTAAGTCAGAGATCTGAGCCTACCCACCTAAAACCCATTTTATTATGTAGTTGAAAAATTACATTGGAATTTCCCTGGTGGAACTGAGTAAAATTAACTTAGTTGTATGTCACACATGCACACACAGACAATGCAAAATTCTGTACTTGCGCATTTCATATGAATGAAACCAAATGAGTAAAATGTTACAATGGCAGCACTTAGATCAAACAAAAACTCTATCATACGGAGTTTATCTTTGTATCATTTTTTGGTCTTAGAGAATGTTTGTTTCATTAAATTCTTAAGAATAGTTGTACTCTAAGTAATTTTCCAATCTGTTCCTTATTTGGCAAACAAATTGAAATGGAGTTAGATATGCTCCTCTGTAAAGCAACAAGGGATTTCTAAATTTTCATTTATTGGCTTCAAGAAAGGAAAATTCTTCCCTATTCTCTTCCTTCCTTCCCAGCCCCTCTTTCCTAACATCTCATTCCTACCTTCAAGCAACACTTGACTCTAGATACCCATGTGTCCATTGACCCCAGCTTAATGCCTGTGGCATGTTCAGCAGCTATGCTAAAGAAAGTGTGTTACCATTTCAAAGCTTGACATAAGACAACGTGCTTCTTTCTCATACAGAGTTCACTACAAAGCAGGGTGACTGTTCAGAAAGCTGTCCTCCATGTATCTACTTCAGCCTATGCCTCTACCATCTCAGTAACAGTACTTTTAGGTCACTGAGACAGGAGAAAGACCACCACAGAGGCATACCCTGGCTATTCTATGATTTGTCTTGAAAGTGCCACACACCATGTTTTCCTCCAGCGACTTGACCCTAACCAAGCACCTGCTCCACCTAGCCACTAGTATATCTTGCCCTGGGTCCAGGAAAAAAAGGAAAAAACAATTGAACTAGTGTTGACGACTAAGTCTTCCTGCTGAGTCCTTCCAGTTTTCTCTTCTCTTCTTGCTCTTAGCCTCTTACGCTTGCCTGTTCTGGTTCAGCTCTTGGTGGGCCATTGCATTTTCACTCTGCTTCCTCTCTTCCATGCTCCTAAAACTTCAGTGGTGATCTCCCCTTATCTACAGTGTCGCTTTCTGCAGTGTCAGTGACCTGCAGTCAGCTGTGGTCCAGAAGCAGATGACCCCTCTCCGACCTACCGTCAGAAGGTCAATAGTAGCCTCTCTACTGTCACAATGCCTATGCCATTCCTCTCACTTCATGTCACCACATAAGCCATTTATTGTCTCACATCCTCGAAAGAAGGATATGTACAACACCGGAAGGTGTTTTGAGGGAAAGAGAGAGACCATATTCACTTAACTTTTATTACATATTGTTATAGTTGTTCTATTAGGACTGAATCTTTTTCTGTGCCTGATTTATAAATTATACTTTATCGCAGGTATGCTTGTAGAGGAAAAAACAAAACAAAACATGGTTTATCTAGGATTTGGTACTACCCACGGTTTCAAGCATCCAGTGGGAATCTTGGAATGTTTTGTCCTGCAGATAACTGGGAACTGCTGTGTCCACCATGGCCACTAGGCTGTACGTCTTACAAGGCTGAGAACATTTGTCTGTTTTATTGATCAGTCTGTTCCCCACACCTAGCACCATGTCTGTAGAAGAACCTCTCAGCAGAAGTTGCTTAAATTACTGAAGAAATGTGTCTTCTTTATTTGACATTGCCTGATAATAAAATAATATAGACTCATTTGTTTGTTAAATTATTAAACACCTCGAACTTCTGCTGAAGCACTCATCTGATGCTCCAATGTAAGTAAAAGGCACACAGATTGTAAGAAAAAAAGCTGTGACCTGGCGTTTTGTCCTTACGTGATTTTTCTTTGAGTGGAGGTTGGTATGTAGAATGGCATGTGTCTTTGGTGCTACCTGTCTCAGCTGTGCAGGCTCTACTTTTGTTATCCCCAAGGGGCCTGAAATAGTATCTACTTGATGTGCAGAAGCCCTGGTTTTGTCCACCCCAGAAAGGACTTAGGATGCTTGAGAAAGCAGTCCTGAGTCTAATACTGTGCATTCCATCCCCCGATGGAATACCTCCCTGCTTGTTCTCCGCCTTCAGCCTCTGGCCTGTCAAGTGTCTCCAGTTACCTCCAGGTGTTTTGAATCCATAATTTTCAACATAAAGTTAAAATATCCTTCATTTTAAGTTGGGAAAAATGAACGAAGCACAACTGCATAGGATATCCCACCACTCAAAGGGCAGCAGGTGTGGATTCTAAGTCTTAATGGCATTTCTCCAGTGGATTATATGGTCCCTATGTTTGGAAGGGAGAATCCCAGTTAAGCACCTTGGTATTCCTGGATCACAATCTGTAGACATTGAAAAGCAAAATCTTCACAGGAAGGTCTAACGAAGAAGGGACACAGGTCAGAAATACAAAGTTAAAATGAGAAATAATGATTTTTGTTGAGACTATCCCTCTACCAATAAAAGGTATTTTTCAACATTTCTTTACATGTCTGTGCATGGGTGCATGTAAAACACCAACAGATTATCTATCACCTTAGCTTCAGTGTACACCTAAAGCTGTTAAATTTTAAATTCATTTTTTAAAAGCTCCATATTCTCCATTTTCTTAGCAAGTCTTCCTGACATGAGCTAATCAAAGCAAGCAGAAAGCAACTTAATACACCCTCCTAATGCAAATTTCATCTCCTATTTCCATTTTTCGCTTCTGCCCACTTCACCCTCCCCTGTGCCTTAATATAAATGAGGTAAGAATAGGATTTCAGAGTGAGCCTCAGTTACCAGCCATTGCCTCTCCCAAGTTTAAGGCACTAAAGTGTTTTAGAAGCACTAGCTGAACTACAGTGGAAAAAATCAATAAGACTCAGGCACTTGATATGGCGTGTTCATATTCTTATGCTTCAAGTGAGAACTTCATAGAGTTGAGAAGGTACCCATCACCCCTCCTCTCTCAGGGCTAACCAAATTTGCCGTCCTCATATGGCCCCCGTATACTTTTGGGGGAAATGCACAAGATCCACTGATTCTCTGAGTTTCTATTCTACTCTGAACTCAAGAATCAATGCTTAGATAAAGATGTGGGCTTCCCCCCCCCCACTTTTTGTTCCCATTTTCAACTGGAATATTAAGATTCTGAGATGCCAGTAACACACTGATGGGTTAGGGACTTCAATCAGCTGAGAACTTCAAATTATAATTTAGCTTCAGATTCTCTATGGAAACCATGGCCCAAGATAGTGAATTTTGACACTATGGCGGGGGGAGGGTGGATTTTGACCCAGGGAAGCTGGGAAAGTCTAAGGAATGAGACAAAGGACTCTAAAAGAGAATTAGGTAGGACTGAGTGCTGTCAGACTATCCTCTTTGGAAACTAAACTTTGCTCTGAAAGGAGACACTCTCTTAGTTACTGGACAGAATACAAAACTACCCTCTGCTGCAGAGGAAGAAATATCTCCATCTTTCAAGACTTTTTGCCACACAAGCATCCTTGGAAATACGGTATTTGACTAAAAGGGAAATTAGTGCCTCTGCTCCCAACACTTGATGGAACATGAAAGATCAGTGGAAAATTGTCTCCCAATAAGTATGTGCAGCCTCTGAAAGAGATCTCATTGGGCACAACTATATTTAAGTATTTTTCCTATATTTCCATTATTTTTTTTTTTTTTGAAATCAGGATACCTGCACACACACACACTTACATACACCTATGCACATAAACACAGATTTCTTTCACTGTGATATACCTGCCTTTAGCCCACCATAGTTTAAAATCAGGGTTGGCTGAGAAAATGTATTCCCTCTTTCCCTGATTGTTAAAGTTCTATACAGGCTTAGACCGTCTAGTTAAAGTACCTTCAGTTCTTTGCAGTATAGTGATTTTTTTTTTTAAATTTTCAGCATAACAGTATTCATTGTTTTTTCACCACACCCAGTGCTCCATGCAATCCATGCCCTCTCCAATACCCACCACCTGGTTCCCCCAACCTCCCACCCCCCACCCCTTCAAAACCCTCAGATTGTTTTTCAGGGTCCATAGTCTCTCATGGTTCACCTCCCCTTCCAATTTCCCTCAACTCCCTTCTCTCTAACTCACCTTGTCCTCCATGCTATTTGTTATGCTCCACAAATAAGCGAAACCATATGATAATTGACTCTCTCTGCTTGACTTATTTCACTCAGCATAATCTCTTCCAGTCCCGTCCATGTTGCTACAAAAGTTGGGTATTCATCCTTTCTGATGGAGGCAGAATACTCCATAGTGTATATGGACCACATCTTCCTTATCCATTCGTCCGTTGAAGGGCATCTTGGTTCTTTCCACAGTTTGGCAACCATTGCCATTGCTGCTCTAAACATTGGGGTACAGATGGCCCTTCTTTTCACAACATCTGTGTCTTTGGGGTAAATACCCAGGAGTGCAATGGCAGGGTCATAGGGAAGCTCTATTTTTAATTTCTTGTGTGTAGTGATTTTTAAAAGTCACATGTAGAGGTATGATTGACATGTAAAATATTGTATGTATTTAACATATTTAATGACATATTTAATGTATACAGCTCAGAGACTTTGGGGATAAGTCACTACCTTCAAGGCCATAAAACTCTGTCCATCATCTCCCAGAGTTTCCTCTGGCCCCTTTATGATGATGATGGTGATGATTATGACGACAATGATTGTTAACATAAGACCTTCTCTTTTAATAAATTTTAAATATACAGTGCAGTATTATTAGCTGTAGAAATGATGCTGTTTAGTAGATCTCCAGAACTTTTTTATCCTGTATAGTTGAAACTTTGTACCCTTTTAACGATGACCTCTCCTGTTGTACCCTCCCCCAAGCCTCTGGCAACCACCATTCTCATATCTGCTTTTATTTGACTAGAATTTGACTATTTTTGATTCCACATAAAACTGAGATCATATATATTTGTCTTTCTGTGTCTGGCTTATTTAGCTTAGCATAGTGTTCTCTGGGTTCATCCATGTCATGAATGACAGAACGTCTTTCTTTCTTTAAGGCTGAATAATATTCCCTTTTTTTGCATATACAACATTTTCTTTATCTATTACTCTGTTAGTATACATTTAAGTTGTTTCTGTACCTTGGATATTGTGAATAATACTGCAATAAACATGGGAATGCAGGTATCTTTACACGATCCTGATTAAAATTCCTTTACATAAATACCCAGTAGTGGGATTGCTGGTCTTATGGTGGTTGTATTTTTAATTTTTTGAGGAACTTCTGTACTGTTTTCCAGAGTAGCTTCACCAATTTACAGTCGTATCAGTAGTACACAAGGGCTACTTTTCTCTGCAGCCTTGCCAACACTTATTTGTTATTTTTAAAATAATAACTATCCTAAAATGTGTGAGGGGATATCTCATCTTGTTTTTTTGCATTACTCTGGTGATTAGTGATGTTGAGCAACTTTTCATATAAACTATTGGTGTCACCACCCTACTTAGGAATTTATGTAATGGTGAGGAGCCCTTCTCAGACAAAGGCAAACACAAAGATGATATTATATATAATATTAGAGATTACAGACTCTAAGAATCCCATTCACAGGTGCATTCAGCTCAACATCATTGGTTTTGTTAAGAAGAAAAAAAATACATGTAGGGAAATCTAGATTAATTGGCATTTGCTGAGAGTGTCTTGTTTGAATCTATGAATTTTATATATTTAACAGGAGGACAGCAACGTGTGTTTCACCCTTCTATTTGAAATTATTTCTAAATAATAATAATATACTTTTATGCCTTTGATCATATCATTTTATTGGAGTTTCAGATTGTTTCCTTGGTGTTATATGCAGGAAATTGATTCTTCACGTAGGAATATTGAATTACCTATGCATATTTTGGGACAGGGATCACAGGGAGATAAAATATTTCAGGGGTTATAATGTTAATTGAACAACTAGTATATGTCAAACATTGTGCTAGGTGTAACAAAACTGTAAGCTAATTAGCTAATTGTGTTCCTATGTAACACCAAAAGAAACGGTATGACAGATATTAAGGAATTCAACCAAAGTCATCATAGAATAAGAACAAAGGCTGTCTTGGAGCACAATTCTCTCTGTACATAGCATCTGTCCTCTAGCTGGAGAACTGAGCAAGCTAATAGTAGTGGTTGGTAGCACAAACTCCAGAAGAGGGCATGTGTATAGGAGTGAGGCGTCTTACCACCTTCTCTGTCCCTGTTGGGTTTTAGTGAATGAAACCATGAGCTTGACTAGAACTGTAAGCTATAATCTGATGATGGCCAAGTGGAGGGCTTTAGATCGCAATTCTGTGCACTATAAGCTCATAAACAGAAGATGGCACTCTGAACCCAGGATTTACATTTGACCCTTCCTAGCCTTTTTATCTCTTCCCTCTGCAGCAGAAATTGTAATTATGCCCTTTCTGGCCACATCCACAGCTTAAGAGAGTCTCCACGTGCCCAGGTCCAATAGAGCCTGATTCAGTCCCTCCTTATTCTGACCAAGGCTGATTGGCCTAGAGGAAGGAATCTGACTAGGTTGGGCCAATGAAATTCTTTTTGTTGAGAAATGGGAGACAAAAACAAGCAAACAGAAACAAACAAACAAACGCAACGAAACAAAACAAAAACACTAACGAAGCATAGTTTGGTCAGAGTTGGACATGTTTGAGCTAATAGGTCATTGGACTCAGGGCCCAAGACCACCATTTAGATCAATCTCTATGCATCTATATACATAGGAGGGAAGAAGAGGGTTTGCTGAAAAATAAAGTTGAAGAACATATTTATAGTGCTCTCTATTTGTCAGGCATTGTTCAAATTATTTTTTCTGTGTTTACTCCCAACAGCAATTCTATTTATGAAGAAGATAATGGAGGATCATAGGTTACATAACTTTCCTGAGTTCACATAACTAGTCAGTGGTAGATAAAGGATACACACCCAAACTAGATATATAAAACTGATGCTCTAGTCTCTGCCTAATTAGACAATCTAGTCCTTTCTAAGTCTTTGTGCTTGGGGATCCCCATAGCATCCAATATAATGACCTCTTCTCCGCTGACTCCCATCATGCTTTGCTAACCTAGCTCTTCTCTTGATTTCCTCCTCCTAAATCCAAAGGGTGTGTGTTCCCAAGGTCCTGACTTATTCCTCCTCTCACCACTGCCTACATGATCTATATCTACTCTCTCCCGAAATGTTATCACTTTATGAGGCTATAAAGTTCTGGCATCCTATCTGCCCAGAACATTAGTTCTTGCCTCTGGATTTCAACATTTTGGGTCTATGGCTCCAACCATGTATATATTATTCATTATTCTATCCCCCAATCATCTATCATCTGCTTATTTTCCCAGGGGTGTTTGTTTTGGTTTCATGGCTAATCCTTTCACTAACCTCTAATCACTGTTCTTTAAAATCTCTGAAAAACTGGGCCCTGACCCCCTCGTTTCCTTGTCTCTTTATCTATACTATCCCATCTGTCTTGAATTTTTATTCTGTTTCTTTCTTTCTGCGAAAACTGACCCACCCTTCAAAGCTCAATTCAAATGCCATTTTTGTTTCTATGTAAATTTCTCTATGCAAGGAGGGCTTTTGTGTAAGCACCCATAGTATTTCTTGGTATATGTTGCCCTCATTATTTTTGCTATATATATTTGTGTCCATATTTGCGTCGTGAACTGGAGCAAGTTCCTTGAGGATAAGGACTTTGTTAAAGCTGTGGCCATATCCCCCACTGTGCTTAGCATAATGCATTACACATAATTGGTATTTTTTACTATGTACTTGGCTTAAAGTGACAGAACCTCATGGTAAGTGAAGTGAAAAAATTAAGCGGAAAAAAGGGAAGGAAGGAAGGAAGGAAAAAAATAAGTCAAAAACCAGCCAAGATTAAATATTTGTTGACACTATCTTGTCTTGGTGAATGAGTTCCATGTTTTAAAAAGTGAACATGCGGGGTGCCTGGGTGGCTCAGTGGGTTAAAGCCTCTGCCTTCTGCTCAGGTCATGATCTCAGGGTCCTGGGATTGAGCCCCGCATCGGGCTCTCTGCTCAGCAGGGAGTCTGCTTCCCCCCTCTCTCTGCCTGCCTCTCTGCCTCCTTGTGACCTCTCTCTGTCAAATAAATACATAAAATCTTAAAAAAAAAAAAAAAGTGAACATGCAAACACTGTGAACTTGTGATTTTTCTGCTCAGAACCCAGATGGGACCTCATGCAACAGTACACCTGTAACAGCACTTCTTTACTGGCTATGGTACGCTTGCATTGCATGACCATTATGGAGACATATAGCTTCTGTGAATACTGTTATGGGGACACCTACTGGGTATCACTGTGCTTTCAGTATTTGCCAGAATGAAGGTACCCCATGAGCCCGTCAATGAAGACTCATGAGAGATGTTTAAGTATATTTAGGAGTGGGCTGGGCAATGGTATGCTGAGTCCAAAGCCAACTGCCCATGCAGTCTTCACGCCCATGAAGAGTCAAAGAGTCTCACCCACTCCTGAGTCAGTTCCAGTGTCGTGGTCTGACTAGAGGGCTCTCTGGCAGATGTCAATGCATGCTGTAACCACCCAGCAATTTATAAAAGCCACCTGTAGCTGTTGCCTCCACCCTGCTACCAGGATTTTGTCCCAGAAAATTCATCTATAAATAAACATTTCTCCTCTCACATCAGATCTGAGAAGAAACTGAGCAAGCTTTAGCACAAAGGCTGTCTCTACAAATCAGATTGTTGAGTTTGGCCAGCAAAACCTCAGACGGTGAAACAAAAGCTTACTCAAGACACCTCAGTAGGAGTAAGGAGAGGGCTTGGGGACCAGATGCTGTAGTGCCCAAAGGCCCTGAGCCAAGCTTTGCCTTGGCTTTGATTGTGAGTTTTATCGGTACACCAAGCGCAAGCGCAAGCACAAAGCAAGAAGGAATGTGTAGCTATGATGATCAGGACAATAACTTATGGGGCAACTGTGTGATAGAGGCAAGAATTACCCATGACGTGCCTGCAAGGCCAGGAGTTCATGAAGTACGTGATCACCACAGGTGCCTGTTTTTCTTCAAAATTTCAACATGCACTCCCTAGATGGGAATCTTCAGCCATGGGAAGAATCTGGCAGCTTTCAGCCAAGAAACTTCAAAGGAGGCTCATGGTTCCCAGCGCTCCTCCTTTGCTTTTCAATTAGTCTCATCCAGGGAGAGGTATACAAGTCAGATTTTTACCTATCCAGGCACTATGAATCCCCACATCAGATACACCTTGGAGGGACAAGAGAGCATTTAAATCTAGTGGCCCCTGCTATGTGTCTGTGGGACATTGCATGGCATCAATAATGTGCCCGTGTAGGGGTGCCTGGGTGGCTCAGTGGGTTCAAGCCTCTGCCTTTGGCTCAGGTCATGATCCCAGAGTCCTGGGATTGAGCCCCGCATCAGGCTTTCTGCTCGGGGAGGAGCCTGCTCTCCCCTACCCCACCCCACCCCCTGCCTGCTTCTCTGCCTACTTGTGATCTCTCTCTGTCAAATTTAAAAAAAAAAAAAAAAAAAAAAAAAAACTAAAAGAAAAATAATGTGCTGGTGTGACTCGGTGACTGTAATTCCTTCATAAGGACGTGAGCCGGGGCTGAGGCGCCCATGCTGTGTACGGACAACCTCCATCACTTCACAGATAACCACACTCTACTCCCAGGGCACCGGGAAGAAAGTAGAAGGAAGAACAGTTTAGGAAATCCAGGAAAGCCCCTTGACGGACTGGTCATGCCCGGTTCTTCTTAATGTTTAAGTTTCTGTTGTCTAAGAAGCTTAACCGTGAGAATTTACTGTTCCTTAGTTAAGAATTTTACAATAGTCTTTAGTTCTCTAGCCAGGAGAACTTCACTGATTAGGTTAGATTTTGGTCTCTGATCCTCTATCATTTTCCCTCTTTGGCTTAAGCAGCGAGAGTGAAAATTACATAAAGCTTCCTAGTCATTTTTTCCCCCCCTCTCATATCAAATGATCCGAAATCGTCTTGATTTGTTACCCTCTCTGAAGTGTGAGTTGTAACTGATACTCCGTAGAAGGTCTCTAAATTGAGAACATGACTGAATGCCATTAGCTTCAAATGATCTGCTTTCTCAAATGATTTCAGTCTTAAGCAGAGGCACCTCAGAAATTCTCAGGGTAAAAATGGTTCAGTGTTTTTTCTCTCCATGGTAGAGGGGCTCAATGAACGGCTGCTGGGCTGGTTTACAAAACCGATCTGCCACTGTGATTTTCTGGATGTTCAAGGGGAAACTGAGAGAATTTCAAAGACGGGTAAGGTGAATTTCAAGCGCTGGCTGTAAATTCTCAACTGAAATAGGAAAACCCTCATGGAACACATTTTATTTATTTTATTTTATTATTATTATTATTATTTAATTTATTTTCAGTGTAACAGTATTCATTATTTTTGCACCACACCCAGTGCTCCATGCAATCCGTGCCCTCTCCAATACCCACCATCTGGTTCCCCCAACCGCCCACCCCCCCGCCCCTTCAAAACCCTCAGGTTGTTTTCAGAGTCCAGAGTCTCTCATGGTTCATCTCCCCTTCCAATTTCCCTCAACTCCCTTCTCCTCTCCATCTCCCCATGTCCTCCATGTTATTTGTTATGCTATGCAAATAAGTGAAACCATAAGATAATTGACTCTCTCTGCTTGACTTATTTCACTCAGTATAATCTCTTCCAGTCCTGTCCATGTTGCTACAAAAGTTGGGTATTCATCCTTTCTGATGGAGGCATAATATTCCATAGTGTATATGGACCACATCTTCCTTATCCATTCGTCCGTTGAAGGGCATCTTGGTTCTTTCCACAGTTTGGCGACCGTGGCCATTGCTGCTATCAACACTGGGGTACAGATGGCCCTTCTTTTCACGACATCTGTATCTTTGGGGTAAATACCCAGTAGTGCAATGGCAGGGTCATAGGGAAACTCTATTTTTAATTTCTTTAGGAATCTACAAGTTTTCCAAAGTGGCTGCACCAACTTGCATTCCCACCAACAGTGTAAGAGGGTTTCCCTTTCCCCACATCCCCTCCAACACACGTTGTTTCCTGTTTTGCTAATTTTGGCCATTCTGACTGGTAAAAGGTGGTATCTCAATGTAGTTTTAATTTGAATCTCCCTGATGGCTAGTGATGATGAACATTTTTTTCATGCGTCTGATAGCCATTTGTATGTCTTCTTTGGAGAAGTGTCTGTTCATATCTTCACATTTTTTGATATGATTATCTGTTTTGTGTGTGTTGAGTTTGAGGAATTCTTTATAGATCCTGGATATCAACTATTTGTCTGTACTGTCATTTGCAAATATCTTCTCTCATTGGGTGGGTTGCCTCTTTGTTTTGTTTACTGTTTCTTTTGCTGTGCATTTTAAAAAGGAAACTGATGCAGGCAGGAAGGGTGGGGAGGAGCTCCAAGGAGAGGGCGGGATGAAGGAAACAGGCATCTTTTTTAATATCCCAGGCACTGTGCTTGGCCCTAGAAAACATGAATCTTCTTGACACTCAGGGAGGGCAGCTGTTGTCACACCCCTCTTCAGATGAGGAGCATCAGGTCCAGAAAGGTAAAATACCTTCCTGAAGATCACACAGGAATTCGGTATAAGGGCGGGAAACCGAGTCCTGGCGTCCTAAACTCGAAATCCCAAACAATTCCACGTCAACTTCCTCCCTCCCTTTTAAAGACATTTTACCTTGAAGAAACTAGAATCATAGAATAATAATGCAGGAGGTGTCTGGGTGGCTCAGTTGGTTAAGCGACTGCCTTCAGCTCAGGTCATGATCCTGGAGTCCCAAGATCAAGTCCCGCATCAGGCTGCCTGCTCAGCAGGGAGTTTGCTTCTCCCTCTGATCCCCCCCTCTCTCATGCTTGCTTTCTCCCTCAAATAAATAAATAAAATTTTTTTTTTAAAGAATAACAATGCAGGTAGATTATTGACATGGAAGTTACTGCTGTAGGACTCCTCAGTACAACCTCTATTTGCTACCTCCTACACCAGCCTCCTTGAATCCTGCTGAACCAAGAGTCATTTACCTTGTCTCTCTCTTCTCCATCCTCTCTGAGAAAGACAGCTTGCTCTCACTTCCCTTTAACTTTATTTATTTATTTTTTTAAAAGATTTTATTTATTTATTTGACAGAGAGAGAGCACAAGTAGGCAGAGCAGCAGGCAGAGGGAGAAGGAGAAGGAGGCTCTCCCCTGAGCAAGGAGCCGGATGCAGGGCTCCATCCCAGGACCCTGGGATCATGACCTGAGTGGAAGGCAGACGCCAACAACTGGGGCACCCAGGCATCCCTCCCTTTAACTTTAAAATGCGCTTGAACGTTATCATCAATAATACACTTCCATTCTTACCCCCCCCAATAGAAAAATAATCTGGTATAAATTGAAAAACAACAGGTCAGGTGGGGGCTTTTTTGTTGTTTCAATTCTGTTTTGTGTTTTACTTTATTATATAAAGTAAAATGAAACAGAGATTTTAATAGATTATTCAGGCAAAAAAAAAAAGTAAGTTTAAAATAATTTTTTTTTCACCAGCATGCCTGGACTCTCTTTGATTGCTAAACATATCTGGCCACTTCCTGGTTATTTTAACACTTATTTTTCACCTGAAAAGGGCAACTTTGTTCCCTCTCCCATAGCCTTCCAGATCTCCCCTGTCTCAGACTGAGATTGGCTTGAAAAGCACAGTTCTGAAATAGAGTAGGTCTATCCATAATGCCCATTAATGCCGTGTCCTCTAACCAGACAGCATCATTTATAACCTGAGAGTGAGGTCGGACAGCTCCGTATCTGCAGCCTCAGCTCACCAATTTATGCAGCTGGAGCCAATGACTCAGGCAGTTAGAAATCTCCCAAGGAGCAGTAAACACACACACACACACACACACACACACACACACACACACACACACGGGACTAGAAGTAGATAGAGGTGTTCATATCATAAGAATCAGATCAATGAGGGTATCACCAACTTGAAAAATAAAAATCCAGGAAAACAATCAGGTGAGGGCATGCTTTCATGTCTGAAGGACAAAAGAGAAATAAAATAATCCATAAGGTATTAGTGGCGGGCTTCTTTTTATTTTTTATTTTTTTAATTAACATAGAATGTATTACTAGCCCCAGGGGTACAGGTCTGTGAATCGCCAGGTTTACACACTTTACAGCACTCACCATAGCACACACCCCCCCAATGTCCATAACCCCACCACCCTCTCCCAACACCCACCCCCCCCAGCAACCCTCAGTTTGTTTTGTGAGATTAAGAGTCTCTTCTGGTTCATCTCCCTCCCGATCCCATCTTGTTTCATTTATTCTTAGCGAAATAAGTCCATCGGAGAAAGACAACTCTCATATGATCTCCCTGACATGAGGAAGTGGAGATGTAACATGGGGGGTTGGGGAGTAGGAAAATAATAAATGGCGATGGGTTTCTTAAAGTAGGCTTTACTTCCTCTGACCATTCAGAGTCAGCATGTTCATTTACGTGGAATTCCTGCCCAACCAGGGGTTTGTACAAAACGAGTGCCTGATAAAATTGTGTCAAATTAATAAAGGGGGGGGTGATGTACCATTGAGGGTTCACTGGCTAGTTAGTCTCTGAGAGACGTTCAATATAGCAGTGAATGAGAGAAACCTTAAGTTACCCCCAAAGCAAAGTATTTGATGGAAATTAATAGCTGTAAATAACAATGCTTTGATCTGCTTCATAGGACAATATGCTTGAATGTGCTTGAAGCACAATGACTAATTAAGAAGGATTTGTTAAGGCAGAAAAGTGGGACCCAGGCTGTGGAAATTTTAATTACAGCTGACTAGACACCCACTACCATCTTTAGGGAAGATTCTTCTTTCCTTGACATACTTTATTGAGGCTTGGTGTTATGGTTTCTTCATAAAGACTTAACTCTCTGAATAAAGGAGTCTGCCAGGGGCACCTGGGTGGCTCAGTCGGTTAAGCGGCTGCTTTAAGCACAGGTCGTCGTCCCGGAGTCCTAAGATCTAGTCCCATATCCGGCTCCCTGCTCAGCGGGGAGTCTGCTTCTCCCTCTCCTTCTGCCCCTCGTGTGTGTTCTCCCACTCACTTTTTCTCAAATAAATAAGATACTTCAAAGAGTCTGTCAAAGGCTGAGCAAACATGAAAGACACACTTAAACTGATTCTGAGGAGATTTTTGAATCTCAATTATGGTGGGAATAAAATCTTTAAGGTTTCCAAAAAGAAAAGATAAAACCTGAAACAAAAATGGTTTACCTACAAGGAAATGATACTTAGACCACCTTAGATTTTGTAGCTGCAACACAGAATGGGACCGACGGGAAAGCAGTGTCTGCCACGATAGGAAGAGGAATGAGGGTGGGACCTAGCTATTATGGCATTCAGTTGGAGGGGAAAATAAATGCATTTTTCAGACCCGTAATGACTCATAAAACGTCCCTAAAAAAATGGACCATGTGCTCCAAAGGAGGAAAAATTTTCAAAAAGAGAAGGAAGTGACATATAGGGAATAGTAAAACTCAAATTTAAAAAACATGGAAGGAAAAGGTAGAGTTAGTAAGTGAAAATGGACTAAGGGTTCTGTTTTGTTTAAGGGTCAGGCATAGCTAGAAAACCATATTTGTTAATAAATGTTTATTAAATATTTAGGGGAAACTGAGAGAATAATTATAAGGAATGTGTAATTTCCAAAGCAGTAAGTAGTAAAAAGGAATGAATCAAAAGCTTTTTAATCCAGCAAACCTCTTAAATAGGGAAAAGGAAAGTAATAGTAAAAATATATGGTCATAGTTAGCACATCACTAAACCTAATAAATCTGCTCAAATTAAATTTCCTCATGAAACTCCCGCATGCTTTAAAAAAAAAAAAAACTAACTATATGCTATTTCCTTGAGCCACACTATAAGGAAAATGATACCAAAAAAGTTAAAAATAAAGAGATGGGCAAAATCAGAACAGGAAAAATAAAGCAATAGTGGAAATATTAATAAGAGATAATTTAGTATTCATAGAAGAAAACAATAAATAGGAAAAGGTAGACTATTTTATATAGGTTAGAGCTAACGTTAGCCAAGCAATTTACATGAGAGTTTCATTTAGCCCTTATGAAGAATCCTATAAAGTTGCTACTATTATTATCTTATTTTGCAGACTCATCTGTGATAATTGGAAGGTTGGAGAATTTAAGAAATTTGTCCAAGATCACAAAACTGGTAAATGACAGAGGCAAAGCTTTGTGACTCCAAAATTTATATAATCAATCATTGCATTATATTTTATTTAGAAAGAAAACTTGGAATTCTCTAAGAATACTGAGTTATTGCTTCTTCTGGAGCTGACTGGGTAGGGAAGAGTCTGTCACTCAGTCTTGATCCAGGCAGCAATAACTTACCAGCATGGAGGGTTTGCTCCCTCTTGGGGCACTGGTCTGCCATGTGTTGAGAGTCAGGTCTAAGGGAAGGAGCTGTTGCCTTCCCCAGCCCTGCCAGGTCACAGATGTCTGGCAGGTAGTGGAGGGGAACTGAGAGGGTGGTAGGCCATGAAAATGCTGCACACAGAGTTGTGGGGCTGGCCCTGGTGCATGTGAATATCCCCATGCTGGAGGGACTGTGCTAACTGCCTGGCTCAGTTGGTAGAGCATATTACTCTTGATCTTGGGGTTGTGAGTTCAAGCCCTGCATTGGGCATGGAGCCTACTTGAAACAAAGCAAACAAAACAAGGACCACCATAATGGAGGGAAAGAAAAGAAAAAGTGAGACAGAGAGACTGAAAAAATGAATATATTTATGCATTTAGTCCCTTTCACAGTACTTTTTGGCAGTCTTTGAACAAGAGTCCTCCCATTTTAATTTTGTACAGTGCCCCAAAGATTATGTAGCCAATCCTACTTTATATATATGATATTTAATACATATATAGCCACATATGTTATATACATTATTATATATGTTATATTTATTAGATATGTTATAATAACATTTTTATAATCATGTACAGAGGTGCATGCATGGACACATGTTATATGTGCATATACATTATAATATGTTATAATTTTAAAGATAACAAATGGAGGAGTACCAAAGATCTTGCAATAATTCCTTCGAGAAAAATTTGCGAGTGAGCAAGAAAAAGAAATGGCAAGTGTGAGGAACAGGAAGTGACAGATTAAAAAGATGTTGGAGCTGAGATCAGATGACTTGGTGACTCACTCACTGGCAGTAGGAACAAGGATGGAATCTAAGAGGATTGCCAGGTTTCCAACTTTGATATGCCAGGATAAAAAATACCGGGTATGATGGGCCGGAGGTGCCTGTGGATGGTGCCTTGAAGAGAATGTTGGATTCCATCGATCAGTTGTTTATACCTGGAAGTCAGCTGAGAGATTTGCGTTAGAGATACAGATTTGGGTTTTATCTCCTTAGAGGAGGTACTTCAAACGGTAAAAGATGATCACTCAGTTCCAGTTTAAGAGAGTAAAAATTGAATACAATAATATCTGTTACTATTTTGACTCACCTCTAAGGAGCCCTGAGTCAACCACTGTGCTAAGTGCATTTCCACGTTTGATGTATTTTGCCTCGTGTCTCCCTTTCACTGGCCACTGTTAATATTCTTACTGTGATAATAGAACTTGGGGATCACTTATCTTGTTTGCTTTGTTTGGAGCACCAAGTAAGTGACAACTATATTTTTTGGTATGTTGCTGAAAATAGAGACTGCCTGAATCTTCATGCAGAAAGGTGAAGGCTATTTGTAAGCCTTCCAACGCAAGCGGATACCTCCAAGTGATGCATTCGCTGTGTCTGCTTGGACCTGATGAAAAGGCTATGGCCGCTGAAGTCTAAGCTGGGAGAACAGCCAAGGCCCATTTCACCCTGTGTTCTTACATGTAATCCACCTGCACATGAAGCCCAAAGCAGTGATGGAAACAGGACAGGGAAGTAATTAATACAGGGTTCTTTCCCCTTTCTTCCTTCCTTCCTTCCCTTTTCTCTTTCTTTCTTTCTTTCTTTCTTTCTGTCTGTCTGTCTGTCTTTTTCATATGGCCACCTAATCTTCCTCCATTCCCTCGACTTGTCAGTTTCTCAAGGAAACATGCAGCAAGCAAGGTTCGATTCTGAATCATAACAACGAAACAGATTGGGAATATAAGCTGTCGATCTCTGGGTGTAATAAAAAGGTCTCTTGTCTGAGGACATTTTGGAAGGTAAAATAGTAATCCAACGCCATGCCTCTCTGAACGTACAGGTATTGGATGAAGACTGCCAGGGAAAAGCAGCGCTCTCTTGTGCAGTGTGATCGCAGCTGCTAGTGTAATGCTTAAACACACTGTGAGTGCCCAGGGGACTTCCGTCCCTTGCAGTAAGCCATAAAGGTGGGCCTGTTCCGTGAGCTCTGTGTAGTAAAAACCCTGCATAGCAAATGTCTTCTCTGGTTCTCGTACAAAATGTTCCCAATTATGTCTGGTTTGCTCCGTCGGGAGGAGAGGGGATGTAAGGTCGTCTCTTTATAACTGAAACAGAAGCCTTTAATCAGTACGTACTCTGCAGCTTTATACTATCTCAAACAACCTAATTACTTCTATGGGAAAAAAAAAATCCATCCACATATTCAAATGGTCCACTGGAATCAAACAGCACATAAAAGGGACCGTGAGATTAAAGGGCAAACATATGTGAAGTGGGGGAAGTAACATTTTGTTGCGTTTTTAGATCGAGTTCCCATCTTTTGCTTTCAACTGGGAATCTACTGCTTAGGGACAAGGGATTGTCAGACAATCACGTATCGATCAGGTTATTAATAAGCTGTGTTCGTATATCCCGCCACTTATCACTATTCTCCTTCCTCTGGTCCCTTTTTGGGCTAGTTGCTCTATTGGGGAGAATAAATAAGATGTTCTTCCCGTAATTTCCATAGAGTTTGCGAGAATGCTTTGTGACTGATGACTCACTCCTGGTCCAGTCGGCTACAACCGAACAATTGCAATGCTCTGGAGAATTTTATCTGAATGAATTTTATGGGGATTCTGAAATAAGCAAAACCACGAGAGATAATTGGTGAGTGAGAGCAGGCATTAGGAAGCAAGGCTTCGAAGCAGGTACTGG
This sequence comes from Mustela erminea, assembly GCF_009829155.1. Taxonomy (NCBI): domain Eukaryota; kingdom Metazoa; phylum Chordata; class Mammalia; order Carnivora; family Mustelidae; genus Mustela; species Mustela erminea. The sequence continues at coordinate 33,424,689 of NC_045631.1, forward strand.
GAAATAATCCCATTTATTTCTAAACCGAGGTCATGTTTTATGCTTGGAAATTGATTTTAAAGGTGGTTGTTGGATATATGAGAGAAAACCCTGAAGTTACATCCTTTCACTCTGTTGGCTTTGGGATGAATGCCTGATAGCCACAGGGCAGGCACCCATGTTTTTGCACTGTTTTTCATAGCGTGGAATTGTGCACTCCATACGGCAGCAATGACTAAGGATAGCAAAATCGTGACTATGTGTTAAGCACTTTATGCACTTTACTTTTCTCAGCAACCCTCTAAGGCAGATACTATTATCATCCCTACAAAGGCTGTAATTTCCTCAAGGTTCCATAGCTGGTTTCTTGTATGCTAGCAATTATAAATGAGAAAACTCTTTTTTTTTTTTTTTTTAAGATTTTATTTATTTATTTGACACAGAGAGAGAGAGAGAGAGCGATCACAAGTAGACAGAGAGGCAGGCAGAGGGGGAAGGAGAAGCAGGCTCCCTGTTGAGCAGAGAGCCTGATGTGGGGCTCGATCCCAGGACCCTGAGATCATGACCTGAGCCAAAGGCAGAGGCTTTAACCCACTGAGCCACCCAGGTGCCCCCAAAATGAGAAAACTCTTGATAAACTGAATAAAGGCTCTCCACTGAATAAAGGCTCTACACTGGAAGGCTGATAACTGGGTTCAGGGAGCAGATGGAGTGTTTCTGAGGAATCAGGAAGTAGAAACCTGGCGATTCACAGACCTGTACCCCTGGGGATAAAAATACATTGTATGTTTATAAAAAATTTTAAAAATTAATTAAAAAATTGTTTGCATTAAATATGTGAATGAAAGCCAAAAAAAAAAAAAAAAACCTTACTATTTCACAAAAAAGTAAAAAAGAAAGTAAAAAAAAAAAAAAGAAACCATGGCAGCAAGCATCTGGTCATGGTCATGCTAAAAAGGAGAAGTTTGCAGTTGTCATGCATCTGTCCCATGGCTGTACTTGGATGGGGAGAGAATAGGCCTCCTGCCAAATGCTCTTGGAGTTGGAATCAGTTATCTGGATTTGTACCATCTTGCCAAAAGAGGTAAATACACAAAGAAGGAAACATACTTGTTAAAAGGAGATCAGGGTGTTCTTAGGAAAGAGGGAAGTGAACACCATGTGGCCGTAATTGTCAATGCTTGATCTCACACTGGGGCCGTACTGGAGTCCCATGCACTTAAGCACTTCCAGAATATATATATGGACAATCTGTTCCCAGCTCAGTAGTAAATGTTCTTATATCTCACATGTAGGTATATGCATATACATATATTTATAAATATATATATACACACACACATGCACACACACACACACACTTAGGAAATTAGTATTAAAAAATTAGGAAGGTTTAAATCTCAGGATAGAAATTTATTTTATTTTATTATTATTATTATTTAATATTTTATTTATTTATTTGAGAGAGAGACAGTGAGAAAGCATGAGCGAGGAGAAGGTCAGAGGGAGAAGCAGACTTCCCCATGGAGCTGGGAGCCCGATGCGGGACTCGATCCCGGGACTCCGAGACCATGACCTGAGCCGAAGGCAGCCGTCCAACCAACTGAGCCACCCAGGCGTCCCTAGAAATTTATTTTAAACTTTAGTTCTTTGAAGTCATTTAACCTCTTTGTTGAGTATAAATGAATTTATCCTCATTTTTTTTTTTTTTTCACGGACACTTACCATTTTGTCATAGACCTGAAAGATCCCGAGTGTCTGTACGGTCTTTTATCTTTCACACTTGCAAGATGAAAAAGTTTTAGAGATGTGTTTCTTAACCACGTGAATATAGTCAACACTACTGAACTGTACACTTACAAATGGTTAAGACAGCAAACCTTATGTTACTTTTTTTTTTTTTTACAACAATTGAAAAAAGTGAAATCAGTCCAGATTTTTCCTTTAGGAAAAAGTTGCTTTTTCATTATAAATGCATATGTCCTTCATGACTCAGTTGAGGCACAGGTCCAATCTGCCGTACGCCTGCAGCTGAATGATGTACTATTAATATACAGGTAAAGGTGCTTTACAATCTCAGGTGAGTGCATTAGCCATGCCAAGGTGATACACAACAGAATGCTCTGTTATACTCCATTTTTCAGATTTTTCCTCAAAATCATATTAAGCATGATATACTAAACACGATATACTCTAGAGCATTATGTCTTCCCTTCTAATGCTATCAGAGTTAATTTCCTGAACATCTTGACTTTAATTACCTCTTCAATACCTGATGTAGAACTTTTTGCTAAAGTAGGAAATAGGGAAAATTAGATTGTTAGAAATCTTCTTTTTTCTTTTTAATTCATCTTTTTTTTTTTTTTCTTTACCTGAGCGCAGAGGTGACTCAAGCATTCTGCAGGCTATAATTTGAAACACTGCCCAGAAGGATTATTCGTCTACCCCAGACATATGCCTTTGAGAGTCTGGACTGCCTCTGCCTCTCTTAATCATAGCTTTGCTCTGTGATACGGTGCATACAGGATACTTGTAACACTCCTCTGCCAGCCATTCATTCCCAGTTTCCAAGCATATGTGACGCTTAGTAGCCACATTACACTTTCCAATTGTAATTCAAATAGGAACAGGCTGGATATTTAGTTGAGCATTCCAAATCAGTAGAGGCCACCAAATAGTGATGGATTTTAAGAAGCATCTTCTAGAATATAGAGAATTTGAATTTTATTAAGATTGAAACATGGGGAAAAGTGAAACCAGTATTTGTTATCCTGTCCAGTCAAAGCAGCAGTTCTTGTAAGAATATGAGACTTTTATATCCCAGCAAGAGACTGAAATAAGAGTAAGGCTATGAAATTGATCACAGTGATATATTAATAAGTGCCAAATTGTCATGTGAAAAAAGATATGCTTCCTTCAGGAGAAGGCGTGGTGCTTATTGGAACAAATAAAACAATACCTTGAATTAAATATATTTCTTCCTTATAAAATAAAGTAGGCAGCAGGGCATGTCCTAGGCCAGAGGGCAGCAAATTTACTAGGTTCTACTTATGAACCTTGCCGTCTTTCTCCGGGGCCTTTACCTCAGTAAGAGTTATTAAAAGTTATGTTCAAACTACAAACTGTCTTGTCATTGCACACTTGAAGTGAGGGGGTGGTGGGGGAGAGCTTTGGTAACTCTTTGCCCATAGGTCCTTGCCAACTAGAAAAGAAAACAAAGTTAAGGGACACATCCTAGGATCCGGACATCTGTTTAATCAAGACAAAATGTAATTGGCCTGCCAGGCTGGTGGGCTTTTCTTTCTCCCCTGGAATATTGCCATTTTTACTTTGATTCCTACTGTATCTCTTGTCTCCATACTTCATCTTTTGTCATTGTTTGACTTTCTTTTATTTTTATCTCTCTTTTTATACCTTGTGAAAATATTCCATTCTTAATTGATCTCTTAAAAATTTTTGCTAATTCTAGGGGCGCCTGGGTGGCTCAGTGGGTTAAAGCCTCTGCCTTCGGCTCAGGTCATGATCTCAGGGTCCTGGGATCAAGCCCCACATCGGGCTCTCTGCTGAGCAGGGAGCCTGCTTCCCCCCGCCCCCTCCCCCGACTACTTGTGATCTCTGTCTGTCAAATAAATAAATAAAATCTTTAACATTTTTTTGCTAATTCTAAATCTGCTTTCCCCCCTCTTTACTGTTTTTCCCATGCCACCCATTTGTTCTTGTCTTGTAACTCATCTATAAAAGCATAAATGTAGCTCCCTGTAAGGTAATAATTTCTTTAATTATGAGAATCACCTCAGAGTATTTTTCCAGCACTTAATTTTTTTCTCAATTTTTCTTCATTTTAATCTACTCAGCTATCTATGCTTTCTCTACTAATATTTTTCTTGCCATTCTGCTCTTAAATTTGTTTTATTTTCGTATGTGACTACATGATTGGTAGCCGTGAGAATCTGTGTCATTAACAGGATATTTTAAGAGCCCTCTTCTGCTCACATATTCTTGTAACTGCCATGCTTTCTTCCCCTGATGGATATGCTACCTATTCCAAGATAATTTCTTTTTTTTTTTTTAAAGATTTTATTTGACAGACAGAGTTCACAAGTAGGCAGAGAGGCAGGCAGAGAGAGAGAGAGAGAGAGAGAGGAAGCAGGCTCGATGTGGGGGTGGATCCTGATACGGGGCTCGATCCCAGGACCCTGAGATCATGACCTGAGCTGAGGGCAGAGGCTTTAACCCACTGAGCCACCCAGGCTCCCCCAAGATAATTTCTTAAAAAACCCTTGGGAGATTTAACTTTGGGCGATATTCTGCCTACTTTATTTTATAAGGAAGAAATATATTTAATTCAAGGTATTGTTTTATTTGTTCCAATAAGCACCATGCCTTCTCCTGAAGGAAGCATATCTTTTTTTGCATGACAATTTGGCATTTATTAATATATCACTGTGATCAATTTCATAGCCTTACTCTTATTTCAGTCTCTTGCTGGGATATAAAAGTCTCATATTCTTACAAGAACTGCTCAGGCTAAGACATTTTGTTCTTGCATATGTTAAGTCTCAACTTCAATGTCGTAGACTCTGAGCATTTTTTTTTTATAGTGGACATATACTATTATTCTAGCTTCCTGTTGTACATGTAGTGATTTGACAATTACATATATTATGAAATGCTCACCCCGATAAGCATAATTATAACCTATCATCAGATAGTGCTATTACAGTGCTATTGACTGTATTCCCTGTGCTGTACTTTTCACCTCTGTGACTTTTTTTTTATCATGGGAAGTTTATAACTCTTTGTCTCCTTCACCTATATCACCCACCCCACTACTCCCATCCCCTCTAGCCAACCACCCATTTGTTTCTGCATTTATGAGTCTCTTTCTCTTGACTCCGCTAGCTCCTCCCAGTAGGGACTACCGTAACCCTTTGGTATTCTTGCTAGTTTGACCTTTGCCACACAGATACCATGTCAGGCTTGCTCGCTTCGCTTAGCACGATCTTCGTTCACAACAGATGTTCTTGAACAAAGATACTAGACATACCTGATTCACTGGGATGGTGTTGCTTCTTTTTATCATAATCTTCAGTTTTTATTTCAGGAGCTCTGGATTTTTGACATTCGTCTCCCTTAGTTCCTTTGACAAATTAAATAAACTCTTATGTCATGAGTCAGAAGACGGGGCACTTCTGGTGAGAAGACACTTCTTCCAAGGTGGTGAAAGATGCACTCTACCCAGCGTCTGAGGACACTGACACGACACTCATATTAAGTTGTTTCTATAGAGGGTGTTGCTTCAGCACCCTTGAAGTTATGTTAAGGTTGCATCCTCAACATAAATGAAGGCTTAGAGATTACACTTCGGAATGTCCTCTCAGTTACCACCATCTTGCCACAAAACTATAAATCAGTTTAGATTTCTCACAACAACCTCCCCTTTCAGTGTCTTTTCCTCTACCCATAGTATCTTCAAGGCAATCAAAGTTTTTTTTCTGTCATGCATCTCAAGACTCTTCCAGTTTTTGCCATTATCAATTCCAAAGACACTTGTGTATTTTAAGGTATTTGTTATAGCAGCACCCCACTTCCCAGAACCAAATCTGTGTTGATTTCCTAAAGTACAACAAGCTAGTGGCTTACACAACAGAAATTCATTGTCTCATGGCTCTGCAACCCGGAAGTCTAAAATCAAGGTATTGGCAGGGCCATGCTCTCCCCGAGGGCAGTAAGATCTGTCTCAGGTCAACTTCCCTATGTAATTATCTTGTAACCAGATATTGGAAGGCCCATGATCTCTCCAAGGGCAATAGGAAAAGATCTGTTCCAGATCAGTTTCTGTCTGTGGTTATTTTGTATCCAGATTTCTGCTTTTTATAAGCCCACTGGCTATATTAGATTAGTCCCATCCTATTGACTTTAACTTGATGATCTCTGTAAGCACTTCATTTCCAAATAAAGTCTCATTCTTAGGTATCGTAGGTTAGGACCCAAACATATCTTTTTTGTTTTAAGTTTTTATTTTAATCAGCTGGTGCTCATCGCAAGTGCACTTTCTAATCCCCATCACCTATTTCATCCACCCCACCCCCCACCTCCGCTCTGGTAACGATCAGTTTGTTCTCTACAGTAAAGAGTCTGTTTCATGGTTTGCATCTCTCCTTTCCCCCCCTTGGCTCATTTGTTTTGTTTCTTAAATTCCACATATGAATGAAATCATATGGCATTTGTCTTTCTCTGACTGACTTGTTTCACTTAGCATTATATTCTTTTTTTTATTGCCACACAATGTATTATTTGCTTCAGGAGTACAGGTCTGTGAATCATCAGTCTTACACAATTCACAACACTCACCATAGCATATACCCTCCCCAATATCCATAACCCTGGCACCCTACCCCTCCCCTCCAATCCTCCCCAGCAACCCTTAGTTTGTTTCCTGAGATTAAGAGTCTCTTATGGTTTGTCTCCTTTCCAGGTTCCATCTTGTTTCAGTTTTTCCCTCCCTACCTCACATAAGCCCCTGCCCTGCCTCTCAAATTCCTCATATCAGAGAAATCATGATAATTGTCTTTCTCTAATTGACTTATTTTGATTAGCACAGTACCCTCTAGTTCCATTCATGTTGCTGCAAAAGGCAGGATTTCGGGTTTTTTGATGGCTGCATGGTATTCCATTGTATATATGTACCACATTTTCTTTATCCAGTCATCTGTTGATGGACATCTAGGTTCTTTCCATAGTTTGGATATTGTGGACATTGCTGCTATAAATATTCAGGTGCACGTGTCCCTTTGGATCACTACATTTGTATCTTTAGGGTAAATACTCAGTAGTGCAATTCGTGGGTCATAAGGTAGCTCTATTTTCAACTTTTTGAAGAACCTCCATGCTGTTTTCCAGAGTGGCTGTACCAGCTTGCACTCCCACCAAGAGTGTAGGAGCATCCCCCTTTATCTGGATCCTCACCAACATCTGTCATTTCCTGACTTGTTAATTTTGGCTATTCTGACTGGTGTGTAGTGGTATCTCACTGTGGTTTTGATTGTATTTCCCTCATGACAACAATGTTGAGCACTTTTTCATGTGTCTGTTGGCCAGTTGGATGTCTTCTTTGCAGAAATCTCTCTTCATGTCTTCCGCCCATTTCTTGATTGAATTATTTGTTCTTCACATATTGAGTTTGATAAGTTCTTTATAGATTTTGGATACTAGCCCTTTATCTGATATGTCATTTGCAAATATCTTCTCCCATTCTTCAGTTGTCTTTTTATTTTGTTGACTGTTTCTTTTGCTGTGCAAAAGCTTTTTATCTTGATGAAGTCCCAATAGTTCATTTTTGCCCTTCCTTCCCTTGCCTTTGGCGATGTTTCTAGGAAGAAGTTGCTGCAGCTGAGGTCGAAGACGTTGCTGCCTGTGTTCTCTTCAAGGATTTTGATGAATTCCTTTCTCACATTGAGGTCTTTAATCCATTTGGAGTCTCCCTCTCTCTATATATATATATATATATTTTTTAAAGATTTTATTTATTTATTTGACAGACAGAGATCACAGGTAGGCAGAGAGGCAGGCAGAGAGAGAGGAAGGGAAGCAGGCTCCCTAACGAGCAGAGAGCCCGACGTGGGGCTCAATCCCAGGACCCTGGGACCATGACCCGAGCCAAAGGCAGAGGCTTTAACCCACTGAGCCACCCAGGTGCCCCATTTGGAATCTATATTTGTGTGTGGTGTAAGGAAATGGTCCAGGTTCATTTTTCTGCATGTGGCTGCCTAATTTTCCCAATACCATTTATTGAACAGACTGTCTTTTTTCCATTGGACATTCTTTCCTGCTTTGTCAAAGATTAGTTGACCATAGAGTTGAGTGTCCATTTCTGGGCTCTCTATTCTGTTCCATTGATCTATGTGTCTGTTTTTGTTCCAGGATCATACTGTCTTGATAATTACAACTTTGGAATAGAGCTTGAAGTCTGAAATTGGGGTGCCACCAACTTTGGCTTTCTTTTTCAACATTCCTTTGGCTATCTGGAGTCTTTTCTGGTACCATATAAATTTTAGGATTATGTGTTCCATTTCCTTGAAAAAAATTGATGGTGTTCTGATAGGGGTTACATTAAACATATAGATTGCTTAAGGTAGCATAGACATTTTCACAATATTTGTTCTTCCAATCCATGAGCATGGAACATTTTTCCATTTCTTTGCATCTTCCTTAATTTCTCTCATGAGTACATTATAGTTTCTGAGTGCAGACTGTTTGCCTCTTTGGTTAGGTTTGTTCCTAGGTATCTTATGGTTTGGGGTGCAATTGTAAATGGGATCAACTCCTTAATTTCTCTTTCTTCTGTCTTGCTACTGGTGTATAAAAATGCAACTGATTTGTGTGCATTGATTTTCTATCCTAACACTCCACTGAATTCCTATCTCAGTTCTAGCAGGTTTAGAGTGGAGTTTTTTGGGTTTTCCACATAAAGTACCATATCATTGGCAAAGAGTGAGAGTTTGACTTCTTCTTTGCCAATTCAGATGCTTTTTGTTTCTTTTTGTTGTCTGCTAAGGCTAGGACTTCTAGTACTATGTTGAATAGCAGTGGTGGTAGTGGACATCCCTGCTGTGTTCCTGACCTTAGAGGAAAAGCTCTTAGTTTTTCCCCATTGAGAATAATATTTGCTGTGGGTTTTTCATAGATGACTTTGTGGTATGTACCCTCTATCCCTACTGTGAAGAGTTTTGATCAAGAAAGGATGCTGTACTTTGTCAAATGCTTTTTCAGCATCTACTGAGAGTACCATATGGTTCTTGTTCTTTCTTTTATTAATGTATTGTATCACAATGATTAATTTGTGGATGTTGAACCAAACTTACAGCCCAGGAATAAATCCCACTTGATCATGGTGAATAATCCTTTTAATGTACTGTTGGATCCTATTGGCTAGTATGTTGGTGAGAATGTTTGCATCCATGTTCATCAAGGATATTGGTCTGTAATTTTCATTCTTGCTGGGGTCTTTGATTTTGTGATCAAGGTAATGCTGGCCACATAAAATGAGTTTGGACGTTTTCCTTCCACTCTATCTTTTGGAACAGTTTCAAGGAGAATAGGTATTAATTCTTTTTTAAACGGTTGGTAGAATTCCCCTGGGAAGCTGTCTGTCCCTGGGCTCTTGTTTGTTGAGAGATTTTTGACCACTGCTTCAATCTCCTTACTGGCTATGGGTCTGTTCAGCTTTTCTATTTCTTCCTGGTTCAGTTTTGGTGGTTTATATGTTTCCAAGAATGTATTTATTTCTTCCAGATTGTCAAATTTGCTGGTGTAGAGTTGCTTATAATATGTTCTTATAACTGTTTGTACTTCTTTGGTGTTGGTTGTGATCTCTCCTCTTTCATTCATGATTTTATTTATTTGGGCGCTTTTTCTTTTCTTTTTGAGAAATCTGGCCAGGGTTTGTCAATTTTATTAATTCTTTCAAAGAATTTTTTTCTTCAAAAAAGAATTTTATTAATTCTTTCAAGAATTATGAATCATAATTTCATTGATTCATTCTACTGTTCTTTTGGTTTCTATTTCATTGACTTCTGCTCTGATCTTTATGATTTCTCTTCTCCTGCTGGATTTTGGCTTTCTTTACTATTCTTTCTCAGCTCTTTAGGTGTAGGGTTAGGTTGTATACTTGAGACCTTTCTTATTTCTTGAGAAAGGCTTTTATTATTGCTATATACTATATATTATTGCTATATACTTTCCTCTCAGCACCACCTTTGCTGTGTCCCACAGATTTTGAACAGTTGTGTTTTCATTTTCATTTGTTTCTATGATTTTTTTTCAATTCTTCTTTACTTTCCTGGTTGAGCCATTCATCCTTTAGTAGGATGCTCATTAGCCTCCATGTATTTGAGTTCTTTCCAACTTTCCTCTTGTGGTTGAGTTCTAGTTTCAAAGCATTGTGGTCAGAAAATATTCAGGGAATGATCCCAGGCTTTTCGTACTGTTAAGACCTCACTTGTGGCCCAGGATGTGATCGATTCTAGAGAATGTTCCATGTGCACTAGAGAAGAATGTGTATTCTGTTGCTTTGGGAATGGAATGTTCTATATATAACTGTGATGTCTGTCTGGTCTAGTGTGTCATTTAAAGCCTTTATTTTCTTGTTGATCTTTTGCTTGGATGATCTGTCCATTTCAGTGAGGGGGGTGTTAAAGTCCCCTACTATTGCTGTATTATTGTCAATGTGTTTCTTAGATTTTGTAATGAATTGGTTTATATAGTTGGCTGCTCCCATGTTAAGAGTATAGATATCTAAAATTGTTAGATCTTCTTGTTGGACAGACCCATTGAGTATGATATAGTGTCCCTTCTCATTTCTTATTATATTCTTTAGCTTAAAATTTAATTGATCTGATATAAGGATTGCAGCTGCTGCTTTCTTTTGATGTCCATTAGCATGGGAAATTGTTTTCCACCCCCTCACTTTACATTTGGAGGTGTCTTTGGGTCTACAATGAGTTTCTTACAGACAGCATATCTATGGGTCTTGTTTTTTTTTTTTAATCCATTTTGATACCATATGTCTTTTAATTGGAGCATTTAGCCCATTTACATTCAGGGTAACTATTGAAAAATATGAATTTAGTGCCACTGTGTTGCCTGTAAGGTGACTGTTACTGTATATTGTCTCTGTTCCTTTCTGGTCTGTTACTTTTAGGCTCTCTCTCTCTGCTTAGAGGACCCCTTTCAGTATCTCCTGAAGGGATGGGTTGGTGTTGCAAATTCTTTTAATTTTTGTTTGTCCTGGAAGCTTTTTATCTCTCCTTCTGTTTTTCAGTGGTAACCTAGCTGGATATAGTACTGTTGGCTGCATATTTTTCTCATTTAATGCTCTGAATATATTTCTTTCTGGCCTGCCAGGTCTCTGTGGATAGGTCTGCTTTCAATCTAATATTTCTACTGTTGTATGTTATAGACCTCTTGTCCCAAGCTGCTTTCAGGATTTTCTCTTTGTCACTCAGACTTGTAAGTTTTACTATTAGATGACAGTGTGTTCACCTATTTTTATTAAATTTAAGAGGGGAGTGTTCTATGAGCTTCCTGGATTTTGATGCTTATTCCCTTTGCCAATTTAGGAAAATTCTCAACTACAATTTGCTCAAATATACTTCTGCCCCTCACTTTCTTCTTCTTCTGGGTTCCCAATTATTCTAATGTTGTTTCATCTTACAGTATCAGTTATCTCTCAAATTCTCCCCTCATGGTGCCCTCTCTTTTTCTCAGCTTCTTTATTCACCATCATTTGGTCTTCCATATCACTAATTCTCTCTTCTGCCTCATTTGGCAGTAAGAGCCTCCATTTTTTATTGCAACTCATTAATAGCTTTTTTAAAATTTCAAACTGGTCTTTTATCCATTTTGAGTTTATCTTTGTGTACGGTGTAAGAGAATGGTCGAGTTTCATTCTTCTACATATAGCTGCCCAGTTTGCCCAGCACCATTTATTGAAGAGACTGTCTTTTTTCCACTGCATATTTTTTCCCGTTTTGTCGAAGATTATTTGACCATAGAGTTGAGGGTCCATATCTGTGCTCTCTCCTCTGTTCCACTGGTCTATGTGTATGTTTTTTCCCAGTACCATGCTGTCTTGGTGATCACAGCTTTGTAGTAAAGTTTGAAATCAGGTAACGAGATGCCCCCAGTTTTATTTTTGGTTTTCAACATTTCCTTAGCGATTCGGTGTCTCTTCTGATTCCACACAAATTTTAGGATTATTTGTTCCAGCTCTTTGAAGAATACTGGTGGAATTTTGATCGGAATAGCATTAAAAGTATAGATTGCGCTAGGCAGTATAGACATTTTAACAATGTTTATTCTTCTGATCCAAGAGCATGGAATAGTCTTCCATCTTTTTGTGTCTTCAATTTCTTTCATGAGTGTTCTGTAGTTCCTTGAGTACAGATCCTTTACCTCTTTGGTTAGGTTTATTCCCAGGTATCTTATGGTTCTTGGTGCTATAGTAAATAGAATTGATTCTCTAATCCCTACCATTGCACTACTGGGTATTTACCCCAAAGATACAGATGTAGTGAAAAGAAGGGCCATCTGTACCCCAATGTTTATAGCAGCAATGGCCACGGTCACCAAACTGTGGAAAGAACCAAGATGCCCTTCAACTGACAAATGGATAAGGAAGATGTGGTCCATATACACTATGGAGTATTCTGCCTCCATCAGAAAGGACGAATACCCAACTTTTGTAGCAACATGGACGGGACTGGAAGAGATTATGCTGAGTGAAATAAGTCAAGCAGAGAGAGTCAATTATCATATGGTTTCACTTATTTGTGGAGCATAACAAATAGCATGGAGGACATGGGGAGATAGAGAGGAGTAGGGAGTTGGGGGAAATTAGAAGGGGAGGTGAACCATGAGAGACTATGGACTCTGAAAAACAATCTGAGGGTTTTGAAGGGGCGGGGGGTGGGAGGTTGGGGAAACCAGGTGGTGGGTATTATAGAAGACACAGATTGCCCTCTATAATTGGAGGATTGGGTGTGGTGCAAAAATAATGAATACTGTTATGCTGAAAATAAAAAATAAGTTAAAAAAAATTTCAAGCTGGTTATATTTTAGTTCTTTTATTTCTCCAGAAAGGGATTTTATGTCTCCAGAAAGGGAACCTCTAGTATCTTCCATGCCTTTTTTGAGCTCAGCTAGCACATGGATAATTGTCATTTTGAACTCTAGTTCTGACATCTTACTAATGTCCATATTGGTTAGGTCTCTAGCCATCAACACTGCCTCTTGTTCTTTTTTTTTTTTTTTTTTGAGGTGGGTTTTTCCACCTTGTCATTTTATCCAGATAATAGATGAATGAGAGAACAAAATATTAAAAGTGTAGCAACAATCCCAGAAAAATATACACTAACCAAATCAGAAGAGACCCAAAACTGGGGGGAGAAGAAAGGAGGGGAACAAAAATTATATATATATATATATATATATATATATATATATATATATATATATATGAATAAAACAGAGCTGGTGAATAGAAGAGAGCCACACACTTGATTTTGGGTATATTTTGGTCTATTAGAAGAATCTTCCAAAATTTTAAAGAAAGAAAAACATATGTATATGTATATGTGTGTGCAAAAATAAGGGTAAACATGATAAAGGGATGCTATATGACTGTAACGGTGAAAATTTTAAAAGATTCTAAAAAGGGGCACCTGAGTTCAGTGGCTTAAGCCTCTGCCTTCAACTCAGGTCATGATCTCAGAGTCCTAGGATTGAGGCCCTCATCGGGCTCTCTGCTCAGTAGGGAGCCTGCCTCCCCCCCTCTCTTTCTCTGCCTGCCTACTTGTGATCTCTCTTTCTGTCAAATATGTAAACAAAATCATTTTAAAAATATTCTAAAAAAGGAATTGATAAGATAATAATTTGGTTTAAAGTAGAAAAAAAGGAGGGGGGGGAAGGATAGAATGTGACCAACCTGGAGACTAGAACAAAGCCATATGTTAGATTTAGGGTATATCTTGAAGAAATAAATTTTGAAGAATAAATTTTAAATAAAGAAAAACCTATATGTATACAAAAAAATACGGTTAAATACAATGAAGGCATAGAATATAACAATGAAATTGTTAAAAGATTTTTAAAAAAGTTATCGGTAAGATAAAATAGTTTAAAAAGTTTAAAATAGGGGTGCCTGGGTGGCTCAGTGGATTAAGCCGCTGCCTTCGGCTCAGGTCATGATCTCAGTGTCCTGGGATCGAGTCCCGCATCGGGCTCTTTGCTCAGCGGGCGCCTGCTTCTCTCTCTCTCTCTGCCTGACTCTCCGCCTACTTGTGATTTCTCTCTCTGTCAAATAAATAAATAAAATCTTTAAAAAAAAAAAAGTTTAAAATATGAAAGAGGAGGAGCGCCTGTGTGGCTCAGCTGTTAAGCATCTGCCTTTGGCTCAGGTCATGATCTCAGGGTCCTGAAATTGAGCCCTGCATCGGGCTCCCTGCTCAGTGGGAAGCCTGCTTCTCCCTCTCCCACTCCCCCTGCTTGTGTTCCCTCTCTAGCTGTGTCTCTCTCCGCCAAATAAATAAAAAAAGTCTTACAAAAAATAGGAAAGAGGAAAAATTTAAATAAATAGAATAAGAAAAAAAATTTAAAAAATTAACTTTGAAAGTTAATGATGGGAAAAGAGCCATGAATTCTATGTGTTACATTCCCCCAGCTCTGGAGTTCTGCATTTGTCATTGATCTGTGAACTTGGTCTTGGTTGGATGTTCTTGCTAATCTTGTTGGGGAGTGGCCTGTTGCAGTAATTCTCAAATGTCTTTGTCTAAGGTGGAATTGCACAACCAGGGTACCAGGCTAAGTAATCTGCTTAGGTTTGGCTCCGGTGCTTTTGTTCTCTGAATGCTTTCCATACAGCTTTGGAGGTAGAGAATAAAGATGGCAGCCTCCCAATATCTGGCCCTGAGGAGCCAAGAGCTTGGGGCACTACTCCTCAGTGCACTCTCAGAGAAAAGCAGTCAATCCTGCCGACCTCCCTGGTCTCGAGTCACACTCAGAGCTCACCTGGCCTGTGACTGAGCATTTCTGTCTCTGGTGCATGGCCCCGTTTGGAGTCTCCAAACCCAGCATATTCCTGCAGTGCATTTCTGCACCACTTTCTCAGTAGAGGAAGGTGAATCTCCCTGGGTCTGACACTTGTGGGGTCCCTGCTTGAAGAGCAGTGACCCGACTGTGCCTTGGATCACAGTTTAATGAAACCCCAAGTTGAGAGCCCCCACCTTGGCACTGTCTCTGTAGCCAGCTTCCCTGCCTTGATATCTGGGAGCTCTTCCACACTCATACACTCATGGTGATTCTGTGATCCTGTGGGTCCTGAGACCAGACTGTCCCTGCGAGGGCTCCACCCTCCACTTAGCCTCTGGAGCAAGGTCCCTCAGTAGAGCAAACTTCTAAAAGTTACAGTTTTGTGCTCCATTGCTCTACCGCTTGCTGCAACCTGCAGTGTCTCTTCCATATATTGCCTAAGATTCACTTCTCCACATGTCCGACCTTCCAGTTAGTGGTGGCTTTTCTGTTCCTAGAATTGCTGCTCTTCTTCTCTTCAGTATCTTGTTGAGTTTGTTGGTGTTCAGAATGGTTTGATAATTATCTAGCTGAACTCTTGGATTCTAATGATATTTAAGTCTACCATTCTTCCACCATCTTGCCTCACTTAGCATTACATTTTCTTAGCTCCATTCATGTCATTGCAAACGCCAAGATTTCATTCTTTATTACAGCTAAAAAATACTCCATTATGTGTGTGTATATAGATAGGTAGATAGATAAAAAAGATGTCTCTCACACACGCATACACACACACGGAATCTTCTTATCTTCTTTATCCATTCATCAATCAATTGATGGACATTTGTGCTGCTTCCATATCTTGGCTAATGGAGTTAATGCTGATATAACCATCAGGGTGTATGTATCCCTTTGAATTAGTGTTTTTGTATTCCTTGGGTGAATACTTAGTAGTGCAATTGCTAGATTATAGAGTAGTTCTATTTTAACAGAAGCCTCCATACTATTTTCCAGAGTGGCTGATGAGTTTGCATTCCTACTAACAGTACATAAATTTCCTTTTTCACCATATCCTTGCCAATACCTGTTGTTTCTTGTGGTTTTGATTTTAGCCATTCTGACAGGTGTCAGGTGATATCTTGTTGCAATTTTGATTTGCATTTCCCTGATGATCAGTGATATTGAGCATCTTTTCATGTGTTTGTTGGCCATCTGGATGTCTTTGGAGAAGTGTGTTACATTCATTTTTTAATTGGATTATTTGGGGGTTTTTTTGGATATTAAGTTTTATAAGTCTTTTATATATATTGGATACTAACCCTTGATCGGATATGTCATTCGCAAGTATCTTTTCCCTCCAATTCTGGAGGTTGCCTTTTTAGTTTGTTGATTGTTTCCTTCGCTGTGCATAAACTTTTTGTTTTGATGTAGTCCTAATAGTTTATTTTTGCTTTTGTTTCCTTTGCTACAGATAATGTTAGAGAAATTACTGCCTGTGCTTTTTTTCTAGGATTTTTACAGTTTAAATATAGTTTTTTTGAAGGACACAATGCAGCCTAAAATATTAGCACTAGAGTTTATGAAAAAATGCATAGTTCTTTTAGTGAAGTGAATTCTGTGTGGTCAATTTGTAAGTTTACAATTGATATACAATATCACATTATCATAATTCTTAATTTACATCAAGTAAATCAGTAGTCTGGACCAATTATAACCTACAAGCCAAATCTGGATTGGTTTTTCTTTTTATAAATAAAGTTTTATTGGAACACAGATGTGCTCATTTATTCATATTTTTTCTGACTGCTTTCCCACTGAAATGGTAGAGTTTAGTAGTTGCTGTAGAAATTCACTGAACTGTAAAGCATAAAATTGTTGTCCCTTTAAAGAAGAGGTTTGCAGACCTCTGATTCAAATAATAACTCTCTTATTGTGTGTTGGCCATGCTTCAGCTCTGTGTTCTGTGTTTCACTTACTACAGTTCACTTAACTCTGATTATTCCCTTTGTAATAAGTGAGGGAACTGAGTACTAAACAGTTAACATTTTTGCCCAAGATCAAATAGCTAGTAAAGCGTGGGATTAGAATAAAATCCTTGTGGATTCCAAACATCCAGTTTCTTTCTACTAAACTGTATCCCCATGATATAAAGCACCTTGTTATCTGTGGTGTAATAAGAAAGATATTTGATTTTTATCCCCAGTTCCTGGCACCCTTGATGCTCTTACCTCTGAATTTCCTGAGTGATAAAGGTAACAGGAATATCTTCTGTTCTAATGAGATGACCAGTGGGTCCCTCAAGTAGCTTCAGGATGAGGGCTGGCCACCAGAAAGACAAAACTTTGATTAGAACTTTAGAACTTCGAGCCACAACCCCTAACCCCTGGGAGGGAGAGGAGCTAGAGATTGAGTTAATCAGGCCTATGCAGTGGCCAAAATCATGTCTGTGTAATGAAACCTCCAACAGAAAATGCTCAAATGACAGGGTTTAGGGTGCTTCTGAACTGGAAAACATATCCACATTCCTGGAGGGTGGCACCCTCAGCTCCCTGGGGACAGATGCCCCTGTATTCAGGACCCTCTGGATATCTTCCTCAGTACCTCTTAATCTGGCTGTTCACTTATATCTATTGTAGTAAACAGTAAGCATAAATGCAGCATTTTTCCTGAGTTCTAGGGGGTCATTCTGCAAACTACTGAACCTGAGGTTGGTATCCCCAACTTTGTGGCCAAGTAGGACAGAACTGTGGGTAACTTGGGGATCTGATACTTGCAGCTGGCATCTGAACTGAGGACATTCTTACAGGACTGAACCTTTCAACCTCAGTCTTATGATAATTCACTTTATCTCTATCTCTGTCTCTAGATCTATCTAGATATTACTTACCTGCTCTTGGAAGTAACACTAGGGAGTATTTTTGACTAATGGGTTGGTGAATGAATGACTGTATCCAGTAGTTTTACTCATTTTTATCCAGTTTTATTGAGATATAAGTGATATATAACATTGTAGAAGTTTAAGGTATACAATATATCAAAGTTCATTTTTTTTTCAATAAAAAACACAACATGGGCTACTGGAGGGAATTAAAAACATTTTAGGAAAAGAACCAATAGAAATTCAAATAACTCAGATTTAAATATTACTAACCTTAGAAGATTTATATTCAATTATTTTGATTCTTTAATGAATACTTGAGGAATTTATAATCTTAAACTGAATTTTGTGTAATTGGTAGTATTAATCACTTGGATAGCTATGTTAATTTATAATTTAAAAAAGTAATAGATAAAGAAAACACATTTATACATTTTTAAATGAAATTAAGTACTACAAACCCTATATAGCCCACTTTTGGTGACCTATGATACTATGGATACACATACATATAATACAATATAAATCAGTCATCCTAACTCAAATATATAGTACATTGCTTTCATAAGTTACCTGTACAGGATGAAAAATAAGAATCAGTTCTTAGATGCCTTAATCAGTCAATGCCTTAAAGCTCCCAAATCCCAATGAAGGAGAAAGATGGAACATGTCCTCTTGGTTTACAAATGGAAACAAAACAAAAAATATATGCAGAAAGATAAAGCAATTGGTCCAAAGTCATAAAGAAAAGAATGACAGAAAAAGGATTCTCCTCATGCTCCCTTGGCTCAAAGTCACATACTCAGGAGTTTAATTAACCAATCAAAGTGTTTCAGAAAGAGAGACAATACATATAGATTGATTTTTTTTTCTTTAATCTTTGAACAGAAGTCTGATGGTAAGTTCAGTGGTGCTGGTTTCTCTCATAGCACACATATGTTGGTTTTTTTTTTTTTTTTTTTTTTTTTTTGGAAAGCTACATCTCAATAGGATATAGAATATACCCTTAAAAGGAAGCCTTCTTAATCTATTTTCAGATACAGTTTTCATCAAAATTAAAATATTATAGTCTTAAGGGATTTTGATGATGTTACTTTCTGCCATGCTAAAGGCAACATAGTTCTAGAATGCCTGAGACCCTAACTTTGTTTTTGTTTTTTTAGATTTATTTATTTGAGAGAGAGAGAACACAAAAGAGGGAAGGTCAGAGGGAGAAGCAGAGTCCACTCTGAGCAAGGAGTCTGGTGCAGGGCTCGATCCTAGGACTCCAGGATCATAACCTGAGGCAAAGACTGATGCTTAACCTGACTGAGGCCACCCAGGTGCCCCAGACCCTAGGTCTGAATTAAGTCTTTTAGACTATGCTCCTTCAGACATAACTGAATCAAGTTAATGGGTATGGCCTAATGTATATCATTTTTTTACTTTCAAAGAAATGCAGAAAGCATGTCAACATTTGTTAATGACTATTATAAAGGGAAAGTAGACATTTTGATAAATGCAAGTAATAATATGCACAATCCCCTTAACATATTAGGCATTGCTTTGGAAGCCATGTTCCATGAATTTAAAACTAGGGATGGAAATGTCTGGAAATCGTAGCAGCATACCCTTCATACTCCAGAATTTCATTTGTTCCTTTTATGGATGTTGTCTTTACCTTCAGCCCCTCTCTCTATCTGTGCCTCAAACTTAGGTTTCTTCTCTGTGTCCTCAGTCATCTATGTCAATTTGATCCTTCTGGGTAACGTATTTCCTTCCTTTGTTAGCCTCACTCCTGACTGTGAATTCTGACTCCACTCAGCTTTGCTAGATGATGTTAGTCTATAGATTAAGCCCGTATTTATGTTAATTTGATCTTGCTTTGACCCACTTTTGTCTACTGCATCCTGAATGCAGATATATGCCATGAATAGGTAGCCTCTTGGTTTGCCACTAGCTTCTTCTTGACTCCCTAATGGCAGAATGTGGTTTGCCAATCCTTACCTTCCTTCTCCCACTACTATAGTGCTGTATTAGTAAAAAAAAAAAAAAAAAAAAAAAAAAAAAAAAATGTCAAGGCAAAACAATGGGATGATAGCTCAGATAGGAAAAGTTACTAATGATTTTGTGTGTATCATGTTTATAATTATCTTATTCTTCCTAAACATGTCAAGTTTTAAATCCACACATTTTGTTTTATTTATTATCACCTGCCAGTAAATGAGATTAGTTTTATTCTTCAAAATATATATTTGAATTTCATAACTTTCAATTTTCATGGCATGAACCTAAGGTAGGTATGTTATTAGCTATTTCAATTAAAGTGTGATTTAAAGAGCAAAGTGCCTCCCTACAAAAAAATGAGGACACTTTTTAAAAATTATGATTTACATCTAGAGATTTAGGATTATATAACAAATTTACCTCATTTATTTATAAGATCCATATATCCTATACATCACAACATCTCAATATAATTATCAGAGAAAGCTATCAATCTTATCACAGAAGTTTTCAGAAACCAAATAATAACCAAAGATAAGTGACTTATTGGTTACCTTTCCTTATATTATTTGTAAATCTACTAAGAGTTTTCTATAAAATGTGGTACTTTGCTCTTGCGTACTTTGTCAGAATTCTGTTGTGTTATAGGATTCCCCCTTTTTGCACGCTTATCCTTTCTACAGGCAAAGGTTGTTGGAATGTAGAGTTCAAGAAAGTTTTGTAATTTAAACACTTCACAGAGGTACTAAATGTCACTGACTTGGCATATTTATGGGAATTTCTATGCTGGGATTTGAGCATATAGTCAGTACATTTTTCAGTTATTAGTATCTCTTTATAAGGGTAAAATAAGGGTGGGTAATCCAGCAGTGACTGATTACGGTTTTCAAACATTGTCTTTATCCTTTATCCCCTAATCTCTTGCAATCGAGTGTTCTAAAGCGACATATTTTCCCTGAAGAATGCTGTTCCTCTCCAAGTGTTTGTACGTGTGTATAGAGACAACTTGTAAATCCAGCTGAGATATAAGTGGATAAATAAA
This sequence comes from Mustela erminea, assembly GCF_009829155.1. Classification (NCBI taxonomy): domain Eukaryota; kingdom Metazoa; phylum Chordata; class Mammalia; order Carnivora; family Mustelidae; genus Mustela; species Mustela erminea. The sequence goes on from NC_045631.1 coordinate 33,445,145, forward strand.
ACATCATTTCATTGGGCAGATTTAGAGAGGGCAACCACAGCAAATAATCACTGTGACACACATTGTAATTAATATAGGATGAAGAATATGAGGAACAGAAGAATTTGAGTCAATATGCCCAAAGGTCCAAAGGTCCCAACAGGTCCAAATGGAGTTAAATGAGCTAAGTCCATCAGGATCTTATACCTAACTTAATTACAGTTTTAACCTTTCCCAGGCATGCATTCTTAACTGGTCAGTCTGGAATTTTCTGGCCAATGAGGTAATCCCCCAACCAGACCTCAAAGGTGCCTCACCTGAAACAGTCTCCCCCCCCGCCCCCCTTATTTATGACTTCCTTGTCCTGCCTTTAAAAACCTTTCTCTTTCTGAACTCAACTTGGGCCCAGACAGAGAAGTAAAGTGCAGACCTTCAGGTGACTTGGTATCCACTGAAAAATAAAAACACCATACTGGGGCTTTTGCTAAAATGGAGTTATAACGTTATCAGTGGACTGTACTTATTTTTAACTTAGTGAAATCCTACCGTATCCTTCCCCTACCCTTGACGAGATAGAGTTAGATGGTACAAATAAAGAGCCATATAATGCATGTGGGACACTGGAGATATCCCAGCAACATTAATCTCTGAGCTTTCTGCCAACCAGAAAGCCTGAGGACACATAAGTAGCCATGAGGGAAACAGATTTATGAGACAGTTGAAGTAGAATTCCTTAATGTTAAATCCAGATTAAAGTTACAATCATCTTCTTGAGGAAAAAAAAGGGTAGCGGGCTTTCCAAATTGCCCCTGCACCTTCTTCCAGTATTTTCCATTGGGCCGTGAGCTGTTTCAGCATCGGGCTAGATAAATCCTTGGGGTAGAAAAGCTCAAGGCTTGAAGTCCTAAGACCTGCACTCAAGCCAGTCTTTGGCTAAATAGCTACACGACTGTGGATAAATCAGCTCATATGTGTGAGCCTTGATTTTCTCACAGATAAAATGTTAATAGTATCTCCCAGGGTAATTGTGTTAGTCAAAAGACATAATATATGTGGAAGTGTCATGAAAATACTCATTCTTGCTTAACAAATATAATACATTAATGGGAATACCTCGCTGCAAGGGATACTAAAATCTTTGCTGCAGTAAAGTTAGGGAGAAATGAATAGAGATTTGCCCTCGACTACTCTCTGTCACATAGAGTAGAAATATTTTTTCATTTGAGCTGGTCTTCCAGCTGTAGGGCTGTTCTTAACCTGTTATCTGCGTAGTCTGTGACCTGGCCCAAATCCCTCCTCTGTCCAACTTGTCTGATCACTGAAGTTCTCTTTCCACTCATTGATTTCTTAAATTTTTATGTTTATTTGTTGCCTTGTATTATTGGTGTGTTTGTATGTACTTTAACTGAATAGTACAAGGGGAAAACCAATAGTATTTGACTTGGAATCAGAAGAGAAGGGTTTTTGTCCAGTTCATTCTCTACGTTTTAGTCTTTATTACAAAATAGGGAATGTAAACATAAGGAGGTTTTTTTTTTTTAAGATTTTATTTATTTATTCGACAGACAGAGATCACAAGTAGGCAGAGAGAGAGAGGAAGGGAAGTAGGCTCCCTGCTGAGCAGGGAGCCCGATGCCCGGCTCGATGCAGGGCTCTATCCCAGGACCCTGAGACCATGACCTGAGCCAAAGGCAGAGGCTTAACCCACTGAGCCACCCAGGCGCCCTAAATATAAGGAGTTTTAAGATCCCTTTCTACTAGGAAAAAAATGCTTATGTATTACTGTACTGCTGAGAGCTTCCTCCAAGGCAAAACCTTAAAATGTGTGTTTGTGTGTTTGTGTGTGTGTCCCAAAATGCTTATTTTCAGTCTTATGTGCTGCTATTTTAACCCCTGCAATCATGCTAGAAAGTAAAAATGAAATCTCTTTATGTCAAAGGATTAACTTCTGTGACTCCCCCTTAAAGACTCAGGCCATTTAGTCATGCCTTACATGAGCCAATTCAACCTTCTGTATCTAATAGTGTATTAAGATCCATTCTCGAAGTTATTCAAATATATTGATTGTAAAAAAATTTCAAGGCATTTCATTCTTATGACTCACAGTATGTGAACATAGTGATCAAAATTGTGAGTCAAAAATGAATCGATTACATAATTATTTTAACGAGCTCCGAGGCATTATAATTTTAAATTTTTTCTCTATGTCGAAATAATTAAATTTGGGTTGCTAATTTTAAGCTGCCTTAGGATTCATCAGGCAAATTAAACGCATGCGCTCTGCCTCAGCAGTGTTCAGGAGAATGTCTTATGTCTTTGATCTTTACTGGACGTCTCGGGACAATCCCCAGCCTTAGGGAAATCCTGCCGCATGGACTGTCTTATTCTGCACTTAGGAGTCTTCCTTCGGAGTTGTTCTGCAATCTCTTCATGTATGGAAACAAGAGTAAGAAAATCACACATCAGTGTTTTCCAATCTCTAACTTCTTACTTACTTGCTCTAACTTCTTTCTTACAACTTTGGTAGGAAGGCATCCGAGAGCCTTAATATCTATTCTGAATAGGTAGGTCTGCATCCCCTATGCTTCCTACCCTTTATGTCCATGAAATGCTATGTCGGTATTGTCTCCAGTATGTGTGCAGACATTAATAAGACTTGCTTATGTTTATGAAATACCACTTTCTTTTTATCTTCTGTAATCAGTGATTATGTACATATATATTTCTTCCCATAGCTATAATCATAAGTCTAAAAGTTGGCCAACTACTTACTAGCATTTGACGGATACCTAAATTTATATTCCTTAAATTAGACCATTCTATTTTATCGTAATTGAATACTTATTTACCTATCCATTAAACATTCTCCATTCTTTTTTTTCTTTCCTTTCTTTATTCGTCTTCCCTTCTCCCTTTTTTATTTTTGTTTCTCTCTTTCCATCTACACAACTTGATTACTATATTTTAGAAACAAAGAAGCATACAGTTTCTTGGCATTCAATCTAAGCTTAGAGCATTTTGACCTTGAATACTGCCAAGACTTTCCCATGTGCCTTGAATCCAGGTGTGGTTGCTAAGATACGTTATTAATCTTCCAATAAAAAGAATAGAGAGGTCAGGGTGTGAAGAAGGTATGTTTACTAAGGAGGCTTGTTTATGGATTTTGTTTGAAATTTGTTATCCTTCCTGTGATTAGAAACTATTTTAAAATTTTCAGTTGTTTTTCTTCCCTTTTTGAATAATTAAATATCTCAATTCAAAGAGGGGAAAGTCATCCATGTTTAGAAATTGCAGGATACCATTTAAGATTTATTTATTTGAGAGAGAGTGAGCAAGAGAAGAGGGAGTGGAAGAGGGAAAGCAGGCTCCCCACTGTGCAGGAAGCCTACTACTGGGCTTGATCCCAGAAGACCGAGATCATGACCCAAGCCAAGGGCAGACGCTTAACCAACTGAACCACCCAGTCACCCCAGGATACCATTTTTTGAATTATAGTTTTTATTCTATAGCCATTTATGTCATATAGTAAATTTATTTCCACAAGTTGATATTACTTTTAATAAAAGATTAGTTTCCATAAAGAATAAATTTTTAAAATACACACGAGTAAGGGCATCTGGGTGGCTCAGTCAGTTAAGTATCTGCCTTTGGCTCAGGTCATGATCTCAGGGTCCTGGGATCAAGCCCCGTGTCTAGCTCCCTGCTCAGCGGTGAGCTTGCTTCTCCCTCTGCCACTCCTCCTGCTCCTGCTGTCTTTCTCTCTCTTTCTCCCTCTCCATCCCCCCCTCAAATAAATAAAACCCTTTAAAAAAATACACAACAGTAGTACAAATAAGAACATAGAAATGTCAGGCGGATACAAGTAATGCGACTCATCATTAATTTGCACCATTAGCTTTCTGAAACCTGAAACATAAAGCTAAACTTGTTAAATTATATCATTCCAGTGGTCTCAGAACAGGAATCTTAGTGTTTATCAAGAAATACATTTTCATGAAAATAAATCTCTTAAGTTTTGTTTGAGGGAGATACTGAATGTCACAATGGACCACATATCCAATAATCAATGCTTCTGGAATAAGCACCAGTACCCTCCCACACAGGAGTCTCCTGAAATATTTGCTGAGCTGACTTCAGCTCCTAATCTCAGAACCCCGCTCCCTTGCTCAGCACAATAGATGGATTCTCAGTAGCTCTTCTCAGTGTGTTTACAGCTGATTATTAAAGTCTCCAGCCTTACACTCTAACCCACCCCACTACGGTAAGAAAGAGAGCATACTCCTAAGTCCAACAGACCTGGATGTGAGTCCTCACATTCATTTATTAGCTCTCTACCTTGGCCACGTTAGTTATCTTCTTTATTCTTTATTCATCTGTGTACAGAGCTAGAAATTGTCCCTGTCTCACGGAACAAGAGCATTGCATTTAATGTTATTACGCATATGAAATACACAGCACAGTTCCCGACTCACAGTAAGCCCTAGGTAAATGCTAACTCCCAATATTTTTATGTGTCTAAAATTCAAATATGAACATGTCACTCTATTATTATTATTATTATTATTATTATCATTATTAAGATTTTATTTATTTATTTGACAGACACAGATTACAAGTAGGCAGAGAGGCAGGCAAAGAGAGAGGGAGAAGCAGGCTCCCTGCTGAGCAGAGAGCCCGATGCTGGGCACGATCCCAGGACCCTGGGATCATGACCTGAGCCAAAGGCAGAGGCTTTAACCCACTGAAATTCCAAAACATTACCAGTTGCCTACAGAATGAAATCTCTGCTCTGAAGCATGGCGTGAAGAGTGGTCCATGAGCGAGTTCTCTGTTTACTGCTCAGAGTACCTGGCCCCCTGTGTTCTCTTCATATCAGTCATACAACCCTTGTTGTCCATAACCCCCTGCCATTTTGAGGTGGCCGAATAGTATCTCGGCCTTAAGTATCTGTGGGCCTCATTAATCTCTTCCCCTTTTTCACCCTGTAGGTGGACAGGTACCCATTCCTTTGTCATGAGTCACAAATATCACAAGATACAACTTTCCCTAAACTACCAGCTTCTGGAGATTTGTCTTTTTCCCTAGCTTTTCCTCCTTTATGGACTTCCAAAATCATTCTCTTCATAATTTATTAATTTGTTTATACTCAGATCTTTAAACAAGCTATATCATGTACCCACTTAAGTATATTTAAAACAAATTCTTATACATGAATATTTTTATTTCTGAAACATATTGGTATACAGCTTCATAAATGTATTTGTACCATATAAAATAAGCACAAAATATACATGAGAAAGGATGAGATAAAAATATATCCAGAAATGTGAATATCTTGTCCATTTGTCCCTAGCCCTCAGTGTCAGTCTTGTTCTAGAGACCACAGGTTGGTTTGACTGTAAACTCATGGAGAAGAGAGGCTTTGTTTTTAGCTCCAGTACTAGGTAAGGTGTTCAGCTTGACTTCCAGTATTTAATAAATATTTTTTTGTAGAGTGAATGAATTAATAAATAATCTTTATTTATATTGATCATGATAAAGGACAGAGTATTTCAGTGAAGATAAATAAAGTAGCCATCAGTTTATAAATTTATGGATCTCTAAGTTGTTCTATGGTTAGAGTTTAGAATATCTAGGTAGGTGGATAAGAATAATAGGTGATATTTACTGAGCCAGTCTTACAGACAATGGACTAGACAGGCAGTGTGTCTTTTAATTTATCTTCTTTGAATAACATGTCTTTTTCCATTGTGAATTTTTTCATAGAGGCCAAAGAAATGAATTTAAGTTTGAGTAGTAGAGTCGAGATCTTTAAAAAACAAAAGAAAAATCCCTAGAATACAGCTATTCTGATTTCCTCATTGACAGATGATCCAAATACTATATGTGCAATTTACAGATAATAACAGTACTATTACTCCTCTTACCACTACTACAACTACTACTACTACTAATAATAATAATAAAAATACTACCACCAAAATTTTTCCAATTACTTCCTCTTTACCAAGAATGGTTATGAATCATTTTGCATCTATTAATTATCTTAATCCTCACACAACTCTATGGGTTAATTATTGTTATCTCTCTCTTATGGAGAAGAAAGTCAAGGAACAGAGAGTTTTAGCAGGTAGTTCAAGATTACATTGCCAGCAAGTGATGTAGCTAGGATTTGAATGAAGATGTTCTAGCTACAGACCCTACAAGTTTAATAATTATTTCATACCGCCTTGCACACATTTTATTCAGATACTTCTAGAGTTAAATAATGATATGGAAAAGCAAAATAAGAGGATTGTGTGTCCATTGTAATGGGGTCAGTAATAGAGATCAGAATTTTAAGTGACTCAGTGTCATTTATGCTACTCAGTAGCATTTCAGCAGAGCCTTTTATAATCAAACCATACTTGTGGACTAATTGTAAAGACTTAGGTGAGTCCATAAAGTGAGTAAAAACATGTATGCCTGTTCAAAGCACCTTTCTTTTCTTTATCTACATTTGATAGCTGATAGAATTGTTGGCCTTGCTGCTTAAGTCTCTGTATAATGACTTAATCAAATGAAATACCCCTTTGGTATGCTAATTATAATTATGACACTTTGGAACCTCATTAATTGGATTTTTTTCTTTTTTTTTTTTTGCTATTTCATTGGCAGTCAGATAAAGTTCTCTATTACTCTGAATGGTCACATAGTATGACATTACATTATAACTGGAAAGTAATTATCTTTATTGGGCAATATCAAATATATCAAGGTAAAGGTTGATGGTATGTAAACTTTGTTATTGGATTTAAAATGTTCCCTTTCTATTGTACTATGTATATAAACACCTTAGCTGAGCTTCACACTTTATCTGGAATATGAATAAATAATAATCCGCTATTTAAAAGCATGAGAAATATAATTACAAGAGCCTTACATTTCTACCTCAGTTGAAATATAGGTGAAAATTTTTCTGTTAATTGTCTTGAAATACTCTATTCCCTTAACAGTGCTGCAAGTTTACCCATAAGTACTTCCCGTGTCCATCAACTCTTCTAATTTACAGCACCTGAGCAAAAAATCCTATTAGCCTGATCGCGCAGAAGACCCTGGATCCACTGGCCTGGTAAAGTGTACTCTCTCTAATCCAAGCAAAACAGAAGTTAGGCTTCTTAATTTTCATAACTGGTGGGCTGATCTAAGTGAAAACAGTTCCAAAAAAGCATATGAGAGTCAAGGTACAGTATCATCTCCCCTTTTCTAAATAGCAGAATACAGTTCAGTTGCTTGGGACTGCATTGATAAGAAATCACAACATCTTCCAACCTCCAATGGAAACAAAACCAGAACTCCAGAACTACAGCATCCAATAAACACCCACTGAGCATGTGGCCCATGAGCCCTTGAAATGTGGCTTGTCCACGGTGAGATATGCTCTAGGTATGAAAGATGTGCTGGATTTCTTTCTTTTTTTTTTTTTTAAAGATTTTATTTATTTGTCAGAGAGGGAGAGAGAGCGAGCACAGGCAGACAGAGTGGCAGGCAGAGGCAGAGGGAGAAGCAGGCTCCCTGCCAAGCAAGGAGCCCGATGTGGGACTCAATCCCAGGACACTGGGATCATGACCTGAGCTGAAGGCAGCCGCTTAACCAACTGAGCCATCCAGGCGTCCCAATGTGCTGGATTTCAAAGATTTAACACACACACACACAGAGAAAACCAAAGATAAGACATATAACTGATGATCATTTTTATATTGGTTATATGTTGAAATAATGATAGCATGAGTCTATTGGATGACACAAAATATATTATTAAACTTAATGACACCTGATCTTCTTATTTGTTAATGTGGCTATTAGGAAATTCAAAATGACACGGGCGGCGCACCTTCTAATCTATTGGAACGCTTACTCTAGACCTGAAGAGGAAGGGCGGCTGGGGTGTCTGTGTCTGCAGACTGAATTTTGAGCACCTGCACTAGCCAACTGCCTAGGGGTCCTAGCTTGTTTCGCTGCTTGTCAATAGAAGAGAAAGCCAGAGAAAGCGTCGTGAGAAACAGTGAGACAAATAACAGGCTTCTCTTAGGAAGGCATGTTTAGCAGAGCAAGGAGGAAAGCAGCGGGTAAACTGCAGCCCTCCCTCCCCTTGCTTCCTGGTGAAATGCCTCTCTGCCTTTTTACCACATGAGAGAAGCAAAGAAGGGTCAGCGAGCTGGCTCTCGTTATGCCAGGAAGCGAAGAGCAAGATGGTGTACCAAAACAAGGGAAGGGCGGTGCATGAGGCCAAGTTTTCCAATTTTCCAGTAACATTCCCCAGTGGATGGAACTGAGATCCTCATTCCACAGTAAAAACATGGTAAGTATCTTGTCTTGATAGGATTGGGAGGGAGACAAACCATAAGTGACTCTTAATCTCACAAAACAAACTGAGGGTTGCTGGGGGGAGGGGGTTTGGGAGAAGGGGGTGGGATTATGGACATTGGGGAGGGTATGTGCTTTGGTGAGTGCTGTGAAGTGTGTAAACCTGGTGATTCACAGACCTGTACCCCTGGAGATAAAAATATATGTTTATAAAAAATAAAAAATTAAAAAAATGGTAAGTATATAAATAAGTCTTCTTTCTCCCTACACTACTCCCACCAGTGTTTTTCAGTCTTAGTTTTCTTAACCCATTGAGATTGGAGATCAGTTACTAAGCCAGGAGCAATGAGAGCTCAGCTAACTCCACCAGGTTAGGAGATCATACTTATCTAAGTAATTTTCCCTTGTGCTCGCTTCGGCAACACATATACTAAGTAATTTTCCCATTTTCAGTGAAGTGCTCCCCCAGTAGTAAACGTGACATTTGGTTTATCTCTCTGGGACCAAAGCTTGGTGTCCCACCTATGGCACTGGTATGCCTCACAACAGATCATTTACTTCTGATTAGCATTGAATAGCATCTCTCCCATTCTTAAATTCCCAGAGAAAAAAAATAAAATGCAAAATGAAAGTCATTATTTTTCAAAAATTTGAATCTGAAAAACTTAAGTTCAAATGCTTGTATTCCCAGTTCTTGGTCTGCATACTCTTATTCCAAGGCCTTCGCTCAGATGTCTGATCAGAGTTTGGACTTTTCCTAGAGCAAATGCCATTTGGCCAATGTTAACAGTGGATTATTTTTCCCTTCCTTGTACCAGGATTATGTGTCTCTGTGCAGTCTGGTGACTTGTGTGGCGTCCTATAGGCAGGGTATATATGCCAGCTTCATTCATTTTGGGTTTTGCTACAGGACATGCGGTGATCAGTCAGATATGAGGAAATAGGATCCTTTCCACGATCAAGCAGAGGCTTTAGGGGGATAGGTGTGGTTTGGTTAAATTCTTTTCCGTTCTTGACCCCTGATCATGGCAATGGTGTGTCACAGATTACTGTTACTCAGCCTGGCCTCAGATGAAAGTTACATGTATTTCGGAACCAATCAGTAGAATCACAGCTTATGTAACAGGAGTGGGAAATGCTTTTTGGCTGTCAACCATTGATTACTTATGTTGTTACCACAACAATTTTGCCTGAAGCAACAACTGTAAGCTGGTGTGTTGCTTATGCTTTATAATTATGGATTTGATGATAATTAGGCAAAATTATGATTCTGAAACCCAGGGCACAAGTGCAATGCAAACCCACATCCTCTCACCAGCCGAAGATCATGGTTGTAAAGACAGAGTGGCGTGTGAGGGGGAGGAGGTTTAAAAAAAGATAGGAAACTCAGAGAAGGTCTTTGTCTCATCTCAGGTTGTTAATTGCTTTGTGTTGGTTGTTCAGAGCTCCTCCCTAGGGAATGTAGAGAATAATTTCTAATATTCCCCCTCCCTGGAGACTGGAACTCTAGTATCGTTCCCTCCAAGGAAATACGTGGGGTAGGATAATAAGTATGCCCTACCAATGACCAGAAGAGTGAATTTGAGAACATTTTGAAAATCAAAGGCAAGACATACACAACTCTTAATTAGGTGATCAGCATGTATTGAAATAGAACACATCTCCTCCGTTATAGTTGATGGTCAAGTTTTTCATCACATTTTCTGTATTTTGTTTTGTGAGCGTATTTTGTGCCAGGACATTAAAAGAAGACATAAAGTTTTAAGTAACATTTGTAGTCTATGATATCTACCTAGCACTCCCTAATTACCAGATCACTTACACATGCATGCTTTCCTGATTGTGTTTCTCACAATATCCTTGAAAAGGTACACATGCCAGTTATTATCATACCAGTTTTAAAGAGAGAAAAGGGGACACAGGAGGCCTTGAGAATTTAGGCAGGATTTTGTAAGCAGAAAGCTTCTGAGTTATACCTGGAGTCCATAGCCTCTGTATTGTGTCTGGGGCTCTCCATGCCATGCGTTTCATAGGAAGAGTGTGCTGATGCCCCCCCACTGACACATACCTTCCCCATTCCCCCACCACTTATATCCAAACATGAAACTTGACTCAAATGTTCACTGTTCTGGACATCTCTGTATCCTAGCAATTTTCACAATATTTCATGGTTTCTCCCCTAGTTTCAAAAGTGGGCTTTAAAGTCCATAGTCCATAAGGCTAGGAACTATACTTTCTTCTCCTTCCTCCTCCCCCTCCCCCCTTTTTTTCCTCCCCTCCTCCTCCATTTTTTTTGTTGAAAGATTTATTTATTTGAAAGAGAGAGAGAGAGAGAGAGAGAAATGGGGGTAGAGGCAGAGGGAGAGAGAATCTTAAGCAGACTGCACCAAGCATGTAACTGTACTTAGGACTCCATCTCATGACCCTGAGATCATGGCCTGAGTACCCAGGCACCCTACTACTACTACGACGATGACGATAGCAAAGATAACTACTACTTCTGTTTCTACTACTTCTTCTTCTTCCTCCTCCTCATCCTCGTCCCTCTTTCCTTCCTTTCTTCTTCTGTTTGCTCTAGCCCCACTTATTTATTAAGTCCCATAAATGCTACCTTTTAAGAGAGTCACTAGAAAATTAACATATGTTAATAATCAGAGGACATTTTTCTTCTTGGAAGGTAAAGATAACTTTAAGATTAATAACAATATATTTTGCTGGAGTCTTTTGGGTTTTCTATATTAGTATCATGTCATCTGCAAAGAGTGAAAGTTTGACTTTTTCTTTGCCAGTTTGGATGTCTTTTATTTCTCTTTGTTGTCTGATTGCCTTGGCTAAGATTTCCAGTACTATTTTGAACAACAGTGGTGAGAGTGGACATCCTGGTCATGCTCCTGACCTTAGGAGAAGAACTTTCAGTTTTTCCCCATTGAGGATGATATTCACTGTGAGTTTTTCATCAAGAAAGGATGCTGCATTTGTCAAATGTTTTTTCTACATCTATTGAGAGGATCATATGGCTCCTTGCCCTTTCTTTTATTAATGTGGTATATCACATTGATTGATTTATGGATGTTGAACCACTCTTGCAACCCAGAAATAAATCCCACTTGGTCATAAGTAGTCATCCTTTTAATGTACTGTTGGATGCTATTAGCTAGTATCTTGGTGACAATTTTTACATTCAAGTTCATCAGGGATATTGGTCTATAATTCTCCTTTTTAGTGAGGTCTTTGTTTGGTTTTGGGATCAGGTAATGTTGGCCTCATAAAATTGAGCTTGGAAGTTTTTCCTTCCATTTCAATTTTTGGAAACAACTTCAGAAGAATAGGTATTAATTCTTCTTTATTTTAAAATTTTTAAGGAATTTATTTACTTATTTCACACACACACACACACACACACACAGAAGGAGAGAGAGAGAGAGAGAGAGAGCATGAACAAGCAGGGGGAACAGCAGGCAGAGCAGGCAGAGGGAGAAGCAGGCTCCCTGCCAAGGGAGGAGCCAGATGTGGACCCCTATCCCAGGACACTATGATCAAGACCTGAGCCAAAGGCAGCCACTTAAACGACTGAGGCACCCAGGCGTCCTGGTATTAATTCTTCTTTAAATGTTTCATAGGGGCACCTGCATGGCTCAGTTGGTTGTGTCTGCCTTTGGCTCAGGTCATGATCCCAGGGTCCTGGAATCAAGTCCTGCACTGGGCTCCTTGTTCAGCAGGGAACCTGCTTCTCCCTCTATCTGCCGTTCCTCCTGCTTGTGTCTCTTTCTGGCATATAAATAAATAAAAATCTTTTTAAAAAAATGGTAGAATTCCACTAGGAAGCCATCTGGCCCTGGACTCTTATTTGTTGGGAAATTTTTTGATTACTGACTCAATTTCTTTGCTGGTTATGGGTCTGTTAAAGTTTTCTATTTCTTCCTGTTTCAGTTTTGGTAGTTATGGTTCTAGAAATGCATCCATTTCTTCCAGATTACCTAATTTGTTGGCATATAATTGCTTATAATATTCTCCTGTAATTGTTTGTATTTCTTTGGTGTTGGTTGTGATCTTTCCTCTTTCATTCATGATTTTATTTGCGTCCTCTCTCTTTTCTTTTCTTTTTTTTTTTTTTTTATTTCCAGCATAACAGTATTCATTATTTTTGCACCACACCCCGTGCTCCATGCAATCCGTGCCCTCTATAATACCCACCACCTGGTCTCTTTTCTTTTTGATAAGTCTGGCTAGGGGTTTATTCTTTCAAAGACCCAGATCCTAGTTTTATTGATCTGTTCAATTCTTTGTGTGTGTGTGTGTGTGTGTGTGTGTGTGTGTGTGTGTGTTAAGATTTATTTATTTAGAGAGACAGAGAGCACAGCAGGGGAGCAGGAGAGAGAGAGAGAGAAGCAGGTTCCCCAATGAGCAAGCACCATGACCTGAACTGAAAGCAGCCGCTTAACCAACTAAGCCACCCAGGTACCCCTGTCCTACTCTTTGTAAAATTTCTATATTGTTGACTTCTGCTCTAATATTTATTATTTCTCTTCTCCTGTTGGATATAATCTTTATTGCTATTTAAGTGTAATGTTAGGTTGTGTATTTGAGACTTCTTGTTTCTCGAGAAAGGCTTATATTGCTATATACATCCCTTGAAAATAGAGAGAGAGGCAAACCATAAGAGATGCTGAACTCTGGGGAACAACTGAGGGTTGCTGGAGGGGAGTTGGGTGGGTGGATGGAGTAACTGGGTGATGGGCATTAAGGAGGGCACGTGATGTAATAAGACTGGGTGTTACATGCAACTGATGAGTCACTAAATTCTACTCCTGAAACTAACAGTACAGTATATGTTAATTAAATTGAATTTAAATAATTTTTTAAAAAGAAAAAATATTAATAACAATACATTATATCCACTGAATAAAGATATATGATCATTAACTTATATTCAGGCCAATAGATATCTCTTAAGAATGGTAACTGGCCTTCCATACCCCAACTTCCCAATTTCTGTATTCTTAACTTCTCACACAGAGACATCCCTGTTTATTAGAGCAACCTGTTTATTCCCCTTATGGTGGCACTCTTACTTCCCCTTTCTACAGAAAACCCACATTATACAGCTTCGTCACATAGCTTGTCAAGGGAAAAGAAATGATAGAAACACAGACTCTATAACAAGTGATTCTTAATGTTAACTCCACATCAGAATTGCCCAGGGGAAATTTTTCAAATAACAATCCCATAGACATTCAATTTTTAATTAGTCTGGGGTGGGACCTGGACTTCAGTATTAAAAAACAAAAGTAAACAAAAACTCTGAAATCAAATATGTAGCCAGGATTTAGAATCTAGGCTTTTTAAAACGATGTTGTACTGGTATCTAAGAAGACCTAAATTTACGAATTTCAGGAAATTCACTGGATGGCCACACACAGAAATCTGGCTGCAGTCCTCACTTTCATTCAGGAATCACCCAAATCAGCAGAACAAAGAGGAAGACATTGCCTTGAGGAACAGTGTGCCAGCTAGAAAGGGGAATAGGGATGTTCTTCAATTTGCCTGCCACACCAGACTTTGTGAACAGCTGTTCTCTCTATCCAGGACTCTTCCTCTATTAGTTCCTTCTTCTCTACATGTTATTAGAATTCCATGCAGTTGGAAGAGGGGCAAGATATAGAGAAGTAGGAGACCCTGTTTTGATGGGTCCCCTAAAGTGAGCTAATTATCTACCAGAACACTCTGAACACCCAAGAAACCAGACTGAAATGTAGGATTATACACTTCTGGATCTCTATGGGGGCAGAAGACACCAGTGGAGAGGCGAAGTGTATTGGGAATGATCAGACTGATAAACAGAAGGGGGAAGGAGTCATCAGAAGTCCAGAAGTGACCCATTGGAAAGTACAACCCCAATACAAAAGTGCCCTCTGACTGGGGACCAGCACTGACTTGGAGTCTAGTTAAAAGCATTCAAAAAGAGAAAAAGATTTTAAATGGCAACTGATGGAATCAGGAGGTCATGGGCATGGGCCTAAGCCCATGGACTGAGGCGACCACTCAAGCCAGAGAGAGTGGTGGTGGAGCCTCCAGTTCTGATCCCGAAGCCCTAAGGTTTGCATGGCTTGCACCACCACTCAGGCCCAGAGCGCACTCCTGCCCCAACATGAGGGAGTCTGGTGTGCACGCTCTAGAATCACAGCCTTTTGCACTCTGCGCTCACTGCATGAGAGGAGTCTCAATCCCGTTCCCCAACCACACCTGAGAGTGCTTCATGCACATGCTAATCAGAGGTCTCTAGGACTGGCCTAGAGTCTGAACACTCCCAGCCCAGACTTGAAGGAACTACCCCAGACAGCAGTCCTGGCAAAGGCAGCCACCATAAGCGGGCTCCCTGGACCAGTATCACTCATGATTTTGGCACGGGGGTGCAGGACAGGCCGGTGTTTTGGGCGACCCCTGAGATAATGGCTGGGGGGCACGCACTGCTTGTGGCAGGATGCACGACTCAGCAAGAGTTTGCAGAGGGGGAGTCTTTGTGTCCTGGACCACCAAGAGGGGAGCAGACTGAGGCTTCTTTCTCAGATGAAGGTCTGGGTGAGTTTGCTTTCAACTAAAACTCTGAAACAAAAACCTCCAGAGAACAAAAGCCTGAAAAAATGGTTTCCACAGAGCCCAGCCCCTTCGTAGGGGGCAGGAGGACTCAACCCAAGTAAGACTGGTTGAAAAACAACTCAGCAGCCCTCTCCCCCAGAAAGCCAGCCAAAAGAATGAGAGGACAACCACCACAGGGTCCCCATAAACTGTAAAACCCCAATATCAGTGGAAAACAATATATTGAGCTCCTGGTATTGCCCTAAAACCTGTATATTTCATAGATATAACTTTTATTTTTAATACGTTCTCACTATTCTTGTTTTTTTTTTTAACCTACTTACCATTGCAACTAGAGGTTTAATACAACATATTCCATAATAACCTTTTAACTTGAACCTTTTTCATACATATACCTGTATTTTTCTTTTTCTTTTCTATTTTATTTTTTTAATATACATATAGATATAAGCTTCAAGGTAATCCTCTTTCCCTAATCAATACTACCCCTGTATATAAACCAGCTTTAATCTCCCTTTATCTCTGGACAGATGAGTCCTTTAACAAAGATCTCAAGATATACCCAGGAAGAATCAAAATAACTTTCCTCGCCCACATCGAAGATCTATAACTACCATCCCATCTTTTTCTTCTGTCAGTGTTTCTGTGTATTTGTTTTTGTTCTGGTATTATGTAAATTTTATCCTTGGAGTTCATTTTGGCTGGGTTCTTTTTTTTTTTTTTTCTTGTCATTTACTTTTGTCAGTCTTTTTGTCCATTTTTGTCTGTATAACTTATAAATCTTACCTTTGGGGCCCATTCTAGCTGAATCTTCCATTTTTTTCTGTCTCTCTTTCTGTCTTTTTTTTTTTTTTTCCTTTTTCTTTCCTTTTGGTGGTGACTTCCAATTGCTCAGAAGCATTCCAGGGTTCACCTTGCTTGGATTGTAGTTGATATATTCAGCTACACATCCCTTCAACCACCTCTCACCAAAATGACTAGGAGGAAGAAGACCCAACAGAGGAAAAATTCAGAGGCTGTGCCCTGTCCATCAGACTATTGGATATGGACATAAACAGTATGTCGGAAAGGGAATTCAGGGTAACAATTATGCAGGCAATGGCTAGGTTGGAGAAAACTGTTAGTGACAACATGGAATCGATTAAGGCAGAAGTGAAAGCTGCCCAGGAAGAAGTTTAAAATGCTATCAATGAGATCCAATCTAATGTAAATACTATAACAGCTAGGGTAACTGAGGCAGAAGATAGAATTAATGATCTAGAGGACAAACTGATAGAGCAAAAGGATCAGGAGGAGGCCTGGAACAAACAGCTTAGAAGCCATGAAAACAGAATTAGGGAAATAAATGATGCCGTGAAATGTTCCAACATCAGAATTATTGGGATCCCTGAGGGGGAGGAGAAAGAAAGAAGACCAGAAGATATAGTTGAACAAATTCTCCATGAAAATTTTCCCATTCTGGGGAATAGAAGCAGTGTTTGTGTCCTAGAGGTAGAAAGATCACCCCCAAGATGAACGAATCTAGAAAGACCTTGAGGCACTTGACTGAAAGACTGATGAATCATAATTTTAGACAAGAGCTTTTGAGAGCAGCTCGGAGGAAGATTCCTTATGTAGAGAGGAAGGTCCATGAGAGTAACATCAGACCTGTCCACAGAAAGGGCTAGCAAGACATATTCAGGGCACTAAATGAGAAGAACATGCAGCCAAGAATACTTTATCCAGCAAGACTGACATTCAAAATGGATGGAGAGATAAAGAGCTTCCAAGACTAGCAAGGTTTAAAAGAGGATGTGACCACCAAGCCGGCACTACAAGAAACATTAAGGGACGTTCTGTAAAAAAAGGAAGAACCCAAGAGTGTCATAGAACAGAAATTTACAGAGACAATCTATAGAAACAAGTACTTCACAGACAACATGATGTCAATAAAAACATATCTTTCAATAATCACTCTCAATGTGAATGGCCTAAAAGCTCCCATAAAATGGCACAGGGTTACAGACTGGATAAAATGACAAGACCTTTCCATATGTTGTCTACAAGAGACCCATTTGGAACCCAAGGGTACATCCAGACTGAAAGTAAAGGGATGGAGAAGTATCTTTCATGCCAATAGGCCTCAAAAGAAAGCTGGGGTAGTGATTCTCATATCAGATAAATTAGATTTTAAACTAAAGACTATAGTCAAAGATAAAGAAGGACATTACATCATTCTTAAAGGGTCTATCCACCAAGAAGATCTAAAAATTATAAATATTTATGCCCCCAATATGGGAGCAGCCAGCTCCATAAGACTTAACTGTTAATCAAGATAAAGAGTCATATTGACATGAATACATTAATAGTAGGGGATCTTAACACGCCACTCTCAGTAATAGACAGATCATCCAAGCAGAAAATCAGTAAAGAAACAAGAGCATTGAATGACACATTGGACCAGATGGACCTCATAGATATATACAGAACATTCCACCCTAAAACAACAGAATACTCTTTCTCCTCAAGTGCACATGGAACTTTCTCCAGAATAGACCACATACTAGGTCACAAATCAGGGCTCAACTGATACCAAAAGACTGAGATTATTCCCTGCATATTCTCAGACCACAATGCTTTGAAACTAGAACTCAACAACATGAAAAAGTTTGGAAGGAATTCAAACACTTGGAAGCTAAAGACCACCCTGCTTAAGAATGTTTGGATTTACCAGGAAATCGAAGTAGAACTTAAGCAATTCATGGAAACCAATGAGAATCAAGACACTTCAGTCCAAAACCTATGGGATATGGAAAAGGCAGTCCTAATGGGGAAATATATAGCCATCCAAGCCTCCCTCAAAAAAATGGAAAAATCCAAAATACACCAGCTCTCTTTATACCTTAAATAACTGGAGAATCAACAACAAATTAAGTCAACCCCATACCTGAGAGGGGAAATGTAGAAACTAAGGATATAGTAGAATGCATCAATGAAACTAAAAGCTGTTTTTTTTTTTTTAAGTGTAAGATCGATAAACCATTGGTCAAACTAATCCAAAAGAAAAGAGGGAGGACCCAAATTAATGAAATTATGAATGAAAAAGGAGAGATCATGACTAACACCAAGGAAATAGAAACAGTCATCAGAAATTGTCATCAACAATTCTATGCCAGTAAGTTAAGCAACCTAGATGAAATGGATGCATTCCTGGAAACCTATAAACTTCCAAAAGTGAATCAGGAAGAAATTGACAACCTGAATAGACCAATATCTAGAGATTGACAGTGATCAAAAACCTCCCCAAAAACAAGACCCCAGGACCTGACGGGTTCTCTGGAGAATTCTACCAAACATTCAAAGAAGAAATAATATCTATTTTCCTGAAGCTGTTTCAAAAGATAGAAACAGAAGGAAAACTTCCAGACTCTTTTTATGAAGCCAGCGTTACCCTGATCCCCAAACCAGGCAAAGACCCCACCAAAAAGGAGAATTTCAGACCAGTATCCCTGATGAATATGGATGCCAAGATTCTCAAAAAGATCCCAGCTAATAGGATCCAACAGTATATTAAAAAGATTATCCATCATGACCAGGTGGGATTTATCCATGGGATGCAAGCGTGGTTCAACATTCACAAAATCAATCAATGTGATAAAACAAATCAGTAAAAGAAGAGAGAAGAACCACATAGTCCTCTCAATTGATGCAGAAAAAAGCATTTGACAAAATACAGCATCTGTTCCTGATCAAAATGATTCAAAGTATAGGGATAAAGGGAACATTCCTCAACTTCATAAAATCTATCTATGAAAAACCCACAGTGAGTATCATCCTCAATGTGGAAAAGCTGACAACCTTCCCTTTGAGATCAGGAGCACGACAAGGATGTCCATCTTCACCATTGTTGTTCAACATAGTACTAGAAGTCCTAGCAATAGCAATCAGACAGCAAAAATAAAAGGTATTCAAATTGGCAAAGAAGAAGTCAAATTCTCTTCACAGATATAATGATGTTTTATATGGGAAACCCAAAGACTCCACACCCAAACTACTAGAACTCACACGGCAATTCAGTAATGTGGCAGAATACAAAATCGATATACAAAAATCATTTGCTTTCTTATACACTAACAATGAAAAAATAGAAAGGGGAATTAGAGAATCAATTCTATTCACTATAGCACCAAGAACCATAAGATACCTGGGAATAAACCTAACCAAAGAGGTAAAGGATCTGTACTCAAGGAACTACAGAACACTCATGAAAGAAATTGAAGAAGACACAAAAAGATGGAAGACCATTCCATGCTCATGAATTGGAAGAATAAACATTGCTAAAATGTCTAAATCTATACTTTCAATGCCATCTTGATCAAAATTCCACTGGCATTTTTCAAAGAGCTGGAACAAACAATCCTAAAATTTGTATGGAACCAGAAGAGCCCCCTAATTGCTAAGGAAATGTTGAAAAAGAGAAACAAAACTGGGGGCATCACATTGCCTGATTTCAAGCTTTACTACAAAGCTGTGATCATCAAGACAGCATGGTACTGGCACAAAAACAGACACATAGACCAATGGAACAGAGTAGAGAGCCCAGATATGGACCCTCAAATTTATGGTCAAATAATCTTCAACAAAGCAGAAAATATATATATACATTGGAAAAAAAGCAGTCTCTTCAATAAATGGTCTGGGAAAATTGGACAGTTACACGTAGAAGAATGAAACTCGACCATTCTCTTACAGCATACACAAAGATAAACTCAAATGGATAAAAGACTTCAATGTGAGGCAGGAATCTATCAAAACCCTAGAAGAGAACATAGGTAGAAACCTATTTGACATTTGCCACAGCTACATCTTTCAAGATATGTCTCCAAAGACAAAGGAAACAACAGGAAAAATAAACTTTGGGAGCTTCATCGAGATCAAAAGCTACTGCGCAGCAAAGGAAACAGTCAACAAAACAAAGAGGCAACTCACAGAATGGGAGAAGATATTTGCAAATGACAGTAAAAAGAGCTGATATCCAAGATCTATAAAGAACTCCTCAAAGGCAACACACACAAAAAAGATGATCACGTCAAAAAATGGGCAGAAGACATGAACAGACACTTCTCCAAAGAAGACATACAAATGGCTATCAGACACATGAAGAAATGTTTGTCATCATCAGCCATCAGGGAGATTTAAATCAAAACCAAATTGAGATACCACCTTACACCAGTTAGAATGGCCAAAATTAACAAGACAATAAACAACAAGTGTTGGAGAGGATGTGGAGAAAGGGGAACCCTGTTACACTGTTGGTGGGTATGCAAGTTGGTGCAGCCACTTTGGAAAACTGTGGATATTCCTTAAGAAATTAAAAATAGAGCTTCCCTATGACCCTGCAATTGCACTACTGGGTATTTAACCCAGAGTTACAGTTGTAGTGAACAGAAGGGCCACCTGTACCCCATTGTTCATAGCAGCAATGGCCATGGTTGCCACTGTGGAAAGAACCAAAATGTCCTTCAATGGATGAATGGATAAAGAAAATACAGTCCATGTATACAATGGAGTATTCTGCCTCCATCAGAAAGGATGAATACCCAACTTTTGTATCAACATGGACAGGACTGGAAGAGATTATGCTGAGTGAAATGAGGAGAGAGAGTCAACTATTAAATGGTTTCATTTACTCGTGGAGCATAAGGAATAACACAGAAGACATTGGGCAATGGAGAAGAGAAGTGAGTTGGGGGAAATTGGATGGGGAAACAAACCATAAGAAACTGGACTCTGAGAAACAAACTGAGGGTTTTGGAGGGAGGTGGGATGGGTGGGGTGAGCCTGGTGGTGGGTATTATGGAGGGCACGTATTGCATGGAGTACTGGGTGTGGTGCATAAACAATGAATTTGGAACACTTAAAAAAATTAAATTAAATTAAATTTAAAAAAAAAGAAAAGAAAAAAGAATTCCACTCAGTTACACAACCTGGCTTGTTCCTGTCCAGCTCAGGTCACCACGTACTTTCATCCGTAACACAGATTGTTAGTTGGGAAATTGTGAGGCAATTGCTAGAACTAAACTTGATCCTATGTGGGACTCCAGGAGATGTATCAGCTGCTGTGGTCATGCCCAGTTTACTGCAGGCTTGGAGAGGATTTTAAGTAAAGAAGAGTTCCAGAAGCCTCCACAGGAGAGTAGTGATGGCAAGTGGGAAAGGTGGGAACAGAACAAACATTAGAAAAGGGAAGAAAAGTGCTTTCCCTTGACCGGGAAATTTTTTAGCTTGTAACCTCATCAGGTTGTAGATCACTGTGTCCTTTTAAGTACATGAAATTTCAACACTGGCAAAAATTAAGAGAATGCCTTATTTTATTTTGCACAGAATTTAATCATTTGAGCCGGTCATTTTAAAAGTATTTGACCCATCTGAATTCCAAATATACCCACCTTTTGAAAATAAATCATCAGGTTAAGGACAACAGGAATCTGTTAACTTCAGCAATTAAAGAGAAGGAAGACAATATTTAGGGCAAATGGTCCCTTTTGAAATACATAAATATAGTAAGAATGGGGAAAATTAAAAATATAAAAAGAAAGCAAGTCACACATGCAATAAGATCCAGAAAATACCAGTCTATGAACAATCTTGCATAAGAAAGATTATTAATGAATAAAAAACACAATGGTGAGGAAAGATAACACATTGATTTGTACAAAAGAACAGTGAATTATAAGAATGGATCAAGACATTTTTCTCACTTTCAGATGAAAGGGATGGTAAGGGAAGAGATAAGAGACAAGAAGACAAAGCCAGGTGATTATATATATATATATATATATATATATATATATATATATATCTCGTGAATTCCAGAACTGAGAAGAGAACAGACTAAGAGAGCCCATAAAAGAAAAGTAATCAATTAACACAAACTTTGCTTTATGCACAATGACCAAAGAAAGATAAGCTAAGACATCCTAATGATTTACATTTTTTTTGGTCATTCTTACAGAAGGTGATTATGTCTGTGCAGTATTGACATATATTCTGTCGAGGATTGTCCTGCTCCTCTGTTCTGTCCTAATATATTTTTCTTGGGCATATATAATTTAATTTTACCTGAGCAGAGTAGGAGGAAAACAATCCTCAAAGGAATAGCAAGCACTATGAATTTAAAGACTAAGGATACTTCATCACGTGGTGGTGAGATATTTTACTTTAATGCCAAAATAAAAATTCAGCATTTTTCAGGCACAAACAAAGAGATAAACAGGCTTAAAGTAAAGGGAGAAAAAAAATTGGAATCAAATTTCACATCCATAATTGAAAACTAGACTACACGGGTATAATATCTCAAGAATGGAAAGACCATGAATAATACAAAAATAAATATAAAAAAAGACCATAAATAATACAAAAATAAATAATACAAAAATAAATATATTTTGTAAAAGTGGTGGTGATGGTAGGATCCTTTTGGAATATTTGCAATTTTCCCCATAAAAAAAGACAGACTACCCAGACATATAGATCACATCCTTTAAAAAAAAAAATAGTGACATTCCCCCCTGAAGCTCTCTTAACTAACCAGAAATATCTCTCTTCCATTGGAGAGACATTGATGGGAATAGTATAAATTAAGAAGGATAGAGAAAATGATAAAAAAGTAAAAAAGAAGGTACAGAACATATAGAATACACAGTAAAGACAAGGGAGACAGAACCAGGACATCAGAGAAATGACAAGGTAATATTTCTGAACTGATCACAGACACAGAGAAAGAATACTAGAAGAGAGCTAGACAATCTTTCTTGTATCTCTCAAAAATCTTAAAAAAGAATATAATGTATGAGTGAGCAACTTAGGAGAATCATGATTGAATTTCACAGAAAGTGATTATAACAGAAGGATAGTGAGCAGAAAAAGATGGTCCTTATAGGCAATGAGATCACATGACAAATATATACATATAAACAAGATAAATCTCTAACCTAATATTTTAAAGCAAGCTAAAAGTGATCCAAAATATAAAATAATAACATAAATCAGGATAAGGAAAATTCCTAGATAAGGTAATAGAACTCATGAAAGAAAAGAAAATTTAATTCCAGAAGTAAACACTAAATTGAAAGAAACAGAGAAGTGGATGTCTTAGGATAAACAGAAGGTGAGAAGGAGCATAATTTTAAACACCAAGAAAAAAATAGAGAAAAATAGTGAAATACGGTGATAAATAAGAAAGCAAAATCAACAAAACAGAACTAATGCTACAATATACATTCAGGAAAACACTACTGAAATTTAAAAAAAGGAAAGAATAATGCTTGAATTACATGCTGAAAAAATATTATGTATTAGGGGAAAAGGATGCCAGAAGGCTTCATTTTAAATGAAGCCCTGAAATAAAAAGAAAAAAATATTGGCAAAATAGCAAAATGACTAAGTCACTTAAAGGAAAAAGAAAAAGAAGGGTGTTCTAATTTTTACTGACAATAATGCAATGCCAGAATATAGTGGATTTTTTTTTTTTATATTCAAGGAGACAAAATGTGAGTCAAATATCATATCATGCAAGAACCTTAGAAAGTACTTCTGAGATCACAGAGTAAGGACCTCCAAAATCCATAAATGCACAAGAACATGGGCAAAACTGTCAAAATCAACATTTTCAGGAATCTGGAAATTAACCAAAGGCTTGCAACAATCTGAGGAGTGTTTATTCAAGAACACTGGCTGACTGTCAGTAAGAACAGTGACTTTTACGGAGTTTAAATGAGTTCTCCCTCCATCATCCTCTCCCAAGATGGGAAGTAGCTAAGACAAATGACAGTCTCACAATGCCATCTGTGAAAATTGGAAGGCTGGGAGCCACTGAAAAGGATAACGCAGGACAGAACAAAAGCCACATCTTCAGATAGTTGTCACTTAACTGACCAGATAGGAAACTCCCTGTAAAGTTCCATCTCAGGGCACGTTTTTCTTTTAGAGTTTGTTCTATACGAACAGCTCTATCCTTGGGACATTTGTCCAAAACATAGGAATTGTTTATCATCCAATTGCCTGATACAATTGACCCAAACCAGGAAAAACTCAGGAATAAGCTTCCACAGGGGGATCTAGAAGCTCCAGAATATCTGGGGGTAATCTAGAAGACCAGAATCTTGTGTGCATGCCCAGAAGAAGCATTAGAAGGTTCTTCTGCCTCAGTTCTGGCTGACTTTGAGGCTCTGGGCAAGCAGGAATTGAAGCTTAAGGCAGCATTGTCAGAGATGAAAGGTATATTCCAACACACACAGACACACACAGAGACACAGAGTCTCTTCAGCAAGAGCTAGGAGACTTACTAGTCCAGGCAATATAAGGAAATGTCCAGTCATTAACAACTAGTCATTAGTTGACCATTAAGCAAAAGAAGCATAGACTTCGACAGCCACACACAACAAAAAACACAGATTTCACCATATTGGCTCAGGAAAGTCACTTAACAGATAGCCATAATAACAAAACAGGCAAATAAACAACTACAGCAAACAGAAACAAACCTGAGAATGGAGGAAATCTGATTTCCAAAGTTGCTATATAATAATATTTAAAATGCCTAATTTTCAACAAAACATTATGAGGCATGTGAAGAAATAAAAGTATGGCCCAGAACCTGCTCCTGGGCAGCTCGGTCGGTTAAACGTTCAACTCTGTGTTTCAGCTCAGGTCATGATCTCAGGGTCATGGTTTGTTTTTGTTTTTGTTTTTGTTTTTTTGTTAAAGAGATTAATAGAACCTTTCCCTGGAGAAGCCCAGATATTGGGCTTAACAGACAAGTACTTTAAATCAACTATTATAAATATGATCAAAGAGCTAAGAAACCATGAGAATGATGTCTCACCAAAAATGCCAGTGAAAAGATAAGAATTATAAAGAGGAGACAAATAGAGACTCTGCAGTTGAAAATTTTACTAAAGGGACTCAACATCGGATTTGAAGTAGAAGGTAAGAATCAAGAAACTTGATGGTGCAATTGAGATTATTCAGTCTGAGGAAAAGAAAGAAAAAAAAAATAGTGAAGAAAAATAAATCCAGCCTTAGAAATGCATAAGACTCCATCTAGCATAAACCTGGTGATTCACAGACCTGTACCCCTGGGGCTAATAATACATTATATGTTAAAAATTTTTTTAAAAATAAATAAATAAAATATATATAGAAAAAAAAAAAGACTCCATCTAGCAAACCAACATACACAAAGTGGAAGTTCCAGAAGAAAGAGAAAAGATTTGAACAAATTATAACCAACAATCATTAGAGTATTCATTTCATATCCAAGATTCTCAGAAAACTCTAAGTAGGATAAGTTCAAAAAGATCCACATAATATAGACACATCATAGTCAAACTGGCAAAGCCCAAAGCCAAAGAATCTTGAAAACAAGAGGAAAATGACTCTTGTCAACAACGGCTTTACTGTAATTACCATGGAGGCCAGAACACAGTGGAATTACACCTTTAAAGGGCTATGAGGCGGGTGCCTCGGTGGCTCAGTCTGTTCTGTGTCTGCCTTCGGCTCAGGTCATGATCCCAGGGTCCTGGGATCAAGCCCTGCCATCAGGCTTCTTGCTCAGTAGGGAGTTTGTTTCTGCCTCTGCCCCTCCCCTCTGCTCATTCTCTCTCTCAAATAAATAAATCTTTTAAGAAATTAAACAAATAAAGTGATGTAAGAAAAAGGCCATTGACCAACAATTCCATATCAAGCATTTTTGATTCTTCAAAAATGAAGGAGAAATTAAGATATTCTCAGATAAACAAAAACCGAGACTATTTGTTTCTAGCAGAATTGCCTTCTAAGAAATACTAACGAGAGTCCTTCAGGCTGAAATGAAACAAAGAACAGCAGTTAATGATATAAAATACAGTACAGAAGCATTTTTTGTTTGTAACACCTTTTTTCCATCTACTTTGAAAGTAATAGCAGAGAGCAATAATTATTAAACTGTGGAGATAGAGATGTGATTTATATGATGATTATAGCACATGGAAGAAAGGAGAGAATGGGGTTAGATAGGAGCAAAGATTCTGTATACAATTGAAATTAAGTTGATATTTACTTAAACTAGATTATAAACTAATATGCTAATTGCAACTCCCAGGGCAACTAGTGAGAATAACTTAAAAAATATAATAAGAGAAACAACAAAGGAATTAAAACAGTATACTAGGAAAAATAGGCATATGACACAAAAGGTGGTAGTAATAGAGGATTAGACACATAATGCATGTGAAAAACAAACAGCAAATTGAGGGATATTGGGCACTGATCCAAGCAACTGAGTTGTAAATTATTTCTTAAAAACAACCTGATTCTTATTAAAGTTCAGTGAAATGCAGGAACTTGCATAGCCTTCCTTTTAAAAAAAAAGTTTCTTTCCATAAAATTAACTGAAACTCATTAATTAGTAAGTTTGTGAATAAATTCACACTTATCCCAATCCATTTTCTTACTTTCCAAAACATCTTCCCTCACTATTCCTATTAGAGTTGCATGATTTGTCAGTATCAATGAAACACGTTCTGTGTTTTAAGCATTAAAAGGAAAAATACAATCAAGTCTTCTTGTATATAACCTGCATGATTTCCATCTCATTTGTCCTATATTTTGATTGAGTGTGATGAAATAGCACAAATTATTTTACGAAGTTGCATTTGGTTTTCAGGTATAGTTGGGTCTAACATCTGCAAATTCAGCATTTTACCCAAAGACAGCACTTTACAACTTTTTAAAAAATCGTACTGTTTCATTTTGCACATTTTCTACAACATGCAACTTTAAATAGAATTCCAAACACAAACACCATTAAATGTGTATCTTTATTTTATAACAAGTTTGAAAATTCTGACGATGCCTGGATGATTGGCCAATTTTCTCTAGGAATCCTTTATATAATAGCATATTACCCTTTGGATAATACCCAGTTACTTTAGTTGATCCGTGAGGAAAAAGTGCAGGTTAGGAAATTGGTAGAAGTATTTTCAGAAAATAAATCTTAAAGTTTTCCTCGAAGTTTGAGTTATAATTACCTAACAATGAATTCCTGGGAATAGTCTCAAGAGATATCTTAGAGCTGATGTGGCTTTCTACTGAAGCAAATAAATGAGTGAAAAACAAATTTATGGAAAAATATTTATCTACAAATAACAAAAATTAGCAAAACTAGGTTTTGTGTTTTTGTTTTATCCTTCCCAGACTTATCTCCAGCTTTCCTAAGCATGCAAGCAATGAGATAGAGAGAGGGAACAATGTTATACAAAAGAGAGTTTGAGCAAAATAACTAGTCCCGTGACAGGTAACTTTCAGCCCCCAAAATACCGTTTTTCCACTTGAATTTGGGATTTTCTTCTCTAAAAAAGATCTCTGTTATAGAAAACATTCCCAGTAGAAGGAACCAAATTGAGAATGAAAAATTTTATATTTGGAGATTCATAATGTATTTTAGAATGTTAAACACATTAAAGACTCAGAAATCTTACAGTGTTAAAAAAAAATCTTGCAGCATTTCCAAAACTTTGTAAATAAACATAATTTTCATTTTGCATGCTTTCTGCCATTGAACAGTTTTAAAGTATTGGTATAGAGTTAGTTACCAAAACAAAAATCAAACTAACAACATTTATTTTTATTGTTTTATGGTCATACAAAGTATCGGTGGTGGTATAACAAATGATACAGTCTCATAATTACTGATGGGTAGCGCAATCGCATGCAATCTTATGGAAAACCATTTGACAGTATGGATGAGAAGTTTCAAATCTTTTAAGCTATTGGACCCAGGTACTAGCTCTCATGAATTTATCCTAAGGGAATTAGATGAACTGCATAACCTAGAGAAATGATAAAAAGGTATGAGCTAAAAGGTAACTAGGGTTATTTCTGGCCAGGGTAATTATGTATCTGTTTTCCTGTTCTGTTTTTCTGTATATTCCACATTACTATAATAACTATATATTATTTTTCATAATAGAATGGCATTTACAAAATAGCACATGATTATGTTTTCTCTCATTTTACCTCCAATAAAAACCTTGAGAAAAACTAAGACTTTGTAGTGGGTACTTTGATCTTTTGGAAACTTTTCATTTGAAGGATTGGAAATGTTGAGTCAAATTACATAACTGTATTGTAAGCTATTAATTATACTCCATCAAAGTTTGTAGTTTGAATTATATCATTTTGTAACTCCTACCTTATTAAAGTATATTTTTTCTTTTAAATATTTTGTGTGGGTTTTTAAAAGATGATGTATGTTTCAAATATATTTTCAACAGGCAAAATACAAAAGAAGTGTTAGGATGAATTAGAGAAGCTCTACGGCATCTACCCAGAGGGCAGAGTATGTGTTCTTTGCAACATAAATGACAGACTAAAATGATGTCTGTTTCACCCTACAAGTCTAAAGGGCTAGAAATGAGCTGTCTAGCTCTTTTGATGGCTGAGCAATGAAGAAGTGGTTTTAGTGGTTAGCTTCCAAGAATGTATGAGTGCTTCCTGTGATACAGATGTCAAACATACACAAGCTGTCTTGGATTCCATCCAAAAGATTACCTGGAGGGGCAAAGCAAAATCAGCAGAGACAAACTGAAGGTACCATTGTATTCTTACAAGCCAAGGAAGGAGTAACTTCCAGCCAGAAGTAAGATGCATGCACTTATATCAAAGACGCTGTACAGGAGATATCCCCCGAGATGGCAAGAGGACCTCTGTAGAGACAATGGATGAAATATCTGGACATATTCCAACAGAGTCTGTATGTTAATAACCATAACGCTATCAACAAATTCAGAACTTTCTTCACTCCTTAGTTGTCCTTCCCCTCCCAAGCTGCATCCCTGGAGGAGTTAGAAACTCTAGTGGTATGGAGGAACACCTGCTGGGAAAACAGCAGATTTAGATGAGCAGTGAGAGGGGCACCTGGGTGTCTCAGTCTTTTTTTTTTTTTTTTTTTAATAAATGGGCAGTGAGAGACAAAAATGAAACTGTTTATTATTACATCCCCTGGCTTGTGCTTGCTCAGGTAAGCTTTATTTAAATGGGGAAAGAGTAGGATTGTTAGAAAAATACATGAGTCTCCATTAAATTTAGATTCCATATAAACGATAAATGCTTTTTAAGTAGTGCTGCTGCAACTGTTGCATGGAATTTCAGTATATTAAAATATTCACTATTCATCAAAATCCAAATTTAACTGAAATTTTGGCATTTTTCGTTTGCCAAATCTGTCAATCCGACATTCTTTTTTTTTTTTTAAGATTTTATTTATTTATTTGAGAGAGAGAGAGAAGGAGAGAGAGAGCATGAGAGGAGAGAGGACAGTGGGAGAAACAGACTCTCTGGCAATCAGAGAGCCTCATGTGGGACTCTATCCCAGACTCCAGGATCATGACCTGAGCAGAAGGCAGTTGCTTAACCAATTGAGCCACCCAGGAACCCCAATCCTACATTCTTTATGTCACTTAATGCTTTTTGGAAGGAAAGTCTTGCTTGATATCAGTAGCATCACCAGGGCTTTCTTTTTATTATATTTTTATGGTATATTTTCCCATCCATTCATTTTAACCATTCTGGATCACTTTACTTTTAGATATGTCTCATGCACACAGCAAAGAATTGGGTTTTGATTTGTGTACTCCATTCAAACTAATCTTTTCTTACTGAGTTAAGTCCATTTAAATTTATTATTATGGTTAGTATATTTGGTTTCAGTTCTGCCATATCATGTCATCATATATTACATGTCAACGTAAAGTCATTCATTTCACTCTGTTGGCTTTTTTCTTTTTTCTTTCTTTCTTTCTTTTTTTTTTTTTTGTATTCTCTTGGTAAATAGAGAGGATTACATTTTTATTCAAAAACATTTTTCTATGAAATCATTCTTTGGTTCTCCCTATAGGATTGCTATAGACTTTCTTCTGGTCTTACCCATTAGCTATTAGCAGGTGGCCTGCTTCATATGGCCGTGTCTAGTTCTAGGTTTTGGTAACTGCTGTTCCACTTCCGGCATGGGAGGGTTGGGGTGCTGGAATAGGGTACAGACAGCACATTGCTATTATTAGTGCCAGAGTCATCAATGCTACCTTGTGGTTTCCTTATACCCAGACCAAACGTGTATAATTAACCCCCTTTTATTATTTTTTATAAAGATTTATTTATTTGAGAGGGAGAAAGAGAGCATGCAGAGGGGGGTGGGGCAGAAAAAGAGGGAGAGAGAGAGTCCTAATAAGACTCCCTGCTGAGTCTGGAGCCTGATGTAGGGCCAGTCCTCTACGCTGAGATCACAACCTGAGCTGAAATGAAGAGTCAGCTTCTTAACTCACTGAGCCACCCAGGTGCGCCAATTAGCACCCTTTTAAAAGCTTTCTTAACTGCACCAAACTTGAGAATTTCATGCATTTCCTGTGAACCCTGACTGATAAACAGAGCAATCATTTAATTAATGAAAAACAAGTCATCGTAAGTAGGTGGCTACAATGAGGAAGCAGAAAAAGATCATTGAATATAGAAGATAATTCTGAAATATTTCCCCAAAAATATAAGAAGGAGATGGAGATAAAAATAAGAAAAATTGCACTAAAATGTATGCAGATCATAGGTATCTATAATGTATAAAATCTGTATTCCCAAAGAAAGAATATAGATGGTAAAGAATCAATAATGAAGAAAATAATAAAAAGCTGCCTAGAAGAGAAAGAGTCTGCAAATTGAAATGGATCACCAATATTCAGGAAAAATACTGAGGAGATCTTTCCTTAACTTGAACTTGAAAATACTCAGCAGCCATGAGACCTATCACAATGACCGATTTATGGAAACCTTTTTTCCTAGTGAATTCAGTCAATCTCACAATCCTTCACCACGGCCCTAGAGGTTGCTATTAACAATCCATCAGATCTGTAAATTGGGTGAACTTTGTTTTCCATCCCAGAATTTAACATAAAATTTAATTAAGATTAAGAGACAAGGAAATACTGTTTGTCCAAATATGTAGGTTGGAAAGATGTAGCTGCCTATAAAAGGCAGCTTCTATGTGACAAAAAAAGTGCATAAGGGCAATAACCCTGCCATCTTGGCTACTGTTTCCCAGCACCTAGCACCCTGCGAATGCTCAGTAGATATTCATTGGGTGAATGAAAGATACAAAAATGAAGCTGGCCTCAGAAATCTCGGTGACACTAAAATGTCAGAAGAAAATTGAATAACATTTACAGAAGAAAAATAAATGTGATCCAGTCACCGTAGATAAAATATTTCTCAGAAATGGCAGGCTCAGAAAATGCCTTATCTAAATACCCTTCTTAAAGGAAAAAAAAAATCATAAAAATATTTTATGCAAACAAAAATGTTTCAGAGTAAAAATATATGAGTTTTAGTTCAGAGTATCATGTGTTATGGTAGCATCATAATTATTGATCTCAGATTAATAAGCAAAAAAAATCTTAATCTTAAAGAAATATTCAGTGGTAAGTATGATGTTCAAGAAGGCATTATTCAGTATGTAAAAAAGAAAAAAAAAAGTGACTGGAATTCTTACTAATAAGCTATGGCTCACTCATAGAATAGATTAATACGAAGTCACTAAAATTATATTTTCAAAAATTAGTTAGTGGCCCATGAAAAATGTTATAGTTTGATGTTAAATGAAATGAAAGGATGTAAAAAAAAAAGTAGGTAAGGTTTGGTTTCAGACACTGCATAAATTTTATTAATTCCAAGGTATATAGTTTTTCTATTTTTAACATCCTGCAAGAGGTATCACTTCACAGTTGAGGCATCTTAGAATGATTTAAATACAGCAATTTTTTATGATGAATTAAAGATTATGGAATTTGTTTACTTGAAGTTATTTATCAGATCTTACTGATCTTTGTAACCCTTCCTCCTCACACAATAAATGCTATTGAATTTATGGCACTCAGTGTGTAATAGTATTGTTGAATGACTGAAATAGTTTTTGAGTGAACAGTCCATCATATTTTTATGCTTTGAGAAACAAGAAGTGCTTCAGTATCCAAATACATTTTTCTCACAATCAACAAACAAGAGAATTCCACTGAAATCATACTAAATTTTTGGGAGGGGGAAGGAATGTGAAAATAAAATGGAATGATTTTCTGGAGAGAATTATGTAAGCAATGCCTTTTAAAAATATCAGTGAACTGACAAAGCTGTATTTATCCACTGACTACAAATTGCACTGATTTTGTATCTTCTTGGGGATACAGACCCAAATCCTTTCAGACACCATCAATATTATTAATTCTCATGTTTCTTTTTAACTGCTGACTTGTCCTGCACTGTGCTAAGTTTATAGCTATTGATTAACAGAACTATGGAGAAGATTAAAAAGAATTTTAAAAACCTAAATCTTGTGCTTTTTTTTTGATAGAACTTCTGTGTCTTTGAAGTTTAAAAGAATACTAATGTAAAGTAATGTCTTTTTATACTAAATCACATTTCTTTTACTATGCTTTAAATCTGGAAGCAATGTTACAGTCAAATACTTTAGAATATATTATCTACTTCTTATTTAATTAGGGGGAAAAGCCATAAATATCCTCAGCTGTGAAGTCAAATGAATTTTTTAATCAATATTCTGTGAGAAATCTGTAGAGTTAGTTTGCCCTAACTAAGTAGAAAGGTGATTTAAAAAATAAAAATCAATAATAAAATCTTGACACATCTAACTATCAGCAAGTCAGATTTAAACTGAATTTATATTAAAAGCATGTTGACATGAATGATTTGTTCAGTTTTAGGTAAAAGGCTGTTATCTTCACCCATCTGTTTAATACATGATGCCATATATTTTTTTATATATTGTGGATAGTAACTTTTCCACACAATGTATATCCCCTTATTTAACATAAAAGTGTAATGTTAAGGCTACTTCTAGCCTATGTAATTGTTTTCATGTTTAAGGCACTTAAAGCTCTTCAGATGAAGGATTTCACTTCTTAAGGCCTAGATGTGTCAATGTGTTTTGATTATGGAGTTATCTTGATGGAATAGAAGTAGTTAGAGTTTCAGAGTTGATCAGACATGAACTGCGTGGCCTTGGGAAAATTATGTGATCATTTTCAGTCTTGGTTTCGTTTGTACAGACTAGCAGTGAGCATTACCTTCTCATAGATTAGGGTTGAAAATTAAATAAACCTAAATACATAAAGTAGCTCATAACAGTGCATGTTCAAGCACTTTAAATCTCTTCTTTGGTGAATGCGGAGAAGTTCAATTTTAGAATAAAATTTCCTTAAACTGTGGCCTTTCCTTTGGAAATAAATTGTTTATATTTTGCCTGGATCTTTAGGAGAGTGCTACAAATTTAATCACAGTGCATTCAATGAACATAAACAGCCTAGAAGTGCAGATTTAGTATAGTAGGCTTTCCTGTAATCACAAAGTTGTTGCAGCACAAAATGGATGGCTTGGTGTTCCACAAATGAGCATTTAAATTATAAATGGCCTCTGACAAAATTCTAAAGCCAAGCTTTGTCTTTAGCTCCAAAACTTCAGTCAGGGTCTTGTTGGTTTGTCTAGATTCTTTAATTCCCCACAGTTGGGCCCCCACATGATTATCTTCTGTGGTGTCCCAGATCTTCTGCAGCTGTAGGTCAGAGGCATGCCACCACTGTTGAACAGCATCCCTGGTCTGCCTCTTGCTTCAATAAATGGTCTTTGGCATGGATCTCTGATTCTGAGACCTGCTGATGTAGCTTTCCTTGTTCTTCAGGGTGTTCTGAGAAATGAAGCTCTGTCAGGTATTTGCCAGTCTTGTATCTGAACCCCAACTTGATGGATACTGGAGTCCTGATAGCTTTTGACAGAATTTGCCAATCGTAGGCAACAAATTGTCTCTCTGTTCTTTTCTACTATCAAACTCTCTAGATCACCTGTCATCGTGGAATGCATAATTGAGAAGACATCTGATCATCTTGGGCCTAGCTTATCAACCCTTGCTGAGAACTGAATGAAGTTGGTTGTGTTGTTTCGGCTTTGGCTTGGCTGTCAGGCAACTATAACTCATAAAGTAATATAAAAGCCTTCCCCATGTGTTCATACAAACACTAGGAAAATATTACTCAACAAATCTTGCCAAATGAATTGTAAAAAGTTATAGTCAGAGAGGAAAATTATAAATTAAAGGCAGTCATAGGTTCCAAGAAGAATGGAAGGTCCTAAAAGCTGGCAAACTATCCCAGGCAACAAAACTGATTCATGAAAATTAAAATAAGTTTAACTCACTTTTACATTTAAAAAAAAAGAAAAATCCTTAAAAATATAACTTGATTGGAAAATAATGAATGATTGCCAAAATTTGTTAACATCCTTCATGTGGTTGAATGGGCAATAGAAATGCTGAAACTTTTGAACATATCTGGGGAAAAAAAATGGTAAGCGTGTGTATTAAATTGTGAAGGATAGCTTGTAAAAGGGAATCTGAATATATTGCTTCTAATTTGTCTAAAAGAGGAAGAATTTAAAAAAAAATTATATCAATTCAACAGGACTAAGAGCCAGCAAACATATATGTGTACTAGTTAAGTATCTATCCTACTACAACAAAACAGAAGTCTAGATATATAACCTTTAAAACAATATTTAAAGCAAAATTCCTCAGAAAAGTAGGAAATAAAGAGATGGAATATGTTGAACTGGTAAAGTTTCCTGACCTGAGTGACTACAGGTCCAGCTAATTTCACAGGCAGTTTAAATCAAATTTAGTCAAACATCATAGTACAGACCATCCTTGTTTATAAAAGTATTCAGAGTGGGGTGCCTGGGTGGCTCAGTGGGTTCAAGCCTCTGCCTTCAACTCAGGTCATGATCTCAGGATCCTGGGATCAAGCCCCACGTCAGGCTCTCTGCTCCGCTGAGAGCCTGCTTCCTTTCCTCTCTCTCTGCCTGCCTCTCTGCCTACTTGTCATCTCTGTCTGTCAAATAAATAAATAAAATATTTTTTAAAAAAGTATTTCAGAGAAATAGTCCAAGTTATTTCCTTATTTTAAAAATGCTACAACAAATATATTAATGGTGAGACTTTTGAAGTTGGTCTTAAGGTCACTACATGATAAAGGTGCTGTTTTTCATCACTGCTGTTTAGAACTATACTAGAGGATCTAGTAGCTAAGGTTAAAAAGAAGCAAAAAAAAATTTAAAGAAAAGAAAATGTGAAATGAGAAAACTAATAATTGAAAAGGCATGATGAAAATAGAAAATTCAAGACCAACAACAGTCAGCTCTTCAGAATTAGTAGGAGTTCAGCAAAGTGTCTAGGTACAGACAAAAATCCTTATAAACATAGGTACATCAAAATCAAAATTCTTACAATATACTAAAAATAAACATTTAGAAAATAAAATAATTACAAGTATCCTATTTACATCAGCAATAAAATCTATATGAGATGCAAAAATAAATTTAATAAAATGATATCTAAGGAGTAAAAAAAAAAGAAAAAGAAAAAGAATAAAAAAAGAAATGAAAATTGAGAAACATCAAAATAGACCTAAATCAAAATAGAGCTATACCATGTCCATGGTTCGGAGCTATCATACTATGAAACAGGTACCAAAAAAATGTAAGCATTAAACTGAGGAAACTGGACATAGGAAGGAATCCACAAAAAGAAAGGAGAAGAGGCTTATAAATACAAAAGGTGAAATTATTCCAGTAGGATAAAACTCCCTCCACTTAAGAAACACAAATAAATTTTACAATACAATGATCAGTTTTCTAGGAAGACATTATCTATAAAAATTGACTGGAGGAGACATATAAAACAGATACAAATGTAAAGATAGAAAAAGTTGAAAATATGGTACATGACTCATTCCTTCAAAAGTCACCAAATAAATATGATTTCAACATCCAAAGGTAATGTCTGTCATCAAAATTCTTTTGAATCCTTGAAATGATTAACCAATTAAAAAATTAGCACAAGGCTAGGGTAATCTTGATGCACCATGCTCACAAGGAGAGCATAAAGAAGAAAATTCTAGGACTGTGTTTTCCAGTTGTGCAAACTACTCAACCAGAACCACTGGAAGGTTTATTTCTTTATTTAGTTACTTATGTAAAGCTTTTATTTATGTGAGAGAGAGAGAGAGAATATGAAGTGATCACAAGCCTGGGGAGGAGCAGAGGGAAAAGGAGAAACAGACTCCCCACTGAGCAGGGAGCCTGACCCAATATGGGGCTCAATCATGATCTGAGCCAAAGATGGACACTAAACCAACTGAGCCACTCAGGTGCTCTAGAAAGTTTATTTTTGAAATTATTGTCCTAGACCTTTACTCACTTCTGCCATATAGAATCTTTGAGATGAGCAAGAGTGAATAGGTGGACATAGATGAGGCTCAGGAAGCTATCTTCTTTTAATAGGCTTCTTATGTGATTCTGGTTCATATGTGCTGAATTTTAGAACCACTGCCATAAACCAATGTAAGTAATAAATATAACAATATATGATCTATAAAATGTAAACAACAACAACAGAACAATTACAGAATAGCAACACCTCTGAAAGAATAAAAACATAAATAATGATTCTCTCCAGAAAGTACTTTGGGGAATTCCCAAAGAACTCCAAGAAATAGTCCATGCTTTGCTTGGGTACGATATTACTATAATCCATATTGTTATCATTAACCAGTCCTCAGCTGATATTTGGAAAATATATTTTTACATTGGAATTTTATTTACTCATATCGATTGTAATTTAATATGACTTTCCTGCATTTCAACAAATTGAGGTTATATAGGGAGAAAAAAAATATTGGCATTGTAGACTTTATGCCAAATAGGATTTTTTCATTCCCGTTTTGTAGAACTAGAATCAATAGTGATCTATGTAAATTGAATTAAGTCAATTCTGTAGCAGGAGAATAACCAATATGACATTTAAATGCCTCTTCTAGCTCCAGTTTTAAAGTTTTCTCATTATGCTTCAAGTTTTACCAGCAAATGAGAAATGTGTATATATTATTGATCGGATTGAATTTTTTTCATAATGAAATGGAGCATTCTACATTCTCAAGTGCTATAAAGTACCTTGAAATAACTATGGTGAATATTTCCCTGATCGATAATTTTTCAAATTCTGCTTATGTGTCTCCAATGTAGATTTCTTTTTTTTTTTTTTTTTTTTTAAAGATTTTATTTATTTATTTGACAGAGAGAAATCACAAGTAGATGGAGAGGCAGGCAGAGAGAGAGAGAGGGAAGCAGGCTCCCTGCTGAGCAGAGAGCCCGATGCGGGCCTCGATCCCAGGACCCTGAGATCATGACCTGAGCCGAAGGCAGCGGCTTAACCCACTGAGCCACCCAGGCGCCCTCCAATGTAGATTTTATGTACAGAGATGTTTGTATACCTTGATGATTCAAGAACAGGGCTGAAGCTGCTATAAGAAGAATCAATGATGTTCTCTGAACTATCTGGTATGTGCCCTTTCCACCAACTGGACGTAAGTTCGTTGTATTCACTTTTCTTATTACCCCATCAGTCTTTATTAATTGTTAAGCATATTTTAGTGAAATACATGTTTTTCTAATAGACTTGCATATAGTACCCCCCCAACACACGTAGCACATTCTAGTAAATACATGTTACTACCTGTTGAGAGCATAGAATCACTTTAGATAACCTAGATTGTGGACTGTAATCTTCACAATAAGGGTTGAAGAAACTTGTAATTTGAGCAGAGTTGGAGGGAGTGTTTGTTTGCTATGTAATCACAAAGATGTTTAAATTATTATAAAGGGTAAAACAAGTGGGCAGTATCATTCTGACTAAAAACATTGTTTCCTGGGATCACAATTTCTCAGAGAAATTATTACATTGGCAGATTATAAGTAATAAAACGAGAACATTAAGGATGGTAAAAAAAAAAAAAAAGTATTGTAATACCAATGAAGGAATGAGTACTAACTTGGGAAATAGAGACTGATTCCTCTATTTTAGGGAGAAGCAGTGGTTAGGACAGAGATGAAACTGACAAAGTCAAGTCAGATTGCTCTAATGGGCACAACTTGCTATTATCTTTATGACCAGATACAAAATTATTGTCTGGATATTGGTGAAAGATTTGTAGAAAAAGTCTACTGAATATACATTTGCTTCCTCTTGATTACACTGGGCTGAGTATGTTTACATGTGTAATTCTCTTTCCTTCTCTCAAATATCCAACACAGTCTTCATCCCAAGTGCCATGAAGCCACCAAGAGAGGCAAATATCAACACACACAATGAGGATTGACTAACGAACCAGTCTCATCTAGTAATATGGTAAGTAATGTAAAGCATCAGAATTCTATGTATGGTCTCATTTAAGTTAATAAAGTAAAAGCAGTCAGGAATGTATAAGTTACTATAAGACAAGGATTTTGTATATATTTTTTCTGATTCTTAGAATGCTAAAAAGTAAGAATTATTAGGGTGCCTGGGTGGCTCAGTGGGTTAAGCCTCTGCTTTCCGCTCAGGTCATGATATCAGGGTCCTGGGATCGAGCCCCACATTGGGCTCTCTGCTCAACAGAGAGCCTGCTTCTCCTTCTCTCTCTGCTTGCCTCTCTGTCTATTTGTAATCTCTCTCTTTGTGTCAAATAAATAAATAAAATGTTTTAAAAAGAAAGGAAGAATTATTTTTCAAATTGTATATATATATGCTCAGAGAGGTTAAGTAACTTGCTTAAAGTCACATAGACAGTAAGTGGTAGGTTTCAAATTTGTATCTGTTTTTTTTCACCAATGTCTATGTATGTTCCATTCCTCTACACTGGTCACTGCTTGAAGTGAATTTTTCCATCAGTAACATAGTTAGGGAGGAGCAAGATGGCAGAGAAGTAGGAGACCTAAATTTCACCTGGTCCCAGGAACACAGCTAGTTACCAAACCGTTCTGAACACCCACAAACTCAGCAGGAGATCGAAGAGAAGAATAACAGCAATTCTAGGAACAGAAATGTGACCACTTCTGGAAGTTAGGATGTGCAGAGCAGTGAATCTGAGGCGATATATGAAAAGAGAGACCACGGGGGAAAGGGCCGGCAGAACTTTTAAAAGTCAGCTCCACAGAGGGACGTTGCTCCAGAGGCTAAGAAGGGGTGGAACCCTCGCAGGGACAATGTGGTCTCAGAACCCCCAGGATCACAGAAAGACCACAGGTGTGGCAGAGTTCCCAGGTATTGGAGAGGGGAAGCCAACTACAGAGACAGAGCCAAGGAGTGAGCTCTTAGTTTGGGATTACCTTAAACCATCATCTGAGGCACCGTCAGGCCACTGCTCTTTGAGCAGGGAACCCACAAGTGGCAGACCCGGGGAGACTCACCTTCCTCCCTGCAGAGGAGCAGCACAGGAACCTGATGGGTTTGGAGACTCCAAACGGGGCCATGCGCCAAAGATAGAACTGTTTGGTCACAGGGGTGAGCTCAGAGTGTGGCTGGAGACCAGAGAGGTGGGAGGGATCGACTGCTTTTCTCCGAGGGTGCACTGAGGAATGGGGCCCCCAAGCTTTTGGTTCCTGCGGACTGGATATTGGGAGGCCACCATCTTTATTCTCCGCCTCCAAAGCTCTACAAAAAGTGTTCAGGGAACAAAAGCTCTGAGAGCGAACCCAAGCAGATTACTCAGCCTGGCCCCTCACAAGGGCGGTGCAATTCTGCCTCTGGGAAAGACATTTGGAAATCACAGCAACAGGCCCCTCCCTCAGAAAATCAGCAAGAACATCCAGCCAAGACCAAGTTCACCAATGAGAACTACAGAACTTGAGAGTGAGTGAGACACAGAATTCATGTTTCTTTCCCCATGATTCTTAAGTCTTTCAAAGTTAAGTTTTTTTAATTTTATTTTTTTCTTATTCTATTTTTTCAAATTTTTCCTCTTTACTATTTTAACCATTTTTAAACTATTTTATCTTATCAATACCTTCTTGGGGCACCTGGGTGGCTCAGTGGGTTAAACCTCTGCCTTCCGCTCAGGTCATGATCTCAGGGTGTGAGGAACGAGCCCCGCATTGGGCTCTCTGCTTGGCAGGGAGTCTGCTTCCCCCTCTCTTTCTCTGCCTGCCTTTCTGCCTACTTGTGATCTCTTTCTGTCAAATAAATAAAATATTTTTTTAAAAATTTAAATTTTCATTGTTATAGTCATATTTTATCCCTTCATTGTATTTAACCTTATTTTTTATATACATATAGGGTTTTCTTTCTTTAAAATTTTGGGATACAGTTCCTTCGAACAGATCAAAATATACCCTAAATCTAGCACATGGCTTTGTTCTAGTCTCCAGCCTGATCACATTCTTTCCTCTTTTTTTCAACCAAATTCTTGTCTTATCAATTCTTTTAGCATCTTTTTAAATTTTCATCTTTACAGTCATATTCCATCCCTTCATTGTGTTTACCCTTATTTTTGTATATATATAAAATTTTTCATATATATATATATCCCCCTATCTTCTCCCCCTGGTTTTGGTACTCTTCCAATTTGGTTACTGTGTATTTTTTCTGGGGTTGTTGCTACTCTTTTAGTATTTTGTTCTCTCATTCATCTATTCTTATCTGGATAAAATGACAAGGTAGAAAAACCCACGTCAAAAAAAAAAAAAAAAAGAACAAGAGGCAGTACTGATGGCTAGGGACCTAATTAATATGGACATTAGTGGGGCACCTGGGTGGCTCAGTGAGTTAAGCCTCTGACTTCAACTCAGGTCATGATCTCAGGGTCCTGAGATCGAGCCCCGCATCGGGCTCTCTGCTCGGCGGGGAGCCTGCTTCCCTCTCATTCTCTGCCTGCCTCTCTGCCTACTTGTGGTCTCTGTCAAATAAATAAATTAAAAAATCTTTAACAAAAGACATGAACATTAGTAAGATGTCAGAAGTAGAGTTCAGAATGATGATTATCAAGGTGCTAGCTGGACTCAAAAAAAGCATGGAAGATACTAGAGAATCCCTGTTTGGAGAAATAAAATCCCTTTCTGAAGAGATAAAAGAACTAAAATCTAACGAGTTTGAAATAAAGAAAGCTATTAATGAGGTACAGTAAAAAAAAAAATGGAGTCTCTTACTGCTAGGATAAATGAGGCAGAAGAGGGAATTAGTGATATAGAAGACCAAATGATAGAATAAAGAAGCAGAGAAAAAGAGGTAAACAACTACTGGATCATGAGGGGAGAATTCAAGAGATAAGTGGTACCATAAGGCAAAACAATATTAGAATAATTGGATCCCAGAAAAAGAAGAGGGACAGGGCCAGAAGGTATATTGGAGCAAATTAAAGCAGATAATTTCTTAATTTGGTGAAGGAAATAAGCATCGAAATTCAGGAGGCACAGAGATTTCCCCTCAAAATCAGTAAAAATAGGTCCACACCCCATCATCTAATAGTAAAACTCACAAGTCTCAATGACAAAGAGAAAATCCTGAAAGCAGGTTGGGACAGGAGGTTTGTAACATATAACAGTAGATTGGCTCCTGAGGTCCTTCTGAGCTCTACCTCTGTGAGGAGATTCGTGGCTTAGAGGCTTCCTCTGGCACCTGCTCAGGAGCACATTTGTGGTGGCAGTGGCCCCTTGTCTAAGGCACAATTATCTGGGGAGTGACCCCTGGAGCCAGGGTATTGAGTGCAGATGGAGCAGTCACAGAGCTGGGCTGGAGCTCACATGCACATGGAGATACAGTGGCTGCACGGATCCAGGTAGCCACTCTCACTGCAGAGGCAGCCCCATGACCTAGGCACAGGCACTCTGGAGTGGGAGTGTAGCATATGCATGCCCATCTCAAGATTCTTTAGCATATGTAAGATTCTTCCAATCAGATCTATAAAATGTATTTGTTATTTAAGGAAACATGTATGCCAATTTTGAGAACGAGGAAGAATAAGAAGGCTATTACTGTTTCTTCAAACTACTTGATTTTTTTTGCCATAAACTTGTTTAGAATTCTTATATCTACCAGGTGGTGGGTATTAGAGAGGGCACAGATTGCATGGAGCACTGGGTGTGGTGCAAAAACAATGAATACTGTTATGCTGAAAATAAATAAAAAATAAATTAAAAAAAAAAAGAATTCTTATATCTATAATCATTAATTTTCTGGGATTTCCTTTATTTTTACTGCTCTTGTCTGATTCTGAAATCATGTTTATTCTGGCATCATGTACTAAGTTAGACAATTTTCTCTCCATTAAATGGATTATGTATAAATTGAGATGATCTGTTTCTTGAAAGTAGAAAGAAACTGCTTGTAAAATTGTCTGCATCAGATGTTACCTTTTGGGGGAAAAATATATATATATATTAATTAAATTTTAAAAATTAAATTTAAAAATTTACATATTTTAATTTAATTTTTTCCAATGT
Source organism: Mustela erminea (assembly GCF_009829155.1). Lineage (NCBI taxonomy): Eukaryota > Metazoa > Chordata > Mammalia > Carnivora > Mustelidae > Mustela > Mustela erminea. Next base: position 33,487,442 of record NC_045631.1, read on the forward strand.
TCTAAAATTCATTGTTTATCTACCACAACCAGTGCTCCATGTAATACGTGCCCTCCACAATACCCACCACCAGGCTCACCCCACCCCCACCCCACAAAACCCTCAGTTTGTGAAAATATTTTTTTTTTTAATATTTAATTAATTAATTTTTTTTTATTTCCAGCATAACAGTATTCATTATTTTTGCACCACACCCCGTGCTCCATGCAATCCGTGCCCTCTATAATACCCACCACCTGGTACCCCAACCTCCCACCCCCCGTCCCTTCAAAACCCTCAGATTGTTTTTCAGAGTCCATAGTCTCTCATGGTTCACCTCCCCTTCCAATTTCCCCCAACTCCCTTCTCCACTCTAAGTCCCCATGTCCTCCATGCTATTTGTTATGCTCCACAAATAAGTGAAACCATATGATAATTGACTCTCTCTGCTTGACTTATTTCACTCAGCATAATCTCTTCCAGTCCCGTCCATGTTGCTACAAAAGTTGGTTATTCATCCTTTCTGATGGAGGCATAATACTCTATCCCCAGGGGTACAGGTCTGTGAATCACCAGGTTTACACACTTCATAGCACTCACCAAAGCACATACCCTCCCCAATGTCCATAATCCCACCCCCTTCTCCCAAACCCCCTCCCCCCAGCAACCCTCAGTTTGTTTTGTGAGATTAAAAGTCACTTATGGTTTGTCTCCCTCCCAATCCCATCTTGTTTCATTTATTCTTCTCCTACCCACTTAAGCCCCCATGTTGCATCACCACTTCCTCATATCAAGGAGATCATATGATAGTTGTCTTTCTCTGCTTGACTTATTTCGCTAAGCATGATACGCTCTAGTTCCATCCATGTTGTCGCAAATGGCAAGATTTCATTTCTTTTGATGGCTGCATAGTATTCCATTGTGTATATATACCACATCTTCTTGATCCATTCATCTGTTGATGGACATCTAGGTTCTTTCCATAGTTTGGCTATTGTGGACATTGCTGCTATAAACATTCGGGTGCACGTGCCCCTTTGGATCACTACGTTTGTATCCTTAGGGTAAATACCCAATAGTGCAATTGCTGGGTCATAGGGCAGTTCTATTTTCAACATTTTGAGGAACCTCCATGCTGTTTTCCAGAGTGGCTGCACCAGCTTGCATTCCCACCAACAGTGTAGGAGGGTTCCCCTTTCTCCGCATCCTCGCCAGCATCTGTCATTTCCTGACTTGTTTATTTTAGCCATTCTGACTGGTGTGAGGTGATATCTCATTGTGGTTTTGATTTGTATTTCCCTGATGCCGAGTGATATGGAGCACTTTTTCATGTGTCTGTTGGCCATCTGGATGTCTTCTTTGCAGAAATGTCTGTTCATGTCCTCTGCCCATTTCTTGATTGGATTATTTGTTCTTTGGGTGTTGAGTTTGCTAAGTTCTTTATAGATTCTGGACACTAGTCCTTTATCTGATATGTCATTTGCAAATATCTTCTCCCATTCTGTCAGTTGTCTTTTGATTTTGTTAACCGTTTCCTTTGCTGTGCAAAAGCTTTTGATCTTGATGAAATCCCAATAGTTCATTTTTGCCCTTGCTTCCCTTGCCTTTTGCGTTGTTCCTAGGAAGATGTTGCTGCGGTTGAGGTCAAAGAGGTTGCTGCCTGTGTTCTCCTCAAGGATTTTGATGGATTCCTTTCGCACATTGAGGTCCTTCATCCATTTTGAGTCTATTTTTGTGTGTGGTGTAAGGAAATGGTCCAATTTCATTTTTCTGCATGTGGCTGTCCAATTTTCCCAGCACCATTTATTGAAGAGGCTGTCTTTTTGCCATTGGACATTCTTTCCTGCTTTGTCGAAGATTAGTTGACCATAGAGTTGAGGGTCTATTTCTGGGCTCTCTATTCTGTTCCATTGATCTATGTGTCTGTTTTTGTGCCAGTACCATGCTGTCTTGATGACGACAGCTTTGTAATAGAGCTTGAAGTCCGGAATTGTGATGCCACCAACGTTGGCTTTCTTTTTCAATATCCCTTTGGCTATTCGAGGTCTTTTCTGGTTCCATATAAATTTTAGCATTATTTGTTCCATTTCTTTGAAAAAGATGGATGGTACTTTGATAGGAATTGCATTAAATGTGTAGATTGCTTTAGGTAGCATAGACATTTTCACAATATTTATTCTTCCAATCCAGGAGCATGGAACATTTTTCCATTTCGTTGTGTCTTCCTCAATTTCTTTCATGAGTACTTTATAGTTTTCTGAGTATAGATTCTGTGTCTCTTTGGTTAGGTTTATTCCTAGGTATCTTATGGTTTTGGGTGCAAATGTAAATGGGATTGACTCCTTAATTTCTCTTTCTTCTGTCTTGCTGTTGGTGTAGAGAAATGCAACTGATTTCTGTGCATTGATTTTATATCCTGACACTTTACTGAATTCCTGTATAAGTTCTAGCAGTTTTGGAGTGGAGTCTTTTGGGTTTTCCACATATAGTATCATATCATCTGCGAAGAGTGATAATTTGACTTCTTCTTTGCCGATTTGGATGCCTTTAATTTCCTTTTGTTGTCTGATTGCTGAGGCTAGGACCTCTAGTACTATGTTGAATAGCAGTGGTGATAATGGACATCCCTGCCGTGTTCCTGACCTTAGCGGAAAAGCTTTCAGTTTTTCTCCATTGAGAATGATATTTGCGGTGGGTTTTTCATAGATGGCTTTGATGATATTGAGGTATGTGCCCTCTATCCCTACACTTTGAAGAGTTTTGATCAGGAAGGGATGCTGTACTTTGTCAAATGCTTTTTCAGCATCTATTGAGAGTATCATATGGTTCTTGTTCTTTCTTTTATTGATGTGTTGTATCACATTGACTGATTTGCGGATGTTGAACCAACCTTGCAGCCCTGGAATAAATCCCACTTGGTCGTGGTGAATAATCTTTTTAATGTACTGTTGAATCCTATTGGCTAGTATTTTGTTGAGTATTTTCGCATCTGTGTTCATCAAGGATATCGGTCTATAGCTCTCTTTTTTGGTGGGATCCTTGTCTGGTTTTGGGATCAAGGTGATGCTGGCCTCATAAAATGAGTTTGGAAGTTTTCCTTCCATTTCTATTTTTTGGAACAGTTTCAGGAGAATAGGAATTAGTTCTTCTTTAAATGTTTGGTAGAATTCCCCCGGGAAGCCGTCTGGCCCTGGGCTTTTGTTTGTTTGGAGATTTTTAATGACTGTTTCAATCTCCTTACTGGTTATGGGTCTGTTCAGGCTTTCTATTTCTTCCTGGTTCAGTTGTGGTAGTTTATATGTTTCTAGGAATGCATCCATTTCTTCCAGATTGTCAAATTTATTGGCGTAGAGTTGCTCATAGTATGTTCTTATAATAGTTTGTATTTCTTTGGTGTTAGTTGTGATCTCTCCTCTTTCATTCATGATTTTATTTATTTGGGTCCTTTCTCTTTTCTTTTTGATAAGTCAGGCCAGGGGTTTATCAATTTTATTAATTCTTTCAAAGAACCAGCTCCTAGTTTCGTTGATTTGTTCTATTGTTTTTTTGGTTTCTATTTCATTGATTTCTGCTCTGATCTTTATGATTTCTCTTCTCCTGCTGGGCTTAGGGTTTCTTTCTTGTTCTTTCTCTAGCTCCTTTAAGTGTAGGGTTAGGTTATGTACCTGAGACCTTTCTTGTTTCTTAAGAAAGGCTTGTACCGCTATATATTTTCCTCTCAGGACTGCCTTTGTTGTGTCCCACAGATTTTGAACCGTTGTATTTTCATTATCATTTGTTTCCATGATTTTTTTCAATTCTTCTTTAATTTCCCGGTTGACCCATTCATTCTTTAGAAGGATGCTGTTTAGTCTCCATGTATTTGGGTTCTTTCCAAACTTCCTTTTGTGGTTGAGTTCTAGCTTTAGAGCATTGTGGTCTGAAAATATGCAGGGAATGATCCCAATCTTTTGATACCGGTTGAGTCCTGATTTAGGACCAAGGATGTGATCTATTCTGGAGAATGTTCCATGTGCACTAGAGAAGAATGTGTATTCTGTTGCTTTGGGATGAAATATTCTGAATATATCTGTGATGTCCATCTGGTCCAGTGTGTCGTTTAAGGCCTTTATTTCCTTGCTGATCTTTTGCTTGGATGATCTGTCCATTTCAGTGAGGGGAGTGTTAAAGTCCCCTACTATTATTGTATTATTGTTGATGTGTTTCTTTGATTTTGTTATTAATTGGTTTATATAGTTGGCTGCTCCCACGTTGGGGGCATAGATATTTAAAATTGTTAAATCTTCTTGTTGGACAGACCCTTTGAGTATGATATAGTGTCCATCCTCATCTCTTATTATAGTCTTTGGCTTAAAATCTAATTGATCTGATATAAGGATTGCCACTCCTGCTTTCTTCTGATGTCCATTAGCATGGTAAATTCTTTTCCACCCCCTCACTTTAAATCTGGAGGTGTCTTCGGGCTTAAAATGAGTTTCTTGGAGGCAACATATAGATGGGTTTTGTTTTTTTATCCATTCTGATAGCCTGTGTCTTTTGACAGGGGCATTTAGCCCATTAACATTCAGGGTAACTATTGAGAGATATGAATTTAGTGCCATTGTATTGCCTGTAAGTTGACTGTTACTGTATATGGTCTCTGTTCCTTTCTGATCTACCACTTGTAGGCTCTCTCTTTGCTTAGAGGACCCCTTTCAATATTTCCTGTAGAGCTGGTTTGGTATTTGCAAATTCTTTCAGTTTTTGTTTGTCCTGGAAGCTTTTAATCTCTCCTTCTATTTTCAATGATAGCCTAGCTGGATATAGTATTCTTGGCTGCATGTTTTTCTCGTTTAGTGCTCTGAAAATATCATGCCAGCTCTTTCTGGCCTGCCAGGTCTCTGTGGATAAGTCAGCTGCCAATCTAATATTTTTACCATTGTATGTTACAGACTTCTTTTCCCGGGCTGCTTTCAGGATTTTCTCTTTGTCACTGAGACTTGTAAATTTTACTATTAGGTGACGGGGTGTGGGCCTATTCCTATTGATTTTGAGGGGCGTTCTCTGAACCTCCTGAATTTTGATGCTCGTTCCCTTTGCCATATTGGGGAAATTCTCCCCAATAATTCTCTCCAGTATACCTTCTGCTCCCCTCTCTCTTTCTTCTTCTTCTGGAATCCCAATTATTCTAATGTTGTTTCGTCTTATGGTGTCACTTATCTCTCGAATTCTCCCCTCGTGGTCCAGTAGCTGTTTGTCCCTCTTTTTCTCAGCTTCTTTATTCTCTGTCATTTGGTCTTCTATATCACTAATTCTTTCTTCTGCCTCATTTATCCTAGCAGTGAGAGCCTCCATTTTTGATTGCACTTCATTAATAGCTTTTTTTTATTTCAACTTGGTTAGATTTTAGTTCTTTTATTTCTCCAGAAAGGGCTTTTATATCTCTCGAGAGGGTTTCTCTAATATCTTCCATGCCTTTTTCGAGCCCGGCTAGAACCTTGAGAATTGTCATTCTGAACTCTAGATCTGACATATTACCAATGTCTGTATTGATTAGGTCCCTAGCCTTCGGTACTGCCTCTTGTTCTTTTTTTTGTGTTGAATTTTTCCGTCTTGTCATTTTGTCCAGATAAGAGTATATGAAGGGGCAAGTAAAATACTAAAAGGGTGGCAGCAACCCCAGGAAAAAATGCTTTAACCAAATTAGAAGAGATCCAAAATCGTGAGGGGGGAGAAAGGGGATAAAAAGAGGTTCAAAAAGGAAGAAAGAAAAAAAAAAAAAAAAAAAAGAAAGAAAAAAGAAAAGAAAAGAATTAAAAAAAAAGGAAAACACCTAAGAAAAATGTAAAAAAGAAAAAATATATGTATTAGATAAACTAGTAAAAAATCGTTAAAAAAGAAAAAGGTAACAGTTAAAAAAAAAAATTTTACCCGAAGGCGAGAAAAAAAAGAAAAAAAAAAAATGAAAAAGAAAAAAAATTAAATTAACTGCAATACTAAAAAAAAATCACAGGGAAAAAGCCATGAGTTCCGTGCTTGGCTTTCTCCTCCTCTGGAATTCTGCTGCTCTCCTTGGTATTGAAACCGCACTCCTTGGTAGGTGAACTTGGTCTCCGCTGGATTTCTTTTTGATCTTCTGGGGGAGGGGCCTGTTGTAGTGATTCTCAAGTGTCTTTGCCCCAGGCGGAATTACACCGCCCTTACCCGGGGCCGGGGTGAGTAATCCGCTCGGGTTTGCTTTCAGGAGCTTTTGTTCCCTGAGCGCTTTCCGTAGAGTTCCGGAGGACGGGAATACAAATGGCGGCCTCCTGGTCTCCAGCCTGGAGGAGCCGAGAGCCCAGGGCCGCACTCCTCAGTGTGCCCTCAGAGAACAGCGCCCAGTTACTCCCGTCTGCCTGACCTCCAGCCGCGCTCCGAGCTCTCCGAGCCTGCGACCAGTTCAAGGTAACACCGAGCTGTGAGCTTACTGTCGGCTCTGTCTCTGTAGCCGGCTTTCCCGTTCCAATACCCGCAAGGTCTGCGACACTCAGACACCCCTGCTCCTTTTGTGACCCTGCGGGACCTGAGGCCACGCTGAACCCGCGTGGGCTTCGCCCCGGTTTAGCCTCTGGAGCGATGTCCCTCAGCGGAACAGACTTTTAAAAGTCCTGATTTTGTGCACCGTTGCTCCGCCGCTTGCTGGGAGCCGGCCCCTCCCCCCGGGGTCTATCTTCCCGTCGCTTTGGATTCACTTCTCCGCCAGTCCTACCTTTCAGAAAGTGGTTGTTTTTCTGTTTCCAGAATTGCTGTTCTTCTTCTCTTCGATCTGCCGATGGATTTTCAGGTGTTTGCAATCTTTAGATAAGCTATCTAGCTGATCTCTGGCTAGCTGAAGCAGTCTCAGCCTGCTACTTCTCCGCCATCTTGACTCCTCCTGTGAAAATATTTTTAAAGTTTCTGTTTCTTCAGGCTTTATATATATCCTGACTTTATAGTTTTTCAGTTTCAGTAAGTAAAATTTTTCTAGGCATTTATACATTGGATCTAATTTTTGGAACTTAAGTAAAAAAGTTGTTCATGGTTAACTTACCTTTCTAATTATTGTATATTTCTAGTTGTGTGCCCTTTCTCATTGTATGTATATATGTATGTATTTATGTTTCTCTTCTTATATTTTTAATCAATTTTGCTACTGTTTCCCTTAGTTTGTTAGTCTTTCAAAGTCACTTTTTAACTTTGTAAATTCCATTATACATTTTTGGTTTTTTGTTTTATTCTACTTTGCTCATATCTTTAATATGTCCCTACTTTTGATTTCTCTGTGTATATTCTATATTTCCCCTCACATCCCAGTCTAGATATTTAACTTACTGATTTCTCAGGCTGCGTTCTCTTTTAATGTAGAAATTGAATGCTATAAATTTCCCTCTATACTCTGCTTCATGATTATTTAACTTATCTGAAAATGACAACCATTTATTTTTAAAAGGTAGTTTTGCTAGATACAGACTTTCAGATTGGTAATGACTTGTTCTCAAACCTTAAAAACTGGATTCCATTGTCTACTTTGTTTTTTCTATTGAGAAGTCAGTTGTCAGTTTCATTGTCATTGCTTTATTGATCTAATTTTGGTTATTTATCAGTCTTTCTCTTTGGCTTCAGAGTTAGATCTTCTCTTTGTCTTTGGTGCTTCCAGTTTTAATGGAATGTTTTTTGGAATTTTTTTCCATTTATTTTGCTTATGTATGTTCTAATTGTATTATGTTTGCTTATCTTTGATAAATGTACTTCATTAGTTTAAAACACATTAAAAAAACATCTTTTCATTGATTACTTCTCTATTATGTTTTGGGACTTCATGATGGTGATTAGAATTTTATTCTACACATTTTACATTTATTTTTATATTTTATGTTGTCTTGACTCTTTGATGCATTTTGGGTATTAGTTATTTGTGGTCCAGTTAACTAGTTCTCTTTTTAGCTTAACTTAAGTGTTTTTACCCCATCCATTTAGTTTTTCATAGTAAAAATCATATGCCTTTTAAAAATTGTGTTTGATTATTTTTCACACTCTTCGGTCACTTATTATAGACCCTTGCTGCTTTACCAATTTTGGTATTTCTTCTCATATTTTAAATTATTCTGAACTCATTTATTTCATATTTTAAACCAAAATCAGTTGTGGGCTATATCAGTTTGTATCCTAAATCAGTTTGTTTATTTTCCTGTTGAATCTCACTCACATTGGCTTGTTTCCTTGTTTTTTTTTTTTTTTCTTGTTTGTTTTGTTTTGTTGTTGTTGTTGTTGTATAATTGTTAATGAAAATTCAGTTCCTTGAACTCATGGGAATTCCTGCAGCTGAAATAATGTTCTTATCCCTTTGCTTCTTCCAGGATCTCTAGTGTTGCTACTAAAGTGGGAGGGCCATTTTAGTGAACTTTGGGTCTCCCTAGGTTACTGGAGAAGAATGAGTTTTAAATATAGTTTGTCCATTTTGTCACTGACTTATAGCTCAGTCTTTGGATAACCGTATGTATTCTATAAATATTTTCCCTAATTTTTGTCTAATGCCATTCCCCAACCCTTTTTGGAAGGAGAGTTAATGCAAGCCATAATATGTAATGAAATTCTGCTTCCTATAGGGTCTAATTCCACTTTGAAGTGAAAGAGCCTTTCAGAGTGTTTCATCCACCCTGCATTCAGAAATGCAAGATTTTTTAAAAAATCATTCACTTTTTAGAGAGTCTTTCTTTACTAGGATACACAATCAACCTCTAACTGTTTATATTACATCGTTTTTTTAAAAAAAACTTAAATAAGTCACAAGATTTTCACATAAGTTTTAAACTTAGAATTATCTTTAAAAATGTTTTAGTATTCAGATTGTTTTTCAGAGTCCATAGTCTCTCATGGTTTTGAAGGGACGGGTGGTGGGAGGTTGGGGTACCAGGTGGTGGGTATTATAGAGGGCACGGATTGCATGGAGCACGGGGTGTGGTGCAAAAATAATGAATACTGTTATGCTGGAAATAAAAATAAATAAATAAATAAATAAATAAATAAATAAAAAGAAAAAAAATGTTTTAGTATTTCAGTTTTGAGAGCAGAGGATTTCTCTTTTTTTAAACCTCATTTATTAATACTGAAAGTTTTCTAAGAATTGTATTTAAATTAATTAGTTTTATATTATCTTTGACCAGGGCAAATCGATCTTTATTTTTAAGGCAATGTGAACAGTTGTTACTTTTTGCTCTTTATCATGTTAAAATTAATGAAACAGAAGGAAATTAGGCTTTATGACTGGGTGTTACATGTTAAAGGGCAATGGAGGAGTTAAATTAAATATCGTATAAAATATAGGCTGCCTTTTCTTCACTTTAGTGCTCATGGATTTGCTGGTATAAAACTTCATGGAGAAATATATTTTGTAGATTTTATACTTCCTTTTTAAAATCCTCTTGCTAAATCTGTGAGCACGTGCATTAGTTCCTACAAAGATCAGAATCAATGTGGGCCATATAAATTGTAACATCTGATAATAGCCTGATATGTTGGTGTGCTATCATTCTCTTATCCAATTCTACCTTTGACGAAAGTCACTTATCTAAGGTGCTGAAATATTTGATCAAAGCTAGATTTGTTTTTCTGGCTCTGTAAAGCAGATATCTGTAACTGTGGCTAAATATTTGTGCACTGAAAAATTTTAAAAGATGTATCAAAAATAGTTGCATTGAGTAAAATATTCAGCTTTTTAGAAATTTTATGCTCATTAAACTCTCCAAATTAATGTTTCCTTTTTTCTATTGGGGCACTTTTCAATATTAACCCATTACTGTATATATTTTGAGAGTAAGCGAATCATATTGTGTCAGGATAACTTAAATTTGTCTCTTGTTGATATTAGAATTTTGAATCATGAAGTAAATGTAGCTGCTTAAAATTTCCCTGTAGAAAAAAATGATGAGATAAAAATGTCTCAGTCACACAGAAACCACACTGATTCATTATTTCATAAAGAAAATATGGCCACAAACTATTTCTAACAACTTTATAGTAGTAGCATGCTCTTTGTCCACATCCAGAATATCCTGAAAAAAAAAAAAAAACTTGTCTTAAAGTATCCTACACTTAAATGACACTTGAGTTGAAAGCTCTAAAATACTTCTAAATTATTTTTTATCTTAAGAAAGGTTGAGAAGCAATTTGGAATCATAAGAATCCCTAGCAAATCCATATTAACTGAGAGAATGGATTATAAGTGATTACTTTTTTTCAAGATTCATAGTTGCCACTTACAAATTACTAATTACTCAGTTGAAGTTTTGCCTTTGGTATTAGATTGCCATATGAAATATTTATTTGCCTATAAACAAATTATATGCTAAAATTCTAAAAGGCAGTATACAAGGAGGTGGGAATTCCCTATATATATTGATTTATCCTATTAATTTGCTTGGGATAACACTTTTTTAATAAGGGAAAGAGCATGTGTATGTGTCTATATGTTTTTTTGTGTGTGTGTGTGTGTGTGTGTGTGTGTGCGTTTGTGTGTATAAAATTTAGTACAGTCTTGGCCAAAAATTGTATATGCTGAAATAATGACATTTGAATCAGTATGTTAGGTCATATCTCTGTTGCTATCTTTTAATAATAACCCATCCCACAGGCTGCAGGTTGACAAGAGGTGTTTCTGAAATCATTACAGTAGTATTTATTACACCAAAATTAAGACATAAAAGTTGTATTGTATGATATATGATTATCACCCTTTTAAAATTGAAAACCTGGAGATTAACCACAGTATTTATAGCTAAGAATTAAATCAGGTGATTCTCAGGATTCTTATAGAAAAGGGTACCTTTTAAATTGAACACAAAAATTAAAAGTTTTGTTCAGAACAAAGGGCCTTATATTATGCAACAAATCAAAAAGTGATGATATGTATTCGGCTATTCTATGTTTCTAAAAGATTTTTAGTTTCTTATTGGTAGAGAGAATCTATTTCCACATACTTTCGGTAAACACACCTTAGCATGTATGGTCGTTTCGTGTTCTTTTCTAGTGGGAGTAAAAGAAAGAAAAAAGAACTTTTTCCTTTAATATATTTTGCTTCTAGTTGAGTAACTAATAATGGGTAGAGTTTGTGGATCTTGATTTACTAAGTCCTTTAATTGATTATAGACTCATGAACTATATGCCTTTCTACTCCTGCTCAGACAGAATGGCACTCAAATGCCTGTCTCCTATTAGTAATCTCTGTGGGTTGGCATTTCTTACACTTCTATCAGGGTGTGTTCCCCGAATGGGGATTTTCAGTCTTGCTTCCTGTTCTCTTGTACTGATGCCAATTTTCTGGAAGACTTACCAATAGCCTTCAGAACTGTGACATTTTGCCTTGACTTCTTCAAAATGATTTTCTGAATCTTTTCAGATCCTTCCAGTTCATCAAATTCTTGGTCTTGATCCTACCTGCTTTGCTCCCACATTGCATGGTGTCTCTGGGTTTCTTTCCTTCACACTCTTCCTCTTTGTTTTTATTTTTTAAAAAATTTTAAGAGATTTTATTTATGTATCTGACAGAGACAGATAGACAGAAAGAGAGCACAAGCAAGGAGAGTGGGAGAGGGAGAGGCAGGCTTCCCTCCAAGCAGAGAGCCCAATGTGGGGCTCCATCCCAGGACTCAGGGATCATGACCTGAGCTGAAGGCAGACGCTTAATGACTGAGCCACCCAGGCATCCCCTTTGTTTTTATTAAAAAAAAAAAAAAAAAAAAAAAAACACCTTGGGGTGCCTCACTAAGGAGCACATGACTCCTGGTCTGGGGTTGTGAGTTCAAGGTCCATATTGGGTGTAGAGATTCCTGTAAAATAACATAAAATAAACAAACTTAAAAAAGAAATACCTTGATAAATTTGAGATGTGATCTAGGACAAACTGTTTTTACATCAAAGGGATTTAACCTCTTTATGCATGAAAGGATAGAATCAGATGAGTTTCTACTAGAATTCTACTTGATTCTGTTCCTTAAGTTCTCCAAACAATTTTGTCTTATAATTTCTACTTCTATTTACAAGTATGTTATTGTGCAATTTGTAAATAATTGAAATCCCAATATATATATGGTTGACACAACTGATGCAATATTACATTAGTTTCAGGTGTACAACATAGTGATTCCACAAGTCTATATCTTATTCTATGCTCACTGGAAGTATAGCTACCTGTTGTCACACAATGCTACTACAATACCATTGACTATATTCCCTATGCTGTACCTTTTATCCCTGTGACTTATTCATTTGACAGCTGGAAACCTGGACCCCCCACTGACCTTTACCCATTTTGCCAGTCCTCAACCTGTACCATCTGGCAACCATCAGTTTGTTCCTTGTATTTATGAGTCTATTTCTACTTTTCTGTTTTGTTTTTTAGATTCCATATTTAAGTCAAATCACATGGTATTTGTGTTTCTCTGTCTGATTTATTTCACTTAGCATAACACCTGCTAGGTCCACCCATGTCATTGGAAATAGCAATTTCTCATTATTGTTTATATATAAGTTATATATAGATATAGATATAAATGTAGATCTATCTCTCTATATATCCCATCTTCTCTATACATTCATCTATCAGTGAACAATTGGCTTGCTTCCATATCTTGGCTGTGTTTTTTTTTAATCTGTTTAGATTATTAACTCATTTTTTTAAATTTATTTTTTATTATGTTCAATTAGTCAACATATGGTACATCATTAGTTTTTGATGTAGTGTTCAATGTATCTTAGTTATTGTAAATCAATTGTAAATCATGCTGCAGTAAACACAGGGGTGCGTATGTCTTTTTCAGTTAGTGTTTTCACTTTCTTAGGGTAAATACCAGCAGTGGAATTATAAGATCTATTTTTCATTTTTTGAGGAACCTCCATACTGTTTTCCACAGCTCTAGTTTACATTCACATGAACACTGCACAAGGGTTTCTTTTTCTCCATATCCTCGCCAATACTTGTTGTTTCTTGTGTTTTTAATTCTAGCCATTCTGACAGTCGTGTGGTGATACCTCATGTGCCTTTGATGTACATTTTCATGATTAGTGATGCTGAACATCTTTTCATGTGTCTGTTGGCTATCTGCATGTCTTCTTCTGCAAAATGTCTATTCAGGTCCTCTGCCCATTTTTTAATTGGATTATTTGGGCTTGTTTTTTTTTTTTTTTTTTTTTTTGTCTCTGTGTGTGTGTGTCAAATTAAACATATTTTAAGTTCACATTTTTTAGTGTGCCTAAGCTGTTTTTTGCAATATGGAATTCATTTAGATAAGCATTTTTAGTAAACGGTCTTGCTTCAACCTAGAATAACTGTATTAGTTCTTTATACTTTTATAATTTTAACTTTAAAGAAGGTTTTCATTGACCTATTTTCTATTATGTTCAAGTTTTCTTGAGCCATTGCACAAGTATATCTCTCCTTTCTGTTATCACAATGTGATATGAGCCACAATATTTAGAGGATTGAGTGCAATACTCATCTCTGAGTTTTTAAAGACATTTCATTGCTCTCCTATCTTGGAGAAAGAGGAGTAAGTAACAGTCAGTGAATTGAGAGGAACTTAGTTCTAGGTCTGAAGGAAGCTTTCCCTGATCCAGTCGATCATAGGAATATGTGTAGTACTTACTCCTCTGCTTACAAAGAAGATTATCATTTTGACTTTGATTCCCAGGAGAGGAACTGATGTCCCAGAGGGAGTCCTGCATCATTTCTACTCATCACCTTTTCCTATGACCCACATCCCATTAGTTTATACCATCCACTTCATGCATAACCTGATCTCCTATGTCCCTTGGATTTAATTACCTCCTTCCCTTGTCATCTGGTCCAACAGTACCAGATCCAGGTCATTTACTTGAATAGGTTCACAATGATCCTGAAAAGACCAGAGATAAAAACCTTCCAAATATTTATCAGTCAGTCATTTGTGGAAAGTCTTTCACATAATCAGGTAATACTTTTCCTTTTCAAACTCATTTTTCTGTTTTAATAGTCCATACAGTTTTCCCCAAAGGTCATCTGTTAGAAACTTACTTTAACAGCCATCATCCAACTTTATCACTAGTAAGAAGTTTAAAAAATTAGTTTAATATAAATGGCACAGAATAAGTCTCCTCCTTATAATGACAACACTGTAATTACTAGCACATTCTCATTATTGAAAGTTGCTTACTTTAGAACATTAGTCTCTTGTATTTGATCTATTTGATGATGGTTAAATACAGTATGTTCATTAGTACGTGCACAGAAGCTCTCTAATAACACTTAATATATTTTCTAAGAAAACTCTAATTACAAATTCTCACAGTGTGTGAAATAGTCTACTTTTGCCAAAGCAAAGGAGATTAAAAAAAAAAAAATGTTTAGCGTGATGAAAAGGATTCTTTGAAAGCTTGCAGGGTAGTTGATAACTTCAGTCCTGTAATGGCCCGTGAACACAGCAGTCTCTCTGTACATACAGTACTGTTTACAGAGATGTCATCATTTATACATTTTACTAAAATACAGTGCAATGCATATTTGAAACTTTCACACAGGATTAAAATATATCAAGTCTGTTTTAAGATTAATCTGGCAAAAGGAGTACTGTCATTGTGAAAGATGAGTGGAACTAAGACCTGTTTTAATGTTTTATGAAAACATTATTAAAAAATCCATCATTAGTTGCATTCTCCCTCAAGTCTCTAAGCTCAGTTAAAATACATTAAGCTTACTTTAAAATCAATAAAGTATTTTAAAAGGTTTTTTTTTTTTTTCCTGGCACAAAGCAAAAGTGGGATGTATTTATTTTAATCTCACTTAAGCACTAATGCCTAATCTATCATTTGGGCTCCTGTACTCCCCCAAAATATTATTTTGTAGAATAAATCAGCATTTCAGAGTATATGTTTCAATTGTTTCCTAGATAGAATAGGAAAATCTTGCTCAGTCCTACTTGTTTTTTTTTGTACTGGTTTGTTTCTCAAGGGTAGCTATTTGTTTTCCTATCTGTTGTAACAATCCATTTGGATCCAAACTGAGTCAGACTGGAAAACCAAACAACTCAAGAAATCTGTAGGGACACAGAAGGACCAATGTTCTACGGTTTCACTCACACACAGTACCTAAAATAGACAAACTCATAGAAACGGAAAGTAGAAAGAGTGTTGCCAAGGGCTGGGCAGAGGGAAGGAGAATTAATATTAAATGAGTACACAGTTTCAGTTTTGCAAGATGAAAAAGCTGGAGAGATATGTTGCCAACAATGTGAAATACCACGACTTAATTGTACACCTAAAAATGGCTACGATGGTAAATTTAATGTCATGTGCTTTTTACCTCAATTAGAGTAGCCAGGAAGGAAGGAGGCAGAGAACAAATGAACGAGGGAGGGAGAGAAGGAAGAAAGAAGGGATCGCGGGAAGGAAAGAGAGCAAGCTGTAGGGAGTAACCACATCCTAACCCTAGGGACATTTTCTCACAGCATTTCTCATATTCTCTGCTTGTGGATTCCATTTTCATCTCAGACTCTACTGATTTATTCCTTCGTCTCCTCTTCCTGTTGTGTATCCACTGCATACTGTCTGTTTCCTTATGGCTTTGGCTTACTACAGCGATTCATAGACCCACGTCTCTCTACTGTCCTCTCTTTGGAATTTTTAGCTATCGTTCTTAATTTCTTTTTCTTTTTCTTTTTTTTTTTTCCCCCGGTTTGCCCAATATAATTACACAGAGAGAATACGGTAGTCTCAGTTGAACCTTTTCAGCTACGGCACATCATATTTACTTGGCTATCTTAGGGGATAACTGTGCTTGGCAAACTCTGAGTCAGTAAACAGTATCCGAGTGAACTGATTTGGGCAACCATTGGAGGGCTGTCCCATGAGTAGTGGGCAGCAACGTTCCTTGTAGAAGATGTTATAGCTGTAGGGGGCCTTATAACTGATAGATCGGGTTCACCTGCCTTCATGTCCTTACTCCTTGCCTTTTCCTTCTCAGTTGACTTCATTTGTTTTCACCTTGTTCTCAGAATTTTTTATAACTCAGTGCTTTCCACAAATAGATATATTTTTCCTCATCCATCAATTGTCCTTCTCCCTTTCACATATTTACAAACATTCACATAAAAGGTGTAATTTTAAGGTAAAAAAAAAAAAAAAACCCTGAGCATCACTCACTTTTAGCATTATTTATTGTGCTTAACGGGATACACAGAGAATTCTTGGTAAATATGTGTCAAATATCTGTCCGTTGCAATGAGGCAAGTCATGGAACACAAATAGAATTGATAAGGAGAGCCTATATATAAGAGGATTGTGTTTACTATTTAATGTCTAACCATTGTTGGGATGATTTCCAGATTTCTTTTACTCTTCATGGTAACTAAGAACTACCCGTAGATATAGAAAGTTTGCTCTTTCTTGCACTAGGCTATTAACATAATAAATATGCTTGCTTATAGCTCTAAGGTCCACTGTTGCCAACTCAAAGAAGTGAGAGATTTTTCTTATATTTTTATCTAAAAGCCAGTTTAGCAGTCAAGGACAATACTCTTTTGATGCCACTAAGTCGCCCAAGCAAAATGTACCCATTTTTTAAAACTAAATCTAGAAGTCCTACGTAAATGTAGTCTTTAATTTATACAAGTATTTTCAAAGTCTACTTGAGAGAAAGCCCTGTGAGCTTCTAGTCCTCTTCTCCCGTAATGAGACACGTACACTTGAACAAGTCATTTAACCTGTCTATTCTCATTTACATATTTATAAAATTAGTCTTTGGAAGATTTTTCACTGTTGATCTTTCCAACAAGTGAAGAGACAAAAATCCTGTGATATGAACTTCCCAACACCAGTTTTGCTTTCCAATTATGGAATCCCCATCCCACTTCATAAAATCATCAATTTTCACTCTGGGTCAGAAGACGGGACACCTGCGAGATATGCCATCCAGAAGGACCTAAGCAATAATTAAACTAAATCCCTTTTCCTCTTATATTTGCACACCTTAATGGTTATTATTCAGACCTGTCCAAGAGAGACTACTGGTCTTTGGACTTCAGTGTAATAACACCTCTTCCCAGAGGTAGGACCTCATTCTGCATGGATACAATTTGCTCTGACAGGTTAGAGAGTTGATTTTCTATTCATCCTGTGAAGAATATGACTGCCTCTCTGAGCGTCATCTCCTGTTAGATATTAACACTGACTTCCACCTCGCAGAGATGAGCCTTAACTTGGTTTATTTTTATAAGTGTTTAACACACTTTCCTTTTCAAGAGAAAATTTCTACTCGGTACCCTAGACAAATAATGAAAACATCAAGAAGCACAATATAATAGGTGCTTTGCTTACTAACAGTCACTCAAAACTGAGTAAATGTAGCACATCTGGATGAGCTAAATGCATTTTTCAACTTCTATGATGACCTGTCATTCCAAATTCTGTATTTCAGTTGCTTTTATCCATAGTATCCCCAGCTCAGTCTCTCTAAATGAGGTTCACTTTTCACTATGGTCTCAGAAGCAATTTCCCATGGCTTCTCACAGGCCCCCAAGCTCCAAACATTATTAAGATTTTTCCATATACATTATAAACCTCTCGGCAGCGTAATAGTGAATCATCATAATTTTGTTATGCCAAATCCATAGGTGATAGAAACAATAAAAAAGAAACCAAGAAGGGACTCACACTACATTTTAGCAAATGATTTCTGACCAGTGTGACAGCTCTATAAAGTTTTAAGAAATGTGTTCATTCTCTTCTTCTCATACCTTTTACCATTGCTTTTTATCTGATATCATGGGTGAATATCACAAATACACATCTGGATCTTCTACTCTCTTCCCCTGCTTGTGTATGTTAACCCTATCAATTTATAAATATGTAACAAGGTTAAAGAGAACTTAGATACTAGGGACAGAGGATCCTGAATGATACCACACCCCTAACATAACCATTTTTTGTATTTTTGTGTTAGTTCCCTTGCAGACCTTATCTGTATGAATAACTATTTTGTGTCTATAGGAATAGTTCAGTAACAAATAGAATGCTCATATATTTGCTTATGGCTTCCTTCCTGGATATAACACTGTATGCATGTTTTAAATTGTGTTATAATCATAACTGTCTTTTATAGTAACTTAAAAAATATTTTATTTATTTATTTGAGAGCAAGAGAGAGAGAGAGAACGAGAGAGAAAAGAGCAGAGTCTCAATCTCATGATCCTGAGATTGTGATCAGAGCCAAAACCAAAAGTCGGACACTCAGGGGATTGAGCCACCCGGGAGCCCCTTATAGTAACTTAATATCTTTGATTATCACTTTGACACAATTCTAATGAACTGCTAGGCAAAACGTATGATCTGTTTTATGGCTTTTGAAATGCCCGGCGAGTTTAATTTCTAGAAAGATCATAAGAATTTTTATTGCTACTTGCTAAACTCTGTATGACAATACCTAGTTAATATATTCTCACCAGCACTAGGAACAGGATTTTGCATACTTAGTAAGAATAAATTATATATCATTTAAATGCACTTTATTTCATTGAAACAAGTTTAATAGTTTACAAAAATCTTTTAAAAATTTATTTTATATTGTTACTGCTGAAAATCTTTTTCTCTTCTTGCTTATTTAAGCATTTATTTCTTAATATTATTCTGCACAATTTTGTGTGTTTCTTTTCTATAATAATTACATTAAACTGCCACATTTCCTGAAATACTTTTCCTAGACTCTGCTTTTTTAGTTGTGTCTGTTATCTTGGAACCATTTTATATTTTAAGTAGTTGACTAGGACTCTTTTAATCTTTAATCTTCAGTGATTCTTAGAAACATAGTTTCATTTTATTTTGCCTACAACTTCTGTTAAATCTAAGATACTATAGGACAAATAGTAGCATAGAGGGATCTAGGAGTTGCTCTATCAACATATGTTAATATCTAAGAAATGTGTTGAAGCTAATGACACAATTGAGTTCTTTTATTTTCTCTCTATTTTGAATTGCTGCTTAATGATATCACTTTAGATATGGGTAACTGAGGACATTATTACTTCCTTACTGCAATTTAGAAGTCATTTTTACAAACTGATATTTGCATAAGCTTATACTAATTAAAATTATTGCTTTAAGCCAAAGGAGTCCTGCATAATGGATGCCATTGTTTGGTGGGACAGATCATTTTGCCTGGCACTAGCCCACAGAGGAAACCTACATCTATGCACAAGCCTGAAGAAATCTATCCTACCTTCCAAACCCTAAAGCCAGGCTATATATCTTAAATATCTTCTTTTACTATCAAAAATAGGTTTATTCAAGAATAGCAGAGAATTGCAATTCAGGACATGCAAGCTATGGCAAAGCTATAGGCAAATCTGGAGAACAAAGGAGAGGAACATTCTTTTATAGAGGAAAGGGTGCAGTTGGGAAAGCCTGTTAGGAAAAAAAAGTCCATTGAAGTACACTGGGAGTTTGAAGTATGGAGCCTTTTCAATGGCTGTAAAGGAAACTGGAGCCCAAAAATGCAAAATTATTTTTCCCAGATCATCCCTGATGACCACCTACTGTGCGACATATGCCCATAATATTCATATCAAAACAACAGTAATAAAACACTTCTCCATACCCTTAAAATATACCCTGAACTATAGGCTTGCCAGGAGCTCCTTATAGGGTCACCCATAACTTGAAATGAGTTTATACAGGAAATATCAGGGACAGACATTCAAGAAAATATGTTGATCATATATATCCTGGATATGAATGCACATTTCTTTCATTTGATTTACTTAGTATCACTTTCATCAAAGGAGTTCCTTTTCTAATTACTGTTCAGAATGATATTAATTCATTGGTGGTGGTGATCTGAGAATTTCTCCTTTAACTAAAAGCTGTTTCTCTCCTCATTTACACATAAACACATACACACCTTTCAGTGAATTTTTTTTTTTTTTAAATCTCTGATTCTTCCTTTTCCCACATCCTGGTTCCTCCTCATCTACTCCCACTATCACCCAGAATCATGCAGAAGCTGCATCTACCTGGTCTTTATACCACTTTCCTTCCTAAGAAGGTCTGGATTAAGAAATTCACCAGTTTGTGATTACAATAAACTCATGGAAGCCTCCATGTTTTAGTCAGTTCGGACTATGATAACAGAATGCCATGGACTGGGTGGCTTAAGCAACAAATATTTATTTCTCATAGTTCCGGAGGCTGGTGCCAGCTGGTAGGGTTCTGATGAGATCCCTCTTCCTGGTTTACCCACAGCCACCATCTTGTGGTGTCCACACATAGCAGAGAGATATCATCTCTCTAGGGTCTCCCCTTATAAGGGCACAGATCCCATTCTTGACATAATGACCTAATAATTGCCCAGGATGGTTATTCTTATTTCTTTCCTTCATCCTCTCTGGTAAGCTAGCTGAACTTTGATTGAGCTTGTTGCTTTTAACTGCACATCACCAAAATGTCTACTGCTACTAAGAGCACACTTAGCTTTGAAATTCCCCACCTTCCATTTCAAACAATGTTATGTCCTGGGGACAACATTAGACCCCTCTTTCTTTGCACTGACTCTCCCCCTTGATCTGAATGTGTGAGCTCCTGCACTGAAGCTGGGTATGGGGACAGTGGCTTCCTTCCCTTTGAGCGATACCCTTGATTTTATGACCAGAGCACTGGGGTGCAACAGTATCCTCTGGTTTCCTTGGCTTGCTTCTCCCAGTATGGAACCTCTGCTATCTGAGTGAGCTGAGGCAAGGACAATAAAAGTCCCCAAATTCTTTGACTGCCTCTGCTAGGGTCGACGTCTGCTCTACAAATGCAGGGTAAGTGAAGGAAGGGAGCTTTCAATTTCTTGGCCAGTACGGCTAGGAATTCAACCTCAGCAACTTGGAGCTGGGGGTGGGAGATGAAAAATGCTGACAGACTATCCTTACCAGCAAAATAGTCTATCCCTTGCCTAGGGGTTGAGGGAAAGCGGAACCATTTTTCTTGGCCACACCTGGCTAAATTAGAGCCTTTGTTACCATGGCAAGTTGAGGACAGATTAGGGAGAGAACAGGGACCTCTGACTCTCAATCTTCTTATTGAGATACAGAATTTCTTAAGTACATGTTTCTTCCTTTGATGTATACCATCAGAAACATTTCCAGAGGCTTTACTTAACAAAACAAAACACCGTTTTTATCAATTATGGCTGTTTCCTGGACAGTGAGTCTGTGGAGCTCCTCATGCCACCATTCTGGAAGTTGTACCTCTATTCTCCCCAGCAGGACCAATATCCTGAAATTGTGTGTTCATTCAGTCTATATTTTATAATGTATCACATAGGCTAGAAGGGGCAGTGTGTAATGTCTGGTCTATAATTCAGTCCTGCTGCAGGATTCAGCTTGTGTTTTCAGATATGTCAGCTATGTCAAGCTGCTGGGGCTGAGGTTAATGCCAGCAGCTTCAAATTACTTACATGTCTTGGGAAGGCCTTAGAATACTAAAGCTGGGAAGGATGTTAAACATTAATTAATTAGACTGATTGGTTCTTATAGTTACAAAGTATGAGAGTTGTAGTGACTTGGAATGAAAAGCTAGGTCTCTGAATTCCCATTCTATCCCATACCCTGTCTCCCATTTGTCTCCATTTTCTCTTAGGCTTTTCCATCTTTTTAAAAAAACAAACAAAAAAACATATAATGTATTATTTTCCTTAGGGGTACAGGTCTTGAATCATCGGGCTTACACATTTCACAGCATTCACCATAGCATATACCCTCCCCAATGTCTATAACCCACCCTTGTTCATCTTTTTAATAATACTATAAAGGTGAGGAAAAACTATGACTTAAACACTTAACTAATTCCTTATTTCTTTACCCTCCCTTTGACACCTAACATGTGTCTTTAATTTGTAGGTTCTCAGTCCATCTTGGTCAATTTTCTAAAACTCCAGAAGTCTTAGAGTCAGTGGCACCTGTTTTCTCCCTAATCTATGCTAGGAGCGCTTCCCTGAGAGGCAGTGTTTATGGAGACACCTACCTCTCCAGGAACAAAGGAGTTGGCTGGCACCATTTCCCTCCAGTGCCCCTCAGCATAAAGACAGAACCACCTGAAGGAGGCAGGTCAGTGTGGACACTAGCTTACCCCATCCCCTGGCTCTCTGTTGAGACTGCCCTTCTCTGTCAAGCTTGCCTGAATCCCAGCATGGTGAGCCCCTCCCCCAGAAGACCAGCACAAACCCCTGCCCACACCATGTCTCTCAACCAGAGAATCTACGCGGCCTCACTTCTGATGTAGTTGGTGTCAGGTCTCATTTCACAACCAGAGGAGAGCACACCTAGTTAAAACTCCATGTTCAGGCCAGGGACTGAACACTCCCCACAGCAAGCAAGGAGAGCCTCTGCAGATGACTGGCCTGAAGGATAGAGCAGCGAAAACACAACAGCAGGGTGCACACAGTACACACCGGACACACTCCCTGAAGCACCAGGCCCTGGGCACTACATGACCTCTTCTTCATAAGGATCAGGATCAGGAGACATAACTGACTTTTCTAACACAAAAAAGAAGGCAAAGACTAAGACACAATGCCAAGATGGAGGAATTTATCGTAAATGAAAGAAAAAGATAAGGCCATGGCCAGAGATCCAAGCAAAACAGATAAAAGTAATACGCATGATCAAAAATGTAAAGATAATCATAAGGATACTCAATTAGCTTAAGAAAAGAATACAAGGCATCAGTGAGACCCTTACAACAGAGATAAAAAAGATAAAAAAGAATCAATCAGAAAGGAAGTATACAATAAACAAGATTGGAAACAGGCTTGATGCAATGAATAGCAGGCAGGAAGAAGCAGAAGAACAAATTAGTGACCTAGAAGACAAAATAATGGAATATAATGAAGCTGAACAAAAGAGAGAAAGAAGAATAATGCTACACAAGAGAGTTAGGGAATTCAGTGACTCTATCAAATGTAATAACATTCATATTATAGGAGTTGCAGAAGAAAAAGAGATAGACAGGGGGCAGAAAAATTTATTTCAAAAAATAATAATGGAAAATTTCCCTACTCTGGAAAAGGAAACAGACATCCAAATCCAGGAGGCATTAAAATCAACAAAAGCAGCCCAACACCAAGACATATTTTAATTAAGTTTGGAAAATACAGTTAAAATCTTAGAAGCAGCAAGACAAAAGGAGTCCTTAACTTACAAGGGAGAATCTGTAAGGCTAGCTGGAGATTTCTCAACAGAAAATTGGCAAACCAGAAGAGAATGGCACGATATAGTCAATGTGCTGAATGAAATAAATCTGCAGCCAGGAATACTTTATCTAGCAAGGCTATTGTTCAGAATAGAAAGTGAGATCAAGAGCTTCCTAGACGAACAAAAGCCAAAAGAGTTCATGACCACTAAAACAGCCCTGAAAGAAAGATAAAAAGGGGACTCTTTGAGTGCAAAGGAGAGACCAAAAGTGACAAAGATAAGAAAGTATCAGAGAAAATCTCCAGAAACAATGACAAAACAAGTAATAAAATTGCAATAAATACATATCTATCAATAATTACTTTGAATGTCAGTGGACTAAATGTTCCAATCAAAATACATAGGGTGTCAGAATGGATAAAAAAAAAAACAAAAACAAGAACCATCTATATGCTGCCTGCGGGAGGCTCATTTAGACCTAAAGAAACTTGCAGATTGAAAATGAGGGGGTTGGACAAACATTTATCATCCAAATGATTGTCAAAAGAAAGAGTAGCAATATTTATGTTGGACAAACTAGCCTTTCTTATTCTTGTGTATTTTTTTTTCTTGTTTTTTTTTTCTTGTATTGTTTTTTTTTTTAATTATCCTTTTATTTTTTTTCATTTATTTATTTTCAGCATAACAGTATCATTATTTTTTTCACCACATCCAGTGCCCCATGCAATCTGTGCCCTCTATAATACCCACCACCTGGTACCCCGACCTCCCACCCCCCCAAACTTCAAACCCCTCAGATTGTTTTTCAGAGTCCATAGTCTCTCATGATTCACCTCCCCTTCCAATTTACCCCAACCCCCTTCTCTCTAACTCCCCATGTCCTCCATGCTTTTTGTTATGCTCCACAAATAAGTGAAACCATATGATAATTGACTCTCTCTGCTTGACTTATTTCACTCAGCATAATCTCTTCCAGTCCCGTCCATGTTGCTACAAAAGTTGGGTATTCGTCCTTTCTGATGGAGGCATAATACTCCATCGTGTATATGGACCACATCTTCCTTATCCATTCATCCGTTGAAGGGCATCTTGGTTCTTTCCACAGTTTGGTGACCGTGGCCATTACTGCTATAAACATTGGGGTTCTTGTATTGTTTTTTAACCTGCATTGGTATCAGGGTAATACTGGCCTCATGGAATGGTGTTGAATTTGTTCTTTTCCATTATTTGTAATATTTTGATAAAGGTTATCATTAAGTATTTTTTTTTTCTTGAATGTGTGGTAGAATTTAGCAATGAAATCATGTGGTCTTTGGCTTTTCTGTACAGGGAGATTTTTGATTCCTAATTCAACTTTCATTCTTGTTACTGGTTTAACATTCTTGTTACTGATTTCCTATCTCTTGGATTCAAGATTCATAACTTAATTGTGCTCAATGATGAGTTTTTAGGAATAACCTTTTTTTCCTTAGTTACCTGATTTGTCAGTGTATAATTATTATAAAATGTTATCACACCGTGTATTTCTGTGGTTGTCTCTTTTACTGTTTTCCATTTCTCATTTTGGTTTTTGAGACTTCTTCTTCTTCTTTTTTTTTTTTTCTTAGTTAATGTAGTTAAAACATTGCCAATTTTATCTTTTTGGAAAAACTGGTCTTTACTTTCAACATTATGTTATTATTTATCTTGGTCTCTATTTTATTTATTTCTGATTTTTCTTTGTTATTTCCTTTTTCTACTAAATTCCAGCTAAGTTTTTCCTTTTTCTAATTCTTTGTGGTGTAATGTTAAGTTGCTTATTTGAAATTTTTTTTCTTAATATAAGCGTTTATAGCATAAATTTCACTCTAACATCTGCTTTTGCTGCATCCCCTACGTTTTGGGGTATTGTGTTTTCTTTTTCTTTTGTTTTGAGACATATTCTGATTTGCTTTTTGATTTCTTATTTGACCCATTGCTTGTGCAGTAGTGTTGTTTAATATTTAGATATTAAATATTTGCTACTTACATTGTAGATTTTTCAGCTTTGTTTTATTTTTGATCTTTAGTTTTCTACCATTGTGGTTGTAAATTTGTAATATTTGTTATGTCACTTTGTATGTTATTAACCAGGGGATTCTTCTGTGTAAGAAAATGTGTATTCTATTTTTCTTGGATGGAATGATTTCTATATAACTTTTAAAACCATGTATTCTGAAGTATGCTTCAAGTAAAAAATGTTCTTGTTAAAAAAAATAATAACTTTAACTGAGGGTACTTGTTTAAAATAAAGCATTCCAGAGAGGAGGCAAGTGGGAGGATGGGTGAAAGAGGTGAAGGGGATTAAGAGTACACTTACAAGGAGCACTGAGTAATGATGTATAGAATTGCTGAGTCACTATATTATATACCTGAAGCTAATATAACACTGTAGGTTAACTATATTGGAATTAACATGAAAAAAACAATTTAAAAAAGCAGATATAAACTTACACATTGTCATTTTTCTCAAATATTTTCAAAGCATTGATAGATTTTTTTTGGGGGGGAGCTACTCAACTTATGGAAGCAAAGGATATAGGCAATAAGAAGACAAAACTTCTTGTAAAACAAGATGAGTGGGTTGTAATTGCCTAACTAAATTTTAAGAATGAATCCCTATAGTGGGACACTAAAAACAGACTTGATAAATATTTCAGCGGATTTCTAGTAACAGTTGCTCCCATATTCTGAGTATATATTGTATGTAAATCTAAATTATATTCTCCAAGGGGCATGAGAAGTAATATAAAACTGACATTTAACTATTATAAAGTAAAATAAAAATATTCTTAGTTATTAAAGAACTAATTATGTGAATTCAAAAGGAATTGAGAAAGGAATGTTTATATAATCCTTTGTGTCTGAAGGTCAGTATGGATATACTGAAGATTTTCAGTAGGTAGGATAAAACAACACTCTAAAAGGTAACTAACTCTGGTTTGCCTTACAAAAATTACACAGCTGTTATTTTTAGTAGATAAATATATATATGTATATATATATATATATATATATATATATATATGAAAAATAGCTGCAAGTTAATTGCCTTGAAGTTGAAAAATGCTATCATTTAAAATTTTAAATCACTTATATTTTTATTCAAATCTGTAAGAGAATATAGTTAAGCATTACGCCCCCCCCCCCTTTAATTTGTGAGCCTGGAAACAATGTTAATCTGGACTGAAATTATTCTGGTGTGGTAAGATAATACTCACAGGTACTAGATATTTGACTTTTAAAAGCAATTCCTGCTACTGATATTTAGGGGTAACAAAGAAATGTTTTCTTTGTTCTTAGGGGGAGCACAGAAATGATTATTATTAAAAGTGAATTTTTTAGGTAATATCACCCCCCTCCTTGTCATATTGGAAATAAGGTAAAGTCTTTTTCCATGATTTTAAAACTCTGATCTGTTTTCTGCTTAACTTGACTTTCTCTAGTGTCTGTCTCCCTCTCTCTGATGATGCACCTGATTCCACAGTGTTCTTTCTATTACACTAACAGGTCCTTAAAATCTTTATGCCATCTGGAATGTTCTTCCCCCAGTCTTTGGAGAGCTAACATTTTATCACTCAGATCTTGGTCAAGATGAAGTATTCACCACTATGCCATCCTTACCAACTGGCAACAGTTTAGATTACTTATTTGGTTGTTTAGTTTATTGTGTGTCTCTGCCCCCACTAACATGTCCACTAGAATACAAACTTTTTTGAGAAGAGGAATTTATTTCATTCATATTCTTTCTCTAATATCACAAAAATATGCCTACCATATGAGACTTAATAAATGTTTATTATGGCAATGTATAAATATAATGTGATGCTAGAAAGCACATAGATGAAGTACAGCAGAACATCTCAGAGATTATCAGCCATAAAACATTAGAACTAGAAGCATTCTTAGAGGTCACAGTCTTGGTCCGACAAATGAGCCTGACAATGTAGATGCATACCTGAAGTCACACACACTAAGGGTCAGAGAACCAAGTATACCATCATACCAAACTTCTTCCCTGCTCATCCATCCAAACCAGAGAACTACTGAATTTTTGATTTGTAGAAATACTGTACTGAGCTCCATGGGCCAGAAAAGTAGACAAGGACTTAGATTGTTGGGCCGATTATTTTGTTTTGCAAATAACTTTACTATGAGGAAAAAGTAAGGATTTAGAAATTAATAAAAGGGAAAGTTTAATGAAACAAACCAAAACCAGAGAGGGAGACAAACCATAAGAGATGCTTAATCTTAGGAAACAGAGAGTTGCTGGAGAGGAGGGGATGAGGGATAGGGTGGCTATATAATGGATATTGGGGAGGGTATGTGTTGGGGTGAGTGCTGGGTGTTGCGTAAGACTGATGAATCACAGACCCGTACCCCTGAGGCAAATAATACATTATATGTTAATTTTAAAAAAGGGAAACGCTAATATTGTATTAAGGGAAACATTAAAAAAATTGTTGTGGAGGGACGCCTGGGTGGCTCAGTGGGTTGAGCCGCTGCCTTCGGCTCAGGTCATGATTCCAGGGTCCTGGGATCGAGTCCCGCATCAGGCTCTCTGCTCAGCAGGGGGCCTGCTTTCCTTCCTCTCTCTCTGCCTGCCTCTCTGCCTACTTGTGATTTCTCTCTGTCAAATAAATAAATAAAAAAAAAAATCTTAAAAAAAAATTGTTGTGGATGTTCTGAAGAAGAAGGAATAGGATATAATGGAATCCTTGGAAACAAAGTAGAATAAATTCCTTGGAATTGGTAGAAGACTGAAGGAAGCTGTGTTAACCACTGCTGACATAGGCATTTTGGGTAGAGGATGAATTGGGATACGTTTTTTTAATCAGATGATGGGAGACTTGAGAAGGGCTAACATGCTTAACATGTATTCAGATGATAACATAATGGGAAAAAATAACATGATTAATTTAAAAAAGGAGAAAGTGCACTCATCTTTGACCCCCTTCTATTACAATACCTTTCGAAGTGGCAGTAGCACTCTGTAGTACACCTGCCAATGTTTTACCAATACCTTTCCCTGCCACAGGTGGGTGTGGGAATAACTTTTTTTAGGTTCCCCAGGCAGATTCTAAGAGGTCTTGCCTTTTTCCTCCCTAATGAAAAAGTATGCTCTTTCAACTGTATTTTCCTTTGAATAAATGATGTAACATTTTACGAACTGGGTTTATATTCACAAAATGACCCCCACACTAAAGCTATTTGATTACCAGCCATGGATAGGATATTAAAAATAAAATATTTAAATAATACATTAACCCAAAGATATAAGTTTGCAAAACCTTCTTGACTTAAAAATTTTTTTATTAATTTATTTAAAATTTAATTTTATTTTTTCAGTGTTCCAAGATTCACGGAATAGGAGAAGATATTCACAAATGACACCACAGACAAAGGGCTGATATCCAAGATCTATAAAGAACTCCTCAAACTCAACACACCAAAAACAGATAATCACATCAAAAAATGGGCAGAAGACATGAACAGATACATCTCCAAAGAAGACATATGAATGGTTAACAGACACATGAAAAAATGTTCATCATCATTAGCCAACAGAGAGATTCAAATCAAAACCACATTGAGATACCACCTTATACCAGTTAGAATGGCTAAAACCAACAAGACAGTAAAGAACATGTGTTGGAGAGGATGTGGAGAAAGGGGAACCCTGTTACACTGTTGGTGGGAATGCAAGTTGGTGCAGCCACTTTGGAAAACAGTGTGGAGATTCCTTATGAAATTAAAAATAGAGCTACCCTATGACCCTGCAATTGCACTACTGGGTATTTACCCCAAAGATACAGATGTAGTAAAAAGAAGGGCCATATGTACCCCAATATTCATAGCAGCAATGGCCATGACCGCCAAACTGTGGAAAGAGCCAAGATGCCCTTCAACAGACAAATGGATAAGGAAGATATGGTCCATATATACAATGGAGTATTATGCCTCCATCAGAAAGAATGAATATCCAACTTTTGTATCAGCATGGACAGGACTGGAGGAGATTATGCTGAGTGAAATAAGTCAAGCAGAGTTAATTATCATATGGTTTCACTTATTTGTGAAGCATAAGGAATAACATGGAGGACATTAGGAGAAGAAAAGGAAAAGTGAATTGGGGAAATCGGAGGGGGAGATGAAGCACGAGAGTCTGTGGATTCTGAGAAACAAACTGAGGGTTTTGAGGGGAGGAGGTAGTGTAGGGGTTTCAGTGCATAAACCTTGATTTTAAAAACAATTACTAGAAAAAATAAATTTTAAAAATTAAAACATAATTATTAACATCAATGTCTAAAAAATTCACATGTAATTTTTTTAAAAGATTTTATTTATTTATTTGACAGAGAGAGATCACAAGTAGACAGAGAGGCAGACAGAGAGAGAGGGGGAAGCAGGCTCCCTGCTGAGCAGAGAGCCGATATGGGACTCGATCCCAGGACCCTGAGATCATGACCAGAGCCGAAGGCAGAGGCTTCACACACTGAGCCACCCAGGCGCCCCCACATGTAATGTTAAAGATACTAAAGGTCATTTATAAGTTGTGCACTTGCAGAAAAAAAAGTCAGCTTCACAATTTGCATTTCTATAGTTGTAATGAATAATATTTAGAGGATGAAAATAGCGTATGTAAGATGAAAAATTCTACTTCTTGTCCTTAACTCCTTAATTCTTTCCATTGGTCCTGTAGTTTGTAGTTTTCTCTCTAGAGATAGATACTGGTAATTATCTTTTATTTGAATACATAAAGATATTATTCATAGATATTGTGAGTTATTCCCATATTTCATGAAAATCCGTGTATTAAAAATGGTTTTCTCCTGAAGAAAGACATTGAACTCTTGCTGTTTATGAGTTTCTCATATAGATGCTGTTTTATGTTATCTTTATAGACTGCTTTAGAGATTATAGGAGGAAATTTCCAGCACTGAAATCTGTTCAAAGAGAAGTAATAGGAACTATTGATCCCCTTTTAGAAATCACATTCTACAATACCCAGTTATCACAATGTTTTCCTCTTTTTGCACTTCTATCATCTTGTCACAGAAAAAGAGAGAGAGAGAGAGAGAGAGAGAGATCAAGGCACTATAGATTATTAACTGCTGCATACAAAAAATTTTATTCCTAAGTTAAATAGTTTAAAACATAATTTATTTGCTCATGAATTTGTACTGTCCTCAAGACTCTAGTCTGGATAGTCTGAGATGTTGACTGGAGGAGATCTGACTTGGAGTATCCAAGAAGGTTCCATTCACCTGTTTTTGGTCTCTCTTGGGGTGGCTGGAATGTCTAGAAGTTTTTCTTCCCCCCACCCCTCATTTCTCTGTGCCTATCTTTCCATCACAGCAGTTGAACAAATTACATGATGCCTGAGGGCACCAGAAAAGCAAAATGCGAGCAATTGCACCTCCTAGGTGTATTATCACTTCTGCCATGCTCGATAGCTCAAAGCAGGTCATAAGGCTAGCTCAGAGCAAGAGAGGAATGCATAAATTCTATTCCCCCCTCCCCAGAAGCAGCAATGTATGTATCCAGGGATGAAAGGCACCATTGTTGTCTATCTTTGCAAACCATCTGAGAGAGAAGAATGAAAAATAAAGATGAAACAGAACCTTGCAAAAATGTTGCTTCTCCTTCAATGCTATCCTGGTTCATATCTCCATTACACTTTAAGTCATTCAGTACAGGAGTCAAATTCTCCTGCCTCTCCGTCTTTCTTATTTTGCCAAACCTTAAGTGCACTTCCATAATTCTGTACACATGCTCCCCTTCCCTGCCTTCTACATTAAGCATGGTCCAGCCATCATCTTTCTTCTGGATTATTGAGCTAGCTCTTATCTGTCCCTCCTCCTTCCTTTGCTATATCCTTCACACGATTACAGAGTCATCTTTTTTAAAACACAAAATGTCATGTTACTTCCCTCCTTTAAAACCTTGAGTAGTCCCATATTGCATAAACCATGAAATTTAAATTTCTTATCATTTCATATCAGGTAATCTCTAATCTGTCTCTTGGCTGCTATCAATCTTTGGTCCTAGCTATTTCCTTACAAATATACAACTTATACTCTTATCATCCTGATCTAGTCACAGTTCCCCAAATGTACCATACTCATGTTTTATCTCTTTTTACACACATTTCCCTCTCCCTGGAAAGTTGTTCCCCTTCATTTATTTGAAAGTACCTCACTTTGTAAGATTCAGACCAAGGATTTCCTGTTCTCTAGGCTATCTCTAACATACCCAAGCACAACTGATAAGCTTTGCATCTGAGCTTTTTCTGTACCAGGTATTTCTAGCACTTAACCTATTGATTTACACATGGTAGGCCTCAGTTAACAGTCAACAAATTGATAAATGTGAACAGAGAAACCGAACACTGTATGACACAAATGAATATACACTGTATTCTTTCCAGGAAGAACAGATCCACACGCAAAGGAAACTAAGATCTGAGACTAGACTGGCCCATATATGGAAGTTAACAAAACTGGGAAGAAACCATGATTTCAGAACCCCATGATGTATTCGGTTACAGTTTTTATGATACAGGATTATAAAATGGTGCTGTAGTTGAGTGACTTTTACCACACTCAGAATCTTCTGGAGGTAACAAAGCAAGATGACAACAGCCACTGATCACTGCAAAAGCTAATAACAAGTCAAGAGTACAGGGTTTAATAGTTGTCATGATTTTAGCCACCGCTGGTGAATTTGCAAAATCTATTACATCTACAAGGTGTTACTGAAACTAAGGATGGAATTCCTATTGCAATGTAATAATATCCATTCTGAATGGATGCATTTTTAAAAAGATGAAGATACAAAGTAGCAAAAAAAAATTAGATTGTAAAAATATCTTCAATAAAAGCAAGTTTTCCAATATAAAATCATATAAACCTCACTAAATCTTGAAATGTTAGTGACAAAAACCAACATGGATATTTAAAAATAAGTCCAAATCATCCAGCAATATGTTGGCATAAAATGCTGGAATCTGCTTTTTCAGGCAGTTACAATGGTTTTATTTCTAATCTAACATGAACTTTTATGTTGCCTGGGGTCAGCTGAGTCTAGACATGCTCTGGATATAAGGAAACCTGGGACCCTGTGGATCCCGAAAATGTTAAGGTTTTGCTAAAAGACATGTGCTGTGTAAAACCTTCTCTCATGGTGCTCCAGGAGCTGCTTTATAGTATATCTATAAAGGGAAGGTATTGGTTTTGTGGGACAGGAAGTGAAGAACTATTTCTTAAATGTCTAGTGTCTGCCAGGAACTATGCTTGGCATTTCTGCTAACACTATTTTTTAAGAACTTACAATAATTGCATGAGATTATTGACACTAACTCTAGTTTATAGATAAGGAAATAGAAACCCAAAAAGGTTAAAAAAAAAAAAAAGTCCTATGCAAGATCACATATTATTAGATGCAGACAGAGGTGGGAATTAAAGTCATCTCTTTATGCTCCTTTAAGTTGGGTCTTAAAAGAAATTCATCTAGTATTGAAACACACCACTGTAGTATTTGCAGAATTATAGCCTGGACTTTTGAAGTATAGGAAGGGAAAGCTGGATGGTAGTTTCTTAATAGTCCTGTGGGGGAAAAAAAATGTTTCAGAGAAATAATGATCAGTTATTAAGACATAAAATTATCAGTTTCAGTTGCTTGGTACCAAACACCCTAATGAACAAATTATTATTTTTGTCTCCTGGATGACTAAAATGAAGCTATGGAGATTAAGTTTTGAATCAATTAGGATAGGCAAGCAAAGGCAACAAAAGCTAATTCCTCAATTATACTGGCTTCTTTTCTTTTGCTTTGCCTCGTCTTCAGGATCTAGGCTGACAAGGAACTACTTTCTGAGAGAGACAGAATGAGGGAATACTGCAAGCACAAGTGGGCCAATAGGCTTTTGCCCTGAAGGGACGTGACCCACAGGACTCACATTTCATTAGCCAAACATCCTTGGTCAAACCCAGTCTCAGTGGGGAGGGGAAATATAGTCCTACCTCTACACAAAGAGAGAAGTGGAAATGAGTGACCAGAAAGACAGTCCCCCATAAATATCATCATCTAATTTCACATCATGTCAATGAGTGAGCTGGATCCAAACTGAGGCCATTCACCTCTAAAGTCAATGCTTCTTAACATCTGCATTTTCTCTCACATAGTAATAGTTAGCACTCTGTTTGTAAAGCACTCTACTAAACATGTTGCATGGATTTTTTCACTGAAATCCTTATCAGTCCAATGAAGATAGTATTTTCAGCATCATCATTTTTTCAAATGAGATTCTGCTTTCCAGGCTTGAAGGGATAACTATCTTATCGAAGTCATATTGCTAATGCATGGTATCTTACAACAGAATCATTTTCTTAATGAATACCAAAGTGAAAAGCAGTGGGGTATAAAAATCTTTCAGATGCAGATTAATACCTGCGTCTTACAGTCAAATTAGAATATATGTTTTGAAAAGCAACATGACGTAATGGTGTGCCGATGTATAAGCATGACTACACACTGAGAAGGGTAACATGTAGAAATTGTAAGAGAAGAATTCACGGTCTTTAAACATCTGTCTACTTAAAGTTCCACATAGTTCCATTGCCTTACCTCAGGTCCTATTCTAAGCCTCTAGCCCCATGTATTTTTGTAATATTAAGACATTCCACAGCTCTAAGTCATCACCCAAAAGTCAGCTCTCATAACATGGCATGTCTTTCATGTAATTAAACACTGGCTTTTCATCTTGAGTTCTTTCTGCTTTTGAGTTTGTTCATTTGCATCCTGCTAAATTATTTTAACACAATGTGCTGAGCCCCAAGCCTTTTAAAGCTCTATCCTTCTTTTTGGGTATGTAGTGCTTGCTAGTTATAATTTTATTTTATTAAAAATTATGCTAATTTATAAGTAATTATTTATAAAAATTATAATAATTTTGTCTTAAAAGCCACAGCTGTTGTATATTATATTCAATAATACAGCAACCACAGCAGGCAGTGAACAATTATATATTGCTTATTGTGTATCAAGCACTATTTTTTTTTAAAGATTTTATTTATTCATTTGACAGAGAGAGAGAGAGATCACAAGTAGGCAGAGAAGCAGGCAGAGAGAGAGGAGGAAGCAGGCTCCCCCTGGAGCAGAGAGCCCGATGCAGGGCTTGATCCCAGGACCCTGAGATCACGACCTGAGCCGAAGGCAGAGGCCTAACCCACTGAGCCACCCAGGCGCCCCAAGCACTATTTTTTTTAAGATTTTATTTCTTTATTTAACAGAAAAAGAGAGATCACAACTAGGCAGAGAAGCAGGCAGAGAGAGAGGGGCAGGCCCTCTGCCAGAGAGCCTGATGCGGGGCTCAATCCCAGGACCCTGAGATCACGACCTGAGCCAAAGGCAGAGGCCTAACCCACTGAGCCACCCAGGCGCCCCAAGCACTATTTTTTTTAAGATTTTATTTCTTTATTTAACAGAAAAAGAGAGATCACAACTAGGCAGAGAAGCAGGCAGAGAGAGAGGGGCAGGCCCTCTGCCAGAGAGCCTGATGCGGGGCTCAATCCCAGGACCCTGAGATCATGACCTGAGCCAAAGGCAGAGTCTTAATCCACTGAGCCACCCAGGCACCCCTATCAAGTACTATTTTAAACATTACATAGCATACCTCGTTTCATCCTCCCAAAGACCTCATAATGTATGTGTCATTATAGCCCCAAGTCATATATGAGAAGGAAAGGCAAGCAGTCACAAGGCTGATAAATGATGGAGCTTGCAATTAGAAGCAGTCTAACTTTCGAAGTTTGCAAATTTGACTTCTATGATGAAAAATTTGGTAAATCCTCTTTCTTGTTTGAAGATGACTATTTTCTTGCTAATAAATACATTTTCTAACATCAAGGAGATGATGTAAAAAAAAAATGGAAAAGGGGGCGCCTAGGTGGTTTGGTGGGTTAAAGTCTCTGCTTTCGGCTCAGGTCATGACCCAGAGTCCTAGGATCGAGCCCCACATCGGGTTCTCTGCTCAGCAGGGAGCCTACTTCTCCTTCTCTCTCTCTCTCTGCCTGCCTCTCTGCCTACTTGTGATCTCTGTCTGTCAAATAAATAAATAAAATCTTAAAGAAAAAAGGAAAAAAAATCTATATGCACCTTAGTGTTATATAACAGATTAGTTAGTTGTACTTTATTTGAAAGCATTGTCAAATAAATGGAAAATCTAAAGTAATTAATATGTCCAGTCTATGTAATCATACTACCTTTAAAAAATCTAAGTATCTAAGCTTGTGTTTTAT
The DNA here is from genome assembly GCF_009829155.1 of Mustela erminea. Lineage (NCBI taxonomy): Eukaryota > Metazoa > Chordata > Mammalia > Carnivora > Mustelidae > Mustela > Mustela erminea. The sequence goes on from NC_045631.1 coordinate 33,522,933, forward strand.
TATCCAATGTATATTTTATTAACAGTCAACTTGTGCCAAGCATTAGTACTATACAGAACAAGACAGACAAGAAACATATACTCTTGCACTTACATTCTGGTTAGAAAGACAGAAAAGAGAAACAACAGAGAAGAAATTAATCAAATTAAGTAATCAGACATTATTACTATCATAGATAGAGAACGGATTCCAAACTTGTATTATTACCACATTAAGTAAATGCTTATAAATGACACATATATGCACTGAACTGAAATAATCCATAATAAAAAAATGTAGCTTTTGCTTTTGGATTGTGGCATTGTGCAGGATTTATTTCACCTTTAAAATTTCTTTAATGTGGTTAATTAGGGAAAGACAAACACCCCAACTGAAAAATAGGGAAAGGAAATGAAAAGCTAGTTCACAAAAGAATAAATTTAAACCACCAATTAATAAGAATAAATATTACTTCTTCAGAGAAAATTGCACTCACTCCCTGATTAGGATAAGTCACTAACCTATACATTTCCCTAACCCTGTGCAATACTTATTATTATTTATAACTATAAAACCATTTTTGTGCCTTTTTTAATTTTGCTCTTGTTTTTTGCTACCCTACATTGTAAGTTTCTGGAAAGCAGGAACCATACCTATTTGAGCACTTTAACAACAGAATGCTTATAACAGATAGACATTTCTTTGTAAATTTGTATATGACATTTTTTTTTTCATGGCCTTAATGAACTGATTTTCTCTCCTCAAAACTCATATGGTAAAGTCCTAACTCCCAGTATACTTTACACAGTGACTATATTTGGAGATTGGTCCTTTAGAGAGATAATTTTAAATGAGATCATTAGAATGAGGTCCTAATCCAATAGGAATGGCGCCTTTTTTAAGAAGAAAGGGGACACAAGGGATGCATTCACAGAGAAAGGGCCATGTGGGGACACAAGAAGAAGATTGCCATTTGTAAGCCAAGGAGGGAGGCCTCAGAGAAATCACACCTGCCAGCACAATTGATGTGGACTTCTAGCCTCTAGAACTGCAAGGAAATAAATTTGTTTTGTTTAAGCCACCCTGTCTATGGTATTTTGCTACGATAGCCCTAGCAAATCAGTAAAACGACTTCTGAGCAAATATATTTAATATGTTTATGATTTTATTATTTTAGCATTATAGTAAAAATAAAGTCTAGTAGAGAAAATAAGAACCAGTATAAGTCCTCTCAGAGAAGTATGGGTACACCACCAGGGGAATGCAGAGTTATGGGAATTCAGAGTGGAAAAGTCAGAGAGATCACACAGAGAAAAATTTGGGTGGGATCTTGAAAATTGGGTTGCCTCAGGATCTACAACTGCTAGGGATATAGACCAGGAGTTAGTGGGAATAATTTTTTAAGTAGCAAGACCAAATGAGTATATATGCTATGCCCAGGAAGCATGGGGCACAGAGTGGAAACACCGAAATTTTAGATTGACTGGAGCACAGGATGAGGAAGAGGAAGAGAGACAAACTTCTGGGAAGGACATTTGAGGACAGGGTTTGGACTTGACCCAATGTAGACAAGACAAACAGAAAGAAATTATCTTTCCATGATCAAATCTGATCTTCAGATACACACCTTGGTAGAGGATTCCAAATGTGGAAGGGAGAAAGAGACTTGAGTTAAAATAACAAGTTGATAGCTAATAAAATATTTCAGCCCAAAAGTTAATAAGGAACTAATTTAGTGATGTCCAGCCTGTGCTTCAGTAAGCCTGACTCAGGTTGATTTAAATAAATCCAAAATGTTTTCATGGATTTAGGATCCAATTCTGGAGGTAGGTCCAAAAGAAAAAATAGATTCCTTTGAGAAACCCCCAGAAATGCTTCACACTTCTGATTATAATGTGTAAGAGCTGTAGTAAGTCAATGATCCTACTGAAACAATTCAAAAAGTCTGGTTTGACTATTAAAAAAAGTCACAGACTTAAGCGTCAAGAGATTGTCAGAGATACCAATGAGTAAATAATAAAGGATGATGAGCTATTTTCTTGGGCTATTTGCCAATATTGGACACAGATTTAGAAGTAGTCTGGCTACAGACAAAGATCCTGTGCTTGGGGGAAAGAAACCAACAGCACTTTTAGCGGTTGCCAGTGGCTGATGTGACTAATTTAAAATGAGGACACTCGCATATATATCCTGTTTACCCTAGAGGATATTTACTGAATTCCAGATTGCTGTAGGACCCTGAAAGCTTCTAAAAATCAGAGTAAAATCTCTCTCTGTCTCCCAGTGCTTAGACAAACAAATGAAGACCCATTTCAAGCACACTGCTCCTTTCCTTCTCTGGACATTTACAAGATCTTGAAACTATTTGGAGGATGACTTCAGAAAAAAAAAAACCACACACACACACACAAAAAAAACACATCAGGTGGTAGAATGAAATGCTCTGCTGTGTAGCTGCACCCCAGTAGAATCTAAGCCAAGGGTGCATGATGGCCCAGCAATACCAAAGAAATGACCCAGAGGAAGCAAGCAGGATGTAGGTTTATTGCGGAAAGTTACACACATGGAGTCCAGGAGAGGCAGACTGGACAAAGTATCCCCTGCTGGAATCAACATACTGGGAGATTTTATAGTATAGTTACTAGCCTAGCAACTATCTATAAACTTTTCCTTCTTTTCAAGGAGATGAAGACCTGCCATCCAGACATTTTCATTACATAGGAGATGCCCTGGGTTGACCACCTCCAGAATCCCTGACTTGGAACACTAAACAAATGTGTTTTTCTGCATATCCTGCTTGATGGGGATAGAGCAGGGGAATAAAGTCTCTACATTCTCAAGACAGTGATTAACAGGGGCATCCAGGGTGTGTGCGTAAGAAGCAGCCATTCTGCATGTACCATACATCTGCAAACAGAGCAATTAACTTAGATATATTTTATTTTATTATGTTCAGGTAGCCTGCTAGCCCACGTATCAACATTGTGCTTAACAATTCTGAAGTTCGATAGGGACAAACTCTGGACAGCTGGATGCCACTTATGAAAGGAAGAGCTAGATCTCCTGCAGATTTTTAGGGATGAGAAGAAGGAAATTGCTGGGCTCTCAAAGATATAGGTTGGTTACGTCCTAAAGGCAAATCAGAGATTAACTGAGCTTTATTGAAACTTCACCCCATCCTTGATCCAGATAAATTATTTTTATAGTAGAGTAAAGAAGGAAGCCACTATGGTTTTGTTTTGCTGATCTATAAATGATTCAAATATTGAAGTTAGTGGGTAAGAAATGTAAAATGACTATAATTATTATGTTAAAGAACGTAGAAACAAGTTGAACAAATAGATGAACATATGGAGAATTTCATGAAACAATTGGAATACATTAATAAAAAAAATCAAATAGACTATTTAGAAACAGAAATGTCCCGGATATCTGATACTGGGAGTATGTGTGTAATAGCAGATTAAAGGAAAAATGCAGACTTAGTGAATTCGAAGACAGGTCATAGGAAAAAATATCCATTATCAAGCAAAGAGAAGAAAATAGAACGACCAAAACAACAGGATTAAAGACATGTGGAACACTCTCAAATGAGATCATGGGCATGCAACTGAGGTTCCAAAAAGAGAGGAAGGGGAGTGAATTTCCAGAAACAATACTTGAAGAGATAATAATTGGGAGTTTTCCAAAGCTAATAAAAGAGGTTCACTCAACAATCCAAGAAGTTCAGCAAAACTCATGAAAGCTATACATGGCATGTGATACTCAAGAAGTATTGAGTATCAATACAGTATTATAGTATTGAATATCAATACAGTATTATAGTATTGAATATCAATACAGTATTATAGTATTAAATATCAATACAGTATTATAGAATTTAAATTAGTAAGAAGATAAAAGAAAATCTTAAAAACAGTCAAAGGAAATAAAAGATATCATATCTTCAAAGGGACAACATATATAAATAAGTGATGATTAATTTCTCAAAGAAAAGAAGAAGAGAAACTTAAAGCAAAGGAATGCCATGTTGTCAGTCTGGTAGGACCACCATCACAGAACACCACAGACCAGACAGTTTAAACAACAGAATTTATTTTTTCATAGTTCTGGACTTTGGAAGCCCAAATCAAAGTGCCAAGAAGTTTGGTTTCTCTGAGGCCTCTCTTTTTGGCTTTCATGAAACAAAAAGGAAAAAAAAAACAAAAAACTAATGAGCCAAAAGAAGTTGATAAACTCAATTCTACAATAATTAAATGTTAAATATCAATGAACTAAAGATTTCAAATGAAATACTAAGATTATCATAATATATTACACAAAAAACTGTAAGAGATACTCTTAGATGATAGATAGATAGATAAATGATAGATATACGCAAATAAAACTTAAAAACTAAAAGTTAAAGAATAAAAAAGTTACTGGGAAAACACAACCTGAATGGAAGATAGTATCACTGGACTAATGTCACACAAAGGAGACAGTAAAGGAAAACCATTCCTAGAGATAATGAGGCATGTTCTATAATGATGGCCATCAATCTCACAAGAGGACACAAAAATTATACTTTGTGTACATTCAAAATGTGAGATCAAAATATATAAAACAACTATCAACATAACAAGGAGGGAAAATGCAGAAATCCAGTGCCATAAAGGGAATATTAGCATGCTTTTCTCCATAAGTGATAGAATAAGCAGACATATATTCATCATGACATAGAGTACCTGAACAGGGCATCTAACAAACGACCTGAGTTATATACAAGTGATCAAATCTGGAAACACATAATATTGACGGGGGTAGAGAAGGATAAGATGGACTTTATACATGTTGGTAAAATATAATATTACCTATTATATTTCCTAATCTGGAGGCTGGCTGTGTGGATGCTCTGAACTTCATGTATGCATATTTGAATTCGGCATAAAGAAAAAATTCACAAGGACTTCTGCGTATAATCTACTTTTTAAAAATATTCCTAGCCAGCGTTCTGCAGGAGACCAAAATCTCTCTGGTATATGTTTGGTGTCTTTTCTTTTATTTAATAATTCCTTTATTTAACTCTCCAAAGGCACTTAATGCCTGCATAATTATCCCTAATTTACAATGATTTCTCATCTCGCTGGTGGTAGAATTCCATTATTCATACATTATACTACCTTCTCATCAAAACGTCCTTTTTTTTCCCCCCCAAAACGTCCTTTTTGAATAACCTAGTCTCTCACATGTAAGTGAAAGAGGAGGGCTAGAAAAAGCAGCCAATGTTTTATAAAACAGTCACGTATCTTGCTTAATTATAGAAAAACTTTTTTTTTAAAGCCTAACAATAGGATTTGAAAGAGATACGTAATTCAATATCTATGTAAGAAAACAGAAGAATCAGTGAGGTTACAAAGACAGTATTCGAACTCAAATCTTCACTACAACAAAGTTTACATTCTTTTCACTTTACTTTTTTTATATAATAATTGTGCTTCTCAATTAATGATCAATAATGACTTAATAGATATTAATATCTGAGTAAATGTTGAATAAAGTTTCCATTTCAAACAGAATTTTTGGTAATAGACTGCAGAAATAAATGACATGATAATTATAGGAACTGATATAAGTAAGACCCATGGTGGGCGCCTGGGTGACTCAGTGGATTAAGCCGCTGCCTTCGGCTCGGGTCATGGTCTCAGTGTCCTGGGATCGAGCCCCGCATTGGGCTCTCTGCTCAGCAGGGAGCCTGCTTCCCCTTCTCTCTCTGCCTAGCTCTCTGCCTACTTGTGATCTCTCTCTGTCAAATAAATAAATAAAATCTTTAAAAAAAAAAAAAAAGAAATCCCTTCTGCATCATTTGATTGTTAGTTCCAGATATCTGGGGATCCCATTTATCTATATTAAAAGTAAGTCTATTCTCATATGAATTTGTGCTAGGCATTGCCGTTGAAGCCTGATCTTTGGCTTCAAATTTATTTAGAAAAAAATAATACCATAGCTTCTGCATAGATTAAGTTCATACAATTTTATAGACTCATTTTAAATGGCAATCAAGACCTACTTAAAAATATACTATGGAGTTATTAACACATAATACAATTTGCTACTCATAAATTAAATTTGGGATGTTATTAAAGATTCATGCAATTATAATTCTGTATCCTGGCTTTTAAAAATACCAGGCAATTTTGCAAGGCTCCTATAGATAATTAGGATTTCCACATTTTTCTGTAGGAATTTTAGCACCTGTTCATCATCGGAGTTGTTTTGAGTTTGCGCTTTTCTTTTTTTTTTTTTTTTAAGATTTTATTTATTTATTTGACAGACAGAGATCACATGTAGGCAGAGAGGCAGGCAGAGAGAGAGGAGGAAGCAGGTGTCCTGCGGAGCAGAGAGCCTGATGCGGGGCTCGATCCCAGGACTCTGGGATCACGACCTGAGCTGAAGGCAGAGGCTTTAACCCTAAGTCACCCAGGCACCCCGAGTTTGTGCTTTTCTTGATATTAATTAAATATTATTGGCTTTCCATCATCATTATCAAACAAACCTGTTGTGGGTATTTTGATTAACTATTTACATGGTGGCATATTCATACACATGTTTTGCAGTGGGGTGTGTGACTCGCCCACAAACCTACAATGAAAAAGATAATACATAGTCACAAGAACAAATTGCAGAGACATTTCACTGTTGATGGATTGCCAGTGAATTTATTTTATTCAATCTATTGCAATATACTATCAAAGTAATGCTAACAATTGTAAAGTCAAATACAGATTAAAATTAAGAGGCTTAATTCTCCTTGTTGAAGCCAAGAGATCTCTTCCCTCCTTTTTCTTAGAGCGTTTACTTTAGAAAAATGTGTAATTATAAGTGCTTTCTCCCTCTTTGAAATGTATATAAATTCGTGTTTTTTTTTTTAGCTCCTTTTTAAATGAACATATTATCTGTTTCAGGGGTACAGGGCTGTGATTCATCAGTCCTACACAATTCACAGCGTTCACCATAGCACATACCCTCCCTAATGTCCGTCACCCAGCCGCCCCATCCCTTCCACCCCACCACTCCAGCAACCCTCAGTTTGTTTCCTGAGTTTGAGTCTCTTAAAATTCTTTTGAAAACAAGACAGGCTTTTGTCAGCTTTATTCCCCAAGACTGTTCTTCTGAAGAACCTGAGGGCCATTATTACATTACCCTTTGAAAGGTAAATGCCATGGAAGATAGTATACCTTTCTTCCAGTTTCTTTGGAACCACAGGAGTCTTAACTTTGGTGGATGCCTTGCTTCATAGTGCAAAACTACTTCTTGTCATGAAGATAGGAAAAGGTTGTGTTTCCTTTGAATCAAGCCAGTCAGCTAACACAGAGAGATACCCCAATTACCAGGTGAATTTTGGATGACCATGAGTGACAAAAGGCGCTGAGGTCTAGTTATTGTTTATCTTGAGAACATTTATGAAATGGGTTGTATCTAGTTGGCAAATACAGAAGGGTGAGATTTCTTTCTGTCTTTGCAATCTCTTAATGGATTTCCTATAAATTTATTCTCTTTCTCTACTACTCTTGTGGAGAGGTTTTCTGGGTTGGAAGAAGATTTTAATTGTATTTTCCCAATTCAGCTCTCTAGGTTATGTTTAAACTTACAGGGTTTGACAATAACTGGTAGGGCAGATGGGATGAAAGTTCTTTTACCCTACCTAAGTTGGGTCAGTCAATTTGAGAACTGAGGTGCCTTCGATCCTTGCCTCGTCAGTGTATCTATAGATTCCTCCTTTTTATCTTTTCATTACAGAATGTTGGCAATACTAAGAGTTCTGCTAAAAATACTATCAAGAGTAGGGGGTGCCTGGCTAGTTTAATTGGGAGAGCATGAGACTCTTGATCCTGGGGTTGCAAGTCCAAGCCTCACATTGGGTGTAGAGATTACTCAAAAATAAAATCTTAAATAATATAAAATAAAAATACTACTATGAATAATAAAAACGGAGAGTTTTCAATCTACTATATTCTACTTAGTTATGACAGTCAGTGCTTTTCTTTTGGACTTTAAATTATTGAACAAAACTCTTACAAATATGGAGCGCTTTCATTGCAATCTATAATTTATACTTAGGTGTTCAGTTTTAACATTTCCTAAAAATTTGTAAAGAGATTCATTTTGTTCATGGGCTGATAAGGGGCATTTGCTTAAAAAAAAAAGCCATTTCAAATGATTTAATGAAAGTCGAATGAAAAGTAGGTTTAAATATTCCATTTTTTCTACTGCTTAACAAACCCCTTGGTAATGTATCTATTTTAAAAGTGAGTTCTGTGACCATTATGTGCCACTATCATTATTGTTGTAGTAGACTGAGTCTGTTTGAAGTTAAACCATGAATATTTTAATGCAGAGTTTTCTTTTGACTCATTTGACCAGTAAGATTGGCATTTTTAGCAAAGCTACTTTACTTTTAATATATTTCTTATCTTCTTCAATTAAGAAGGTGTTCTTCCTTATCTATGCTGTCCTTGAATTTCTTTTTTTTTAGTAGTTGTCCTTCATAAAGAAGCATCATACTTTGTCTAACTCAGTTAGTTCGATGAGTGTTTATCATAGGTCAGGTATGATCTCAGACACTGGGGGAACAGTGTGACATAAAACAGACAAAAAAAAAAAAACAGTATGACATAAAACAGACAAAATCAGCAAATTCTTACGATTCAAGAGAAAAGCCCCAGCAGCAAACTGTTCTGACAAATTACTAATGGGACTGACAAAAAATTCCACTTGGGAACTCAACGCTAAAGGAGATGCTTGTGAACCTAGAGGTGAAAGACATTGTGCCTGGATTTTATTCTATTCATCAACTCCCTCCATCTTCCACAAGTGTTAAAAGCAATGTGGGTGCTTTGCCTGAAGAGGAGAAAGAATCCAAGACTTCCTCAGTACGGTCTAACTTATTAGAAAGCACCTGGTATCCCAGGCGAGTGGAAGTGTGTGTGCATATGTGGCATTATCAATGTGAGGCTGTGGATAAACCTCCAGAAAGTAGGGGAGCACAGAGTAGTGCTTTTGTTCTATAAAAGAATCATTAACTCTTAAAAAGTGTTATGTTAATATGTAACACTAAAATTATTATTTTATAAATTAAAAACAGATTTTTTCCAGTTTTAATTCCTAGTATGGTAAATATCAACAGACACGTACCATAGAACAAAAGCACTTTGAGATCCTCAATAATTTTGAAGGGTATGGAGGGGTCCCCAAATTAACAGGTTTGAGAATCCCATTTCTAAATGTGTTCTTTGTCTGAATATGGGGATAAGAAGCTACAATGAGTCAAATGAGTCAGTAACAAGAGGGTATAATCTTTGGGTCATTTTGGAACTAAGGCATCTGTTCTTGGGCCGAACTAGCATCACTAATCCTGGCATCCAAGTGGATACTGGCAGTAGCAACAGGAGTGGAAATCACAGCAAATGGGGATAGGCAGAGAGAGAGACCCCAGAACTAACACATTTACGAAAGTGCCCGTGAACTTACCAGAATCATTATAAAAATGAAGAATTCTATGTCACAGAATTCCTTCAATAAAGAGGGAAGTGGGGGCACCTGGGTGGCTCAGTCGGTTGAATGTCTGACTCTTCATTTTGGCTGGGGTCATGGTCTCAGCATGGTGAGAAGGACCCTTGCATCAGGCTCTGCATTCAGCCCTAAGTAGGCTTGGGATTCTCTCTCCTCCTCTGACTCTGCCCCTCCCCCTGCTCACAACTGCATGCTCTTTCTCTCTAAAATGGGTAGATGAGATCTTTAAGGGGCGCCTGGGTGGCTCAGTGAGTTAAGACTCTGCCTTCGGTTCAGGTCATGATCTCAGGGTCCTGGGATTGAGCCCCACGTTGGGGTTCTCTGCACAGCGGGGAGCCCGCTTCCCCCTTTCTCTCTGCCTGCCTTTCTGCCTACTTGTGATCTCTTTCTCTGTCAAATAAATAAATAAAAATCATAAATAAATAAATAAATAAATATGGAAGTACACACTGAAACCTTAACCCCATTGGGTTAATGAGTTTGAAACTGGCAGGCAATTTAAAGTTTTTATTTGTTTGTTTGTTGGAGTTTGGTTTATTTTCTGAGAACTGTTTCTCCCTCATCAGTTATTGTGTCTTTTCGAACCCACTAATACATATACCAACTGTCTCTGTTGAAGCCTGGACTCAAGGTCAACTGATATGACTCAGGCCTGTGAACAAACAAGGCCCTGCATTCTTTACCTGAGATAATGAGCCCGAGGCTCCATCCAGTTTTTATCAGCTCTTGGGGCATGCCCAGAGCCCCTTCTCCTTGTCCTAAGATAACCTACAGCTGTCAGAGGTGGAATTTTGCCTTGTTCTGGCATTAAGTCTCCACCCCATAGTGAACAGAGGGTGTATATTATCTGTTTGCTCACTGCGCATGTTCCGTCTTTTCCTCAGGAATAGTCGAACATTTCTGCACCCTTTTCATTAATTTGTGTGCAGTCTCAACCTCATGATGATTAAGACAGAGAACTTGTTCTCTACACCGCTGGGGAGGCAGGTTTGAGGCTTACCCTCCCATCTTCTTGTTTGACTGTCTCTTGAATAAACCATTTCCTTGCTGCCTACTTAATGTCTCAGTGATCGGCTCTGCTGCTTGGGTTTGGCTGCAACATCACCAGGATAGAATTGTTAGGATACCAGCAATTACTTTTATTGTTGTTCATTGTTATTTCAAATGTCTTGATTATACCCAGACATGTACACATGCAGTGTTGAAGATGCTGCTTAGACTTTCTGACATTTTACTTCCTCATCTACAAAACGAGAGGAATAACTCTACCTGCTGCAAAGGAATGTCATAAAAGTTCCTTAAGATAATGCAAGGGAAAGTTGATGAGGATGATAACAGATACTATGTGAAAAATCTTAACTGTGGTTGTAATTGGATGGATTGTGGACAGTTGTAGTTTTTTAAAATAGATTCTTACTTTTCCAAAATTTCCACAGAACACGTTGACTTTTGTTTTAATTCAATTTAAATGAAAAAAAGTTGTTTACTCCTTATTCTCCATCTACTAACACCTGTCTCCAGCAACTACTAATCTGCTTTCAGTATCTCTGAGTTTACTTTGTTTTGTTCTGTTTTGTTGTTGTTTTTCGATTCCATATATAAGAGAAATCATTAAGTATTTGTCTCTGTCTGACTTATTTTGCTTAGCATGATGCCCTCAATGTCCATCCAGGTTGTGGCAATTGGCAGGTTGTCATTCTTTCCTATGGCTGAATAATATTCCATCACCTATGTGAAAAAATAGTGGCATTTCTCATATATATATTCATCCATTCATCCACTCTTGGACACTTGGGTTGCTTCCATATCTTGGCTATTGTAAATAATGCTAAAATGAACATGGGGGTGCATATATCTTTTTGAGTTGGTGTTTTTGTTTTCTTCGGACATGTGCTCAGAATTGGAATTGCTGAATCTAGTTTTAATTATTTTGAGGAACCTCCATGCTATTTTCCGCAGTGGCTACACCAGCCTGCATTCCCACTAACAGTGCACAAGGGTTCCCTTTTGTCCTGTTCATTACTAACACTTTTGTCTTTTTAATAAAAGCTCTTCAAAGACAAAATAGCAATTACTTTTGCATTATAATATATTGAGAGCCCACATATATTTATCACTTAATTATCCTACATAATATTGCTTAAAAAGATTTTATTTATTTATTTTTCAGAGACAGAGAGAGCACAAGCAGAGGGAGAAGCAGGCTCCCCACTGTGGAGGCCAAGAAAATTAAGGCTATCCCACCTCAAGTTTAGCTGATGTGGGAAACAGAGGGAGAAGAAAATCATTAAAATTCCTCACCTAGTGACAAGCCCTTGAAACAGACAGAGTGGCTCTCCCCTGGGGACTTAACTGCCCTCACCTTGAGATTTTGCTAAGGACAATCCTAGCCTGACAAACCCCCTACCCCGACGGTCCAACCAGAATCCTATAAGTCTATTTTAACAATTCCTTTAGGAAACTTTATCTCTAAAACTCCAAGATAGTGTCGAGAATCATTCCCAAGTATATGACCCACTGATATACATCTAAAGGGTCTCACAAGAAGATTTTTATTATTGGTAATGAATAACCTTTTCCTCAGACAAGAGCTAGCCCCTCATGGTCCTGGAGACCTCGCTTCCAAAATTCCTTAAAGTCTTACATCATCCATAACCTCTTTTGTTCTCATCCACCGCCAAGTCCACCCCTATTCTGCCTTTAAAAATTCTGACTGTAATCTGGCTCAGGGTCCAAGTCCCTACTCCTCTGTGTCGGGTATCCTTGGGCCCAAGCTTAAGCTTGTCAAATAAACCCTCGTGCGATTGCATCTGGTGCTTGGCTTCTTGGTGGTCTCTCCGACGCGAAAACTCGGGCATAACGCCCACTGCGCAGAGATTCCCGATGCGGGACTCCATACCAGGACACTGGGATCATGACCTGAGCCAAAGGCAGTCTCTTAACCAACTGGACCACCCAGGCATCCCATCTTAATATTAAATAAACTTCAGAGTTAGTTTTCATTATTTACTCCATGTTTACTGATACTCAGGTTATTTGCCAGAGGCCACAGAGCTGGTTAAGTGGTAGAGCCGAGAATGGAACTCAAGTCAACTGATTTGAAGATCTCACTCTCAGTTCCTTCCTTCCTTCCTTCCATCCTCCTTTCTCTTCCTTTCCCTTTCCTCCCCCCACACTCTCTCTCTCTTTTTCTTTCTCTCTCGCTCACTCTGTATTTCTTTCTTTGAAAACAGCTGCCGTATCACCTTTGAAACAAGTAGAGCGTGAGAATAATACCTCTGAAAAATCTTTGCTGTGACAGATTTAATTACTCAGTACAAATGGGCAAAAAAAAAAAAAAAATGACAGCAGTAAGTCAAAAAACTGTCAAATCATCAGAGAGTATCTTTGTACAGAAAATTGCAGGGAATTGTTAGTACTTTTCTTGGCTTGCATGGGGAACTAGCTACCTCTGGGGATGCTTCCCTTTTCTCTTAAGTATTATTATGCAATTTTAATCCAGTAAAATACAGATCATTCAAAGAATCCTTGAGGGGGGGAAAAGAGTTCGCAAAAGAGAGAATTGGAATGAAATCTGGTGTATAAAGAGAGGTAAGGCAGTCCCATTCTTGCTTGGATGAGAGGTGATTTGGAGACTCACTGTGGGCACCTGGATCCCCCGTAGCACCAGCGGGCAGAACTGCTCCCAGTCTCCTGGCTGCATCCGTGGCGCCCTTCTCTTCCCACACCTCTCAGGGCCCGGGGCGTTGACTTCCTTCATCTTATCTTGTGAAAGATTTGTTTGAGAAGACAGCGTGCATTTTTAGTAGGTTTCAGCTGCCATAACACAATACCACAGACACCGTGGCTTACAGAGAAATCTGCTTGCTCTCAGTTTTGAAGGCAAGAAGGTGTTGGCGGGTGTTGGTTTTTTTGGAGGCCCCTCTCCTGTTGCAAAAGGCTGCCTTCTTGCTATGTCTGCACATGATCTCTCTTCCCGTGGTCTCTCCGGGTGTCTTCTCCTCATGTCCTAATCCCTCTTCTTATAAGGTCTCAGATGAATTGGATTAGACCCCACTTGATTATAAAGGTCTCATTTTAATTTAACTAACTCTGGAAGGGTCATTTTCTTCCTAAATACTCACGTTCTGAGATCCTGAGGGTTTGGACTTCAACACATGAATTCTGGAGAGACCCATTTCAGCCTGCATATATGCACAAATCACTGGCTTCCCATACAGATGTGAAAGAGGCATTTATGATATGGGGATCAATATACATTTTTAAAACTCTTGAAATCTCATCTCTATTATTTGCATGTACATTTGTATATCCTTAATATACATTTAATGTGTGTCTGTACCTTTAATATATATTTATGTTTAATATACATTTCATGTTTAACCTTTAACAAACATTTGTATGTTAAATATATGTATATATTTAATATATGTGTATCTTTAATTTTTTATTTTTTTATGATGTTATGTTAGTTACCATACAGTACATCATTAGTTTTTGATGTAGTGTTCCATGGTTGATTGTTTGCTTATAACACCCAGTGCTCCACGCAATCCGTGCCCTCCTCAATACCCATCACTGGGCTCACACATCCTCCCCTTCCCTCCCCTCGGAAACCCTCAGTTTGTTTCCTGGGGTCCATAGTCTCTCATGGTTTATTTCCCCCTCTGATTCCCTTCCTTCATTTTTTCCCCTTCCTTCTCCTAATGTCCTCCATGCTTTAAAATGTAAGAATGGGGGCACCTGCGTGGCACAGGCAGTTGAGCGTTCAACTTCTGCATTCAGCTCAAGTTGTGATCTCAGGATCCTGAGATGGAGGCCTGAGTTAGCCTTCACACTCAGCACAGAATCTGCTTTAGACCCTCTCTCCTTCTCCATCTGCCCCTCTCTGCCCTCTCTCTGTCTTTCTTCCCTTCTCTGTAAAATACTTAAAAAATAAATCTTTTTTAAAAACAACATACAAGAACCCATATTATACAAGATCTTTAAAACATAAATTCTGTGACCTGCCAGACTAGAAGAAGGCTAAAAGCCCTCACATTTTCAGAGTATTGAATTAGTGATTTAACTTTTTTTAATATGATGCTAACACCTGAAAGAGAAATAATAACAATTAAAAAAAATAATAATAGCTCACCGTCAATCCAGTCATAGTTTTCTCCAGGGAGGGAACTTGGTCGGTAGAGCAACTTTTTGCCAGCTTATGTTCCAGGGTAAAGTTTTAAGTTCTGAAATTCTGTGCAAACCTCAAGGGAAATGCCCTAGCAGGAAGCAGGTTATTGTATGCTCTTTGGCTTTCAAAGTACCAAGGGATGGAGTCTGTCTTAGGAAGAGACTGCACTGTAACCAGCCATGCCCCAGAATGAGACACTGTTTCTCTGTTGTTCAGCCTTTAGCCCAAACTTGAGCCCAACTTTAGCTGGATGTGCAATGTTGCTGTTTGCTTCAACCGAGTGTCAGGTGCATCATGTAAATAAATTACAAGCGGAAACCTAATGTTTGTACTGATTTTCCATTGCCAGCTATCTGAAGGGAATAATAGAAACATATGTTCCCAAGCCTACTGCTCAATGTATTCACATAGTGAAGTTAAAATGTTTGGTTAGGAAATCAATATTGTTATACTAAGCATCACATATAGTAAACTAGAAGTATTGCAAGAAGCTGTGAACTCGCTTAAAATCAATGTGTATTCAAACCAGGGAGGAACAAAATAGATAAAACCACAACTTTAAATGGTAACCTAGGGAAAGTTAACCAGCATCCCAGCTTTTGCCACTGCAGGGAGAATCAATGAAACATACAAACAAATAATAAAGCAATTCAATATTTGAGGTAGCATTAAGATTCATCTGTAGTAGATTTAAGGACACTGACTACTATACAGTATTGGCAACTGTATTAAGAAACCTCTGTGCAATGAATACAATACCATGAACAGAAAATGCATGAGGACAAGAGATTTAGAACTCTACTTGGCAAGAATAACAAGATTGGAATAAAAGATGGAAACATATACTACTGTATATTATGGTGATTTCATTTAAAATATTGGAAGTAAGACATAGAAGATGGCCCTCCAAAATTCAAGCTTTAAATTGAGCATCCCTAGACTCTTAACCTAGCAGAATGTATAACATATTTGCTGTAGAAATGTGTTTTTTGAAACAGAAGTATGACAACCACGTAGAACAAGAAGTTACAGAGCTCATCTAAAAGCCATTGCTTAGACAATGGTCCCAGACTAGTCCATGACCTATTGGAATAATGGGGTGAGCTGGCTTAAGGACCCCCACTTTTTTTCATTTTGTTTTGTTTTCTTTAAATTAATGTTTTATTAAAAAATTACATTCAAGATTTTTTTAAAAGATTTTATCTATTTATTTGATAGAGAGTGAGAGAGAGAATGACAGGGGAGAAGGTCCGAGGGAGAAGCAAACTCCTCATGGAGCTGGGAGCCTGATGCGGGTCTCAATCCTGGGATTCCAGGATCATGACCTGAGCCAAAGGCAGTCGCTTAACCAACTGAGCCACCCAGGCCCCCAATTACGTTCAAGATTAAAGAAAGAACTACACAGAGGTGACCATTATTGGCCTTTTGGTGCATTGTTCTCTAATTTTCTTTTTACATAGATTGGTTGCTACTTTTTTTTTTTTTTTTTAAGATTTTGTTTATTTGACAGACAGAGATCACAAGTAGTCGGAGGGGCAAGTAGAGAGAGAGGAGGAGGCAGTCTCCCTGCTGAGCAGAGAGCCCGATGCGGGGCTCCATCCCAAGACCCTGGGATCATGACCTAAGCTGAAAGCAGAGTCTTTAACACACTGAGCCACCCAGGCGCCCCTGTTCGCTACTTTTTAAACATGCAGCTTAATCATAATTTTATATATTTTTAAAATTTAAATTCAGTTAATTAACATATAGTGTATTACTAGTTTCAGAGATAGAGTTCAGTGATTCATCAATAATGTCCAGTGCTCATTACATCACGTGCCCTCCTTAATGTCCATACCCCATTATTCCAGCCTGCTACCCTCCTCCCCTCCAGCAACGCTCAGTTTGTTTCCTAAGTCATGCCCAATTTGAATCAAGTCATCTGGGTTCAGTTGATGATTTGGTTACCACTTACTATTCTGTGATGTTAGGAAAGTATTCAACCTCCTTTTTTAAAAAAAATTTTAAAAAATATTAAAAAAAAAATATTTTATTTATTTATTTGCCAGACAAGAGATCACAAGTAGGCAGAGAGGCAGGCAGAGAGGGGTCAGGGAGCGGGGAGCAGGCTCCCCAATGAGCAGAGAGCCCATGTGGGGCTTGATCCCAAGACCCTGGGATCATGACCCGAGCTGAAGGCAGAGGCTTTAACCCACTGAGCCACCCAGGTGCCCCAATATCTTCTTATATCATAAAGGTTTTATGAGAATTTATTTTATTTTTTTTAAAGATTTTATTTACTTATTTGAGTGAGAGAGCACAAGCAGGGGGAGTATCACAGGGAGAAGGAGAAGCTGGCTCCCTGTTGAGCAGCGAGCCTGAAGAAGGGCTTGATGCCAGGACCCTGAGATCATGACCTGAGCTGAAGGCAGACACTTAACCTACCGAGCCACCCTTGGGCCCTGGTTTTATGAGAACTTAAAAGGAATTTAATGTGGTTAATATAGATTGTTACACTGCAGTCCATTACAACTGTTATTACTACTGGAAAGAACATCTCTAACTGGTGACTGATCCAAGATTTTACCCCAATTTCCACCTCCTCAGAGACACTCTAATCCATGCTACCCAAGGATTTCCAACCTTGTAATTAACTTTTTCAGTCTACTGTTTTATTTACTCACAATATTTAAAACTTATTTCCTTATTTGTTTTGGAGCAAGGTTTTTTTCCTTTCCTATAAAAACCAGTCTTTCATTGAAAAATAAAGTATCTTAAAGCAAACATTGTTTCTTGCCCCTAACACAAAGCCTGCCACATAGTGGGTGCTCAATAAACTCTAGTCGAATGGAGGTGTAAGTGCAGGATGTTAGTAGCCAACATGTATTTATATGTATTGACCCAAGATCATCCCTACTTCCAAACAGATGTAATTTTCTTAGCCTAATGTCAGCACACTCTTCCTGGGTGATACCCATTTTTATTTCCTTGCAATACATGATTAAATAGGAGGGCCTGGCAATGTTATCATTTCAAATTCCTCACCATAAAGTAAGTATATCCTTAGCAATTTAATAAAGATACTATTTGTGTTTCTGATTAGTTTTAATTAACTCTAAGAAGGAAAACAAATAATCTGTAATTTTCCATTTGTAATGCAGGTTGCATGTCTCTTGGACAAAGTGAGTAAACATAATTGACAGGTTTTGAGCCTTTTTCCCCAACAGTCCTAAAAACTCTTCTGCAGATATGCACATGTTCCTTACTGAAGAGATTATCATCAGGTGAGAGCTAAAACTTTAATACCCATTGAAGATAAGATGAAACAGCAGTCCAAAATGGACCAGGGACAAAATCCAGCCCACCACCTGTTTTCATATGGCCCAAAAGCTAAGAAGAATGTTTACATTTTTAAATGGTTAAAAAATCTAAAAAAGAAAACTAATATCATGTGACACTTAAACTTATATGAAATATAAGTTTCATTATCCATAAATAAAGTTTTATTGAAACACAGCCACACTGATTTATTTATGTACTGCCTATGGCTAATTTTGTGCTAGAGTAACAGACAGATTTAAACAGTGGCAATAAACATCCCACGTCCAACATAGCCTAACATACTGAATGTCTTAAGCAAATATTTACAGAATATTTGGAGAAGAAATGTGTTAATCCCTCAGTGTATAATAATACATTGGGAAGACACATCACTACTGTTAGAAATGAGACTCTAGAGGTCAGAATCATTTATAGTTCATGAATTTAGGACCTTGAGAGTCTCTGACAGTCAAAGATATGTAGCAATAATGATAAGGCAGAAACAGTGATAGAGACATTAGCTTATTCATGTGTCAATGACAAAAGAATTGGGGATTATATTGTCCTTCTAAATGACTTTTATATGAGTGCACCTCACCACTCCAATGTTTTGTCTATATTTACCTACACGCCTTAGAGAGCTGATCTTTTTTTTTTTTTTTAATTTTTCTAGCCTATGTACTTGTTACATTCAGCAGATAGCAAATTTATTATTGAAGGATAAGCAAACAGTGTGGCTACAATTTAAGATAACTCCCAGGACTCAATTTTCTAAAAACTTGTGTAGCATTGAGTTCACAGAGCAATTTTTGAGACATTTAGATTTTTACGTTTTTAATATCTGATGAATACCAAAGCTCAAAAAGACAACAAAATTGTATCAAACTTGAGGGTTTTCACACCAATAAGGCAAATGAGAACTTGTAGTCATTTTGATAGTGAATGATTCTAACTGGTTAAGAGTCATGATTCTTTGGTTGAGATCCATTTTTTTTTTTTTTTTTTTTTTTAGAGAACAGGTATTAATGTGTATTTATTTTCCCAAATGTAACTGCTTGTTTATTGTTTTCTAATATTTGCAAAATGGAAAAAAAAAAAAAAAAAAGGTCCAGGGTCTTGAAAGCACAAAGTCTGAAATAACAAAAAAAAACTATGAAATTGGAAATTTAGCTATTTTCTCCTAAAATAACCTCCTTTAGTGCCCTAGCATGTGCCCTGACTTAAAGGAATCACCTTTTCTTCTCTTAGAATGTACTCTTGCTGTTTGTTTCTCTCTGGTTTGGGTTTTTTTTGTTTTTTGTTTTTTGTTTGTTTGTTTTGTTTTTTCCTCCTTGTCTATAGCTTAGTATAAGCACTCTTTTTGGAATGATCAATGATATTTGTCATGCATCTAATTATAGAATTGCGGTAGTGAATTTATAATTATTGAGAACAGCCTCTATTTTATTCAATTTATGAAGACTCACAAATCATTATACCATAGCACTGATTTAAATCTTTGATCAAAACAGTCTTTTGTACAAAGTGATGATCTATAGATTGCTATCTACTTTGAAAATGATTTGTGGGGTCTCAGAAGAGTAATGATGTAAAAACAAGGATGTGGCAATTATGAATTCAGTTTTGTAATCCTGTAATTAAATATAAATTTTATGGACTTAATGATAAAAATGAAGCAAAGAAGCTATTTTCTTTATCTTTTTTTTAAAGCAAAAAGAACCTTCTATACACATGAAATTTTATATACAATGTGATGGACAAGACAGATAAAAGTGGGACTGTTTGGGTTGAAATACAGCAGGGTTCCCAGAGCCTTATCTCAGCTGTCAACCTAAGGCAAATCTGTAGAACCATAGAGTTCAGCATTACATAGTATGAAATCACCGAGCAAAAGTAATCCACTGTAATCCCATTTGCTATGTGGAAAATATTATACACAACATTAAACAAAGTCTGCATTTTTTTTGGTTGATTCTTTTTATTATCTGTTCCTAAAACTTTGCAGTCTTGTTAACTAGAGACATCTCCCACTGCTGTGATCGAAGATGCATATCTCTGGATTCCTTCAGCCTACAGCAGAAGGTGGCCCAACATTTTCCATAAAGAACCAGGTAGTAAATATTTTAGGTTTTGCAGTTCATACAGTATCTCTTGCAAATACTCAACTCTGTCACTATAGCTCAAAATCTGCTATAGACTATATAAAAAAAAAAATGAGTGTAGCTGTGCCCAATAAAAATCTATGTGCAAAAATACTCAGTGAGGCATAACATCAGCAAAAATGGCAGAGTAGGTAATTCCAAGGGTTTCTCTCTCCAAAAAAAAACACCAAAAAAACAATAAAAAGCTGTCAGAATCAACTTTGTCAGAACACTGGAAAATATTCAAAGGTTAGAGTATCCAACTGAATGCTGAATCAAGAAAAAAGCAATTTAGAAATGATAGGAAATATTTTGAACATTTTTACTGTCCAAAAACATTTCTACTGTTCAAGAAAGGTGGAACACCCACTTCTCTAGCTCGAGATGGTCTTGAAGACAACAGCTCCATGTCTGAATGTGGGACTCTGGCCCTAGGTTATGGAGGGGGCAAACTAGACATTATTCTCAAGGAATGGTGGTTGTCTGTTTTGACACATTTGAGGCTACCTGAAGGAATGACACAAGGTTTAACCTTCATTTTACGTAATTCAGAGTTCTGGGTGCAGAAAAACCACCACAAAAAGAACATTCTTTGAAAACACTGTAAAACAAATGAACAACCCAGCATCCCCTGAAGATTACAGTTGAGGCAAACAATAGACATGAAGTCTGGAAGGAAAAGCTGAGAAGAACATTCCTTTGGGGAAGTAGGAAATTGAAAAGCACCTACATTTTAGGGAATTTAGAAAGCCATATACAAGCTCAAAGCAGGCCATGTGTGCAGAAAAGCCATGAGAAAATCCTAAACTTTCATCTCAGGCTAATCCCTAGGCTTAGAGCAGCAGGAAGTGAAGACAGGAAGAATTGTAAATGGTCTGGTTAAGCACTGAAATAATGCTCCTACACAGAGCAAATATGCTATGATCTGGAGAATTTTTTCTCTTTTATTTTTTAAAATTTATTATTATTTTTTTTAGCTTTAATTGCACAAGGAAATATCTGTAAAAATACTAGCTGACTGCTAGATAAATCATCAGAGAATTCATAGAACACATGTGACAAAAATACAGGCTACTTTATGAAAATAGTTTGCAAAATTCACTAAGCAAACAAGCTACTATAAAGCAAAGCCAGAGGGTGGGTAAGAATCTGAGTTCTGGTTACCACATGATAATATTCAAAATGTTCAGTTTGCAACAACAATATGAAAAGAAAATAAGAAACTATAGCCAATCGCAGGAGAAATTAACAAAAACTGTCCCCAAGAAAACACACCCAGGAATTCAAATATGTTCAAAGAACTAAAGAAAATCATGTACAGAAATCTAAAGAAAACGAGTAGAACAATAGATAAGCAAATAGAAGATACTAATAAAGACTAGAAATTAAAAAGAGGAGTCAAACAGAAATTCTGGAGCTGAAGAATACATAACTGAAATTAAAAATTCATTAAAGAATATCAATAGCAAATTTGAGCAGGCAGGAGGGAAAAATCAGCAAACTTGAAGGTAAGTCAATTAAAGTTATCCAGTCTGAGTTGCAGAAGGATCAAATAATGAAGAAAAATAAACAGAACTAAGACATATGTAGGACACCGTGAAAAACACCAACATAGACATAGTGGAAGTCTCTGGGGTTGAGACAGAGAAAACAACAGAAATAAACTTTGGAGAATAATAGGGGAAACATTCCATATTTCATAAAAGACATAAATCTACAAATCAAAAAAAAAATCTCAATAAACTCCAAGAAGGATAGACACAATGCTACATGCTGAAACACATAATTGAATTGTCAAAAGACAAAGAATTTTGAAGGGATAAAGTAAGAAGCAATCCATCACATACAAAGGATACTCAATAAGGTTAACAAACAATTTCTCAGTGGAAAACATCAGGATCACAGGTGACTGCTTACCAAGGGCAGAGTTTTCTCAAGGGATAATGAAAATGTTTTAAACATACAGAGGTGGTGGCTACACACTGTAAATTACTAAATGTCATGAAACTGTTTACCTTAAGATGGTACATTTTATGTTATGTGAATTTCATCTTTAAAAAAGTAATGACACCAACAAAAACCCAGTAATAAGGTAGATTTGGCTTGTAGACATAATTTGATGACTCCTGACCCAAACTGTTATTTACTGAGTTCCAGTAAATGTCCAGTTTGCAACAACAAGATGAAAATAAAATAAGAAACTATAGCCAATCACAGGAGAAATTAACAGAAACTTGAATTTTCCTGAACTCAACATATATACATACATATGTGGGATATATGTACATACATATATGGTATTACA
The DNA here is from genome assembly GCF_009829155.1 of Mustela erminea. Classification (NCBI taxonomy): domain Eukaryota; kingdom Metazoa; phylum Chordata; class Mammalia; order Carnivora; family Mustelidae; genus Mustela; species Mustela erminea. The sequence goes on from NC_045631.1 coordinate 33,545,383, forward strand.
TATATGCATATATGGAATTAAATATCTTTATCTAATTAGATTCCCTGAATAAGAATATTTTGGAACTATATGTTTTTTTAAATTCATTCTGCTTCTATTCTAGCAATACTATTAAGTTAACTTTTAATGATCAAATATTCAGTATGAATTCTGAAAAAGAAAGGGTTGATATGGTTTAAATAAATGATGACTATAACATTTATGCTCCCATTTTACATTAGATGCTCAAGTTACTATAGGTGCTACTATAGTCAAATTAATGTGGTATTGTACAAACTACTATGATTTAATTAATGTGGTATTGTGTTTAGAATTTCCCTGCTATGAAGGAACATAAAATATGCTAATATTGGGATGGGTTACAAAAATAATTCTGTAGTTGTTTCTGAAGATGATGGCCATTTTTCTGTATATTTTCCATAACCTTGGCCAAATGTGGCCAAATCTTTTCTAAACACTCATAGCAGGCAATCTTTTCTATTTTCTAAGAAGCATATGTTGAGTTCAGGAAAATACAAGTTTCCTAGGAGCTCAATAAATAACAATTCTCTTCTCCTTTATCCCTGTTTGGAATGAACAGTTTTATCAGGGAGAAGCTGTAACAATTCATTTAGATATAATAGTATTTTAGAAGAATATTTAAATGAAATAAAATTTGAATAGTCCTTAAAGATTTTTTTCCTAGTTCTTTTGCAAAAAATAGAAAGATTTGGAGATAACAGAATTGAAATAAAAGAATATAGCTCCTCTCTTTCTTTAAACATAAATAATATTTTAGCTACATAAAATTTTTGAGAACACTAAATCATAGAATCATCTGAACACCTACCCATAACATATATTTATATTTCTTAAAAAAGAAATTATATGGATGCAAAAAGAAAACTAAATAATTCATACAACTGATGTCACTGCCAACAAATGAATATTTAGGATTTTATACTCCTAAAATGTATTTTAGGAGTTATATTCTTTAGAAGTTTTTATTCATATTCACAGGTTTTTGTTTTTATTTTGAGTATATCTAATGAAATAGAAAATAATTATGCAATGGTTTTATGTTATTTAATATACTCAAGTAACTACTAATACTCTTGTGAGAATATTTTAACAATTTAACAAAACAATTTTAAAAAGATGGTTTAACATATTTGCATATTCTTTTTATGTGTTTCAGTTCTCCTCATATCTTCACAAATTAGAAATTGATGTATCGATCAGAAATTGATTTGTCATAAGATACATGCTTGGTCATAAGGTCAAAGAGATGATACTCTAGTACCTTGTTTTATGCTGTATTAATTACTATTCTTATTTGTGCAATTCTTGAAATGTTGGGAATATATTCAGTGGTTCTTAGACTCCCCCCCACCAAAAAGACCCATGTCCTTAGCTATTAGATAAATCTTCACAGGAATTTGTGGCACTCTAGGACATTCCTGCATGGGAACAGTACAGAACTTCATACTAAAATGCCCACATGCCCTTGGGATTCTCAGCCTTGTTCCCAGATTCTCATGATTATGAGGATAAAATATAAAGGTGAGGAATTTATCATCATCATCATCATCATCATCATCATCATCATTATTACTACTCCTACTACTATTATTCCAAATGGAAACCAACAAAAGTGCCATCTACATGTTAGCATTTTGAGAAATACTTATGGCAAACAACAGCAATATGGAAGAATTAAATTTTGAACTGCTCAAAGCCCCAGCTAGATAGAAAGAACAGAGAACAATTTCTGTAAAACTTCATGAGTTCTCTGTAACTATTTGCTGTATGGTTTCCTCTCACATTATGATCATTAGATAAATGCCAAGGTCTCGGCTATGGAACTGCTCTTCCAAGTAGCCCTCAAAACACACAGTAGAACCCATCAACTGGTGTTCTCTCCTGGTTGAAGGAGTTAACAATCCAATCTTGCAAAAGTAGATCTCCTTCAGGAGTCAGGAATTGCAACAAACAGAAGATTCTAGGGCAGTAGCTTCAATAAGCAAGGTTATTATAAAGATAATAAATGAGGCTATCTTGCAAGGAAACCCAGGATTTCACTGGTTATTCTGCCTCTACAATCGGTTATCCCATAAGCTGTTAAAGATTGGGGACTATCCAGTAAAGGAATAATATATACAAATGTATTTGTTCTTTAGGCTCAATCTTTTTTTTTTTTAATTGGAAAGGAATATGAACTTTATTCAGGAGGCCAGCCACCTAGGCTCAATCTTATATTTACGAAAAAAAAAATCCATTGAAAATGAACCACTTACTAGGGTAATTACAAGGAGGAAAATAAGAGAGCAGGAATAAAATACAAATTACATTTCAGAATGGTGGAAGATTTAACAGTTATATTTATTTTTTTTAAGATTCCTTCCCTCCTTCCTTCCTTCCTTCCTTCCTTCCTTCCTTCCTTCCTTTTTCTTTCTTTCTTTTTGAGAGAGTACATGTATAAATGTGGGGGTGGGGTGCAGAGGGAGAGGGACAAGCAGACTTAGTGCTGAGCATGGAGCCCCATGCTGTACTCCATCCCAAGACCCTGAGATCACAATTTGAGCTAAAATCAAGCCATCCAGGAGCCCCTCAACAGTTATATTTCTCATTCTCCTAGAATTCAGAAAAGAAAATGAAAAACAAAACAATAAACAAAGAAATGCCAAGCAACATGAAAGGCGGCACCTGGCAATCCAATGAGATTACATAATATTGAGGCAAAAAAGCTCCAAAGGTATTGCGGAAAAAATTAGCAAGCATTGATTCTGTAGATAGATGTCAATTTGACTAACAGGCTGAATTATTTAGAAGTATATCCAAACATGGCTGGAAGTTTAGGGTTTTGAGATAATTTAATTATCTTCCAAAGGGAAAAAAAAGTCAATCATAAAAGAACAGTAAGATGATTGGGAAAAGAGACACCTTAAGCTTTTTCTTAAGTAATACTAAAAAGAAGAGGACAATGGAGAAATCATATAAATAACTTTGAGCTGAAAACATCAGGGCTTGTACTTAACCATGCAAACCCTTTTGCTCCAAGTGTGGTTCTTGGAGCATAGGGTGGCTGTCACTTGGGAACTTGTCAGGCATGCAGAATTCAAGCCTTGACCCAGACCTACTTAACCAGAATCAGCATGTGATGAGATCCCCAAGTGATTCATGTGTACATTCACTTTAAGAAACACAGCACTAGAGTATGTTTTTGTGTGTGTATTTGTGTGTATATTTGTATATTAAATCCAGGTTTCGTCAATTGATTTAGAATTCATTCTGAAGGGTAAACAACTCCATAGGGAATTTTCAAAGTACTAATATTGTAGAAATATTCTGTTGGGATAATGTTCAACATAGGTTATTAAAAGTAAAACAAAACAAATTGAAACAAACAAAACCCTGCATGATTGCCAATTCATTCCCTTTATATTACAGACTTAACGTCTGTATTCTTGCTCTGAAAATATTTTCTTTTCCTGAAAAGAAGCATCCAGCTACTTATATTTTAGATTATACTTGAAAACCTTGTGGATTTGAGAGTTAGAAGAAGTCGTATGTAAAACTTATCACATTCTTGTTTTTTAGAACCAAGAAAAACTATTCTAAAAGAATAAAAATATGCATTTCAAGTATTGCGTGACATATCATGAGGCCAGCTGAAATTGCCGTCCTGTATTATTAATACAAGGTATTCAATACCTTGTATACAAAGACATGCTATTTTTGCTCCTGGTTTCTTATAGTAGAAAGATCATGACTGATTTAGAAAAAAATATGTTAAGTTAGAATGTGAATACGATTTCTATTTTAAAGAAAGAAGATTAAAGATGACCAGAAAAGTATCTTGATGCTTCTTAAAATATACCAAGACATCAAAATCCCTTAGTCTCAGAAATGTCATTAGGGTTGACTTTATTTTTAATATATTTTACAATTTGTTTTCATTAATGAAAGCTTAAACCATGAGAGTCTACAAATTTATATATTCATGTATTGATTTATTTATTCATTGACTCACTCAAAACTGTTTATACTGGTGCACCTGGGTGGCTTAGTGGGTTAAGCCTCTGCCTGCAGCTCAGATCATGTTCTCAGGGTCCTGGGATCAAGCCCTGCATTGGGCTCTCTGCCCAGTAGGGAGCCTGCTTCCCCCACCTCTCTGCCTGCCTCTCTGCCTACTTGTGATCTCTCTATCAAATAAATAAATAAAATCTTTACAAAACACTGTTAAATGCCATCATTGTATAAATTTGGAATTAAATAAATCTGTAGTCTGGTATAATTTCATTGAGCCTATAATCAAGATTTTGCTGCAAAGCTCCTCCAGCAGGTTTCTGGGGCTCTAAATACCACCATATCATCTAAATATCATAAGAAGTGTATGCAGCTAAGTCTTGATACTCAGGAGAAGACCTTGGTACATAAATTTACAGTGGTAATACCAAAATATCCATCCCCTTGTCCTAAAAGTGACAGCAGAGTGACACACTTATGTGGTTATTCAGATGGCTCATAATTTCTTCCGTGCTTGTGGGTGTTTGTATGCATATTAACAACATGCATTCTGACACCACCCTTCCCCCAAGCCCTGTACAACAGTATATAAAACTTCTTGTAAGTATACAATATACTCGTGTTTACTCTTAATCATATACCTCTTTCCTTAGCACATTCTACACTGAGTTGTCTATATCTATGATCCTCATTTGCAAAGCCCTTATGAATAAAGCATAATCCAATTATGTTTTTTGCAAATTGTATATCGGTTTCCTTTTAAACATAACAAGTGTTTTATTTGGCTTATTAAAGATAGATATGTGTTGCTTTCAAGTAGTTTTCATTCTACTGAGTGAAACAGATCATTAAGAAGATAAAAAAACAAAACAAGACAATGACAGCAACCATGATTTGTTACATAAGGTTAATAATGGGGAAAAAAGGGCAGGGAAAGTGAGAACATATGACAGCCTCAGTCATGGCCAGGAAGGTTTTTACTGATCAGTTTATATATCAATAAAGACCTGACAGGAGTGAGAGAATAGCCAGAGGGATATCTAGTGGAACAGCATTATAGACAGAGGACAGTGCAAAGACCCTGAGGCCCTGAAGAGGAACTATGCCTTGCACGTCAGAGGAGAAGAAATTAGGCAGTGTTGGTGGATGAGAGAGAAAAGGAAGCTAATAGGTATTAGTGTTTCTACATCTCTTGATTTTGTTTTCATTTGTGTTGCATTCATTCTCAGATTTCTTTTTTAATTTTTAAAAAGATTTTATTTTTATTTATCTCAGAGAGACAGTGAGAGAGAGAGAGAAAGACAGAGAGAGAGAGAGAATGAATGGGGGTTGGGGAAGTGGGAGAAGCAGATTCCCGGCAGAGCAGGGAGCCTGATGTGGGACTCTATCCCAGGACCCTGGCATCATGACCTGAGTCAAAGGCAGACGCTTAACCCACTGAGCCACCCAGGCTCCCTCAGGTAGAATTCTGCAAAATGCACCAGCAGAAACAGAACTACCTCCTATTGTATTAACAATCTGAGTGGAAACACAGTTTTTTTCTTCCGAATATTCCTAGCAAAAGTTGGTCAATGGCTTTTAAGGGCTTATCCTGCATCAGGGGCTCACAGAATCAATCACAGAACAAGAATGCTACTTCTCCAGGTGGCCAGGCGCTGGTCGTGAGCAAATCCCTGTGGCCAGATGAGACTCACCCAACCATTACTGTGAGGACCAAGAGTGGAGGTAGTTGGGTCCACTTCAAAAAAATCGAGTGACTATTTCTTAAAGTAAAAGGGAATGGAAACCAGTCAGAACCAAACAGCAGATGTAGACATCACACTATTATAGTTTTAAGTATTCCCTTGATACGGTGTTCAAATGAGACAGTTGGCCAAAGAGCCATTGAATACACATTTTAATCTTTATTTTGCCAATAAGAGAAAAAGATAATAAACAAAGAAATGGGTAAGAAAAATGCATCACTAAATCATTATTTAGTTATACATATATGTATTGTCTATAGGTCCAAATGACAAAATCAAACATAATTTATTCATTGAGTTAATAGATTTAATTGTGTTGAGAAAAGATAGCATATATATAAAAGATTTATTACATGATTTTTGAGCTTTAATTTGTGCAGATGTGGGATCCAGTTATGAATAGTTCCTAAAATATATTACATTTGGATTTTTGTCTCCACAAGCTATTCTTTGCACAGGAACTGAACATACAAAGAGTACCAATGAGATATTAGGCACTATGGAACTTTAAACAAAGTACATTAAATGCTAAAGCAGAGCTAGAATTGTGGAGAGGTTTTATCAGTCATTCTTATTGTCTAGATTCCGGTTTATTAGAGCTCCCTAAAATATTTTAGATGTTCCAGATTTTTAAGTGTCAGAGTAATATTTGCAAGTTGCAACACTCTTGCAATATAATGCTTGTTAAAATCTAAAGGAATTGAATTACAATAGCTATGGTAATACATAATGTTTTCTTCATACCTAAAGCAACAACTGGCTTCCTCTTTTTGTAATATCAAGAGGTTCTTTCTCTTTAGATTTGTCTTAGTAGGTAAGAGTTCAGAATGGTATTTGTGCAAATAATTAACACAGAATAACGGGAATGTACAAACTAAAGGCGGACTGCTCTCATTTCCTCCCATCATTCCTTTTTGAATGTCTATTTAAATGCTGTAATGCAGGCAGCGCCTCATTCAGAAATTAGCTGTGCTCCAAAGACTGAGTACACATAAATTTGCATAATAGGCATTTTATCATCTAGAAATGATTTATTACAGGTGACCAGCTCTGCAGATTAGCCAATGATCATATTAATGTAAATTCGTTGAATGCCTAATTTCTGTCAGACACTCTTCTGGGCGCCAGAGATAGAGCAAGAAATTAACCAGACTGAAATTTCTGACCTCTTAGAGCTTCCATTCTACTGGAGTGAGATAGGGAGTAAACACTTAAATAAAACGATATCACAGATGGGGAAAAAAATGAAGCAGGAAAGAGTTTGAGGAAACACAGTATTTTATATGAAAAACAAACAGAGGAACAAAATATGCACTTTTAAAGACCAGGCTTCAAATATATATCATAGTCCAAGGACTTCACAAGGTCACCTTGGATTGGAAGTAATCTGTCCATTACTTCAAAACTTTGAATGTGACTCTTGATAGTTGAAGTCTGCTCATACTTTTGGGGAGCTATTTAATTTTTTTTCCTGTCTCTGTGTTGTAGAGTATGTCCTAGAAAGTGTATAGCGTTGGAAGTATTTTTTTTTTTTTTTAGTGTTGGAAGTATTTTTAATTAATATGACCACCCTTAGCCAGAGAGATGAGTTGTTTAAAGTTATCATTTACTAATACATTAGGATGGTTTCCATATTCTGTCATTCATTAACCCTGATTTTTCTACATATATTTCTTAGTTATTGGTTTTTCTTTCTGTTTTTAAAAATTGACTGGCTTTTTTTTTAATTCTAATTTTTCCTCCCAAGGGATATGAAGAATATATACTTTATTTCTCTCCTTTCAGTTACTCTTAAAATGAAATCTAATAAGCATAATTAAAATTTTATTCATTCTTTCCTCCAGATAATTACAGGAATCTGAAATACTGAAATCTCTGATCCACAGTCTGTCTTAACACGATTTCTGACTGGTGTTTTCACTCTACCTTGGTCTTTCCCCTGTCAACAAAATACACATTATTATAATATTTACACCATTAGTTTTTGTTTAGATTTATCTACAAATTTATCAGTGTCTCTGCATACCACTTTTTCTCATAGCTCAGTTCTTTTCTTGTGATTTCTTGTTCATTTGTTTCCTCAAAGAATCTCTTTGAAAATTTATGTAAAAGACTGAGTGGTAAAACTCTGAGCTTATTTTTGTTTGAAAATATCTTCATTTCAGCATCTTTTCATGTAATGGATTAACTATTTACACAATCTCGGTCTAACAGTTATTTTCTCTTTGTGTATTTGGAAAATAACATTATGCTACCTTCTGGCTTCCAGAAAAATCACTTAGGGTCGCAGGGTCTTCTTGGTGGGTAGTCTGTCTTTTTTCTCTAAGGTTCTGGGACCTTATATTTGCCTTTGTCATTATTCTTAACTATGATATGGCTACATAAGGATTTATTTATCTTGCCTAAGTCGTCCATATTTCCCAAGTCTGAGGATTCATTTCATTCTTTAATTATAGAAAATTCTCAGAAACAATCTCCAAAATATTGTATCTTTCTAATTTTTTTCTACTATCCCCTAGAATTATAAATGGAATTATAATTTATCATGTACCTCTTTTGAATTGTTCTTTCATATTTTCTATTTCTGAGTCCCTGGGAGCTGCATCTTTGGTAATTTTTTTATATTCATCTTCCAGTTCAGTAATTCTCTTTCAACTAGATCCAGTCTGCTCTTTCAAACACACATTGCATTTCCTGATTCCAGTAAGCATAACTTTTATTTGTAGAATTTCGATCTTTTTCTGTTTTTTTCTAAATTGTTCTCACTTTCTATAGCACTTTGCTTTGTTCTTGTATCTTTTTATGTCTAATTATTTTTTTTAAATATCTTATATTGTTCTACCTAATTCTGTTCCTTACTGTTTCTGATAAAGCATTTTATATTTTTCAAATGTTTTATTGTGAACTCACAATTATTTGCTCTTCATTGGTGATACGTTCTAGAGGACAGTTGTGTCTGCTCCCTCAGGACTACTGCTATGATAAGGGCATTTGCTAGTGTGGAGTTACCTGTATCTTCTGGAAAGTAAATTAAAACACCAAGTCCAGGTAAGAGCAAACAAGTGACTTTAGATTTCCAGGGGGAGATACTATCTTTTGACTGACAGTCTGATTGACAGCCATGCTGACATAATTGAACTTCTTGTGTTTTTCTGCTATCAGATAGATATTTCTAATATATACCTTCGCAAAAGCTCATGAGTCCTATCTTCGTACATGGGTATTGGTTCCTTTCTGCACCTTGTGCATTTCCATGGATTTCTCTCTTGACACCCTTATAATGACTATAACCAAGCATTTTGTGTCAGGATGGTGAAATGCTGAATAATACTCCGTTGTGTACCACCTTCTCTTTATCCAGTCTTTATCCTATCATTCATCTGTTGATGGGGTTGAATATGGTTATTATCTTGATTGTGGTATTTGCATACATCCAAACTCATCAAACTGTACACATTAAATACGTGTAATTCTTTGTATATCAATTATACGTCAATTAAGCTGGTGAAAGATGGTGAAATGCTCCCAGGAAAGTTATGACCTCTCTGTCAGTTTATCTCTGGGTACATTTTTGTTTCTTCTTTCTTTTCTTTATTCTTTCATTTTAATTCCAATGTTCCCTCCCAAGGTGGGGGGATTTATTCTTTACTTTTTAAAGCCTAAACATGCAATTAAAAAGGTATTTGTCATGTTTGAAGTACTAATTCTACGTATTTTTTTTAATTTTTTATTTTTTATAAACATATATTTTTATCCCCAGGGGTACAGGTCTGTGAATCACCAGGTTTACACACTTCACAGCACTCACCAAAGCACATACCCTCCCCAATTAATTCTAGGTATTTTACAACAAGAAGTATTTCCTAATTTTTAAAAAAATTCTTCCATTTTGTCAGAATGACTATTTACATTTTCACATAAATTATATGATCTTTTATGAAATTTTAGGGATCAATTAGATGTCAGGAAATACCTGGGAGACCATGTCTGAGAACTGACCACGCAATCCTTAATTTAATCATTCAATCCCTCAACTAAAAAATGTATTCTATACACCCTGCACAAATTGGTCATAATGATAAAATGGAGAGGGGAAAGATAGACATGGCCCTTGTCTTCTTTGGTACTTCAGTATATTAATTGTATACTCATGCAATTACATGTATAACTAGAACTGTTACAAATGCTATGATATTAAGGAACTTCCTACAACAGTGGGGATTATAAGCAGGGGTTAATAGGGAGCTAATATTCTCAGTTTTGTTTCTCAGTTTATTATGTCTGTAGAATGGAGCTGATGTTGCTACCTATTACTATTTTGATATTAGTACCGCCCACTATTTAAAAGACTAAACGAGTTAATAGGTGGGGAGTACTTGGAATTGGGCTATGAATATAGTAAACACTAAATTAGTACTGATTGTTATTATTACTTTATTTAACTGTTCTGGTAACTCAGAGAAGGCTTCGTCAATTAAGTTTAGCTATGGGAGAGAAGTATGAGTTAACTAGGTAAGTATCAGTTATTATTGCTTTATAACAGCCATACAGCTCCCTTTGGCCCCCAGTCAACATAAAATGTAGTGGTTTAAAAAATAGTAATTCAGGGTGTGATTCTTTGGGGTAAGAATCATGACTGTGGAGTTTCCAATATCTATTGGAGACAGTAACTGATTGTCTCCAATAAATTGATGCATTTAGTTGGCACCTAGACTGGAATAAATAATCTAAGAAACCTTCACTCACAAGTCAGGTGGATCAGTACCTCATCAGGTGACCTCTCACTCTCTAAGTGCCGTCTTACAATTCAATAACCTCGCCCAAGCTTCTTTAAACCATGATGGCTATCTTCCACAGAGAATGTCCTAAGAGGACCAATGCTAAGGTGTAAGGACTTATTAGGCCTTAGCTCACTAGTGTCCATTTGGTCAAAGCAAGTTACTTGGTTAATCCAGAGTCAGTGAGGGACGGGCTGCAAAAGGATGTCAATTATTCCAGCTGTGGAGTTTAGGAGGTTTATGGGGAACCATCATGTAAACATCTACTGCAGCAAAGAAAGTAAAACAAGGTTTCTTGCACTTAGAAGTGCATGCATAAAGATTCAGAGACAGAGTAAAGATCAAAACACAAGAAAGAAGGCCAACATGGTAAAAAGGTGGAGTTTGGAGAGAGTGTGGGTGATGGAATGGTGCTATAATATAAGGTAGGACCTGCACTCTGCAAGTGCGTGTTACACAGAGAATGGTGATAATATTTCAATAAAAAATATCATTTTTTTCTGTGACATATATTTCAAGAAAGTAGAAAATAACTGATTGGTTTATGGGATATTTCACTCAAGATGCCTAGTTAATTATTACCTTGGCATTGATACAGAGGAATAATAAATTCAAAATATATTTTGAAAGTAATATTAGAGGGGCACCAGGGAAGCTCAGTCGTGAAGTGTCTGCCTTCAGTTCGGTCATGATCCCAGGGTCCTGGGATGGAGCCCTGCATCAGGCTTCCTGCTCAGCAGGGAGCCTGCTTCTCCTTCCCCCACTCCCCCTGTTTGTGTTCCCTCTCTGGCTGTCTTTCTCTGTCTGTCAAATAAACTTTAAAAAATCTTAAAAAAAAAAGAAAGTAATATTAGAACATGTGGTAAGAAAAATCTACTAATTATGCCTAAGCTTCCGTATTGAGTGACTAGATGGATAATATGGGTATTCAGTGAGACATGACATATTGGGAATAGGCCAAGTTTAGGTTATAAAACTGAGAGTTTGATTTTGGACATGTTAAGTTTAAGATGCCATTAAATCATCTGTGTGGAGAGGTTAAATAGAAAGTTTGAAATCTGAGTCTAGATCTCAAAAGAGAAGACTGGACAAAGAATAGAATTTTGTTGTCCCTCCATATGTAAATGTGACCTTAAAGTAAACATGGATAAAATTTAATTAGAGCACAGAGAGAAGACATTTCCATGGACCAGTTCCTGCCTGAAGCATTCCAACATTTAATTGCAAAAGGGTCTTTGGGGATAAAGGAAAAACTAATAGTTTTATGTGACAGAAGAGAGGGAAGAGAAAATTTCATCATTCTTGGTAAGAAAACATATCAGCCAAAAGCAAGCAAGCTGTAGATAGGGGAAAACATCCCTTTGTTTCAATGCCATGAAAGCCATTGGTGACAAGCTGGACTGTTCTGATGACAGCCATGTGGGAGAGGATTGAGGTTGAAGTGAAAGATTTCTCCTTAAACTCCTCCAACTCTTTCGAGATGTTTCACTATGGGTGAAAATAAATTGGGAAATATCTGAAGGAGTGTGGATTTAAATGAGGATTTTGTTTGACTTTTAATAAGAGTTAAAGAGAACATTCCAAAACTAATTGAGTTGAGAGACTGTAGAATTATAAGAGACACCATGTAAGTTTCCTAAAAGAGAGAGAGAGAGAGAGAGAGAGAGAGAAAAGAATCTGGCAAATTTTGAGTACCAAATAAACTATTTCAACATGGTCATCATCACTGTAAGGGTTATATTAAAAAAGGAGAAAAAACATGGGTGGAAGCTTACTTCTATGAAATGAAAGAATGAGGTTGGGTGCAGATGTAGATAGTATTCAGGTGAAGAGTTCCAAGCTGATGGCTTTTATTTTCTGAGTACATTTGGATGCAAGTTCATTGACAAATAATTCAGAGCAGAAGATGTAAATATCTAGAATGCTGCTATCATGCATCCATTCACTAAACATATATCGGGCATCTGCCATATATCAAATGTTAGTCACTGGAGATGTCACGATTGTTACGATGTGTCACGATGTGACAGGTCTCCAGAAAAGTTTGATAAATAATCTTCAGATCAAAATAATTCTCATTGTGATACATGCTTTTGAGGGAGGAACATGCAGGCACTGCTCTGAGCTCCTATGACCAAAGACCTAACACCGTAAGAGAAGTTGCTGAAAACTCCCTAAGTGTGTAGCATTTTAACTGAGATAAAAGTAGGAGTTAGCAAAGTGAAAGAGTGATTCAATATTAATCCATTTTTAAGAAAACAAATATATTTTGAAGACCTAATATATGCTGGATACAATGTTGGGCATTAGAGACAGAGGAGAGTGACACACATCACACCATTGCCACCTGTCACGGGATGTTTTTACAAAGCAGTGTAGACAGACTTTGACCTTCCCTTTCCTCTCCTTGAAATGTTTTTCTGCTGGCTATCCATATGGCTTGCTCTTTCACTTCCTTCAGGTTTCACCCTAAAAATGGTATCTTTTCTTTTTTCTTTTTAGTAAGCTTTTTCTGAATATTCTGTTACTTCTTATCCTCCATCTTCTCTGTATGCGTCCACATTTAACATTTAATGTATTTTGCATGTGTGTCTTACAGACCATCAGTCTCCCATTTTAGAACAAAAGACTCATGAGGTAGGATTTTTTTTTCTATTTTCCTCGCAGTTATAACCCTAAATTCTGTAACAGTGGTGGACGTCTAGTTGGTAGTCAATAAATATTGATTGGATGAATAATTATGAATATAATGAGTGAGTTGAGTGTTACGAAGGAAATTCTAGCAATAAATAGTAGAAGCAATACAGAATTTATCTTTGCCTGTAATCTTCATTTTAAGTATTCCTGCCATGATAGTATATTAAAATATCTCTATCTAATACTCATGAAGATATCTACTGTAGTAAAACCTTGCCTTCTCCTTCCCTGCCCTCCTTCTCGCCATTTTATGAGCAGCTGAAGTTTAAAGGCGGCAGTTTAATTAACAGAAAAAAGTGCTTAATGAACATTACCCATAGAGTATACGTCAAGGCCTGATTGCAGATTCCCATTATCATTCTGTCTGTGCATCTTCATAAACACACAGCCATTGAAAAGAAAAAGAGCAGATAGATCGCTTATACTGGGAGCCCTCATATTGATCCCTTGTGAATTATCACCTGTGATCCCTTATAAATTATAGCATATTGCCCAAACACTGGTTTCTTAGCAGAAAAACTCCTAAATTTTTCCTGGCCGAAGCTCCCTGCTCTACCGTGTGGAGACTCTGCTCTGCGTGCCATATAAACCGTAGCACTGTGCTTCTTTTGGGAAATTCTAGAACCCCAGTCTCCAAGGTGTGTGCAGAAGGAGGTTTTCTCCCCATACCTCCAAGCCAGTTGTGGTTCAACTCCATTCGTACACTCTCTACACAAGGATAGTCTTGGATCCCACAAGTTAAGGGTTCAGTCTTACAAGACCGCATCCTCTGCACTGCAGATACCAGATTGTCATCTGTGCTTCTGATAGACTGATTATAAATCAGAGGTGCTCATGACCTTCTCCTTGGGCTTGATTAATTTGCTAGAGCAGCTCCCAGAACTCAGAAAACCCATTTACTCACTAGATTACTGGTTTACTATAAGAGGCTATAACCCAGGAACCGCCAGTTGGAAGAGATGAATAAGGCAAAGTGTGGGGAAAAGATGTCAAACTCCCATGTTCTTTCCAAGCATGCCATTCTCCCCAAAACTCCATGTGTTCACCAACCCAGAAGCTCTCTAAGCCCCATCATTTTGGGTTTTTATGGAGGCTTCATTACATAGCATGACTGACCAAATCATTGACCATTGGCAATTAAACACGATTTCCAACCCCATTCTCCTCCCCAGAGGTTAGGGGGTGGGACTGAAAGTTCCAACTCTCTAATAACACAGTTGATTCCACTGGCAACCATCCTTAGGTCGGGTCCTGAAATCACTTCATTAACATAATCAAAGACACTATCATTGCTTTCAACACTTAGGAAATCCCAAGGGGTTTGATTGCTATGAGCCAAGAACCATGGAGATCAAATATATATGTGAATATATTTTAGTTACCTGAATGGCCAAATATATATATATATTTTTCTTATAAATCATATTATTGCAGCTTCTTTTGCCTACTTCTATAGAATTTATTTTGTTTTTAATTAAAATGCTAAAGTTAAAAAATAGGTTAAATAAACCTTTCAATATGCAAAGTACATCAAGGACTCTATTTCCATCATTCCCCCCAAACAGTTCAGTTACCCTACGGTTTAGGTGAGTTATTATTTGTATCTCTTCAGCCCACCCTAGATCTGGGTAAAATGATCCAATAACTATTATGCTGGGATTTTTTTCTCTCTCTTTAAGCTTTACGTCCAATTATATGTGTTTTGAGTGTATTTTCATCAGTGTACTATGAATCGCATCTTGTTCCAAATCCTTTGTAAAATAATAAACTATGTAGTTCATAAAAGGAAATGTTCATTCTGCTTCTTTTTATTAGCCAATGAAAGTGAGCTGATTCCTGAAAATTTTCCTCTGACCTTGGTCTTTAGGAATCCCAGAGGTAAATTTAGCTCAAATGTTGAAAACCAAACCTCCACACTTCAGAGACAAGATATAACACACAAAGACAGAGTCTGGGAAAAAGAGGAATGATAGCTTTATTGCTTTGTTGGACAAAGAGGGCTGCAGCAGGCTTGGCCTTCAAAACTGCAAGCCCGCCCAGAGGAAGGGGGCTCTGGGCGTTTTACAGGGAAAGACAGGATCAGGTGGGCCTCACTAGGAATTGCGTATGTCCTGCCAGCCTCCTTAGTTTTTTCAGGGTGGTACTGGGCTCCTGAAACAAAAAGCTAAGAGGGAGGAGCAGAAGTTTGTGAAGAAAGGGAAAATGTTACTTAGTTTAAAATCCAGCTTCTGAAGCTTTAAGAGACCCATGTTTTTTGTTTTTCTTTGTTTATTTTTTGTTTTTAAAGATTTTACTTATTTATTTGTCAGAGAGAGAGAGCACTAGCAGGGAAAGAGGCAAGTAGAGGGAGAAGCAGGCTCCCCGCTGAGCAGAGAGCCCATGTAGGACTTGATTCTCAGACTCGATCCCAGGACTCTGGGATCATTATTTGAGCTGAAGACAAATGCTTAACGCACTGAACTTTCCTTTTTCCTGACTTTTGTTCAACTTTGTGCATTTAAGCAGTTTCAAAATAATGCCGGCATATTTGATATAACTCAGAAATGTCCTCCTGCATATTGTTCAAATTCCCTCTTTATCTTTCTTATGGACTTCTTGCCAATTCATATGTATTCTACTCAGCACTTTACATGTATATCATTTAATCCTCAAAAGAAGCATGCAAAAAAGTTGCTTTTATTAATAAGAACATTTACGGAAAAATGTTAATAAGCACACATATAAATAAAACTCCACATGCATATATATGTGCATGTGAGAACACAGACATATTTGGGCACATGTGTTTATGTAGACATATTTCGCTGCCAGTATGCCAATGATGTCTTATTGTAAGTTTTGGGAGATGTAAATAAAAAATAAATTCATAGGGAATAATTACTTTTCAATTTTGCGTGGACTGGCCCATTAGTTCAATAATGCCTTACTGTTCACCTTCAATTGAGCTATTGTTCATGATGCTAATGTATAAAAATGACCCCCTAAAAAAGTAACTTAAAAGTGCCAACATTTTCTATAATGGAATACTATGCAGCCATTAAAAAGACAAAATCTTGACATTTGCAATGACATGGATGGAACTAGAGGGTATTATGCTGAGTGAAATAAGTCAATCAGAGAAAGACAATTATCATATGATCTTCCTGATATGAGGAATTTGAGAGGCAGGGTGGGTGGTCGTGGGGGCTAGGAAGGGAAAAAAATAAAATAAGATGAAATTGGGAGGGAGACAAATTATAAAAGATTCTTTTTTGTTTTTTAAGATTTTATTTATTTATTTGACAGAGATCACAAGTAGGCAGAGGGCAGGCAGTGGGGGTGGGGAAGCAGGCTCCCTGCTGAGCAGAGAGCCCAATTCGGGGCTCGATCCCAGGATCCCGAGACCATGGCCTGAGCCAAAGGCAGAGGTTTTAACCCACTGAGCCACCCAGATACCCCACCATAAAAGATTCTTAATCTCATGAAACAAACTAAGGGTTGCCAGGGGGAGGGAGGTAGGGAGAGGGTGGTTGGGTTATGGACATTGGGGAGGGTATGTGCTATGGTGAGTGCTGTGAAATGTGTAAGCCTGATGATTCACAGACCTGTACTCCTGGGGCAAATAATACATTATATGTTAATTAAAAAAAAGTGCCAACATTTTCATTTCTAGATGTTTCCATATTAGTCCAGCAAATTCAAGTGGACTTTCCATTTTCCATTCAAAGCAATCGCAGCCTTTTCATTCATAACATCTTTTGTGCAATTGCACACCACCTCATCTCGAAATATTTACAGCATTAGTAATTTTATCCTTTCACTCTCTCTCTCTCTCTTTTGTTCTCCTTCTGTATTCGTATTATTAAAATGCAGTCATCCACTATCAGACTCATTCTACCATCCTAAATATACAAGTTTCAATCATTCTGGCATTTTCATTTATTCAAATTACATCCCCAAGTGTAATTGATTCCCAGTCCCCTTCATTTACTCTGAGCTAGAGATTTCTTTAAAATACAGATTTTATGATACTTTTCCACCTTCTTGTTACATTTCTTAATACACCAAGGCCCTGAGATACAATTAAATAATTTGGACAGAACTTGAATAGTCCCCCTGTGTACGTCTTAGTTGGAGTTCTGTGAAGCATTTTAAGTCATGAGATTTCCTAAACGCATTTCTCTGCTTTAATTTCAATGGTTTTATTAAGAAAGGAAGAGGAAGAATTAATTACTTGTGTTTGCTATTTCTTTTATATTTAATAATATATTGTAGAGAGAGGAAATGGTAGTGATTACTCGCATTCCTTTTAGATGCCTTTAACAGTAATGTGTAAAAAAATAAAAGTCAAGATTGTGACTATTATAGATGATATATAATTTAATGTTTCAGAAGAGTGGGCAATGGGATGAAATGAGGTGATTCCAGAAGTGAGCAGAGCTGCATGTGAATATCTCTATCACTGCGCGACCCTGTTTAACTCCTTGGCGATATGAGACTTAATGAGGTTTGTTTGTGTGTGTTTGTTTTGAGGGAAGGGTTATAGTAAAATAAAGCCTGGCTCTAGAGCTTCCTTTAATTCATCATGCTTCAGTTTCATAATTTAAGCAATACACCTTTTTTTTTTTTTTTTAACCGAATGTATTTCTCATTGGTCTCTACTGGCAACACTTCCGGTTTGGGATTTGTGTATCCTTGAAATGCCAACTTTTTGTTCACCATCCCCTTTTCTTACACATTCATCCACTCATTCTTTTAGATTGTCTACAAAGTACTGTTACAGTGCATCAGACAAAGTGTGATAGAAGCCTTAGATTCGATCTGTATCTGACATAGGTTCACTCAGACTATTATGCTTTTGCATGACAGAAGAGGTACAGAATAAAAGAAGAAAAAGGTGTCCCTTGAACATTATCATCTAGGTACTAGGTTTTGAAGTAGGTGTTTTATATATGTCATCTTATTCAATTCCTGGACAAATCTATAACTGTTTTCCTTTCTTTCATTAAAAAGTTACTGAGGTTAAGAGACGAAAAAAAGACCTGGGGATAAGGTGAACAATAATGTGAGTATATGTAACACTACTGACCTATACATGTAAATATTTTTAAGATGGCAAATTTTATGTTGTGTGTATTTTCCCACAATTAGAGATTAAAAAAAAAATACTGAGTGAACTAAGTATTTGGCTCATTGTCACCACATGTAAGTGACAAATCTTGGATTAAAATTCAGTTTAATTAAGCTTTTCTTTTCACTCTACTCTATTACCACACAAGAGTATTATCCTAAGAGGGACATCAGCAACCTTCTCTGGGGGTTCAAATGAGTAATTAATAATGTATTTGTCACATTTCTACTGCTGGAATCACCATCTTTTATTGAAGGGATCTCTGGGGGAGTCTCTTTCACCACAGTGTATGATTCCCAAAGGAAAGGACCTTCTTTGGGGAACTTGTTATTTCACACTTTGACCTTATCCCTAGAACACCACATACACTCAACAACCCAATGTTAGCAAGATCTAGAGGGAGCTGATGTTAGAAATTGACCTCGGAAGATGCATAGAACTTCACGAGGTGAGGCCAGGAGGGAAAGGGAGAAATCCAATGGAAGGGAAGTACTTGAGAAACAAAGCTGTGAAAAAGGAGAAGCATGGACATTAAGAGTAAAAATCTATTTCATTTCTTTACGTGGAGAGTATATTTAGATGAGCCCTGGGGGACATGGATGTAAGTTGGAACACAATTGATCTTAAATATGATGAGTTCCAACAGGCTCAGATCCAATGACCCAAATCTCCTAAATCTGGCTACTCACTTCCTGGTCTGAGAAAATATCCAGGGTTATTTAGGTAGAACAACACAAAATAAATTAATATTAAATGATGAACAACCTAAGCAATAATCTAATGTAAGCTTGGAATTCTCTCAATCAAAAAATATTCTAGATAAACTTACGAAATAATAATCAATGGCAATGACAAGGAAAGTTCCTTGGAGAGAATACACTGCTTAAGTATATGTCCTGAGTAGAAGACAGTATTAGAATGAGCATTAGGACCTGAATTATTCCAAAAACAATACCTTTCAATTAACTAGAGTCATCTGTTACTCAGCATTTATCTAAATCTTCACCACGATGATGACTAATGTTTATTGTGTGGATTCTGTGAGATCCTTAAGTGTCTTCCATGCAATCAGAGAACCATTAAATTATTGTTATTACCTAGACAAAAATTATATTCTACCATATCCTATTTCTTTAAAAAATGGTATTCCACACATAATGCCGATGATAGACTTGTTAATCAGATACTTGATCAGTCAGAGCATTTCATTCTTCAAAGCTGCTGAATATTAAAACTGTTATTGTCCTCCTTCTATGCCAATCTCTGAGATACTGAACTTGGGCAGCAAATTTAGTCATCTTTCAGCTCTGGGCAATATTATCGTGACGATCTTTTTCTTCCTGGTAAGATTTGTTTCCGATTCAGGCTGGTATGTCAACCCCATCTGTATTCATCTACAGCATCTTCATGACCATAATATATATCATAACTATTAATTATGCATGGATTGTAGAGGTGGCTATATCTTTAATATTTTACGTTAGTGTTTTTAGTTGACAGGCAAAAAGTTTAAAACTTTTAAAAAAGACATTGTCATCTATTATTAACATGAGCATCACCGACCACTCTCAATATGCATCTCCTTTTGTTCATATTTCAAAGAGTATGCTAGATGCCAGCTGTTGTCATTTCAGAGCTTCAAGGGCTGAGAAACTATTGTTCCATATTTTTTTTATCTCCATATTTCTCACATTTGGTCTTTTGTCAATTATTGTCATTTAACTATAGTTCTCAAAACATTTTAAAAATGGTCAGAGTGATGATGTTTGACTTAATCAATAAGAGAAAGTTCATCTCTATTAGATTTAACAGGCTTATAAGGAAGTTTGAAAACTCAGATAGAATTGCAATGAAACATCAAAGAAGCTATAACCACCTGATGAAAACAACGGAGGTCAAAGGAAACTTATATGAAAAAATTGGGAAGTCATTAGTCAATATAGTTTACTTGTAATATGGCAGATCTTTAATACTCAATGAATAGTCCTATATAGCCCCGCCTCCTTCAGTTATACGAGCCAAATGGCTAGTCCAATGGACCATGAGCAGAATGGACAATGACCAATGGATTGTGAGCAGAAGTGACATGTATCACGACCTTTGGTTCAGGTCATGATCTCCAGGTCCTGAGATCAAGCCCCATATCCGGCTCCCAGCTCAGTGGGGAGTCTGCTTCTCCCTGTCCCTCTGCTTCTTCCCCTGCTGTGCTCGCTTACTCTCTCAATGAATAAATAAAATCTTTAAAAAAAAAAAAAAAGGAGAGATAAACTAGGGGAAGACAGGCAAGGATCATGCAGAAGTGAAAGGTCATAGACATTCTGTAAATTCAGAGGACTGAAATAATATAGAAACCAAATGTTTTGAGACTTCAAATTATTTTTTAAAAATTGGACTAGATTTAGCTTTGATTTAGGGACAAAATCAGATTCAAAGTACAGCTTTCCCATCTAAGAACCTCAAAGTGACTACCAGTGCATTGAGGGTGGGAAAGCAAATCTACATAGCAAATCTTTGAACTATATCCTGAAAGAAGCATGGGATGTGATTATCTCCATACAAGACGAACTGAATAAAGTGAACTAGAAGGTCACTCAGTTTTGAAAAGCGTGTACTCTTCAAAAAAGAGTGATGATGAATAGATTTGAAAGGTTTATGTCCATGAAACAGCACTAGCTAAACATTCTTGTTCTTAAGTCCTGTCCTCCTAATTGCCACATTCAGTGACAGTGAAAGGGACACTTTAAATGCATAATAGCAGACTAGTGATCTAATGCTCATATTATTATGGCTATTAAAGGTCAAGAGCTATACAGAGGGAGGGCTTCATCTAATTAGTCAGGCGTGCATGTCATCAATTTGTTCCTTGTTTAAATCTCAAACATGCTTTTTTTTTTGAAGACTAATAGTACAGTGGAACAGAAAAAGGAATGAAATGTGATTATTATTCATTTTTTATGCCAAATACATAGCCATCCAATGACCCACACGACTGAAGCCGCTGAATATGAAGTTCGATCTTTGTTGGCTTATGTCTGAAAACCGTCAAGGAGGTAGGAGGAGGTTGGAGCAGCAAGTAGAGCAAAATCCTTGATGGGATGACAAGCATGAAGCAAATGTTCTGGTTTACGCTGAACTTGATTTACCAAATGTTCTTCATTTTCTCCTTATATAATTATACAAAGTGAGCCAAAGACTGCAATTGGTGGGTGGGCTTTTCTAAGTCTTTGCCTTGTTAGAAACTGATACTATCTAATAGGGAAAAAAAATCCCGACGGTTTAAGATCTCATGCAAAGTTGACGGCTTTCTGATTCATCTCTGCATTATTCCAAAGGGATATGATTTTCATCTCCCCCTCAAAGAAAGGACAGTTTAGCATACTGTTCTTTGCTAGTACACGTCCTATCTTGAAGCTACCTGTGACACAAAAATTGTGATTCCACGTAAGTACATATTTTTATAACATTCAAAATAGCACTGACTCAACAAAAGTTTTCAACCTATCTTGTTCTTTGCACCCTTAGAAATGATATCCAGACTCTCAAAGCTGGCATGTACCTCAAGAACCCCATTAGATAATCAGACCACTGGCCTCTCCATATGACTGCAATGGAAACAAAGTCCCAGAAAATGGTGTTCCTTCCCTGACTGAGGGAACTCAACATTTTCCCACTCATTGCAACAAGTGAAGCCTGGGCTAACACCAATGCTTAACAGCAGTGCATCGAGGATGCTGTCTAGTTTCCCTGAAATTATAATGAAAGGAAAGATACCTGTGCAGGGAAATGAAAAGACATTCCATTCTACGACAGCCCTTACACATGAATATCAGAAGGAATCCCAGTTTGTCCCCAGACTGTTGAAGTAGGATATATCAGCTGCTTTGCTATGCTATGATCTGGCGAACTGTCTTTTCATTCAGCTGTAGAATTTCGAATTCTATTTTGACAGTCATCATGTTATAGTAATAACAATTATAATTGATTTCTAATATTTGTTGAATTTTTCCTTTATGCTGTTAACAGAGGGGTCAGCAAGTCCATTTTCAAGGTAAGGAGATTGAGGCTTAGAGAGACGAAGTCATATTTTCAAGGTCACTTAGCCACAATGGCAGAGCTGAGAATTAATCCAAGTTTGCTTTGGCTTAATGTCTACTTTTATCTATTAAAATGTGGAGCCTTGGGTGCCTGGGTGTCTCAGTGGGTTAAAGCCTCTGCCTTTGGTTCGGGTCACTATCCCAGGATCCTGGGATCAAGCCCCACATCAGGCTCTCTGCTCAGCGGGGGGCTTGCTTTCTCCTCTCTCTCTCTCTGCCTGCCTCTCTGCCTATTTGTGATCTCTGTCTGTCAAATAAATAAATAAAATCTTTTAAAAAAAAATGTGAAGCCTTGTGTCTTGAGGTCCTGAGCTTCAGTGTTATGTTCTAAATTACACAATGTTGTGAATGTGTATATATGTATTTTCCCCCTCTGGAAAGAACATTCACCTTTTACATCAGATTCTTCAAGGGATATATCAGTTCAAAAGTTTCACTGCCCAGATATTTGTAGAAGGGGAATAGTTTCCATCAGTATGTCTGTCCTCTTAATTCACTGTATTATTTGTCATTCTTACGGAGTCTGTGTGCTACGCTTGTGTGTGACTCTCCATTTACCGTGAACCACTGCAAACTCTCATTTATTCAACAGGAACTCAGATTTACATCCCCTTTAAATGAGGAACGTTTGCTCCACAAACACAGTTTGTTCTCTTTTCTTTCCCTCTTTACATCTATTACTTCCTTAGCTATGAAGAAAAGAAATTCTGAACACTGATGTACCATTTTATATTTATTGAAATCTCTCCTATGAGCAACTAAAGAAACTGTTTGCATTTAAAAATGCAAGTTTTTTTTATTATTACATTTAATTTGAAACATAGATGTGATTCAAATATCAAAGTACTATAAAATCTATACGTCAAGTGTTGTTCCAACCCTTGTCCCTTTCCACCATCCTGCCCTTGGTTCCCTAGAGATAACAATTTTATTAGTTATATCTGTAGATATCTAGTTTTTTTTTGTACAAATAAAGAGAAGTCAAATGTGTACTTATATCCTTCCCTTCCTTACACAAAAGTAGAAAATTATGCATTGCCATTTTAAACTACTCTCACTAGTGTTATTGCTATGTTCGTTTTATTTGCATTTCTATTGCCCAGTATCCTTCCTGAATTTCTAACCTTATTTTATCTTAAACTTGTACTGTCTTTGATAAAGTTTAAAGATTACTTAGGAGATATGAATTCTCAAAACAAATAAACACCTACTTTTATACTTAAATTTTGTTTGGCTGGCTCTTTTGCCCATTGATTGGTTTCTAAATCTTAGGATGAATAAAATCTGTGGTCAATTAAATATGTTAGTAGTGTCTCTCACAAACTGGTTCAAAGGATGAGAGACGCAAATTAAAAAATATTTATATGTCTGCAAATCTTCACCGGGGAAGACAGAATGAGAATGTTAATACATACTTTTCTCTGTGTACGTAAAATAATGATATAATAAACTTTAGAAATCCTCAGATCCTTAAATAAGTTAATTTATATTCAGAACCTGTAAAAGAAAAATACTGTGCACAATATCTAACACATTATTTGAAATTCTGATAAATGTTGCCAAGAACCACTGCCCCTCGAAATGCAGTTTGGGTGAGAGTGTCTCAGGAAGACTAGTAGCAAAAGGGATTATTCCGAGTCCATCAAATTTCAAACTCTGTAGAACAAGTTCTAGCATCATTTCCTTGTTGGGTTTGGGCTGTTGATGAGGTATCTGGGTAGGAACGATCCCAGGACAATTCCAATTCAATACATTTTCCTGGAAAATCTACATTTTCAGTATATCCAAAGTGTTATATGAATAAGATATAATTACAAGCAGATTAAATCTATTATTAACAGATTGCAGTTTAGTTTAGAATCTTTATAATCTCCCTGCCTACCCAGGATACTGCCATAGAAAAATGACACTAAGGTAAAAAGTAAATCTATCGATTAGCAATTTATTTTCAAGTATTTTTGGTATAAACTCTGCAGCTAACCACTAAGAGGAATCTTCTTAACGTGCCTGTAATTAAGAATTACCTGGTGATGAATTGAGTCCATTTACTATACCATGATTAAGGAAGCCACTTTGGAAGACAGAAATGTCAGAACTAGAAATAAGCATCATGAATACCAAAGGATTTTTGTCTTTGTATAGTATGTCAAGGGATTAAGTTTTATATATAAAACCCTTTCCCCTACAAATTGATCTTTAAAAATATAGTAAATCCCTGTTGAGTCTTAGAAAATATGACATTTCCAAGTATAGATTTCAAATGAGTCATTCATGTTTAAAAATGCCTCTGTAGTCAAAGATGAGATAGATCCCAAATAAGTAAAATAAGGTCAGTGCAAAATCTTGGTGAAGAAAAAAAAATCCATTCTAATAAGTGAAGTGTCATTTCTTTGGCCCCCTCTATAAATATACTACATTTAATCGCCCTTGGCCCCAGTGTAGTATTTAAAGAAGACTTTTTCCTCTTTGAGAATGACTGCAAGTGCTTTATTTGTGCCATTTACTGCCTGGAATACAACTTTCTTGTCTTATCCCAAATGGTGAGAATCTATGTTTCAAGTTTCCCTTCATTACTACCTCTCCCATAAAGCCTTTCTTAAAGTCTTCCAATGGGATATTTCTAGTTCTTTCCAACTTAGCAGAGAATTGTTTGCTTGTCTTTTAGAATTCTTGATACACTCAAGTATATACTTACTTCTGTATCTTAGACTCTAAACTCTTTAAGGACAAGCACAGCTCTGCATTTAGAACAACAATTTACAATGATTAGGAGCTCATAAAATGCTAGTGAATGAGTTGGCTTGAATATAACCCAACACTAGCCAACCCTGGTCTGGTGAAGAGAGGGAGAGGGCCTTATGTGTGTGCCATTTATGCACATTAGTATAATATTTAATGAACTTTAATTTTCTCAAACAACTCACTTTTGATATTTAGTAAGTAAACACAAGTTTCATATCTATGAAATAACAAGATCACGGAGTATTCCAGTTCATTTAAAAATATACAAAAAAAATTTACAATGAAACCAAAATAAGTCAATCAGAGAAAGACAACTATCATATGATCTCCCTGATATGAGGAAGTGGTGATGCAACATGGGGGCTTAAGTGGGTAGAAGAAGAATCAATGAAACAAGATGGAATTGGGAGGGAGACAAACCATAAGTGACTCTTAATCTCACAAAACAAACTGAGGGTTGCTGGGGGGAGGGGGGTTGGGAGAAGGGGGGTGGGATTATGGACATTGGGGAGGGTGTGTGCTTTGATGAGTGCTGTGAAGTGTATAAACCTGGTGATTCACAGACCTGTACCCCTGGGGATAAAAATATATGCTTATAAAAAATAAAAAATTAAAAAAAAAAAACAAAATAGTTGGTTGGCATACCACATAAAGTTTCTTAATATGCCACTAAAGTTTTATGAACAGCACTTAGAGAAAGAACAATCTACTAGGTCACCTTCTGTTGTTGATTTATTTTGGGTGACAAAGTATTAGGTGACCAGCAAGTTGTCCTTAAGTACACATCATATGCCCAGCGTGTTCTGACTCAGGTCAAGGACAGAAAAGGAGCACAAAGTACAGAGAGTCATGGTTTCAGTGATGATTTACAGACTCAGATCGCTAAGAAAGTTCCCTCATCCCAAAGATAAAAAAATAGATTTAACAACATTTTGTCTCATGGATTTGTGCTGGGTAATATTTTCTGAAATGTAAGATGATTCAAATATGCATTCTTCCTGGCTAGACCATCCTCTGTCTCCCTAGCTTAGAGCTTCATGGGCACTATCTTTTCAAAATCTACTTTCCTTGTTTTATACTCATGGACATCTGATATAGGTTGTGCATGTTTTTATTTCTTCTTTTGAAAGTACAGCTTTATTTTTTTTATAATAAGTCTGACTAAATAGAGTCATAAAATGAGAACACTGACATCAAAATGGGGGAAGAAAATGCTTCTGATAAACTTTCATTATTGTCCCTCATATATTAAAAAGACAAAGTTTGTGGCTATGTATGAATTGCTTTACCCTCATCTTTATGCAGAATGATGTTGAAAATGTTAGTGATCTAGTAACGAGACACCTGACAGTGGAAAATAAGACTCTCTTTATTGGATTGGAGGCAAGGCTAAAAAAGTAATAGCCTCATTATTTTTGCACTAAGCATCCCCAGATTAAGTGAACCTTGCATCCAGCAGCTGCATCAATGTTTAGTGCAACTGCAGAGTAAGACACATTGCTCGTGTTCCTGAAGTTTCAAAAGTGGACATATTTTTCATGTCTGCTATTTTGATGTAAGACTCAATTCCAATAGTATTTCAACAAAAGTATGTTTTGGGGGAATTAGTTTCCTCGTTGATAAGATCCTGACAATGATTGATGCTTGATACTTCTAATCCATTCATAAATGCTTCAGTACTTTGATTGCCTTTGGAAGTAAAACTAAGACCCAAGGAGAAATATTCTATTCCTTCGAAGCATGGCTTGGGCCTGTAATAGCAAAATTTAAGTCAGCGGCAATGTAGTTCCGATGTCACAACAACTGAAGCTGTGGTTTTTGTATTTCACCTCCAATACGAAACTCTGATTTCATAAACTGTGCGGCACAATCTTAATTTTTATAATTACCATGCATTAATGATTATGTAGATCATTGAAATACAAGTCCTTTGGTTCTTCGTGCGGTGTTGTGAAGTATGACAAATTAGATGTAAAATCGATTCCAACTCTTCAGAATAAAAATCATCATTCTACTTCACTGTCATGATGCTTATTGCCTTACCCTTCTTGGATAGGTGCAAATAAGCATAATTAATCCTTTAGGTCAAAAACGTAACCAAATAAAATCCCTGATTTGAATTTTCGTAAATTGAGAAATTGACTCTATTTTTGAGGGGGTGGTTTAGGAAGGTCTCTTTGGAGACTAATATTCGAGTATTTTTGTGAATAAAGGGAGGAGATAAGTTACTAAGAAAGACTATCCTCAAGAAAATGAAATGACAAGTCAATGGTTGTGAGTCAGGTTAGAACCTGGTATGCGCACAACCAGCAGAAACTCCAAAGAACACAGTGAGCTTAGGGAGAGTGGCTGAAGGTTAAGAGTGGTGGTTATGGTGATGTATTTACATTTTGCCGTAATAGGATGGGAAATACTTGGAGTTTTTAAGAAAGTGACAAGATCTGATGGGCATTCTAAGATTTTTCTGACTGCTGGGTGGAGATCAGAGAATAGAGAGCAAGGGATAAAGCAAGGATATGAGTAAACGATTTGTTTCAGTAGTCCAGGTGAGGACTAGGTAAATTTTAAGAACTGAGGGCCATGTAGCGGTTAATAAAGGGTCACCTCTGGGAAATTTTTAAGCTAAGGCTGAAAAGAAAATGCTAAAGGTTAAAATGTGGGCTCTGGGAGAAGAGAAGAATTTGGCTGAACAATTGGATGGGTGGGGGCACTATTTCCCCCCAGTACCTAGGGCTAGACTGGTGGGAAGCAATTTAGGGGATAGGGACAGCTGAAGAAAAGTCTAGTTAAGACCATGGGAAAAGGTGGCTGGGAGTCAGAAGTTTAAGGAATTGAAGGCCAGTGTTAAATACTGACTTCAGAAATCCTAACAGCAGCAGTGTAAGACATAAGGACAGCAAGGCGGCATGTGCTAAAATCTTCAGTGACCCAGAGGTTAATATACCTCTGCAATAGTGAGGGAAGGCTGAGAGTGTCCATGAAAGACACCTGACAGCAGGTGCTTCTAATGAGCTTTTAAGGGGAGGAGGGAAAAAGAGTAAAGACGGGTCTGGAGGCATAAGCTAAGATGAAGAAATGTATCTACTCTTACCTGTGAGTGCTGAGATCCTCTGAGATGCTGAGAAATTAAAAATGTGAGAAAATCGGGTCATCTCTTGAAAAGCTTTTGAGTAGAAGGGAAAGACACAAGGACTTAGACTTTGTTGGCAAATGTGTACTGTGTATCTTCTCTGTGGCCTGCAGGTATATTTTCCATCTTTTCCCTACCCTGTTGTGTGTCTTGGGTGGCTGACTTGTTTGGACTGCATTCCTTATCCTCCAGCTTCTGGTTGGATTTGACCAACAGGAGATTGGAGGGGAAAAGGAGAGAGGGGTCATGGTTTTTTTGTTTTATTTTTGTTTTTGTTTTTTTTTTTTGCATCCTGGGTTACACTTCTGTTGGGTTCTGTGTGAGCTATTGTGTCCCTTACCTAAAGATCCCAGAATCTGTTATGTGATCTTCTATACACAGCTCTCTTATTTTCCATGTTATGTTACTTGGCCTTTGCCCTCGCTCTTTCAAGTCTAAGGGTGGCTATGCTCTAACATTATTTCAAGTCCTGGTGTGCTGCACCATACCTTGTGATTTGGTGGTCTGGCCCCACCTTTGCAAATAGCATTCTCAAATTACCGACTTGTTACCTACTATAATAAGGACAAAATATAGTACCTGGTACTAGAGGTGGCCCCAGCGAGGGGGCCTTTAAAAGGCATTCTGAAATTAGGTTGCTCATAGATTTACGATTACCTCTTTTGCTGCTGAGAAATGGGAGGGACTCATCCAGGGTGCGTGGTAGCATGTAATGAGGCTAGGTGCAAGACATGTGCTTGGAGATCAAGGGCCTTGATGGTCTGTTACGATAGCCACAATGGTAATTATAAAGATTATGCCATCGGCTAGCTTACGATGAAGGCCATACAGTACAACCAATTTCTGACACACTGACGGTTTCTGATTAGACTGTCAAAAGGCTTGTTGAAATAATTACTGGTACACAGTTGTAATTATATAGCAATCATGATCCTATCCCTGGTTCTGCTGTATGTTCACTGCTTTGGGTGCACTAAAGGTTTTGGTGTTTAGGTCTCTCTAACTCTTCATACATGCTCTGGGACCTCAATTAACCTTATTCAATTCTGATATTAGAAGTTAAATTAAGGCAATTTATTACCATGTAAATAAAGGTTACCAACATGTTTCAATGAAAAATTAAGAAAAAGGGGCAGTTACTGTGCTATGGGCAATACTGAGCGACCTATGAAGTCTCTGGCTTTGGTAGCTTACAGCACTTCAAACTTTGTTGGGCGAAAAAAGAAAAGAAAACAAACAAACAAACAACAACAAAACCCAAAACTTATCTTTCATGTCAGGTACAATTTCTTCACCCTCTCTTCCCTTTTCTCTCTGGTCCCAGAGAATTAGAATGTTGTATGCTAGAGTCTGAGTGCTGGGGCATCCGTGTAACTCCCTGAGACAAGTTAATTTATTATCTTTAGGTCATGTTTTCTTCAACTATAGAATCTGATTGTACTATTTTCTTGTATTTTTGTAAGAATGAGATAGGATAAGGAATGTGACTAGAGTAATGCTCAGAACATAGACAATGGGCAATTCTCAGCTCGAAATCCTCAATCCTCAGCTCCAAATTTCACCTTGGGAAAAATCACCCAAGCTTTATGAAGGTTCTTTATGATTTATGAAGAGAATACATCAGAAAGCATAGATGGCTAAAGCGGTAGTGAGTGAGTGTGTGTGTGTGTGTGTGTGTGTGTGTGTACGTGCACTCAGGATGTTCTACAGGCTTTAACAAATATTTGCTTAACAGTAGAAAATACTTCTTTAGACAGAATATTCATCTGAAATTACAAAAGTGCAATTCAGGCCTTGTTAGGAATAGAACTGTCCTCCAAAAGATATATTGATGTTTTAACCCTCATTACTTGAGAATTTTACTTTATTTGAAAATAGGATTGAGGGGCTCCTGGGTGGCTCAGGGGGTTAAAGCCTCTGCCTTCGGCTCAGGTCATGATCTCAGGGTCCTGGGATCGAGTCCCACATTGGGCTCTCTGCTCAGCGGGGAGCCGGCTTCCCCCCACCCCAACCCTCTCTCTGCCTGCCTCTCTGCCTACTTGTGATCTCTGTCTGTCAAATAAATAAATAAAATCTTAAAAAAAAAAAAAAGGATTGTTGTGGTTGTAAGTAGTTAAGCTGAAACCATCACGGAGCAGAGTAGGCCCTCATCCTATGTGGATGACAACCTTAGGAGAAGGTGGTCACAGGATACCATGTGCCAGTGAAGGGAGAGATTACAGTGAGGCAGTTGCAAGCCCAAGAACCCCAAAGATTTCTGGCAACGCACTCGAAGTGAGAAAGGAGCCAGGAGGCATCATTCCTACAGGTTTCATAGAGAGCATGGCCTGGCTAACACCCTGATTTCAGACTTCTAGCTTCTGGAACTGTGAAAAAATAAACGTCTATTATTTTAAATTACCCAGTTCATGGTACTTGGTCACGGCAGCATGATGAAACATACACAGAGCTAATGTTAGACACAAACGGTTTCTACAAATAGTAGGAATCAGTAGAAAATCGCTTTTGGAACTGTGCTTTGCTGTGCTGGATCCCTCAGAGAGATGTGATTCTGAACCATCGAAGGCCACTCCTGTAAGATGACAGCCACAGACACGAACTACATCCTGCATAGGTCAGAGACCACAGCGCTCTCTTAGGCAGAGCATGTTGGTATTGGGTTAGTTTTGCTTATTTTCCGCTTATTGATCTACTTATTACCCTTTCCCCCCTAGTATTTAACCAAGCAGATGATGCTTTCAGACATTTGTCTTTGTTACTTTTAAAGACTCTCATCGGTCCAAATGATGACTGAGGCAAGTCCAAAATATGTTATTACTATCTCCCGAAAAACAATGGCTGATTGCATCCTTACCCTCCCAATTCAGGGCTTTCACAACAGATTAAAAATAGTGGTGATCTGGTGATTACCAAAAAAGGCAATGAGCACACTATTTATGGGAAGTTAGCTATTATTTTAATAAAGATATGCTGTTATACAAAGCCCCTTCCTCTATTGTTCTTCACGACCAACAGAAAAACCCAGAAAAGAAGGGGCAGGTACGTGGCTTTCACTACAGAATAAATTAACTTTTTAAATGGGAACACATTGCTATACACGCATGTTGTTTAGGTCAGAACACAGTGAACAGAATCAATCTGGAGATGAATATTAACTGTCTTTCAATTAGTGAAAGGCATTTCTTTAAATCCCCAGGGGTCATTCTTATACTGCTGATGCTGATATTAGAGGGGTATTTCTTATGTTCTTCATGGGACAATGTCTTCTAGATAAGTGCACTTTGAGAAAGGTGAGATAGTGCCAAAATTGCTGAATTATTAAAGCCTTAGTATAGCTTCCATATGGGAGACCTTGTAAAGCATTCCTAGCAAGGTAATTTGGGAAGATAATCAAGCCATGTAAACTGGTAGATCATCCAAGAAGGAAATCAGATGTAAAATGAGAACCACAGGAATCTGAATTATTTCAGTATGGCTGCTTTATTTACAAATGGACTGGGTAAAATATCTCATTAAATAAAGAGTAATTTTCCAAGGGGAAGATTAAATACCCACAACACACGATAAGAATAAACATAACAAATACCAAACATTCAGCTAGAACAAACTGTGAAATTAGTTTTCCTCCGCCTAACAGAGAACAAACAACGGTCTTCCATGTTTATTACTTATCAAGTGCATTCCTCAGGGAATAATTTATTCCTACAAAAGCTTTGAATGACCGTTTGTATTAGGTTTCCTTCACATAAAGGCAGAGTGCTAACTTCCATGCTTTTAATTCAATTATAATGTGTGGTCTGTTATAAAGCAGAGGATAAATTAGGCTTTAGCAATATTTGCCAGTGTAGCGTGACATCATGTGTGGTCTGCAGACCGGGCTGCTCCTCAAGTTACTCATTCCCAGAATGTAGTAAGTACAAAGATTCTAAGTTTTAAAAACCTTTCTAGCATTTTAACATCATCCCAACATCTAAGCCTGTGGTCAGTGGACTCCTCTCATTGAACAGGGTCTAGAGTAGTTTGTATGTCCTTGAACTTCCATGAGTTGCATACAGTAGGAGCTTCCTACCGATGATGCATAGATGGACCGTGAGTTGGTCTGTGACAGAAAAACAAAACCTAAAACCAAATGTCCTGTGACACAGACAGCTTGAGAAGCACTGGGATAGTGAGAATGGTGTGGAGTTTGGAATCAGAAAGGTCTAGGTTCAAATCCAAAACCAAATTCCTTACTCCATGTGACCCTGAGGACACTACTTAACTTCAAAAAGTGGAGATGGGAGTTCTTTTCCTAGAGGTCACGGAGGACATTAAATGGAAAACTTGCCTGTGAATAACAGTGACTCACCAGTGTTTCACAGGCACCCCACTAACTTCTGCTCCATAATTCTGTCCAACATTGAGGAAGGTATCACCCCCATGCCCAGGATGACCAGATCTAGTCCTCTAGGAGGAACAGCACAATTTCTAATGGAACCAGTAAAGTAGAAGAGCTGGTAAAGCTCTTAAAGGTAAAGATAGTAAAGCAAGGATGAAATTCTCTGCATAAAATGGAGAAACTGTAATATACTCTGTGTGTGTGTGTGTGTGTGTATGTGTATGTGTGTATTTAACATTTAAATCATCTTTTAATCAGAGACTAACAGATTGACTGCAACCAGGTCTGAAACCCTCCCTGACATTCTTCAATGAACTAGGTTTTCTTTCCAACCAAGTTCTAAACATGGGTAAAGGCATTATGTGATTCCATTATGTGATTCCTTTTGCTCTAGTCCATTACTTACTTCATATGAAAACCTGGGTACAATTGAAATCTACCCAGACTGATTCAAGCCTAACAGGATTGCCTATGTTTTGCACACATGTCTGAGTGTCTCTAAATATAGATCTCATAGTTCACATACTTAGATGTGTCTTCTATGCTGCTACTTGCTTTTACTGTGTGGGTACATGCCTAAAAACATTGACTAGGGTAGTGAAAGATGGTGACCAGTGATGCCCATTAAAGCTTGCTTTGGAAATACCATGAGAGACTGTGGCCTCTGTGAAACAAACTGAGTGTTTTGGAGGGGAGGTAGGTGAGGGGTTGGGAGAGCCTGGTGGTGGGTATTAAGGAGGGCATGTATTGCAAGGAGCACTGGGTGTGGTGCATAAGCAATGAATCTTGAACACTGAAAAAGTAAAATTAAATGAAAAAAAAAAAAAAAGAATAGATCAAGAAATGAAAGACAAATGCCTGAAACCTGATATGAAAAAGAAAACACAAAAGTTTGGGCTAGTATTTAAAAATGGGAAAATCATATAATCTGAGAAGCGGCTAGACAGCCTTCACCAATCAGAGCCCTATATACTGTGACTCTCCCTCCTGGAACTGTAATTATGTTAAAAAGCAAGCAAACAAACAAAAAGTTAGTAAACCTAAAAGAAAAGTACAATGGATGGGTAATATGACTTTAAAACATCTCTTAAAAATCAAGAAGGCTGTAAGGTTATTTATTTTTTCTACTATAAACACTATTTGGTCTTAAAAACAAATATCATTTGGGCCAAGGGGGTAAATAGGGAGTTCCCAGAGAAAGAAATCCAAATGACTAAATTAACATATGAAAGATGTTGACTATGTTCTTAATTAAGGAGATAAACATTTAAATGGTAATGACATTTCTTATATGTCTCATATTTCAGACTGGCAAAGATGAAAACATTGGATAAAATACAGTATTGATTAGCATGTTCGTTCTGTTGGTAGGACCCAAATTGGTACAAAAACTTAAAAGAAGAAAAAAATAACAATAGCTGTCAAATTTTAAAATAACAAATAACCTTTGACAAGGAAATTCCATTGTTGGGCATTTACCGTAGAATAATCTTGCAAAATTTTGGCCAAACGAATACATGAGGATGTCTGTGGCCTTTTCACTTCCAGTGTAAAGAAATGGAATAACCCAAATATCCATTAAGATGGAACTAGAAAAATAAATACGGTACATAATACAAAATGTCTGAGCGGCGTGGACCATCCCATTTTAGTTAAGTGAGGTGTACGTGTGAATATGTGGAGGTGTGTTCTGTGTACAGGGGAGTTGTACAAAAGGACAGGAAACAGATGGTGCATTCAAATAAGTATAATTTGAGGAATGTTTGCTAAAAAGATGTTTTTAAGAATGTGCGTGGTATAGGGACCTAAGGAAGAGTGCACACCCTGGAACTGAGTTTCAGTGGAGACCTTATCAACCTCTAGGCCTGATGATGGGCAGCAGGCAGCAGTTACCAAAATCTAGAAGCTCAGAGACTTGTAGAAATGCCTGTCTTTTTTTTTTTTTTTTTTTAAGATTTTTATTTATTTATTTATTTGACAGACAGAGATCACAAGTAGGCAGAGAGGCAGGCAGAGAGAGGGGGAAGCAGGCTCCCTGCTGAGCAGAGAGCCCGATGCGGGGCTCGATCCCAGAACCCTGGGATCATGACCTGAGCCGAAGGTAGAGGCTTTAACCCACTGAATCACCCAGGCACCCCAGCCACCCAGGAACCCCACAGAAATGTCTGTCTTGAGAGAGGATCTATATAGGAAAACAGCCTACTCCAGCAAGACAACAGGGAGGAGACTAAAGGAATAAATCCTCCGTCTTCACTCCCATTGCTCCTTCTGTCTTCCTTTTGGAGTTTCTGATTGGCCCAATGCAATTAGAAGCAGAGGCTAAGGGAGCCTACTAAGAACAGGCTTTTGGGACAGGGCTGGGATATGGGGAGACCCAAGGAGGGTATGCAACACAGCATGTGTACACACACGTGTGCATACACATTTACATATATGAAGGAGAGAGATCTGCCTGTCATTGTTATATATGTCCAAGTATTATGCAATGAAGTAAGATTTGAAATGAATATTATTTTATACTTTTCAGAGTCTTTTTTTTTTCTTATTCGATGGATATGGTTTTTACATTTCGAAACAACAATACAGGTATTTTTATATAAAATCAAAAAAAAAAAAAAAAAAGATTAGTGGAAATAAGATAGAGGAGAGGAGACATGATCCAAAGCTGGAAGCAGGTTTTCCTTAGCCGTCGTTAAGCCTACCCAACTGCGCAGGAGCTCATGCTGTCTCTAGTGCTTTGTAGCAAAAGAAACCAAACAAAGGGAAAGCTTAGTGTTAAGAAGTACATTGTGGAAAACCTCCCCAAATGATGCAGAAGCAGAAGGAATAAGAATTAAAGACGCAAAAGCTATTTCCACTTAACCTCAAATCATGATTCGAAATACAGAGTACACCAGAACCCTATTTTCTCAAAACAGAGAGAGATGATTCACTACCATGGCTTATAGAAAAGTCATGGAACCCAGGACAAAATAAGGTTAGAAATGAGGTCTAAGATAGAGAAAATTGCACCTGTGTTAGCAAAGCTTAATATGAATTACACCTAAATAAAGGCTGTCATGAATTTCTAACTTGTTTTCCACGAAAACATTTTTTGTTTTTGGATAGAGCAACGAGAAAGCAGAGATGTGAAGTGTTTCAATCTCAGCTCAAATATCCACCTGTATCCATGACCTTGAAAATTTGCTACACACTGTCTACAGATCACCCATATATCCAGCAGCATGAGGCATAGTATGAATCAGATCACTGAGATAAAGTAAAAACTCTATAGGGAATGAGGCCTCTGATTTTTTTTCATGTACCATAAGTGAATTGCTAACCTAGTTTTATTTACTATAATTCTGAGAATATCTAAGGGTACCTGCAACTTGGCCCTTGCTCTAATCAAAAATAGAAGGTACCCTGAGGCTTCTGACGGTCTTTCCTCACCGATGACGCATTCGTAGACACAGCATCGCCTCCAAATAACATTGGACAGAAAGGCTGTAAATAGCCTTTGCCCTTGACCGGGCCCTGTCTTTGTTTTTGTCGACCATGACTGCTGATTTGTATTATGTAATATTTTAGTTTGTGAATAATGTATCTTCAATCTTCAAAAGCAGCTAATCTTTCGAGAAACACTAGGGCTTTTACTAGATACTATATCCCTGTACTAGGTACAGTGTCTAGAGGCTAGAGATAGATAGACCAATGAGCAATGCAGTCATAATCTCTATCCTCGTAGAGTTCAAGGATAAGTGCATGTGATGGTCATTTTATGTGTCAACTTGATGAAGTCGTGGTACCCAGATATTTGGTCAAACTCCAGTCTGGATGTTGCTGTGAAGATATTTTTAGATGAGATTAACATTTTAACCAATTAACAAATTGGTCCATTCGGAGCAAAGCAAATTATTCTCCATTAAGTGGGTGGGCCTCATCTAATCAGTTAAAGGCCATAAGAGAAAACAGACTGAGATCCCCCAAGGAAGGAAGGAATGCCTCTACACTACCTTAAGATCCCGGCTATAACAGAAGCGCTTCCCTGAATCTCCAGCTTGCCTGCAGGTCAGATTTTGGACTTGCTAACCTCTGCAATTGCATGAGCTGATTCCTTAAAATCAACTTTTCTCTTTCTCCCTCCCCTCCCTTCCTCCTCCTCTTTCTCTGTTTCTCTCTTCTCTCTCCTCTTTTATTTATACATGAGCCCAGGAAGGGTGCTCTCACTGGGAACTGAATCCGAGTTGGCTAGCTCTTTGATCTCAGACAGCCAGCCTTCAGGTCTGGAGGAAAATAAGTTTCTGTTGTTGAGGGCCCTCAGTCTATGGCCTTCTGTTACAGCAGCCTGAACGGAGTAAGATACCAGCAGAGCCAGGATTCTTCCTCCCTCACAATGTTCTCTAGGGACAGAAATATTTTTCTGGACATTTAGGTAAGTAGATCCTACCTTCTTCCACATCTTTTGGAAAACGAATCTATGTCTGTTTGTCTCTCTACATACTACATACTCAGCGACTCTTCTGGCCACATGGTCTGTAAACCACTGAGGATCCTGGTGTTCATCTTTCAAAGGACAGCATGTCACCAACTAAATGCTTGCTCTAAACCCTGACCTGTTTTTCATCCTGAGAAACTAGTACACAGGATGTGTACTAGTGAAAGGCAGATCTCTAGAACTACAGTACACAGCTCTAACTTACAGCCCCACGTTCCTAACCTCTGTATGCCAGTGGGTTTCTCATGGCATAAATTTCGTTAAATCAATATATGTTAAAGAGAGAGAGATCTGGCTCTGGTTCATGGAAACACTGAAATAATAATGTGAGTTTTAATATACTCTAAAACTTATTATTTTCGACAGCTCTCTTCCTACCAATATACCTGGGTATCCATAGAAATTACTGGAAACCAGTGGATGCAAGTGTTTGTTTCGGTGTTTAAGTAACCATTCACCAAGAATGCCTTGATATATGTGTAGTACCTTAAGAAAAAAAAAAAAAGACTGTATTTATTTATTTAGAGAGAGAAAGCATGAGCCGAGTGAGGGGCAGAGGAAGAAGAAGAGAGTCAGAATCTCAAGCAGATCCTTTGCCAAGCATAGAGCCCAATGCGGGGCTCGATCCCAGGACCCTGAAATCATGACCCCAGCCTAGAGCAGAGCCTAATGCAGGGCTCGATCCCACAGCTCTGAGATCATGATCTGAGCCAAAATCAAAAGTTGGACACCCAACTCACTGAACCATACAGGCACCCCACTTCTTTGTAATACTTCTGGTCTTAGTTGACTAAGTATTTACTACAAATCACTAAGTCACAGAAAGACAATTTTAAGAAAAAAAATTATATATATATACAATTCATTATCACTATTAATCACACTCCTATGGATATAAGTCTTTTTTTTTTTTTTTTTTTTGGCTTATAGTGGACCCAGGCCTTGTAATAGGTGTTTCATCAATCTGGTTTAGTCAAAATTCATTTAATCACTTCTTCTAATGTATGTTTATCATCAGCTTTTGAAGGCTTGTTATTACTGTTTTTCACTATGGTTCTTTTAAATATTTTCAATTTGAAGCTAAGAAATGCTTTCATTCTGGCTTGCCTCGGCAACTTTTGTTATCAAAACGTTTCTCTAGAGTCAGCATTTCTGAATTACTTTTCACTGTGTTCAGTGATCAAGAGCCTTTTAAGTGGAACAGTTGGTGTAATCATTCTAGCAAAAAAGCACATTTCTGGGTAATAAGTGACCCTAAAACATTTGCAACTCGAAGAGATCCAAATGCAGGAGAAGACAGTCTAATGCAGTTCTTTGTATAATCAGGTAGAAACGATTCTGTATTATTGTAGCCCACATTTCCCCAGGCCTCTCCATTTTGGAGCTGAAACAGAGGTCATTGGGAGAAGAATTTTGTCTTTATCTGCTTATAAACACCAGCTCCCTGCAGTGTCTCCCCTGTTACCCCCTTTACTCAAGTTCTGCTGGCAGCCCCTTGAAGATTATCTCTGCAAGTGCATTTTTTAAAAGTATGACCAACCCTCACTGGCAGCAAGAAAGAGGCTTTGTAGATTCTGCTAAGCTCTGCTATATTATTGCCATTTTACCAGACACTAAGGAGCTACCTGCTAGGTGGCTTTTAACTCCTCACTAAGCCCCATAGACCTTGCTAGGTATTTGGAAACTTTGTTTTCTTTGGGGATTGTGTTAGTTTCCTAGGGTGGCTAAAACACAGTAACACAAACTGAGTGCCTTAAATAAATAAAATAAACAGAAATTTATTATCTTATAGGATATAGGCTTGAAGTCTGAAATGAAGGTGGAGGCATGCCCGTGCTCTCTCTGAAGACCCCAGAGAGAATCCTTCTAGGTGTCTTGCCGGTCTTCCAGTCCGGCTCTTGGTGGTTGCGGTCAATCCCTGGCATCCCTGGCTTTTAGATAACATCACTAGTCTCTGCCTCTGCCAGCATGTGCCATTTTTCTTTTATGTAGGTTTGCATCCAGATCTCCTTCTTCTTACAAAGGCATTGAATTGAATCACGGTACATCCAACCCCAGTATGACTTCACTTGCACTTCATTACACTGGCAAAACCCCTATTTCTAAGTAAGATCACTTTCACTGTTACCAGGGCTTAGGACTTACACATATCTTTTCGGAGGACACAATTCAGCCCAGTATAGGGACTGTGAAGTCATTAAACAAATATTTATTGAGGGCTTGCTACGTGTCTGGCATCACCACTGCCTCTCTTGTTCCTATCTACATCTGCCCACATGTGACTTTCGTGGCCATCACTTCCTTGGGGAGCAGCCAGACCATGGATACAGGGATGCCTTTCAGATGCCAGGGCTGCACGTGTCAATGGCAAAAGGACAGGACTACGTCTCTCTCCCATTGATAATGACTCCTCTATAAAGGAGGGGAAGAACCAGTGCTGTTTGTGCCTAAGAATCTTGCAGGGTTTTATGTAACGTGGTTCCTTCCCTTTTGACTTCTAGCCTTCCTCCTACTGAAGGTGGGACATTAACCGAAAGACCTGAGTTATAATCAGGGAACACGATCAAACAACAAAAAAGTGTTTTCTCACCCTATGGTTTTAAAACTGGTCCTAAATCCTCTCCCCAGGATCTTTTCTTAAGAAGAGGTCCAGACTCTCTTCCAACGGACCTCTGGCCATGCTGCTCCTAGACACAGTGCATGGTCACGACTTACGGCATGAATATCATTCAGCCTTCTGGACAGTCTGCTTCATTGCAGGCGATCTGCCCCATCTCTCCATCTGAAATGCTAGTGGCATTCACTATCATGGGAATACCTAATGTCATATTTTGAAAATGCAGGTCTAGTTTCAGACAGATATCTCAGATCTTAAAAATGTCAGTTCTTAGAAAGGGATCGAAAATCATGATTCTTGCACGCTCGCTGTTTGCTGGATGCTCTAGCGAATCCGCGTATATATCCGACTAGATCCTCACAGATATTTATGAAATGAATAGAATTATCAAGTCCACTGTACAGTCTGAAAACTGATATAACTATTGTGAAATCGATCAATCAATCAATCAACTGCCAAGGATACATAGCTAGAACTTTTTCTTAGCCTGCTGGTTCTTAACAATTTTTGCATTTTGCTTCTGCGGTTATCCTTCCTGCCACACAGAGCACAGGGTACTTAAAACTCTATAACTATCTGGTGGGGTAACTTTTAAACTTTTAACTTTTAAAGTTGATGAATAATCAGTAAATAAAACATACCTTGAATGCTGTAAGAAGCTGTGTGTGGGAATAACGCAGACATGTGCAACCGTGTGCGGGCTAACAGTAGGAGTCCCACATTCGGGTTTACTGCTGAATTTAAAGGCGTATCATCCCGGAATGTGTCACTCTCATAATCAGCCACTGAATTGTTTCACACACAAATTGCATCTCCCAGTGTAATGTATACATTGTTATCCTCACAACTAAGGTTCATGCTCTGTTGGCTCCTCCATCTGGGGCTGTATGCAAATACTTTTTATATATGCACACATAAATTTCCCAAACACAAATCCAATTTATTGGTATTAGCATGTGTTTTCGCCCTCCAAAATGCTGAGAGAGACAATTTATGTTGGATACTCTGTAAAAACAGAATTAGATGTAGATTCAGAGCTAGAACTGTCTCTGTTAGAGTAAAATATTCCTTCATTCTGCTTCTTTCTTTTTCTTTAATTTCTTTCTAAATGGGTCAGATGGGGCTAAAGCCGAACTGGGAAGCTTTATTTGTTTGACATAATTACTAATTTGGTAGCAGTCTCTTTTATTTACGACTGGTGATTTTTTTTTTCCTTTTTCTATTTTTTTTTAAACTTTTTACCATGTTGAGCTAACATAATTTATCCCAGGCAGCAGAGAAAAGAAAATATATGTCCTCAGTTTCCAAACTGATGTCCCTCTTCCCAAGTTTACTATAATATAAGGAGCCTGCCTTCAACAAGAACATCAAGTGATAAGGATCCATTCATTCATTCAATAATCCATTCAGCCATTCATCCAGCACCAACTGTATTGCAGGCCCGAGCCACCAATTAATTACGTGTCAGACACTGGCAAATATTGAAGTGACTTCTCGGGCCATGGACATTCCAGGACTCTTACTGTGTAACTCAGGCTTGAACTCAATCAGCATAGACAGATTTCTAAACTTGACGTTAATCTTTAAGGTGAGAGAGATATATTTACCCTAAGTATTGTGAATATTTGTCAATGGACAAGACATTTTCCCTCTCTCAGCACTCATTTTCATCTGTGAAATAATAATAAGATTGCTCCTTTCAGACCCAACATTCCTTGACCCAAATGATCACCCACTGAGAGCCCATGTTTATACCAGTCTGCTTATGTTTATAACTTCCTGTGTAAAGTCCGTTTTTAAAAAGTTTTTTAAAACTTAGTCAAATTTTTGATCACTGTGAAAATTTT
Organism: Mustela erminea; assembly: GCF_009829155.1. Taxonomy (NCBI): domain Eukaryota; kingdom Metazoa; phylum Chordata; class Mammalia; order Carnivora; family Mustelidae; genus Mustela; species Mustela erminea. The sequence goes on from NC_045631.1 coordinate 33,587,006, forward strand.
AGATATTCCCCATGCTTAGAAAAAGGGAAAATAGCAGTCGTCCCCAATTATATATTCCAGAGATGAACAGTCAGGATTTTAGCTTTTTGTTTTGTTTTGAGTTTCTTTTTGGTGGTGTTGTCCTCCCATAATTTTATGGGGAATGGTATTTTAATTGAAAACTTCAGAATAATTTTTTTTTTTTTTTGGTTATACAAATATCTCCATCTGGTCCCCAAGATTTTATAGTGGTTTTTAAAATTGTTTTCTACATATCTCTAGAAGTTGTTTGGCTTTTTTCCAGATTCTGCCATTGGGTGGGAAGAGTAGAAGGAAAACACAAGCTGTCAGGTTTCAGGGTGAGTGAGGGCTTCCCACTGGATTCTAGTGACGTTTAGAATATTATGCGAGCGATGAACACATTACTGAAGCATTATTGGGATTAATTCCATGACTTCTGCCTGAGGATCTTCACAGAAAGACCATTTCACAGTCCAGAATGAGAAAAATTTTTATATATGTATAGAGATACATCTATCTTGGAAAAGAAACTTGATTGTTGAGCTTCTTTGCACACTTTCTGATTCTGGTTGTCTGAGTTTATCAGGAGTCAGGGAAGCACCATTTATGTAACAGTGACTTCCAGGAAAATGATTCACAATAAAAATAAATGAAGGTCTGTGTTCAATCCAAGAGAAACATTTGCTCAGCTGGAAAGTCAGCCAAGTGGAATATACGCCTGCTCACCTCAGATTGTCCTCTAGTCATCCTGTATTTAATTATATGCTAACAGTGGGGATGTTAATGCTTACCTAGCTGTGGTACAACTTTAGAATGTTGTAACCTTTCCTGAACTTAGAAAATTCTTCCTACCTCTTCTTTTACTTTGTAGAGTGGTAACATGTTGTGTTTTTGTTGTTTTTAACCTCCCCCTGCCTTAGCACCACCCATGAACACTATATAAAAGTGCAGTATAGAGACAGGCCTTCCCTTGTAGGGTAGTAATGATGGTAGAGAAGATATTTTGAGGTATGCAAAAAGGATGGAGGACTCCTCAATAATCATTCCTTTGATTTCTCCCCCTAGTGAGAGAGAATGTCACCAACTCTTATACTGAGCCAGATGTCATACATTTGGTGTTACACGTAGGTGAGAATGTAAGCGTTCTCTGGTCTTTTTTATTTTTTCAGTCTTGACCTAAGAAACTTTAGATCTGTGAGCAACATCTCTGTTTTTCCTATTTTAGGACAGATAAGAACCAGTCCTCTTAAGAAGCCACAGGTAAGCACACATTGTCTTTCATTCCGGATGATTCCCTAGGCCATTCCATTTTCAATCTGTTGCTACCTGTCTTCATCCTCCACTGTTCTACCAAAGCTGTTCTCCCTGAAGGTCCAAAAATCTCATCTCAATCTTCAGTCTTCTTGACTGGTTTGTAACATTTAAAACGTATTATCCCTAGGTGCTTCTTTTTTTTTTTTTTTTTTACTGATTCTTTTTTTTTTTTTTTCCAGCATAACAGTATTCATTATTTTTGCACCACACCCCGTGCTCCATGCAATCCGTGCCCTCTATAATACCCACCACCTGGTTCCCCCAACCTCCCACCCCCCGTCCCTTCAAAACCCTCAGATTGTTTTTCAGAGTCCATAGTCTCTCATGGTTCACCTTCCCTTCCAATTTCCCCCAACTCCCTTCTCCACTCTAAGTCCCCATGTCCTTCTTTAAACACTCTTCCGCTGGCTTTGAGATGCTGGTCCTGAACCAGTCCTCCTTGAACCTTTCTGCAAGTGTCTTAGCCTCTCCCTTCCCCTTCCTGTGACCACATCATCTACCCAAACTCGATGTCACACAAAGTCTTCAAGAGAGTTGCTGAAGTTGGTATGGTCAGAACATCTCCTCAAGAACCTCAGAATGATAAGTTCATATTTATAGGATTAAAGTTTTTTTTTCTCAGTAGTGGATGAACAACTCTGAACTTGTCATCCCACGGGCCCTTTACATTTAAGGGTAAAAAGCTAATCGCTGCCTACAATATTCCCTAAAAGCCTCAGAAAAGCTGGAAATGTCTCCAAGCTCTGTCTTCAGGCCTATTTTCTTCCCACTGTTACCTCCTTGGTTCACATTATGATTCCATCTATAGGCTCTGTGTCAAGAATGGTGAAGTTTCATACTTGCACATTTTTATTTTCTGAATTTCAGTTTCTCTGGTACTGGCTGAGGATGTGATGAGTGTGATTCTATGGCTGTTCCATTAGTACATGGTTCTGTACTTACCTCCTCAAGTTTTCATAGTGAATAGCTAAGATGATGACTTTAACGCAAAAACACACACAAAAACTGTGCCAGGCATCTTCCATTAGTATATCATTAACATTATTCATGATTAATTAATTCTGGACTGGTCATTTTCTAGTAGTTGCCTCATATGCAGCCAGCCATCTTCTTAGCAATAGTAGGAAAACGAGAGCCAGAAGCTGCTTTTATTTAACTTGACCTTCAGTCCTTATATTCCAAGGTGGTCCATCAGCAGGTACAGTCTAGCCTGGACTCAAAAATACTCTAGGGAGCCTAATTTAGATAAAACAGAGTCTTTGGCCTATAGCTCATTGCTCAGTACCCTCTCTTACCTTCCATTTTCAATAGGTCCTTGCTATTAAATGTCTCACACCAGTTGACTATTTATTTTTCTATGCCTCAACATCTCGTAACTAATCGTTTTATTTCTCAGGAAGCTTTCTGTAGTTGTGCCTTCCCAGTTGTGCCTTCTGGCTAATTTATTGCTTATTAATATGGTGTCAGACACTCTTTTTACCTGGTTTTTATATGTCCACTAATGCGATCAGTCTTCCTTGATCTTAGACTAATTCCTTGGGTGCCTGGGTGGCTTAGTTGGGTAGGTACCTGCCGTCGGCTCAGGTCATGATCCCATGGTCCTGAAATGGCTTAATGCATCAGGCTCCCTGCTCAGCAGAGTCTGCTTCTCCCTCTGCCCCTCCCCCTGCCCATGCTCTCTCTCTCTCTCAAACAAATAAATAAAATACTAAAAAAAAAGAATTCCTATCTTTTTCAAGAGCCTCTACCTTATTTATAATTACTTGCATTTATCTTTCTTGATTTATACAGATAAAAATACATAACTATACTTTATATAACACTTTGTAGACATATTTAATAGAATAAACATTGCCCTCACCCAACTTCATCTCATGCATACCTCATATATTCCTTGTTTCACCATTTTCTTCCAAGTTACGTGGTTTAAAATTTTTCAGTATCACCATAGGTCCTAATGCTCTATCCCTCCCTAAATTTAGTTGTTACAGCAAATTCTGCCGACTTCACCCCATTTTTTCATTCCCAAGCCATTTTCCATGACCAGTTCCTCATCATGTCTCATCTTCATTTGTGAAGTACTGTCTGAAATGTTTCTCACCATCTTTCAAAACTCCACCAGAGTTACTATGATGTAACATAAAGTAGGGTGTCACAGTCATCAAGAGGCAGAAAATCCTTTTTATTCCATCATGATTGCCTGTAGGGCAATCTGAGATTAGCAAGGTCTCCAAAAGCTTCCGCAATTTCCCTGTTTACAAGTACAGCCATTTCTATTCTTACATCCTTCTAGAGTAACAGTCCACACTTTTGCTTCTCAATTCCCTCTATTTTGGATATTCTTCATAAAGTCCCAGTTATCCAAGGCCCAGCTCAAATATGATCCTTTTCCATGCTGAACACTGAGCAAAATTCAGATTTCCTTATTTTCTCTTAGTATTTACCTCTATCTCTGTTATATATTATGTATAGTAAATCATAAAAAAAAATTACGATTTCCTACCTGGATTGAGGCAAACTTAAATGTTGCTTTCTCTGCAGTGCCCAGGACAGTGTTTTGTGCATAGAAATAACAGCAAATATCTGAAGAATTCATGAAATGAATTAGCTTATGTAATACTCTTTAAAATGATGGGAGTAATAAAGCTACATGACACCTATGAGTTCTATATCTTCCTTGCGATTTCCTTCTGTGTCATAACACTAGGTAAATTTTATACTCCTTGTTCTTAAGATTATTATTCACTCAGTGGATTCAGAAGCATGAACCCACTTTCTTATCCTCATCTGTAAAATGGGGATATACTGGTACTTACCTGATTCCTGTTATAAATGTGTATATACATGTAAAATACATTGTCATTTACAGTGCTGCCTGTATGCATTATACTAATTAGAAGTTAAAATACTCAACTTTGACAACAATATCAAACTTCTTCTAACCTCCACATTAGATATGAGTACACCAATTGAGATAAAAGGAAAAACAACACTAGTTATTCCCTATCTCATCAAGGTAGGTATTTAAACACTGATAAAACTGTAACTTTTTCCAAACCTCATAACTAAAACAAATGAAAATGAAAATAATAATATTAAGTAACAGGAAGTTTAAGGGAAATGTTAATAAAAATGCAATGATTAATTCCATTTTACAAGTGAAAAGGGTAAATAACTGATGGAAGTTTGCATAGTAAATATGAGAAGGAATACTTGAGTCCTGATCCATCCAGTTCAACCAGGCATTCATTTAACCATTTGTAATGTATTGCCCATATAATGATCCACTTCTTTTTAACTATTACTATTATTATTATTATTAATGTATTTACTCTCATTATTCACTCTCTCCAGTATATTTTCTTCTAGATCACCTTGTATCCTGATAATGGTTATTTGAAGGTCATGGTAAACTTGGCATACAAATACCTGGCATATGAAAACTCCATTCACACTCTATAAAAAGGATAATTTTTTTATATGAGAAATGTGATACTGGGTGCCTGGGTGGCTCAGTCGCTTTAGCATCTCCCTTCCGCTTAGGTCATGGTCCCAGGGTCCTGGGATCATTTTTTCATATGTCTGTTAGCCATTTGTATGTCTTTTTTGGAGAAGTTTCTGTTCATGTCTTCTGCCCATTTTTTAACTGGGTTATTAATTTTTTGAGTGTTGAGTTTTACAAGTTCTTTATAGATCTTGGATATCAGTCTTTTATCTGTAATGTCATTTGCAAATATCTTCTTCCAGTTCTATGAGCTACTTCTTAGTTTTGCTGACTGTTTCCTTTGCTGTGAAAAAGCTTTTTATTTTGATGAAGTGATGAAGTCCCAAAAGTTCACTTTTGCTTTTGTTTCCCTTGCCTTTGGAGATATGTCTTGAAAAAAGTTACTGCGGCCAATGTCAAAGAGGTCACTCCCTATCTCCTCTAGGATTTTGATGGATTCCTGTCTCACATTGAAATCATTCATCCATTTTGAGTTTATGTTTGTGTGCGGTGTAAGGGAATGGTCCATTTTCATTCTTCTATATGTAGCTGTCCAATTTTCCTAGTACAACTTATTGAAAAGACTGTTCCCCCGCCCATTGGATATTTTTTCCTGATTTGTCTAAGATTAGTTGACCATTGACTTGAGGGGTCCATTTCTGGAGTCTCTATTCTGTTCCATCGGTCTATATTTCTGTTTCTGTGCCAATATTATGCTGTCTTGGTGATCACAGCTTTGGAATAGAGCTAGAAGTCAGGCAACATGATGCCCCCAGCTTTATTTTTCTTTTTTATCCTTCCCTTGGGAATTCAGCGTCTTTTCTGGTTCCATACAAATTTTAGGTTTTTGTTCCAGCTCTTTGAAAAATGCCAATGGCATTTTAATAGGGATGGCATTGAAACTGTAAATTGTTCTGGGCAGCATAGACATTTTAACAATATTTATTCTTCCAATCCATGAGCATGGAATATTTTTCCATCTTTTTGTGTCTTCCTCAATTTCTTTCCTAAGTGTTCTATAGTTTCTAGGGTATGGATCCTTTACTTGTTTAGTTAGATTTATTCCTAGGTATCATAAAAACCATCTATGAAAAGCCCACAGCGAATATCATTATCAATGAGGGAAAGCTGAGAGCTTTTCCCTTAAGATCAGGAACACAGCAGGGATGCCCACTCTCACCACTATTGTTCAACATAGTACTAGAAGTCCTAGCCTCAGCAATCAGACAACAAAAAAGAAACAAAAGGCATCCAAATTGGCAAAGAAGTCAAACTCTCTCTTCACAGATGACATGATACTTTATGTGGAAAACCGAAAAGACTCCACGCCCAAATTACTAGAACTCAAACAGCAATTCAACAAGGTGGCAGGATACAAAATCAATGCACAAAAATCAGTTGCTTTTCTATACACTAACAATGTAATTGTAGAAAGAGAAATTAAGGAATCAATTCCATTCACAATAGCGACAAAAACTGTAAGATACCTAGGACTAAACCTAACTAAAGAGGTAAAGGATCTATATTCTAGAGTTTTCTGTATACGTATTAAATGGCAATCATTAAGTGACCTATCACTTTAACATTGATATGATCTTCTAGACCGGTGTTCCTTAGCCTTAAGCCACCAGACTGAATACACAAACAAAAAACATCAGTGTTCCCCCCAAAGTCATGGTCTGAGTGTACCGGTTTCTCCTACACCACATTTATAGTTTTCAAGGTATAAATAATCTGTTTACAGCTTTCTTTAGTCATTCAAAAGACTTTCTAAGTCTCCAAGTCTAACAACAGATCTGTAAACAACTGCTATTCACCTAAACACATGTTTTGTTGTTGTCTGCGACCTTGAATCTTATTCTCTAAGACTGGCTCCTGAACAATGGAAGCAGAGCTCTCACAGATCTTTCCTGGAACTTGCTGTTCATATTTGCTTAAATTAAAAGTCTTTTAAACCAAGTGTTTCTTACAAAGCAATCCTTCATTTTAAAATAAGGGAGAAGTTCTGCGGAATTCTTTTTTTTTTTTTTTTGTTTGTTTGTTTGTTTTTTGTTTTTATTTTTTATTTCCAGCATAACAGTATTCATTATTTTTGCACCACACCCCGTGCTCCATGCAATCCGTGCCCTCTATAATACCCACCACCTGGTACCCCAACCTCCCACCCCCCGTCCCTTCAAAACCCTCAGATTGTTTTTCAGAGTCCATAGTCTCTCATGGTTCACCTTCCCTTCCAATTTCCCCCAACTCCCTTCTCCACTCTAAGTCCCCATGTCCTCCATGCAAAGGATGAATACCCAACTTTTGTAGCAACATGGACGGGACTGGAAGAGATTATGCTGAGTGAAATAAGTCAAGCAGAGAGAGTCAATTATCATATGGTTTCACTTATTTGTGGAGCATAACAAATAGCATGGAGTTCTGCGGAATTCTTAACTAATTATACAGCTTAAAGAGTTTAAATAAGATACGAGGAAATAGCCTCCCTTGACGGGTGACATTAGTGCACAATCCTTGACTTGTTTCTTAGTGTTACTCATTATAGCTCTTTTCTGTTCGATTTCAACAATTTTTCCCTTCTGTGAAAATATTAGTCTAGAACCAAATGTCTTGAGTTCAGTGACATACACTATAACAGAGAAGCAACCATTCTTGTTTAAACTGTGAGAACACTGTAAAGAGAAACTTCCCCTTTTAAAGCCAGCAAGATCAATTAATTATTTAAGCTCTAATATCATTAACATTGCAACATGCTTGCATAAAAAAGAACTAATGGGTTTCAGTTAGTAAACACTTCAAGATAAGTTGTAATCCTGTCAGTCAGCATGATCACGATATTTGCAAATTAATCTAGAATCTAAAAATACAAGACAATTAAGTAAAGTCCATATTTAGACTGGAGATGGTTTATGAAACTGTCATCAGTGTGGAAAAGCTTTGACTTTACAGAACTATATATGAAGAAAAAGCTGCCAAAAGCTTCATTTTGCACCAAGATAGCATTGTCAAGATTTCAGATCTCCTTGATGATTTCAAAGATAAGAATTACAGTGAACAAAAACCTCTAAAAGGCAAGTAAAACCCATAAACAGGCTGTTTTTTAAAATTTGGATTTGTTTTCCTTTTTCTTAAGTAGGCTCCATGTCCAGTGTGAAGCCCAGTGTGGGGCCTGAACTCAGGACCCTGGGATCCTGAGCTGAGATCAAGTGTCAGGAATCAGACCCTTAACCAACTGTGCCCACCAGGTACTCCTAAAAATGCTGTTTAGAACATCATGTATATTGCAATGTATTAGTGTCTACAATGTCTCAGTTTTGCATATAAACAAATAACAATAATTGGAAAGGTTTTATTTTTAAGTATTACCAACTCATCTTTATTATCATCCTCCAAAAATATACGTCTGTTAAGTACAATGTTAAGCCAAAGAAGGTATTTTTTAAAAGAAGAGTAACAGATTCAAAGTGCTTAAATTAATAACATATAGCACATGAATAAATATATAGTATTTCATGTATACTTAGAAATAACTACAACCATAGCCACAGACAGAGATTTTACACATTTTTTAAGGAGCTTAGTGGGACATTTGATCAACTAGAGTTTTGGAAGAGGTTTGTTTTCAGTAGCTTCTTTTGTTTTTCAATTTAAGGGTCTAGGAAGAACTTGTATTTTTTACCTTTAATAAGTAATTATCCAATTATCTTAAGGTTAGAAAATATCTAGCTAATTTATTTCCTTTTGCTCAGATTTACTAGGTTTTCTTTGTAACATGCTTTACACCTCTCAGTAGAATTCAAAGAATCAAAGAGTAATACCTTGTAAGACTTGAGATTTGAAACACATCAGCATGCCATGAGTGGTATACTGATGGCTCTGTCTAAATTTAAAGCCCCAAAGGATTTATATATGACCATAAGCTACACATCAATTAAGTGCCTGGGTTTAAATATGAGGTTTAACCTTTGATAATTTTTATAAAGTACATTCGAGTTAGCTTTAATTAATTGCACAGCCACTAACAAATCTACTCGATGTTGATTTACAGCTTTTCAGCTTTACAGTTTAGTTGCAAAGAAAATAAAATGAATGATAAATCAAGTTTGTGTTCCCCAAATGCAATTGCTATAATGGCTAGGATGTTCTATTTTTCTCATTATTATGTAAGCATATGCTTTTTCCTTCTTGATAAATTTAGTAGGTTGAATATACATCTTAATAAATCATATTGCTGACTCCTGAAATTATCCATTATCCAACCAGTTTCTTACCCTTTCAACTCTACCAATCAGCCAGACCTGCTCCTACTCTCATCTCTGACCTCCAACCACTTGAACTCATCTTAATCTATTAGAATATAAAATCTTTCTGGCTTACTTCCCTTCCAGGCCATCCTGGACTGATCTCATGGTTAATCATCTTAGTGACTTTTTCTCCATTTCTCTACATATACTTACTTTCCTCTACCTTCTGCTGTTGACCCCTCATGGGCAGTACCCTAGTGTCGACCAGTCCAACGTGTGTTTCTTTTTCCTAGGCATGGACTAGCTAGGAGGGAAAACCACAGCCCCTCTAGTGTAAGCCCTGAAGCAACCCAGCAGATTTTTGTATTTTCCAACCTCCTTTGTTAATTGCCTTCGTTATTCACAGAAGAGTTATTCCAAACTGTGAAAATTAGCTTTGCATCTCCAATCTACTTAATTCTCACTCTTAGCACACAATTTATTTTACTGACATAATAATGGTCATCAATATGGAATTTCTGAAATTCAAAGAACTTTCCAGCATGAGTGAAACTTAGCATATGAAATTAACACACGCTTGCATGTGCGCACGCGTGCACACGCGTGCGCGCGCACACACACACACACACACACACACACACACAAGTTTAGGGTAATTCCAGGATGAAACATAGACTATGAGAAAACCATCTGACAGTATTACAAATGCAGGAAACCACCTCACGGGAAGGGTAGAGGGAGGCACTGAGTTAAGTTACTTTAACAGTGAGTGGAGTCTGAAAGACTACAGGCAAGAGAAGGGAACTAAACTGTTCTACTTGATGAAACTTTCCCAAAGGAGCACATGTTAAAAGTTTTAATACTGCTAAAAAAAAAAAAAAAAAAAAAAAAAGTTTTGCTATTGCTCTACATCGCTGCTGAGAATGAATGATTAAATAAATGGATGATGGGTGGTAGGAGCTGTGTTTCTCACTGTGGGAGAGAGAGATTACAGATTAGACACAAGAGGAGGCTCTAAAGATCCATCTGGTAATGGAGTAGAGTTGCAGACGTGGGTATGAACTCACGTACATAGTAGCAGTAAGAGAAGCTGTGTGCAGTCAGAAAGAAAACCAGTAATATTGATAACTGACATCACCATCTTTATCTTCTCATTTCTGACGCCCTCATCAAGCCATCATAATCTGATTTCTAAGAACACTATTCTAATAAATATTTTGTTTCAGGAATCACCAATTATTTAATAATTACCAAACCCCTATATCCTATCTTTAGTACTAAATCTACTTGACCTCCCATCCTCATGTGGCAGCACTGATCATTCTTGTGTGTGTGTGTGTGTGTGTGTGTGTGTAAGTCCTGGTTTATCCCCCTTTAACAATTTTACTTCTCTTTCTTTTCTATAAATAAGAATGTTTCCAAGATTTCTTCAAGTAAACCCTTTTTTCCCTGAAAAATATCATTCCTTTATCTAGGTTCTAAAGTCATCTATTTTTTTTTAAGATTTTATTTATTTATTTAATTGACAGAGCGAGAGAGGGAACACAAGCAGGGGGAGTGAGAGAAGGAGAAGCAGGTATCCCACTAAGTGGAGAGCCTGATGTGGGGCTTGATCCCAGGACCGGTATCATGACCTGAGCAGAAGGCAGATGCTTAACGACTGAGTCAGCCACATACCCCAAGTCACCTATTTTATTATCATTCCCAACATAGGTGGGAAAAGTTCCTCTGGTGGGAGAGCATTTTCTGATTTCTTCAATCTGTAAGGAGACTTATTTTGCCTTTATAAGCAGATTTTCAAAGAAATTACTGAAATCAAAGTGTCTTAAATTATTTTTAAAAATTCATGCAAGTTTGTTGTAGTGTGATGATTTTAAAATAAGCAGAGTGGGAGGTGACATAATCAAGAGAGTGAATTAGGTTATTCCTTAATTGCATCCACCTCACCAGAAGTACAGCCACTTGTGAGCTGGCCACAGCTATCTAGAGACAAGACGATGTTGTAAAAATCCCAGAACTTAGAGGTGAAACCAGAGGAGCTCCTGGACCAGAGCCTGAGAAGGACCACATTGCAAGTGTAAGAAGCACAGTTTCACTTTGAACACATTGCTCCTCCCCCAGACCAGTACTGCACCACACCCAGAGGACCCCCTGGGACTACAGTTTCCCCAGTGGGAAAGAGTCAAGGTGAACATCCTAGAAAAATACAATTTACCAAGACTGAATCATGAAAAAATAGAAAATCTTAACCAACCAATCATGACTAAAGAGATTAATCAATAATCAAACTCTCACAAGAAAGAAAATCTAAGAACTGGGTGGTTTCGCTGGTGAATTTAACCAAACCCTTACAGAAGACTTAATGAAAATCCTTCTTTAACACTTAAAAAAAAAATTAAAAAAAGAAAAGGGAATAATTCCAAACACATTTTATGAAACCAGCATTATCTTGCTATCAAAGCCAAACAAAGAACAAGAAAGAAAATTACAAGCCAATATTCTCGATGAACAAGGATACAAAAAAAAAAAAAAAAGTCCCTGCATAATGGTATGGAAGGCCACTTCTTGACCTATGGGCACTGGAATTTGAGTGAAGAGGAAATGTACTTTTTGTTAGGCCACCAAGATTGGAGGGTGTGTTTATTTTAGCAGATAGCATTACTCACCCCAACCTACACCAAGTCTTTAGCACCTCAACGTTCTTAAATAGTAAGTGTTTAAATCCTCCAATCCTTCTACAGCACCATGACAGCTGGATTTCTAAAGCACATCCCATTTCCAAAAATATTTGGTGATTCACCACAGAATAATTTAATGATGCAATAATGTCCAAACTTTTTAGTATATTTCTAAGGTCTATAAAATGCCTCGCTTTTGTCTTTTTTGGTAGTCCTGCCGACTATTTAAGTCAACCTCCTCCTTACCCATTAAAACTCCATCGGTATGACTAATCCACATTCTGCAAATTGTGTATGTTCTCAGGTTTTCGTTTCCTTCTAGAATTATCCTTATTGCAGATTTCCTCCTGCAGAGGCACTGCTCATGTTTTCAGCCTCTCACATTATTTTTTCTTGTACCATTCCATTTTGTACTACCAGATTAAAACAAAATGAGTCCACATTTACACTTCTGTAGCACAATATTCATAGTATAATATAGCATTTATCATATTGATCATAAATTCATAAATCCTCCTCTGCAAGCTTTTGAACTGTTTTAAGTTCCTTTTTATTAATGCTCTATTTTCTAACCCAGTGGTGTCTAGAATAAACATATATTATTTTATTTTCAATTGGATGGAATTAATTTTCCTCTATTAATTTGAAAATTGTGATTTTTAAGATAAGAATATATTGAATTTAACTTTAACAATCGCATTTTAGGGCAAAAAACAATTACAAGATAATGAGACCAATAAGGTTGTTAGGGAGAAGATGGAAATTTACCCTATTAAGAAACAAACAAAACCACAAGCAGGCACTTCTGTATTAATAATGCCTAGTAAAAAGTATTTTTCTTATTCACTTATTAAAGCCAGCTCAAGAAATTCTGATGATGGCACTGTCAGCATAATCAGTCATTCTTCGTCTTCTGGTATCATGAAACAATGAAAAAAAAAACTTCATAAATTCAAAATTATCTTTCCTTCATTATTCCAAATAATACTGTTATCCTGTATTACAAAATTATTTTGGGCATTTTAAGTACATCCCAGAAAGAGTATGCAACAGCAATCCAAAAGCTACTTACAACTTTAATCAAATTAGTGCAGGAGAAATTTTATAGGTAAGCAAAGCCAAAGATGTGGATAAAAGTATATATCTATTTTTCAAAATGTATGCAAGCTTGAAACTTCAAAAGAATATATTTTTTTAAAAGTCAATAGATAAAGACCTATGTGTTCAGAATATTAAGCATCTTTGCTTTAATAAGCACAACTACTAGATTTTTTTTCTTTTCTCTAGTTTTTTTAAAATTTTTATTATTTTTTAATTTTTAATTTTTTTTTAATTTTATTTATTTGACAGAGAGATCACAAGCAGGCAGAGAGGCAGAGAGAGAGAGAGGGGGAAGCAGGCTCCCCGCTGAGCAGAGAGCCCAATGCGGGGCTCAATCCCAGGACCCTGAGACCATGACCTGAGCCAAAGGCAGCTATTTAACCCACTGAGCCACCCAGGTGCCCCTTTTTTTAATTTTTAAAAGATTTTATTTATTTATTTGACAGAGAGTGATACAGCCAGAGAGGGAACACAAGCAGGGGGAGTGGGAGAGGGAGAAACAGGCTCCCTGCCAAGTATGGAGTGCAATGTGGGGCTCCATCCCTGTATCCTGGGATCATGACCTGAGCTAAAGGCAGACACTTAATGACTGAGCCACCCAAGCGCCCCTCCAGTATTTTTTTTTCTTTTTGATAGTGGTATTGATTAGTAATGTCTTTTAAAACATCAGGAATGTCAAGAAAATTCTGTAAGCATGTGATAGAATCATGTAAGATAGTCCGGGCAAATACATTTCCTCTAAGAAGCTTATGCAGTATATCAAATAGGCTCAAATATCCATCTTCACTAATTAAATACCATAGTATATAAGATTTCCTTCAGTACTATGGAAACTCATGAAGATCACATAATAGCGCTTACCTCAACTCCAATCCTCCATCTATTCTACTTATTTTTATTAAATAAAAAGGCAATCTTGCACTTTATTACTAGCCTACCATAACAAATCTTTAAAAAAACAAAAAAAACGAAAATAAGAAACATTACAACAAAAAGCTCCATTATTTTGTGTCTCTCTACATCAGTTCCCAGTGGAGATATCATCCCAGAGCGTGGACTGACCATAGGCTCCCAGAATACCTCTGTGAAGCCGGGGTGGGACGTCTAAAGTATGTGAGTATAATAGCGCTGGTTAATGTGAGAAGAACAATTGGTAAATAAAATATTTTTCTACGTATTTTCAGGTACTCTTTGGATTACAGAAATAAAATAGATGGGCGCCTGGGTGGCTCAGTGGGTTAAGCCGCTGCCTTCAGCTCAGGTCATGATCTCAGGTCCTGGGATCGAGTCCCGCATCAGGATCTGCTCAGCAGGGAGCCTGCTTCCTCCTCTCTCTCTGCCTGCCTCTCTGCCTACTTGTGATCTCTGTCTGTCAAATAAATAAATAAAATCTTAAAAAAAAAAGAAATAAAATAGACAAAAATATAGGAGAGAAGAAATAATGATGATTTGGAAATCAATACAATAACAAGACTGACAACTTCAATATTGCAAAAAGATTCCAAGATGTTAGTGTACACGTTTCATAGATGAATCACTTTTAAGTGAATTGAAAAAGAAGCAATCTGTGTGTGCTTGTCGCAGTTCTAGATGGTTACCTTAATGATTGATATCTATTTTTCACTGTGGAGAGATTGGGAATCTACTGTGATGTTTGGATTCCGAGATTGATATAGAAGGAACTACAATGTTTCTCATAATTTCTTTGAGAAATGATTTTTTTAAATCTTTCAATCGTCTTCTAGATTTCATGTGCCATGTAAGAGTCAAGACAACTGTAGTGATTGTGAATCCTCTCCAAATACTCCAGGAAAAGAAAATGTCTCCTGTTTTTACTTTTATAGAATAAATCAAACTTCCTCAGAGCCCCCACTCATCAGTGTAAATAAGAGTGCGAATATCTCTGTGGAAACCTTTTGTCTCCCCAAAGACACACACAAAAATCTCCAATTATCTGGTTCCAGAAACCTAGGGGGGAAAAAAAATCTCTTCCTTTTGCATGGCTCGTAATGCTTCTACCATTGCTAATAACAAGAGGTGGTTTTCCCTTTGTAATAAGCTACATTTCCAAGTGGATTCAGAAATGGCTCTCACAAGAGCAACTCTCCACTTTAGACTTTTTGTTTGGTTACAACCATCCCCAGTGATATCCTCAAGGCACAGCACTGGTGTCTAGCCTTGTCAGGCAACCTGCGGCCAGTGCTTCAAGCATTTGTAATCTTGTAAACAATCCCTTTTGTAGTTTTCCATCAGTTGCAAAAACTCAAAAGCTACTATTCTCTTCCATTACTAGGTTATCTTATTTTCTATTTTTTCCCTCTCCGGGTATTTGTAGATCCTCCAGTCTTTACGTTCTTGAAGAGCCTCCCACACCCTGTTTAAGGCTGCTCATAAACATCAATCCCAATGCACATCCTGGCTAGAGCGTGTGCTTGGGTACCTGACAAACTTCTGTTGTCAGCCCTGAAACTCAAAGCCATCAGAAAGCACCTTTATACAGCAAAGAGAGCCAGGGGTCCAAACCACTAAATCTTAATGGTCTTATCTGTACATCTGGGTGGCAGTAGAAAAGATCTTCCTTCCATAGAGAAAACAAGACAGAAATTAAGATACTTGATAATTATTTTATCCAAATATTATGAGATCCAGAGGATGTATACCAGGACAAATGAAACAGGCATCATGCAGACAATATAACTTCTATTTCTCTTTGTTTTCTTCAGTTTTAATTCAATATATTCCTTATTGATAAAAACTTGAGTTATCACAAATCAGTTAGATTGGGCTTTTGATATTGTTGGTATCCCATTTCTCTGAATTGACATATAAACTTTTATTACATGTCAATGGAATGTTTACTTGTTAAATTAAACTATTAGAGAGTATTCCAGTTTTGAGGCAAATCATCAGAGGTCATTCTAGAGTTGTTTGCATAAGCTAACCAACAGCACAGGTGTTCTACCCTCGGAAGGGAGAAAATCATAGATTATAGGAATGTTTCTTTGTTCTCCTTTTGCTTTTCTTCCTCCCCTTTCAGTTTTCTTCCTTATTATCTCCTTCTTCTCCTCCTTCTCAAGTTAATTTTTTTTTAATTCTTTCTTATTTTTTAAAAAGATTTTATTTATTTATTTGACAAAGAGAGAGATCACAAGTAGACAGAGAGGCAGGCAGAGAGAGAGAGAGAGGAGGAAGCAGGCTCCCTGCTGAGCAGAGAGCCCGATGCGGGACTCGATTTCAGGACCTGAAATCATGACCTGAGCCAAAGGCTGCGGCTTAACCCACTGAGCCACCCAGGCGCCCCTCAAATTAATTTTATTGACCACCCCAAACAAGCTAGATTATCTGAGTGAAAAGACTGTAAGAAAGACATGGCAGCCAGCAACACATCCCTTAAACACATGGGTAAAAATGCAGTTCAACACTGAGGAAAGAATAGCTATTGTGTACCATGATAAATCCAACTGGAGCTTCAAATGTAACTCATTTCTAGTAAAGGAAGACACACACACATACCTTGAAAAGCAATTATTTTTATACTAAAGGAAAAATTTTAATGATAAATAATCTAAAATAATGTAAAGGACAAAGAAGAACGTGAGAGCAGCTCTCAGTTCTCCTGCCCCTGTACTCTGATATTAACAGGAATGTATGAGTGATGCTTCAGAAATACCGATGAAAAGAATTCCTGTAAGATTTAATGTTAGAATTTTATGAGTGACATTCAATTGCATTAGAACACGAGAATGAATAGCATCGCTTTTTAATAGGCACAAAGTCTAGATGCATAGAGAAGATGGGCGTAGAAAAACCATATAGGGGGTTTAAAAATACATAGGCAAAAAAAAAAATACATACAACAAAATATGGGAGCAAAAGATAAAGGTAAGCTAAATAACATTAGAACATTGGCATTTGGTCGGTAATGATCAATGGCCTAGATTCACATTTGGCAATCTACCTTATAGGAATAATGCAAAATAAGGAAAAATACTTTAATGCAACATTCCTATTACTGAAGACATTCCTGACCTCAACTCCCACTCCAATAAGAGCAATGAAATTGTTGTTATAAGTCAGAATCAACTCCAATGGCACTTTGGGACCATAATATTAAAGGGTACTAAAGTCAAAGTAGTGAGAGAAAATTATTAAAGCTCTGATTTCTACATCATGCTTTCTCAATGAATTCTTTCATACTGGCTTTTGAAATATTTGGAATATCATGTTCCATTTTTTTTATTAAAAATGTCTAAGTTGAATGAATAAAATTAGTTATATTCTAAGATTTAGGAAGAAACCCTCTTAGTTCTCTTAATATGCTCTTAATATATTTTCTTTCATCTTAATTTTCTTCATTTTTATTCCTCCTCTCCTCCATGAGGGTTAAATTAAGGCATGGATCTTGAAGAAAATGGCTAAATAATACTTGCAAATACATATACAAGTATAAACATTCATTGAAAATGTGAACAGTAGTTAAAATCCAGAAGTCTAGAAGAGTTAACAAGGTTTCTGGGAAATATATCTATCCTGAAATTATCAGTGTAGCTTTATGAGCCAGATTTAGCCGTGTCTCTTAAACAATAATTAAAATACATTTTTTCACATAGTGATAGCTACAATGGGAACTCAGTGAACCTGTAGCATCCCTGAACCCAAGCCATCTTGCCTTGGGATCTTTTCAATAATTGAACTTCACACACAGGAAGAGAGATTATCCCTTATTTCAAAATATATTGTCTAGCAAACATGACACTGTAAGTTTCAAGAGCATGTTTTACTGACTGTTAACTCCTGTATAAGCCAAGTCTGCCAGAAAACAGAGCTCTAGTCCTGTTAGGCTGAAGGTGATTGACAGTGGCTGTGACCACATCAGTTTCAATGGCCATGGGCTTCTGCAACAATATGTAACAGCCTGGTTGATTTGTTGACTCGCCTATGTCATTCCTTGGGGATTCCCAGAAACACTAAACAGAGGGAGCTGTACAAAGGTCTATAATTTTTCAGGAGAGCTGAGCTTTAATTCTTAAATCGTAGTGTGCATTCTGCCCCCCTCCCTCTCCGCACTCCCTCTGCCTCTCCTGAGACATTTTTAGCGAGTAGTATTCTAAAGGTGATACGAAGATGTTCACTACAATGCTTTTAAAAATTGTTGATTTCCAACTAGAGGGTTTTATGCTGAGCGAAATAAGTCAGTCAGAGAAAGACAATTATCATATGATCTCACTGATATGAGGAATTTGAGAAACAAGACAAAGGATCATAGGGGAAGGGAGGAGAAAATGAAAAAAAGATGAAACCAGAGAGGGAGACAAACCGTAAGAGACCCTTAATTTAAGGAAAAAAACTGGGTTTGCTGGAGGGAAAAGGGGTGGCACAGTTGGGGCAGCTTGGTGATGGACATTGAGGAGGGTATGTGCTATGGTAAAAAAAATAAAGATTAATTAATTAATTAAAAAATTATTGATTTACATTGGTATAGTATTTGATTATAAACACTATTGATTAATATAAAAGATATGTGAGGAGTTAATACTTTAATAGAAAATGAACTTAAACGTCCAGGAATAGGTAAGTGAAAAATTCACTCAACGAAGTAGTGTATAGTGATTAAAATGCTGATTATGAAAACATTAGGACAAAATGTAACATTATGTGAAAAAAGCAAGAAGTAAAATTGTAGAGCATGGTTTCAATTATGTGCAAAATCACAGAAAATAGACTTGATAGAAACATACCAAAACATCTTAGGGTGGTAGACTAATGTTTGATTTATTTTTCTTCTCTATTTTTCAAATTATCTGGTTTTATGTATTTATTCTTTGAACAGTCAAATAGTTGGCTGGGGAGCACAGTCCTTAAACTGAAGAAATTAAGAAACATTTGGTAAGTTCACAGTCATGAATAGCTACGGTTTGTATAGCATCAAAATCCACTATTGGTATGCAGTGTGAGATGTGGTAATCTCTGCAACAGCGGGTTTAACCTCACAGGTCACAAGCCCATGTGTTCACTTGTAGGAAACTTATTCTCATATTTGGAGTATTTTTGTCATTTTATCTTTATTATTACTGATTCCAGTCTCACCTGGCCTATCCTTACATTCATCACTCAAGGTCCACGGAAAATCTTAGGAAAAAAATTAAAATGCCTGATCTTTGCAAAATCTGTAACATCATAAAATATTAGAATTGTGATTCCTGAAATTCTCAAGGGGTAATGTCACCAAGACTGATGAAGGAGACCCTGGCAAGGTCGGTCCCCCTAGAGATCAATAATCAGCTATCCACAGATGAAGACAGTTCTAGGAGAGCTCAGGAGTCTGTTTGAGAAGCTTCAGCAACACCGTGGCAGAAGAAATTAGAGAATAATTCCGCAGAAAAGGGAAGGAAGAACAGTTCTATTCTGCCTACATTATTCCATGCTCCACACTGGCACTGCTTGGCACCAAGAGGGAACTCCTTAGCTAGAAAGAGTTTCCTTCACTGGTTTGAACAAGCAGCTAGCCCAGCCTTTTGGGACACTATGCAAAGGGTAGAGACCTGCAAAAGCTAGACTTACAGACATGGCTGAGAACAAGGAAGTAGACGTAGAGTACAGGCTACTAGTACCAGCCCTTCAGTGAAAGTGACCCCAATTCCCAGTGACCTGCTCTGCAGAAAACCCCAGCAGCTCTCATCACAGAAAAAAGCAAAGGCCCGCAAGCTACTAAAGACCCTCTGCAGATTTCACCCTTCAGGTTTTCACATTCACAGATGCCAGTCACCTGAGTCCCTCACTGTTCCCTCCTTTGTCCCTCTTGGTCATGCCCCACTGGAGCCCAGGGTCCTCACTAGACAGTCAGCTCCAATCTCTGCAGCTACTTGAGTGCAAGCTACCAACCTAGACCCTCACAACAACCCCCATCGCCATTTGTGTGCTCAGGACTAGCCCCTCCAACAGGCACCTGCACCCCACTGTCTTTACTCCCATCACTGGTTTCCATGCCATGCCCACACCCGTGGTGAGACTCTGTAGCCACAAGAGTGTGCTTTGATGGCAAGCACCCAGGAAGTTGCTTATGGGCTCAGATCTGACCCTGTCTCCTGTTAACCAGCCTATACCCCTGGAATCACCAGCAGCTTGCCTCCTCCAGTAGACCCCCTGGCTTACGCTGCTGTGCACCCATGGTGCCTCAGGTGTGCATTTACAATTCATATAGCTGATAAGAACTTAAGATCCAAAATACATAAGGAATTCATATGACTTAATAGCAAAAAAGAAAAAAAAAGGTAAGAAAACCACCAAGTAATCTAATTAAAAATGAGCAAAGAGGGGTGCCTGGGTGGCTCAGTGGGTTAAAGCCTCTGCCTTCAGCTCACATCATGATCTCAGGGTCCTGGGATCGAGCCCCACATCGGGCTCTCTGCTGAGCGGGGAGCCTGCTTCCCCCTCTCTCTGCCTGCCTCTCTGCCTGCTTGTGATCTCTGTCTGTCAAATAAATAACTAAAATCTTAAATAAAAATAAAAATAAAAATGGGCAAAGAATATGAAGAGACATTTTCCCAAAGATATACAATGGCTGACAGGTACCTGAAAGGTGCTCAACTTCACTAATCACCAGTGAAATCCAAATAAAAATCACAATGATATATCACTTAAAACCTTTTAGAATTCTTATTATCAAAAAGACAAGAGACCACAAATGCTGATAAAGCCATGGAGAAAAAGGAAGCTTAGTACAGTATTGGAGGGGATATATATTGGTAAAGCCACTATAGAAAACAGTATGGAGTTTCCTCAAAAAGTTAAAAATAGAACTAACCTACAGTCTAGTCATTGTACTACTGGATATTTACCCCAGAAATTACAAAAACACTAATTCAAAGGGTTCCATGCGCCCTTACATTTATAGCATTATCTACAGTAGCCAAATTATTGAAGCACTCCAAGTGTCCACAGATAGATGAATGGGTAAAGAAGATGCGGTGTATATATACTATGGGATATTATTATTATTCAGACTTAAAAAGAATGAAATCCTGCCATTTGCAATGACCTGGATGGAGCTAGAGAGTATCATGCTAAGCAAAATAAGTCAGTCAGAGAAAGACAAAAGACGTATGATTTCACTCAAACGTGGAATTTAAGAAACAAAAGAAGTGAGCAAGGGAAGGAAAACAGAGGGAGAGAGGTTACAAACTGAGAAACGGACTCTTCCCTATAGAGAACAAATTGGTGGTTACGAGAGGGGAGGTGAGTGGGGAGTGGGTGAATTAAGTGATGGGCATTAAGAGTACACTTATCATGATAAGCGCTGAGTGATGTATGGAATGGCTGAATCACCATATTGTACACCTGAAACTAATATAATACTGTATGTTAACAATACTGGAATTAAGTTTTAAACTTAGTTAAAAAGAAGAAGAAGAAGAAGAAGAAGAAGAAGAAGAAGAAGGAGAAGGAGAGGGAGAGGGAGGGGGAGGGGGAGGGGGAGGGGGAGGGGGAGGAGAAGAAGAAGAAGAAGAAGAAGGAGAAGGAGAAGGAGAAGGAGAAGGAGAAGGAGGGGGAGGGGGAGGGGGAGGGGGAGGAGAAGAAGAAGAAGAAGAAGAAGAAGAAGAAGAAGAAGAAGAAGAAGAAGGAGAGGGAGGGGGAGGGGGGAGGGGGAGGGGGAGGGGGAGGGGGAGGGGGAGGGGGAGGAGGAGGAAGAAAAAAAAGAGATAACCAATGCTGGTGAAGATGTGGGGAAAAGAGTCTAGTGTATTATCAAAAAGAACATTTACTGATAAAGACACTATGGAAAATAGCATGGAGGTTTCTCAAAAAATTAAAAATAGAAGTATCAAATGCTTCAGCAATCCTAGCTCTGAGAGGAAATGAAATTATGATCTTATAGAGATGTCTGCACCCCCATGTTCATTACAGCATAATTCACAACAGTCAAAACTTAGAAACAACTGAGTTTCAGTCAACAGATGAACAGATAAAGATATGGTGTATGTCTATAATGGAATATTATTTAGACATAAAAAAGAAGGAAACCCTGCCATTTGTGACATGGCTAAACCTTGAGGGCATTACAGTTAGTGAAATAAATTAGGAAGAGAAACACTATCTGATCTCACTTATATGTGGAATCTAAAAACGTCAAAGTCATAGAAACAGAGAACAGATTGATGGTTTTGCAGCACGGGGGTAGAGTAAATGTAGAGACGTTAGTTAAAGAATATAGACTCTTGGTTGTAAGATGAGTAATTTCCGGAGACCTAATGTAGCCTGTGGTGACTCTAGTGAACCATATCATGTTGTACACTTGAGAATTGCTATGAGAATGGATCTTTGCTCTTCTTACCATGACAAATCTTTTTAAGAATTTTAATTATGCAAGGTAAAGGATATGTTAAGTAACCTTATTGTAGTAAACATTTCACTAACTCTGTATGTACCAAATCATCACATTGCGTACCTTAAACTCACACATTGTTATATGTCAATTATATCTCAGTAAAGCTGGGGGAAGAACTGTGATCCATGACAGCGTTAAGGATTTTCATGCAATGACAATATAGTAATATGGGATATAGATCAAATATGTAAATTCAATCCTGTTTCATGTTGCATGAAACACATGTGGACAGGGTCCACAGTGGATATTATGCAAAGCCATGTGATCGTGGAATTTGTAAAAACTGCATATCAAAAAATCTTTAAATGTTTCTGGAAGATCATACAAAGATTATTTAAAATATTGTGTATGTTTACAAACTAGAATGGAATGAGAATCTGGACTAGAGGTGACAAAAGTGGTTGGGAACCAATAAAAGGCCAGTACACTTCTTTTCTCCATAGTCTTCTAAGCCTAAAAAGAGTCTTCATCTGCTTTGTCAAAGAAAACATACGCTGGATACATTCCCTTCCCTGTCTCTCTGAGAAGTTCTTTTCTGGCATCTGCATTTTATTCAAAGTGACTGGGCAAAGGTGGAAAAGGAGTGCATTTTAAGGGCATACCACATCAAACAGAAATGAAGTTGTTTGTTTCTTTAAAATTGGAAAAGTAGGCCTGCTAATAGAAGTCAGATTCAAATATCATAAGGCTAAGCATTACCTTTCTTCTAAAGAATAATTCTGTTCTCTAGAAAGAAGCCTAAAAAAACAGAAAATCACTTGCTACAAATCTTGGGATACAAATTAATCAAAGCCTTATCACCAACAAAGAGAAACAGTATAGGTAGCTTCATTAATGACCTTTTATTTTTTTTAAGTGATCCCAACCAGGCTAATGGTATGAGCTGTACCAGTGGTTCATAACACTGACAGCACATTCAATCATTCCTAGAGATTTTAGTTTACAAAGTCTGGTGCAGGGGTTGGGCTTAAAGAAAAGTCTCTAGATGATTTTAATAATCAATGAAGGTTGAACGTACGGGCTTCATTAATAATGTAGGGCTTCATTAATAATAATGTTAAGAATAATATTGAATATTTGTGCCTTGAATCCACACTGTAAAAGATCTGTGGTGTGTCTCGTATACATTCAGCAGTATTTTCTAGTACCTATTAGGAGCTGATTTATTTTATAATATATTTATTTCATGATTTTTTAAAAGTAATCACACCGATGAAGTCACATTTATTCTGAGCCATCACAGTGCCAGTTTGTTCTTAAAAGAGCCTTTGGCAGGCATTATAATCACCATATTGTAATCATGTAACTTGCCCAAGGTCACCATGAGAAGTCTGGTGGTCTGTAGAACATGGTGGAACAACTTGAAACCAACATTTGTACTAAGAAGCCATCTATACCTTACATCAGAAATCAACCAGTCAAAGCAATATTGGACATCTGCATTTCATTGTCCATAACTCTGTGTGCTCGTGTCTGAATTCATGTCCTATTTCCACAACCCTGCTTTTCCTCCTGAATTCACTCTATTCCATTATGACATTCACACCCATCAACACATCTTAACTAAGCATAAAAAAATGGGCAGAAGATATGAATAGACACTTCTCCAATGAAGACATACAATGGCTATCAGACACATGAAAAAATGTTCATCATCACTAGCCATTAGGGAGATTCAAATTAAAACCACATTGAGATACCACCTTACACCAGTTAGAATGGCCAAAATTAGCAAGACAGGAAACAATATGTGTTGGAGGGGATGTGGAGAAAGGGGAACCCTCTTACACTGTTGGTGGGAATGCAAGTTGGTGCAGCCACTTTGGAGAACAGTGTAGAGATTCCTCAAGAAATTAAAAATAGAGCTTCCCTATGACCTTGCAATTGCACTACTGGGTATTTACCCCAAAGACACAGATGTAGTGAAAAGAAGGGCCATACATACCCCAATGTTTATAGCAGCAATGGCCACAGTCGCCAAACTGTGGAAAGAACCGAGATGCCCTTCAACGGATGAATGGATAAGGAAGATGTGGTCCATATACACTATGGAGTAGTATGCCTCCATCAGAAATGATGAATACCCAACTTTTGTAGCAACATGGATGGGACTGGAAGAGATTATACTGAGTGAAATAAGTCAAGCAGAGAGAGTCAATTATCATATGGTTTCACTTATTTGTGGAGCATAACAAATAGCATGGAGGACAAGGGGAGTTAGAAAGGAGAAGGGAGTTGAGGGAAATTGGAAGGGGAGGTGAACCATGAGAGACTATGGACTCTGAAAAACAATCTGAGGGTATTGAAGGGGCGGGGGGTGGGAGGTTGGGGGAACCAGGTGGTGGGTATTGGAGAGGGCACGGATTGCATGGAGCACTGGGGGTGGTGCAAAAACAATGAATACTGTTACACTGAAAATAAATTTTAAAAAATTTTTAAAAAAAGAACCTTAGAACCATATTTGGCTTTCTTACCTTCCTTACCACCTCTCTCCTAACATCAGATAAAATATCAGAACCTGTCCATTGTAACTAACAAATATATCTTGATTATCAATGGCCCTTAGTCATCAATGTCTGCCTCCATTCCAGCCCCCGGCCATCGAGCTCCAAGACCCAAGCCTCCCTCACTCCCCACATCACAATTTATTGTATTTCTTTGGTATGACTCATAGGATTATGGAAACTAAAGAGTATATATATATGTGTGTATATACACACATATATATATATATACACATACATACACTAGGCTTAGAATGGGTCCATTTGAAGCTCTTCATAAATGTTAGCTATTATTATTACTTTTTAAAGATTTTATTTATTTATTTGACAGAGATCACAAGCAGGCAGAGAGGCAGGCAGAGAGAGAGAAGGGGAAGCAGGTTCCCCACTGAGCAGAGAACCCGATGCGGGGCTCGATCCCAGAACCCTGAGATCATG
Organism: Mustela erminea; assembly: GCF_009829155.1. Taxonomy (NCBI): domain Eukaryota; kingdom Metazoa; phylum Chordata; class Mammalia; order Carnivora; family Mustelidae; genus Mustela; species Mustela erminea. The sequence goes on from NC_045631.1 coordinate 33,612,154, forward strand.
ACGTAAGCTGGATTAGACCCAGTCTAATCTATCAATATAGTTCTATAATACGAAGCCCATGCTGCCCCAGTGTATAAGCCTGGATTCCTTCTCCGAACCTGTTTCTGGCCCACCCCTTTTCATTCTCTGTCTGTATTTAGGTCAAGACAACATTTCCTCTCCTCTCTTATCTCTAAGTGGTCTTCTATATCCATTACCTTATATTTGGAAATTCAGAGGTGATTTCAGTGGAGCCTGCTTTCTCTCTTTATGCCTCCATTCTTACCCCAGATTACTTTCACTCCACCTTACAATGAGAGTGGGAAATTCCCATGTCAATTGATTTTTACATGCGGCTGTAGAAAAAGTAGGGACCTTCAGCAGCAGCATCATTATCACCATCAAAATAAGTTAGTATGCGTTCAGCATCTAAGTGTCCAACAAAGTCCTTGGCACTAGATGAGAAATCCCTTATTTAATGTTTACAGGAATATTAAATGCAGGCGGGGCTATTACTGGCTCGACTTAGAGTCAGAGGCTGAAGCTCAACAAGGTCAATTTGCCTAAAGCCACAGATCTAAGATGCCAGGAAGAATGTGCGCCAGCAAAGAAGTAGGAAATAATGCCAGGACCAATGGGAAGTTGAAGAGCACCATCTCTAGAAAGCAGCAGTCACAGACGCAAGTGAGCGTGACGAGTGCAGGAAATACTTTTACTTTAGTCTCACCATAGATGTGACTTGTGGCCTTCAGTGATGCAGAGATAAAGTGAGTAGTGGAATTAAGGCTGAATTGGAGAGTGCATATTCCACCTGAGCAAGACTCCAGGAACTCAATTTTACCCTAAAAAAAGCAGTATTCAGAGCAGCAACATCTAATTTTTCAAAAGCAAGCCAGAAGTTCAGATATTCTGTGAAATCCACAAATTTAAAAATAGAGGCAACCGGTTCAAAGATTCAAAAACAGTGTGAGGATAAAAATTACAGGAATTTATAAAATACAAACATGGGTTGGTCTAATGTTCAGAGAAAAAGAGAGGTGACATGAGTCCTCTTTCGGTCGATGTGAATTCCTGAATCATAATTTGGAGTTAATTTTGTTTATTAGTGGGAGTTACTTGAGTTGTTCGTTGTTGTTTATTTGATGGTTTGTTTCTTGCTCTATAATGGAAGAAATAGGAAAGGGACACATTCAAAAGAGACTGAGATGATAATGTTTTCAGAATTGGGGCATCCACTGGAGTAAGGATCAGACGGTAGTACTCAGTGACAAGGAATTCCAGCCTTCATTCTCTCATGCATTCATTCAACAAACAACTACCTTCGTAGAGCAACTGCTACCTTCTGTGCAACAAGAGGATAATTTAGGCTTCATCCCTGTCCTCAAGGTTTTAAGGTCTAATAACTGAACTCTGTAAATATGATCTGTACTTTCATAACGTGTTCTTGTCAGGAGTCCTCTAATTTGTTCCCAAAGCAAGATCATCTTCACTTAATTCACAAAAAGGTATGATTGTATCCAATAGGTCATCTACCCTCCCCATCTACTTAGACAGGACTAGGCACACATGGACACTTGGTAAACCTCTGCTCAATAATTTTGAGCCTCATTGTTTTCAGGAGACTTGGCTTTGCAATCTGAAGCTTCCCAAAGATATAAAAGGAATTGTGATATGGTTCAAAAAGCTTCAACACGGAGTTTGTTAGCTTTGGATTTTAAGTAAAGTCTCTCTAACTCTGAAATTAGGCTACTCATCTATGAAATGAGTAGATTAATGCCTGCCTTGTGGGTTTGGGGCTAGTTAGCAAAAATCCTTATAAATAACAAGTTGATGAACTACTATAAGCTAAGGGAAAAAGTAACTTTTATTGTCACCGTCATCTTCATCATTATCAACATCCTCATGGGCTCATGATCTACCAGAAAAACAGTAAACACACTCAAAATAGAATTGGAAGCACAGAAAACTGCATTTAAATTTCAAATATACACTGTTTATAGTGCAAAGTGCCAACATTCAGAAGGGAAATCAAGATTAGGCAGAGACCTTTCAAAGGGGGTTTGTGAAGCTATTGCTGACATTACTTAATACTCTGAAGGTGAACGGCACAGAATGGGTCTCTGTTAGTTTTATACCTATGTACCCTTAATACATCTGACTGTTCCCCTAGATGCCTGATGTAAGGCTCCAATCACAGACAAGCCCCCCCGCCTTTTTTTTTTTAGAAAATTTTCAACTTAAAAATTTTTTTTTGGCTAAACAGGTACTTACTTTGTGAGCCTGGGGATGGGTAGTGTTTGATCTGGAGCATATCTCAAGAGGTAATCTCAGTACTAACTTGCTTCTCTCATTGACTAGACATTAGGTACTTTAGATGTCAGTATGGAAATTGACCCTTTGGACAAGGACTTGTAACCGTCAGTGAAGAAAGTTAGTCAAAAATAAATGAACTTAAAAACATTTTGGGGGCATCTGGGTGGCTCAGTGGGTTGGGCCTCTGCCTTCAGCTCAGGTCATGATCTCAGGGTCCTAGGATCGAGCCCCGCATTGGGCTCTTTGCTCGGTGAGGAGCCTGCTTCTCCCTCTCTCTCTGCCTGCCTCTCTGCCTACTTGTGATCTCTCTCTCTCTCTGTAAATAAATAAATAAAATCTTAAAAAAATTTTTTTGAATGAAGCTTATTAATAGGGGGTTAAAAAGTTGTGCTCAATTGGGCAAAGCAAAATAAATGGAAATGTTATATCCTTCCAGAAAACATTTGTCAGGCATGCAGATTTGGAAATATAACCAATAGGATAAAAATGGAAGAGATTTCCAAAGAGCTGCCTGTGGTTGCTTATTGTTCTTATACAAATTCAGAGGCAGCAGAACACAGTTTTTAATTGATCCTACCTTTTAAAAAATTCTCATTTAAAGGTGGGCAATTTGCCAACTTTTTTTTTCTTTTCAATTTGTCAAATTTTAATGTATAGATGGACCGAGCTTAGCAAGTGGTCTATATGCAAATGCATTCAGATACAGAGTACATACTTTTATTTTTAGGTTTTTAAAAAGTTGATTGAGTGGGTCACCCAGAGATGTGCTATTAAAATAAGAAAAATATATTTTCATTATTAAAAGAGAACTAAGTACACAGTGGTATATATGAAGGGAAAGTAAAGGAAGAGATGCTGAATTGTGCTTGCTAGATTTTTTTCAATTCATCAGTGTATGGGAAATTCAAGAATTAATGGTAGAGAGGAATATTAGGACAATCATCTCTTTGTCTGTTTACATACATACTGGTGAGAATGGTTTACAAACTTAGGTAGACCTAATCAGGTAATACTGCCACTTGAAATTTTTGTCCATCAAACAGTGGCACAAAAGTGCATGTTGAATTCAGCCATTACCCATGTATTTTGTGAAATGTATATGGAAGAAAGAAGCTTTCAGAATTGTTAAGCCACTTATTTTATGAGAAAGAATGTGTCTTAGTACATATTTACCTTTCAGGATAGACTACAGTAAGTCAAAGTGATGAAAAGAAACAAGGCTCTATAAAACGCATTAAGGGGGGATCAATTCTCTGCCAGAACATCATGGATGCTGGGTAGTTCACTATGTCAATAAAAACGTAACCACGTCTCGAAGGATTTTCTATTGTTATAGTGGTCTACAAATCTATGTGAAGGGCTTAGATGAAGACAAAACATGCCTGCTGTTGCTCCTGTGTTACCAATCTCTGAGCTCTGCAAACCACGTTTACTTAAACTACTACAAAACAAGAGGCAGGGTTGGGTGTAAATTTCATTTCTACAAGTGTGCTTTCTCAGCTGTTTTGACCCTGAGATGTCCATCATGCCAGCGGGTCACACATTTGAGAGAATAAGGACTTTCCGGTTCCAGGATGCCTACTCTTTAAATCTTCATCTTATTTTACTCTTCACCCTTTTTTTTTTTTTTTTTTATTGCCGGGACAAATTCAGGTTCCATGGCTAGAACGGATTTCATGGCACCTGAAGAGAGGAAAATGTTTTTATGAGAAGATGTCACTTTGATTCTTCCTCAGTGTGAGCTGGGAAAATGAGACTTGTTTGAATCCATGTTGGAATAGCCTAAGGGAAAAACAAAAACAAAAACAAAATACAACAGTACTGGGAAGAAGCCGTTTTGGGTTTGTACCAAGAGCTAAATTTTTTGCTGCCAAGCTGAAAAAAGGAAAAGTCCCTGAATACACTGACAGTGAATGACAGAAAATAGAAGGAAGCACCATTAAAGGATCAGGCATGTAGTCAAGAGAATTAAGTTTAAGTCACCACCATTAGGGACTTAATGTGTAAAGCATGTCAGGTAAATTATGATAACTAAGAACCTCATTTTATTTCCCGTCTGTAAAAATGAGCTGCAATGGCTGTTCAGTACATCTCAGGTTTGTGGAGAGTATTAATAAAAAGATGTTTTAAAATGGATTTATTATTGCTGGACGTCAAAGACTACCTTGTTACAATTCCAGGTCAGGATAAAATACCTTCGCAAATTCTGTGGGATGAAAAAAAAAATTACCACTAATTGAAATATTGAAATTATAATGGTTCTGGTGAATGTTAATCTCTGAAAAATCTGATGATTGCTCTCTGAGTTCTCTCCCTCTCCCGCTTTCCCCCTCCTTTGCTCCTTCCTCTCTCTTGTTTCTCTTTGTTTGGAAGATCATTTTGCTAGGGTCTTGATTCATCAGATTCGGGGGAAAGTGAGAATAGAACAGAGCGAAGAAGTTTGAGCTTTAACCATTTATGACATGCTAGGACATAAGTCAGGTAATCACATACATAATCTCATTTAAATTTTTTAAAAAAGATCTTATTGATTTATTTTATTTGAGGGAGGAGGGAAGGGCAGACAGAGAAGGAAAAAGAACATTTTTTTTTGAGATTTTATTTATTTATTTGAGAGAGAAACAGTATGAACAGAGAGAGGGACAGAGAGAAAGAGGGAACAGCAGACTCCCCACTGCCCATGGGACTGGATCTCATGACCCTGAGAACATGACCCGAGCCAAACCAAGAGTCAGATGTTCAACTGACTGAGTCACCCAGGTGCCCCATCATCTCATTTAATTTTTCAAAGCGACCCATGTACTAGATACGAGTCATTATCAGTTCAATTTTCCTGATGAGCAAGCTGAAGCTTAAAGAGGTTATGTAATTCACTCAAAGTTACACAGTTGATGTATGATTGATGCGTGAACCAAATCTGAGTCTATGTGATTCCAGAAACAAAGTCTTTGATCATTGTAGTGTGTGCACATTAATGATCCTGTTCATGGCAGCCGCAAAGCATTGACTTGTTGACAGTTGTGTGTACCTGATGACTGATTTAAGCAAGTTACAAGCTAGCTACAGGACAGTCGCATATTAAAAAATATATATACATGTATATGCAATACTGCCTAGAGAATGGTGAACTAATTTATTATTGCTGTGTTTTAACTACCTCCTGTCCCTGATCTACTTTAAAAATGATTTATGAACAAAAACAAGGTAATTAATGTAATCTGAGTAATTGACGATAGATGTTATTCCAGATCTCTTTACCCACAATTAAAAGCTGATAAAATTTTACTGGTTTTTGCCTTCCTCAAATGAGTATGTGAGTAAAACCAGGATATCATGTAGATTGATAAATCCAGATTTTGTAATAGGATCTTACTCTTTAAAAATACATACATATTTATTAAAGACATAAATTTTACTACAGCTATATATATCTAGCTATATATCTATATATAATCCTATTTTATTTTAATATTTAATTGGGCTATGAGATACACAGCATGAAGAAAACTCTGAACTTCACTTTATGCTATTTTGAAGTTACTAACCATTAGGCTAGGTGCTGGTATACAGGGCAAAATAGAACAAGTCAGTATACCATACACCATCACTTTTGAAATGAAGTGATACAATATTTATGAGATTAAAATTTCAGTTGTTAAATACTGCAGTAAAGTAAAAATGAACATATATTGATGAGTTAACCAATACAGAGATTAATAGGCAATATTTCTCAAAGGTAAAGATTTGAAACTTGAAATTTATTACTGTAAGTTTAAACACATCGTCCAAATAATTCTGTTGAAATAAAAATTTCATTTGGTTTCCTTGATACATTTATTACAGCATCTATTTAAACTGGAACAAATGATAAAAAAGAATACCAGAGGGGCGCCTGGGTGGCTCAGTGGGTTAAAGCCGCTGCCTTCAGCTCAGGTCATGATCCCAGGGTTCTGGGATCGAGCCCCGCATCGGGCTCTCTGCTCAGTGGGGTGCCTGCTTCCTCCTCTCTCTCTGCCTGCCTCTCTGCCTACTTGTGATCTCTGTCTGTCAAATAAATAAATAAAATTAAAAAAAAAAAAAAAGAATACCAGAAAAAGTGTGATTTTTAAAAATCTTAAAAGTACAGGGGTACCTGGGTGACTCAGTTGGCTAAGCATCTGACTTCTGCTCAGGACCTGATCCTGGGGTCCTCAAATGGAGCCCCATGTCCTGCTCCCTGCTCAGTGGGGAGTCTGCTTCTCCTTCTCCCTATGCCTGCCACTCCCCCTGCTCATGCTCTCTCTGGCATGCACTCTCAAATAAATAAATAAAAATATTTTTTAAAAAATCTTAAAAGTGAAAAAATAGTACAGTTGCTTAAATGTTGAAATAGACACTGTAATATATAAAAAGTTAATTTTCCTTTTTCTTCCCACCACTAACCAGAGAACTGGTTCTCTGGAGAGGTGTTAACAATTTAATGTTTATACCTCTTAAGTTTCAAATGTGCACATTCATTTTATGTATTTACATTTCATAGATTTAATTATTTTTATAATCATGGAATCATGTGATTCCAAATATTTCTAATTTTTAATGAGAAATAATGCATTTATTTTTATTTTTAGTTTATATGAGCAGACTATTCTTTTTCTAGCTCACGGTGTCAGAACACTTCGGTTGTATGAAATTTGATTTAATTATTCCCTGTATTGATAGAGATTTAGGTAGCTTGTAATGCTATAATGAACATCCTTGAACATACCTCATTTTGTAACTTTTGCTAAATTAATGGATTTGTTCATCAGGAAAATGTTGACAGGTACATCAAATTGACCTTGAAATTCTCTGTACCAATCAATATCCATCAGTACTGTTTGAGAATATCATATTCCCTACATTCTTAACATTGAATGTAAATCATTTTGTATTTTGCCAATATCATAAGCTACAAATGTTATAGCTTTGCTTTAGTTTGAATTTTCCTATTCATTAGGAACTTTGTGAATCTATATCTTTTCTTTAGAATCTTTTGAGGTTTTTTTTTTTGAGAACTTCTTTCCTGTAATTTTAATCTACTTTTTCCTTTATTTACATGTTTCTTATTTATTTATATGGAATCTAGTAATACAGGAGAATTGACCTTTGTTTTCATACTATCCATCTTGTTTGTGTTTTGTCATTTTCCTTTATTTGTATGTAGATTTTTAATGTCATGGGAGTTATAACTGTTTCCAGTCATTTGCGAATATTTGTCTTTATGGATTCCACCCTTACACTAAGAAACAAAGCCTTCCATATTTCTAGGTAATAAAAATCAATTTTCCCATTTTCCTTTTGTACTTTTGTAATTTTACATATTTATTTTTTATATTTTTATGTTGAATAAGTTTGATTTAATGTGTTTTGAATTTCTTTAAATGACCCATAAACCCTGCTTCATTTATTAAAGAACCTTTTTCCTAATGTTAAAATAACTATTTTATAATGTAATTGAAACACACACATATTATTAGCTTATTCCACTAATATATGTATCTTTTCCTGTACATTTTTTCATGCTTTATACCTTTTTTTTAAAAGATTTTATTTATTTGCAGAGAGAAAGCACAAATGGTGGGGAGCAGTAGAGGGACAGGGAGAAGCAGGCTCCCCACTGAGCAAGGAGCTGGATGTGGGCACTTGATCTCAGGACCCTCAGATCATGACCTGAGCTGAAGGTAGACATTTAACCCACTGAGCCACCCAGGTGCCCCTACAGATTTTAGTTTTAAGTAGTGATTTTACCTTTAAGTAGTGGTTACTTAAATTAAATAAGTAATTAAATAAGACCCTGATTCGTCTCAGGGTTGTGAGGGTTGAACTCACAACCCTGAGACGAAGGGTCACGTGCTCTACTGACTAAGCCAGTCAGGTGCTCCCATGCTTTATATCTCTGTATCTGGTAAGAGCACCACACAATACAACATTCTCTTTTCTTTTCCCAAAACAGTCTTCATAAACTTGACCATAACTTTTCTAAATAAATTATGGCATCAGCTTACCAAACATAAAAACATTGTGATTTTTTTTTAACTGGGAAATAATTTAATTTATAAGTGAATTAGGGAAAATAGTGACTGCTTTTTGTTTGTTTTATTTTTATTGTGCTGGAGAGACTCTGGTGATAAATGTTTACATTTATATATAATATATATATAAAATAATGTGAACATGATTATGTTTATTAACTGAAGAATATTTCTTCTGTTTCTTGTCTGATGAGTTTTTTTTTCAAATTCCAAGAGAATTCTATCAATAGCAATTTATTAATTAAGATCTTATTTTTTAATTTTAAATTTATTAATGCATAGATTAAGTTTTAAACCATCTTTAATTTCCTAAAATAAATACTAGTCCATTATGACATATTTTCCTTTACATGTTTCTGTATTTTTCTTGCTTTGTTTTATTTTAAATATTTTAGCATACAATCCCACTGTGCTATGTCCATAATTAATTTTTCTGCCTCATAATTTTCTTCTCATAAAATCGGCACTATCCTGACATCATAGAATAAATTTGGAAATATCTACCTTTTCTGATACTATGAAATATTTTAGTACAACACAAAACATCAGTCCTGGAAATTATTTCCCCAAACTTCTTAAGTAGTTTCTTTCTTGTATGTCTCCCTCAGCTGGTTTCTGTAGTCTCTCCTATTCTATTCACCTTTTTTTTTCTTTCTTTCTTTCAATTCTTCCACTGAGGTCATATTGATGTGGGAAGCAAAGGCAAATGAAAAACTAAATTTCCTCACTACTTATAGCCCATTCACAAGTCCCTGAAAAAGGCAGAGTGACATTCCTCTAGGAACTCAGCTGCCTTCATATCAGACTTTGCTAAGGGCAAAGGGTAATCTTAGCCCAACCTCCCCAAAACCTTGTAAGTCTACTTTAACATTTAAAAATCCCTTTGGAAACTTCCTTTTTCTCTACCCCCCAAGATATAGGTTGGCAGTTATCCCCCAAGCATGTGACCCACCCATATACATCTGAAGGGTTTCATGATTAAGGTTTTATCAGACAGTTAATAAATGACCTTTTCCCAACAATAGTTAGCCCCCTCAAGGTCCTGAAAACCTTGCTTATGAAATTCCTTAGAGACTTACACTATCCCCATCCCCCGCTCCCAACTTGGAAATATATAATGGGCCACTCCTCATGACTCCAGCACAGCTCATTCTGCCATGGATCCTGTCCTCTTGCGTTAATAAAACCACCTTTTTGCACCGAAGCAAAGGAAGTCTTTGCTCAAGTCTTTGCTGGCTGTCAGCTCTGAATTCCCCACTTCCAAACCACATCAGTCTTGCTTCCGTTTTCATGTGTCAACTTCATTTATAAGACGTAGCAATGTATTTTGTTTTGAGGTAGAGAAAATCCTGTTCTAAACTGTCGTGGCCGGCATGACAAACCGACCAGGGTCGAGAGGGTAAGAGGATGGTGAAAAGAAATTAAGAGACAAAGAGATGGGGGCAGGAGGAGCACCAAGGAGGATGTCCAATAGTGCCGATTTTATTCAAGGCTGTGAGGCATTATATAGCTAACAGAAACAATCATAAGAAAGTATCTATTTTTGGCTGATTACTAAAGAGCTTGCAACATGCACAGAAAATCCTTCAAGCTTTCCCATTATCTATTTCCCAAGCACCAATAGCAGACCTTCTAGCGCCAGATGTACGGACTTCAAAGTCACTCAAGACATAGATTGCGTAAGCACAGCACAGTTTTACAGTGGTGTAGTCTATAGCCTGTGCAAGGCCACAAGGACCAGCCAAGAATTTCTGACCCTGGCCAAACCGTCTCTATCTGACTAGCGAACGTGTGGGAAGTCACCTAGGCGAGCGCCCAACACATAGCACAGATCCTTTCTCAGTGCTACTGGACTTGATCGACCCAAGTCTTTGGTTCGGCTCTTCAGCCTTTGAAGGAGGAACAAGTCAGGGCCTGGTTTGCTCCTCGTCTCAAGCCTTACCGTGGCCTCCCACACTAAATATTTTAAACAATAACACGCACATTGCGTGAAGATGGTTTGATTGTATTGCTCCCAGCCATTATTTAACTCTGCCTGCCCCTTTGTTGACATTACTACAGATTAACTCTCTTTCCAGTAGCCAAATAGCTGTATATTTCTAGACTTCCTGTCACAAAGCCAAACACCAAGACACACCAATCACAACACAGTACTGACAGGCCTGGGCCAATCCAATATAGGCAAACCATGTGGATGCCTCCCTCTGGAGTGGGGGAGGTGATAAAATGACAAAATAGTAAATTTAAAAAATGACCTGAAAAAGTGACGAAAACATTTATGTAAGTATTTTTGGGGGCACCTGGGTGGGTCAGTGGGTTAAGCCTCTGCCTTCAGCCTTCTAGCCTCACATCAAGCTCTCTGTTCAGCAGGGAGCCTGCTTCCTCCTCTCTCTCTGCCCGCCTCCCTGTCTACTTGTGATCTCTGTCTGTCAAAAAAATAAATAAAATCTTTTTTTTTTATTTTAAAAGAGTATTTCCTTAAACTATATTTTGATGGCTGTTAGGGCAAGAGTACTTTTTTTATTATTATTTTCTTTAAATAATTTGACTTTAAATGCTTTGTCTATACCCGTTTGAATATACTTCTCATTGAAATTTAAAAATCAACTTGCTATCAAAAAAAAAAAAAAAACAAAAAACCCCTCTTAAAATCTTGGCTAAACTGAGGGGCATCTGGGTGGCTCAGTGGGTTAAAGCCTCTGCCTTCAGCTCAGGTCATGATCCCAGGGTCTTGGGATCGAGTCCAGCATCGGCATGGGCTCTCTGCTCAGCAGGGAGCCTGCTTCCCCCTCTCTCTCTCTGCCTGACTCTCGGCCTACTTGTGATCTCTGTCTGTCAAATAAATAAATAAAATCTTTAAAACAAAATCTTAGTTAAACTGAGATAGTAGTAGTAATAATTAACAGAGCTAGATCCTAGAATTATAGCTTGTAGCAGAAATTTCTCATAATTCTAGATTCCTACAATTAACCATCTCTCACAAGAATCATTTGGGGAGTGAAAAAGTTTTCAGGCAATTATGAAATATAAAACTTAATGGATTATTAATATTTCTCTCTTTGCAGCATTTAATGGAAAAAGTAAAAATTTAAGTAATTGAGAATTGCTGATTCGATTGATTTTTATTAACAGTGTATGAAAACTTTCATGATTGCTTCATGCTAAGGTCTTATAAAATTATGAAAACTACAGTAAGTAAGAATTATTATAATTTCAGATACAGTCAAAACTGTCTGTGATTTATTGGCCTTTCAATCTTATATATGTCATAAATAGATTATTTTTTGCTTTACTACGTACCATAGAGGTACCGTAGAGGACCAAAGGAATCTATAGACATTAGTGATGACTTCCATTTGCCTCACACAGTGAAGCCGATCTGAAACTTCTTTGAGCTCAGAACACAGCTTTGTCTTTTGTTTTGTTTTAGTTTTCATCCTTAAGGAGAGGAAAAGAGGGATTAAAAACTTGTAGCTAATATTCCAGATGGAAATGGCTTATTTTTATACTTTCAGAACTATTTCACTGTGGTTTCCCTGTGTTGATCCTACTTTGTGAATGTAATTCTCTGACAGAATTCTGTTTGGGAATGTCCTTGTCTGAAATTATAGTCACTGGCCATAGAAATGTCCCCTTACACTATCATGCACCCCTCCCTTCCACCTAGAAAAAGTTATGTTCATGAGATAGAGTTATACTGTAAGTCTCATTAGAAAAATCAACTCAAGTTCTGCTGAAAAGTTCAGAAAAGTATTCATTCCTTCGTGCATTCATTCACAAGACATGTATTAGGAGAGAGTATTAAACTAGGAACTGTGTTTAATACAGTGGAAACTCAGACATGCTAAGCAAGAAGCTAATATACCACGAGCTGTGATGGTTTGTAAAAGGCGAAAGATTTATAGGATCTGAAAAGAAACCAGAGTATTGTGATGTTTGTATATTCCGCACATTCAAAACAGGTATCAAGTAGCAACTACTCTAGAAGAGTTACACGTGAAGTATGTGGTAGGTCAGAATAATATGCTTTTGGTCTTCTCAATACATGCCATTCTGGCTTTCTTAGTCTGGTGCAAAAAATTTCACTCCAGGTTTCTTGGGAGGTGTGTTTTGGATGACAGGGTTGGACAATGAATCAAGTCTGACCAGTCAATGTCCTCATTCCCTTGGCCTCACAGATTAATCCAGCCAAATTAATTAGAGTTCTCCCAGAGTCATTCACTGTGGTAGGAAGAAAGATGCTTTCTTTCAGTTGTTGCTAACCTGACTGAAAATAGGCCTGCATCTGCGGGAGACCACACTTCCTACATATAAAGAATTTGCTTGAAAATAAAGCCACCTCATAGGGAAGCAGAGGTGAAAGACGAAAAGAGAGAAACAGTAATTCGAGAGGCTGGTACCATTTCTAAAGCCTGGATCCTGCCATTTCTGTGAAGATCAATCTCTGTTTTGTTTTGTTTTTTTAATGTGTTAATAATATCCCTTCTGGGCATAAGTTAATTAATGTTGGGTTCCTTTTACTTGCAACCAGAGCCCAATAATTTCACTACTACTAAGAGAAAAGTACTCCTTTTAGAAAGGGTCACAGGATACTCCATGAGGGGTATAATATATAATATTTAATGTATTTATTTATTTAGTAATATTAAGTGAGATCCTCCTCTGTGCCTTGCAGTGTGCCAGATGCTAAATATCTAACATCCCAGAATATCAGACATGGTCCTGCCTTCATCAACTGATGGTTGTGGCAGCAAAAGTAATACTTTCTTTTTTCTTTTTTTTCTTTCTTTCCTTTTTTTTTTTTTTAAAGTTGCACAATCTGACAAGGACCCTAAAGGAAATAAACAAGATGCCTAGATTGAGATTAGGTAGTCAAGAAAGGCTTCTCAGAGGAGGAGGAGGTGACATTTACACTGGACCTGAAGAATGAGTCGGGACTGTCTCCATGCAGAGATGATGGAGAAGAGGATGAAAGTGTTCAGAGATGGGGATGGTGTGCAAATAATTATATCAAACTAAATACAAGGGATATTTATTTTTTTAAGATTTTATTTATTTATTTACAGACAGAGATCACAAGTAGTTAGAGAGGCAGGCAGAGAGAGAGAGAGGGAAGCAGGCTCCCTCCTGGGCAGAGAGCCCAATGTGGGGCTCGATCCCAGGACCCTGAGACCATGACCTGAACCGAAGTCAGAGGCTTTAACCCACTGAGCCACCCAGGTGCCCCTACAAAGGATATTTATTACAATAAGGTCTACTTCTATGGGTTCAGGTTTCTGAAAATTTTTTGAATGGAGGCTTTATATACTTTTCCAAAACCTTGGGCAATTCGTCTCATCCAGGTGATTTTTAGAGTCACTACATTAGAGTTTTCTTGGCTTTTATATATAATTATTATTCATAATAAACCGAGTTATTAACATACTTCAGTAAGTCCTGTTGTTTACAAGATGACAATTTTGTGATGGATCGGGCTGTTTCTGGGGGGTGGGGGTGGATCTTCAATATTCAAAGAGCCGAAAGACTCTAAAACAGAAACTATGTAGTTGTAAATGTCAAATGGCTATAATTCTCCACGTGTCTCACCTGGCAGTTCAGAGGCATTGCAGGCAAGTTTTAGTAAAAGGATCTTACTTAGCCATTTCACACTAACATAATTTCTCTAGGGCACTAATATTCTGCCCAATTTATTGCTGACTGCATCATTTGTGTTCTTTCTTACAATAGTTGTAGGGGGCGAGAGGGTAGACAGAAACAAAGGGAGAGAAAATAAGAAAGATCTCTGGGTACATTTGAGGCACAGCCTTGGTTGTACTCTTCTTGGCATTTTCTCTCTTGCCTTCTTCTGCAGAGTAAGCAAGTTAATTCCTGCCCTGAAATCATTTTGTGAAATGTTTACATCTTGACATCTGCTGAGTCATAACATCAAAATGGTCTTCCCATGTTGATTGTAAGATAAATCAGGTAGACTCTTTGGTAGGAGTATTGATTCTGCATTAATCACTCAATTCCCTGTGCAACTTTTCTTTTCTTTTTTTTTTTTTTTAAGATTTTATTTATTTATTTGACAGAGATCACAAGTAGGCAGAGAGGCAGACAGAGAGAGAAGGGGAAGCAGGCTCCCTACTGAGTAGAGAACCTGAAGCGGGGCTTGATCCCAGCACCCGGAGATCATGACCTGAGCCGAAGGCAGAGGCTTAACCCACCAAGCCACCCAGGCACCCCTTTGTGCAGCTTTTCTAAAGTGTATGAACCTGTTGTTTTTTCCAGAAGGATGAGGCAGAAATGTGTGCTTATATAGATATGAGTGTAATACTGGTGAATTTAAGTTTTTGTAAGTTGTAAAGTAAGTGAGTAACTTTTTGTTGTTGGCAGTTGGTTTGTTTGCATTCTTTTACCTGATTAATTCCCAATCTTTAATATGTTAAAATTTGTATTATTTAAATCATAATTATAATTTACTACTGAATACTGGCAAATATTAGTGCATACTCAATTATGTTAATTATGTAAATGGTAATGATAAGATTCTCTTTCAACTATTGGGATCCTAACATACTAGTGTTTCTTCCCAGTCTCTAGCATCATAGAGGATAAATACAGAATTTTATTATAAAGGCAACATTTATAAAAATAACAAAAAGCGAGACAATAGACAATGTTTGCCTTCAACAACTAAATTCCCTCATAATATAAAAGAAATGTCATTTCTTTTAGAGCCTAACATTTAATATTATAGATTTTAAATTGCTTCCTTTGGGTAAGGCAGAACACTTGATTAATTTTACTCTAGTTATTTAATCTTATTACTATGATAACTAAAGCAATGCATGCTAATTTGGAAGAATATTTAACAATAAATATAATGAAATATAATGCAAGGCATAGAATACTTAGCTTCTAATTAGGATATTGACAATTATAAGAGATTGTCTCTTCTTCCCTAACAATCAAAATAAGACAAATAAACTACAAAAATTCACAGTTTTTCTGAACTCACCAGAGAGGTCTGGATGCAAAGAAACTGTGATATGAGCTCTAAAGGCTATGGGTTTTTTATTTTATAAGACAGAGGATCTGGACATATCTCCACATGAGAGAATAAGGAACTTGCCCTTAATGGAAGTAGGAAAAAATTAAGCTGAATATCCTTTTTAAGACGTGCATCTTGGCTTACATGAAAAATTAGAGAGGAACCAAAAAAAAAAAAATAATTTCCAGGAAGTCCAGACTCAGAACAAGTCTGGATTCATTTACCAAGTATTCCATGGGTCTATACTATTTGCTGTGAGGTGACAAGGCCTGGGATGCAGAACAGGAGAAATGAGAAAGAGACTGTCACTAAGGCTTGTGTGGTCTCCCACAACTCTGAAGAAATCATCTTCTGAAGATGGAAACAGAGCAAAATGCCTGAGGAAATAAATCCAAGGCACATAGATTTTACCTGGCAAGGGGTCGAAACAAAGCAATGGTATTGTATCAGTCGGAAATTTTTCTAAGTGTGCAAAGCCTGAAGCAGGTTTTGAAACCAAAGGAAACACCCCAGAAACCAAAAAAATCTGCCTAGTTTAGTAGAAATCACACGTAAGTATTCTACAATTTAGAAAGCTGACAGCTCAGCTATACAGCACAGAGTTATCTCAAGAATCTCATGAGTTCTCAAACCCCAAGCCTCAAAGAAGTAAAAAGACCTGGGCTCCATTTCTAAACATGGGTAAACAGAAATAAAGCAACATAATCTGAAGCCATTCAGAGTGAGTGTGTCAAAAATCCCAGGCCTAGCTCAATACAAATGAAACTGAATGAGGCCCCAATTGTAGCAGTTTATCACGAGAAAGAATATTCTTTTTTTCTAAATGTAAATATAATTTATTTCTACCTATACTGTTCTTTTACACAGAAAACAATCAGATAATAACAAATTTATAAAACCCACAAAGAAGCAGAAACAGAGAGAGCAAGACAGGCCCATCGTCAAGAAAGTTAATAGTAACAGAAGATGCAGAGATGGTGCAATATTAAAATTATCCTTCAAAGGATTCCTGGGTTGCTCAGTGGGTTAAGCCTCTGCCTTCAGCTCAGGTCATGATCTCCGGGTCCTGGATGGAGCCCCGCATCAGGCTCTGCTCAGCAGGGAGCCAGCTTCCCCCTCTCTCTTCACCTCCCTCTCTGCCTGCTTGTGATCTCTGTCAAATAAATAAATACAATCTTAAAATAAAATAAAATAATTATTCAATGACTTCAAGATCACTTCTTCTTTTTTTCTTAAGAACTCTGGAATTTGTGAAGAAGCGGAAGTCTTAAAAGAAATAACTTAAATAAAAATAGGCAAAAAAAAACCCTGATAAAAATACTAAAGGATATGGCTGAAAATGTGAGAAACATAAGTACATAGAGAAATTTAGCAGAGATGAAGAAATTATGAGAATTCTTTATATACATTAAATACACATCGAATTCAGTACAGAAAAATTAGAGAATTTGAATACAGAGCAACAGAAAGCACCAAAGAGAAACTTAAAGAGGAAGAAAAAAGTGTGAAAAAAAAACAGAACAAAGAATAGATCTGTCAAAGATCAAATGATCTAATGTATGAAATGGGATGGGCAGAGGAAAGGAAAGTGAAAATGGAGAAGACAAGATACTTCAAGCGATAGTGAAACAACACCAAGGATATATCCCCAAATCACTGTATTGATTAGAGTTAAATGTCTCTTTCTCTCTCTCACACACACACACACCCCCACACACACCCCACACACACCCCCACACATGATCAACTCTATCGTTCCATTTCTATAACCTCCAAGAACAAATGAAGCTATTTTACAATGATCAAAGGTAGGAAATGGTTGTATCACAAAAATGCAGGGAAGAGAGGAAAGGGGCAAAATGAATTTCCTTTGGTGACTAAAAAAATAAAAATCTGTCTTGTTTTCTGTGGATTTTCAAGGGTATATAGAATTGTTGAACTGAACTGAACACTAATGATATGTGTGTGATTTTCTGTTAAATAAAAAGCTGTAAGGGAAAATAAAGAACTTTCTAGAACAATCACCCAGGAACAACATAACTAATCCTTTATTTTTCACTTCATTTTTTTTAATGGGGATACATATTATGATAGTAATAATGAAAATAGTGTTTTATATATCTAGTTAACATGGTTTCATACAAGCATATTTCCATTTATATATCCAAGGAAATCAATAAACCTTGTAATATATCTAGGATTAAAATAGGAAAAGACCACATTTCTATTCATTATCTATTTCAACAAAGGATTTAGGCACATGTCATTTTGGTTAAGATTTTCCCAAAATTAGCTTACAGAAAAGAAAAAAAGTGAGAAAAGTGTTTTCTTTAAGAGTCCGAGGAAAAGGAGTATTATGAAGACTTATGAGGGGCTTAACCCAGAAACTAGAATGTCTAGCCACATACCCTACACTTTATTGTGTCATATTGTCTCACATCTTCATTCTCGCAGAGGTCCAATTTCTTAATGATTTCTTTGCTGCGATGACTGGCTTCTTTTCAGGGTTGACTCATCCTAAATATTTTCATGGATTTACTTATTTGACAGCCCTACATAATGTCCATGACTTTTGCCATATAACTTTTCAGTTTCCATCCACTCTGTTTCTGACATATCCAGCATCTTAAGCCAGTAAAATATTAAGTAACAAGGAAAAAAATGGGCTCAGCATAGAAATCGAATTTAATGTAACTGCAAGACACAGTGTAAGACAAGCTGCAGACCCACATCCTATTCAAGAGTATTTTTCATATCCAGAACTGTAGGACTTCAAAACAGTTGCCATGGAAATTTCAGAATGGCTAAAGACCATAATTGGTATGTGTCTCCTATCTGGATATCCTCTTCACAAAGGTGTTGTTTAATGTCGGTCTCTCGTTTTTCCCTGTTTTACTGCTTTAGTGTGGGTTGAAAGAGGAGGGGTGAAGGGTGGATGATTTGTCTCTTTACTTCATAGTTCTCCTTATCAAGGAGATCCACATACAAAGCTAAGAAAGACCATGAATTCCTGGGCTTTGAGACTGCAGACATGGTTAGATGAACAGAAACTTCTGGGGGTCTAGAAAAGCAGTTAAGTATATTTTACATCTGAGGACACCAGTGGGTCTAGAGTACACCACTGATTGCTATTCTGGTACAAATTAATTCCCTCCATGTATCCATGCCCCTTGTCCTGTAATCTTGTGTTCTATATCCATAGTCTGACTCTGGGATGGCCTCTTAACTTGTTTGGACTAAGGGAACATGGAAGAAGTGACTATGTGCAGGTTCTGTGTCTAGGCCTCAGAAGACAAGCTTCTGAGCTTGTTTGCACTTCTCCACAGGAGCCTATACTGTTGGAAGGACATGAGAGACTTATAGAAATAAGAAAAAGGGAAGAGAACCAAGGCTGATCAAATTGACACCAGCCATGCCCCAGAAAGAGCAGTGCCTACTAGATTCACAGCTGATCAAAGACTCATGATGGAGCCAAGCTAGTAAGCACCTGATCTGCCAACCCTACAGAATCATGAGCTAGAAACTTACATACTATTAGAGGACATTAAGTTTTTGGAGAGTAATTCAGCAATTCCCCATAGTAATATCCCCCAATTCTCCCTTATTATATTATGATCATTCTCAGAAGCCATAGCTCATGGGCATAGTTAATTCCAACCCAAATTTTAAATTCTTATCAATTTTCTACTGTCCCTGAATTAGTTAATCTCAGATGAGATATCCATCTTCTGAATTATGAGGTATGCTGAGAGAAGAAGATCAGGTAGTGAAGAGTACATTGTTACCTCTAAAACCACAGGAAGGTTATAGTCCAGGGAAGGGTAGGTGATCAAGGACAAAAAAGTATGGCTCCTTTTTTTTCTATTATATTAAATTAGAGCTACTTTTGTACTACTTATAAACCAAAAAGAAAAGTCAGTAAATTGAAAAATGTATATATTCCACAGTTTATGTTCTCTGGTCACAATGCAAAAACTAATAAATAAATTAACTACCACACCATTGTATTTAAGTTAAAAATATTTAGCTTCCTAGAATTCAATGGAATGGGAAGATGCTATTATATCATCATTTTGTCAAATACAAATTTAAAAACATAATAAGAGATGTTGAAAGAGAAATCATAATAGCAATATGTACATCTAAATAAACAAAGTCCATCTTTTCTCATATGTAATTAATAGTTTTAAATATTTGCATTTTTTAAAAAAAATTGGATAAAAAAAGTAAAGTAGATATTCAATGAAGAAAAAACAAAGAGAAAAAACAAAATAAAACCCAACCCAAACCAATTTAATGTTGGGGAGAAATAATGAAGATTTTTAAAAATCCCAGAAATTAATAAAATACAAAGTGGGAAGTCACAGGTCAACAGGGCAAAGGAAATGTATAAGTAACTAATAAACAAGACATGGCACATTATAAAATAGTGGACATGTTTTTAACAAATATAACGTGAAGAAAAATGGGAATATACAAAGATAAAACAGTAGAAAGAAGATTAAACTAAATAGATATTGAAGAAACTATTAAACAGAACAAACAGACCTCAAAGTATGAATTGCCAAAGTAAATATTTCTTTACCCAGTTCTGAAAGCAGTAAGAAAGAAGAAAGAGAAAAACAGAAATTGGTATTTCATCTTCAGGGATAATCGTATTTAAAGATAAAATCTAAATTAGTTGTAAAATGTAGTAAAAAAAAAAAAACAGGAAAAAAAGAAGAAGAAAACAGGCAGTCTAGTGAAACATTTATCAGGGTGAAGAATGACATCGAGTTGGGACTTCTTCAAAGGCACAGGTATCGCCAAAGTAGGCAGCATATAAGAAGGAGAGAGCCCAGAAACACTTGTGTAGGTCCAGCACTACACATCCAGCTATGGGGTCTCCTTGCCCCTGTTTGGAACCCACAGTATGGCAGGGGAAAAAATGTGGAAGGGGACATGGCACCAAGAGAGACACTCCTAGACATGCCATTTGGCCAAATGTGTCACATCACATAGGAAAACATGTGACTGTAAGTGACCCTGTGGGTAGGGTTTTCAGAAAACAGAAATATAGAATACCTAAAATTGAATGTCAGATTTAATAAAAAGGATACTATTTAGTATAACTATGGTCAAATATTGCAAGAGACATTCTTAGCCACACACAAAAAGGCTATTATTTTTCTGAAATTCAACTTTAATTGGGTAGTCTGTTTTTTTGTTTTGTTTTGTTTTGTTTTTGTTTTTGTTTTGGCTAAACTTGGCAAGCTACTTATAGCTACTAATCTTTGTCAACTGAAACAATGTAATTATCTATTAGATACACTGAAATCCCCCATTCAAATGGACATTTGTTTGTGAGACACTCTTTGCTAGCCAAGGTAGTATCCTGGCTCCTTCTCAATACCAAGTGATTACAAAATACATCTTGTATGGGAAGAATTCACCACATATAAAAGTAAGTAGTAGTTAAATAAACAAACCCAAAACTTTAGGCTCGACAGAAAAATCCAGAAAGAAACACAGGGAAAAAGGAAAATAGAACCTACTCAGCCGTAGGAGTTTGCCAGGAAATTGAGAATCAGTAAATACTTTCCAACTCATTCTGAGGCCATCCTCATCAGACAAAAACATGTCACACACACTTATACACACACACACACACACACACACACACACACACACATGACAGACCAGTACCTCTTACAGACATAGGTTCAAAATATCCAAATGTTCAAAATGTCTTCAGTTTTAGTAAATTTAATCCATCAATATGCAGGATGGCTATTACCTCATGGCAAAATGGCATTTAGCTAAGGAGTGTAAAGTTGATTTAACACTAAAAAAATCAGTAATGTGAAAGAGAATTCTGGGAAGGTGATGAAGGAGGAAGTACCGGAAACCTGTGTCTTCAGCTAGACAACAGCAGCACTGGAAGAATCTGTCAGATAGAACTATTTTAGAACTCTGGAGTCTATTGAAGCCTTACAATTTCCTAGGGAAGACTTGGAGAGTAAATTGGGGTTCATTTCAGTCAATTTCAGCTCTT
Organism: Mustela erminea; assembly: GCF_009829155.1. NCBI lineage: Eukaryota > Metazoa > Chordata > Mammalia > Carnivora > Mustelidae > Mustela > Mustela erminea. Next base: position 33,633,563 of record NC_045631.1, read on the forward strand.
AGCACAGTAGTAGCTTTCAACCTCCCTGACCCTGGCCAGGTGGCAAGCTGTCATGCACACGTTACTAGAGCAGCTTACACACAGCCTGCAGGATCTAGCATGAACAAAAAGGAACCTGGCCTCCAAATATTGGCAACCTGTTCTCTGACCTCTGATTGCTGCTTCTAACCACAGGGCTGAAGCCAAAGAGGTGAGCAGATACCACGCTTACAGCCCCAGGCCACTATTGTTGCAAGCCTGTTCTCTGCACTGAGGTGACTTCCAGGGGATCCGGATTTAAAGAGCCAGTGTCCTCCCTGCCCCCTTTCATTTTTCTCTTTCCCCCCTTTCTGGGAGCCAGATACTAAAGGCTAATTTATTCAAAAGCGACTGCATATAAGGGGAAAATTAGAAAGTGATTATGTATGCCTAAGATAAGTCTCAGAAAAGACCCGAGAAGACCTTAAATTTATATATACCACAAGCTAATGTTTTTTTTTTTTTTTAAGATTTTATTTATTTATTTGGCAGAGAGGGCACAAGCAGGGGAAAGAGCAGGCAGAGGAAGAAGCAGGCTCCCTGCTGAGCAAGGAGCCCAATGTAGGGCTCGATCCCAGGACTCTGAGATCATGACCTGAGCCGAAGGCAGAGGCTTAACCGACTGAGCCACCCAGGGCCCCCCAAAAGCGAATTTTAAGCACAGACATAGCCTGCAACAATATAAACAAACAAATAGACAAAATAAATAAATAGCACAAAACAATAAAGCCTGGTGAAAGGGGAGAATCTGACTTCCAGAGTTGCCACATGGTTAGATCTGTACACCCTTATCCATAGAAGCATTATTCGCAATAGCTAAAAGGTAGAAGTGACCTAAGTGTCCACTGACTAACAGATGAAATGTGGTCTATCCACACAATGGAATATTACTCAGTCTTAAAAGGAACAGGGATTCTGGCACATGCTACAACGTGGATGAAACGTGAGGACAGAGTGTTAAGTTAAATATGCCGGTCACAAAAATACAAATACTGTATGGTTTTACTTGCATGAAGTACTTAAAATAGTCATAGTCCGGGAGACAGCAAGCAGAGTAGTGGTTGCCAGGGGCTATAGGAAGAGGTGAAGGGGAGTTACTTTTTAAGAGGCACAGAGTTTGTTCTACAAGATGAAGAGTTATGAGATGAATGAGCAATATTATGAGTATACTTACTACTGCTGAGCTATACACTTAGACATGGGTAAGATGGTAGATTTTATGTTGTATGTATTTTACTACAGTAGGAAAATAAGAAAGGGGTGCCTGGGTGGCTTAGTCAGTTAGGCACCTGACTTAGGGCTTTGGCTTAGGTCACAGTCTTAGGTCATGGGATTGAGTCCCATGTGGGCTCTCAAAGAGAACAGAAAGATTCTCTTTCCCTCTCTTTCTGCCCTCCCCTGCCCTGCTCACACACATTCTTTCTATCTCTCTCTCAAAAAAAAAAAAAAAAAAGAAAGAAAGAAAGAAAAAAAAAAGGAAGAATCAATAATTCCTTTCACCATATTAACAAACTAAAAATATATATATTAATAGACACAAAAGAGCATTACGAAACCCACTATCCATTTCTGATTAAACCTTTCAGGAGACCAGCTCCAGAGCAGACTTCATATTCATCAACCTGAATAAAAGGCATCTACAAAAAAGATTATAGTTGTCATCCTTCACGGTAAAAGACTGGATCCTTCACCCATAAGATTGGAAACAAGTCAAGGGTGTCTCTTCCTACCACTCGTAGGCTGTTGTGCTAAAAGAAGAACTGGTCATGCAATAAGACAAGAACAGACATAAAAGTATACAGATTAGGAAAGGAAGAAGTAAAATTGTTTTTAGTTGCAGACTGCATTGGGAGTCTACATAAAAAAATCTAAACAAATATATATACAGATCAGTAGCCATTTGTGTCATTATATCATGGCACATTCAATAATGTGATCATGTTTAAACTGATGAAAACAGGTTTATACATTTAACAAATATTTGTGAAGCATCATAAAGATGGCACATTGCTTAACATATTATTCTAAGCAATGTGCCCCTTGAAAAATAGTAAATAAAAATTTCTGTCCGGTGGCAGCTTATATTCTAGTGTAGGGGGGAGATAAAAGACAAAATATATACATATAAAAAGTGAAAGAGAAGACAGTTAGTACTATGGAAAAAAATAGAGTGGAGAAAAGGGCTTTCTGATGAGGAGTGAGGACACTTGTAATTTCATACGGCGATCAGAAATACCTTCCCTGAGAACACGTGAAGGTGTTGAGGGAACAGCTCTGCACTTAGCTGGTGAAATGTGGATACATCCTCCTTACTGTTCTCCTTCACTGTAATAACCTCTGCACAGGGAGAGGATTGGGAGATGCTGCAATAATCTGTATGAGGACTTTCTCTACTGTGTTTCGTATTTGTTTTTGTTTTTTTTTTTTTTTATCCACTGGAGAGTATGGAGATGCTGAATCACAATTAAGAATAAAAAAGAATGAAACTCAATTTCCACCATATAAGGATGTAGATGTTGTCAAGAGTGTATTCAGTTCCTTCCTTGTTCTCTCTCACCACTCAAGAAAGAAAGAAAGAAAGAAAGAAAGAAAGAAAGAAAGAAAGAAAGAAAGAAAGAAAGGAGGAAGGAAGGAAGGAAAAGAAAGAAAGAAAGAAGTTTACTTTCCAGCAGTAAAGATGACTAAGCAAGCATGCTACCATGTACTTTATTTTTTTAAACAACATTGTGATTGGGAAGTTATATCCTCATCTGTCAACTCTCCAGCTGTGCTCAATCCATGGCACATCTGTCTTAGAAATATCACCAGACTGCACTCTTGAGCCTCTGTTCCAAAACTGATCAGACTGACAGCAGTGCACTTGCTAAGTTTGAACTGACTACACTGTGATGTTTTCAGGGTAAACCCAGCCAGAATGATCCAAGATTCTTGCTTCCCCTATGACCCCTGATGGACATCTGTGGTACCACATTATTTATGTGACGGCAGGGCAGGGAAACAGACTCCTTCAGGAATAAGGGAGACATTTTAGGAAAGCAAAACAAAATGCTTTCTGACATCTGGCACGTAAAATACAGTATAAACATTTGCTTTATTCTTATAGCTCCCTAACTCTAAGCTGTATTTTATTACCTAAGTGGTTACCTACATAAATTCGAGTGCCTTCTTGTAGTTCATATGATTCTGCAATATGAGGAAAAAAAAAAAGACTATAATGACCAAAGCCTTAATAGTGGCTCTTTTTAGGGTGTGAAAAATGCTTACTTATTTTTGCTCTTTCTCTACATTTCTATGTTGTACAAACCATGTAGCAACCATGTGTTAGTTTTGTAATGGGAAAAATCTTTATTAACATAGTTTATATTCATATCATAGTCTCCTTTTGTTCAAATCATGAATTGAAATAGTATCAAGAACGGTATTAAGAATCAATACTTAAATGCTTTCTATGTCTGGGCACCTCGAATATTTGATTACTCTAATTCCCGCCAAGTTTGTCTTCTGTCTTTTACTGTTTCTCCAATCTCTGTCTCTGTCATGGACAACAATGCTTTGGCCTTATTATTCAAATTGTAGACCATAGGTGAGTAGCCTAGACCTCACATGGAATACCCAAAGGTACTGCAAGAGATAGAACTGAAAAACCTGAGTTCATAATGATATGTATCTAACTTGACTTAGATCATAACAATTAATTCTGCCAAAGATTATCAGGGATCTGTAACAGAAACCCAGGAGATACCCTTATTTGGTGTAGGACAACTGAGATAGTAATGCGGACAATAATAAATCACTGACATTTATTGAGAGAGGTGGGGAGAGGGGAGGAGAGAGAATGAATGAGTTGGTAGAATTCACCAACCAAGAGGGCTGGGAATAGAGCACTCTATCTCAATCTCGGAACTTTTAATATCAATGTCTATTTATTTCAGAGACAATGTTTCTTTTCTTTTCTCTCTCTCTCTCTCTTTTTCTTTTTGGCAGTTTCTCTTTGAGACTTTATGGAATTTATGGAATTACCCCTTGAAAATTTAGTCAGACTTAGCTGTCCAAAAGGATTACACTTAAAATAGTATAAAGCTCTATTTTACTTACTCTTTATCTCTTTTTAGATTTCCATTCAGAGCCAAAATTGTTGCCAGCATGTCCAGTATGCAAATATGTTACTGACAGTGACAGTCTCAAGTGGGGGAAATGCCTGTCTACATCTTTTCCCTCCCATACTTCATAGACAGTGTGGTTGTCTTGAAAGTACACATAATATCATGTTAATGAAAAAAAAAAAAGTACAAAGCCAGAAAAAGTGACTTTTAATTATACATAAATATATATGGACAGAAATTCTAAAATGTTTAAAATGATCACTGCCAGCTAAGGAAATAGATATTATTTTATTTTTGCGTTATATTTTCTAACTTCCAAACTAAGCATGTATTTTGTAGTCAGAAAAAAAGTTACTAAAATATAAAATGAAAAAAATTTAGCATAGATTATTGACGCAATAGAATATAAAATTCAAACAGGAATACAGATAGTTTGTTGTGGTAGGGTCCAAGAAATGGGAAAGAGAGGAAAATTATAAACCTAGGACAAGATTCCAGAAGGCATTCTATACTAGCATTCCTGGAATCTTTGTTGGCATGAAATAATTGTGGATTTAATGAGTGCTGCATAAGTACATGCATCTCTGGCTGAGGAGTAAATTTAATTGGTGTAACCAATACATTGTAGACAGTGACTTTTGTCCTGTCCTTTTTGCTACCTGAGTATAAGCTTTAGAAGAGTCTGAAATGATGCAATGGGTAGGTAAGGTAAAGGTCTTATCCTGGGGGCTTTAAAAGCTAGTTGGGGAAATAAGACACAAGTGAAAGTGACCCAGAGATAAGGGGGAGAATAGACTAGCGGTAGAAATGTTGGTCATGGTCTTGAGGAGCTGTTAAGTCCTCAAGGTATTTACTAATGAAATATCTCCCGGAGACTCTTCGGCACTAAAGGAGAACCGACAGTCGTTTCTGCAACCTTCTACAATCTTCAAGAGAGAAAACCCTGAGGCAATTAGTTTATTTCCAGGAGAAGTTAAAAAGATCCGGTGATGATAGGAACTGAATGTTAAGTCCCACAAGGGTTCTCTCCATTGACATATCACCTCCTGTTTTAATTTCATTACCAGTGCAGCCACAGTGCCCAACTAGACAGAACTTCCCAAGCAAGTACCGTAGGACATGCAATCATTGGCTTGATGAGCAGCCTATACTTCTCCTTGACAAAGAGGAGGTAGTTTTCTTCAAACAGGATTAGTTTAAATGGTCCATCTTAAAAATACTTTTATGTAGCTGAGACTTTAGAGGCTGCAAGACACTGAAAAGTTGGAAACAAGCTCCACGGACTAGAGACTTGGAAAACTTCCACTTCAAGCAGCATACTGCATTGGGAGAGACCTTAAACAGAATCTTGGAAAGAAGTTGCCTGGAAACTATAAACTCTAAAGTCCAGTGAGAGTTTACAAGCCTCTTGGCAAAGTTTGCCTTATTCTTTGTTGAGACATACTGCTCTGAGTTTAAATTTAGGGCACCTAAATAAAACAAAAACTAAGAAATCTCCTCCTCCCCTGTCTCTTGCCTATGTTCTACCACTGAACAATGATAGCATTTAAAGAACCAAACCAGGACTTTACTTTCTTTAGCCATAAAATTAAACTAGAATTAAATAAGGCAGGTGAAAACACTATGGAAACTGTAAGATGCTACTCAAGATAGGAGTTTGTGTGTTAGGTTAGATTTTTTTTTTTTTTTTTTTTTTTTTTTTTTTTTTTTTTTTAGTAAATCCTCCAGGCTTCTCCCCTGCCTTCCTGGAAGGAGTATAGTTCATAGTTCCCCATCCTTGACTTGAAGAGGTGGTGAGTAGGTAGTGGACATGAGGAGAGCAGAGGACTGACAGGTGCTTGTGTCAGTGGAATATAGGACAAAGACATCTTCACTGAAGCGTAATTTGCGGCAATCTTCAAGCCAGCTGTCAAACACAGTCATGAATCAACATCAGTAAAATTAAAAACAACAGCAATGCATGATAAAAACTTGCCACTTCTAACTAGTTGACTATTATCTATGCTCTTGAGGTTACTGAATGTGTATGACTGGAATTCTGTAGACAGATGTGCTACCATACATCTCTTCCCATCTGCATTTGAACACACATTTTGCCTTCAGGTAAAATCAGTCATAAGTGATAGGACAAAAATACACAAGAATCAAAACAACTAATTTCCTAAGATGGCATTCGTGCAGAGAAGGATTTATATAGAAAGGCCAGCTTGTGAGGTTTGCTCTTGGCTAGCGTCTAGGAACTTGGATGTGGAAGAATCCCCACTATTCCCAGGACCAAGAAGAGTGGTTCACTCTGCCTAAACTGTACAAGCGATGTGCTTTATGCTGAACACCTGCTTTCCTTCTGGGAATGTGGATTTTGGGTGCATGCGAGCCAGAGGGTGTCTATGTGAACCGCTCCTGTTAAAAACATTGGGCACTGAATTGCAAATGAGTTTCCCTAGGAGACAACACCTCACATGTGTTATCACTATTGGATGCTGAAGGAATTTAGCATGCTGTATGTGTGACTCCTTGGGGAGAACACACTTGGAAGCTTGGGTCTAGTTTCTCTGGATTTTGTCCCCAGTATTTCATTCTTTGCTGCATTTACTCTTTATTCTCTTGCTGTAATAAATCTTTTGCTGATTCTTTTGAGTTTATCTAGCAAATCACTGAACCTGGGGTGGTCTTGGGCCTCCCAACACAGCATTATATAAGCTCAGTGAGTTAAAAATATATATATAAAAAGCATAAAAGGGACCTTGTCTGAAATAAATTCTTACCTTGGATTTCTTGATTCTGGCTTTGAAGTTGAAGGACTGCTTTCCTATTTGATACTTTCGGTGTTTAAATCTTATAAATTTACTCCCTAAATTTTAATTTACAGTGTCTGGGGACTGTATGTACTAGAGAATTCAGTAAATCTCTAGTTTATGTCTTTGAATGACTTCAACTTTTGATGGTGAACCACAGATAGGGGTTTTTGGTTATATATTAATGCATATAAATTTGAGCCTCCTTAAGATTTTTTTTGTTGTTATTTTCAACCAGTGATACTGTATACTTCTTTTTAAATATATTTACAGCATAATGAGCTTATGGGAACCTTGCTATAAATACACTTAAAGACTAAACATAAAAATAGGTTGAATATAGAAACTGACATGCATAATTCATGGATGGTAAGGTATTATGCAAGTTCCATGCTCTAGAGAATGGTTACATAAAATTTTAATGAAAGTTTTGGCAACCAAAACTCATCTTACGCTCTTGCGTAACACAGGGGAATATTGCTTTCCTCAAAGGTAGACCTGGGCTGCTAAATCACAAGTTGTCAAGGAGATAAGTTCATTAAGGTTCTTACAGACCTGCAGGAAACTGGACTGAATTGCTATCTATCTTGTAGTCTTAACTATCATCTGTTTAATACTTGTGTTTTTTAAAAGAGTAAAAATAACATTTCAAGAGGCCCATTGAATGTGTATTTATACAAGTGCTAAGGTTATTGTTACTAATAATATATTGCAAAATATCCAATACTGGATGTGTTTTATGTATAAACCCTGTAGGCTAAAAGGAAGAAATTATTCTATATAGGGTAATTATACTTTTAATTATATCTAGGAGTTGGCATGAGATTTTACTAAGTATGGGTAGAGGTGGTAATAGTTCATGGGCAGCAAGATTTATTGGTGAGAATATTGTGTTTTACCCAACATTCACAATAGAGAAATATAGATTCTTTTTTAATAGGAGACACAGATTATATACAAGGTTCATATGAAGCCCATTAATATTATGTATTTACAAAATCTGTGTATATATATATTTTTAATACTTTTTATTCTGGATTTTTGTTTTCACTTTATGCTTATATCTAGATGGACTTGTCATTTTGGGGACAAGGATCTGAAAAATCATAGGAAACCCTCAGATTCATACTCTAGCAATCCTGTGGCTGCAGCAAACAGACTTTCAGTGAAGAACAAGGAGGTAAAAAGCAAACCAGAGTGAACACAGAGAGTAGAGTTACTTTTTTTTTTCTTTTTTGGGGGGAGGTGGGTGGGTAACATTTTCCCCTTGCAAATACAGGAACTGTATTTGTAGAGTGAAACATTTTTAATTTTGATTATTTTTCTTTGATGTGAATCGATCAAGTGAAGACTGACTGATCAAATTATAATGTATGGCTCTTTCAGAGACACCATTTGAAAGAGATAAAATGCCTTCACAGGCTAAAAAAATTAACTTTTCTTATGTAGTGACCGAAATGATATTATTGGAGAAACCACTGGTGATATTTAGTGAAGAAAGAGAGCAAACTGTTATGTGGAACGGGCTTTACCTGTATAAAGCAGCGTGCACCTCAGGGGAGGGAAGCCACCTAAATATAATTTATTTATTTATTTTTTTTCCCACAGAGAGAGAGAGATCACAAGTAGGAAGAGAAGCAGGCAGGGCGGCGGGGGGAAGCAGGTTCCCTGCAGAGCAGAGAGCCCAATGCCGGGTTCGATCCCAGGACCCTGAGATCATGACCTGAGCTGAAGGTGGAGGCTTAACCCTTTGAGCCACCCAGGAGCCTCAAGCCCCCTAATTATAAACAATGGCTACCTCTGGGGGTTGAGTCCGCACTCTTTAGAATATAGGAAACCGTAGCAAATGAACATGTATCATTCTATCATCTGAAACAATACATTCCCTTTAGCCAGAAAAGGGGTGAATGTGTGTCTGAGGCAAACATACAGATGGACACCCCCAGGGCACACTCACACCCAGGTCCTGCTCTTTCTGGCTTGGCTTTCTTGTAATAAAAAACTAATGAGCTCCCACCCCTGACTTCTGACCTCCCCTTCTGCAACTAACTTCAACTTTAGATCCTACTTAACGATAGGGCTCTTGTTTCTGGTTTTGCTGCCCTTTTTATAGTAAATATTTGCTGGGGATTTTAAAACAACTCTTCAGCATTAAGCTTACTATGACTTTGGACCTGGAATTATTTGGAGTTAACCCCCCCACTCTTCCATGATGTGCTTCTTTATACCCACTTTAACCCTCCCCTCTCCCTAGCCATGGCCATCCAAACATAACTTCTGCATGTATCTTTGGTCTGTTTTCTTCCTAGACTCCAGGATTACTTCACATTCGGGGCCCATTAGAATCTTCCCTCAGTCTCCAATTTAAATGGGATAGGTTGCTGCTTCCACAAGCCCTGCATTGATCTTCACTAACTAGTACATGGTAGGTCCTCACCCATGTTTGTTAGACTTAACGCATAAATAAATGAATGAATTAGCACCTCAGAGAAGCTGCCAGAATTATATATGCCTTCCAAGGATACTACTTTCTCCCACTTGACTAAAGGCTTCCGAATCTTCAATTCTTATTTACTGAGTGTCTGTGCTGTCTGATGCAGCCTAGGACTGGGTTTTCAGGGTGGGTTTGAGCTCATCTCAGATTACGCTGTTAGTGTGACAGCTTCCTACACTATGGATATTTGTGGTCCACAGCCCTCCCCCCAAATTTATACATTGAAATCCTGACCTCTAATGTGATTTTATTAGGAGGTGGGGTTTTTGAGAGGTGTTTAGGTCAAGAGGGGAGAGCCCTGTTGAATGGGTCTGTGCCCTTACACAAGAGGCCCCAGAGAGCTCTCTAACCCCTTCCACCAGGTTAAAGCCAAATGTCAGCCATGTTGGAAAGCTGGCCCTCATTAGACACCAAAACTGTCAGCACCAGGATCTTGGACTTTCCAGTCTCCAGAAACTTCAGAAATAAATGTTCGTTGTTTCTAAGCTACACAGTATAAGCTATATTTGTTACAGACTAAGATATAGTTGGTATTGCTGCTCAAGGAAAACAGTACAAATCAGGTTTTGTGTTTGTATCTCTAAGTGAGGGAGGTTCAGTCCTAAAATTCTGATTTCTACATTACCTCTTTCCAAACTTTCTCTTGGATTCCTCACTCCTACTATTATGTGAAAATCATCAAAAGCAGTGTAAATCTGAAAGCAGTTTAAGTTTTTAAGGGTTATCAAATACCATATTTATTATGATTTGAGGGTATAAGGCCATAATATTCTATAAGGTGTGGCAGATTTAATGGCTAAGGTGCGACCATTATCTTCTCAACAATCTAAAAATTATAGCACATACATAGTTTTCTAGGGGACCTAGAAAGTCAAAAAGTCGAGAGTCAAAAAGAAGTATCAAAGAGAATGTGTATGTGTATGGAATATTTTAGCCATCCTGTTTCTTTTTAAGGACGCATCCAACAACAAAAGAAGCATAAATAATTTTTAGAATTGTATAAATGCATTATATTTCCATCTAGCTGCGAATACTTTTTGGTAGGATTCTAGAACAAATCAGGTTACAAAACATCAATATACTACACGTGGAAAAATTAAAATTTAAAATATTTATGTTTCACGAAGACAGCTGAAGCGTTAGAGAGTCAGGCTGGAGATTTCTGGTAGGAGAAAACTGATATGTCGGATCTGGTGACAGATTACTTATCATTCCAATTACATATACATTATTTTGGCAGTTTATTCTCATGTGTAGCACTGAGCATTTTTTCTCCTTAATAGTAGTTTTGAGGCAGTGCCATTTGCACTAACGAGGCATATTAAAATGAAAGCACTGTCTACTGTAAAGCAAACAAATGTTCTAATGGCCAGGGGATCCTGGCTGGGGCCAAGTTGACAGTTCAATTATCCAAACAGGTTACAAATGAGTGCATTGAAGACAAATGCCTGTGGATTTCCTTCTGTGAGTACTGCTCAGTAAGACTGAAAAATGTCAGAGAAGATACCTTCTTTCTAAGTAACTATATATTTCTGAAATGCAATAAAGTGTGTGTGTGTGTGTGTGTGTGTGTGTGTGTGTTTAAATAATTAAAAGAACCTATGGTTTGGGGCATTTTTTTAAAGGGCAACATTAGTAAGAGCAGTTCACTGGAATGGAATTTCAACAACTAAAAAAAAAAAAAATTCTTTTACCTCTCACCTCCATGACATCCCAGTGAAGAACACTGTCGTCACAAATATCCTGAAGTATTCCAAGGTTCTGAACAACCTGTGGAATCACCACATAAAAATTTTGCTTTAGGGGTGCCTGGGTGGCTCAGTGGGTTAAGCCTCTGCCTTCGGCTCAGTCATGATCCAAGGGTTCTGGGATCGAGCCCCGCATCGGGCTCTCTGCTCAGTGGGGAGCCTGCTTCCTCCTCTCTCTCTGCCTGCCTCTCTGCTGACTTGTGATCTCTCTCTCTCTCTGTCAAGTAAATAAATAAAATCATAGAAAATATATTGTGCTTTATCTAGTGCTTCGTGTGAGTTGTGGGTACAGTGATTCCATCTTTTATTCTTTATTTGTAAAGTAGAAAATGCCAAATGGCAATCACAACCCCTAGTATCTGATTAACAAAATTCCTCATTTTGTCAACTGGATTGTTATTCAGCTAAAAATAAAAGGCATGACTGCAGATAAAAAAATCATGTAATAATAAATAAATTTAATTAAAACAAACAAAAATCATGTAATAGAAGGCATCACATTTTTTTTTTCTTACAATGGGATTCTATCTTTTAAAATCATCATATGGACCAAAACAGAAGAAAACTGTTGTGTCTTTCATGTTTTGTAAATATGTGGCTGTCCAAACTATATACATAGAGTTTTTTGGAGCTTTAATAAAAGGAGGAAAGCATTATAATTGGGTAGGAAGAAGCACATGTTTCAGAGCAGAGTCAGCTTGGGTTCCCAGCAGGTAGAGCAGTCTTGCACAACTTATTTAACATTGCTAAACTTTATTTTGTCTCTAAAGTGGTACTGATACTATTCTGTATTACTCACCTCAAAGGAATAATAAAATAGGTTCCTAAGTTTCCAGGTACAAAGTCAGAACATTGTAAGTACATGGTTGATGTTAGCCACTATCATTATATCAAACTGGGAGAAGACATATGGTCCCCTGCTTAGGAACTGAGTGACACGAGTGTCGCATCTTCTTTCATTAAATCATGCATTGCATTCATATAACAGCACTTATTAAATACTGACTGTCAGTTACCATTTGATATCTGGGTGCAAGTAAGTAAAACAAGGCACAATCTGGTGACAGCAATATACAAGCCAAGACATATTTCAGTGGGGCTAGAGGTATGTACAAGTTGCTAAGGAAGCAGTGAGGACAGACACATAGAATCTAGATTGGCAAGTGAACTAAAGGACGGCTTCTCCGTAAAGACAATGTTTGAGGAAAGACTTAAGAGTGAATGGGCTTTTCCAGGTGAAAATGCAGGGCCAGTAACTGAGGGGATGTGCTGAAAACATTCGCTAACCCATTTATATTTGGGAAGGAGATTATAAAAATGTCTTTCCTAGGGATATACATGTGAATGCCTATCTAGTCTAGGAAAAGAGCACAAGATTATTATAAACATATAAGATGCAGAATTGGAAAATATGAGTGATATGTGGACAAAATTTTAAAATTCTGTGGGGTTTTTTTTTAGTCTAAATCTCTATATGGGGTTCTTTCTACATCCTACTTGCCTAATCGAAGCCATCCTCATTCAGAAAAGCAAAGTGATATTGCATAGTAGGATAAAGCAGCGTGAGAATTAAAACAACAGATTGACATCATTTTTCTAAGTAGATGGAAGCCATTTAGAGCAATTCTGAATAGACAAAGAAGGTTTTTAAGCTAGGTATTTTTGTTTTCTCTTGCTGTTTCCATCATGCAGTAATGTGAGGATCAGTATTAATAGGAATAATAAGCACTTGCAGACACATCTATTGCATTGCTGTGTTAAGTTCTATGAAAGGGTAAATATATACGGTTCTTGCTATAAAACATGAAAGAGACCCATGAATACTTAGTATGAGCTATTTATAATATATCAGGCAAAGAACCAAGCACACTACATTTTAATTTTCAGTCTTATAAGTAGGGCTCATCACCCCTAATTTGAAGGTTAAAAACATTAAAACCCAAAGAAGAGGAGGTGCTTGTCCCAAGTCACACAGCTTGTTAGAGGTAAGCTCAGTTTCCCACCCAGTTTTATAATTCCAAAGCTCATATCCTTTTCAACTCTACTACTATGTTTCCAAGAGCAACTTATTAAAAACAAACAAACCAACCGAAAACAAAAAGTGAGTTTTAGCTAACTTTTATTAGATGACTTTCTTTACTTTTCTTTTTTTTTTTTTTTAAGGTTTTTTGTTTCTTTGAGAGAGAGAGCGTGAGTGTGTGAACAGGGGGAGGGGCAGGGGGGTAGGGACAGAATCCTCAGGTAGACTCCCTGCAGAGCAGGGAGCCCAGTGCAGGGCCCTTGATCCCAGGACCCTGAGATCATGACCTGAGCTGAAATCAAGAGTTGGACACGTCACCAGCTGCCCCTATAAGATGACTTTCTAATAAAAAACCGATACTGAATGACACTAGAATGGTATTTAGAACTCATGGACACATTACTCCTCTTGGTTTACTACTACAGTGATTCAAGGGAGTATGTTAAAATTTTTATCTAGCTAATTACAAGCTTTCTACATACAAAATTCTTATTTGTCTGTCATTCTGTGAAATCTTTCATTATTCCTCTAGCCAAAATAGTATTAGTTCTGTGGTGGTGTGATTAACAATGAGAAGAAACCAAACCCCATAGAGCACCGAGAGCCACACCTTTTCCGGCAGGTTGTGGCCCATTGCACAGAAGCCATTCGGACATTGATGGAGCTTGCTTATTGTGTCTGTGTTTGGCTCACACATTTAAATAATAATTCCCCTTAGTATTACTTGTAGTGGTATTAAAGTGATGGTTAATAGGTAGTGAAATCATAAGAAAAACATTAAACTGATGAGTCTCAGATATTATCTGGTGTGTTATTACGTAGATGGGTTTTCTGTAGTCTCTCCTCACCATTCATTAGTCATTTATGGGCTTCTGTTATTAACTTGTATGCATATTTAAGACCTAGCTCATGCTCATTTTAAGTCTTTGAATGTAGTAGCACTTTATAAAAAAAATATTCAGTATCGTTTTGAAGAATGAATTTATTTTAAGTAAAAGTTCATATTTAATGCATTAATATCACTCCTACTTCCATTCAAACTGCTTAAATAAGATCATTAAATAACTTTTTATAGCCATAAGAAGTCACATTAAAAGTGTAATTTAATCCGAACGCTGTAGAACTAAGTTTGTTTGCATTTCTAAATCACTGAATTTTAGTTCCTAAATTTTACTCCTGCCTTCCTTCCTCATGTCCCATATATCCCTTCACCCATTCTCAGTCCATGAGGCTAGAAGAGCTCATAATTTTAGAAAGGCTCCCATTTTCAGGAAGAAAATTATGAGTCGTAGTAGAAAGTGTAGATAAAGTAGGTGAGCAGTGGAGAAGCCCATAATAAGGCTGGCTGGAGAAAGTGTTATCATTCAAATAGGATCGTCCTGTGGCTCTGAAGGAGGAGGAGAATTCTAGGAGGGAACATCCAGGTTGGGGTGGGGGAGGGAAGAGGTTGGATCATCTTTCTCTGACCCTGTTTCTGAATGTCAGCCCCCTTTGTAATTCTCCACTCTTTCCAACCCATAGCACCATACAGGTTCCTTAAAATGCTGGCTCCAGTGTAGGCAAAAACTCTTCCTCTCAATTTCTCTTATCATAGAGACTGAGGTTGATATGGGGTGTTTTTGTAAAGGCAAAGTTCTTTTTTTTTTTTTAAATACAATATCCAACTATTTACCGTTCAGATGCTAAGCACCCCAGTATAGAATGAGAACTCATTACAGAATACATTCTCCAGACTTCCTTGGTCCTCTGGTAACTTACAGTTTCTCTTCCAAGGATCACCGGTGTGAGATTTCCTTCCATCTTTGATGGTAGCATGATGTCGTAGAAAGTGCACAGGATTTTAAAAAGTAAGTTCTGATTCTGTCTCATGTTAACAATGTAACATTGGCAAAGCCACTTAACTTCCTGAATACAATTTTTCTCTTGAAAATAGCAAAAAAAAAAAAAAAATTCTCTATAGAATTGTCATAACTTTCAAATGAGATACAGTCTAAAAATAAAGCTTAATAAATATTTGCTATAAAAGCATACACTGAAAAGACCTTCCCTTAATTTCTTCTCTCCATTTTGTTTTGTTTTGTTTTCCATATGGAAGACCATTATGTTATTACTATACTAGAGAAATTCACCTTTCAGGATAAAACTTGGCTTCTCAGGACCCTCTCGAATTTTTCCACTCAGCTTCTCATCTTTAGACCATATGCACTGCATAGGTGAACTCCTTTTCCAGACCCATCCTGAATGACATTTTTAAACCATAATTAAAAGAAAAGTACTTAAAGCCTCAGTTATTACCTTAGTTCTTCTCTGGAGCATTTTCTGATGATACACACAGGTGAAGGATGTTTGTCTCAGTTGTCATTTATGTACAGTATACTGCCATCTAGAATCCAGGACATTTAAAAAATCTATTAGATTATTTGCTCATTACCCATAATTTAGGCAATTATACTGTATTGGGAGACATTTTTAGTACAGTGATGCTTTGAGTTGACACTCAAATGTTGCAGAATCTCAGTCCTTTCTTAACCTAAATAAATGCCTCTGGAGTTTTCTTATTGCCTCAAAAAAGGTAATATGAACTTCTATGTAGTTATCTATAAAATAGTCTTTAGTTCCCTGAGCTTTGCCTAACCATATGTACTTCAATGGTAGCCTACCTACATTTAACTGCATATTATGCTGTTAAAACAGAACCTTTCTTCGGCTAAACAATCCTTCAGTTTTAACTGAACAAAGAGATACAAAAATTAAAAAACAAAATGTCTAACAGCACCATGTCAACTGATGCTAACTACTAGTGCTGTGTAAGAACTTGAATCTCCCAATGTCTCATTTTGTCCCCAAATGTCTGTGCTTGTGCATGTGCTTGTCCAGCTTACAAGCCCTACACTAATATGACAGGACATATGGTGAACCTTGTTGGTAATTTGATGACATTGTGATTGAGGGCACAGAAAAACTGGTATCTTCCCTGCAGTGCATTGTGACTTTGTTTTTAAACTCTAATGGGATTATTACAAGAACCATATGCAAGGGAGGTCATATGGGAAACAAAGCATAAATGTTTTGGCAAACCTGAGCCAGCCCTCAGGAACACCTTATGCAGAGCTTTTGTAAAAATTGGTTTAGAACATTCATTTTTGGAGGGGCTCAGTTGCTTAAGCATCTGACTTTGGCTCAGGTCACAATCTCAGGGTCCTGGGATCAAGAGTCCTGCACTGGGCTCCCTACTCAGCAGGGAGTCTGCTTCCTCTCTCCCTTTGTTTTGGCCCCCAACTTGTGCTCTCTCTCTCTCTCTCTCCAATAAATAAATAAATACAATCTTAAAAAAAAAAAAAAAAGAACAATCTTGGATTTGAGATAAGCACACGTTCCTATTTCTTATCATCTGTTTTGTAGGATTTATTTATTTTGATGGCAAAGACACAGCACAGTGACATTCTGATAGATGAAAGCAACTACTCTTTGCTACTTAGAGTTTTGAACAAGGGAAGGCTTCCAGGTATGACCACACGGGGGGATGCTGCAGGGGACAGGGAAACAGCAAGCTGAAGCTATAGGAGGCAGCTTTTTTATGGCAGCTTGGGTGGGGTGAGCTAGGTTTCATGAACTCCATCATGGATTAGCTGATTTGAGTAATTTTACAGGCTCTAAGCCATAAAGGTGATTCCTAGCTCTCTTGTACCTGGCCCTGCAGTGATTAGGGTGGGTTCCTTTGCAGCCTTGGAGCATGAGAACCCCCATAAGGGATGTAGTTGAGGAATGGATATAATTAGCTGCCCAAGAAGGGCAACTGACCAGCCTCTGGACTGGCCTTAAGACTGGGTCAAAATAGCATTAAAAAAAAAAAAAAAAAAAAAAAAAAGAGAGAGAGAGAGAAAGAAAGAAAGAAAGAAAGAAAAGAAAAGAAAAAAAAATCAACTGCAAAAACACAAAATACTTGTATTACACTATCCTCCATCACCTCATCCCACATTAAATCTTAGTCCTCTGACTAGCAACAGAGAAAGTAAGTCAAGATAGGAAGGGGCGCAAGTCAACAAGGTCTTTGGAACATGCTCTGGTCACCAGACTTACTCATACCTCCAAAGATGAGATGAGAAACCAAGAGATGATCTAAGAGAGCAGAGTACCTTTTGAACCCACAGCAGGGTTACTTCTTGCCAACCGAATCCAGTCAATGTTTTCGACCTCAACTAACTTGTTGGCAGCTGCTCCCCTCTTAGGGATATAAGAAAATAGGAGGACGCTGGGAAAAATGTAAGCACAAAATTCCTCTTCTTTCAGAATCTTAAAACAACAACACAAATCCAGACTCTAAAGACATGGCATGAGGAAAGCTGAATCAGGAGCTCCCAGAAGAATCCATTGTGATGGGATTGTCTCTAACTTGGATGGGATTGGTGCTGACATGGACAAAAGTCCCAGGGATTGTTCGAAGTCTGTGGATGTCTGGACTCTTTAATTTGGCTTAATAGGCTTAATAGGCTTTTCATGGCATAGAAGGATAGCATGCATTTCTCCTTGTCCAGGTACCTCTTGCATATCATCCCCTTTGAAGCTATGTGAGAGTGGGGCACCTGGGTGGCTCAGCTGGTTACGCATCTGCTTTTGGCTGAGGTCATGATCCTGGAGTCCTGGGATTGAACCCCATATCTGGCTCCCTGCTCAGCAGGAGCCTGCTTCTCCCTTTCCTCCCCGCTTGTGATCTCTCTTGCTATCTCTGTCACTGTCTCTCTCTCTGTCAAATAAATAAATAAAATCTCAAAAGGAAAAAATAAAGCTGTGTGAGCTTGCATTTGGTCATCAGGTGCAGAGAGAAGTTATAGAATACGTTGGTCTAAAAATGCCATTTGAGGCTGAAGCACGGAGCTGGAGAGCACATTGCCTGGTGTCACGTGGAGAGATGATGTCAGCAACGTGAGCTGAGGTCACAGCATGAAGTACACTTACTTACCATCCTCAAGAGTTTGCATTCCCCCTCCCCCCAAAGGCAATGGGAAATCATTGAGAAGTTTTAATTATGGAAAAGATACAAACATATTTAAATTTAGTAAGACAGCTCTGACTGTTGTATGGAAGATTGTCAGAAAGTGGTTAAGTGGAATTTTAAAGACCAGTGACCAAGCCCTTAAAATGAGAAATGTAGGGCATCCATGTTAGGTTCTCAGATGGCAGAATAGGAAAAAATAGGTACAACAGGCTTTAAGAAGATGGAACAGGTGGACCACATGACTCATGACTCATTGGCTATGGGGAACAGAAGGCAGGAATGGTCAGGAATGACTACGAGGCTGTTGCCTTGAGCAAATGACCAGAAGAAAAGAAAATCCTAGGATACACTGACAGGAACTCTGAGGAACACTTGCTCTTTCCTGGGCTTGGGCTGCCTTTCTTCCCCTTCCTTCTAGATAAATCCTCCCATCTTTTAACATTCTAATTAAGCATCACTTTTCTGAGGATGCATCCCCTAAAGTCCTTAGTGTGCCAGCATCCTTAGGGGTAACTCCATAACAGCACTCATCAAAATGAATTGTCCTTGTTGCTTTCTTCACCATTATTTCATGCTACTTGGAGCTGCCTAAAGACAGAACCTGAGACTCTCATCTCTGTCTCTGATGCACTGATAATGTGCACTACTGGGTAATCAATAAACATGAGTTGAAAGGGAGAGGAAGGAGGAGAGAAAGGGAGATTAGTAAATGGGTAATTTTCTGTAGTAAATAACAAAAAAAAAGTTCTCATCATCTTCACACACAAAAATATTTATTTATTGTTCCCTTTGTAGTGATAGGTAAGTTGTTGAGCTCTTCTGGGTAAATGTACTGTAAGTACTTCACCTCCAAATGATGAATCAAGGGTAAGACTGCTTTCATTCTATGCTTCTGTCATCCTCTGACTTTAAGATAATTCAGTTGGCAGATGAAGGATGAAAGCAGGGAAAATCCTACCAGATACCCCTGATCCAAGGGTGGGATTTAGCACTTGTACTCACAGTTCACTGCAAGAACTAAACATATATCCAATCACAGAACAAAGCAGTTTCAGAAATACGATATATACACATGTATAAGAAGAAAGGTAGAGAGGGAAACTAAGTAACTGCTTATGACCAGAGCACAGAAAACAGGAGTCCTAATAAGTCCTCATATGCCCTAACATTCAGAGAGAAAAACTAGCTACATACTGTAAACACTACATAAACACTATGAGTGACCCATGTGCCAGGAACATCCTTATTATATGGATCCAGAATCATGAACGTGAAATGTAAAGGGAGCATACACATTCACAAAATGTCACTGTATATATGTATATAAACATATGTATATACACTGTATATATGTATATACACATTTGCAAAATTATATCACTGTATGTGTAGTATGCCATAATGTGAGTGTATCCATAGCTACGTATATTACTCCAAATATGTCATCTGTTAACAAGCTATTTCATGCGTAATAACTGAGTTACTATACTGTCTGAGTTTCCCTTCATTCAGAGAAAGGTTAAAGAGCAGAAATTCGGCATGAGGAATTTTTTTGGTGACACAGTATCAGGTGACTTATTACTCACAAATATAACATTGAAGTATGCAGAGCAGAGATTAAAGTACATTGGCCTAAAACTGATAACCTGACCTTCTTGCAGTCACTTAATGCAGTACGATACCTAGAATTTATAGTATGAATTTTATAATATGAACCTCGGTCTCAGGAGGTATCTTTACCATGCAAAACATTTCCCTAGTTATCCAGTTGTATTTATGTGTTTCAAAAGATCTGTTTTGCACATTTATTTTTAAACATAAAATTAGGTTTCCTTGCTTGATTTTTATGACATAATTAGCATATTCATAACATTGAAGGTATAATGTCCTTATTATTGAAACTCTGCCTCTAGAACTGCACTTTTAGTAAATATGTCTTAATGTGTATTCATGAAACTGTAACAGGCATTGACATTGCATAATCTGAAACCACCCAAGATCTCAATGGGTAGGGATGTTGAAGGGAAAATGTAAATCTGAAACCTGAATCAAGCACTCCTAGGTCATTCTAGAATGACCTGGATAATTGATATGGAGCACCCTGTTAAAAGCATTCTTCTCATTTTCAGGGAACTTTTCAAATCCTCAATTTCTTTGTCTTACTTACTATACAAATTGGTTTGAGGATATATATATATATATATATATATATATATACCCCTAAAGCTATAGAATAGTAAGTTGTAATCACTAAAACCAATCCCTACTGTCAAATCTTCCAAATTATTACACAAAAAGAGCTGATAGGATCATATGAAAAATAAGGTATAATACTAACATGTCTGTTTAAAATATCTCCTTCATGTTGGTAGTGTGGGGTCAGGATCCTAAGAATTACAGTAAAAATAACATTCTTGCGATCGTAGAATAATCATTATGTTGTTGTGGTTTAGTTAGATAAAAATTTATGTAGGTTATTTGCATCTCGTTTGTAGGTAAAAGTGGTCTCTAACATTATTTGCTTTTAGTCTTAATGTCCACTTTTAATATTAAGTTATACTAGTTATATGAGTCTTGGTGTATAAAAAAGTGTATAAAGTACCTTATATAAAGTGTCTGTATAAACTAGTTTGCATAAAGTGTCATTTCTTCTCTTTCTAGCCTTTAGAACAGTTGTGTAAGAGGAAGGTTATCAGGTTCTTGAGGTTTTGGTAAAAATTTCCTGTAAAACAATTTGCGCCTGATGCTGATAGGTGTGGAAAGAGAAGTTGTAGTGAATATTAATGCATTTCAAATTATTTAATGATCATAGGCCTACTGATTTTCCTTTTCCTCTTGAGTCAGTTTTGATCAATTATCTTTCTAAGGCATCGTCCATTTTATTTAAGTGAGTTAGTTTGTTAATTCTGATAAAACTTCTATGTGTACCTGAATGGAATGGAATCTCTTAGACTGATCAATCAATAGAGATATATCCTCTAATTCTGAGTATCAGATTATAAATACTAATGAAATCAAACTACAATTTATTATTAAAATTGAGTTCAGTTTCTGAGAGCGGGATCTTAAAAACCTGGCTCTCTGAATCCAGATTCATTAAAATCTACTGGTAATTCTCTATTTTGTTTTTAATTTTGAATGTCAGCTGTGAAAGACTCTGTCAAAGATTTGAGTTGTTATGTCCCTATGAGTTATCCTTTCTATCATTTTGTCCTTACTAGGAATATTTCTTCCTTAATAATGTTTTTCAGACTCTGTATTTGTATTGCAAACCAGCTCTCCTTATTTAGTGTTTTCCCAGTGTATTTTTTATTGTCAAACTTTTTGAGGCATTATATATTCTGCCATTATTTTTATAAATGTCTTGGAGCAGATTATTTATATCACATTTGAGACTCTCTCAATACGTACCTTTAATCCATGCATATTTAATGCATGTACGACTACTGATATATTTAGATTTCACTATTATCTATATTTTTCTTTTTTAAAAAAATATTTTATTTATTTATTTGCAAGAGAGAAAGAAAGTGAGAGAAAACACAAGAGCAGGGTAAGGTGCAGAGGGAGCCCAACATGTGGCTCAATCCCAGGACCCTGGGATCATAATCTGAGCTGAAGCCAGATGTTTAACCAACTGAGCCACCCAAGTGCCCCAGTATTTTTCAATATTGTATTTATTTATTTGATAGAGAGAAAGACAGAAAGAGCACAAGCAGGGAGAGGGGCAGAAGGAGAAACGGACTCTCCACTGAGTAGGGAGTCCATAGGGGACTCAATCCCAGGATCATGACCTGGGCTGAAGGCAGCTGCTTAACCAACTGAGCCACGCAGGTGCCCCTAATATTTTCAATTATCATTCTTTTGCTTTTTTTCTTTCTTTTCCTTTTATGAATCATCTCCCTTTGCCCTTCCTATTCAATGACCAAACATATCTTAGCTTTAATTATAATCTCCTGATTCTACTTGCTACCTTACTTTTTAATCTAATATTTTATATCTGCTCTATCTTAATATCACCACATTGGTTATATATTGTATCATTCATATCCAGGGCTTATTTTGAATTACAAACATATTTTCTGATTTATTTGCACCAGACAACTTGTGAAAAATAATTGTTTGGGTATTTCCTTCCATGCTTCAGTATTTAGACTATTTCTTACCTAAATAAAATCATTTAGAAGTTCTTTCAAGGATAATCTCTATTAAGCTCTGTCATTCTCTGCACAAAAATACATTTATCTATCTTTTAGTCCTCATGTAATAATTAAACCATGTTTAGAATTCTAGGCTGACAATTTGTAAAACACACTGAAAATACTTTATTGTTTCAGCTGATGAGAACTGCGTTGTCTTATTTGTTTCAGGGAATATAACATATATTGTTTTAGTGGGAGCATTAAAAAAAGAAGTAACTGGAATATGTGCTACACTTAATAATCACTTATTAGAGCACTCCAAAAATAAAGCATTAGCCTGCTTAAAAACAACACAGGAAGGCCATCTTTCCATCCTGATGCCTAGATCTGGGCTACCTCTCTGCTCTGCTGGTATGGTTGGTTGTGATCCTAATAATCATTTCTTTTCTACAGAAGACATGCAAGATGAGGGGTTAAGTTTCCTGGGTTTTCAGGAGTTCATTATGCGCTGTGAGCCGTGCATATGGCAGGGATTTCTTCCTCACTTAGGCCTTATTACAACCATCGTTTCTTCTGTCCTTCCTGAGTATTCTCCCTTCCTTACTGTATACATTAGCTGTTATCACAAAAATATGGGTTACAAACGGCCAAGAAATTCAGTTGCTGGGAGAAATCATTGTTTATTCTTGAGTGCATGGGTCGGCAGGAGGTCTCCCTAGTTTAGGCTGAGCACACCCACCCATCGCGGTCATCTGAAAGTCTTTCAGGTAGCCCCACTGACACTGGCCACACCTCCTGGTCTTAGGGTTGGCCGTCTGCGTCATGACTGAGGAGGGCCCGGATGTTTCTCCATGTGTTTTTCTCACCTCCCTCTTTGGAGCTGGCTTGTCCATGTCCCCATGGTGGTGGCACCAGTATAAGAATGGAAACCGCAATACACAAGTTATTTTTCCAACTTCTGCTTATGTCAAATCTGCTAAAAACCTACTGGCTACAGAGAGTCATGGAGAACAATCCCTGAGTATAGGAGGTTCCTACCAATAGGCATGGGTACAGAGAGATAAGAATAATTGGGGCCATTAGTAGAACTTATCACCACCTTCGTTTGGGGTTTTATCCTTTGCATCCCACCTTTGTGAACTCAATAGTGTAGTGGCTAATCTCTAGCTTATCTCCCACCTGTGACAAAACTCAGTGATGGAAGTTCCCCCAAATCACCCAGCTGGTCATTGATAAAAGAAGGTTTTTGCATCCAGGTCTTCTTACTCAAACTGTCAAGTTCTTCTCTAGTTACTATTCTTCATTCTCTCTCCCTTGGTATGCATTTTTATTTTTGTTTGTTTGTTTGTTTATGCTTTTGCTTTCAGTGAGTAAGTTTATTTCAATTTCAGTTTCTGTATCAGGAACACATATGATAATCCAAAAAATACTTTCAAATATAAATCCCATAAAATATTTGTTGGTTTTACTTTAGTTTCTGTTTTTTTTTTCCTTTCTGCAGGGAAGTATGTTAACAGTACTTCTATTGAAGCATTCTGGTACTTCTTCTTTTTTTTTTTTTTTTGTCTGTCATAAATATCCCATTAGAAGAGTAGGTGGCATGGGTCAAGTCTCCCTTATTTTGCATCCTACTCTTCATAATTTAAGGGATTTTAGAAAGCTATTTTATCTTTATGTATATCAATAAATTTTTTTAAAGTTCATACCTTTTGCATTAGAAGGAAATATGAAAGCAAATTCTTCTTAGCATTTTAATATTTATTTATATAATAAACATTCTTCAGAAACATAAATAAAATGTATTGCTTAGAAGGTCATGGCCAGGTGAGATCGACTATAAAGCAGTGCTTTTTTCTGTACTGCTTTCAGCACTCTTTCTAATTCAGATAAAAGAACGCCTCTTAGTTCCTTGCAAGGAGTCCTTATTGCTCCCTCTTAGATATTTGAAGCTCATGATCTCATGCCTGAACTACTTCAAGAATTTCAGAACTAATCCTCCCCCACGTCCCTGCCTTCATTCCCTCCCCATACAACTTTAATCCCTATCCTCTGTTTTTGATCCTTCATATCACACAAAGAATACAACATTTTAGTTTTCTCATGTTTTTATCTAGTTCAAAACTCACCAAAGAATGCCCACAAGCCCACTTGTAAACTGGCAACTTTCCCATATGTGTCTTGATCTCAACATTGACCAAAATTAATTTCCTTGCCCTACCTGAAGACCATGACTGTTCCCTTTCCGTGAATGTGGTACCCCATCCTCCTAGTCCCCCACAGGAGATGTCTCCTTTGCCTTCCCTTTCATATCTAATCAATATTTAAATCTTATACATTGTATCCCCTTAATCTTTTTACTAACCTCCGCATCTCCCTTCTAACGACTGCTCCCTATTTTAGTACCTCATTGTCTCTTACCTATTTAATTACAATAGCCTCTTTCTTAGATACAATTCACCCCATAACACTATGTTTTTCCTATAATGCAATGGATTACTTATTCTTAGAATGTGTCATGCACTCTTACATCTTAATTTATTTTCACATGCTATTTTCTCTACATAAATTTTGTTTTCCACGTACAGTGGTATTTTAGCCTTTAATATCCAGCTCAGTTATCACCACTGATTACAAAACACTCTCTCAAACAACACAAAAATGTTACTTATCCTTCCATACATTCATAGAAGTTCTTCTGTGATTCTACACTCATAGAAATTCTCTTCTATACACCTGTGATCTCACAAGTGAATGTGAGCCCTCTCAGTGTAGCATCTATGTGATAGGTTGGTATCCACATGTCTAGCATGGCATTAAGTAATATGTCAGGCCCGCAGTATGTATTTTACTTGAATTAATTAGTGGATGGATAGATAGGAAGATGAAGTGGGTGGGTATGATTCTACCACATAAATACACTTCTCAAAACAGTTAATTCTCAATTTTTTGCAGGTCAGTGTTCGGGTTACAAAATCCACTCTGAAGACACTCCATGATACGGCAGGTTAGACTCCTATACCCTTACTGAAATTTTCCAGTTGCGCTATGACCATATTATTGCTGCCTGCCCCAGTTACACACTTTTTCAATCCACACTGCCTGTTCTATATTCAACAGACACATGCTTTCCTTGTGCAAAAGTAGAGCTACAAGGTATTCTCTCTATTGGTTGGTAGACCAGTAGGTCCTCTGTGAATCTGCCATTCCACATGTATATCCATTTTCAAATATCATGTTTGTCTTCATTCCAAGCATGTTTTCATTTACTCCTTATTTTGCACTTTTATTTGACACTACTATCCCATTTAATTCTAAGCAAAACTGTACCTTGATCATAGTCATCCCCATTCTTGGTGTCAATACCCATGGTTTCTCAGCTCTTGGTTATGTCCTCTGTTCCACCCACTCTCTTTTGGAGCTCATTTCTTTGTTATGGTTATTAAGTGGTTATTTTTACCTCCCAACGCTAACTGAAAGCCAGACACAATTCTATACATTGGGGATTCATCAGTGAATAGAATAAGCAAAGATCCCTGCCCTTGTCTAGCTTATATTCTAACAAGAATAAGAAAAATAAGCAGTAAACATGAAAAATAAATAAATTAGATGGGATTTCAGAAAGTGATAAGTCATGTAAAAATAAGAAAACATATATCAGGGTAAGGAGGATGGAGTAATTGGGTGGTCAGAATTAGCTCACTGAGAACCTGATATTTGAGCGCAGATGGAGAGGAGATGAGGAAGTCTCAAATCTGGAGAAAGACAATGTGGGGCCAGGGGGATAGTTAGTGGAAGACTCCAGTCTGGGAGAGAGTCTTGTGTGTTTGAAGAATAGCACGGAACCCTGTGGTTGGAGATGAGTAAAGACATGGTGGGGTGGGGAAGGTGGGAGTCAGGGGAGAGAAGTAGAAGACCAACCTAACTTCTAACTCACAGATCATGTAAGATGTTGGAAATATAGTCATAATGCTATAACTACATAATTATCATTTCATTTTCCTTTCTCACTCTGTTTTGTCGTCCACAGAGCATGTATTACTTTCTGTGATTATTCCACTCATTAAAGGGATGCTATTTTTCTCTCCTACTAGAATGTAAGGCTTTGGGATTAGGGACTTTACTGGTACCTAGGATAGTACCTCCGATAGGTAGTGGCTCAATTACATTTATTGAAAACACTAACATTGCATGATGTCTTCTAACATTTTCTTGCTGCAGTTTATCTACGTTCTTCTTCGATCTGCTTTTCCACTCCCTGATCCCGATGCTCAAAATGTACTTGCTGATTTGAACTACAATGATGGGAAATAGAAGCAGCACAGTAACCTGTTATAGGCATGTTTCCAGTCTCTCAGCACCAGAAACTTCCCTGTGTTTATTTATTTGTTTTCCTACAATCTGTATGCATGGAGCCACAGCAGCTACTAATTGGCAAGGAGAAGCCTCTGGCTGTGGTTATAAAACACACAAACAAATAATAAATGAACTATTCTTTTTTTTTTTTATAACAATGTAAAGTTGCAACTAGTGTTCTGTTGTCCATATCTCCTGAAGTTAGAATTCTGTTCACTTAGAAATATCTTCTCAATGGAAAAAAAAAAGCAAAACTAGTCCTCTTCACATTAGTATTTCTAGGTCTGTAAATTGTTTCTTCACATATGAACAAACAGTGAAATAAGGTCATAAACATTTTTGAATGTGCTGAATCATCCACATAGTTTACTCATTGACTAGTTGTAATTCTAAGTTGAGTGCTATAAAGTTTAGCTCATAGGTGTCTCATGACCAATAGTTGGAGTAGAAATAGAGCCATTCAGGAATTACATGTTCATCCCACAGTGCTGATAGAACTTTGTAATACTGACATTGAAACGAACACTTTATTAGGAGACATTTCAATTTATTGTGAATAACCCAAAGGAGGACTATGGAGAAAATTTAAAGTAGGTATAGTAAGATTTTAAGCTAAAGATATAGAATTAGCATGAACCAGTGCTCATCACAGTAAGTGTCCTCCTTAATATCCATCATCTAATTAACTCATAAATACCTTCTCTTAGAAGTTAAGTATTTTTTAAAAAGATTTATTTATTTGATAGAGAGAGACACACAGAGAGAGGGAACACAAGCAATGAGGAGGGATGAGGGAGAAGCAGGTTTCCCACTGAGCAGAGAGCCAGATGTGGGGCTCGATCCCAAGACACTGCGATCATGACCTGAGCCAAAGGCAGATGCTTAATGACTGAGCCATACAGGTGCCCCAAAAGTTAAGTATTTTGCATAGATATAATGAATATGTGCCAAGAATACACATTATCTTTTAATTCTCAAACGGTGCAAGATAGTATCACCATTCTTATTTTTTTTAAGATTTTTATTTATTTATTTGACAGAGAGAGAGAGATCACAAGAAGGCAGAGAGTGGGGGGAAGCAGGCTCCCCGCTGAGCAGAGAGCCTGATGCAGGGCTTGATCCCGGGTCCCAAGATCACAACCTGAGCTGAAGGCAGAGGCTTAACCCACTGAGCCACCCAGGCACCCTAGCTACCTTATTTTTTTTTTTTAAGTTTTTTAAAAAATTTATTTGGGAGAGAGAGAGAAGGAGGAGAGGGAGAGAGAATCCCAAGTAGAGTCTACACTGAGCACAAAGTCCAAACACGGGGCTTGATCCTAGGACCCTGAGAACATTACCAGAGCTGAAATCAAGAATCTGACACTTAGCTGAATGAGCCACCCAGGTGCCACTCACCATTCTCATTTGTAAAGGTAAGAGAACTGTGGCTCAGTTAACGTACCAGAACAAACCTAGTCCACACATATAGTAGATCCCGAAGCCAAAATTTTCACTAGTCTGATCAGCTCTGAAAGCCCTTACTGCTAAAACCCTTTCTCCTAACTTCCAAGATGATTACTGGTCACTACCTACCAATAGGTAAAGTTGTGGGTATTTGCAGGCTCTTCCCACAAGCCCTTAGGAGCTCTTATATATTGATCCTTCCTTTAACTTTTGAGAACAGTCTCATGTTCTGTATATTGCTTCTTTGGATTTCTCAGTTTGTTTTCCAATAAATTTAGACCCCTCCTCACCCCTCTCCCACATTTATTCTCATTTATATCATGTTTATTGAATATATTTCTGTTCTTTACAAAGCACTAATTAACTACCTCTTGGGAACTCATTTTGAAAGCATGAGAACATATCTGGGGATAACGCATGCAAGAACATTTGGTCAGTAGAAAAACAAACAAATAATATGGCCCTTTATTCTTCTCATTCACCTATAGCTACTGTTTAAAGAAAAACATATTCAAACAGATTTTAATTATTGTCCCAGCCAATCGGTACATATTATGTACATAATGATAATATATACTGATATTTTATACATATATATATACTGATTATATGTACAATATATATAATATGGCATATATATATATATGTCATAATGATAACATACAAGGCAGAAATGCTGCCTCAAACCTTATTATGGGTGGATTATTGCTAGCTAATGTACAAAATCCAGATAGTTGGAAACATCAAAATGTCTGCCTAGATTTTTCAAAATAACTGATTCATATACATGTAGCATAAATAATTTGAAAATCAAAAATTAGCTACATTTTAAAAGACAAATGAGAAAAATATCCTGCTCATGCCTCTACTTCTAATTTTTGCATGACATGGTAGGGTGAATGTTCTGTCTAATGTTCATTTTTTATTTTTTATTATTTATCATTAAGGTACATAAAGGACACCGGGTTGGCTCCGGCGGTTAAGCATCTGTCTCTTGATTTCAGCTCAGGTTGTGATCCCTGGTTGTGATTGTGAGATTGTGAACCCACCTTGGGCTCCACACTCACTATGGAGTCTGCTTAACATCCTCCCTCTCCCTCTGAACGCCACTCCCTCCGAGGAAGAAAGAAAGAAAGAAAGAAAGAAAGGAAGGAAGGAAGGAAGGTAGGTACTCAACTACTTCAAATATCTTCACTGCATATAAAATAGGTTTAAGTTAATTCCTTACATCTGGTAACATGTTGCCTAATAAAAGGGACATTAAATAAAAATACTACATGATAAGTTGGATAACAAGTGATAAAGGCTTACAGAGAAATCTGACAATGAGCAGTTACACCTTAGAAAACATATTAGAAACATCCCAAGGAATCTGGAATATAGTAGGCTACGCACAGAATTCCAAGCATTGAAATCGGCAGAAACAAAAGTTTAAATTGGGTAATGAGTATGATATATGCTGTAATATGACCTCAGTCCCATGATGAGCAACAGATATGACTGAAATCATGGTGATGTCTCATAAAATGAAACATTTGTTATCTCTTTCTCGCTCACCTGTGACAGATATTAAGTTGGAGTTGCACCTGTTCCAATTGTCAATATTACTTCAGGGATAACGATTTTTGGTGTGAGACTCAAAAACAAGTTTTCTTTCCTTAAAAGAAACTATGTTGGTTTACAGATTCAAGTCTGCCATTGTTCTGTGATATTTGACTGATATTTCTCCCACTATCACCTCCACGACAATAGGATCCTGTCAATTATTGAGGCCCTTTAGACAGATGTATCTGGCATAATACAGCAAATATAGCATGTACTCTATAGACCTAGTGTTACGCATGTTTGCTGAAGTTAACTAAATTGGCAGAGATCTGCCTAATAACATGGTCTGCAACAAGGAACCTGAGAAATGAGTGTTCAAGGCAAAAGGGACAGAAATTTCAAGGCTCTGAAATAAGAACAATTTTGGAGTTTCTGAGAGATGACAATATGGCCCTGGTGGCTAAAGCAGAATACAAGTGGAAAAACTGTAGCAGGTGGGCTCAGAGGGTACAGGGCGCAGATTCTGTAGGGCACGGTAGGATATGGTAAGAGATTGGGTTATACATGAAGAGTAGAGAAACATGATTAGATGGTTGTAGGGGAAGGGTGCTATATGACATCATTTATTTATTTAAAGGTAACTTTGTTTGTTCTACTGGGTAGGAAATAGACTGTTGGGAACCAAACATACGAGGTTGCCTTTGCTTGCCCTAGGAGAGATACTAGGGTCTCAGTAGTAGAGATGAAGATCGATTTAGGAGCTAGAGAAATTGCTTGCTGATGGCTTGGAAGTGGGAGGGGTGGAGATAGCGAGAAGAATCCAATCATCCTCATTCTTGGCTTGAGTAACTGGGTGACTATCTTTGCAATTCTAGCACTGGGCAAGATGAGGTTGATACATGGTTTGGGCATATATTTAAATATATATATGAATCATAAGTAGTATTTTGGGCACGTTAATTGAAGGTGTCAAGTAAACAGTTGCAACTGAGCATGAGAATTGAGATAAACGCATAAAGATGATCCTAAATCTTATTTTTTTTTTTAGATTTTATTTATTTATTTGAGAGTAAAGACAGTGAGAGAGCGCATGAGAGAGGAGAAGGTCAGAGGGAGAAGCAGACTCCCCATGGAGCTGGGAGCCTGATGCAGGAATCGATCCCAGGACTCAGGGATCATGACCTGAGCCAAAGGCAGTTGCTTAACCAACTGAGCCACCAAGGCGCCCCGATTATCTTAAATCTTTACAAAATGTATTTGATATTATCGTCCTTGTGTTAAATTCAGGGTACTTAGGTAACTTGGTTAAGGTCGTGTTAACTGGCAAAATCACCTGGTCTGACCTCAAGCTCAGGTTGACTTGTCTATGCTGCTCTGCACTGCTCTGTAATGAAACACAAAACATATATTCAGATGGCAGTAATTTAAGGCAGAGTGGGATCAATAAAAGTTCTACCTGAGAAGAAAAAGCTTTTTTTTTTTTTTTTCTTTTGCTGGGGTAATGCATGATGTCTTCCTCAGGGAAGTAGCCGGTGGGTTGAAAAGGTCAAGTTTCAATAGGCAGACTGGAGCCGAAGACTTTCTGTCTGTACTAGGGAAGAAAGCCACATCCAAGCAAGAGCAGAGGAGTGAACAAACTGCTGTTTTAAATTTGAGGGTTTCAACCTAAGCATAGTTAGAAGAGAGGGTTTAGGGATGAGCAGGGTAAAGGAGAATGCCAGAATATTGGTGCTAGGCACTGGGTGGCAGGATAGATAAATAAGATTTTATTCAGGAAAGGAAAACCTCTGGAAGTTTGTAAGTAGGGCTGCATGCAAACATGATACAAGTCACTGCATAATGTAGATGTCTCTCTCATAAAAACCGTAAGAAGTCTAAACCAAAAGGGAAACAATGTTCAGCTATTTAAGACACAAAAAAATCTGAAATTAAGATAAAAGGTTACTCACCAAAAGTCATGTAGAAGTTTGTGGTTAATCTAGAATTAGAGCTCAGGTCGCTTAATACATACATCCTTTCCTTTTCCTGCCCAGGGCTGGGACTGTTTCTTATAACCCCAGTCTACAAGTTTGTGTTTACCTCCATAATTTGTCTACCTTCACCACTTCATCCACCATGCTTTGTACGGTACCCATTCAAGTGGTATTTGTTCAGGATTCTGTGATGATGATAGCTGTGACAATATAGTTGTTGGGTTTGGGTTTTTTTGTTTTATTTTATTTTTTGGTTATTATTTTCTTCTATTTTTAATTTCTCTACTTCTTCCCCTAAAACTAAAACCACAACCCAGGGAGCAAAAACCAAACCCCAAAACAACACCTACAAAATACTAAGTATTTCCACAAATCTCACAACATGAGGGACAGGAAGCAAATTACTGAAGGCAGCCAGACCCCTATCCCACATCAGGGGCTGTGCAGAGAAGCCTCGGGACCTCTGATGACCCATTATCTAGGGAAACCTTAAATCGTCAGTATGTGCTCCCTAGAAATTATGGTAGTCCAGCCTGAAAATGGCAGTCCACAACAGAAAGAGCTTGTAAGACTCCCACGTGAAGTTGAGTGCAAGAGACTAAAATGAGATCAAACGGGGTGGGCTAGTTGAACTCTGAGAACTAACCATTACTGAAGCAGCTTTATGGGACAAAGCCATGTACTGAGGAGACATTACAGGAGAGAGAATCTGAAGTGATAAGAGAGAGACAATAGGGAAAGATCATCCAGATATTATGGGGGTGGGACAATCAGTAGGTATCACAAATTACAAAACTGTCTTTTATTTTTAGAAGATTTTATTTCTTTATTTGAGAGAGAGGGAGAGAGAGAGCATGAGCAGGAGAAGCAGACCTCCTGCTGAGCAGGGAGACCAATGTGGGGCTCGATCCCGGGACCCTAGCATCATGAGCTGAGCCAAAGACAGACACTTAACCGACTGAGCCACCCAGGCATCCCCCAAACTGTTCTTTTTTTTTTTTTTTTTTTTTTTAAGATTTTATTTATTTATTTGACAGAGATCACAAGTAGGCAGAGTCAGGCAGAGAGAGAGAGGAGGAAGCAGGCTCCCTGCTGAGCTGAGAGCCCGATGTGGGACTTGATCCAAGGATCCGGGGATCATGACCTGAGCCGAAGGCAGAGGCTTTAACCCACTGAGCCACCCAGGCGCCCCCCCACCCAAACTGTTCTTTAAGCACTTCTCAAAGATAGCACAAGAGGAGGTTAGGACCTGTGACGTCACATCTAACTGAAAGGAAGCTGGGACATGTGGTCCGGCTGTGTCCAGCTGGGAGAAAAGGGTGGCTGCAGATATCGGTCCCCACTGGCGACCTCTGCCACACATAGAACCATGCTACTTTCTGTATTTACAGAGATGAAGTGGACAAAATTAGACTCATATTGTCATATATGTGTATGCAGACATGCTGCCTTTATACCCAAGTTTCTACTGGAAGCAGATTCACATGTTATTAAATAATCTGAAAAAAAATTTTTGTTCATTGATCATAACACATTCTACCTTCATTTTTCCTAGTTACTTCTCTATCATTTGCCATGTAGGCTGTTACCAACAATGAACTCTTATAAATTATGTGATGAACATGTCTGTGCATAACTATCTGTCCTGTCCACACTAATGAAAAGTGTCCAAGAATAAAGTCCTAGTGGAGGAATTCTGGATTAATATTTGTAAAGAATCTTTATGGTTCTTGTTATAAATTTCTTACTTCCCTTATATAAATGTTCTAGAAGCTTACATTCCCACATGAGACTATCAGTTGCTGTTTCCTTGTACCCTGGACCACACTGGGCATTACTGCCTTTTTAAAAAGTTTTGCCCATTTTATAGGAAATGTCTCAACATTCATGAAATGTGTATTTATTATCTGATTAAAGATTATGATAGTATCTGTGGCTACCCATTTTATAGGAAATGTCTCAACATTCATGAAATGTGTATTTATTATCTGATTAAAGATTATGATAGTATCTTTGGCCATGAAATTGAGATGAAGGTGATCAAAAATCCAAATTAAGAGCCCAGAATCATGTAAGTCCTTTCAAATGTGGGGGGTTCAAGTAAGTCCTATTTCTTAAAACAAGAAATAAATGTGGAAAGTATGGTTTTATGAATGGCTTTAGAAAGAAATGGTTTATATTTGCACCACATCTGATTTATCTTTTCCAAGGATGTGGTAAGGAACAGCCTTCTGGTATACACCACTACGAACCAACACTCAAGCTGTCCTTTGAATTATCCCACATAGCAATAAGTTAATACATATTTCATGTAACTGGAACTCAGAGATATTGAACATCAATCAATAATTTCATGAAAAAGAAATGCTGTGACTATAAGCCCATTCTGCTCTACAATGCCATGGATTATTAATAATTGCATACTTTTATTAGGAAGGATATTCCCTTCTTAACTTAAACAGAATATATAACTTGATTACCACAATATGTGAAACTTCTGAGTTACACCCACACTCCGAAATTCAAGAATGTTATTTACCAACAGTTGTTAATGTGTCTAATAAAAGTGAACCATTTGTTGTTATAAGCTAATTACTGGGGTTGATATAAATATATCAAAGAGTCATTTTTAATAGAAATATTGCTGCAAAAGAGGAAGGGGGATCAATTTCTAATCTTCTCTGGATTGAAATTCTGCATATTTTTTTGTCATAACACTTAATGTATGATTGTTTACTTGTCTATCATGGAGAGACTTTATTTTCATATTTGTATTCCCAACACCTAGCTCATTGCTTGCTATCCAGCAATTGCTGAGAAAGTACCACAAAACATTTAGATTACCCAAGAATGTAAAAAACAGCTGCCAGGCATTTAAAAAATTACCGTAACATCATTGTCGTCGTCATCACTGCTACTATCACTATTATTTTGTGACTCCCTCAAGGTCAATCCGTTTCATGTCTTTAATTTAAAAATGAAAGAAATTCTAAACTCATCATTTTACCAAAAAGGAAAATTTATCATTAGCACACATGGGGGCATCTCTCTACCCCCAAGGCATTCTGAGATGAAAATGTGGATAAGCTTCAAGAACAATTGGGACCAACACTCAACTACTTTCAGTATTTTTTTTTTCTTCTAATCTTATTTCTGCCATTTTATGCCTATCTGATTTTCTTCTTTGTTTTCCTCAAATTGGCTTTCTCTACTACTTGAGTCCCTGCTAGTCCCTCTGGCTTCCATCTGCAGCCAAGAAATCATAGGGTCTCTATAGGAGGCTGTCTTCTTGTTCAGGCCCTGGTAACTGAAATTCCTTGGAAGACTCTGATTTGCCCAGTCTGCCTAATCCTGAGCAAATGCTCTGTTCAGGGAACTGTTCATGTGATGATATGGGATCTTATCACCTAACCAGTCACAGAAATAAAGTTTAAAGATTAACCAACATGATCAATGATTAATTCAGATAAAAGTAATTGCTGGAGAACATTTTCTAAGTCATCATTTTCTAAGCCATTTTCTAAGCCATCAGTTTACCAACTAATTGGTTAAATTTATCATTATTTTTTAAATATTTCATTTATTTATTTGACAAAGATCACAAGTATACAGAGAGGCAGACAGAGAGAGAGGAGGAAGCAGGCTCCCTACTGAGCAGAGAGCCTGATGCGGGGCTCGATCCCAGGACCCTGGGACCATGACCTGAGTCAAAGGCAGAGGCTTTAACCCACTAAGCCACTCAGGTGCCCCCTCATTGGTTAAATTTATCAGACAGCTTTAACAAAAGTGTATACTTTTGATTACTGCTGATAAAAAAATTTATATATGTATATGTGTATAAACATAAATTATAAATAAGTATAATAGAAATATAGTATATAATATATATTTATATAATAAATATATATTAGGTATGTGCAATTATTTACAGTTGAATAACAACTTTACATTTAAATTTAACCTATTTAAAGTTAGAATTCACTGCTAAAAATAACACATTTTACCCAATTTGCTTTATATTTGGAAGGTTAAAAAATATATATCCAAAGGCCTCCAAAAGAAATTTGAAGTAGCTGAAAGAATTACATCATTTATGAAATGTTGAAATTTTGCTTTCTAATAAGAAGTAATTGAAAACATGGACTTGTTACCTGTTAGGAGAATGATTCACTATCAAAAAGCCAAAGTATCCAAGTGTGGAAGCAAGGCATAGATGCCCTAAAGGGACAAATATAATGGAGTCAAGGGATAAAAATAAACTAAGAAGTTACAGGAGCAAGCACATCACATAGTAAATTGCACATAATAAATGGTGGCAACTAATTTCTAGATATAGCAATTGAAATTTACAATGCTACCTGAAATTGCCAAATGAATCCTAAAACTGTTAAAGATTGAAATGAGTAAAAGTTTAAGTTACATTAACCTAACAAATTTTCGTATAAAGAAGTCAAACTTTCACTGCAGAATCTGTGACTGAAATTTTGAAAGAAATATATACATATATTGAGGATTCTAATATTAATAATTTGTATTATAATAAATTGCATTGTTCATAAACTTTTATTTCAGTAAAAGGGATAAGAACTGTATATCCTTACGAAGCTCTTAAAATGCTCCTATTAAAGCTTTTAAACCATTCTTGGGTTAAAATTGTAATTACCGAATTTCATAAATTTGTTACATCAGTTATTTAGCAAAGTATCTGTTGGTAAGACTGATTTGGGGCGGATTTACTACATGGCAAAATAAATTTGAGTAATTTGGTCTAGTGAGTTTATTTTCAGAAAATTGGCTTGATTTCATGGATGAATGGGGGGTCAGTTTGAATTCTCACAGTTGTTTTCTACATGCGGTCCCAGACATGTCAGTGGTAGATTATCAACAAGTAACACCCAAGATATCCCTCTTTCTACTTTAGCAGTTATCCCTTCTCTTTTCGTGTTAGAAAACCGCTTATGTGCCAGTGAGCTAAAAATATCATGTTCCCAGATGGGATTGCTACAGAAGTTAAAATAAATTAAGTATTCAAATCACGCTTTTAGAGTATCCCCCTGCCACACAGCCCCAAACCAGTTTTAGCTCCACATCCATTATGATTCTAGCACTCACTCTGTCAGAAGCATTGTCATCACACAGACATAACCATGGCCTTTTAAAGTCTTATTTTACCTACCTGACTGGTTTCAAAAATTAGCAAAATATCTGCCATAGGGGTGCCTGAGTGGCTCAGTGGGTTAAGCCTCTGCCTTCAGCTCAGGTCATGATCTCAGGGTCCTGGGATCGAGTCCCGCATCGGGCTCTCTGCTCAATGGGGAGCCTGCTTCCCCCTCTCTCTCTCTGCCTGCCTCTCTGCCTACTTGTGATCTCTGTCTGTCAAATAAATAAATAAAATCTTTAAAAAATCTGCTGTAAGTTTCGCAATGAGGCAGATGATTTTTAAAAATTTATTTATTTTAGTTGGTGGGGGGGTGCAGAGGAAGAGAATCCTCTAGCAGACTCCCTGTCAAGCATGGAGCCTGTTGGGGAGGAGTGGTAGGGGCTCAATCTCAGGACCCTGAGATGATGTGAGCCAAAATCAAGAGTCCCATGCTTAACCGACTGAGCCACTTAGGCGCCCCTGAGGGAGACGCTTAATATGACATAAAAAAAATCACTCAGAGGGTGCCTGGGTGGCTCAGTGGGTTAAAGCCTCTGCTTTCAGCTCAGGTCATGATCCCAGGGTCGTGGGATCGAGCCCCACATCAGGCTCTCTGCTCAGCGGGGAGCCTGCTTCCCTTCCTCTCTCTCTGCATGCTTGTGATCTGTCTGAAATAAATAAATAAAATCTTTAACAACAACAACAAAAAATCATTCAGGCAGGAATGGCCCTTTCAGTGCCATAGATCAAAATCCATTTCCAGTCCCAAGAGATGATCTCACAAAGTAGGAACTTTCTGTGTGTGGATGGACATGTGTGTATGCACGTGTGTGCATATGTGTAAGTATGCGTATGTCTGTATATGTGTGAGTGGTTGTATAAGCTTTTATGTTACAAACGTAATATACAATAAAAAGAAGGGAGAGAGATGACCTAAAATTGAAAAAAATAGCATTAAAAAATGAGGCCACCTTTTTTAATTAAATTAAAATCCAGAAACTAAATTATTAAAGTATTTACTAATTAGCATTCAAAGGTCCTCTCATAGACACCAGAGTTACTGCCATGAAGAAAACAGACAGAAATCCTGTCTTAACAAGCTTGCCTTAGTGTCAGAAAAAAAGGAGGCAAAAATGAGTTAGTAAAACATACAGTATGTCAAGTGGTGTTAATAGCTCAGAAGAGAATAAAACAGCAACTGGATAGGCAGTGCCAAGTTGGATAGGGAGTGTGTGTGTGTGTGTGTGTGTGTGTGCGTGTGTGTATAATTTTAGATCTATGTTAAGTGAGATCCTTACTCAGAAAGTAAGACGGAAGGATCTGAGATACAAGGGAGAAACGTACTCCAGGGAAAGAGAAGATGAATGCAAACGGTCTCATATGGGAGCTTGACTTCCATATTCCAAGAGTAAGAAGATCAGGGCAGCTGGAGAGGACGAGAAGGGGTAAGAAGAGGAGGTGAGGTCAGGGAAGGGACTGAAGGCCGGATTGTGCAGGGCTTGCTACCATTATGAGGGGACGACCTATTGTAAGGAATCGTAAGGAATCCTAGGTTGACAATTTCCTCTTCTTCATGCCTGATGTTCATTTGGTAACGACATCGGACAGATCTACCCCAGAAATGCCCACCTGATTCCTTCCCTTCCCTTACTTACTTCCCACTGCCACTGTTCTAGACCAGCTCTTACCTTCTCTAGCCTGTATAATCACAGCAGCCACCAGACTGGGCACCCTCATTCTCTCCGTCCTCCACACTGCCATGAGAGAAGCCTTTTCTCAAGGTCTTCAAAACCAAAGATCTAATCATAGAAAGACCTTAGTCACATTTTCATTCCAACATAATAAAGCCCAAATGCAAGCATGGCATTCAAAACACTGGACAA
This sequence comes from Mustela erminea, assembly GCF_009829155.1. Taxonomy (NCBI): domain Eukaryota; kingdom Metazoa; phylum Chordata; class Mammalia; order Carnivora; family Mustelidae; genus Mustela; species Mustela erminea. The sequence continues at coordinate 33,672,216 of NC_045631.1, forward strand.
TCTATGGACATCTGGGTGGCTCAACCAGTTAAGTGTCTTTCTTTGGCTCAGGTCATGATTCCAGGGTTCAGGGGTTTGAGTCCCACATTGGGCTCCTTGCTCAGTGGGGAGCCTGCTTTCTCCCTCTGCCTGCTGCTTCGTCCTCATTTGAATTGGATAATACTTTCTCCACATCATCTGGCCTTAATGCCTTTGCTGTCAATAATATTTTTTTCATTTATTATATTACTTAATATTCTTGAAGACAATGGACTGTTTTTCCATCTGTTCTTCCTATCTCTGTTATAAGGGTGCTCTCTGTAGGTGGCCTGATGGTGCAGACGTAACCTATGAGGCCATTCCTGGGTATTTCTGGAGTGCACGAGTGGTGAGATCACCTGGATGCTCCTAGCAAAAATGCCAGGGTATTTGATGGTGAAGGAACAATGTTTGAGCAATAGCGGTTGACAGCAAATTTCTGGGTATGGAGAATGTTTAAGAATGTGGACTCTGAAGTAAGAATGTTCGCTATTGATAAAGTGATTTAAACTCCTGTATGGAAACTAGAGATAACAGTGTTAAACTCACTGAGTTATTGCAAAGATTATGCCTTTAACAGGGCATATTCTCCATAAATGATACCTATCCTGAATATTTTAAACCAGGTTCACCATCGCACAGATGGGGAATGAATTCACCCTCTTCAGATAGAGTCAGGTGTAGGAAAAACATATGAATTCAGTGAAAGATAGCAGCGCATATACAGAGACGTAAGTAATGTTTCTGCTACAAGGGGGACTCCTAGGATGGATACCGGCACAATATTGGTACTGGGTGCCGCTATGAGTTTGTGGAGTCTCTGGGCAGTGGCAGGGCCCCTGGGAACCCCCCTGAGAGAAGGCTACTGCACAGTGATATGGTAACTACATACCTCCACGCCATTTATGAAATGTACCAGAGTGTACTGCTGCTGGCAACCAGAGTTAGATAACTTGCAATACCTTTGGTGAGTTTGGAGTCATAAAATGATGTTTCGTACTATTTTATAATGCAATTCTACCCCCAAGTTGGTGCAGGCAAGATAATTACTTGCTATTATATATATTCCTGGAGCCTAGTGCAAGGAATGACATATAACAGGACTCAATAAGTTTTTGCTGAAGGAATTAATGCTGAATCCTCACTTCCTCTTGGCAATCAATATTTTAATTACATTGGTGGCAGTTATGGTTAATTCATGAAGCACTAATGGGAAACAAGCACATTCCACAGGAAGAAAATATAGAACGTAATGCAACAAATAGCATTATGGATACCATTAGGTAAATATATTAGTCTCTCTTCTTCCCCGCCTGGATACTGTACTCTGAATCCTAGATGGAATCAAACAGCAGGCTCCATGCCTTCTATTTCTTCCCTATTCATTTTACAACTATTTCTGCAGTCTTTGAGGTTCAGCATGTAGATGCCAACTTTGACTCCCTTTTTGACCCTCTCCAATCAACTTGTATTTGTTGAGCATCTACTGTGAACTAGGCACACTGTTAGGTTTTGAAGTAACAGTGATTAAAGAGGAAGTCCTCACCATGTTCAAGTTTTGTTGTGGGGAGAGAGAAGTAAACAGAAAAATGCTGACTCTTACTTTTGAGAAATACCCAGAGAACTCTGGAGACACAGAAAGTGAGACCTGGGCTGGATCTTGAAGAAGGATCCAAGCCAAATGATCTCTATCATTGATCTTTCAGAAAGCATTGGTGTCAATATATTTCTTTTTTCCTGGCAATTTGGTGAGGTAGCATTTTTTTTAATATTTTATTTATTTATTTGACAGAGATCACAAATAGGTAGAGAGGCAAGCAGAGAGAGAGAGAAGGAAGCAGGCTCCCCGCTGAGCAGAGAACCTGATGCGGGGCTCGATCCCAGGACCCTGGGATCATGACCTGAGCCGAAGGCAGAGGCTTTAACCTACTGAGCCACCCAGGCACCCCTGTGAGGTAGTATTTTTAAGGTAAGTTTCATTAATCTTCACAGACACATCTTATGACATCCTCTCTTCTAAGTTGTATGAAAACAGCATGAGAAATGTTGAGGTGTACTAAGAACACACTGACGTTTGATGCAGCAGCCCTGCCCTATCCTATCATCCAGTTTAATGGATGTTGATGTCCTCCTATTCTACTCTGAGTATATTGACTTAAACAATAAGTTGTATGGTCACCCTACTAAAGACCGACCAAAAGACTGACCTTCAACTTGACTAAACTTGCAACTGGCTCTTTCTGCCTCTAGGCCCCTGACCGCCCTCACTGCCCTGCCCTTCCAGAATCCTGGTGGCCTATCCACAGAAGCCCTTCTCCTTCCTGTTCTTAGAACATTTACTTAAGAAAACTTGTAATTATAAACTCTTTTTAAAATTCTCTTGCCAGTTTTACAACACAAAAACATCTTTCTCAGGCCCTGGGAGACATCTCCTTAAAATGTGACCATCAAGGAAATTCCCTGTCTTTCTGGGACGGTAGGCGGATAACGCTGGTGGGTGCCTTGTTCCAAGTTTTAAGAATGCCTCCTGTCATGAAGACAAAAGAAAGTTTACTTTTCTTTTGGATAAAGTCAGTCAGTGAACCGAAAATGGCCTATGATCTTCCCACTCCCAAGCCCAGCTTTTAAAAACTCTCCAGTACTTTTGGTCCAGTAAAGTTCAGTTCAAGTCTCTCTCCCCTACTGCAATAGCCTTAAGCAAAGTCTTCCTTGCCTGCTCAACTTCAGCCAAGACAATTTTTGTGGGGTTTTATGTTTGTTCTATTTTTTTAAATTAATTAATTTATTTCAGAAAGGTGCAGGGGTGCAGAGGGAGAGAGAGAGAATCCTCAAGCAGACTCCCCACTGGGGACAGAGCCTGATGCAGGGCTTGATGCCAAGACCCTGAGATGATGACATGAGCTGAAATCGACTGCTGGACACTCAATCAGCTGAGTCACCAAGGAGCCCCAAGACAATTTTTCTTTTTTAAACAAGAAAGTGTCTACTGGATATGGAGGCAAAATCAAAGAAAGGTCCTTGGCATTTTCTCTGACAATAGATTCTTTTTCTTTTACTTAAGATTTTATTTATTTGACAGAGATCACAAGCAGGCAGAGAGGGAGAAGCACGCTCCCTGCTGAACAGAGAGCCCGATGCAGAGCTCGATCCCAGGACCCTGAGATCATGACCTGAGCCAAAGGCAGAGGCTTAACCCACTGAGCCACCCAGGTGCCTCTGACAGTAGACTCTTATATTCAACTGTTGACTGAACATCTCCATGTGGATATCTAAGAGACTTCGGAAGCTTCATATGTAAAACACCTAAATCCTTAAGTTCACCAACCCACCTCCCCACCACTATCAAGATCACATACACAGAAATAGCTCCTTCAGGCTATTCCGGTAAATGGGAGCTTTATTTTTCTGGTTGCTCAGGCAACAATCCCAGAACTCATCCTTAACTCCTTTCCTTTTTCCTCTCATATCTAATTCATTGACAAAACCCACTGAGTTTAAATACAAAATATATTTTTAAAAATATTTTCAGTATTCACTTCTCACCACTTACCCATCTACTACCCAGTTCAAGCCACTGTTTTCTCTTAGTTGGATTATTTTAAAATACATTCCTAAATTTATTCTTTGCCCCTAATCTCGATACCACCCGCCAGATAGACAATTCTTAATCAAAAACTGAGCTATCCTTTTAAAAGGGTCTCCTGGGGGTGCCTGAGTGGCTCAGTGGGTTAAAGCCTCTGCCTTCTGCTCAGGTCATGATCCCAGGGTCCTGGGATCGAGCCCCACATCGGGCTCTCTGCTCCTCGGGGAGCCTGCTTCCTCCTCTCTCTGTCTGCCTCTCTGCTTACTTGTGATTTCTCTCTGTCAAATAAATAAATAAAATCTTTAAATAAATAAATAAATAAATAAATAAATAGAAGGGTCTCCTGTTCAAAATCTGGTTTAATTTTCCAATATCAATCAGAATAAAAGCCAGAAACCTATTGCCTTTGTAGTAGAGCGTAATGATACAACCTGCGGTGCTAGGGGTAGTCCAAATCAAGGTTAGAACTGAAGACATTTGTTAACAACCCGAAAAGACTTGAAGAGGTGCCTGGTTTCTCCTATAGGACTTGGTAACCAGCTTTTAGGGGCCTGGACGATCACATGGGTGATTTTTTTTGCCACATGGTATTTTTGAGCAGACATATCAGACAGTTCATTTTCTGTACAGGGATTACTTTAATCCTCTAAAGAAGAGCACAGTTTAATTCTGCACACAAGACCAGACTAGTTTTTATATGAGAACACACAAAGTCATAGCCCAGGTGCTTCTCTACACAAAGCATTCTTTCATTCTTTCCAATTTGCATTGTCAACTGACATACTTCTCAGGCTTCCGCCATGACTCCTTTGATTAAAATGTAAAGTTCTATCAAATAATATCCCTGTTTTAGGTCATCCTCCCAAAATCTCCCTCCTCACCCACTGCAACTGTATTGCTCATCTTTAGAATGAAGACTTTTAAGTTCCAAAGTGTTGGAACTGAAGCTTTGTGACTAATCGTTGCAGATAAAGGATGACAAAAGGCCTCTCATGTTTTGCGTGCAACCTGACCTTGCAAGAAAGGCCAAACAGCAATTACAGGAAAAGACAGCAGGCAAAGACTGTTCCTTTTCTTTGTCTGGTACATCATGGACTCTTCAAACATACTTCAGTAATTGCCCAGAGGAAAGTTTTAAGTAGCTGGCGCAAGGGTTAAATGTACTTTTTGAACCCCTAGAGTTGACATGGAACAATTATATAAAATTCAGTAAAAGCTTCTGGAACCCATTTCTAATAAGTACTGCAAATGTGCCTGCCACGTTTGCAACTATTTCTTTTTAATGAAGGAAAAATTAAAATACTCTGAGTAAAATTAATAGCGAAGAGCCAATGTTTTCGAATGGTTGTAGTCTGCTCCTGAACTTGTCTATGTCTGCTTTCCACAAATCTGAGCACAAGTGTGGTGAATTGGTGGGATGCCAATTCAGAAGCCTCTTTGCAAGAGTGACTGAGCCGCTTCCTGAGAGATCACTGACTATAGGGCAGGGTAGAAAGACACGCAAAGCAAGCATGCTCATTGGGCAATGATTTTGAAAGGGCAGCTCTATGGAGGGAGGGATAATTCTGAGAACAGCATGCTGTCTCGCACTCAGATTCACCTCCCCAGTTATGTGAGTTTATGGTGCTGGTAGTGGGAGACGGGAGGATGCAGGGTAAAGCTCTGAGGCTCACAGTCCAAATAACTAGCGTCACTAAGCTATAGTATTCTCCCTCCTGGACATTGACTGGCTTGGCATCATCTTCAGCTTTCCTTTTGTGCTTTCTGGCATAGGCTAACTCTCTTCTGGTTGGAGCATTCATTTTTCATGCAACCAGACTGTTAACCAGCTTCTATGGAACAAAGATGTAAGCAAGTTTGCATTCATATTAATTCTTAAAATGCATGATGCAGAAGTCCGCTCCCTGACAATAGGCCATCAACCTCCCGCTCCTTCCTACCCATCTGAGAGCACCCTGACTTGACTGCAAACCCCTTTTTGTAGGAATTCTCAAGGTGGTTTCTCGGATGCTCTGGATGTTGTCCTGTGCTCAGTCTTTTGATCAGATATCCTCATCAGGGCTCTGCATCACATCCTCTGTTGTCAGTGTCTATTGTCAAAGAACTGCCCTGGTCAAGGGCTCAACACTTCAAGATTCCAGAGCAAAACTGGTTTCAGTATAGAAGTGGAACACATTATCTTTTTCCCTAATGTTTCCTGCATTGTGTCACTTGGCCTTAGAGTTGAATGCCTGCACCTCTAATTATAGACAGTACCTTAAGATAACACTTTTTGCAGTTTGTGGCTCTGTATTTCTCATCTCAGACTTTAAAGAAGTCTCTCAGATCAGTGGGACAAGACAGAAACCATTATAATGCTATTCTCCATTAATACTTATTCACCTAAGAAGAAGAAGAAGAAGAATAGTGATAGAAAACCACCTGCTGAGTAGGTACTGATCGCTAGGTACTCCTCTAAGCACATAGCATATATCAAGTTTTATTACTGATAATTTTTCAAGCAATGCAATAGGCGTGGCGGTATTCTGTCCATTTCACTAATAGGGATGCTGAGTCTTGGAGCAGTCTGTGGAAAAGTCTTGGAAAAGTCTTTGACTGAAACCCAGCTCTATCTGATTCTAAATCCGTAACAGGGTACTGTGATTTTCTTACCCCTTCCTTTACCTGTTCTCCTAGGGACTCTATGCATATTTCCCTTCTCTCTCTTCTAAATAGAATCCATCTGGTATCTGCATATCAGTTCATTAAAAATAAAGTAGAAATAAGAATAAAAGGAAAGAAAGAAAATTCAAAAGATACCCACAGAGAGTCGAATCTGAATTTCAGTTTGGGGCTGGGCTCAGGGTTCTGCTACATTTTGGAAAACAAAAACAGAAACAAAAACAAAACAAAACAAAACAAAAACCCAGTATTTTCAATCTATGTAGATCAAATAGTGTAGTTTATGATTTTTTCCTTTTTTTTTTTTTGGTGTCATTAAGACACAGCAGACTTTGCAAAGCTCTCAATTAATGATTTATACCTTTATTCAATAGCTCATTATTAGGCACCTAAAATATGCTTCAACACTGTGCTAGGTCCTGGGAATTCTGCAACTAAAAACGATGAATAAAAATGTTTTAGTCTCTACCTGCATGCACTTAATAGTCTAGTAGGGGCAACTAGCTTTTAGCAAAAATTATCCAAGTATTTAATGAATAAATGTGTAAAGTGCTATAAAAGAAAAACACAGTATTACCTAAAAGCATTTAAGGCATAAGATATAATCCTGCCTGGGTTGAACTTTCAAAGGGAAACATTGGGTGGATGTACTTTATAGCTAGCTTTTTGATGTTTTTTTTTTCCCCCCCGATTTCTATTTTGCCATAGCCAATAAAGGTTAATTATTATAATAATTGACATCATAACAATAAGAGCATATGCAGAGCCCCTGGCATCAGACTTGGCACATGCCACATACTCTATAAAGAACAGTTTCTAAAACTAGAGTATAAAAAACATAATCTATAAACAACAGTTCCCTTCCTCTGTGATCTCTCCGCCCTGTGTGCACTCTGCCTCACCTTCCTGAATCACCAATTTAACTGAACCTGAAATAACACAGTTTGATAATGAGAAATGGCTTTTTTCTCTCTTGACTCCCTCATTCTTTTCTTTTACTTTCTTTCCTTCTTTATTCTTCTTTTCTTTTCTTTTTTTTTTTTTTTTCCATTTAGATCTCTTAAAAATATCTTCCTTGCACAGGCTATGGTACCCGAATGTGTGAAGGGCAGGTCACAGGCATGAACAACTGTCTCTAATCTTCAAACACACAACCTCTTTTTCTTGTTTTCCAGTCTATCTCTTGCTTTTATTCATTTTGTCTCTTACATCATCTTGGATGTTCCCAAATAGTAACTCTTTCGGTTTCACATGTTACTTTATGTTGTCTTGAATGTTCTCACAGTCATGATTTAGATAAACATTCTCAAGATAAAAAAAATTCTTGCACTGCCCATAATATTCAGATTTTATTTCCCACTAGTTAAGAATAAAAGGGTTGTGTGGTTATCCACTTCAACCATAGTAATATGCTTCTACCCAGGTAAAAACAGTTTTAAATGTAGCTAAGCAAGTAATCCATCCCTAATGGATGGACTGGTCCCCACTTGACTACTGCCTGCAAAGCTGCCAAACTCCTAAGGATCACCCCCTTGAGCGTGCATCATAACGGCAACCATATCCTTTAACAAGTTATTGTTAATATAAGTTACAGAGTTGTCCTGGGTTATGTCATCCTGCCCAAGTTTTTAGCCAAGACGGGAAGAGGTCTTTACAAAACATATGTGCATTCAATTGATTTTAGTTGAAATAAAAGAGAAAAAGAAGAAGTACGTGTGGCAAGTTACTGTTTTCAGGTGTTTGAAAGGCAGATTGAATGCATTATGTCTAATCCCATGGGGCGGATCTAGAGTAAAAAGGGAGAAATCCTGAGATCAATAAGCAAGGTGTACAGAAAGGCACACTGTGATACCACACAAAGAACGCCTTTGCAGTCATTAGAATTGTTGAACAAAAATGAGTTGGAATATTATATGGTTATGCTCCCTTAACTTCTAGGATAACCAGACTGACAGCTGTAAAGGTTTCTGTACACGGGGAGTTTTCATTGACTGGGGGGTTCAGTCCAATACTCTCTACTGTCCTTAGCTCCTCTAAATTCCTATGGCTCTCAAGCAACTTTTAAAAATTCAATTATAGTCACAGTGTGTGTGTGCAGGGGGAGAACAGATAGATATTAGGGTAAGAAGTCTTTAACAATGTATCAAATAAACTTCCATCAAGTAAAAAAACATTCTCCAAGTTAATTCATGCAAAGAGTGATTAATAATGCACTGCTTTCTCAAAAGTTTGTAAGTTGTTTTTACCTTATTTTTATCTCAGCACAACTTAAAACAGAAGTGGCTTTGAACTCTAGAGCCAAAAAAAATCGTAATTTTTTTTTGCCCGTAGTGGGCAGTGAATACTAAACAGTGAAGAGGAGATATGTTTGAACCTCTCTGTCAAACCGACATCAAAAATGGATGGTGCGTCTCAGTGTTTCTACACATGTCCTGAACATAGAGTTCGCTTTTTCACTGCCGCAGTTGCATTTACAGTTTCAAAACAATACGGTGATTCCCCCACTCCCAACTCATTTCATCAACAGGGTAGTAAAGATGAAAGAGACCCAAGGGACTGTCTAATCCCACCCCCTCCATTCTCTGAGGAAATATGCTCACAGAAGTGAAGCACGATGAGAAGATAGAGTGACCACTGCTTATATCCTAATTAGCGGCTCTGACTATCTGGCTGCATGACTCCCTTTGCTGAGACCCACGGCGCCTTGTTAAACCTCATTCTATGGTCCTGTATGGCTTGGATACCTACTCAGCTAATCCAGTCAAGCACTGGCTCAAGTTAGAGTGAGTCGGTATTGATGCTAGGAGTCCTGGGATCCTCAGTCCTAATTCATTGTGTTTTAGCAATCCTTTGTTGAGTACTTACTACGTCCCAGACTCTCTATATAAAGTCCTAAGGTATAGCTATAAAAGACATAAAAGCCCCATACTCAAGGAAATCCCATCTAGAGGAGAAGACAAACAGTATAGGGTTAAAAAGCAGTGAATGCTACATTATAGCAACACACAGTGGGCAGATGGAGAGAGATTTTGGAACTGATTCGGGTATCCAAAGAATAGGGACTTTGTTTTATTTATTGCTAATCTCTAGTGCCTAGAATACCACATGGCACAATTCTAGAAAGAAGGATGCGCCAAGGGCACAAAGTCAGGAGTCAGGAGAGAACCAGTAGGGTTCGGTATGACTACAATTCAGTGCTCACATAAAAGTTGGTGAAAAATGAGGCTGGGGTTGACAGAGGAACGAGACCATGAAGAGTGCAGTGGCCACCTAAGGGGATTATGTTCCTCCTGGGAGTTGAACGGGAAGAATTTAAAGGGGGCAGCAATCCCTTTGATGCCTGTGTGTAAGAGCGGGGAAAAAATGACGTATGGGAGAGCATTGAGCTAGTCACTGGAGAAACGGAGAACTGGGAAGTTGGCGACACAGGCCAAGTTAAAAAAAAAAAAAAAAAGGACATGCTAATAAGGATCCCTTGCCATAATCTGTACGACATGTCCTTATGTGGTTACCTTGTCCTTGATATATCCCTTATTTCTAATGTCGTTCCTGAATGTGAATCTGAATTAACGTGCTACAAGAGTTCATTTTCTCCTTACTCAGAGTGCCCCTGTCAAGACAATGTTTAAGCCCCAGGAAGGATTTTCCTGAGAGAGGTTACAGCATGTGATACGATTTAGAGAGGAAGAGAACATGGCCCAGGGCTCAGGGGGAGCCAGAAGTTCGTCCTGTCAGTTTGGAAGTGTGGCCTGTGAGTCTGAACTAGGTAGAAGGTTCACAGGGAGCAAGATGACAAAGAGCCTTCTGCACTAGGGTAAGGGGTTTAAATACAATCTGGAAGTAGCAGATATATTCTGAAGAACGAAAGCACAAAGGCAGCATAATCCCGGAAAGAGTCAAAATATAATAAGAAGCTCTATAACATGAGCTCTAAGAGACTGAAGCTCTTCTAAGAATACCCCATGAGAAATACTTTATATGGAGAAAATGGAAGGCAACCAGATAAATAAATTTTCATTTGCTCTTAGGTCTTTAATAGGACCTTTTTTGTTTGTTTATGTTTCTTTTTTTTTTTTTTTTTTTTCTCAGTCATGTGGAAGGTTGATGCATTTTTCTCTTTCCTGTGTCCACTTCCTAGGAGTGGTCTGGGAAGGGCAAGGACAGGAATGTGGACTGTCTCCCAAAAGAATCTTAGTAGAGACTTGGATATGCGAATTGCTCAGAAAAAAATAAAGTGGAGGGAGGGAGTGTCATTACCCTGATGAAAGGTGAGACCTAAGACTCCTTGCTAGAAGTAGGTGGTTATCAGGAGCTCAGAGGGTTAGTGGATGGTTTAGGATGGCAAAGAAGTAGTTTTGGATGGATGACCAAAGACAGGAAAGGGGAGGTGATAATGGCTAATTCAAAAGAGAGCTATTTGGATCCGTGAAAAATTCTAAAGAGGAATTTTTAAAATACTTATAGGGGTCCAACAGGGACATGGCTAGAAATTATACGCAGAGGCCTCGGTTGGGTTATACTCATGTATGTCGGACTGAAACAGCCTTCTGGAAAACTGCAATCTTATTTTTTCTCCCTCTCCTTCTCTCTCTCTCTCTCTCTCTCTCACACACACACACACACACACACACACACACACACACACCACGGACACCAGAAAATTTTTTGTTGTTACTGTACTCAGTCATGTTGTAAAAATAAAAGTATTCTCCTACTCACTTTTTATGTGCCAAGTTTTACATGATTTATATAATCTAATCCTCCCTCAAATCCTAGCGAATAGGTACAATTTCTGCATCCCGTCTTGAGATCAGGAGCCTGAATCTCAGTGATGTTAAATAACATACAAGAGTAAATGATAAATCTTTTGGTTTATCATATGATATCTGCCCAAGAGAAATGAAACGTGTCCATACAAAATTTACAGCAAATGTTAATAGCAACATTATTTATAAAAGCTTGTTTCCAGTGGAAACAAGCTAAAAGGGCATCACCTGGTAAATGAATAAGCAAAATATGGTACATCCATAAAATGGAAGATTATACAGAAATAAAGAGGAATGATGTTCTGATGCATGCTACAGGATGGTGAACCTTAAAACCATTTATGTATGTGCAAGAAGCCTTCTCAAAGACTACATATTGCATGATTCCTTTCATGTAAAATTGCATAAATAGACAAATCTATAACATCTTTAAGTAGATTACTGGTTGCTAGGGGCTGGGAACCCAGAAGTGGGAGAAGAGGGGAGAAAGGATAATGATTGTTAACTGGTTCTTTTCTGGGATGCCATAAATGTTTAAAATTAGATTGTGGTGATGGTTGCACAGAACCCTGTAAATATACTAAGAACACTAAACTGTGAACTTCAAATGGGTTGATGCTATGACGTATGAAATTTATCTCAGTAGCTGACATGCCAGTGCCAGGATTTATATTTAGTCTGACCAAAGCACCTGAACTTATAACTAACATACTAATCGGTCTTCTTCTACATATATAGTGGTGTCATCCCTAACTGGGATCGATGGAATGCAAAAGACACTGTTTCCATAGATCCTCTTAACCTCCTGGCTTCACCTAAATGGTAAAGTTTACGCAGTGCAAGCTAGCGAATAAATTCTCCTCTGCTTCAAAATGACAAATGTCCTTTCTCTTTTCTAAGGAAAGTTTCTCAAGTTTCTCGATTTTATTTTCTTCTATCTCTTCTCTGACCTTGCTTAATCTTTCACTCTTCTCTTTCTGTTGCTTGTCCTCTGGCGACCAACATTCTCAGATAATTCTGATTAGAGAAGGAAAAAAAAATGCAGAAGAAGAATCATCCTATGTCCTTCCTTCCCTCCTTATCCTGTCACCCTACCTCTTGTTTTGTGGCTGCTAAATTTGTACAAGATCACTTGGTTCCATTTCTGCAAAAGCTACTTAGGAAAAAACCCTGCCCTCAGAGCGGCTTTCATCTCCACTGCTAATCTGTTCTTTAAATTCATCTTCTATTTTTTATTATTATGTCTAATTAGCCAACATATAGTACATCATTTGTGTTTGATGTAGTGTTCAAGCGTTCGTTAGTTGTGTATAACACCCACTGCTCATCACAACACGTGTCCTCCTTAATGGCCATCACCCGGTTACCTCGTCCCAAACTACCAATGGTCAAATCCATCAGACTTTCTAATCCCCAAAACCAGAGGCAAAGATGAGTCAGAATGAGACAGATTTAGGCTTCAGTACAAAAGCCCAAATTCTGCCACTCTTTGAAGCTAAATTTTCCTCTTTTAGTTGGTACAGCAAAAGGTATTGAAAATATTATGTCAGAAACCCTCAGCAACCCTAAAGAGTGCCAGACATATACTTAGTATGTGTTAAAACAATCTGAGTTAACACTTCTGGATTTCAAGAAGTGAAGAGATAAATGCCAGTTCATCTAATTTTTAAGTGGTATTGACTGAGCCTTCATTAGAAAATATATAAGGTGAAAGTAGGAATATTTCTTTGAGGAACAATACAGCTGCTTGTATAGGTTTCATTTATTTCAGCTTTTAATGTGTTATATATGAGAAGATCTTTAGGATGCTAAAGTGCAGTCTAAATTAAACCCAGGCTGTAATAATTATTTTCTATTCCATCTTGCAATCAAATTCTGCTGGTTATGTCATTTTCACATGAGTGAAGCACATTTACTCTCTGTTATGGATGATATGCATAAATTCAAATATCTGTACATTTTAGAGCTTTCACTGTATTTTGCTAACAGTGCAAAGGCAAAGCTTTTTAAAACTTACTTTCACTAAATGTATTGCATGGAGTCATTTGCAAGGGGGAAGAGTGACTTCTAAAACCCAATGGCTCAACAGAAACTATTGATGAGCTCCTTAACAAGTACACATAAAGTGTCAATACCAAGCCCAATATTCCTATTTGCATGCTTTATTGGATTACAGATGTCTTACTGGAAGTCCAAAGGTGAAGACATGCACCCAGAAGTAATCACAGTAAATATAAGCTTCGTTTAGTTCTATTGTTGGTATCAATTGGCTCCTCGGGTAACAATTAAAAAAAAAAAAAAAAAAAAAGAAAGAACTTCATGTTTAATTTAATTCCTTATATTCATTTCCAGTTAAGAGCCAGTAGTAGGAAGAATTTAAGCCCCCATCCTCTCAATCCCCTGGTGTTACTCCTGCAAATACAGAGTAAAAGGGATTTTGAAGTCCTAAGTAAGATTATCAGTTACTTACTTGCCTATAACATTGTCTGATTATCCTGGATGATTCAAGTGGACCTAATCTGATCACACGAGTCCTTACAAGATTTTTCTCTGGAGGAAGTCAGAGATTTGAAGAACAGGGATTCAACATGCTCTAGTTTGCTTAAAAATGAATTAGAATTACTGACTTCTTCCAATAACCTGACTAAATATGGAAGCAGAGTCCTCCCCAGAGCTTCTAAATAAGAGGGCAGCTCAGCCAGCACTTTGAGTTAGACCTTGTGAAGCTCTGCACAAAGGATCCAACTAGTCACTGTGTGCTCAGACTTCTTACCGTCAAACTGTGAGATAATGAATGGAAGTCATACAGTTATAAGCCACAAAGTTTGTGGTAATTTGTGAGAGTAGCAATAAAAAAGTAATAGGAAGCCTTGCCAATAATTTTATAAGGATGTGATAAGACTTGCTATGTTTGATACTGAGTATATTTGACATTAAAAATGACAATATAGGATTTTTCACTTGCAGTCTGTCCATGAAAACATGCACATGGAGGCCTACAGAAATTGCTGAAAGACACCATCGCTGGAATAACTAGGTTCTGTGTTTTATATCCTTGGATAGGACAGAAACAGTAATACGTCTTTGCTGAATATGTATCATGGTGTTATATGTATAGATAAAAGATAAAACCAAACTATTTTTGATTGGAGCATACTTTCAAATTCAATATCTCAACAGATAGTCTTTATGTTTCTCTTGAGGATGAATGGATTAAACTTGGTCTTCAACGTGTTCGTTCTGTACATGTAGCCAGAATAAAGTAGCTGATGTGAAAATAATTCTTCTGCCTACAAGTGACGGGGAGAGAATTTGAATAGTTTCAATGGTTTCTCTACGTGATAAGCCTGGGTTCTATAATTGAGGTTCTATAATTGAGGAGCTTCTTTAAAGATTCTGTACGGCAGCTGAATCTCAATGGCGATTTCAGTAATGGTTTAAAGAGCTCTTCACTGCATTTTGACTGCAGTTTGATGCTGCTTGGTTAGAAAAATTGCAAGGGCCCAGTCAGAGGAAATTACTGACCACAATTTAGCCTTCATGAAAACCCAACTATGTGCCAGGCAGAAAAGTAGATAGCAGTTCTGAAATTATCACCTGTGTTGTTCCCTATTAATTATTATTAATAAATTTCAGGATCCAGAGCATAGACTTGAATGCAGATAATCAATTCTCAGGGACAATTTATTCCTTTTCCTTTCTCCTTATCCCCAAGCTCATGAATATACCACTCTAAATTTTTATTCATTCATTTATTCATTCACCTAGTATCTATTATGGACCAGAAGCTTGCTATAATCAAGAGGAAAGGTTTGTAAGATCTTGACCCCTACTCTCAAAAAGTTCACTCTACAGGAGGAAAGACATATTTAAATATTAATTGAAATACAGTATGGTCTAAGCAAGAATTAGAAGTAATTGTGTACCAAATAAAAAGTACTTAGTACCATGCTGGGTGAGGGAAAGCCTCACAGATGAAGAGATGTTTGAGAATTTGGAGAGAATTAGAAATAGATAGGATGTCACAAATCTATGCCTGGAATGAAGGGAGTATTTGGAGATGGGATGAACCTCTTAGCTCTAGTCAGACAAGGAAAAGCTCTCATGTTCTACATGTAACAGATTTCAGATTCCTAGAAAGAGGAAATACACAAAAAGGTATAATCGGGGATACAAAGATGAGATCTGTGTTTTAGAAATGTAACTCTAGCTACATTGCAAGAAGGATGTAAGACATGGGCAGTTGAATACTTCATTTATAACCTGACATTTATAAGAAATTTCCAGAAAAAGCAAATCTGCAGAGAGATGGATGATTAACATTTGCTTAGGACTTACAGTGGGAGTGAGGGTTGACTCCAGTTCCACTCAAGGGATCTTTTTGGGGTGATATAAATGTTCTAAACTGAATCGTGGTGACAGTTGCATAATTACACATTTACAAAAAAAAATTGAAGTTTACATTCTCAGTAAAGCCTATTTTGTGATGTGTTGAATATATAAGTCAAGATGTTTTTAAAAAAAAAAGGCTGGTACTAGCCTACACTCCTTCCTTAATTGGTCTTTGGAAATAGGCTATCAAAGCAAGTTTGTTAACTTAGGCAGGAAGATTTGCATCTGATGCAATCCCTGAGTGTACTGATAACCAAAGTTGTTTTGGGACACCACTCCCAACAATTAGGGCAAAATGTCTTTCCTTGAAGAAGGATCTGAGTGTTGCATCATAGTGCTACCACAGACTTCTTAATAATTTCTTAAAGAATATGAAAAGACAGACTTGACTAAAACAGACATGTTTGGCTATGTTTTGAAGAGTAAAAAGAGATACATTTGGACAACTGACATATAAAGTGCTTAAAATCATACTTTTACTTAATCTCTAGAAATTCAGAGTTATGTGATAATAACCAAGTGAATATAACTCTGTTTATATATATATATATATATATATATATATATAACACATATGTTTTATATCTATCTATATATCTCTATCTATCTATCTATATATAGATATATATATATATCTGTGATTATAACCAAGAAAAGTGGCGTAATTGGTACTTTAAGAAAACTAATTAAATGTACAACTCAGAATGATTGGATGGGAGAGAACTTGAGAATGAAATTTTGTAGGCACCTACACAGAATTTTTTTTTAAATGAAGGACATAAATGATTTGGAGAATGATAAAGAAGAAATCACTAAGAACATACTGGCTTCAGGTTGGATGTTTCCCGGAACAGAGCATAAATTTGCAATGCTTTATGGGCCATTAGCCAAAAGGCTAAAATGAAAATTAAATACAAAAAAAAGAAGTGATTAAGAAGTTGACATGCAGATGAGACTCAATATCAACATGATATGATATGAATATCATATTATGATATGATATGAGTATCAATATCGATCATTGATACAGACAGAAATGCAGAATTTAGTTTTTCAAAAGTGGAGAGCTTTTAAGAAAACAGAAATTTCCAAGTGGGAATGGGTTCTTCAAGATAGAAGTTGAGTATAATAAGATGGTTCAGGAGATAAGTCATCAAGTCATCAGAAATTTCTCTAGTGAGAACTGTGATTTCAATTAGCTGGACCCTTAAAGAGCCAACTATGACAACCTTCAAAATTTTTGACTTTTAAAATTTCAAAATTGAATCTCCCATGGATTGGAACAATGAATCACCAAACTCCTGAGCTTATAGAAACTGCAGAAATTACCTATTTGTTTTAAAGAGGGAATATAGAGACACATCAAAATTTGGTTATTTGCCCTAGACCTTATAGCAAAAGTTTAATAGATTTATAAAATGGAAATGATACATATGGACCCAGGAAGGACATTCAATTAATTATTGTTGAGTGTGAGATGATAACAGGACCCTAAAATAAAGGCAACCATCTAGGAAAATGGTAATCAGCATGGAATTGAAGCCTTGTACATAAGGCAATCAAATAAGAGTAAGCATTCAAGTACAACTCCAAGAACTTAGCGTTGGGGGAAGACTGTGTGTAGAAGGAGAAAATAGGAGAAGAAAAAGAAAGAAATTATTTAGATGAAGGGCATCGAAACACAAACAGAATATAGAAGAAAAAGAAAAGGGAGAGCTTGGAGGCAAGGTAGAATGACTTTTAAGAGGGGTAGGAGAGGGTAATAATCTACAAAGTTATTTGCTGCTCATTTTAGAGAGTATGAAGACTGGGGCTAGACATCAGATAGGAGAGAGAGGATATATGATAAAGCACACCGAGAGATTATATTATAGTAATTAAGAATCTAGGTTCCAGAGTTAGATCTAAATTCAGGTCCTGCTCTCTATTTAGCTACTGTGGAAATTTGGACAACTTGCATTTTAAATCTCGTTTACAACAAAAACAAAGAGGATCAAATGTAACTACCTTTTAGAATTGTGGTGAGGATGAAATAAGGTGGGGCATGGAAACAAACAAACAAAAAAAAACTACTTAAATTTTAAAGCAGGGATATGGTCACAGTTGCACACTGAAAACACTACTGTCTGCAATGCACATGAGATGGTGGACCCAGGAGACAGAGGGGAAAGAAGACCAGTTGAGACTGTGGTGAGCATCTGGGACCGAAAAATGAAACAGTCAGGTAAGAATCAGCAGAAATGGAGAGCAGGACAAAGATTGACAAAGGAGGTGCAGTACAATGCCTCTCGAACTCAGGAGCAATTTGTTTGGAGAAATCCGTGCTTTGAGTGAGCCCATCAATGATGATAATCAAGGGCAGAGTTATCTAATCCAAGGCTTGGGACTTATTATGATATTTGTATTTTCTCTGTTGTGGATTCTAGAGTTGGAGGTCTTACAGCAATTGGGATGCTAAAGATGAAGAGTTATGAGTGTGCTCTTGAACTATATATCTGCAATAACGATTTCCTGAGAACTGGTCTGTAGTGCATCCTGAAGCTAAGATTTGGAAATAGAAGCTATATTTACATCTAAATCACATTTTAGTCTGGTAGCATAAAGGGGGAAATGTTTTTACTGTTCCTGGCAATAATGCTATATTCTACCTTCACTCTGGAGTTTTAGGCAGAAGAATAAAGTGTTAGCAAAAAGAAATTAAATGGCTCTGTTGTGATATCTTCTTTGCAGTTTATTATTATTTAATCCAAATTTCATTCTATGTGTGAGGGTTCTATGAAAAACAAAAAAAAAAAAATAGAGAGAGAGAGACAGATTCAATATCCTTCTTCTCCTTCAAGAATTCATTTACTGATAAAATGGCTATTCTGTCAAGAATTATCATATAAAAAGAGACATCAAAAGAATCACTTTCTCTATTCCTTTTCAAGCATATTATTTCCAGTGTTCTTTCATGAGGTGCTTCAGTGACTGAGATAAACCTTATAATGGAAGACTGCATTTCAGCCATTTCAAGTCTTGCTATCACAGACTAGTCAACCTATTGGGCCAAGCTACATAACTATTTAATTACTTAAATATTTATGAGAATCCTTGACATGGAAGAATCTGTACTTTCTTAAAAAAAAAAAAAAAGATGCAAACTCTAAGTTTCAAGGCATATGGAATTATCATGAGAAAGATCAAGATGAGACAGCTTCTAGAGTCTCCTGGAGGATGACCTCTTAAATATAGTTGAGCTATGCTACCAGATAAAGTCTGTTTCATGGCACCTTGGCTAGAATCTCAGCAAAATAACTATTTTAATTCACATGTATTAAATCCCTCTTTATTGCAATGTTGTCACTCTCTGTCAGTGCTCTCTCATTAAAATTCTATTGAGTGTGGTATTAATATTGTTACACCAGTCTTCTTTCATTTATTTTTGGCTATCTTGCCTGTACCTCTTATTTTAGTTTTAAAAATTTTGTGAGTTTCTGTGGAAGATTAACCCTCACAAACAACACATAGCTAGGGTTTTAAAGAAATCTCCTCTGAAAGACTGTATCATAATACATTTATTCTACTAGCATTTATTGTGGTTAACATATTAACACTTGTTTTTTTTTTTTTTTTCTGGGTTTTTGCTCTGCTTGGGTGAAGTTTTCTTCATCCCTCCTTTTTTAAATATGTTTTCTTCCTTTCCCCTGGTTTGTAAATTTGAGATAATAATTGTATTTTTTAAAATTAATTATTTAACTAATTAATTACTTTTTTTTTTTAGAGAGAGAGAGGGCACACGAGCAGGGGAGGGCCAGATGGAGAGGGAGAGAATCTTAAGCAGGCTCTACACTCAGCATGGAGTCCCACATGGGGCTTGATCTCATCACCCTAAGATCATGATATGAGCTGAAATCAAGAGTTGGATGCTCAACTGACTGAGCCACCCAGAAGCTCCTAAGATAATAATTTTAAATGTTCAGAGGTTATACCTAGAATTTTAATATATAGACCTTACTGTACACATTTTTTTATTATTAACATATAATGTATTATTTGTTTCAGGGGTACGGGACTGTGATTCATCAGTCTTACATAATACATAGCACTCAGCACAACATATATCCTCCCCAATGTCTATCTTTCTAATAAGCCAAAATTATTTGGTTCTATTCTATTCCTCCCAAGCACATAAGTACCCCCATTAGTGCTCTTTTAAAAAATATTTTATTTATTTATTTGAGAGAAAGATAGAGTGAGAAAGCAAGGGAAAGTATGGGAGGGGGGCAGAGGGCTGGGAAGACTTTCTGCTGACTTGGAGTTCTCATGATTCTGAGATCATGACCTGAGCCGAAATCAGGAGTCAGACACTCAACAGACTGCAACACCCAGGCACCCCTGTTTTAAAATTCTTAACACTTCATCTGTGTGTTCCTTTTTTATTGTTTTCTGAAAGATTCCAGCATAAATCAGTTACTATTTTATAGCAAATGTTAAACTTACAAATATATTTCATTATTTTTTATCCCACTATTTTTTCTTCTACCAGACTCCATGCTATTGCCTTTTCTTTATGTTGAAGTACCTCCCACAGTAATTCTATCAGAAAGGTCAATGGGTGATAAACTATTAGTCTGATTTTTTTTTTCTTACTTCATCCTAACTCTTGAATGATAGATTAACTGGCTACAGAATTCTAAACTGCCTGTTACTTTCACTCAACATCTTGAAGATACTCCTCCACAATATTCTTGCTCATGTTGTTGATGAGAAGACTGCTCCTTATTGCTATCCATATGTAGGCAGTTTGTCTTTCTATCAGCTAATTTTATTTTTTTAATTTTCTAATTAATGTCTTATCTTTAACCTTAGCATTCCATAGTTTCACTAAAATGTTATACCTTTATTTATTTATTCTTTTTTTTTCCATTTAATTTATTTATTTCATTTTTTTCCTACATAGAACTCAGTGTGCTGGATTGGTCTGTGGACTACATCTCACACTTCAGAAAAATCCCAGCTATTATCCCTTCCAATATTGCTTCTCCGCCATTCTCTCTATTCCCTTCCTACTGAAAGCCTATTAATAATTATTACTGTCTTCTAATCTGTTCTCTGTAACTGAACAATTTTCATCTTTTAACGTATCCCATCTGTGGGGCACCTGAGTGGCTCCGTGGTTAAGCACCTGCCTTTGGCTCAGGTCATGATCCCAGGGTCCTGGGATCGAGCCCTGCATCAGGCTCCCTGCTCAACAGGAAGCCTGCTTCTCCCTTCCCACTTCCCCCACTTGTGTCCCTTCTCTCACTGTCCCTCTCTCTGTCAAATAAATAAATAAAATCTTCAAAATAAATGAAGTATCCCATCTGCATAATGAGTGAGTTCCTCAGTAGAACCTTCCAACCTCAATCCTTTTTTTTTTTTTTTGCTTGCTTATTTATCAATATCCTTTATTCTTTTTATGAATGATATTCTCTCATTTATAACTTTGGAAGTTTAAAATTCCTTACTTAAAAAAAGTTAAGTAATTTTTGTTGACTGTCCTTTCAGCACGATCGTTTCTCACTCTTTATGTTTCTCTTTATTTTGATTTTCAGGCACGTCTTGACTGAGACTTCCATCCTCTTTCCCCCTCCTTGCCTCATGCCCCATTTACACTCAGTTTCTCTTTCTGTTCATTGTATATTGATCTTCACACAAGTCCTTGAGATTGCTATAACAGCACCTGGTCTTCTAGGGGCAGCTCAGGAGTCCTGACCTATAAGCACCACTGGAATATTGGGACTCCAGCCATTGAACCATTTTTGAGTTTAATCTGGGTTCTGGCCAGTGAGGTTATGAGGCTATGCCTGCTTCCTCTTGGCTGCATGGGGGAAAGCATCACATAAGTCATCAAGTCAGCTAGTGAATGTCATCTGCAATGTATTTTAGCTTCCTTTCACCAGTTGAGGAGCAGTAGCACACCTCTGATGTTAAGAGAAGAGTTTGACTTCTGTCTTCTTCTGTATGTGAGCACTATTTTTCTGATATAATTAAAAAAAAAAAACTGCCTTCACCTGCCTGAAGATTTAAGGCCAAACAACTTCTTTTTTAAAAATACAATTTATGGGGGCACCTGGGTGGCTCAGTGGGTTAAGTCTCTCCTTTGGCTCAGGTCATGATCCCAGGGTCCTGGGATCAAGCCCCACATTGGGCTATCTGTTCAGTGGGGAGCCTGCTTCCCCCCTCTCTCTCTGACTACTTGTGATCTCTCTCTCTCTCTCTGTGTTAAATAAATAAATAAAATCTAAAAATAAATAAATAAATAAATAAAATAAAATATGATTTATCCCCTGTGTTCTTCCCCATTTCCTCAATTATCTGTGAGAGAAAGTAACCCTTGGATCACTGGTGTTATTATTTTTGACTTCTATACTTCTAAATGGTGGATCAAAGACCATGACTCCTGTTTCTGTAATAATCCTGCTATGTTCTGCCTCAATAGAAAAATCTACGATTTGGGATGCTTGAGTGGCTCAGTCAGTTGCATCTGCATTCAGCTCAGGTCAGGATCCCAGGGTCCCAGGATCAAGTTCTGAATCGGTCTCTCTCTCTATGACAAATAAATAAAATCTAAAAAAAAAAAAAAAAAAAAGAAGAAGAAGAAAAATCTAAGATTTGGCTTCATATCTGTTTATGCAGATAGAGATCTATCTCCTCATCTATTTTGCTGCCTTCTAACTATAAAAGAGGGGGATGTGTGATTCAGTTATATCTGGATTTTATATTTGGTAAGTCCCAACATAAAAAAAAAAAAAAAAAAACCTCATAGGGGTGCCTGGGTGGCTCAGTGGGTTAGGCCTCTGCCTTCAGGTCATGATCTCAGGGTCCTAGGATTGAGCCCCATATTCTCAGCAGAGAGCCTGCTTCCCCCTCTCTCTCTGCCTGCTGCATTGCCTACTTGTTATTATCTCAAATAAATAAACAAAATCTTTAAAAAAACAAACAAAAAAACCTCATTGGGTCCCTGGGTGGCTCAGTTGGTTAAGCGACTGTCTTCAGCTCAGGTCTTGATCCTGGAGTCTCGGGATCGAGTCCCACATCAAACTTCCAGCTCCATAGGGAGTCTGCTTCTCCCTCTGACCTTCTCATGCTCTCACTCTCTCTCAAATAAATAAACAAAATCTTTAAAAAATTTTTTTAAAATTAAAAAGCTCACTAACACACTCAGACACACACACGCCACTGCCCCTCACTTCTGAGAAGGAAAGAAAAAAAAATGTAAACAAATGGGGAAATGCAGGATGGTTAAGTTGGAACACTGACATATCATAGAAATAGTATGCTGGTTTTTTTGTTTTCCAATTTATTTTGTTTTGTGTTTTGCTTTTACTTTTGCTTGATAACAAAGCACACTTCCAAAAGTAATGCTTCCTTTAATCAGGCCCAATACCTTGGAAGATAACCCAAGAGAACATGGTTGATGACTGAATTCCCACAGCTTTCAAAATACTATTTTCCCTCGCTGAGCTGTCAGCCGTCAAAGGCAGAAACTATAGATTGCTAATACATGGCTATAGTCTAAGTGGTACAGCATATTCCTTGGTCTTGAAGAAATTGAAAAAGAAATCCCAAACTGGCCATAGACTGCAGTGGTTTCATGTTCAAAAATCAAGAGGAATTTCCAAATGGAAAATTTATGGCTGATGGAACCTAACTAGAGTGGCAGAAGCTTATATGGAAAAACTATAAACAAATCTCAAGTGAAGGTCTTACCCAAGCCTACAGATTTGATGTCTTGGGCTGAGGGGTCCAGGGGCATATTTCAAAGTTAACAAACTGATACGTAAAACCATTCTTGTGACAGCAAAGGCTGCCTTCCCCAGGTCTATTTCAATTGCTCTATTCCTAAGGGACAGCAGAAGCCCATATTTAATGTTTGTGTGTGTGTAAGTATGTGTATGGTCTGCTTTGCTATTTTTGCTTTTTTTTTTTTCATTTTAAATCCAATTTTTTAGTGTTTACTTTGGTTTCCCCCATTTCAAGGTACTTTATTTTTTTAGAGCAGTTTAAGGTTCATGGCAAAATGGAGCAAAATGTACACAGTTCTCATAAGCCCACTCCTTCAGTCTCCCCCACTTCAACGTCCCACAGAGAGTAACATTTGTTACAATCAGTGAACCTACAATGACATATCAGCATCCAAAGACCATAATTTTCCTTAGGGTTCACTCTTGGGTGTTGTACATTCTAAGGATTTGGACAAATATGTAAAGATACATACCCACCATACAGAGGAGTTTCACTGCCCTAAAATCCCTAATTATCCCTCCCTGCTCTCTACCAACTACTGGCAACCACTTATTCTTTATTGACTTCAGAGTTTTGCCTTTTTCAGATTGTTATATAATTGGAATCCTATCATACGTAGTCTTTTCATGTTGATTTCACCTAGTAATATGCATTTAAGGTTCCCCCACATTTTTTCATGGCCTGATAGGTCATTTCTTTTTAGTGCTGAATAAATTCCCATTGTCTGGATTTACCACAGTTAATACATCTGTTTACCTTCTAAAGGACATGTTGATTTCTTCCAAATTTTGGCGGTTATAAATAGAGCCGCTAAAACATCCATGTGCGGATTTTTGGGTAAATCTAAGTTTTAACTCATTTGGGTAAATATCAAAGAAAATAATTGCAGAATTGTATAGTAATAGTGTGCTTACTTTTCCAAGAAATGGCCAATCTGTATTCCAAAGTGACTATAGCATATTACATTCCCACCAGGAATGAATGAAAGTTCTTATTGGTTCATATCCTTACCAGCATTTGGTGTTGTCAGTGTTTTGAATTTTGACCAGTCTAATAGGTGTGCAGTAGCACCTCATTATTGTTTTAATTTATAATTCCATAACGACACAAGATGTGGAACATCTTTTCATATGCCTAGTTGACATATGTGTATCTTCCTTGGTGAGATGTCTGTCCAAATTGTCTGTCCATTTTTTTTTTTTTACCAGCTTGTTTTCTTATGTTGAATTTTAAGAGTTGTATATAACAGCTAAAAAAGTCCTTTAATAAAATACATTTTTTATACAAATGTTTTCTCATCTTTGACTTATTTTTCTCATCTTCTTCACAGTGTCTTTTGCCAACCATAAGTTTTTAATTTTAATGATGTTTGCTTATCAATTATTTCTTTCATGGATTGTGCTTTGATATTGTATCTAAAAAGTCATCATCATACCCAGGTCATATAAATCTTGTCCTATATTATCTTCTAGGAGTTTTATAGTTTCACATTGTACATTTATGTCCATGATCCATTTGGGGTTAATTTTTGTTAAGGGTATAATATCTTTGTTTGTTTTCTTCTCTTTCATCTTCTTCTTCCTCTTTCTTTTCTTTTTTTGTATATGAATATCTAATTGTTGCTCCACCATTTGTTGAAAAGACTATCTTCAATCTATTGTCAAAGAACACTTGACTATATAATGGGGGTCTATTTCTGGGCTCCCTTCTGTTCCATTGTCACCAATACCACACTGTCTTGATGACTGTTAGTAAGTCTTGAAGTTGGGCCGTACCAGTGCTCCTGTTCTTCTCCTCCGTCAATGTCTTCCAAAGTGTTGGAATATTTTGGCTATTCTGGGTCTTTTGTCTATTCTGGGTTCTCTATTCTGGTTGGAATATTTTGGCTATCCTGGGTCTTTTGTCTCCCCGTATAAACTTTAGAATGAGTTTGTGAATGCTCACAAAGTAACTTTCTGGACTTTTCACTGGGATTGTAATGAATCTATAGGTCAATTTGAGGGAGAACCAACATCTAGACAAATTTGGGTTTTTGTATATATGCAGATAGAAAGCTCTCTATTTATTTAGTTGATTTGTTTAGTTGTTTCATACAGATCTTGTACATATTTTCATAGATTTCCTTTTTGTAGGATGCTAATGTAAGTGATATTTTGTTTTCAATTTCAAATTCTACTTGTCACTCTTATACAGCAAAGTGATTGATCTGATCTGTGTATATATCCTTTTTTTTAGCTATCTTTCTATAACCACCTAATTGTTCCAAAAGTCTTTGTTTGTTTTGTTTTACAATTCCTTTAGATTTTCTACATAGATAGTCATGTAATCTTTGATAAAAGACAGTTTTACTTTTTCTTCTCAATCTGTATACCTTTTATTTCCTTTTCTTGTCTTGTGGTATCTAGAACTTCCACTACAACAATGAAAAGAAATGTCAAGAGGGGGCATCCTTGCCTTGCTTCTTATCAGTAAAGCTTCCAGTTTCTCACCCTAAAGTATAAGGTTAACTATTTTTTTTTTTTTTTTTTTTTTTTTTGCTTTTTGTTTCTTTTTTCCTCTTTTTCCTCGAAGTTCTTTACCAATATTTGGAAGTCTCCTTCTATTCCTAGCTTGCTGAGAGTATTTATTACAAAATGGTATCAGAGTTTGTCAATTGCTTGTTCTGCATCTGTTGAAATAATCTTGTGATTTTTCTTCTGTAGTCTGTTGGTGTGATTGATTGCATAAATTGACTTTCTATTTGTTTTGCTAGTATTTAGTTTATGACTTTTGCATCTAGGTTCATGAGATACAGATTGATCTATAGTTTCTTTTCTGGTAATGTTTTTGTATGGTCTTGGTATTAGAGTAATGTTGACCTCATAGAATGGGTTAGGAAGTATTCCCTCTACTTCCCTATGTTCTGGAAGAGATTATAGAGAACTGGTATAATTTCTTCCTTAAATATTTGATAGAATTCACTGATGAGTCCATCTGAATACCAAATTTTAAAATATATTTTAATGAGCAAACATTAGACAAATACTTAAAAAGCAAAATCTCTTCTCTCTTGAGTTTTTCTTAACAATACCATCTTAATTGTGCTTTGTAGTATTGATTTGTTTCTTGCATATCAGTTTGACTTAAGATAAACACCACCTGACTCTACAAGAGTCTAGAAGTACTTACAGCTCCAGTGACATTCTTAAAGCTCACAGGTGGATAGTGAAGTATTTAAAGCTCGTAGTTGAGTAGACCACTAATGTATCACTCTACTCATAAGATAAATTCTGAGTTTGAGCCACTTGGGGGTTAGTTAATTTTGCAGTGCTTCATGACTTTAGGGAGCCCATGCTAAAATATATATGTGGCTGCTCATTAGAGCACCATAAAGAGTATTTAGATTGATCAATACAAATCTATAAGCACTACTGAAGACTAAGTTACAGACATAAAATAATGTATCTGTCAGGAACACCTGTCCTGCATAGAGAAGTCACATAGATGGTAACTTCGGGGAATACCAACTTATAAAGAATTCTGACCTAAGGAAATGTATATGGTCTCAGGCAAATAACTTTTACAATATAGTTCCATATAACAGTGCTACACAAACTTAATCTTAATTTTGTACTTATCTATGCATTCACATCAACAAATATGTCTCAAGTTGTTGCCATAGCTGAGACAATGTTGTTGCTTCTGGGAGGAATGCAATGATATGTGTGATGTTGACTCTTTACACAAGGAGCTTTGGATCAAGTAAGGGGAAAAAGATGGATTAACAAATAAATGCAAAACAAACTGTGATAGGTATTTGAAGAAATAACAATAAAATCCCTTTTTCAGAGAAATGGAGAAATAATTTAGATTGGAGACAATAACCAAAAGTTTACTTGAAGAAATAAAGCTTAATATGCTTCATAAAACAGATTAATTTCCTAATAGATGAGTATATCTGGACTTCCACATATTATAATGTTTGAAGGAGTGTTTATTTGGAAGCTTCAAATACTGATTTGGATTGATTTTCAAATTAAAGCTGTCACCACGCATTACATTTTGCAGAGGCAGTGCAATATTTAAAACAGTGACATTTTAATGCATTTTATCACACAACTAAAGTTCTTTCATGTAGACCAGGTTTTATCTTAATCTAGTCCAATTAACAAGAATACTATATTCCTACACCACGCATAATGACTGTAATGAGGAAGACAAGGAGAACGATAACGGTCACAGCGAAGAGTTATTGAGTGTTTTTCAGGTATCAGACAGTATGCTAATGATGTTATACTATACATGTAATACCTTTTTAATCCCACATAATTCCAGGAAGCAGATTTATCAGTATTTCCTCTTTATGGATAAGAAGATGGAAACAAATATTACTTCACCTACAGGTAAGACCTACTTTAGGAACTTTAAGTATATGAAAGGTGATATCTACGCCTAAGATAAATGAGCAGCAACTGTTTGCTTTCTAAAAGTTTGTTCGCTTATCAATACTTTTTGGAACTATTTTCCCAGACCCTAAGGTGGATGCTGAGATATGAAGAAAATAAAAACACCCCTGTCCTAGGAGACTACTGTATAAGAAATCTGAAAAACAAACAAATAAACAAAACCATGACAATATGATACATACAATATGAAGAATGAGAAGTAGTGAAGTACAGATAATGAATAGGGCCTCCACTCCTAACAGTCTCATAAAAATGTTTTTGGAACTTGGGATCTCTAGTCAAACTGATTTGCTATTGGCATTCATCAGCAAAGAGTTGTCTACAAATTAAAAGCGTAATCATATGTTGCTTAGCAAAAAGTGAACAATATTTACATAATCAGAATTAATCAGCATTTAAAAAATTTTTTTTTATAAACATATAATGTATTATTAGCCCCAGGGGTACAGGTCTATGAATCACCAGGTTTACACACTTCACAGCACTCACCTTGGCACATACCCTCCCCAATGTCCATAACCCCACCACCCTCTCCCGAGCCTCCCCCAGCAACCCTCAGTTTGTTTTGTGAGATTAAGAGTCTCTTATGGTTTGTCTCCCTCCTGATCCCACCTTGTTTCATTTATTCTTTTCCTACCCCCTACACCCCCCACATTGCATCTCCACCTTCTCATATCAGGGAGATCATATGATAGTTGTCTTTCTCTGCTTGACTTATTTCGCTAAGCATGATACGCTCTAGTTCCATCCATGTTGTCGCAAATGGCAAGATTTCATTTCTTTTGATGGCTGCATGGTATTCCATTGTTTATATGTACCACATCTTCTTTAGCCATTCATCTGTTGATGGACATCTAGGCTCTTTCCATAGTTTGGCTATTGTGGACACTGCTGCTATAAACATTTGGGTGCATGCGCCCCTTCGGATCACTACTTTTTTATCTTTGGGGTAAATGCCCAGTAGTGCGATTGCTAGGTCACAAGGTAGCTCTATTTTCAACTTTTTGAGGAACCTCCATGCTGTTTTCCAGAGTGGTTGCACCAGCTTGCATTCCCACCAACGGTGTAGGAGGGTTCCCCTTTCTCTGCATCCTCTCCAGCATCTGTCATTTCCTGACTTATTAATTTTAGCTATTCTGACTGGTGTGAAGTGGTATCTCATTGTAGTTTCAATTTGTATTTCCCTGATGCCAAGTGATGTGGAGCACTTTTTCATGTGTCTGTTGGCTATCCGGATGTCTTCTTTGCAAAGATGTCTGTTCATGTCCGCTGCCCATTTCTTGATTGGATTATTTGTTCTTTGGGTGTTGAGTTTGCTAAGCTCTTTACAGATTTTGGATACTAGCCCTTTATCTGATAGGTCATTTGCAAATATCTTCTCCCATTCTGTCAGTTGTCTTTTGGTTTTGTTGACTGTTTCCTTTGCTGTGCAAAAGCTTTTGATCTTGATGAAATCCCAGCAGTTCGTTTTTGCCCTTGCTTCCCTTGCCTTTGGCAATGTTCCTACAAAGAAGTTGTGGTGGCTGAGGTCGAAGACGTTGCTGCTGTGTTCTCCTCAAGGATTTTGACGGATTTCTTTCTCACATTGAGGTCCCTCATCCATTTTGAGTCTATTTTTGTGTGTGGTGTAAGAAAATGGTCCAATTTCATTTTTCTGCATGTGGCTGTCCAATTTTCCCAATACCATTTGTTGAAGAGGCTTTTTTCCATTGGACATTCTTTCCTGCTTTGTTGAAGATTAGTTGACCAATTAATCAGCATTTTAATAAAGTTTTTATGTTTGGTATCTTTTTCTATAAAATGGTAGTAATATTTCTGATAGTATTTCAAAAAATAATAATTCCATGAAAAGTAGTTTTAAGATTTAAAGAATATGATGTATGGAATAGCTTGGCAGAGTACTTAGCACACAGAGATATTTAATCAATTGTACCTATTGAAAGAAACTACTGCTCAGACACATGAGAATCCATAAAATTCATAAAGAATGTTATTATTAGTGGAAAAAGCAAGAATAAGAAATGGCCCCAAAAAACTGTAAACACCATAAATGAAGTTTAACATTGTCAGTAAAACCATTCAATGATACAGTCAACAATACTTCCCATAGATAAAAAAAAGATAAAAACAGGAAATAAGGGGCACCTGGGTGACTCAGTATGGGTTGGGGCCTCTGCCTTTTGCTTGGGTCGTGATCCCAGGGCCCTGGGGTCAAGTCTCCCATTGGGCTCTCTGCTCAGTGGGGAACCTTCTTCCTCCTCTCTCTCTTCCTACTTGTGATCTCAGTCTGTCAAATAAATAAATAAAATCTTAAACAAAACCAGGAAATAAAATATATGAAAATAAAGAAATCCAACGTCCAAATAACAGGGATTAGAGAAAACAGGAGGTGGGCATTCTTTAAAAGTTAGTATTTCCCCAAACTAAAGGGCATGAGTCTAGTTATGGTCCCATGGAGAGCATAATACAATAAATGAAGAAAAATACAAGATCCACATTAAAGCGTGTCATAGTAAAGCTTTACCACAATTGGATAAGGTACTACAAGATTCCTAAAGAAGACAAAACAAGGCAAAGCATCAGGATGGAATTGCATTTATGAACAGAAACACTGAAAGTTAAGAGACAATGGGACAATGACTTCAAAATTCTAATTTTATAAGTAAGGATAATATTTTCTAAAGTATATTCTTGACCAAACCTATTATCGATAAAACGTATGAGAGGGACAAAGACATTTTAAGATATCAATGATCTCAAAATTTTTGCCTCCTACCCACTCTCTTAGCAACTCCTAAGTTGCTAAGAAGGTAAGGAATAAACTAAGAAAGAGGGAGCTGTAGATTTTAGGTAGCAGGAGGATTAACACAGAATGGCTGTCCAGAGAAGACTGTATTTAGCTGTATAAAGAATCTGTAGTAGAGAGCCGTGGAGCCATAACCTACAGAAGATCCCAACCGACTGGGGCAGAAAGATAGGGAGGATAGCTCCTTTCCTAGGGAGCTACTCGGGTTAGCAGGGAACAAAAACTGCATATGGAAACATGGGGATATGAGAGATTTCCTGATGCATTTGACTATTTGGTGATTACATAATTTAAATAATATTTGAAAATTCTGAAAATAATACTAGTAGGTATTACTAGAAGATCTGTTTAAGAAGATCTCTTTAAGAAGATCTGTTTAAGAATTTAGGAAAAGATATATTAATTTTTATATAAAGCACCAGACAAAAAAAAAATGAAGACAATATAAAATTTAGGAAGAGCAATGAATTGTATAGGAAAGGAAACATTATTGTAATATATTATCTGGTAGCAATAAGGAACAATATTTATGAATAAGACTGATGCTTTTATGACTACAAGATGCCAAAAATTCCATGAAGTTGAGTCAAGTTTGGAAGGTGCCGGGAAGGATGTAGGGTGGGAGGCACTTGGCCTATCAGAGAATTAAATGTTTATCTACCATGAATGAAATCTTAAATCCTATAATGCAAATAGCAGTATAAGCAAATCATTCTGAAATACAGAAAGGTTGCTTCTGAGAAGTTGGTCTGGGCAATGGGATGTCATGGAAAAAGACTATCCCCTTTGGTATGAGCCTGATAACATTATTTGGAAATTAAATGATGTGTATGCTTATATTAGCCTAATAAAAATTTTAAAATACATTTAAAAATATTAACAAAAATTGCAGCTTCCCAGAGGAATCAACTAATCACAGGTTAACGGGGTGGTGCAGTCTGTTGCATAGCAGACTCTTGGTTTCAGCTCAGGTTGTGATCTCCAAGTTGTGGGATCATGGGATTAAGCCCTTCTTAGGGCTCCATGCTTAGCCCAGGGGCTGTTTGAATTTCTCTCTCTTCCTCTGCCTCTGCTCCTCCTGCTTGTGCTCTCTCTCTGAAATTAAAAAATATCTTTTTTTTTTAATAAATAAAAATCTTAAAAGAAATGAACCCTAAGCTTTGACTTGCTCACCTTTATTTTTTTTTCAGGTTCCACACCCAGTGTGGAGCCAAGGCAGGGCTCAGTCTCACCATCCTGAGATCAAGACCCCAGCCGAAACCAAGAGTCCAATGTTTAACCAGCTGAGCCACCCAGTTGCCCCATGACTGGCTCACCTTTATTCTTTAAATAACTAAATCAAGTTTACCTTCCGTAACTGCTAAGTTTAATGTAATTATAGGACCTGTACCCCCACTCCCATACTCAATACCCATATACACCAAACCTATTTTCCCCTGCCTTCAGATCCTAAAGATGTCTTTAATGGACATAAAAATCCTCTTTTGTGCAATTAAAGATAACATACTTTAATCCAAATGCATTTATAGTTCCCTCAGATATGAATGCATTTCCTTGGAATAGTAATTATTCAGCAAGTTAGCCTGATGTGATGGGTATACGAGATGGTTCAACATTTCCACAATCTTATCTGTGATAGTTATTTTAGAAAAAAGAACCCAGCACATAGCTGGAGCTTGGCCACACTAAGCATTCAGCTTTTAGTACAGTGACCTCATCTCTGATGATATCTCAAAATCACCCGCACTCAAAAAGAGTGAAAGATGGGTGTCAGAGGTCATTCCAAAAAGCAAAAAAAGGATCCAATGCAGTTTCTGGCCCCAAACATCTTTTAGGGAGAACACTTGCCCCCAAAGAAGCTACTTAAAGGAACAGAAGTCTGGCTCAGAGATTTTTTTTATGAGGTCTGGTGTCAAAAAAAATTACCTGGAGCAACTAGATCCCTTTAGAGCTGAGTAAAAATATGAAGAGAAAAACTGGCAGAAATATATGGAGAGAGAGAGAGAAATTGTCCAGTGTTTGTGATGCTGAAGATATAAAGATGGATGAGTGGCCAAGGGCCAAGGGCCAAGGGCCATCAGCAAGCCAAGCCAAAATTATAAGGAAATAAACAGTATGAATGAACAGAAGCTATGAGATAAGAGGTGGCATTCTGAACACTGTATTTGAAGAACAGGCAGAAGTTTTGATACATTCATCATGGAAGTGGGCCCAACAAGGTGTCAAGAAATAGGGAAATTGGAAGGGGAGGTGAACCAGGAGAGACTATGGACTCTGAAAAACAATCTGAGGGGTTTGAAGCGGCGGGACGTGGGAGGTTGGGGGAGCCAGGTGGTGGGTATTAGAGAGGGCACGGATTGCATGGAGCACAGGGTGTGGTACAAAAACAAGGAATAACATTATGCTGACAATAAAAAATTAAAAAATATATATCAAAAAATATATCAAAAAAATCCAAAAATATATCAAAAATATATCAAAATATATCAAAAAAAAAAGGGAAGAAAGAAAGAGAGAAAGAAAGAAAGAAAGAAAATGGGACAGCGCATCTAGTTGAAGTTGGTGATCACGAATCTGCCCTTACAGTGTTCTTAACTTTGTCAGTGAAGGCTTGGGAAAGTCATTGGCCAATCTAAGTCTTTGTTTCAGAAGTGCAATCAAACAAACATTCCTGCCTTTCTCTGTGATGTGAAGGAGCTAAATTGTACCCCGGTTAACCCATCCAACACATAGCAATGTTATTCATCATTAGTAAGTCATTGCATATGAGGCTTGAGACAGATTCACAAGGCACAGTCCTGCTCACAAATGCTTTGGGGTCCTTGCAGACAAAAACCATTCTTATATGAATCAGAGACTCTGCATCCAAGCATCATATTGACTATAATAGTTTCTTTCAGGTTAGAAGACACAGTAAGTATTATCATTGATGACATTTTTCTAGCCCTCAAATCAGTGTTTCTCAGGGCTTTGGGGGAACTTAATGAATGCTGTCTGCTATTTTTCTTCTCATGCTGTATGTTTCCTATCAGATTTCCTACTGCAGCATTTTGATTATTTCTGTTTTGAAGCTTCTTCCTTCAAATTGCTTTTTGGGGCGGAGATGTGAAGGAGATAAAAGTACGGCTTGTAATCTAACAGTGATTCGGGGATTAGAGCCCCAGCACTGAGTCCCTTGCTCATATCCTGCTTACCTTACTGTATGAAACTCTGTTCAAAATGTCCAGAGTTTCCTCTGTGATGGTAATGCAGGATAGCAGAGAACCAGCTGGTGGAACTGTGAAATGTCAGCTGTCCTTTGTTGCTGGAGGACAGAGTAGATGGCTACTAATGGCTACCTACAAATGGCTAACGGGCACATGAAAAAATGTTCATCATCATTAGCCATCAGGGAGATTCAAATCAAAACCACATCGTGATACCACCTTATAGGAGTTAGAAGGGCCAAAATCAACAGGACAATAAACAACAAGTGTTGGAGAGGATGTGGAGAAAGGGGAACCTTCCTCACAATGTTGGTGGGAATGCAAGTTGGTGCAGCCACTTTGGAAAACAGATTGGAGATTCCTTAAGAAACTAAAAATAGAGCTTCCCTATGACTCTGCAATTGCACTACTGGGTATTTACCCCAAAGATACAGATGTAGTGAAAAGAAGGGCCATCTGTACCCCAATGTTCATAGCAGCAATGGCCACAGTTTTCACCAAACTGTGGAAAGAACCAAGATGCCCTTCAATGGACGAATGGATAAAGAAGATATCGTCCATATATACAATGGAGTATTATGCAAGAAAGGCTGAATACCCAACTTTTGTATCCACATGGATGGGACTGGAGG
This sequence comes from Mustela erminea, assembly GCF_009829155.1. NCBI lineage: Eukaryota > Metazoa > Chordata > Mammalia > Carnivora > Mustelidae > Mustela > Mustela erminea. The sequence continues at coordinate 33,706,495 of NC_045631.1, forward strand.
AGATTATGCTAAGTGAAATAAGTCAAGCAGAGACAGTCAATTATCACATGGTTTCACTTACTCGTGGAGCTTAAGAAATAACACGGAGGACATTGGGAGATGGAGAGGAGAAGTGAGCTGGGAGAAATCAGAGGGGGAGACGAGCTATGAGAGACTGTGGACTCTGAGAAACTGAGTGTTTTGGAGGGGAAGGGGTGGGGGTTGTGTGAGCTTGGGGTGCCTATTATGGAGGGCACGTATTGCATGGAGCACTGGGTGTGGTGCATAAACAATGAATTCTGGAACACTGGGAAATAAAAAAAAAGAATTGTCTAGGGTTATCTTTGGCTTTCAATTGGTCTTGTGTATGTCCAAAGTATGTGTGCTTTTTTCCCCCAAGTTTTCCAGGTGGCTCTTGTAAGACCCACGGATCCCCTTACCAAGAATCCAACACTGCACTGGATGCAAACAGCAAGAGGTTTATTGGGGCGCAGGTTACCGGCGGGTGGTCGGCAGCTCCAGCTAACCGAGCACACCGACCGAGGGGGAAAGCGGGGGTTTATATAGACAGGTACACACAAGTTTTGGGGGGGACGGCGCTGATTGATTGATCCTTTGAACAGGCATACTTGGCATCAGTGGATTGAGTCAGGGGGACCCGCGCGAAAGCAGACAAAGCAATCTTACCAAGCAGAACTGGCCCGTTAGCCCATGCATGTGAAAAAAACACTACCAGGATATTGAAGGCCTGGTTACTTATTAAGTAAAGACAATTTGGAGTCTCCTGGTGGAATGTCACACTCCTGCCATCAAGCATCCTTGTTAATGAGATTTAGGTTTAGAAGAAATTCAACTTTATTTACTTTTCCTTCTACCTCCGCCCCCCTCCGTTTTATGGAGGGGAGGATGACATTAGGGCTATTGATAAGGTAACTTCTTTGTTCTAAATCTCAAGGACATTTGCAAACCAAAGGAGACTCCTACCTTGCAGGACTGTGATCTCTGCAAGATAACCATTTGTTCTTCTTTTAGGGCAGTCAGAGGTGGAGGGGAGCGGATGAAAGGGGGGGGGATGCAAGGCGCCAGCTTTTGCTTTGTCCTCAGCCATCCTCCTGCTCCCTCATCATTCCCCCTGAACAATTTTGACCCTTAAATCTTTAAGGTGGTTGAAGGTGGAAGGTCTCATCTTCTGTAACTTCTTCGTGCTGAATAGGGGCGTAGAGCTGTCCCTACCTACTCAGGTCAACATTGATCAGTGGAGGAATGTATAGGGGAGTTAGGAAAGGTGGAGGCAGCTGAATCCAGCGCTGACAGTGAAGAGGCGTCCTCGTGTGCGATAAGGATCATCTGTCGTGGTGTAGTCATTGTAGCAATGGAGTCTCGGCACCAAGTAGAGAAATATGGAACAAAGCAACATATTAAGGTTAATAAGGTGATAAGAATGAGAAGCCTGAAAAGGCGATTCGGCCATAGTCCTCCTTCAAACCAGGAACTTAACCATTCACAGAGAGAGAAGGATCTTGTAGGGCCTTAATTTGGGCATTCATATCCTTTATTAGTCCTGTGACATTTTTGTGATAGTCTGGGATGTACACACAACATTCTGTCTTGATAATTGCACATGTGCCACCCTGGGCTGCTGTCAGGACATCTAAAGCCATCCTATTTATCTCTTAAGGGAGGGGACTCTCCAGGGCAGGGGTCTTTCAGCTCTCACGTGTGGTCAGGATTGAGATTTGACAAGGCTAAGTGAGTAATCTGTACAAATTGTAGAATACTCTGGAAAGAGAGCAAAGCATCTTCTCTGATTCAAAAACATTCCTCCAAGATTTGCTAAATGAAGGACATCCAGTGATGCAGAGGGGAGAAGGAGGTACATTCAGGAGAGGGTGGATTAATAGCGCTTAGGATAGGGGAGGAGAGTCGGAATGGGATGGAGAATGGAGTTTGAGTGAAGGTTCTTTATAATCTGAGATTTCCCCGGGGTATAGAAATTGCATGCAAGGTGAAGCTCTCCATAACAGGGTTTAAGAAAATTTACATATATTTAAAGTGCCTGCTGATATTTTGCAGGTCCCCTTAACACTGCACTTGCTAGGAGGGTGATTCGGCAGAGGGCCTGTGGGCCAGGGTTAATTTGCATGCCTGATCCCTTGACACTCACAGAGGTCAAAGTTTTGGAATGTTTCCTCTATGAGCAAGACTAAGCTGAAATACAGATGAGTTTTTGATTTTTGGAACTAGGGCATGTTATTCAGAGTGGTGATATCCTGTTCAGATGCTGATTAGTGGGCTGTCTTTGATTCTGGGCTGAGAGCTGTCAATGGTTCAAAGAAAGCAAAATTATCCTTATGGTCTATCTTCTTTTTCTTTCTCTTTTTTTCCCCCATCCTCTTTTTCTAATGCCCCTTCCTCTAGAATTATCCTGTCCCTTGGGCTTCCAGTATCTGTTTGATCTTGCTATTTTCTTCATCCCAAACGGTGTGACTTCCCTGACTCGTTGTTTTCTGGGTTTGCCACAACTCCCAAGATTTCTGATGGCAGAGTCACACATGCAGCATCTGGAGACTGAAGAACTGTGTAAAGTTAAAGCAGGAGTTTGGCTTGAGGCAAATCCCTTGTGAGCAGTCAAGAATGCCATTCATTTCTAATTCTTGCTTCTCTAAACCCACAGGAAATAAATATGAGTAATAGAGCCAGAGGATAGAGCACTGGATCCTTAATGGTGGTTCCCTGATGTGGGAAATCACCCTTTCTTTTCCCACCTGATACAGCCATTTTAATTTATCTCTGAGGCAGAATTGAGGGTAATTGCCTTTTTTCCCCTCCCCGCTGCTGCAGAGGGAAGAGAGAGGGTCTCCTGAGTGTGTTTTCCCATGGAAGGGCTTTAGCTAAAGAGAAAAGCCTGCTGATTGTATACTTAATTTACATGCATTGTAAAGACTGCTTCCTTCTGCTGCTAATTGGTGTGTGGTCCATTAATGTTGCAAGTCCTGGAGCAGCCCCTTTCCTGGTCAGTCGCTTAAAGAAGCATAGCCGGGGGAAATGCAAATTTCCACCCAGCTCAGCAGAGGAATGAAACTGTCGGAAGAGTAATGAACTGAGAACTTGTAGGTACACAGTCACTAAAATGAATTTTAATTTAGTTTCAGATGCATAATATCTCTGTTAATTTAATCACCATTCTTTTTTTTCTGGAAGATTCTGGGTGAATTACATTCTTTTACAATTGCTTAGGACACAGTGTTTATTTTACTTTCCTAAATAAAAAAAAAAATTCTAAAACCTAGAAGATTGCCCTAAAATCTTGAAGGACACATAATCTTCTTTTTGAGGATTGGGCTCTCCTGGAACAATATAATGTATTACAGTGACTTTAATCCTAAAACCTCTCCGAACCAGTTCCTGAGCATGCGGGGCACTTGGGGATTATCTGCCCTTATATTTAGAGGTCTCCAATGTTTATCTCTGTCAGCGTCACCTTATTTGATGTCTCTACCTGTTTTACTATCAAGTCATTTTGGGGGTGGTTGCTGCTAACCTCCATTGTTCAACTTAATAAAAGTCTGCATAATGTGGAAAAAAACTCTCAGGTTTGAAACCAAATACCTGTTTGGGTTTTATTTACCACCAACAATTTGCATGGTGAGTTGATGAACATTAAAAATCCTTTTTTCTTCATTTTATAATGGAATTAGTGTGATTAAATGAGATACTGTATTTAGAGTATCTAACACCGAGGCAAGCCCTTGGCAAGAGCTAAACAAGTTGTCAGTTTTACAATTACTTCCACTACTACAGTGAATTAAAGTGCTGGGATGACTTTTGACTAGTAAAACAACTTTCTGAGATGACAAGTATGTTCTAGGTCTTGATCTAGGTGATAGAAATGCTCTCCATCTCTGCCCAAGTTATTTACTTATGTAAAAGTCCATTAAGCTGTGAATTTAAAATTTATTCATCCTACTAATTTTAAAAATGTGTTTTGTGAAAGCAGTATATTACCACTTAATTGCTCTGACTTCAGATCTTCCTAATCATCATTGGGATCATCTTAATAAAACTGATATATTAGTAGAGTATATAAATAGAAACCAGAGCATTTAGAAGACAATGTATTTGCCCATATGTATGAGTGGGAAGGTATCAGTTTAAAAATAATATGCAGTTTGCTTAGGTTATTAAAGTATTCTATTTTCACTGCAGAAAGTTGGGAAAGAAAATTTAAAAGCTCACAGCCAAAGTAATCAGTCATAGAAAATAACTCACAGTGTCATCACTTAGAGAAAACCAGTGTTAATATTTTCCAAGTCATCTTTTTGCACATACACATAAATACACATATATATCATACATATTATAATAATGTGTCATTCTGGTATAACGTACTATTTTTACTTAACGATGTATTATATTCCCTGTATTTCAGATACTTTCATATGATATTTAATGTCTTCAGAGAAGTTCATAGTTAGAAAATATAAATTCTTATTTTGACATTTAGATTAGTTCTCCTTTTGATTTGACTTAATTATAGTTATCTTGCAATAAGCTTTTTTGTAAAAAAAAAAAAAACTAAAAAAAAAAAAAAAAAAAAACTGGGTGTACCTACCTAGAAGGAAAATTGCTGGACTAAAATATATGTACATTTTAAAACTTTTGAGAGCTGCATCCAAATTACCCTTCCAGAAACTTACAGTTATTTACATTCCTGCCTACAGTGAATCACAGTCCATTTGCTCACATGCTTGCCAGTGTTGAATACTAAAAAAAAAACTAAACTAAACTTTGCCAAAGCAATAGGCAAATTGAAACATTTTAGATTATGTAGTTTTAGTTACCAGGAGATTGAATTTTTTTAATATATATTTTAGCTTTTATAATTCCTACATGTGTGTTTGCTTACTGTATAGCAGTCTTCATACAATTACAATTAAGTAGCATGAGCCTGGGCCATATTCAGGGTTTGGGGATTTTACCTGAAGATGGAACATTCTAAGCACACTTGCACCAGGATTTGGTCCAAGGCCAACATCTGGTTAAAACTCCACATGAGTGGTCGCCTGGGTGGCTCAGTGGGTTAAAGCCTCAGGTCATGATCCCAGAGTCCTGGGATAGATCCCCACATCAGGCTCTCTGCTCCGCAGGAAGCCTGTTTCCTCCTCTCTCTCTCTGCCTGCTTGTGATTTCTGCCAAATAAATAAATAAAAATCTTTAAAACAAACAAACAAACAAAAAAAAACTCCACATGAGATTACATTCTCTTAATTCCCCAGCAACACAACTCAGTAGAGGCTTCCCTAATAAAGACAGTGGTTCTCTTCTTCTTTAGTGAAATACAGGTATCAAACCTCTCCAAACCCTGAGGGCTTTTTAAATGGAAAATGAAGTGATCCTCCTCCATCAGCTTTGCTGGGGAGCAAATTTTAAGACCCTAACAGAGCAAACAACTTTTTCCTTCTCCTTTTCTGACCACTATTTTGGAGATCAGTAGCAACCACTGAGCAAGGACAAAACCAGAATATACTAAACATACTAAAGGATTGCCCCCAACATAGGCCTTAGGGAACTTGTGCATAACAGTGGGAACAGGGACCAAAAAAGGGCTATCCTCTGGGCATACTGGATCCCAGTAAGTATTTTTGGGGGGGGGGTCCCTTCACTGCATAACACTTTGATTAAATAGTGCAATATAAAATTCATGAGCCGTGTGAGGTACAGTGATTTATTGATAAAGAGTCAGCAAAATAGATAAAGAAGAAGCATGCATTCAATTTTCTACGGTCCTATCCATCAGCACTAGTGAAGAATCTCTGTAGTATTCAAGCACTATCTTCTCCTGCACAGTCCAACAAATATCTGTCTCCCGCTCTCTCTGTCTCTTTCTCCCTCTCTCTCCGCTTTCCCTTTTATGTCAACTGTGCAGTTCTGGCTAACTTCACATCTTCTAAGACAAGAAAGGTAGTAACATTGTTACTGCTCCCAGTAACATGGTTTGTTGGAATTTGTTTGTGTTTCAATAATAGAGATCTTCTTGCTCTGTAATTCCAAATCTCACTGACTTAATGCTGGCTACCTACCCACTCATGGAGCTCCATCATCCACCCTAGGACCAGTGACCACTGACCTCCAGTAACTCTCTTTTTCCACTTTGCTTTAATGATGATGACCACAAATGCAGTTTTATCCAGAGCACGCAGGAACATGTGAACAATAATTCATTTTCCTGCCATGTTAAATTTATCATTTGGAATTTCCTAGCATAAAGGTAAAACTATACCTTTCCTTGAATTCCTTCAGCTGTAATCACTGCATTCCTAGAATGGCCTCTTTCAATTTTGATGATAGCTCTATCATCTAGTTGAGAGGCCTGAGGGCAGAGTGAGAAAAGTGGTCCTTTTCATGCAAGGGATCTCTATCCCTCTAATCATCATGGAGTAAGACCAACTCAGGAGAGAATAATATCCTCAATGACAGACATCAGGGAAGGTAGTGGAAGAGCCCCTTTGGTTACATAGCAATGTTCTTAAATCCCTTGAAGGAGACAGACAACAGCCATTCCTGGAAGACTGCTACACACTGCGGGTGGAGCTAGCAGTGGGTGTGGCGTGAGAGCCCCAATTTCAGCACTGGTAGGCATATATGGGTTTAAGATATCTGCCCCCACTGCTGGGGTCCCCACTCCTGTGACTCATGTGCTGTTGTCAGAATGCAAACTGGTGAGAACCAACACATAAGCCACACATGTAGCCTAAACCCAATGGTCAGCTGTGGGTCATCCCATCGGTATCCTTCAAGTCATTCTATGGGCAATGTGAGTAAAACTCACCCCAGATCAGCATGTGGCAGCCCAATCTCACACAACCTTGAGGAAAACAAGTATTGCACTGGATAATATGAGTAAATCTGATTTGTGGTCTTGCCTTTTTGGGGTTAGCACAGATATTAATGTTTTTGTTTTCTTTTCTGGTCACAAGATTAGTATCTGCTCATTAAAAAAAAATGGATAAATTCTTAATGTAGCAAAAGTGAAGTCAATGATAATGGCATAATATAGTGTTAATGTCCCTGGCATGCTGTGGAAAACTAAGTAAAGATAAGATTGGATTATAACCCCTAAAATAAGTAAATATGTATGAGCCCATAGCAGTATAAAAATAAATACACGTAACTGCAGGAGGGAGCTTTCTTACAGAAGTATTCCAGATAATATTTGTAGACATACATGTCTTTAGGCAGTGTGACTTCATCACCTTCACCTTGAAATGCAAGCTCTGCTTACTCACTTTAAATGAATCCAGCATGGCAGGGTGCATGAGTGGCTCCGTCAGTTAAGAATCTGACTCTTAAGGGGCACCTGGGTGGCTCAGTGGGTTAAGCCGCTGCCTTCGGCTCAGGTCATGATCTCAGGGTCCTGGGATTGAGTCCCAAGCAGGGAGCCTGCTTCGCTCTCTCTCTCTCTGCCCGCCTCTCTGTCTACTGTGATCTCGCTCTGTCAAATAAATAAATAAATAAAATTTAAAAAAAAAAAAAAAAGAATCTGACTCTTGATCCCAGCTCAGGTCTTTATCTCAGGGTCTTGAGTTCAAGCCTCACAGTGGACTCCACAATGGGTGGGCAGCCTACTTAAAAAATAAAAATAAGAAGTGAATAGACTGTGGAATGAGAAAATCGTGACTTCACAGTAAAGAAACTTGGTAAACACATTCTCAGCCAGATGATCAAGATTAATATCATCAGTGATAAGTCCCTGTTGATAAGTTGGTAAGTCACTTGTTATCATGTACCACCCAATATGACACAATGAGAAGGGCACTTTTCTCTCTGCAGTATGCTTTCAAAAAAAAAAAAAAAATACATAAACCGAGACTAATCATGAGAAAACATCAGACAAACCCAAACTGGGAAACATTCTAAAAAGACCTGACAAGTTTCCTCAGATTTTTTAAGGACTTGAGAAAATAAAACAGAAGACACAGAGAAACACTCATAGATTGGAGAAGACTCCAGAAACATGATAACCAAATGCAGTGTGGTATCCTAGATTAGCTCCTGGAACAGAAAAATGATCTTAGTGAGAAAACCAGTGAAAGCTGAATAAAGTGTGTAGTTCAGTTAATAGTATTTTAACACTGTTAAATTCTTCACTTTGAAAATGTACCATGAACTATATGATGTCAACGTTAGAGGAAGCTACATGAAGTATACACAGGAAAAAACTCTATACTATCTGAACAAGTTTTCTATACATTTAAAATTCTTCCAAACTAAAAAGATTTTTTAAAAATGTTAGTGGATTTCTTGACTGCTTTTTTCCTGAAAATGTTCTTTTCAAACAAATGTTTTTGCTTTCTATGTGATTGCTTCTATGTGTTTAATACTATTAAAAGCTTCCATAAGAGGCTTTAATGGGAGCATAACATTCTAGTATATGAAGTTTAATTAACTATTTCAGTATCACCAAACATGGAGATTTTTGTAATTTTTTTATCATTACAAGTAATTTTGTGATTAAAGCGTTTTGTGCAGAAATGTTCATTTGCCATGGGGTTTATTTATTTAGACAAATATTTCAACAAGTGAGAATGATAAGCCAAAAAGAATATAAATTTAGAAAGATGAAAAGGTTTCTAATATATATATGTATATATATACATATATATATGTTATCGGCTTCTTTGCAGAGGGTTTATCAACTCATTTTAAAAGAAATAAGTGATATCTAGAAGAAATTAGAATATCAGGAACAAAATGAATGAAACAGTCAAATCTAAATAGGAGAAAGAGAAAGTTGTATTTCTTTAGCAGGAGGTGAAGTATTCCAGTCTAGAAGGTATTACAGAGTTTGGAGAATGATCAAATGCAGCAATCCAAGAGAAGCCCAGGAAGTAAAAATAAAATAAATATTTTTAAAATATTTATTTATTTGAGAGAGAGAGAGTGAGAGAGAGCTTGCCTGTGAGTGCATGTGTTGGGGGGTGGTGGAGGCAGAAGGAGAGAATCTGAAGCAGACTTCCCGCTGAGTGAGGAGGCCAACGTGGGCCTGGATCCCACAACCCCTGAGATCATGACCTGAGTGGAAACTAAGAGGCAGACACATAACTGACTGAACCACCCAGATGCCCCAAATCAATTTTTAAAATTAATTAATCATTAATTAATTAATTTTTAAAAAACATTTGTTTACTTGACAGAGAGATCACAAGTAAGCAGAGAGATAGTAAGAGAGAGGGGGAAGCAGGCTCCCGGCTGAACAGGGAGCCTGCTGCGGGGCTCAATCCCAGGACCCTGGGATTATGACCTGAGCCAAAGGCAGAGGCTTTAAACTACTGAGCCACCCAGGCACCCCAGTATTTTTTATTTAAAGGAAAATATGTATTGCTCAGTTTTCTAAATTTTTGAAAGGGGATTTATAAACAACCATTCATCCAATTTCGAGTCTATACAATACAGAATTCTGGCACCTGTTCTGGGTTCTACCAGAACCAGACAAGAGCCTTGACTCAACTTAAGTTGAGTCAAGGCTCTTGTCTCAGGCTTTGTTTCCTCAAATTAAAGGAGACAACTTTAAAGTAGATACCTTTGAAAATCCTTTCCTTTAAAATTTCTAGACTGGTAATCACCACTGATGTGTTTATGCCTCTACATTTGTAGAGAAATATTTGATTAGCTCTTCTTACGAAATGGAGGGATTTGCATATGGGATTTCCAATAACTTTTTCTCATGTTTCCCCTCTGACTGTGGAGTTTGAGGAGCTATTAGCACTGCAGGCTTCCAGTTAATACAAGGGACTGTGATATTCTAGCCATCTCCTCTGAATGTGTCAGTTAAAACATGCTATGAATTTCATTTGCTGTGGCTTTTCTACTGGATTCATTGCCTATCCCCCAGCTTACCAATCATTTTGTCTTTCTGTGATTACTTTATGAAAGCATGGGACAAGCAGACTGTAGGCATTGTGCTAGGATGAAAGAATTTTCTAATTAGACTCTACTTAATTTTTTAATAATTATTATTTTTAAAAAGATTTTATTTATTTGTTTGTTTGTTTGAGAGGAAGATCAATCTCTCGACCTCAAGATCAGGCACTGAACCAAAATCAAGAGCTGGACACTCAACCGACTGACCCACCCACGTGCCCCTCTATTTATTTTAGACCTTTTGTGGGCTATTAAAATTTGGAAAAATAAAAGCCAAATTCTATGATAGAGATGGAGCAATAGCACCACTTCCTATCTGACTTCTACAGAATATTGTCACCATGTACAAGTATCCTTCCGCCCCCCCCCCCATATATCTAGTTCCCATGTTCTTTTCAATGCTCTTGTCCAAATCTTTCTGTTGTTCTGAGCTTTCTTTAGTTGTTTGTTGTTGTGTTTTACCTTTTCTCCATGTTCACACAAATTTTTTTTTTTCTTTTTTTTTGATTTTGAAATAAAGCTTCACCAGAGATTCACCACATGCTGGTTTGGTGTCCCTGGTAAGGGTGTGGTTATATAATAAATCATAGTTTCCTGAGTCACCAAACCCTGGTCTTGAATCTCAGCTAAGGTTTCTGATTCATTAACTAAGGGACTTTGGGCAAGTTACACAACCTCGCAAACCTGCATTGTTCCTTTTGTAAAATAGGGAAAATAATCCATTTGCAGGCTTGTTGTTTGGCTTAAATCAGCTATTCACCGTATAAAATTCCTATTCTAAAATTTTGTTTAAACAAGAGATAATTGGAACACTGAAAGCCTATTGGAAAGTCAAGGGTCACAAATTTAGCATAAATCAAACCACTTGGTCTAAAGTTGGGGTACAGTTTCTCAAAATCTTGCTAAGTTTTTCCACATTAAATCAGGTTTACTCTCTTGCCTTGCTGTTGCTGCTGTTTTGATATTACTATTATTATTATTATTATTATTATTATTATTACTTTAGTGACTTTTCCCCATCTGTACATAACACATTTTAGTAGTTTCTTGCTGTTGATATTGAAACCCATGTCAACACCTTTATTCTGTTAAAAACTAAGCTGGCTGTGGATGGGTCTTCATTCACTGGACCAGGAGGTCTGCAGACTGCAGAATGCTCTGTATTTATTAGCACAGGTCTGAACTGCCAACCTTACAAGGATTGCAGCTTGTGCAAAGTGTAATTATAATCTTGTTTTGATAGATTCTAATGGAATGTAATTACATACTGTGCACCTAGTGTTTCTGATATTAATTACATTCCCTTTCGCTAGAGGCTACTAAGTTCCCCCAAATGGCCAAAGCAGTGTCTGGCTGAAAAAACAGGTACAATAGTTGCAAGTAGTAGATATCTACATTTACCTACTTTACGGACTTCATTTGGATGCTATTCATAGGTGGTAATCAGCCTGAAGTTTGACCCACTGAGAGCTAAAATCTCCAAGTGGTCAAAATAATATGATAACCACGGTTTTATCAACACATTAAACACTATTTGATCTAATTCCAGCTGTGAGGATTATGTATTATATTGTTCAAGGGCACTTCTCCTTGTTTACAGGAGCAGAGGGCTCGCTTCTTAACCGTGTAACAGTGGAAAATGGCTAAATCTCCTTCCTGGCCTGAAAGTTTAGTCTTTAAATCTTTTACCTCCTCAGTCACAAAGGACCATCTCCCTTGTCAAAAGATTAGAAAAAGATTCTGTTTTTGGAAATGATTTTACTTCATTGTGTTTGAGACAGCTAGCTGAGGTTTATGATTAAGCCATGTCTATGACAGTTTGATATATACTCTTGGTACTCATGTTGTTGACCAGTTTATGATGTCATAATATTAATAGAAAACTATTATTAAATAAAAACTTAAAACAAATTACAGATAAGGAGATAATATATACATTACAACAAGATTTTACAAATTGTCAAGAAATACCTAAAAAGTCCAAAAGAATAATGACCAAAGAATAAAAATAAACAATGTAGTAGAGAAGAAAATGTAGTAGTCAACACATAAATAAGATAGTCAAGTTCAGTATTGATCACGGGCTAACAAATTAAAGTACCAATGAAATATCACTTTTACCCACCAGAGAAGGAATTTAAAAAAGACAGAGAGAGAGAGAAAGAGAGAAATAAGATATATTTCTGGTAGGAATAAGAAGAAATGTAGGAGGAGGAATCAAGATGGCGGTGGAGTAGGAGACTGAAATATCACCAGTCCCAGGAGTTCAGCTAGAGAGGGATCAAACCATTGTGGACACCTACAAACTAAACAGGAGATAGAAGAGAAGAAGAGCAGCAATTCTAGGAACAGAATACTGACACTTTCTGGAAGGTAGGCCATGCAGAGAAGTGAATCCAAAGCGATGGGAAGATAGACCACAGGGGGAGGGGCCAGCTCCCAGGAAGCGGTGGAGCAGTGGAGCACAAAATTAGAACTTTTAGAAGTCTTCTCCACTGAGAGATGTTTCTCCAGAGGCTAAGTGGTGAGTGGAATCCTCATGGGGACAGTGTCCCCTCGTGGGGACAGTCTCAGGACCCGTGGGGTCACAGAAAGATTGGGGGTGTCTGCGTGTGGCAGAGCTCCCAGGTATCAGAGCAGGGAAGCCAGCTACAGAGATAGAGTCAAGGAGCAGGCTCTCAGCTCAGTGTTACCTTAAACCATGATCCAGGGCACAGTCAGGCCACTGCTCTTTGAGCAGGGACCCCACAAGTGGCAGATCCAGAGAGACACCCTTCCCCCAGCTTCCTCCTCCAGAAGGAAAAGCACAGGACTGCAAGTCAGGAATCTGCTGGGTTTGGAGACCCCAAACAGGGCTATGCGCCAGAAATAGACACATTCGGTCATAGGCCGGATGAGCACAGGGTGTGGCCAGAGACCAAAGAGATGGGAGGGATTGACTGCTTTTCTCTGAGGGAGCACTGAGGAGTGGGGTGCCAAGCTCTCAGTTCCTATGGGGCCAGAGATTGGGGAGGTCACCAACCTCATTCTCATCCTCCAAAGCTGTATGGAAAGTGTTTAGGGAACAAAAGCTACTGAGAGCAAACCTGAGCAGATTACTTAGCCTGGGCCCTGACAGGGGTGGTGCAATTCTGCCTTGGGCAAAGACATTTGAGAATCACTACAAGAGGACCTGCCCCAGAAGATCAGCAAGAACATCCAGCAAGACCAAGTTCACCAATCAATGAGAACCGTGGAACTCCAGAGCTAGGGCAAAGCAACACATAGAATTTATGGCTTTTTTCGCATGATCCTTTAGACTTTCAAAATTAAATTTTTTTAATTTTATTTTTTTCTTGTTTTATTTATTAACTTTTCCTCTCTCCTATTTTAACGTTTTTTTAACTATTTTATCTTATCAATACTTTTTAAAAAAAATCTTTTTAAATTTTCATTGTTATAATCATATTTTATCCCTTCATTGTATTTAACTGTATTTTTTGTATATATACAGGTTTTTTTTTTCCTTTAAAAACTTGGGATACAATTTCTTCTAATAGATCAAAATATACTCTAAATCTAGTGCATAGCTTTGTTCTAGTCTCCAGCCTGATCACATTCTCTCCCTTTTTTTCCCCCCAACCAACTTCTTACCTTATCAATTCCTTTTTTACAATTTTTTAAAATTTTCATCTTTTGAGTCATATTCTATCCCTTCATCATGTTTACCCCTATTTATGTATATATATAAGCTTTTTTTCTTTAAAATTTTGAGAGGTAGTTTCTTCTAAGAGACCAGAATACAACCAAAATTAAGTCGGTGGCTCTGTTCTATTCACCACTCTTAAGAAACAAACAAACAAACAAATAAAACACACACACACACACAAATACATGTATGGATATAATTTTTTTTAAATATTTTGTATTTTCCCCCCTTTATCCTCCCCACAGTTTTAGGTTTCTTCTGATTTGGTTAGGGTATATTTTTCTGGGGTCATTGCCACCCATTTAATATTTTACTCCCATTCATCTACTCTTATCTGGATAAAATGACAAAGCAGAAAAGCTCACCACACAAAAAAGAATAAGAGGCAGTATCAATGGCTAGGGACCTAATAAATACAGACATTAGTAATATGTCAGAACCAGAGTTCAGAATGACGATTATCAAGGTGCTAGCTGGACTCAAAAAAAGCATGGAAGATATTAGAGAATCCCTTTATGGCGAAATAAAAGAACTAAAATCTAACCAAGTTTAAATTTAAAAAGCTATTAATGAGGTACAATTAAAAAAATGGAGTCTCTTACTGCTAGGATAAATGAAGCAGAAGAGAGAATTAGTGATACAGAAGACCAAATGATGGAGAACAAAGAAGTTGAGCAAAAGAGAGACAAACAACTACTGGACCAAGGGGAGAATTAGAGAGATAAGTGATATCATAAGACAAAACAATATTAGAATAATTGGGATTCCAGAAGAAGAAGAAAGAGAGAGAGGGGTAGAAGGTATATTGGAGCAAATTACAGTAGGGAATTTCCCTAATACAGCAAAGGGAACAAGCATCAAAATCCAGGAAGCAAAGAGAACCCTCCTCAAAATCAATAAAAACAGTTCAACACCCCATCATCTAACAGTAAAACTTACATGGCTCAGTGACAAAGAGAAGACCCTAAAAGCAGTTCGGAACAAGGGTCTGTAATATACAACAGAAGAAATATTAGATTGGCAGCAGACTCATCCATGGAGACCTGGCAGGCCAGAAAGAACTGGAATAAAAATATTCAGAGCACTAAACGAGAAAAATATGCAGCCAAGAATACTATATCCTGCTAGGCTGTCATTGAAAATAGAAGGAGAGATAAAAAGCTTCCAGGATTAACAAAAATTAAAAGAATTTGAAAACACCAAACCAGCCCTACAGGAAATATTGAAAGGGGTCCTCTAAGCAAAGAGAGAGCCTGAAAGTAACAGACCAGAAAGGAACAGAGACAATATACAGTAATAGTCACTTTACATGCAATACAATGGCACTAAATTCATATCTTTCAATAGTTACCCTGAATGTAAATGGGCTAAATGATCCAATCAAAAGACCCAGGGTATCAGGATGGATTTAAACAAAAACAAAAACAAGACCCATTGATATGCTGTCTACAAGAAACAACAATCTACCATGCTAATGTACATCAAAAGAAAGCTGGAGGGCAAACCTTATAGCAGATAAATTAGATTTTAGGCTAAAGACCATAATAAGAGATGAGGAAGGACACTATATCATACTTAAAGAGTTTGTCCAACAAAAAGATCTAACAATTTAAATATCTATATCCCTCACATGGGAGCAGCCAACTATATAAACCAATTAACAACAAAATCAAAGAAACACATCAATAATAATACAATAATAGTAGGGGAATGTAACACTCACCTCAGTAAAATGGACAGATCATCAAAGGCCAACATGGAAATAAAGGCTTTAAATGACACCCTGGATTAGACGGACATCACAGAAATACTCAGAATATTTTATCCCAAAACAACAGAATACACATTCTTCTCTTGTGCACATAGAACGTTCTCCAGAATAGATCACCTCCTGGGTCACAAATGAGGTTTCAACTGGTACCAAAGGACTGAGATCATTCCCTGCATACTTTTTTAACACAATGCTCTGAAGCTAGAACTCAGTCACAAGAGGAAAGTTGGAAAGAAATCAAATAAATGGAGGCTAAAGAGCATCCTACAAAGAATGAATGGGTCAACCAGGAAAGTAAAGAATTGAAAAAATTCAGGGAAATGAAAACATAACTGGTCAAAGTCTTGGGACACAGCAAAGGTGGTGCTGAGAGAAAAGTATATAGCAATACAAACCTTTCTCAAGAAACAAGAAAGTTCTCAAGTACACAACCTAACCCTACACCTAAAGGAGCTGAAGAAAGAACAGCAAAGAAAGCCTAAACCCAGCAGAAGAGGAGAGATCATAAAGATCAGAGCAGAAATCAATGAAATAGGAACCAAAACAACAGTAGAACAGATCAACGAAACTAGCAGCTGGTTCATTGAAAGAATTAATAAGATTGATAAACCCCTGGCAAGCCTTATCAAACAGAACAGAGAAGGGACCCAAATAAATAAAACCATGAATGAAAGAGGAGAGAGCACAACCAACACCAAAGAAGTACAAAAAATTATAAGAACATATTATGGGCAACTATATGCCAGCAAATTAGACAATCTGGAAGAATGAATGCATTCCTAGAGACATATAAACTACCAAAACCGAACCAGGAGGAAACAGAAAATCTGAACAGACCAATAACCAGGAAAGATATTGAAGAAGACATCAAAAATCTGCCAACAAACCAGAGCCCAGGGCCAGATGGCTTCCCAGGGGAATTCTGCCAAACATTTAAAGAAGAATTCATACCTATTCTCCTGAAACTGTTCTAAAACATAGAAATGGAAGGAAAACTTCCAAACTCATTTTATGAGGCCAGGATTACCTGGTCCCCAAATCAAAGACCCTGTCTAAAAGGAGAATTACAGACCAATACCCTTAATGAACATGGATGCAAAAATTCTCACCAAAACACTAGCCAATAAGATCCAACAGTACATTAAAAGAATTATTCACCACAACCAAGTGGGATTTATTCCTGGGCTGCAAGTTTGTTTCAACATCCACAAATCAATCAATGTGATACAATACATTAATAAAAGAAAAAAACAGGAACCATATGATACTCTCAACAGATGCAGAAAAGCATTTGACAAAGAACCGCAAAGTATAGGGATAGAGAGTACATACCTCAATATCATCAAAGCCATCTATGAAAAACCCACAGCGAATATCATTCTCAATGGGGAAAAACTGAGAGCTTTTCCCCTAAGGTCAGCAACATGTCCACTATCACTACTGCTATTCAACATAGTACTAGAAGTCCTAGCCTTAGCAATCAGACAACAAAAAGAAAGAAAGGCATCCAAATTGGCAAAGAAGTCAAACTCTCACTCTATGCAGATGATATGATACTTTATGGGGAATACCCAAAACACTCCAAAACTGCCTGAACTCATACAGGAATTCCGTAAAGTGTCAGGAAATAAAAAAATGCACAGAAATCAGTTGCATTTCTACACACCAACAGCAAGACAGAAGAGAAATTAGAGAGGCAATCCCATTTACAATTGCACCCAAAACCATAAGATACTTAGGAATAAACCTAATCAAAGGGGCAAAGAATCTGTGCTGAGAAAAGGATAAAGTACTTATGAAAGAAACTGAGGAAGACACAGAAAATGGAAAAACCTTCCATGCTTCTGGACTGGAAGAACAAATATTGTGAAAAAATATTGTATATGCTACCTAGAACAACTGATACATTTAATGCAATCCCTATCAAAATACCATCGACTTCTTTCAGTGAAATGGAACAAATAATCCTAAATTTATATGGAACCAGAAAAGACCCCAAATAGCCAGAGGAATGTTGAAAAAGAAAACCAAAGTTGGTGGCATCACCATTCGAGACTTCAAGCTCTATTACAAAGCTGTCATCATCAAGACAGTATACTGGCACAAAAACAGACATATAGATCAATGGAACAGAATAGAGAGCGCAGAAAAAAACCCTGAACTCTATGGTCAACTAATCTTTGACAAAGCAGGAAAGAATTTCCAGTGGGAAAAAAGACAAATGGTGTCGGGAAAATTGGACAGCCACATGCAGGAGAATGAACTGGACCATTTCCTTACACCACGCACAAAAAAAGACTCAAAATGGAGGAAAGATCTCAATGTGAGACAGGGATCCATCAAAATCCTTGAGGGAACACAGGCAGCAACCTCTTCGACCTCAGCCGCATCAACTTCTTCCTATAAACATCACCAAAGGCAAGGGAAGCAAGGGCAAAAATGAACTACTGGGATTTCATCATGATCAAAAACTTTTGCACAGCAAAGGAAACAGTCATCAAAACCAAAAGACAACTGACAGAATGGGAGAAGATATTCACAAGTAACATATCAGATAAAGGGCCAGTATCCAAAATGTATAAAGAACTTATCAAACTCAACACCCAAAGAAAAAATAATCCAATCAAGAAATGGGCAGAAGACATGAACAGACATTTCTGCAAAGAAGACATCCAGATGGCCAACAGACACTTGAAAAAGTGCTCCACATCCCTTGGCATCAGAGAGATACAAATCAAAGCTACAATGAGATATAACCTCACACCAGTCAGAATGATTAAAATTAACAAGTCAGGAAATGACAGATGTTGACAAGGATGCAGAAAAAGGGGAACCCTCCTAAACAGTTGGTGGGAATGCAAGCTGATGCAGCCACTCTGGAAAACAGTGTGGAGGTTCCTCAGAAAGTTGAAAATAGAGCTACTGGGTATTTACTCTAAAAATACAAAAGTAGTGATCCAAAGGGGCATGCGCACCTGAATGTTTATAGCAGCAATGTCCACAATAGCCAAACTATGGAAAGAACCTAGATGTCCATCAACAGATGAATGGCTAAAGAAGATGTGGTACATATATACCACATGGAATGGAATACTACGCAGCCATCAAAAGAAATGAAATCTTGCCATTTGCAATGACGTGGATGGAACTAGAGGGTATTATGCTGAGCAAAATGAGACCATCAGAGAAAGACAATTATCATATGATCTCTCTGATATGAGGAATATGAAAGGTGGGGGGTGGGTTATGAGGGGTAGGGGAGGAAAAAAAATGAAACAAGATGGGATTGGGAGGGAGACAAAGTATAAGAGACTCTTAATCTCATGAAACTGAGGTTTGCTGGGGGTGGAGACGTAGGCATAGGGTGGCTGGGTTATGGACATTGGGGAGGGTATGTGCTATGGTAAGTGCTGTGACATGTGTAAGCCTGATGACTCACAGACCTGTACCCCTGGGGCTAATCATACATTATATGTTAATTAAAATAAAAAAGAAGAAATGTAGTCTCTTCTGAATTTCTTTTGAAATCTAAATGTTAACCGTTTTTTAAAAACATGTGAAACAACATTACTAGAATTAAAAATATTTTTTTAATTATTTATTCATTTGAGAGAGAGAGAGAGAGACAGAGGATGAGCAAGGGGAGGGACAGAAGGAGAGGGAGAAGATGATTCCCTGCTGAGCAGTGGGCCTGACATGGGGCTCCATCCCAGGACCCCGAGATCATGACCTGAGCCAAAGTGAGATGCTTAACTGACTGATCTACCCTGGTGCCCCGAGAATTAAAAATATCTTTAGTTCCAAATAATTTCACCCCTAGACATCTATCCTAGAGTGAATGGCCCTAGTCGAAGGCTTTATATACATGCATGTTCATTAAAGCAATATCCATAGTGGAAATAAGTAACCAGAAACAAATGGCTATCAATATGAGAGTGGCATTAAGAAAAAATAAACAAAATTATATCATTTGATACCGATCAATTCTTTTAGTTATTATTGAATAAGCAATGTAAAACACAATTATAATATTTCATTTTAAAATAAATTTTAAAGTAAATTCATATTTATTCAGATGATTATGTACATTAAATTTTCACTTTGTATGAATATTTGTAAAATGTACAACTTCTAACAGTAGACTTTGTATATGGTTAAATGAGCTGGGAGCAAAGTATAGAAAATAGCAAGAGTGAATACCATGTTTTCAAAATGGGTTGTCTGTGGGATGAGGTGAATGAGGTTGAAGTCTGTGGACAAGAGGAAAAGAAGGAAGTTTGGAGTAAATAAAGAAAAAATACTACAATCAGATAAAAGCAACATGTAATATGAACTCTTTATGTAAATAACACATATGAGAGTTTTTACATGTTAACAAAAGTTAGAAAAAAGAGGGAGTTAGGGGCACCTGGGTGACTCAGTGGGTTAAAGCCTCTGCCTTCAGCTCAGGTCATGATCCCAGGGTCCTGGGATGGAGCCCCACATTGGGCTCTCTGCTCTGCAGGAAGCCTGCTTCCTCCTCTCTCTCTGCCTGCCTCTCTGCCTACTTGTGATCTTGTCTGTCAAATTAAAAAAAAAAAATTTAAAAAAAGTGGGAGTTAACCAATACCTATTGACATGATGTGTACATACTATATTGTCAAGTTACTAAAAATTCAAGACAGTGGTTCTCTCTTGAGAGCACCATGGCATTGAGAAGGAATGAGAGGTAGGAAATGTAACGGGAAAAGGGTACCAATGATTTCCAAAGCTTTTAACAGGTGTTACAACATTAATTTTAATATCTCAAGTATATATGCTACATAATGGGTTTAATGGCTTGTCTATGTGAAATATAATATTAAATGCATTCTTCAGGTAGTATAAAAACAAACAGCTAAGCGATGAACATGCATGATTAAAGGAAAAAAAAAAAACAAGCAAACAGAAACCTAAACTTCTTGAAACATACACACAGTTTCAGAAATTACATGTGTTCCAGGCTTCTAGTTAATATGTAGTTCAAGAGCATGGAAAAGTTGTGGAAGGAATTTGGCAAGGATTTAGTATTGAATGGAGTTTGGGAATAAGTAGAATGGGGCTTAATAAAGGGAAAGAAATGCTGTTGTTTTGCCTTTGTACAACTTTGTATCATATTACCACTTTTGTGTAATAAGCATTACTCATATTACTGTTGCAATTTGGAAGAAAAAGAAACAACGTTAAGGGAGAACATTACAAAAAAATTTTAAAAAGGTAACTTACATAATTGGAAAGATGAGATTGAAACAGCTTAAAACCTTTTTCAATGTTTAATTTCAGCTCAGAAACACCCCCCTTTCTTTTTTTTTAATTTTATTTATTTATTTGACAGACAGAGATTACAAGTAGGCAGAGAGGCAGTCAGAGAGAGGAGGAAGTAGGCTCCCTGCTGAACAGAGAGCCCGATGCGGGGCTCGATCCCAGGACCCTGGGATCATAACCTGAGCCTAAGGCAGAGGCTTTAACCCACGGAGCCACCCAGGCGCCCTAACGCCCCACCCCCCTTTCTGACAGCCTTTTCCCTCTTTTCCTTAGATCAGTAGAGATTAATCCTTATCACTCATTGCATTGCTGTGTCAACCAATGTAATTACTGGAATTATAATAACCTGTTTCCTTCATTAGAATTGGGATTCCAACTGTTCCTAGCTTCTAGCATAATGCCAAAGACCTTGCAGGAACACAATAAATTCCTGAGAAATTTCATATCACTCATAAATCAGTGAAATTGCTACTTCTTGAACCAGTTCAATTCACCCTACTCCATCCACAACAATATCTGTAAATCAGACCAGTAACCAGTGGAATCCATCTGGAAGACAAAAAGTCAGATGGGTGAGGAGTGCCTGGGTGGCTTAGTCAGTTAAGTGTCTAACTCCTGATTTGGGCTCAATTCATGATCTCATGGGTTGTGAGACTGAGCCCTACTTTGGACTCCCTGCTCAGCGCAGAGTCTGCTTGAGATTCTTTCCCTCTTCTGTCCATCCCCCATTGCTCTTTCTTTCTCTCTAAAATAAATAAATATTCTTTTTAAAAAATCAGATTGGTGAATATTGGTCTTAAAAGTTGAAAATATACTCCTACCCTTAGGAAAAAAAACAAAAAACAAAACAAAAACATGAAATAAATAACCCCTGTTGAACCTAATAGGGAGTTATACATGGGGAGAATATATGGATATGCATATAACATGCATGGCTATATCACATATACTTCTCAGATATTGTTAATATCTTATATGCAAGATGATAATTTCAGGAAAATGTTTTTGCTTATAACAGATATTTTTCTAAATTATTACTATCTCATTCAATTCAGTGCACTATTATTATCTTGATTTGACAGATAAGAAAACCAGGGAAAGACAGGTTAACTAACTTGTTAAAGATAATTGAGTCAGAAAATATCAGAACTCAGAATTGAATTCAGGTAGTCTCAGAGTCTGTGCTGTATTACTTCTAAATAGGAGAAACACATTTTACAGGTTAAAAATACTCTTTAGTGTCCCTCCATGTATTAAATAATAAGCTTAATTATAAAACATCTTATTTAAACATTTCTGTATACAACGTTTCAAAAGGTTTATGTTAATTGGAAAATTCTGTCACTTTTATAAATTGAATAAAGGCAAAGAGTTAATTGAAATGTTTTTAAGAATTCTTCTTATACAAACTTTCCCTCAAACTAGGATTTTTTTCTATGACCTCTCTGACATCATTAGTCACTACTCAAAGAGTTCCAATCAAGGCACCTGTACCTCCCCACCCCTTGTTTGGTGTCATCTTTCTTTCTTTCTTTCTTTCTTTGAATTAATTTATTTACTTTACAGAGTGGGTGCAAGAGGAGAGAGGAAGAGAGAATCTCAAGCAGACTCCCACTAAGCATGAAGCTCAAAGTGGGGCTTGATCTCACTACCTGAGCTGATCATGACCTGAGCTGAAATCAAGAATCAGATGCTTAACCAGCTGAACCAACCTCTCAGGTTGTCCCTCAATGTCATCATTGTATTTCATCATTTTATTTTATAAAACGTTTACTGGAAATACAAATGCTTCTTAAAATATGTTTATGAGAATTTTAGCCTATTTGTCCTACTTCTGTGTATGCATTTGGCCTACTATATAAATGTGGTACATAGCAGTTTTTAAAGCACAGAAAATAGGTGAAAACAAGTTGCTGGAAATAAGCCATGTTTCGGATTGTCCCATTCACTTGCCTATCTTATCCTTTGCTCCTTAATCTCTCCTCAGCTCTTTGAACCCCTGACTTGCTGCACTATGCCTAGGATGAAAAGATGATTGGACACTTCAGAATGCCACTAACTAAATTCTACATGGTAGATCTTGAATTAATTACATGATGCCCATCCTAAGTGTTTCTAGACTACATTTCCTCAGGTGGTCAAGGTGTACATTAGAGTTTTGAAATACTCCCATCCAAGTACTAACCAGGCCCGACCCTGCTTAGCTTCCGAGATCAGACGAGATCGGGCGCGTTCAGGGTGGTATGGCCGTAGACTTCACCATGAAGGGCATACTTTTCTGAATGTGGTCTACTTTTTCACTAATCTTCAAATTCAGAGCAGCAGAGAACACAGTTTTCTTTTTCTTTTTCTTTTTTAAGATCTTATTTAGTTATTTGAGAGAGACAACAAGAGACCATGAGCAGGAGCCACAGAGGGAGAGGGAGAACCAGGATCCCCACTGAGCAGGGAGCCTGATGTGGGGCTTGATCCTAGGACCCTGGGATCATGACCTTAGCTGAAGGCAGATGCTTAGCTGACTGAGCCACCCAAGTACCAAGAACATGGTTTTCAACACTCAGTCTGCCTAGTGCAGTGCACCTGGATGACTACCTCCCTTCCTTACAGACAGAATTGACATGAGGAGTCCTGTTGACACAACTGCCTCACACAGGGTGCTGTCAGTGTTATCTTTACTTTTCATTTGTTTATTTATCACATTCTATTACCTCCTTTTTTTGTTAAGTCATCCTCTACGTGGAACATGAGGCTCCAGTTCACGATGCTGAGATTCAGACGTCCATGCTCTACTGACTGAGCGAGCCAGGCACCCCTCTGTCACCTGCTTTTCACCCAAATCTAGCCCAATTTCTTCCTAGACAGTGGACTATATTTTTTTTAAGATTTTTTTTTTTATTTGACAGAGATCACAAGTAGGCAGAGGCAGGCAGAGAGAGAGAGGGAGGGGTTTTTTTTTGACACCTACTGTGTGCTCCAGATATCTAAATTCAATTTCCTCCTTTCTTTGCCAAAGATCTAGCAGAGAGCCTGACATGGGGCTCGATCCCAAGACCCTGGGATCATGACCTGAGTTGAAGGCAGAGGCTTTAACCTATGGAGCCACCCAGGTGCCCCGACAGTGGACTATTTTTAAAGGACCAAATTAAAATATTTTATAATACACTCTTCCAAATCTTTTCTTCAGTTACACCAGATAATAAATATTGATATTCCTGATCGTCATTACATGTCTTAGGTATTCCTGACACTACACAGACAGCATCTGTGTGTTTGATAAGCTTGCCTTCTGTGTTCCCTCATGTCACTGATAAGCAAGTTGACTGGGATGCAAATAGAACTCACAGGGTGATTGTTCAGGCTACTTACTTCTGTCATTTTATATTCATTCATTCACTTATTCATTCAGTATACATTTTTTTTGAAAGCCAGTTATGTATGAGAGATTGTGTTATGTTCTAGGAACATAAACAAATAGAAAATAAGTCCCATATCCCCAAGGAATTCACAAATGAATGGGATACAAACAAAGCAACAAAATATTATGATATTTATAAAAAGTAACTAAGACAGTGTAAAGGAGACATTTCTGGAGAGAAGAGATTGATCATGTTTTTCTCTTTCCAGCAACATAGTGCCTGACACAGAGAAAGCACCAAAACACCTACTGTCCTTAGCAATAAACAATATGTCATTTGATTAGGGAATTTTCTTCTGCAGTAACAACTTTAAATCCCTCACATTTTTAAAGGAATGATAAGCAAACATTCTTACCACATATGGTGGGGAGTGTACCCTCCCTTTGCCAAAAACTGCTGTTAAAATATCAGTTGAGTAAACCAAAATTTAGGTGTTGTTTTTTTTTTTAACACCTACTGTGTGCTCCAGATATCTATATTCAATTTCCTTCTTTCTTTGCCAAAGGCACAGTGTTTTTAATTGGGAAAAGGCATAAAACACCACCTGTGCTCCAAGATCTCCACATTTTTACCCCAAACTTCAAAATGATAAAGGATACATTCCCAGAAGGTTCTTTTACTTGTGTTTCCCTAGAATAATTTCTTCATACTTTTACCAGTCAAGACGTTTAAGTACAAACAGAAACCAGCTTTGGCTGATTTAAGAATAAAGTGAATTCAATAGAATGATGGTGCACACATTACCAAACTGAGGGGATAGCTTTAGAAAAAAGTTTTTCAAATGGATACAGCAGTGGAAGCTGGGTATTGATGAGAACCATGTCCAACATCATGCCACAAAAGCAGAGTGAAGACAGGGTGGCCATCCCTGCTTAGGATCCCAATGCTTGCACCAAGCACTTCCACTGGACACTTCATTTTGTTCTGTCATTGGTGCCCCTGGAAGCTTAATATGTTGTTGCTTCTAGCTACTAAAACCCTTACCAGGATGGACCCCTTTGATTTGGGCCAAACCTGGGTCACGTGCCTTATCCATATCTTTGTGCTGGAGGCTGAGATAAATACAGTCTGTTGCACCCACAAAGGCTTTATAATATAAGGGTTTTTCAAACATGAATGGGGTTTAGATGCTAGATAGTCCAAGGTGGGGAAAGCAAAAGAAAAATATCTGATACCTACTTGTACTAAATGAAGTATGTGATAAAGAAAAAATATTCTTTATCTTTTTAATAAATATAAAAAATAAAGATTCTTTATCTTTTTTTCATACCAGAATAATACCAGAACATAACATATAATACCAAATAATACCAGAGCAAAACATGGAACAGAACATTTCAGAAAAGCATATGCCCTGGTTATGCCAGGTATCAATATAACCAATGCTGTATATCCTTCTCTCTCTCCAAAGGCTGTTTCTAGGTATCATTAGAAGCATCTTCATACACAAAACACATTCCCTTAAACCTCATAATTCTTGTGAATTTTCTGTATGTTGTCGAAAGCTGTGGAGCCTTCATAGGAAAAGGCACACATTTATGTTATGAGTAAGTATTCTATTTTCATTGTAGATAATAGAAAGGGCACAATTTTGTAAATAGGAGGGAAAAAAATGACACGATTCTGCCATACCCAAACAATCACAGATACCAGTAATGACTGTCCTTCTAGATGTGTAGTATATCCGCGTATGTACTGTGCTTCTATAGTTCTAATACAAAGTTTGTATGTATTTGTAAGTTTATGGTTTATAGCAGCATACAATATGCTGCTTTAATCCTGAATTTCCAAACTTACAACTTACTAACTGAGAAAACATTCTCAACATTCAAGTCTCTGTATTGCTTCTCCATGAATATTTCTCCTTTTCTTTTCATTCTCTGTCATTTTTTTTATTACCAACTCTTGAAATATATTAATTTGTTTCTGCCTCCTTGGTGGGGGGGGAGGAGTCTTTTCAATATTTTCATCTTGTGTGATTTTTGCATACTATCTCTGGACATTTTTATTTTCTTGAGAGGTAGTACCCAAAATCAGGAAAAGGAGCCAGTTGGCATTTTCACATAATTGGTGAGTTCCTCAGTCAAGAAGACAAATATAACACATCCCCTGCCGGTTGCCAAAACATTTCCCTGTGTTTATATCTCTAAGGCATTGAGATAGGCTCTCAACTTTCATGTTAACCAGTAGCAAACCCTACCTATCACTACTGCAGGGAGTATCTGGGTTTTGACACCTTGAACCCTTTTGACTTTCTAGGAGGTCAGGCATTCTGGAAAATGCTGTTTCCCCTCCCTTCTCTGCTCTTCTCTCACTATGTTGTTTTAATAAAGGCCAACTAGTTTCCTCATATGGAAAGAGAGCAAGTAGTTCAAGAACAACTGTGTATAGTCTAGTATGATGAGGTTGTGTTGTAGTCAGTAAGATACTCAAATTAGCTGAGCCTCCATTTTCTCATCTGCAAAATGGGAATAATAATACAGACCTCACTGGCATGTTGCATGTGCACTGCTGACCCCATAAACAGTAATTCATTTGCAATCATACTTAGGCTAACCCATGCTAACATATACTGGATCCACAGAAACTAACTACTGAATATTTTCAAAATTCTTTTACCTGTTGTTCACTTTTTAGCTTATCATATTTACTGTGGGTTCTCCTACATAGCTAATTTTAAAAATAAGGAAAACAATATTTACCTCATCTTTGTCCTATGTTAAGGATACATACAATATATTAAACTGAAATGTATTAGAATCAACTCCCTCGGGACGCCTGGGTGGCTCAGTTGGTTGGACGACTGCCTTTGGCTCAGGTCATGATCCTGGAGTCCCGGGATCGAGTCCCGCATTGGGCTCCCAGCTCCACGGGGAGTCTGTTTCTCTCTCTGACCTTCTCCTCATTCATGCTCCTCTCACTGTCTCTCTCTCTCAAATAAATAAATAAAAATCTTAAAAAAAAAAAAAGAATCAACTCCCTCTCACCAAGTTTTGCCTACACAATAATATTTCAAAATATTAGCTGTTTTTCTCCACAAATAGGACATTCAGGATTTGAGTTTTTCTTTTTATTTTTTTCAATTTTTTTAACTTAAGCAGCCTACAATTTCATAACCCCTGCAACTTAATAATAGCTATTGTTTGTATAATGTGTTAAGTTTAAAGTCTCATTTAAGCCAGTACATTATATCTGCTTTGTTTCTAACTACAGATTTTTTCTTGTTTCTGTAAGTTGGTTAATGAGAAATGGCTTACTTACATTTTTCTGTTGGTTCCCTATAGATGCCTTTATGTAACAGAGCTGTATATGTAAAAGTAAGCACAGTTACACTTTTTTCACCAAAGTTAATATTAAGAACACAAAAATACTTCCAGGAGAAATGAACTAAGATCTCTACATAATTTAGCTAACTAATTCCTGCAATTTTACATGTAAGAACCAGTAAAGCCAATATTCGAACTGAGGATGGTGTGATTTGAAAATCTGCCCTTTCTCTAATACTTCATGTTGGTTGTCACTGGACACTAACTAGTAAAACAAAATGCCCTTCATAAACTAAATTAGGGCAAACCATCACTACATAATTCTCACACCATTTTAACATAAAAAATAACTACCCTAGAATTTGGTGATGGGTATCAAAATTCTTTCAAACATACATGTCCTTTGGGGTGCCTGGGTGGCTCAGTGGGTTAAGCCTCTTCCTTCGGCTCAGGTCATGATCTTAGGGTCCTGGGATCGAGCCCCATGTCGGGCTCTCTGCTCAGCGGGGAGCCTACTTCCCCCCACCCGCCTGCCTCTCTGCCTACTTGTGATCTCTCTCTTTCTCTCTCTCTGTGTCAAGTAAATAAATAAAAATCTTAAAAAAAAAAATACACACACACACACACACACACACACACACACACACACACGTCCTTTGACGATTATCCTGGTGAAAATGCTAACTGAATATAACCATAAATATGTGTCCACAGCAATCTCAGAGTTGTTCATAATATCTCAGGCAGTCATGTCACCCCTGGAGCTCAGCACTTTTCCACTTTCAATCTTAGCACCTCAATATGCTTTCCCTTGATATGTGGCTATTTGCATTCACATATTTGGTAGCCTTTTCCTTGACGTTTTGTGAGGGCTTCACCTGATCCATAAGTGCACTCCAAAGCAACTCTGCCAAGAAGCAATAGAAGTGATACTGGAAGTGTTCCTCTGACTAAGAAGTAAATCTGATGCTACTCTCATGCCTAAAACTTTGGTAACTTCCAATCAAATAGGGATCAAGATTCTTGCTTATGAGGGTACCTGGGTGTCTCTGTTGGTTGGGTGTCTGCCTTCAGCTCAGGTTGTGATCCCAGAGTCTGGACTGAACCCCATATGGTGCTCCCTGCTCAGTGGGGAGTCTGCTTCTCCTTCTCCCTTTGCCCCTTGCTCATGCTCTCTCTCAAATAAATAAAAATAAATTTTAAAAAATGATTCTTGCTTATCTAGACCTGCCTATGTCTTTAGTCCTGTGCAACACCATCTATCTTGTTTTCTTTTTTTCTTTTGCTTTTCTGTTCTTTTCTTTTCTTTTCTTTTCTTTTCTTTCTTTCTTTCTTTCTTTTCAGCATAACAGTATCATTATTTTTTCACCACACCCAGTGCTCCATGCAATCCGTGCCCTCTATAATACCCACCACCTGGTACCCTGACCTCCCAACCCCCCGCCACTTCAAACCCCTCAGATTGTTTTTCAGAGTCCATAGTCTCTCATGATTCACCTCCCCTTTCAATTTACCCCAACCCCCATCTTGTTTTCTGAGTCCCAGGCCTACTGCACCATGAATTCTTACAATGCACTAATGCTCCATAACCTCAGAATATTGGCAAGTGCTGTGTCTTCTACCTCAGAAAAGCTCCACCCCTCTGCACCCCTTTTACCTTAACCAGGCTTTCTTATTCTATAGTTCTCAACTCAGGAACTAATTTTTGAAGTATCTCAGAATTTGAATCACAGGGGTTGCCTGGGTGGCTCAGTGAGTTAAAGCTTTGCCTTCAGCTTAGGTCATGGTCTCAGGGTCCTGGGATCGAGCCCCACATCCAGCTTTCTGCTCAGCAGGGAGCCTGTGTCCCCCTTTCCCTCTGCCTCCCTCTCTGCCTACTTGTGATTTCTCTCTCTCTTTCTCTGTCAAATAAATAAATAAATAATCTTTAAATTTGAATCACAGATAAACAAATACTTCACGTAAACAAATACTTTAGATATTTTAGTATAAATATGTCCCAAATATTGCATATGATGTTTTGTATTTGTGACTGTATCTCAAATTAGAACAGATCTTATTCGTAAATACTTTCTTAGCAATTTCACTTTAAATTTTTGGCCATTATCATAATTCTAGTCATGTATTTATATAATTATTATCTCTTTCTCCCTACCAACTTGCAAGCTCCATAAGGAAAAGACTATGTCTTGACCACCATCCTACCTCATGTGTTAGCACAATAAATGAAGAGTAGAGGGGTTCAATGAGTCTTCTAAGAGCAAATGAAAAAAAATAATAACATAAAAATACACAGGTAAAGGTGAAATTACAAACTAACAGTGAAATGTTTTTAATGGGATGAGAGAGTACATTTGAATTCCTTTCATCATTTTTGAAGTAATAGTTTCTGAGAAAAGAAGAGAGTAATAGTTTATTTTAGTTATTATTATATTAAATATATGTTGAGTATTCCATTTCAGATACTAATTAATTTGAATATCAATAAGAACTTGGTGAACATTATTTCTTACAATCATCATGACAACTCTATGACGTAGTACACTATTAACACTTTTATAACACTAGAACACTAGGAATTGGAGAAGAAGTCATTTTCAACAGTCACACAGCTGGTAGGTTGCAAGCTGGTTGGAACATTTGAGCCTAACTCCAAAGCTGGCATATTTAGTAACTGTGCTATTTACATGTCACACTGAGACGTAATTTTTGCAAGAAGTGGTGCTTACTAGGTTTCCCTAGTTAGGGCAGCAGAAACTTCATTTTTAAATATCTATATAACTATAATCTGACAAAAGCAGGTGTGTGTGTGTGTGTGTGTGTATGTGTGTGCATGCACTTACATACATGTACATATGATTGCACAGAACTAAAGTTCTGTTTTGTTTACTTAAGAATTTTAGAGAAGCTATTCAAAGTACCTGTTAGGAATAACTGTAGTCATAACCTATAAAAATATTATGTGCACATCTATATCCATACATATATACATGTACATACACACACTGGGCTATCTACAGCAGCAAAGGATAACTTTATAAACTTACTATGTACCAATGAAGTTATGACTCTTGATTACATATAAGGAAAGCCATTTCCAAATAAAAAGACTTCAGGTTCACATACTTCCCTTTTCTCTAAATTTAAGCCATGCTATGATTTCTGATACAAATTTCCTTAGTACAAGTTAATGGAAGGTTACCAATAACTCAATATTATGTTAATTGTTTATTTCCTGCTAAGTATCTTGGTTAGAAAAAGATTATTATAGATTATTTACACTTTAGTCATTAAAACAAAGAGTTTTCACCATTTGCCTTGTGAGAAAATCTAGAAATGGTTGTCAGAGCTCACTACATACCCTCTAAAGTTTGTTTCATGTCAATTCAAGCCGCATGAAGCATAACGCATTTCCTAAGATGAATGGTTAGTAGTAGATTACTAGTAGTGGTAGATCATAACCCCTAAAACATGAGACTAAGTCAAGATTATGATCTGGAAATAAGGCAGCCAAATCCCCTGTTGGGCTACACTGTATCTTGGCATTCATGTGGAATACTATTTGCCTAAGTGTGCATATGGCATTTATTTAAAGCAATAATAAATAGTAGATTCAGAGTTTATCTGTGGGGGAAACCGCCAATTTTTTCTATGAGTATTTAGCGCATCCTGGTACGAAGAGTGCTTAAATATATTATTTTATTAAGACTTGGTCTCTTGCCAAATGAGAGTAATTTCAGCTTAGATTGAATAAATTTTATCATGATTATCTAGTTACGAAGGAGATGCTAAAAAGAGCAAGAGAGAGTGAGAGAGAGAGAGATCACAAACCTCTCACTGAGTTGAGGGAATTAAGCTAGCTAAAACCATACCTCTAATAAAAAGAAAATGCCCTATCATATGATCTCCCTGATAAGAGAAAGTGCAACATGGGGGCTTAGATGGGTAGGAGAAGAATCCATGAAACAAGATGGGCTTGGGAGGGAGACAAACCATAAGTGACTCTTAATCTCACAAAACAAACTGAGGGTTGCTGGGGGGAGGGGGTTGGGAGAAGGGGGGTGGGGTTATGGACATTGGGGAGGGTATGTGCTTTGGTGAGTGCTGTGAAGTATGTAAACCTGGCGATTCACAGACCTGTAACCTGGGGATAAAAATATATGTTTATAAAAAATAAAAAAAAAATGCCCTAAAGGGTTTCACAGAGAAGAGCAATTCATACAGAGTGTTTTACGTTCTGTGCTCGTTCTGAGTTTGGGTGCCTTATGCTGTTCACTTCATGTGACAGAATGTTCTGGATGCTGTGTGAGACGTGGAATTATGAATTCTGGAACACTGAAAAGAAATTAAAACAACAACAACAACAAAAAGAATGTCTAATAAATATAAATTTTGCTGTCTCAAGGCTCATAATGAAATGATTATCATTTATGTGAGCATCCACATAAGAATAAGTTATTATAGCCAAGACAGAGAAGCTTGATTCTCAGAAAGGCCAAGCGTAGAAAGCTATCATTCCACCCTCTCCTCCTCTTTGCCATCTCAGAAGAGATAATCTTTGATTATGAAATACATGTGGGGAAAAAAGTAGCATAGTTTGAGTATTTTTTTGAACTTTCCTCAAAATTGATGAAACACAAGGAAAGAAATCCTATAATTTGGGATTAAAAAAAAAAAAGAATGTAAACATCTCACCCTAGGAAGCAAGGGTTTGGTTGAAAATAATTTCCTCGGACAGTTTATTGTGCAAGGGGTTGTCTCTATAGCAAGCTGGGACCTACCCCTTCCAGAAAAAAAAAGCTCATAAAACTGCTATCACCTTTGAATTAGGCCATAGAGGCATCAATTTATTAAATATCAAGAGAAAATTTTAGTTAATACTAGAATTTCAAGACACTAACATTCTCCAGTTTCCCTGGGAAAGACTGTTAGATTCAGGATAGCCCAAAAGCTATCTTCAAGTTAGGGAGTGGTTAAGAATTCAACTTACAAATGGGAGCACTATAAAGGCTTAAAGTGACATCAATTGCCCAAGCCTACAAACATTGGTAATTTTAGGCCCCTGCAGGTAAATATTTACTGCACAACTAGCCAAATTACTTTTGTAGATGCATAAATGCAAACACCCCTTAGCTGGGAATTTAATAAGTCAATTCTTGTATCGATAGAGTAATGATCCACAAATGATATATTTTAGGCAAAATCTTAGGTTTAAAAGCTGAGAGAAAAGTTTCTGCTGCGGAAGTTCATTAGGATTCTACCAGGTTGAGAATGAGACAACATGGCCTGGCTTACACAGAGCATTGACTATTTTTTTGTATTTGACTTATTTTCTGCCTTTTAAGATATGTGAAATTTGAGGTGAAATGTACGTATTAATTATTAGTTATGCTACTAATTAAATTAACTGTATTAATGTACCTATTGAAAGTCCATATGACGAATGCCATGTTAATTTTCCAAAGAGGATTCAGTTGGGAGTTCATGGGTAATAAATCTAATTCAGGGTAATGATGTCAGGATATTTACCAAGAGAATGTACATTTAAACAAACCCTTTAAGAAGGTTTAATGTGTGGGGCGGCTGGATGTCTCAGTGGGTTAAGCCTCAGCCTTTGGCTCAGGTCATGATCTCAGGGTCCTGGGATTGAGCCCCACATCGGGCTCTCTGCTCAGCAGGGAGTCTGCTTCCCCCTCTCTCTCTGCCTGCTTCTCTGCCTACTTGTGATCTCTCTCTCTGCCAAATAAATAAATAAAATCTTAAAAAAAAAAAAAGAAGGTTTATCGTGTTTCCAGCAAGGGAAACAGTATTGGGAAAGTCATGAAAAGGCAAATACAATGAAATGCAAGCAGTTGAATATGGTTAAACCCAAACCAAATAATATCCATGTTACGAACTGAATATTTGTGGTCCCCTTGAAAATTCGTATGTTGAAACCCTTCCCTTAAGGGTGATAGTGTGAGAAAGTCAGGCCTTTGAAAGGTAATTAGGATTAGCTGAGGTCATGAAGGTGGAACCTTTGTGAATGGGATTAGGACCCCTATAAGAATGTCAAGAGAGAGCTTGCTTCTCTCTGCTCTCTGCCAGTTGAGGATACAAGGAGAAAACAGCCACCTGTAACATAAAAGAGGGCTCTCACTAGAACCCAACCATACTGGCACCCTAACATTGAATTTCTACCTTCTAGAACTGTGAGAAATAAGCTTCTGTTGTTTAAAGTCACCCAGTCTGTGGTATTCTTTTATAGCCTGAATCGACCAACACAATCATTGAGTTCTTGATATTTATGAATAGTATTTTGTAGAGAATAACTTTTTGCATGTTGTTTTGCTTCTCTTTGTAGATTTTAGCATTTTTGCTTAATGACTGTATTGGCAGAAAAGGCAGATTAAAATGTTTAAAAATAGAAAACCTGCATTGTATAAGCAAGATATACACATTTATGTATGGACTGCTATTTTCTCCATTGATTCAAAAACATATCTTCATTATTGATGCCTAATACAGGTGCACAGTGTAAGTGATATATCTGTTTATTCTTTTCTTTGAGATAGGTAATTTTGACTTTGTATATTTATCATAGAATGGCCATGCTTTTATATGTTGTGAGGGTTTTTTGCCTTTCAGCTAAAGTGAAATGTCTATGTTTTCTGCATTATTTCTCTTATCTATCACATTTCAACATGTTTAGATTTATGTGGGCAGTTTTCTGCCCTTATGTTCTGAATATATTTTTAAACTTACAAATGAGTATCTACTGGCGCTTATAAAAGAAACTAATATAATGTTATTATTATACAGTAGAAACTCAGATTTTAGTTCACTGACCATCTCTGATAATGCATATCTATGTAAAAGCATAAAAATCTTGCAATCACATTAAAATGTCTTAAGTGTGGATGTATGCGTGTGTGTGTGTGTGTGTGTGTGCGCGCGAACTCGTATATTTTTTTTCTCAAAATCAATATGGATAATATATTTTTAAACATTTGTTTCCTTATTCATTTTAGTTATGAAAGTATTCGATAGATACTAGCTAGTACAGTCTTCCCCCCCATCTGCGGGAGATATGTTCCGAGATCCCCAGTGGATGTCTAGAACCCTGAATATACTATATTATTTCCTATACATACCTACCTATGATAAAGTTTAATTTGTACATTAGGAACAGTAAGAGATTCACAATAACTAATAATAAAATCGAGCAACTGGAAAAATATACTATAATAATAAAGTTATGTGAATGTGGTCTCTCTCTCTCTCTCTCTTTAGAAACATCTTCCTATACTGCACTCCCTTCTTCTTGTGATGATATGAGATGATAAATTGCCTACGAGATGAGAGGAAAAGAGGTGACTGACAGGCATGTGTAGTACCATTAGGTTGCTATGGACCTTCTTACAATTTGTCCGAAAGGGTATCATCTGCTTCCAGACCCCGGTTGACCATGGAAAGCAAAACCAAAGATGGGGGTTGGCAGCAGGGATGGGGGGGGGCACTACTGTATTTGTTTCACTACATATTCGGTACTGTATTAGGGTTAGAAAGAAAAAGGTGAGTAAACAAAAGTTGATATCCTGAAGGAGCTACATGTAATTATCTGGCCGTTGACCTGATTCCAAGTCGAAAAGTTCTTGCTTATGTCAGGATCCTGTTCCTGCTTTGCTGAAATAAATTCAGAGCACATTTTTCATAATTGCAGCATAAGTGACAGCTTCCTACCCTCTTGAAAACAAAGCCAAACTCGTCACACCAGCAAGCAAAAGAGTAATGATGTGGCAGGTAGGGGAAGAGCAGAAGGCCAGAAAAAGATTTATGTTGCTTTTTACTAAATTTGGATAAAAGTTCAGTAGGAATTAAACTCTTTCCCTCTAAGTACACCGTGGGGAATTATGAAAGACAAGGCTAAGCTATGCTGAACTTGGCAGCTTATTTATTGTTTTATAGATTCCTATTCAGGGAAGGACACAACCAGTAATGCACTTGCCACCGTTTCTCATCTATTTTGTCTTATTCTGAGAGTGAAGATCCCTCTTCATGTTATCTTATTGAATTTAAATTTTACGGTCCTCTAGATTTAGTAGGAATTTGAAAAACAAATTGAGTTGTACCTTTCAGTTTCAACCAACAAGAGGGAACATACGTATTAGGAGTTTGATAGGCGTGACCTGCCCTATTCAAAATTATCTTTCAGTGTCAGGGAGTAGTTTTCAACCAAGGGTCATTTTACCTCCCAGGGGCCATCTGGCATTGTCTGGTGACATTTTTGGTTGTTACCATGGGGGATGTTGCTGGCATCCAGTGTGTAGAGGCCCGGATGCTGTGAGACACCCTCCAGCACAAAGGCTAGTTGTTTCTCAAAAAGCATTATCCATGTTGCTACAAAAGTTGGGTGGAGGCATAATGGAGGCATTCTGATAGAGGCATAATACTCCAGAGTGTATATGGACCACATCTTCCTTATCCATTCGTCTGTTGAAGGGCATCTTGGTTCTTTCCACAGTTTGGCGACCGTGGCCATTGTTGCTATAAACATTGGGGTACAGATGGCCCTTCTTTTCACTACATCTTTATCTTTGGGGTAAATACCCAGGAGTGCAATTGCAGGATCATAGGGAAGCTCTATTTTTAATTTCTTGAGGAATGTCCACACTGTTCTCCAAAGTGGCTGCACAACTTGCATTCCCACCAACAGTGTAAGGACTGGAAGAGATTATGCTGAGTGAAATAAGTCAAGCAGAGAGAGTCAATTATCATATGGTTTCACTTATTTGTGGAGCATAACAAATAGCATGGAGGACATGGGGAGATGGAGAGGAGAAGGGAGTTGAGGGAAATTGGAAGGGGAGGTGAACCATGAGAGACTATGGACTCTGAAAAACAATCTGAGGGTTTTAGAGGAGCGGGGGTGAGAGGTTGGGGGAACTAGGTGGTGGGTATTGAAGAGGACACGGATTGCATAGAGCACTGGGTGTGGTGCAAAAACAATGAATACTGTTATGCTGAAAATAAATTAAAAAAAAAAAAAAGCATTATCCACCCCACTGTCAACAGAGCCAAGTGAAGAAACAGACATAGGTGAGGCTCTGAGAGACAAGGAAGGGCATCACCTGTGTTTCTGAGTCAGTTCAAAATGAATGGCTCCCCCCCCTTTCTTTCACTTTTTATTAAACTCTTCCTCTTTGGTTGTGAACTACTTATCACAGAACTACCTGAAAATCTAGTGTAAATGTGGAGTACTTGGAGACACTGATTTATGGTGATAAAAGGTACAGTATTAACAGCAAAACTTCTAAAATCAGACAGAACTCAAGTTGAGATCTAAATCTGCTACTCATTGACATTTGCCCATGGTTATAGTTACATTCCTATATCTGAGTTCTCTTATCTTTTAAGATTTTTGCTATAAAACTTATCTCATTGGGTTTTGTAAAAACTAACTGAAACAGAACTGTGATGGAATAACTTGAGGCAGACCAAAATCCTCATCAAGAGCAACTAGAAGGGGCACTTCGGCGGCTCAGTGGGTTAAGCCTCTGCCTCCGGCTCAGGTCATGATCTCAGGGTCCTGGGATTGAGACCGGCATCAGGCTCTCTGCTCAGTGGGGAGCCTGCTTCTCTCCCTCTCTCTCTGCATGATTCTCTGCCTATTTATGATCTCTCTCTCTCTTTCTCCCTGCCAAATAAATAAATAAAATCTTCTAAAAAAAAAAAAAGAACAACTAGAAAAGCTTAATAAAAATGTATACTTTTCAATGTATTAGAAAGCTGCCATATGGATTAGGTGTTGAAAGGCCAAGATCTCTGAGAAAAAAATTTATTTATTTATGAATTCTGCATGCTAATTTTCTCTCCGGGATAGTGAATTAATTTCCCAATGGCTTATAAGATT
This sequence comes from Mustela erminea, assembly GCF_009829155.1. Lineage (NCBI taxonomy): Eukaryota > Metazoa > Chordata > Mammalia > Carnivora > Mustelidae > Mustela > Mustela erminea. The sequence continues at coordinate 33,743,711 of NC_045631.1, forward strand.
CAGAATCCAGGCAAAAGCCAGCATAGGTTTTGTTAATCTCACAAGATTGGGAAGGTAGAAATTGGAATTTGGGGCTTTCAAGGCAGGTAGGACTTTTAGGAAATGAGGCAGAGAAGCAAGGCAGACATTCCAAGTTTGCCCAGAGAGGCATCTGTCATACATAAAATGCAGTGTGAAGGTTTAAGAGATCCTGTAGAAAGGGGCTGAAGGTCTAAAAAGAAGTTTTTTATTTTTTTTAAGATTTTATTTATTTATTTGACAGAGAGATCAAAAGTAGGCAGAGAGGCAGGCGGGGGCGGGAGCGGGAAGCAGGCTCCCTGCTGAGCAGAGAGCCTGATGCGGGGCTTAATCCCAGGACCCTGAGATCATGACCTGAGCCGAAGGCAGCGGCTTAACCCACTGAGCCACCCAGGTGCCTAAAAAGAAGTTTTAATAGTCTTGTGTTCCTACAGAGAGAAAAAGTGGAGCTCAGACCTGCCAAGGAAAAGGAATATAGTAGGTTAAATACTTCTTAGAGGCTGCACTGTAGAAACAAGGGAGAGCAAGAGTTGGATTGAACCTTCCAAGGTCCATGTCTGTAGCTCAGAACAGATTACTAGAGCCTGTTCTAGGGGTCGAGGGCATCCAGGTAGGGCAACAGAAGCAACCCAGGGAACCTGTCAAAGAGCTAGTATCTGCACAGTACTAAAGGCAATTGCAACAGCGATGTCAAAGCCCAGTGGAGTGAGGAGGAAGAGTGCCTACTGGAGCAGGAGTGTGAACTGTAATCCAATATGAGGTACCAGGGTGAAAGCAAGATGAACAGGGTAGTATGCAGATGAGAGCATCAGAGCCTGAGGAGTGTGAGGAAGCCTCTTCACTGGGAGGCGGTGATGGAGACAGATGCTTGTTAAACGTGACAGGGCTGGTCAATTAAGTAAATAAACTGAGAGTGATGTCAGCCAGGTTTCTCACTGTCAGAGAAAGGAATTATAAAAATAGGAAGGAGAAAACCCAAGAGACTCCTGTGGTGTTAAATTATAATTAGAAGTATTAAATTACAATTGGTGTGAACTCATAGTTCAGTATGGAAGTATGGAAATGTCAGCATGGAAGTATGTTGTTTCTGATTAATATGCATATGTATGTATCATGTATGTGTGTGTATATATATTTACACATATGTATGTATAAAATATGAGAAAATATGTTATATATGTATTATGTTATACATTTTATATATATTTATATAATATATATAGTACATATACTTAGCCACATATTTATATGTGTATAAATGTATGGGAATGTGCATATGTAATGCATATCTGTATTTATATTCTCTATCTCTGTCCACTGAGAGGACCTAGGAGCAGAGAGAGACATTTCAATGTCAGTGAGCATACAGCATGCCTGCATTGTTGATTTCCTTCAAAGATCTTAGAGGTTTATAGAGAAATGATTCATAGTAGGACAAAGGCAGGAGAGTACAAGATCTTATGCTGGAAAGTAGGTAAGTCCTCAAAGAAAAAGACGCACAAATCAGCTTGAAAGGAACTCCACATAGTAAATCTGAGAAAACTTGAACACTGGCATAAATAATGATGATATCAGATTATAACCCAGTGAACAAAATCAGACTCTGTTTACACTGTTGTAAATAAGTGGATAAGTAAAGTAAGTAAATATATGGTAAAGTAAATGGTGAAAAGACATTTTTCTTTACAGAAGAAGGAAACAATAAATGTAATAAGAATGGTCAAGTTAGAAAAATCATAATTTGGCAAATAGCATAGAAATAGGTATTTAGCCAGAAACACTGACTGTGAAATGAGTAGGTAAAAGAATGTAAAACGCAGTAGATTAGTAGGTGAAAATCTGATGAGGAATGGAATTTTTACAGTCTCAGAATACCTCCCTACAAAGTATTTATTAGTTACAAAAAGAAAAAGAACAGTTTTACTGTGGATAAACCTTTTAATTACCTTTAATCAAGTGATTACAATTAATATTAACAAATAAATCAAAACTGTGCACTCTCAGAGAAGTGACAATGAGAAGAACATGGCATTAGTTTTATGATGTAGTTGTTGAGAACCCGTAACTTAAATCTATGTACATAAATTCTACCTAAGGGACATTCTTCCGGATAACTGGCTGATCATTTTAAAAAATGATTAGGTTTTGTAAGTCAGGCAAATTTAGAAATACACTCTTTCAAATTAAAGGAGACCATGGAGAATGGGCACTAAATGTGAAACATGATTCTGGGCTGGAATTTTTTTTTACAATGGATATTATTTGGGCAACTATAAATCAGATGGTTGCGAACTTACGTTTTGTTTTCTTTTTTAATTTTGAGGGATGCATTGTGATTATGTAGGGGATGTACCTGTATGTAGGAAAAACAGACTAAGGTATTTGGTGGTAATGGAGTACTAGGATGGCAAGAATCTACCCTCAAATGGTTTAGGCATAAATTGTTTTTTATACTATTCTTGCAACTTTTCTGAAATTTTCAAATTGTGTCAAAATAAAAAGAAAGCACCAACACAAAAACACAATCACAGGTTGAACAAATTGTGTTCAAATTAATTATATATATAAAAAAGGAATTTCTAGAACAAAAAACATAGTATCTCAATAACTAGGTTTAAAGGACAATAGAGGGGAACCTGGGTGGCTCAGTGGGTTAAAGCCTCTGCCTATGGCACAGGTCATGGTCTCAGGGTCCTGGGATCGAGCCCCACATTGGGCTCTCTGCTCAGTGGGGAGACTGCTTCGTCCTCTCTCTCTGCCTGCCTCTCTGACTACTTGTGATCTGTCTGTCAAGTAAATAAATAAAAATCTTTTAATAAATAAATAAATAAATAAAAGTACAATAGACATACTAGAAGAGAGGATTAATTATTTGAAAAATAGTTCAGTAGAAAATATCCTGACAAAAGCACAAAGGTCAAAAATGGCAGAAAAACACAGAAAAAAAATAGAACACAGTGGAGGAAAATATGTATATATATATATATATATATACACATATATGTATATATATATATATATTTATAATAGGAGTCTTTAAAAAGAAAAAAAGAAAGACTTAATTTAGAAGAGCAATATTTGAAGAAATAAAGACAAAGTTTTTTTTTTAAGATTAATGAAAGACATATAGCAACAGATCCAAGAAGTAGTATAAACCCCAAACAATGTAAATACCAAATCAACCCATACTATATCAAACAAACAAATTAAAAAAAAAAAAAAAAAAGAACTAGTCAAAAGAGTCACCAGAGGGAAGGAAAACAACACTGTACTTCAATGAAACAATAATAAGTCCGATAGATTCTCTACAGAAACAATGCAACACAAAGGACAATTAAATGATATATTTAAAAGGGCAATAATTTAGAAGCACACTGAATGCGAAGGTGGCCTAGAGTTTTCTCTTGATCTGGCAGCATATATCCTTAACTCTAACTTAAAGTTCATTTAGAATCAATATTATAAACTTGACACTTAGTACTTCACGCTACATGGAATCAGAAAAATAGAATTTCTACATTTAATTAAAATAAAATATTTGATGATACCATTTGTAGTAGCATTAAAATTCAAACACCTAGAATTAGTAAGATATACATACATTGTATCTTAATGTACATAAAACTGATACACAGAAATCCTCCAAGGTTACTTAAAGAGGGGGAAAGGGTTGTAAACAAGTTGTGGTACAAATCATGCCTACACATTGGAAAACTCAGTATTGTAAAGTTGCTAATCACCTTTCCACATTTCTCTGTAGATTCACTAAAAACCCTTCAAAGTCCTACCACTGATAATTTATCAGTGATTCTAAAATTTTGACAAAAGGGCCAATAACAGGAAATATTATCACCTGAAAAAGAACAAAACTAGAAGGTTTGCATGAGCAGGTAGTGACATCATTTATAAAATAAAGACAGTGGTCTTGGCACAAGAATAAACAGATCAATGGAATAAAAGAGAGTCCAGAAACAGAACATGCATACACAATCATTTGATTTGTGACTAATACAAAACTGAAGGACAGAGAAAGAATGACCTTTTTGATGCCTCCTGATAAATATCAATCTATATTTTTCCATATCCATATAAAAATAAGTCATGGAGTATGTAAAAGTTTGACACCATATACAAAAACAATTCCTACTGTACATTTAAAACCTAAAGGGTAAAAGAATAAAAATTTGATAAGATAATAGAATATCTCTATGATCTTAGACTAGGTAAAGACATCTTTATCAGGACACAATTCAGAGTCATAATACCAAAATAGGAAAAAGTTCGATTATATTTAACTAAGAATTTCTATGTATTAGAATGTAACATTTAAAGAATAGAAAGCCATAGAGTGTATATATATATATGTATATAAATGTAAATGGAAATAGTGTTAATAACTCAAACAGGTTACTCTTCAAAAAAGGGATAAAAGGTCTCAACCCTTGATATATAAAGGTTAAGTAGTACGAAAGGTTGATGTCCCACCAATGGTGTAAATATAAATTGGTACAACCATTTATAAATCTCTTAACAGTATCTACTAGCATTGAACATGTACAAATGTTCATAGTAACATTATTACTTTAAGCCAAAATTGTAGAAATGCTCAAATGTTCATCACTTAGGAGAATGGGTAAGTCACCTACGTAGTATTTATTCAGTGACTTACTAGAAGAAATAAGAATTTAAAATTATGTCCAAACACAAAAACATGAATGAATTTCTTAAGCACAATGTTGAAAGAAAATAAATTCAATCACATAATCATATATTATATGGATTAAATTATATGGATTATCAGGATGCTACTGACGCTCTACTTCTTAATACTGATGATCGTTAAGGAGTGTGTGTATTTTGTGAAAAATCATGAGCTCTTCACTCTGGCATGCATTTTTCTGTACGTATGCTGTGCTTCAATAACATTTATTTAAAATTAAATGGAATAATTCATTTAATATTTTTAAACCCATCAATAATGTAATAGTATAATACTGGGACACACTAAATGCCCAATAAGTGGTCACTACTACTACTATTACTATATTTATTCAATTGATATAAAGCAAAACAAATACAGATGCACTTCTAGGTAAAAGAACAGGTTTTCACAAGATTTCAATGGAGACGTTCTATTTTTTTTTTTTTTTTTATTGGTAAGGCAAAGGTTTTGAGCTTTGGTTTGTATTGATCCCAATATATAATTTTCTCTTTTTCTCAAATTCGCGTCTTGTGGGATCATGTAGGGCAATTGTTTATGGTCTGTTTCTGTATTAACTGGGACTTTAAGCTGAACTGCATAATCAGAGAGGAGTAGCTGATTAAATAAGTGCACTCAGTTTGTTGTGATGAATCAAATTTGCAAAACTCCTTTAGGTTTTCAAATGAAAGCTTTCATAACAGTTGACTGCTAATGTTGGCGAGACGTTTTCTGTGGAGAAATATCAAAATTACATGATCTCTTCAATTTTTAACAAGAAAATGCTCAATAAAATCTCAATTACCTCAGAAATTGTGGTAAGCTCAAACAAAGCATAGCCTCAAGTGAAAAATAAAAGTTAATTTAAGTATTCCTTTGATTTGTCTATTTGGATAAGATGGAGTCTCTGCATGTGTTTGGAATTCTAATAGAAGAGAAGAGTGTACAGTTTTAATTTGTTGGGAGATCATTTACCAATGCACTTTAATAAGTTACCTACCAATAAGGCAGCTGTTACATGTTCCCAGACCAAACTGCTGATTTGTTTATAAGCTAATGAAACTGTAAAATCTAACAAGACCAAAGAGTTTACTTGGCGTGTTTGTGAACCAAACTGTTTGAAGAAAATTTAGAGGAAAATAATCTTTGGAAGACTATAACAGATTATAGTTGAACCCTCTTAAGTTCTGATGTAGAATTGCCTCATTCCCTCAATTCTACATAATTCTCCTCTTTAAAGGAAGTTTTTTTTTTTTTAATGTAAAGACTGTACACACTTTAAAGATATTTTGAAAATGAGTTAATGATAGAAGCAAGGAAAAATGTCACATTTCATTACACAGTGCAACCACTGCTAATAGTTTAGTGTAATTTCTTGCACTCAATTCTGGTTATACTTGTAAAACTGAGATCATATGTCATATATAAATTTAAAACTTTGTTTCACTAACTACTGTATTAGTGTTTTTATGATATTATCATCTTCCCTAAATTTTTAATGAGTTAATAGTATTCTATTTTTTGGTTATATAATTATTTTTGGTGCATTAAATACTATTGTATATAAGCCTTCTTTGTATTCAATTATGTCTTTATTAAAGACTATAGGAAATAAAATCACTGGGTCAAAGTATTAAAATTTTGTGTATTTTATTTTTGATTAATACCTTTAGAGGATCCTTTTATAAACTGATCATGGAAATGAGGTAGAAAATTGACTTTTCTATTTCTATATTTAACAAAGATATTCAGATACTGTGCACAAGGTGTCACCTCTGGTCCTTTCTACATATACTGTTTGTTCTACATTATGTGTTCAAAAGCACATAATTTAAAAAACCTATTTTTCTTAAACCATTTTGTATTATTCCACTTGCTTTTGGAGTCAAGAACAACACAATATTATAGTTACACTTAAGATCCTTATCTATTTTGATATTAAAATAAGTAGGTAGCTGGATAGATAGATAGATAAATAGACAGATAAACATGAAGGATTATTGGAATTTCATCCCATCTGGCATTTAGTTAAATAGACCCATGGAAACCCTGTCTGAGCACTCCAGACAGAAAGATTTTGTAAAGATAAAAAGTCTTTGTGACTCAGCATTTGCAGATAAATCATAAATAATTAATATTACTGCTCTTCAATACTGATTTGATTTTTGATTTGTAAATAAGGACCAGTTTATGACATTTGTATGTGAAGCCCAAATATGTGAAAACTTCTATAGGTATAGTAAGGGTGAAAAGGGGAGGAGACACTGAAGAATTTAAACAGGTAATTAATTTGGTCAAATGTGCATTTAAAAAAACCACATTAACAGCAGTGTGGCTTACCCACTGGACTTAGTAACAGGTGAGGGAGTAAGGATAGAGTGAGCCAGGGGCCATCATCATGGAATTACTATTCATTTCATGGCAGTGTATTCTAATTTTAAATATTCCATTTTTTTTAAAGATTTTTTTAAAAGATTTTATTTATTTATTTGACAGAGATACAAGTAGGCAGAGAGGCAGGTGGCAGGGCGGGGTGGGGGGGGGAAGCAGGCTCCCTGCTGAGCAGAGAGCCCGATATGGGGCTCGATCCCAGGACCCTGAGATCATGACCTGAGCTGAAGGCAGAGGCTTTAACCCACTGAGCCACCCAGGCGCCCCTTTTTTAAAAGATTTTATTTTTTATTTCAGAGAAAGACAATGAGAAAGAGAGAGGGAGAGAGAGAGCACTGTATTCTAATTTTAAACAAAACATTCGAGAGGGAACACAGAGACACCTAAATTAGCTGGGATATGTGAAACAGCCAGAGTCACTGTTGGGAGAACACCAACATAAGAGAAGCTGACTTTTCACAATAACATTTGAAGCATTTGTCTAATAAGTTCCTTAGTTTGAATTCAAGAAGAATTTGTCTTATTCAAAGCCTGTTAACCACATGCAATGTTTAGTTCCATCTAAAATCTTAAACTGCATTGTTCCTCATGCAGTGTTGGTGCTCCTTGCTGGCTCTGGGGGCAAGCAGGCCACACTGATTGGTATTTTTCCATTCTTAATAATGGCTGGGCACATCTGCTGCTACAATGTGCAAGGATAGAAAAAGGATTCAGCATTTTGTACCATCTCCCATCAGAGCTGTAGGAGGGAGAGTCAGCTAAATAATTATCAATTATCCAAACAAATCATCCTTTTTGTTTTTCTTTTTTAACTTTGTGGAGTTCTTCATTAGCAAGAAAGGAATCCAATCTTACTTAATATTTATTTATAATCACAATGGTTCAGTTAAAAACTGAAGCAATCTCATAACACAATTGTGCCTTTATCTATAAATCTGAACTCGGTTTTAAAAAAAATCTTGCTTGTATATATACTACTAAGGTTTTCATTCTTCATTATAATTAATGTTACATAAAACATTACAAAATAGCACCATCCCTTTTCAATACCTTGCATTGACTATCATATTTACCGTGAGTAGACTTGACACATGGTAAGATTTAGAACTTGTGCATGTACACTGTCTTTCTGTCTTTGCTTGAAATAATGAGTAATCATAATATCCTTCTAAGTGGGTTTTGTACATTAAAAAAAAATTACTGGCACACTAATGTCCTTTTTTTAAAATTTACTTACGTTTAGTCCAACAAAGAGCTTTACTATAAGAAAGAGCAGGTGTGCTCATTACATATATATACAGATATACAGATATTTAATATATAGAAGGATATATACATAGCACATTAAGGCATCAATGAACAAGTTAACAATCCAGAAACCCTTCGTTCTACTTGTAGGGTTAAATCTCCTATGTATGTCTTCAGGTGGAAGACATTAGATGCATCTTAATGATAAAACCTTTTATAAAAGAAGCAAACACCAATTACTTTTTGATCAACACTCACTAGATACATTATTTTTATAATAACTTGCTAAATTGTCAATTTAAAAATGCTTTGAAACTCTGGATAAAAAGCACCTGTATCTTCTCATTGAGAATTCCACCATAAATTAAGAAATCAACATGCCTATCTGTCTCATACAAATTTTTATCATGTGTCTGCCATCACAGAGTGTGATCTATGGTAGAGTATTCATAAAATTATATTTTTGAATCTGTAATTCTGAGAATCAGACTCTTACAGTTTCATTTATAACAGTTCTAAAACCAAATGTGTGAGTTTTTTCCCCCACAGCAGCTAATTCTCCAACTGTCCTGACCCCGAATGAGTGATTTACAATTCAATTTTGACACTACGTGGAATCAGCACAGATCCCACAGTTTAAGGAGGGGGTTTAATTTTCCCAGAACTGTCCTCCATATCAGATACCAATCATAAATTCCAGCCTCCCACACTTCTGAAGACCAGCATAAATGAGGGGTTCCCATGATCTCCTTTTGGGGTTTGATAATTTGCTATAACTACTCACAGAATTCTGAAAGTATTTACTGTTACTGGTTTGTTATGAAGGGCCATAATAAACAGCCAGATAAAGAGCTACATGGGGCAAACAACAAAATGGTCCCAGGCACAGGAACTTCTGTCCCTGTGGATCAGGGTGCACCATCCTCCCAATATGCAGATGCATCCACCAACCCAAAAACTTTCCAAACCCCAGAATTCAGGTTGTTTTTTGTTTTTTAATGGAGGTTTCATTATGTAGACAAGATTGTTTAAACCATTAGTCAGGGACGACTGAACTCAACCTCCAGGCATTCTCCCCTCCCTGGAAGTCAGGGGATGGAACTGAATGATCCAATCCCTAATTATGCCTTGGTCTTTCTGGGGACCAACGCCCATCCTGAAGACGACCACTGGTCCCCAGCCACCAGTCATCTAATTAGTATACAAAACACTCATCACTCTGGAAATTCCAAGTATTTTAGAAGTTTCTAAAAGGAAGGAGCCAGAAACAAAGACCAAATACACATTTCTAAGTATATCACATAGACTTCACCTTTAGTGAAAATAGTTAATGCCATCAGGCTCTCTGAAAGGTAGTCCTTTGACCTTCTGCTTCAGTGCCTGCATTCTTTTTCAAACCATTTACCTTAAAAATAATATGGAGGGCAAAGACCCTAAACCAGAAAAAGGAGACCCAGATTGTGGTCCTTCTATTGCCTTCCTATTTAGTCCCTCTATCTGTCAATTAACTGAATAATGCTGGACAACTCCCATTAACCAATGAGGTTCAACATCTTCATATAAAACATCTATGTAGAAAACTATATAATCTTCCAAATCCCTCCATTCTAAGATTTTTTGATATTATGCTCTGTTGGATAAGACAACTCTCAACTGCACCCAAAGTCCAAACAAGCTAGCAGTACTCAAGATACAATTGGAGTTCATTACTAAAATAATATGTGTTGTTCCTTTGCTCTGGGGTCACAACAAAATACTAAAGATGCCAGGTAAGTTTAATCTAAAAATAAAGGATTATTTTCTTCTGTTCTCTTGAATTTACTGCTTGTGTATTCAGGAACACAGCAAGATTAAGGTGAGAGGGATTCCTCATAGCTACACTGATAAATGAAAAGTAAAAGGTAATTAGTACCCCAAACCAACAGACCGATGGAGTCAAATGGGTGCAGTCAGAAGCTGACAAAACCACATTGTATAGAAGTGATGTTGAGAAAGGGATGTAAGTCACAGTGTTCAAAGATCCTACAAAGTGTCAGTCTAATTCAACCTAAGAGCAAGCTAAAAAGAAGTAGTAGAGTCTTGCCAGGTGAGTAGAGTACAGACAAAGAAAAATGGAGTACGCCACAGTTAGAAGTCTGGGCTGGCAGCAGATCTTTATTTGGGGGACTTTGTGGAGATTAGTCCACTCACAAAGTGCCCTAGGAGAATTAATTATATGGGCAAAAATTGATATCCTGCTGTATGACAGAATAATAGTGGATGTATGTCATTATACATTAGTCAAAACCTGTAAAAGTTACAACACTAAGGGTGAACCCAAATATAAACTGTGGACTGTGGGTGATAGTGATGTGACAATGTAGGTTCATTGGCAAACATACCATTCTGGTGCTGGATTTTGATAGTGGGAAAGGCTGTGTGTATGTGGTCTAAGAGGCTAGATGAGAAATTTATGTTTTTTCTGCCAACTAAACATGCTCTAAAAAAGTATCTACCTTCTAAAAATCACACCCTTTATATTCTTTATAGTTAAAGAAGTCAAGAAAGCCTGGGGGAAATATGGGCATCTAACAATTAACCCTGTATTCCATATATAATTGTAACAAAGGATATTTGGAAAATAGCTCAAAAGTTCAGGCTCATAACCATGATCTTTTGTGTTACTTGGAAAATAACACAAAAGATCATGGTTATGAGCCTGAACTTTTGAGCTAAATTCTGTAACTGTGAATCGGGTCATGATTTCTTGGTTGAATTGAAATTAAACTTTGGGGCGTCTGCGTGGCTCAGCTGGTTAAGCATCTGACTCTTGATTTAGGCTCAGGGTATGATCTCAGCGTTGTGAAACTGAGCCCCACAGCCTCACATTGGGTTCTGTGCTGGATGTGGAGCCTGCTTGGGATTCTCTCTCCTCCTCTCCTTCTGTCCCTTCTGGCTTATGCTCTCTCAAACAAACAACAAACAAACTAAAGAATTAAACTGAGAATATAATGGGTCTTCAGATAAAATGCACATGTTGAGTGGAAAAAGTTCAGTGGGCTCTGCTATTAGAAGAGAGGAAGGCAGAGTCAAGGGTAGGTAAGAAAAGACCACTAACCATACACTCATCTCAGAAGGGCATAAGCTAATATCGTCTGACAACAGTATATACCTTAGATATACCTTTGTAAAAGGCAAATAAAGCCCAAATTTTTTAATATGAAAAATAATCAGTAAAAATGTTTTACAAAATATGCCAGGATATTATTAGAATAATAATTGGAAAACCATACACTTGTTTTTGTTTCTTTTGTTTTTTTCCAGTGTGGGGTAGACTGAGTGTTGTTGTTGATTTCTGTTTGTTTATTGTTGTTATTTTTTTTTTTAAGAGGGAGAGAGAATGGAGTGGGAGGGCCAGAGGGAGAGAGAGAATATTAAACAAGCTCCATGTGCAGTGGAGCCCTATGCAGGGCTCAATCTCACAACCCTGAGATCATGACCTGAGCCAAAAAAATCAAGAGCCAGATGATTAACCAATGAAGCCACCTAGGCACAACCTGAGTGATTTTATAAAGCGCAGCTCAAAATATATAACATATATACTTTAGTAAAAAGGCTGTGGTTTTTTGTATTGCAAATTTAAGCATGCATTTAAGCCTCTAAAATACTTGCTAAGTTATAAAAATTATTACTAAATTCTTCCAAAGTTATTACTAGCATTAGAGACTGTAATTATGTCTTTGAGAAAGAAACTGATCAAGTTTTAAAGTTTGAATCCCTCAAGGTTACATATGTATAATAGTGAAGGTACATTTAAGTAATTCTTTAACTTTTAATCAGGCTAGCAAGACATAAATAACTGTTCCAAGGCTTGTACTTATAGAGCAAATGGAATCAATTCACTAATGGAATAATTTAGAGACTTTTTTTAAACATACAGTATACTGTCATTCAAATGAACTTTTAAGTGTTTGCATTTTGAACTCTTCCATGGGGAAGGAACCCTTGGTGTCTTCTACAAGAAGAGCAGGAGAAATGCTTTATAATGATTTTTATATGGACACACTCTGCTTTTACATGCCTGGGTAGAATTCTAACTTCAGCTATGCCACTCCTAGATAAGGATTTAAAAGCATCATCGGTCAATAAAGATTAAGGTTAAAGCCAAAACAAAAAAGACTGCAACACCAGGGTTCTCTTGTAAAACATTTAGGCTGACTGCTCTCCTTAGCCCATACTCAGTGAGTCTCCCTAGACTTGACTACTTTTGCTTAATTACCTTAAATCATTATTATTGTATACATAAATGTATTTTCTGATCATTTCTTCAGAGGATTTCACAAAAACTAAATGGATGCATCATTTTAAAAGGTATATACTAAAAATTTATTATATCAAGCAAACATTCTCATTCCCTATTAAAGGAAGAAAACACTGAGGCTTTTTAAATGCTTATTTTGCTATTTATTTCTGTATCTCTAGATAGCACGTTCATCAAATGCTGATTTATTTTAATGATAATGAAGCTTCAATTCCTTTCACTTGGATGAGCTTCTTGCAAGCCCTCTTCGTTTTGTACTCGAAGTAAATATTCCCTTTTGTACCTATTTTTAAATCCATACTTTTAACTTTCAAATATTATAAGTTTAAAGGCTCATTAAAAAATGGATCTATTCTTGGGGCACCTGGGCAGCTCAATTGGCTGAGTGTCTGACTCTTGATTTCGGCTCAGGTCATGATTTCAGGATTGTGGGATCAAGCCCCATATCGGGCTCCACAGTCAGTGAGGAGTCTGCTTTGGGATTTTCTCCCTCCCTCTCTCTCTGCGTCTCTCCCCCAACTCACACATGCACTCACTCTGTGTAATATAAATAAATAAACCTTAAAAAAACCAACTGGATCCATTTTTGAGTTGAATAGTACTATGTCTTGATTTTTCACTTTGAGATGTTATTATGAAATTTTTACCTCTGCCTAGTTTCTCAGCTAAATTTCTCAGCTATTTCTTTGGCCTTTTTTGTTCATGTTACAGTCTTTTTTCTCAGATGCCTAGGGACACGTGGCCACTTGTTTATGTTTGAGAATGGGCCACTAAAAAGCTGAGGGCCTGCGCAGAGCTTAGATACAGAGGAGGAGATGACTTAAAATTGACTAGTTTGGACTGTTGCATTAAAAAACAGTAACTGCATAGGGGCGCCTGGGTGGCTTAGTGGGTTAAGCCTATGCCTTTGGCTCAGGTCATATCTCAGGGTCCTGGGATCGAGCCCCACATTGAGCTCTCTGCTCAGCAGGGAGCCTGCTCCCCTCAACCCCGCCCCCACCCCGGCCTCTCTGCCTACTTGTGATCTCTCTCTGTCAAAAACAAACAAACAAAAAACCAAAAAAAAAAAAAAACCCAATAACTGCATACATTTATTTATGAGCTTGGTCTTAATTTTAAAGTAAGAGAAAGGAAACTGACCATACTCTGAAATGTAAGAGATTATTGCAAGAATAATAGAATTCTCAAAAGGGAAGGAAGGAAGGGAGATCTCAGGATAATGGTCATGCAACAGGCCTGAGAATTAATATCTCCAGAATGGAACAGCTCATGAGATTCCAGGAAAGACGTCTACAGTAAGATCAAACTGATGATATGTATGATATGCCCAGAAGGTTGGGAATTGATCTGGATAATTGGTGGGAAGTTTCAGGGATGAGCTGTAAATAAATTAAAAAACAAAACAAACCCCCCCCAAATTATTGTTTAACCAAGCAGGCAAACCGAAATGATAATACAATTAAGTATAGGATATTTAGAGAGAATAAATATTTGCACTTAAAAGTATGCAAGTATGGATGGCTGACCTATAAGTAGTATTTGTTTAGCCATATCAATGTATGTAGTGAATACCAATATAACAAAAATTCTAACTACATCTAGACAGAGGTAATTGTGTGTATGTGTGTGTGTGTGTGTATGTGTGTCCACTGAGGGATGGAGGAAGAAATTTTTATACTCTATGTCAGAACTGAGTAGGTAATTTCTAAAACAACAACAAAAAAGAACAGTATAAATATCTTATTTAGAGAGGCACGGGTATATTTAAAAAAAATGAGAAGTATTTTAAGTAGTTACTTCAGGGTTGTGAGAAATGGAGGTGTGTATAGGAGATAGTTGTTTTTCCTAATAAGCCTTGTGCCACTGTAAACTGTGCAAGCTTAATAGAATTATCTCCCATTAAAATCCTCAGAGAGATAAGATAAGACATTGCATCAGTAAAACAAGCACTGTATGCTAAGATAAAGGTGCAGGACAGGAAAAAGAGCTCAAGATTAAAAATGTGATATCACAACTGAAGGATCAATAAAATGACCAGAAGATAGAGCTGAGGAAATCACTCAGAAAGTACAGCCAAAAGAAATAAACAAATATGGAAAACAAAGGAAAGGAAATAAGAAAAATATATAGATATCACTCTGAAGAGAATATTAGTAATAGCAGACTTTTCTAAAGCAATCTCTGAATGCCAGACACTATTCTAAATGTTTTACCAAAAAAAAAAAAATCTATTTCAATACGGCACAATTCTACAAGGAGATATATTAATTACAATCTCCATCTGACAGGTAAAAAATGCTAGCCACAGAGAAGTTAAGCCATTTGGCTCTAGCCACACAGCTAGTATGGACAGCACTTAGATCTGCAATCAGGCACTGTGAGTCTAGATTCTGTGGTATCAATCCTTCCCTATAATGGAATGGAAGAGATTATCAGAAAAATAATCTAAGAATATCTACAATTGAAAAGTATGAATTTACAGACTGAAAATGTACAGCTAGTACCTAAAACAATGTATGAAAATAGACCATTCTACAACCCTTTAAATTTAAATTAATTAACATATAATGCATTATTAGTTTCAGAGGCAGAGTTCTGCGATTCATTTGTGTTATAAAATACCCAGTGCTCATTACATCACATGCAGTCCCAAATGTCCATTATCTAGTTAGCCCATCCCCCCACATCCTCCCTCAAACAACCCTCAGTTTGTTTCCTATGATTAAGAGTCTCTTATTGTTTGTCTCCTTCTCTGATTTTGCCTTACTTTTTTTTTCCCCTTCCTGTCCCCTATGATCCTGTTTTGTTTCTTTTTTCTTTTCTTTCCTCTGTTTTGTTTCTTAAATTCCACATATGAATGAGATCATATGATAACTGTCTTTCTCTGACTGGCTTATTTTGCTTAGCATAATAGCCTCTAGTTCTATGCATGTCGCTGCAAATGGCAAGATTTCATTTTTTTTGATGGCTGAGTAGTATTCCATTATATACATATATACTGCATCTTTTTATCCATTCATCTGTCGATAGACATCTGGCCTCCTTCTATAGTTTGACTATTGTGGACATTGCCACTATAAAAATTGAGGAGCAGATGCCACTTCAGATCACTACATTTATATCTTTGGGGTAAATCCTTAGTAGCACAGTTGAAAGGTTAAGCTCTATTTTCAACTTTTTTGAAGAACCCCCATACTGTTTGCCAGAGTGGCTTCACCAGCTTGCATTCCCGCCAACAGTGCAAGAGGATTCCTCTTTCTCTGCATCTTTGTGAACATCTGTCATTTCCTCTTGTTAATTTTAGTCATTCTGACTGGTGTGAGGGGGTATTTCATTATGGTTTTGATTTGTATTTCCCTGATACCGAGTGATGTGGAGCATTTCTTCATGAGTCTATTGGCCAGCATACATTCTTCTTTGGAGAAATATCCATTCATGTTTTCTGCCCATTTCTTGATTGGATTGTTTGCTCTTTGGGTGTTAAGTCTAATGAGTTTTTTTATAGATTTTGGATACTACCCCTTAATTGGATATGTCATTTACATACATCTTCTCTCATTCTGCCATTTGTCTTCTGGTTTTGTCAACTGTTTTCTTTGCTATGCAAAATATTTTTATTATGATGAAGTCCCAATGGTTCATTTTTGCCTTCATTTCTTTTGCCTCTGGAGATGTGGCTAGCAAGAAGTTGCTATGGCTGAGGTCAAAGAAATTGCTGCCTGTGTTCTCCTCTAGGACTTTGATGGAATCCTGTCTCACATTTAGGTTTTTCATCCATTTTGAGTTTATTTTTGTTATGATGTAAGGAAATAGTCCAGTTTCATTCTTCTGCATGTGGCTGTCCAATTTTCCCAACACCATTTGTGGAATAGACTATCTTTTTTCCATTCATTCCTGCTTTGCCGAAGATTAGTCGAAAAACTAATGGTCAAGAGTTGAGGGTCCATTTCTGGGTTTTCTATTCTGTTCCATTGATCTATGTGTCTGTTTTTGTGCCAGGACCATACTGTCTTGATGTCTACAGCTTTGTAATAGAGCTTGAAATCTGGGATTGTGATACCACCTGTTTTGGTTTTCTTTTTCAATGTTCCTTTGGCTATTTGGGGTCTTTCTGGTTCCACACACATTTTAGGATTATTTGTTCTGGCTCTGTGAAAAAAGTTGATGGTATTTTGATAGGGATTGCATTGAATGTATAGATTGTCCTGGGTAGCAAAGACATTTTCACAACAGTTGTTCTTCCAACACATTAGCATGGAATGTTTTTCCATTTCTTTGTTTCTTCCTCTATTTCTTTCATGAATATTTTTTCTGAGTACAGATCCTTTGCCTCTTTGGTTAGGTGTATTCCTATGTATCTTACGGTTTGGGGTGCAATTGTAAATGGGATCAGCTTCTTAATTTCTCTTTCTTCTGTCTCATTGTTAGTGTATAGGAATGCAACTGATTTCTCTGCATTGATTTTATATCCTGCAACTTTGCTGAATTTCTCTATTAATTCTAGCAATTTTGGGGTAGAGTCTGCTGGGTTTTCCACATAAAGTATCAAGTCATCTGCAAAGAGGGAGAGTTTAACTTCTTATTTGCTGATTCATATGCCTTTTATTTCTTTTTGTCTGATTGCTGAAGCTAGGAATTCTAGTACTATGTTGATCAAAAGTGGTTGACAGTGGACTTCCCTGCCATGTTCCTGGCCTTAGGGGAAAAACTCTCAGTTTTTCCTCACTGAGAATGATACTCACTGTGAGCTTTTTGTAGATGGCTTTTATGATATTAAGGTAAATTCCTTCTATCCCTATACTATGAAGAGTTAATCAAGAAAGACGTCATACATTGTCGAATGCTTTTTCTGCATCTATTGAGAGTATCACATGGTTCTTGTCCTTCCTTTTATTAATATAGTGTATCACATTGATTGACTTGTGGATGTTGAAACACCCTTGAAGCCCAGGAATAAATTCCACTTGGTCATGGTGAATAATTCTTTTAATGTACTGTTGGATCCCATTGGCAAGTATCTTGATGAGAATTTTGCATACATGCCCATCAGGGATATTGGTCTATAGTTCTTTTTGGTGGGGTCTTTGTCTGGTTTTGGGATCAAGGTAATTCTGGCCTTATAGAAAGAGTATGTAAGTTTTCCTTCCATTTTTTATTTTTTGAAACGGCTTCAGAAGAATAGGTACTAATTCTTTGTTTAGTAGAATTCCCCTGGGAAGCCTTCCAGCCTTCCAATAGTAGTCTTGTTTGTTGGGAGATTTTTGATTACTGCTTTAAGTTCTTTGCTTGTTATGTGTCTGTTCTACTTCTTCCTGTTTCAGTTTTGGTAGTTTATAACAACACTCTAGGAATGCATCCATTTCATCCCAATTGCCTGATTTGTTGGCATATAGTTGCTCATAATATGTTCTTATAATTGTTTGTATTTCTTTGGTGTTGGTTGTGATCCCTCCTTTTTCATCCATGATTTTATTTATCTGGAACTTTTCTCTTTTCTTTTTGATAAATCTGGCCAGTGGTTTATCTTATCAATTCTTTCAAAGAACAAGCTCCTAGTTTTGTTGATCTGTTCTACTATTCTTTTGGTTTCTATTTCATTGATTTCTGCTCTAATCATTATTAATTCTCTTCTCCTGCTGGGTATAGGCTTTCTTTGCTGTTCTTTCGCCAGCTCCTTTAGGTGTAAGGTTAGGTTGTATATTTGAGACCTTGTTTCTTGAGAAAGGCTCATATTGCTATAAACTTCCCTTTTAAAACAGACTTTGCTTCATCCCAAAGGTTTTGAATAGTTCTGTTTTCATTTTCATTTGTTTCCTTGAATTTTTTTTTTAAGATTTTATTTATTTATTTGACAGACAGAGATCACAAGTAGGCAGAGAGGCAGGCAGAGAGAGAGGAAGAAGCAGGCACCCTGCTGAGCAGAGAGCCCGATGCAGAGCTCCATCCCAGGACCCTGGGATCATGACCTGAGCCGAAGGCAGAGGCTTAACCGACTAAGCCACCCAGGTGCCCCGGTTTCCTTGAATTTTTAAATTCATCTTTAATTTTGTGATTGGCCCATTCATTCTTTGATAGGATGTTCTTTAGCCTCCATGTTTTTGAGTTCTTCCCAAATTCCTTCTTGTGTTTGAGTTCCAGTTTCAAAGCACTATGGCACGAAAATATGCAGGGAATGATCCAAAATTTGGTACCAGTTGAGACCTGATTCATGAACCATTAAGTGTTCTAGTCTGGAGACAGCCCTATGTGTACTCAAGAAGAATGTGTATTATGTTGCTTTAGGATGAAATGCTCTGAATATATCTGTGAAGTCCTTCTGGTCCAGTGTGTCATTCAAAGCCTTTTCCTTGTTGATCTTCTGCTTAGATGATCTGTCCATTGCTGTGATTGGGGTGTTAAAGTCCCCTGCTATTATTACATTATTATTGATGTGTTTCTTAATTTTGTTATTAACTGGCTTATATAATTGGCTGCTCCATGTTAGGGGCATAAATATTTACAATTCTTAGATCTTCCTTTTGGATAGACCCTTTAATTATGATATAGTGTCCTTTCTCATCTCTGACTATAGACTTTGGTTATAAATCTATTTTGTCTGATATAAGAATTGCCACCCTAGTTATCTTTTGATGTCCAATGGCATGATAAATGGTTTCTCCAACCCCTCACTTTCAATCTGGAGGTGTCTTTGGGTCTAAAATAAGTCTCTGATAGCGTATTGATGGGTTTTGCTTTTTTATCCAATCTGATTCCCTGTGTCTTTAGATTGGGGCATTTAGCCTGTTTACATTGAGAGTGATTATTGAAAGGTATGAATTTAGTGCAATTGTATTAGCAGTAAAGTCATTGTTTCTGTATATTGTCTGTTCCTTTCTGGTCTTTGATACTTTTGGGGTCACTCTTCACTTAAAGGATCCCTTTTAGTATTTCTTGCAGGGCTGGTTTAGTGACCATAAATTCTTTTAGTTTCTCTTTGTCTTGGAAGCTTTTTAATCTCTCCTTCTATTTTGAATGACATCCTAGCTGGATAAAGTATTCTTGGCTGCATATTTTTCTCATTTAGCATTCTGAATATATAATGCCAGTCCTTTCTGGTCTGCCAGGTTTCTGTGGACAGGTCCACTGCCAGTCTAATGTTTCTACTCTTGTCCCAAGCTGCCTTCAGGATTTTCTCTTTATCTCTGAGCTTTACAAGTTTCACTCTTATATGTGAGGGTGTTGACCTATTTTTATTGATTTTGAGGGGTGTTCTCTGTGCCTTCTGGACTTGAATGCCTGTTTCCTTACCCAGATTAGGTAAATTCTTTGGTATAATTTGCTCCAATATACTTTCCACACCCCACCTTCCCTCTTCTTCTAGGATCCCAATTCTAATATTGTTTCATTTTAAGGTATCATTTATCTACCAGATTCTCCCCTCGTGATCCAGTAGTTATTTATCTCTCTTTTTCTCAGCTTCTTTATTCTCCATCATT
Organism: Mustela erminea; assembly: GCF_009829155.1. Lineage (NCBI taxonomy): Eukaryota > Metazoa > Chordata > Mammalia > Carnivora > Mustelidae > Mustela > Mustela erminea. Next base: position 33,763,842 of record NC_045631.1, read on the forward strand.
TTGTCTTCTATATCACTAATTCTCTCCTCTGCCTAATTTATCCTAGCAGTGAGAGACTCCAATTTTTATTGCATCTTATTAATAGTTTATTTGATTTCAACTTAATTTGTTTTTAGGTCTTTTTTTTTCCCTCCAGAAAGGGATTTTTCTAGTGTGTTGTCTATGCTTTTTTCAAGCCCAGCTAGTACCTTTATAATTATTATTCTGAACTCTAGCTCTGACATTTTACGTATGTCCATACTGATTAGGTCCCTGGTAGTCAATACCAGGGACCTAATCTTGTTCTCTTTTTTGAGGTAAGTTTTTCTATCCTGTCATTCTTTCCAGAAGTTCACAGGTGTTCTGAATGACTTGATAGCTATCTAGCTGAATTCCTGGGACCAGATGAAACTAAGCTCTGCTATTCCTCTACCTCGGACTCCTTCATACTAACACTTTTTATCTTGAAAGTTCCTGGCAGCAAAGATCTAAATATTTTCAGAAAAAAAAAAAGATACATACCCAGTAATTAAATTTCAGAATGATCTTGTACTTATTAACAACAAAATGGGGAGGCAGAAAAAAATGGAAGAAAATATTTTCTTTATTCATTTGACAGAGAGAGAGAGAAGAGAGAGAGAGAGAAGGGAGAGCAGAGAAGGAGAAGGAGAGGGAGAAGCAGACTTCCTACTGAGCAGGGAGCCCAATGTGTGAGTTGATCCCAGGACCTGGCAGTCATAACCTGAGCCAAAGGCAGACACTTAACCAACTGAGCCACCCAGGCATCCTGGAACAAAATCTTCGTAAATATAAGGATAATTTATCTCCAACCTAGAATTTTATACTTAGCAAAATTGTGCACTGTGATGACTAAATAAACATATTTTCATACATGTAAAATCTCAACCCTTTATTTCCCCAGGAAAACATTCTCAACCTTTGCCAGAGTAGGCTAGATGTTGTTTCTATACATTCTCTTGGATTTAAGGAAATAGCTCTTTGAAAATTCTAACAAAGTCCCACTGAACAGAGCCTGCCTGCCTGCCTTCATTCCTTCCTTCTTTCCTTCCCTCCCTCTGTCCCTCCTTTCTTTATCAAATATATTTGAGAATCTACGCACCATTAGGTATGCTTGGTGAACAAAATAGAGTGTGCATTAATATAGAGCCTTTCTTCAAACTGGATTTGTAGTGAGGATCTGGTTACCTTTCCTATAAAGAACAGAAAAAAACATCTAAGCACAAGTCATACCTGACCCTTTATTACAGTTCATACTAAAAGAGAACTATCCATTGTTTAAGACTCATCTCTCTGAGTCCCCAAAGTTTATTCTAATAGGACGGCTTCTAATACATGCTGTTGTCTATGCCTGTCATTTCTTCTATGGCAAGGATACTAGGTAGAGTAGTGTCCTCCAAAAATTCAAGCCTAAACAGAACCTCAGAATGTGAGCTTTTATGGAAATAGGGTCTCTGAAGGCATAAAGATGAGGTCATGCTGTATTACAGTGTCCCCAAATTCAGTATGACTGGTGTTCTCATAAGAAGAGAAACATTTGTACATAGAGCCAGAGATATAAGAGAAAAAGAAGGAGGAAGAGATTGGAATGATTCAGACACCAGAGATAGGAAGAGACAATGAAGGATCCTCCTCTAGAAATTTCAGAAGGAGTTTAGCAGAGTCTGCACCTTGATTTTGGAGTTCTAGTCTCTAAAACTGTGAAACAATACATTTCTGTTGTTTCAGACACCAGAGATAGGAAGAGACAATGAAGGATCCTCCTCTAGAAATTTCAGAAGGAGTTTAGCAGAGTCTGCACCTTGATTTTGGAGTTCTAGTCTCTAAAACTGTGAAACAATACATTTCTGTTGTTTTTAGCACTGCTTCCACCACTCTAACAAAAACAAAAACAAAAACAAAAAATAAACAAAACAAAAAAATACAGCCTGCAAGGGAGAAGAGTATGAAATACTAAATAAATACATATATATATATAGCTTATAAAAAATTATGAGGAAAATAAGTAGGGTATAGTCAGCACAGAACAAATTTCAGTTTCCTCCAAAGTTATTTATCTTTGCATTCTCAGGGCCTAGTACAGTGCTTTCCATTGAGGAGCCATTCAATGCATTTTTGGTCAACTATAAATATATGTTGAATACATAGGTTTATTTTCATAATAATCAAAAACATTTTATTTTACATTAAAATCTAGTGGAAACAATCTCAATGGTTAATGTGTGCACATCAAAGAGTTAAATTTTTAATTCTGCCATGTATTAGACTTCTTGATATATCTTTTAGCCTTTCAGGTTGTTGCTTATAGACTATGATTTTAAGACAACGCACAACAAAATTTAAAACAATTATCCCTTTGCCATTTTTGCACCTGTTCAGTGGAGATGAGAGTGCTGATGATCTGAGTACCTCATTAATTCACAGAAAAGATTGCTTTCAACCTGTTTTGCAATTCCCAAACGCCACAAGCAAGCTGAGATCCAGCTATAAGATTCTACAGCACTGACAGTGTCATGCCCAGTTTAACAGTAGATAGATAAATGTGATTAAATAGTGGTCTAAATGTAATTGCATTGTGGTGGAAAATGTGGTAGTAAAGCAGATCATCATGACTACATAATGGGCTGGCAATCTTTCTATACATTGTTTCTGTATATACAATAGTCAAGCCTTAGTCAAGTCTCTGTATATTTAAAATATGCAGTTGGTAGGTCTTTTGTTTCATAAGATCTCACTCAACCCATCACCAAACAAATCCAAAAAGTATAAACAGGAACAATTTAGTACTTGAGATAACAATAGGAATCAAACAAATTCTTTATGCTAATTAATGTTATTGGTAACTTTACTATTGGTTTGGAAATGGCAATGAACTGCACCTAATTAGTTTTGGATTTTGTGTTATGTGTTCTTTGAAAATAGCAAGGTTTTTCTCTAAACAAAGACATCAGAAAAAAAACAACAAGAACATTGATTTGTACTTCATTTTGTAATTTTCTCTCTTGACACCATGGATCTCTGAAGAAAAACTAAATTATATTGATGTATTTGCCTGTGAATGCCAAATGTAAGTAAAAATGCTCATATTGATTTTTATCATCCCTGGAAAATTTGTACAAATTCTTTGCTAATTTCAAATTCAAGATATATTGTTTAAAGTTTAAATTAAATCTGCTAATTTCTCCAAATACAGAATTAGATATATGTACCTTATTTGGATGAAGAAATAAGATGAAAGTAAGTCATATTCTGTCATATTTTTGTCATGATAGTTTTGTTCTACATAGCTTATCTCCCCTTCACAGGATCCCCTCCATATCCAGTTCTCCTGAAATAGATCCCAGCTCTATCAGCAACCTGTGATTTTTTTCACTTTGTTTCTACTTCTGATTTCATAGGACTTATTTTAACTTTCCGTGAACCCTGTGACACTCCGACTTCCTCTATGATAACATGTTTTAACCTTCTCTCTTTCCCTTCACTAGGTTGAACATTTCTTGAAACCAGAGGCTCTATCTTGTCCTTCCTTATATTCAAGCATAGTAGCTCAGTCTTGGCACATCACAGACTCAAACGACATCCACTGAACAAACGGACAAGGCAAAGAATTATCAGAAATATCTAGCATTAGGCTAAATGTGTGTGTGTGTGTGTGTGTGTGTGTGTGTGTGTGTGTGTGTGTGTTTACTGTGAGAACAATTTCAGTTTTGGAAGTCTATTTTATAAAGACTGGTAAGGCCGATGAATACATTTGGCTGTAATGGTTAGATGAAGCATTAATGCAGGCTAAAAGAACACTGCAAAAATATCTGGATTTGCGTTTGCAACATGAGTCCAGTTTACCAATATGTCAGCCACAGACTTTTGAATAGTTCATACTTCTCCCATTCAGGTCAATATGAAGAAATCAGACACTTTCAGATTTGTGGTGTGTGCTAAATAGCTTTCTGAAAGTAATGTAACATGGCATCCAGATAAAAGAACCAAGAAAAGGCTGGTAGGACTATGGTCGGATTAGCTCTACTATCAGCCACTGCATTTTCATGGCAATGAAAAATGCACTTTATGGTTAGTTATGGAACATCCAAAAGTTGTATAAGGCTTTAGATGTAAGAAGATAAAATCTTAGTATAAAATTAAAAAAAAAAACACTACAAGATTAATTCTTATAGTATTAGTTTTTCCAGTGCTTCTCCATTCTCTTCAAGTCCTGAACAGAGCCATTTTTCTCTTAAAGGCAGTTCATGAATTTGCTTGCTTCTTACTGGATAATAATAGCACTATTTGATGTACATTCCTTTAATATATCCTTTTCAGAATAAAATTGGTATGCATTTCACTTCCGGTACATTTTCTATAGAAATATTAATAAGAAGTGCTTATAGATGGGCATACTAATTGCAGTATCCAAATTAGAAATAAATGTACATCATATAATTTGGTAACTTAGAAACTGGAGCATCTAGAAAAAAGGTTTGTGTGGAGCTATTAAGAAAAGAGAGCTCTATACATAATTGACAAATCATAGTAAAGAAAATAAATAGAGAACAAAATATATATTTATTATCTCATGTGCATTAAAAATAAACAAAGTTTGCATGTTAATGCATGCCTAGAAAAATACAGCACTGATGCTATTTGCCAACAGTTGTTCATGGGGCTATAATGCAGTTATAGGAGAAATTGATTTTCGCTTTCTCTAATTACTATACTGTTCAACTTTAATATGTGCAAAATTAAATTTGAAGTCAGAGAAAAAGGAGTTTTTGTAAATATGCCACATAGTTATCTCTTTCTTCTCTTTTCAAATTTGTCTCAAGGGGATTTTGATGCTGTCATACTTAACCAGGGCTGGTTCTTGCATTAACATTTATAATCTCATCCTATCCTGACTTTTCCAGGGGCTCATTTCCTCAATTACTTTGCCATGTATCTGCATCTTCAGAGTTTTACCATGGCTCACAACATCCTTGGTTTTACAAAATAAATATTTGAGAAAATAAAATGTAAGAAACAACAAATAAATAGGTAAATGAGTAGCGAAGCTCAAGAACATGTTTTTCTATTTTCTTCATCAGCAAACTTCTAGAAGGAGTTATATCTACTTCAGTAACCTGCTTTTTTATCTGACATTCTTTCCCTCACTGGGTCTATAATACCCACTCACAAGTCAAAAATCATGACTAACTTTCTAATCATGTAATCCTGGAGAAACTATTTCTGAAGAGTCATACAGTAAAGATGTTAGTCTGTCTCCCCCTCCAATTTCCCCAAACTCCCTTGGAGGGGGAGACAAACCATGAGAGACTATGGACTCTGAAAGACAATCTGAGGGTTTTGGAGCGGGGGTGGGAGGCTGGGTGAGTCTCGTGGTGGGTATTATGGAGGGAACGTACTTCATGGAACAGTGGGTGTGGTGCATAAATAATGAATTCTGGAACACTGAAAATAAATAAAAATAAATAAATAAAAATTAAAAGAATTACCAAAAACAAAACAAAACAAAAGATGTTAGTCTGTGCCAGACAAATAGTCTTGACAACACTAAACTCTGTGGCTGAAACACAAATGCAACCATAGACAACATATTAAAGAAAAGAAAAAGAGCATGGTGTTATTCTAATAAAACTACTCATAAATATAGGCAACAGGCTGGATTTAGCCTGCAGGTAATAGTTAATTTTTAGTTATTACTCATCTTTCTTTTTCTGAAGGATTTGACATTGTCTTCTTCCTTTTTGAATTTCTCCTCTCTGGGTAGAAACAGTTTGGGCTCACCCCACATTCCATTTCTCAGTCACCCTTGCAGATAAACTGAGAACACATGAATCATTATGGCCAATAGGTTTGAGCAGAAGTGATGCATATTCTTTCTTGCCTCACACAGTAAAGAACTAGGGTATGAATTTTCCATAGCTCGCTTCTTCTCCTGAGGGAGACAAAGAACACCAAGATGACAGAATTGGAAGATGAAGAAGATATCCAGGACTCTTATGTAACTGTGGACATGAGTAGGTAAAAAATACTGTTTACAACAGACTATTACATAAATCAAAAATAAACCTTTGTTGTGTTAGGAAACTGAGACATTAGGGTTTCTATTCAGATTTTTATTCAGTCTTCTTAACTTTCCTACTAATGGAAGCCTCAGAGATCATGCTACTCCTCTGCTACCAGGCGTAAGGTTCTTCCTTTTTCTTTTTGAACATTAAATGTCCAGAATATTTAACTTGGCATTCAAAAGCATGACTTTACTTGTATTTGTTTTCTATTGCTATGTAACAAAGGATTGCAAACTCAGCTACTGAAAAAGCAGCATAGTTTATCACATCAGTGTCATGGGTTCAAAGCCCAGGCACAGTTTAACTGGATCTTTTGCTCAGGGTCTCACAAGGCTGAAATCAGGGTGTTAAATAGGTCTGGGGTCCTACAAGAGGCTTGACTTGGGAAATCATATCTTGCAGTCTTCCTCAGATTATTGGTAGAGTTCAATTCATTTCCTTGTGACTATGAGACAAGTCCGTTTTCCTACTGGCTTTCAGGTGGAGGTCATTCTCTCATTCTCAGCCCCTAAGGTCCATCTTTACCTTGTAGGCATGTGAAATTTTTACAGCTTGGCAGATTACTTCTTCAACATCAGCAAGAGATTCTCTCATCAGTGACAGCCCATTTCCTCTTTGAAGGGATTTCACCTGATTAAGTCAGGCCCACCCAATACAATCTCCTCAGACCTTATTGCTATCTGTGAAATCCCTTCACCTAATCAGGGTGAGATATCCTGTCATATCATTGTCTGCCCCTACTTAGAGGAAGTGGACTGTATAGGGCGTGTGCACCAGGAGAGGGGAATTTGGGAATCTGTATTAGAATTCTGCCTACTACATTCCCTAGCCTATTCCTTTAATATTACTTCCACATTCTTCCCCTTGGTTCCATGTATCCAGTTAAAAGAAAGTACCTGGATTTCTTACAGTTTATTCTTGATCTTTCCTCCTGTTGTTAAACTAACAATTACTGATGGATATATTATATGCCAAATGCTTTAGTGTTTATTGTTTTAGTGCTCACAATAACTCAGATACATTAATTATAATATCCCCATGTATGTATATGTGTGTATATGTGTGTATATATACACACATATACACACATATACACACACATACACACATATGTATACACACACACATATACACACACACTGGGGACTGAAAATTAAACAATTTCCATGCTTATGACCCAAGTTCTAGAATATTTAATCATAAGATTCATAGTTCATTGACTAATCTATTATCTCTTCCATCTGCTAGGTTCTTTATCTAGAATTCATCTGACCATGCTCATCTACATAATACCTATCCATCTTATAAAACACTTTCCCCCAAATCTTATTATGACATTTTCAAACATATAGTAAAGCTGAAAGTATTTTATAGTAAACACCAATATATTTACCACTTGTAACTACCATTAACATTACTTCACTGTTTTGTCATATATGTATATATCCACCCATACAACACTTTATCCAAAATTACATTGTAGCTTTTGATGTGTTTCAAAGTAATTTGCCAACATCAGTATACTTGCACCTAAAAATTATAGTATGTAATCTATAAGGTAAATTCCAATAGTTCTTTACAGATTTTCTTCTTTTGATGCAAATTTTGCAAACAATGAAATACACAGATGTTAAGTATACATTTGCTGAGTTTGGACAAATGCTAACATCTGTGAAACCCAGATGCAAGTCAACATAAAAGATATTACTTGACTACATACATTTTCCCAGTTAAACCCTATCTATTCTACAACCTCTCTTTTAATCCTTCCCAACCATTAATTGATTGTGCTTAGTGAAGAGCTCCATGTAAGTAAAATCATGAAGTATGTTCTCTTGCATTTTTTCCCCACAATGAATGCTTTTGATATTCATTCTTGTTTTTGTGTGAAATAGTAGTTTGTTTCCTTTTGTTGCTGAGTAGCATCGCATTACATGAACATACCCATTTGTTTATCCATTACATTATTGATGGAAACTGTGTGTGTGTGTGTGTGTGTGTGTGTGTGTGTGACACTTCTGAATAAAATGTTCATGAATATTTGTTTCATTTCTTATAAATGGATACCCAGAAGTGAAATTTCTGACATATGCTAAGTGTATGTCCAGTTTTAGAAGAGACTAAGACACTGCCATAATCTTTATAAAGTAACTGTATTATTATACATTTCCACAAACAATAAATGGAATTACAGTTGTTCCACATCTTCAAATAATTTTACTGTCAATCTTTGTCATTATTTCAATCTATTTGTTGGGTTGTAAATTTAATTTCCATTTCCTTAATGACTACAGAATATCTTCTTTTGCAAAGTATCTATTAAATACTTCACCCCCTTTAAATAAGTCATTTTAAACTATTTATTTGTAGGAGTATATTATCCTGTGTATAAGTCTTCTTTGAGTGTATAATATATACTCACATATAGGTACATATATATACATTCTAATGCATATACTTTTGCTTTCATAGTTACTGATTTCTGGGTTCTATATAAGAAACACTTGGCTCACTGCAAGTTACAACTATATTCCGAATTTCTTCAGTTTTGATTTTTCCATTTTGTCTGTGATGGATATTCAACTCTTCTTGCATTATTTCTTGAAAAAAAATTAATCTATTGGGTTACCTTGGTACTTTTGTTGAAAATGAAATGACTATATAATTATGTGTCTATTACTAGATAGTTCACTGTTTACATTGATTCTTCTTCTTCTCCCTCCCCTCCTTTCTCTAATATTTATGGTTTGATCTTACAGTCTTGATTATAGCTTGGTCGTTAATTCTGAAATGAAGAGATGTAAAGCCTCGAACTGTTTTAATTCTTTCAAACTTGCTTTGTGTATTCTAATTCCTTTGCAGCTCAATATATATTTTAATCATCCCATCAAATTTAAATAAAAGTTCTGGGTTCTTTAGGATGTCACTGAATCTATAAGGCAAAATGGATAGAATGGGTATCTTAATAACATCCAATTTTCCAGTTAATGAAAATGGAGTACGTTTCTAATTACTTATATCTTGCGAAATTTATCTCAGCTATTTCATTTTAGAGGGATTTTCCTCATCTTTTCTTAAATTTGTTCCTAAGTACTTTAAGTATTTTGATGCTATTATAAATAAAACTGATTTTTAAATTTTTATTTATTTTAATTTTTCTTAAGTAAGCTCTACACTGTAACACAGGGCTTGAACTCACAACCCTGAGATCAAGACCTTAGCTGAGATCAAGAGCCAGATGCCCAATCAAGTTACCCAGGCACTCCAAAATTTTACTTTAACTACTGCTACCAGTATATAAAATGATTTTTTAATTGCGATTGATTTTTGTTTTACATCCCTCTGAACAAATATGTAAGGGTTTCAATTTCTCTCTATCATTAACATTACTTGTTGTTTTCTGTTGTTTCTTATATCCATCCTAGAGAGTATAAACTTGTATCTCATTGCAGATTTGATTTGATTTCCATGATAAGTACTGACATGGAGCATCATTTTATAAGCTTATGGACACTTATTTATCTTCTCTGGAGAAATATCTACTCAAATAAGTTGCCCATTTTTTAATTGAATAACGTCTTTTTATTATTGAGTAATAAGAGAAGCAACTGAATATATTCTGAATAGAAGTAACTTAAGAGATCCATGATTTGTAAGTATTTTCTCCTATTCTTTGGATTATAATTCACTTTCTTGATGGTATTAATTTGCAGTCCAACAATTTTTAATTTTGGAGTCCTATTTATGTATTTTCAAATATGGTTTGTGGTATTAGTGTTAATATCTAACAACTATTGCCTAACCCAAGATCAGGAAGATAGTCTATTGATATTTAATGTAATTATTTACATGATTAGATTTAGGTCTACAATTTTACCATTTTGTCTCTGTCAGTCTCTTTTAATTTCTCCTTTTCTTTTTTTCCTTTTGATTACTTATTTTATTTGGAATATTTTAATTTATGTATATCACCTATATTAAATTACCTATTGATACTTAAGGTCATGTATTTTTTTAATCTCATGTATTTTTTTTTAAAGATTTTATTTATTTATTTATTTCACAGACAAAGATCACAAGTAGGCAGAGAGGCAGGCAGAGAGAGAGAGAGAGAGAGAGAGGGAAGCAGGCTTCCTGCGGAGCAGAGAGCCCGATGCAGGGCTCGATCCCAGGACCCTGAGATCATGACCCAAGCCGAAGGCAGCAGCCCAAACCACTGAGCCACCCAGGCACCCCAATCTCATGTATTTTTAAGTAACTGGTCTAGAGATTATAATAAGTATGCTTCACTTTGCAATCTACTAGGGTTAATGTAACACTTGATTTAAAATATTGAAGTCTTTACGACATATAACCACTGCCACGCATAAGTGGTATGCCAAAGTCATAATTTTTTTGCACTTTTCAAATGGGTTTTATTTTATTTGCTCTGTTTTTTGAGTAGAGTTGACACACAATGTTACATTAGTTTCAGGGGTACAGCATAGTGATTCAACATCTTCATATGTTATGCTGTGCTCACAAGTGTAGCTACCATCCCTCACCATACAATGCTACTACAATACCATTAACTATATTTCCTATGATGCATCTTTTATTTCTGTGACTTACTTATTCTATAACAGGAAACTTGTGTCTCCCACTCACATTTCACGTTTTAAAGTACTTATTTATTAACTTATTTCACTCAGCATAATCTCCTCCAGTGCCGTCCATGTTGATACAAAAGTTAAGTATTCAATAAGTCAAGCAGAGAGCGTCAATTATCATATGGTTTCACTTATTTGTGGAACATAGGAATAACACGGAGATCATTGGAAGATGGAGAGGAGAAGTGAGTTGGGGGAAATCGGAGGGGGAGACAAACCATGAGAGATTGTGAAACTCTTGAGAAACAAACTGAGGGTTTTGCTCCAAAAAGGGAAAGGGGTGGGGGGTTGGGTGAGCCTGGTGGTGGGTATTAAGGAGGGCACGTATTTCATGGAACACTGGGTGTGGTGCATAAACAATGAATTTTGGAACACAGACACAAAAAATAAATTAAAAATTAAAAAATACATAAATAAATACAGTACTATTTATTTCTTTATTTGGGGGAGGGCAGAGGGAGAGAGAGAGAAAATCTTAAGCAGATTCCATGTCCAGCATGAAGCCCAACACAAGGCTTGATCCCAAAACCCTGAGATCATGACCTGAGCCAAAATCAAGAGTCTGACACTTAACTGACTGAGCCACCCAAGTTACCCCATTTAGGTTTTTTTTTTTTAAGATTTTATTTATTTATTTGTCAGAGACAGAAAGAGAGAGAGCGAGTGAGCACAGGCAGACAGAGAGGCAGGCAGAGGCAGAGGGAGAAGCATGCTCCCTGCCGAGCAAGGAGCCCGATGTGGGACTCGATCCCAGAACCCCGGGATCATGACCTGAGCTGAAGGCAGCTGCTTAACCAACTGAGCCCCCCAGGCGTCCCCCCATTTAGGTTTTTATTTAAGTTCCAGTAACTTAAAATACAGTATCATATTAGTTTCAGGTGTAGAATATAATGATTCAACACTTCCATACAACATCCTGTGATCATCACAGCAAGTGCACTCCTTAACCCCCATCACCTATTTAACCCATCTCCCCACCCACTTCCCCACTGGTAACCATCAGTTTGTTCTCTAAAGAGTCTGTTTCTTGGTTCACCTCTCCGCCTGACCCCGCACCTCTGCTCATTTGTTTTGTTTCTCAAATTCTGAATAGGAGTGAAATCATATGGTATTTGTCTTCCCCTGACTGATATTTCACTTTGCATAAGACTTCTACTCCACTCATGCCCCTGCAAATGAAATATCATCTCACACCTGTCAGAATGGCTAAAATCAACAAAACAAGAAACAACAGGTGTTGGCAAGGGTACAGAGATAAGTAACCCTCTTGCACTATTAGTGGGAACACATAGTGGGGCAGCCACTCAAACAATACGGAGGATCCTCAGAAAGCTAAAAATAGAACTACTGTATGATCCAGCTATTTCACTATGAGGTACTTATCAAAGAATACAAAAATACTATTTCAAAGGGATGCATTACACCAATGTTTACAGAAGCATTATCTATCTATAAATTGCAACATATCCTGTCTGCCTGGAGAATTCTTTTAATTTTTTTTTTTTTTTTGCATAGGAGATTGAATGTCAAAAACGTATATTCTCTAAAGTTTTCTTATATCTAAATATCTTAATTTGCCTTTAGCCAAAATTTCCTTGAGAAAAAAATTCTTGAGAAAGAATATGGCAATAGTAGGATTATATACGCTCATCTCCTCTTTACCTTCCTTAAAGAGACCTATAGCAACTCAACTGGGTAACTTTGCCTACAGGAAAGAAATACTATTGGACACCATCTGTTGGCTAATACCAATTATTGGGAAACCAAGTCCAAGATGATGAAAGAAGATCTGACCTAAACTTCCTCATGAAAGGATTGGTAAAACAGAATGTGTAATCTGAACATATATCCTTAGGACCTGGCAGAATTACCTCAATAGCTCACTGACACACCAAGTAAGGACTACTATGGGTGAAAAATACAATTAAAATCAAAAGCAAAACCAGATCCTGGGGGAACATCAGATATTGGAGTCAATGTCCAAACTTTAAAGAATCAGGAATGGTAGTGCTTATCACATTCCCATTTATGTTTCATCTTGGCTGATGCAAAAAGATAAATGTCTCTTGGAGAAACACAGTGGAATATCTTAAGTTTAATCATATCATCATTCCAATGCAGCTGTTCTTCCAGAGATGGTCTTATTATAGGAACAAATCAATTTAGTTGGCAAACAGCTATTGACCTGACAAATACTTTTTCTCCATTGCAATAAGATAAAAAAGCACAAAAAGATTGCTTTCACCCAGCAAGCCCAGCAGTAAAACTGCATCACTTGCTTCAGGATTACTCACCCTCTATCCAGGGCTACCACCACTCTTTAAAGCACTATTTTTTCTCTCAATTAGAGAGAAAAAAAAAAAAAGCGTCTTTGTGCAGACAAATTAGGAAAAATTTCACATCGGGAAGTACAGTGAGAAAAATCTGCTCTCTGAGGGGAGGTGGACAAATTTGATAAAAGACATATTTTTGTGAGCCTTTCTATAGGGAGATGCAGCCCAATTCCAGAGCACAGAGCTGAGTGATGTGAGAGCAGACTGGATTTCAGTTTGCCCTCTTTCCCTTAGCTCAGTGCCTTTGTGCAGTCCACAAACTGTGCAATGGCATGTGACAAAACAAATTCTTTAGCACCATTCCAATATTAAGGAATTTTAACATTAAACTGGTCAATAAAATAAATCACTACATAATGATACTATATATTTTTTTAAAAATTTTTAATTATTTATTAAAGAGAAAGAGAGGAAGGGACAGAGGAGGAGCGGGGGGAGAGAATCTCAAGCAGACTCCTGGTTACACGCAGAGCCCTATATTGAGTTCCATCTCACAACCCTGAGATCATGACCTAAGCCGATATCAAGAGTCGGATATTTAACAGACTGAGCCACCCAGGTGCCCCATTATGATGCTGTATTTTAAGAATGGGATTATAGGAAATAGTGAGAGAATTTTCTTAATGGCCAAAGATCTGAAACATGCCAGGTTCTTCCTTCTAAGGGAGTGAATAAAGATGCTGTAAAGTTGTGCTCTCAATTACTGAGAGACCTCCTGATTGATTTTGGAGGAAATATATGTCACATTTCAGGAAACTGTTCCCAATGCTTTTCCTGAGTCCCTCCCTCCCCAAGTGGCCAGCTTTGTAGAGAGCCCCATGCCAGGAAGGGCTCTTCAGCTTGTCCAGGCTATATCTCTTCCACTTTGCACTTAGGATCCTAATGATTCAATGTGCTCAAAGTCTCTATGCTCACAGATGCTCAATTTGAAATATGTTCTTAATAATAAAGTTGATCGAGTGTGTAATGTGTATATTTATATATATTAATGAATTATCCCTGTCACTCTGTCTCCTTCAATATTTTATATTTTGGTGGTTAATTTTGTAATTGACTACACAATTATTCTATAATTTTCAGGATATAAGAGTGATAGAACTTAAAGAGGAATATGTGTGATCTAGAAATTTTGAATCTAGATTGCATGCAGTAACTTTAAACAATTTAGTTTATTCCTTTGGGAAGAGTGAGTGTGTTTTTAGTTATAAAAGGGATAGTTGTATTTTATAAAGTGGAAACATTGTGTGTGTGTGTGTGTGTGTGTGTGTGTGTGTGTTGGAGAGAGATCCGAAGTATAAGATGGATTCATATAGATACTGGACACAGCTAAAGGGATATTTGTTCCTTTTTATGTCAGCATCCATATACTTTTTATCTATGTGGCATTCCAGATAAGTAAAAGTTAAGATCAGAGTCCTATGTTTATTTTTATACATCTCAAACTACAGATTCTATAAGTATTAAGAGTGTGGTCAACTAGGTGCTTCTCCTCAGGAATTTAAAATCTAACAGAGATATTCTAGATTAAGGGGCCCCTTGACACAGTAGCAAGCATCCAGAGCTATGAGATCCTACAATACAGTAAAGAATGTGCAATGGTAAAAGTCCAAACAGCAATATCCTCATCAGAGGACCATTCCTGTGGATAGTGGTTACTTGGTTTCTGGAAAACATAGTTTCCTGATATCCTTCCTTTGTATTTATTTTGCATTTATTTTCTACTTAAATTCATTGAGAGTATCCTTCTATTTGCCCTTATGCTCCTAAATAAAATTTTCCTGTAATTTTCCAGGGAATAGTTGTTCAGTTATCAGAATTCTATGATGAAACCCAATGGACTTAGGAGTTTTATTGGTAGAAGGACTTTAATTACAGTTTCACTTCCTTTCCTAGTAATGGGAGTATCAAGCTTTTCAAATTCCTCTAGTGTCAGTTTTGGTAAGGTGTATTGCCAGATACTATTTCCAGTTTGGTAGCATACATTATTCCACATACAACTGATAAATTATATTTGTCTCCATATTTCCAGATAGCTAATTCATTTTAATTTTTAACTTCATTGACACAAAATCCTTTCAGTATCTGTTTTTGGTCTTTTATTTAGTCCCAACATTGGTTATGTGTGCCTTCCTCTCTCTCTTTTGTTCTCAGTCCATCTGTATTTTTCTGTCTCTGTTTTCTATCTCGCCCTCTCTCACTTCCACTTTCTTCCCTCTTGCTTGCCTTTGCTCTCACTCTCATTCTCTCTCCTAAGTTCATCAAATTTGTTTGGCGTTTATGAATTTTACTAGCATTTTGAAAAGAAAATTGGCCTGATTTTTGTTTTCTATTTTATTCATCTTATGTTACCCTTATTAGTATTTTCCTCATACTGTCTTAGTTTTCTTCTTTAGTTAATATTTTCCTAAAATGGTTGCTTATCTCATACATTTTGAATCTTTTTTCCATTATATTGTCTTATTTAATAGCATATTTCTCTCAAATTCCCATGTTAGTTTTATCACATGTTTTTTACTTCATATTTTAATTGATGTTATTTACTTTAAATAATTTATTATTTTGATCTTTTCTTTTTTGGCTTAAGCTACACATGGGGATTTTCTAGCTTTCTGTTGTTATTTATTCTTAGTCTACTTGCACATGGTCAAAACCAGGCTTTCAAATATATAGAAAGCAGACACTACCTACATGGAACTGTTGTGTGAGCACTTAATACCTATGTATATTTTGCAGTTTTAATAAATATCACATGACTATTAAGTGGGTTGATAAGATTTTATATTTTATGTTAGTAATGCAGTATTTCTACTTAATGTGCTAAATACTGAGTATACTTATAAGTATTTCCTAGAACAATTATAGATTCATGTATATGAATTTTGAGATACTTTACTAAGTGCTTAAAAGTTTACAGTTTTATTTCTTTTTCTTTTTAAAGATTTTATTTATTTATTTAAGAGAGAGAAAGAGCACAATGGGGTGAGGGTGAAAGGGATAAGCAGACTCCCCACCAAGCAAGGACTCTGGGATCATGACCTGAGCTAAAAGCAGATGTTTAATGACTGAGCCACCCAGGTGCCCTACAGTTTTGAGTCTTCCTAATAGAGCAAAACTTCAAGAAAATTATGAAATGACTTTTTTCTCTTACAGTATTTTTCTTATTTAAAGTCTGATTTTGCTAATGTTACAGTAGCAACAGATTTCTTGTTTAATTTTGGCTACAGTGTATTTGCTTTTCTTATGTTTTAATATTTTATATTCATTTAACATAGATGTGATTTTTTTAAGCAGCACACATTTTAAAAAAAATCATTCTAAATTTTTTCTTTTAATTAGAAACTTTTATCCATTGATATTTAATGTATTTGCACAGTTGGATTCAACTCTTCTATCCTGCTACTTGCTTTTGAATTTGTCTGATTATATACCTCTGTTAGGTTGGAAGTTATAGTTTATTTTACTTTTTATTTGTTTCTCTGGAGATTACATTCTTATTCATTGATCCATCAAAGTCCATACAAATTAAGACTTCTAATTCTTCCAAGACCAAAAAAAAAAAAAAAAGGCATAAGAAAATGTTAGCAACATTTATCAGTCATATGTATTGACTTCTGTTATGTTAATTCAATGTATATATATTAATTTCCTCTGATATGGATATATATTGGTTTTTACAGCAATAATCTTTTACATTTACCCATGTTTATGGGTCTTTTCTTTTTAATCCTATCTAATTTCCATATGCAATAACTGCCTCCTCTTTTTTTTAAATTTTTACTTAAATTCTTTCTCTTTTATGCCAGCTCATTAATATTTCTTTTATTGCATGTCTTCTTATGTCAAAGTACCTAAATTTTACTCGTTTGGCAATGTTTTCTTTCAACAATTTAAAAAATTGTTATGTTTTGTTTTTTCTTTTTTTACTTCATCTAGAATTTGAGCTTGACCCCCACCCCAAAAGCTGGAAAATATTATTCCATTAATTTTGCCTTCACACCCTCTGGTCTCATTGTTACTCCTCTGAAATCAATTTTATGTTTGCTTTAAGGCTTTATTATTAACATTTTTAGATATATTTCTTAAATCTCTTATATAAGGAGTATAAAATATTCCTTACATTTGTCCTCATCCTCTATAACTCTAGTGGCCATGTTTTTTTTTAATTTATTCATTTTTAATATTTTTTAAGATTTTATTTATTTGACAGAGAGAGAGAGAGATCACAAGTAGACAGAGGCAGGCAGAGAGAGAGGGGAAAGCAGGCTCCCTGCCAAACTTAGAGCTCAATGTGGGGCTCAATCCCAGGACCCTGAAATAATGACCTAAGTTGCAGGCAGAGTCTTAACCCACTGAGCCACCCAGGCACCCCACCAGTGGACATGTTTTATGTTTTACTTCATCCTTTCTGTGTCATGCTCTCTTTTTTCATTTTCCATCCTTTTATCCCTCCAACTTAAATCTGCCTATTTTCTTGTCATATGTCTACTGCTCTTCTAATTTTCTTTTATTTTTTTTTAAGATTTTATTTATTTATTTGAGAAAGAAAAAGTGA
Organism: Mustela erminea; assembly: GCF_009829155.1. Taxonomy (NCBI): domain Eukaryota; kingdom Metazoa; phylum Chordata; class Mammalia; order Carnivora; family Mustelidae; genus Mustela; species Mustela erminea. The sequence continues at coordinate 33,781,435 of NC_045631.1, forward strand.
CAGAGGGAGAGCAGCAGCAGGGGGAGAGGCAGAGGGAGAAGCAGACTCCCCACTGAGCAGGAAGCGGCCTCAGGGCTCAACCCTGGGACTCTAGGATCATGACTTGAACTGAAAGCAGATGCTTAAACAACTGAACACGCAGGTGCCCCTAATATCTTATTTTTAAAGATTTATTTACTTATTTTAGAGAGTGAGAGAGAGAGAGCACACGTGTGAGCACATGGAGGGGTAGACAGAAAGGGAGTGGGAAAGAATATCACAAAGATTCCTTGCTGAACACAAATCCTGAGCTCAATCCCATGACCCATGATATCATGACCAGAGCCAAAACCAAGAGTTGGGCGGTCAGCTGACTTGAGCCACCCAGGCACCCCTGCTCTTCTAAGTTTCTATTTAATTGCATCTAATTTACTGCCAAACCCCTCCACTAATTTCTTATTATTAATTAATATATTTTTCAATTCTGCAATTTTCATTGGCTATATTATAACTTCCCATTCTCTGATGGCATAATTTTTCTTTTAAAAAAAATTGAAGTTATTAATGTGATTTATTTTGAGGTCTCTAATAATTTTTATAGCTTCATTGTGAGAGTTGTTATTTTTAGATTTTCATTACAAATAATGTCTCATTATATGCCTTTTAAATAGTATGTCATACATTATTTGTGGAAAAAATTAAAAATTATGCTAGGCTTGGGAGTCTCTCTTTGAAGATTATGTTAGTTTCTTTCAGGTGGCTAGAGGTACAGCAATGCTGACTATCTTAATCAAATGGATGTTTTGAATATATACTTCACTGCCTGTGAGAACTGTAATCCAGGTGGGGGGTTGGTGAAACAAAATTTATTGAGGCTAGTGCTGGGAAGACAGCAGACTAGAGACTCAAAGACTATCTCCCCAGGGCTATACTTTTTTTCAAGACTATCCTCTTGGGTTATTGTTTTTAGGGGCTCCAAATAAATAAATGTTTTGGGGGCTTCCAAACAGAAGCTTTACCTAATGACCCACCCCTTGGCACAACACATTCAAACCTAGCCCCTGGAGATGTCTGATGGCTGTGCTCATCTTAGCCTCTCAGTGAGTCATTTTCACATGAAAATCATTGGAGACTCTTTTTTTGGATAATTATATGAGTCACATGCAGAAGTGCTTTTTAGAGTGAGAGAGGGGCACAAGTAATGAAGTATATTTATATAGAAAACTATAGAATAGTTTTACTTAAGAACTGGCTTCTCTATTTGGCTAATATCTTACATATTTCCTGGTGTGTGTGTGTGTGTGTGTGTGTGTGTGTGTGTGTGTGTAAGTGCATATGTGCTTTACTGTTCTATAAGTTTTACTCCTTTAGGCTTTTTCAAATCCCACGTTAAGACAGATCAAGAGTTAGACAGATCTAAGGATAGGTAGGTAATAATTATCTATCATTTAAGCATTATTTTGACCTTTTCTAACTTCAGAGCTAACCATCAAACTTAGCAAGGAGCTTTTGCTTAATTTTAAACTTATTGTTTGTCAGGGCATTTTCTGTATCAAACAGGAAGTGAAGAGGATGATGATGAGTTTGCCATGTGGTTTCATGATTTCATTTAAATATTACATATCCTTAGACCATCTTTAAAGCTCTGCATATACATTTTCTAAAACATTAGCATGATTTTTTCACCACTACTGTTAATTTTTAAGAACTGATTTGCTCATTCTTGGCTTTGCATTGATAAAAAATATCTTAGGTTGGAAGTTACAGAGATGAAATTAGAAAGAAAATTTTTTTTCTTGGTTGAGATTTATGTGTTGTATTTCCTAACGACTTGTTCATTCCAACAAATAATGACCCAATTCTCTTTGACAGAAATCCCTTAGAGTGTTTCTACTATCTCATGAATAAATAGTGTTAATTCTTCATGTAGCATAGAATTACACTATGGTGTAAATGAACTTATTGCGAATAATTTGTAACTGCTGCAAGTTCCTGTCGGAACACTGTCAAGATATATTTGGCAAATCTTCCCAGATAATTGGTAAACAGAAAAAGCTAATTACATTTGGGACAATCAAAATGTGAATGCATGCAAATCTAATCAGAGTGTAAAATGCTCTGAAAATGCTTTGTAAATCTTTAAGTAGTTTCTACTGAGTTCCATGTTACACATGACAAGAGTCACCACGACAGTCTCCAGACTACTGCAGATAACTTCAGAGAAAAAAAATCCTGATGAAACAAAAGGACCGCAGTTGAGTCAGTCACAAGAAAGAACTCTTAGTTGAATACACTGTATTTTCGAAAAGACAGATAGCGTGTAAGGAACCCACTCCTTGTGTTTCTGAAGATGTTGAAGTTAACTGCCCTGTATGACTGTTTTAGTGCTGAAAAAATTGATAGCAGTCATGAGAAACACAAAACTCCTTACAAAAATGTTAGTGAATCCAGAGGCTGAGAAATTATTGGTCAAGCTGTTAACCTGCAATAAAACTTTGCATTTGAATATTGCCCTTTGACTTGGAGCATTTGAAGCTAAGGTCAAGGTGGAAAATATTTGAATCCAGCATGAATCTTTCTGTATATCATCCATATTCCACTGACCTCAAAGTTTTAGGCAGTTGAAATATTTTAGAAAAGAGTTCTTATTTTGAGACTTTGGGCCCCCAAACAGCTTCAGGTATTCCACAAACATGCTGACTGTTTACATATATAGTGTGGGAAGGGGTATGTGTATGTACTCATACATCCAGAGAGAGGACTCATGGTTTCGTCAATTTTTCAGAGTGGTGATGATCACCAAAATATAAGAAATACACCCAGGTTTAAAATGACTCATTGCTCCTTGTCTTTAAGGAAAATTAACTAATTATAATAACATATCCTTTTCAAAGGATTTTCACACCCAACAAATAGATCTGGTAATTCTCACAACTTTCCTGTAGAGGTAGTCGTATTTGTAATTTACTTATTGTACGTTTAAATGCACATTTAGATAAGCAATGGGACACCTGGAAATGACATGTTAATACATGGCAAAGTAATAGTGTGTGAAAGTATTCCTTTGCTGTAGGGAGGGGAGGGGTTATGAAAATTTCTTTATGGGTATATATGTCTGTGTTTGTGCCTGAGAGTGTATGTGTGTGCCTATTAGGAAAGTCTGATCTGATAATTTTTTAAGAGGAAAGGTTATATTAACTATAAGTAAGAAACATCAATCTCCATCTTAAAAGTTATTTTTTTCCCCTTATATCCACTAACAATTAGCTGCTCTGTCTCCATCTCTGCCGCTGCCTCCCTGTCTGTGTCACATTTAAAATGTGTGTTTATTGTATAAAAACCATACTTGGTTCAATGATCTGATTTGCTGTATTACTGCCACTTACTTTGTTGAGATTCTGGTCCTTTCCATAATATGTTTGTTTATATTAACTGCTATATACTTGCTGGTCTTTCTAAGGTGGATAATTGAATGACGGGCCAAGTTAACTATTTTTAAGCTTGAAAAAATAGACTCATCTGAATCAATATTTCTAGAATTTTTAGGAAATGAAAACATAATCTATTATGATTATGATAATTATGATTATCTGCCTGCTACACCTAAAATAAAAACAAACCTTCTTATACACATCATATTCTGGGTATCTCACAGACACTACTTGCATTCATGAATTTCCTCTGGTCCACGGAACAAAAATTAAAGTGTTTTAGGTACTCTGGTATAAGTAACTTATCACACATCTGACCTATAAAGTACCATACCCATGATCACATTTCCACTCTATAGGGTCTCTGAGGTAATTAAAAGTTTGCCTTCCTAAAGGCAACTGTTTTTTCTTTGTGTGAAAGACATTTTGCCAAATTTCCAAAAATATTGTTTCTTGAAATAATAGAAATCTTCTGAATTTATAAAATGCCCTCCATCATTCTCCCATCATGTATGCTCAGAGGAAAATTATTTATTGGAGTCTTTGAGCTTTAGCACAGTAGGAAGAAACCTACTCCACAGATGAGATTTGGAGTTTCCAACTCATTAAGCTTCTTTTGTAAAGTCCCATCACAGCTTTATGGAGAGCAGTGAATTGGCTACATTCATTGCTGTCCATCACCTCATTTATTAAATTTAAGTAGAAAAGTAATAGCTGCTTAGTGAGCCCTTGCTATGGCTGGGCCACAGCAACAAAAATTTAAATAATAATACGTATATGATAAATAATAATAATAATAGAAAATTCCTACATTGTTTATTCCATCTGCCAGGGCTTTTCTTAATATATATAATATATATCTGTGTATAGGCACATATATATGTGTGTATACACACATATATATAAGCCCATTTACTCCTCACAAAATTCTTATTGGTAAGTACTATTATTAGGCCCATTTTATAGATAAGAAATCTGAGACACAGAAGGGTTAAATAATACCCAACATCATGCAATTGGAAAATGAAATGGAGTCGCTAATGATTCAAAACCAGATTTTTTTGATTAAGTGTCCATTTTGTAACTACTGTGTTATGCTAATTCCAAGAAACACAGCATCTCAGAAACTCACAGTATCTCAGAGACAGAAAAATGCACATTCTAAATATAATGTGGTCTTATATAAGCAGAGTGAGTGTCCTAATAATGTAGAGGGAGAAAAGACATTTTTGGGGGAGCCATAAAACCCTTTAAAATGAGCTTTTATTAGACCTTGAAAAATAATTTAGGTTTCAAAAGATAATAGTAACAGTAAAAGGGGATAGATAGTACTGGCAATAATGAGAAATTAAGACATTTGTGAAATGTTATATATTACCATATTCATTGAATACCATTCTGTTATTCAATGCAAAAAGTAAGTATACATCCATGTAGTGAACTAACAATCTTTTCATAGTTAGTGTTTTTGTTTTTTACATTTAGATTTAAAGAAATATTATGAAGACAGAACAGAAAATTCTCATATATCCCACATCCAGTTTCCACTACTACCAACATCTTATGCTGGTATGTACATCTGTTCCAATTAAAGAACTTTCCTTGTATTTGATGACCTTGACTGTTGGGAAGAGGATCCGTCGGGTATTTTGCAGAATGTCCTTGAACTGACATCCATCTTAAGTTTTTCTCATGATTAGATTAGGATGACATGTTTTGGAGAGAAACACCAAAGGGGCAAGATGCCATTTCATCCCATATCCAGGATACATACCATCAACATCACTTATCACTGTTGATATGAACCATAATCACCTGACTGATGAGATGTTTGTCAGATTTCTCTACTGTGTATTATTTTTCCTATAGTGTACTTCTTGGAAAGGGCATACTCTAAGGAAGTCACTATATCCCCTCTTCCCCAAGAATGGAGAGTTATGCCCACCTCTTTGATAATGTTGTATCTATATAAATTTGGAACTCTACATGGGAAATTTGCCTATTCTCCTCCATATACTAATTTCCTGCCCCAGTCCTAGGATCAGCCATTTCTCCAATGAATCCCAATTCATATTACTAAAGAATAGATTTAGAAATCAAGATCTAAGTACTAGGTTTCCTCATTCCTACCAGACTGTCATGGTTTCCATGTCTTCTCAGCTAACACAGCAAGAAAATATATGTGTATATACTAACAAGCATGTATAATCATAACTCTAAATATTTGTCTGTAACCATCTGCAACTATATTAAGTTAACATGAGTTCAAACCATTATCTCCAACTCTAATCTATTGTTACATGGTTCAGTTGAACCTCTTCCCCTTGCTCATCTATAAACGTCCCACACCAGAAGCCTGTCTCTCACAATCCACAACCCATTTACATAACTGTTTAACTCCAGTATACACGTTTACCAATCAAGGGATATCTGGAACTGATACTAGAAGCCAGATGCTTCCAAATGTTGGAAAAGGCAAAGAGCGGATTGTCCCATAGTGCCGCTGGAAAAAGTGAAGCCCGCCAAAACCTTGATTTCAGACTTCTGGCCTCCAAAATTGAGAGAACAAATTCCTGTCAACAAAGTTTGTGGTAATTTATTATGGCAGCCACAAGAGAATAACACACTATCATTATAATGCTATTCAGAATGTCATATAGTTGGGCTCATACAGCATGCAGCTTTGACTTCTTTCATTAAGGACTATGCATTTAAGATTCATCTACATCTCTTCATAGCTTGATAGTTTTTTTTTTCTTTTTATTGATAAATAATACTGAAATATATGGATGGTTCACAATTTACCTATGCACCTACTGAAGGACATCGCACTTGAAGTTACTCTCTTTCAATTACGAATAAAGCTGCTATAAACTTTTATGTGTAGACTTTCAAATGGACAGAGGTTTTCAAATCAGCTGGGTAAATACTTAGGAGTGTGTGATTGCTAGTGTGTATGGCAAGACTATGGTTAGTTTTTATGAGAAACTGATAAGCTGTTTTCCAAAGTAGAATGGTTGCATTCTCACTAGCAATCAATGAAAAGTCCTTATTGTTATGTATTTTTATCCGCAGTTGGATCTTACGATGTTTTGGAAGTTAGTCCTTCTAATAAGCTTGTAGTGTTATCTCACTGTTGCTTAATTTGAAATTCCTTAATAACAGATGATGCCAATCCTTCTTTTACATGCTTATTTAATATTGGTATGTCTTCTTTCGTAAGATGTTGACTCACAATTTTTGCCCAGTTAATTTCAAATTATTTTCCTTTGGTACAGTATTAAGAGTTTTGTGCATAACTTGACAGAAGTCATTTTTCAAATAAGAATTGTTCACATATTTTCTCTGAGTATGTAGCTTGTTTCTTCATTCTCTTTACAGTGTCTTTTGCAGAAGAGGAGTTTTACAATTTTAATAAATTTGGGCTCATCATTTTTTCTTTCATTATTCATGATTTTGGTGTTCTATGTAAAAGCTCATCACCAACTCCAAAGTCACACAATAGTTTCCATGTTATATTCTGGACATTTTATATTTAGTGTTCTATTAGTTCTAATAGACTTATCATCTATTTTCAGTTACTTTTGGGGGTAAGTGTCAGGTCTATGTTTATGTTGGTTTATCTATGCATATATTTTTCATATGGATTTCCAATTATACCATCACCATTGGCTAAAATCATTTTCAATTCTCCACTGAATTGTCTTTGACCCTTTGTGAAACTCAATTATATTTGCGTGTCTATTTCTGGGTTCTTGATTGTATTCCAATGATCTACGTGTCTACTCTTCCACTAATACCATGGTGTCTTCATTACTGTAGCTCTAGAGTAAGCCTTGAAATTGGGTAATGTAAGCCCACTCTCATTTTCCCTTTATTCCTTCTTTCAGCATTCTCCACCTCCCCTTCCTTCTCCTAATCTTCCTCATCCTCTTCTTCCTCCATCATTTCCTCCACATCCTCTTCCTAATTGGGCTGTCTATTCAAGGTCTTTGTGTTTTCATATAAGCCTTAGAATACGTTTTTTATATCTACAATGTAGCTGCGTTGTGATTTTGATTGGCATTTTCTTATCTCTACATCAAGTTTGGAAGAACTGATGCCTTAAAATATTTGATCTTGTATTTTTTTGTAAACTAAAAATATGCCTCAGAAAAATAAATTATTTAACATGAGATTTCATTTTTAATAAATGGCAGGACATGGATTTGAAACTAATGGTCTAGCTCTCCAACACAACTTTAAGTGTGTGTGTATATATAAAATTACATTCCTTTAATTATAGCAGTCGTCACTCTACTAATTTCCAGTAGCCTACACATGTTTCAAATATATGGCTACCTGTTTCACTTCTTTTCCTCCAACACTTATTTAAGTATGTCACACATATTGCAGACATCATTGTTTACTACATTTTCCACTGCTACCAGCTCTGCTCTGGACAACACATCTTCTGAATAATGAGTCTCAGGGTGGCACTTATCTTCCCCTATTGTTCACTTGCAACCTAGCTGCAGCCATTTTGATCATTAAAATAGTAATAATAATAAAATAAAGATCAATCAAATATTTCTACTTAAATCCCCCAAATGCGAGCTACTGAAATTAAATTAAATATAAATATGTAGCATGGCTTATGAACTCCTGTGCAATCTGAGTCTATAGCCTCTCCGACCTCAGGTGGAAATCCTATTTGTCTCCTCCAGTCAAACCAGTCCTTGAAACTGCTAGGCTCATCCTTTAATAGACTTTCTTTTAAATTATTTCTTTCCAGTGCTTTAGAATTCATTTTATTACACCACACCCAATGCTCCATGCAATACGTGCCTTCCATAATACCCACCACCAGGCTCACCCAATCTCCCATCCCCCTTCCCTCCAAAACCCTCAGTTTGTTTCTCAGAGTCCACAGTCTCTCATGGTTTGTCTCCCTCTCCAATTTCCCCCAACTCACTTCTCTCCATCTCCCCATGTCCTCTGTGTTATTCCTTATGCTCCACAAATAAGCAAAACCATATGATAATAGACTCTCTCTGCTTGACTTATTTCACTCAGCATAATCTCTTCCAGTCCCATCCATGTTGCTACCAAAGTTGGGGATTCATCCTTTCTGATGGAGGCATAATACTCCATAGTACATATGACCATATCTTCTTTATCCATTCATCTGTTGAAGGGAATCTTTGTTCTTTCCACAGTTTGGTAACTGTGGCCATTGTTGCTATAAACATTGAGGTACAGATGGCCCTTCATTTCAGTACATCTATATCTTTGGGGTAAATACCCAATAGTGCAATTGCAGGGTCATAGGGAAGCTCTATTTTTAATTTCTTAAGGAATCTCCACACTGTTTTCCAAAACAGCTGCACCAACTTGCATTCCCACCAACAGTATAACAGGGTTCCCCTTTCTCCACATCTTCTCCAACACTTGCTGTTTACTGTCTTGTTAATTTTGGTCGTTCTAACTGGTATTTCAATGTGGTTTTTATTTGAATCTCCCTGATGGCTAGTGATGATGAACATTTTTTCATCTGTCTGCTAGCCATTTGTATGTCTTCTTTGGAGAATGTTCATGTCTTCTGCCCACTTTTTGACATGATTATCTGTTTTGTGTGTGTTGAGTTTGAGAAGTTCTTTATAGATCTTTGATATCAGCCCTTTGTCTGTACTGTCATTTGCAAATTGAAAAATCCAGAATACAACAGCTCTCTTTACACCTTAAAGAACTAGAAATCAACAGCAAATTAAGCCAACCCCACACACAAGAAGGGAAAAAATCAAGATTAGAGCAGAGATCAATGAGATAGAAGCTAGAGATATAGTAAAATGCATCAATGAAACCAGAAGCTGGTATTTTTAAAGAATTGATGAGCTTGATAAACCAATGGCCAAACTAATCCAAAAGAAAAGAGAGAGGACTCAAATTAATAAAATTATGAATGAAAAGGGAGAGATCACGACTAACATCAAGGAAATAGAAACAATCATCAGAAATTACTATCAACAGTTATATGACAATAAATTAAGCAACCTAGACAGAATGGTTGCATTCCTGGATACCTATAAACTTCTAAAACTGAATCAGGAAGAAATTGACAACCTGAATAGACCAATATCTAGTAACAAGATTGAAGCAGTGTCAAAAACCTCCCAAAAAAACAAGAGCCCATGACCTGATGGATTCCCTGGGGAATTCTACCAAACATTCAAAGAAGAAGTAATAACTATTCTCCTGAACTATTTCAAAAATTGAAGCAGAAGGAAAACTTCCAGACTCTTTCTATGAAGCCAGCATTACCCTGATCCCCAAACCAGACAACGACCCCACCAAAAAGGAGAACTTCAGACCAGTATCCCTGGTGAATATGGATGCCAAGATTCTCAACAAGAATCTAGCTAACAGAATCCAACTGTACATTTAAAAGATTATCCTCCATGACCAGGTGGAATTTATCCATGGGATTCAGGGGTGGTTCAACATTCACAAATCAATCAATGTGATAGAACAAATCAGTAAGAGAAGAGACAATAACCACATGGTCCTTTCACTTGATGCAGAGAAAGCATTTGACAAGATACAGCATTTGTTCCTGATTAAAATGATTCAACGTATAGGGATAGAGGGAACATTCCTCAACTTCATAAAATCTATCTATGAAAAACCCACAGCAAATAGCATCATCAATGGGGAAAAGCTGATAGCCTTCCCTCTGAGATCAGGAACACTACAACTCTCACCTTTAATAGACTTTTGCATTAACTATTCCTTCTGTTTGATGTATATTGATATATTTACCTTTTGTAGATCTCAATTCATGTAGATCTCAATTCAAACACCACTTCCTCAAAAAGCCTTCACTGACCACCCTGCCTAAAGCAACTGGCCAATCTCTTGTGGCCCCCACACTATCTCTATATTGTCTTCAGGTGACCACATCAAAAGTTTAAAATACACCTCTCTGCCTCTCTATGTTTTTACTGAAAACCTATATTTCAAGCCTCAAATTAGGATATCCCTCTACTTGCCAGATAGATTGTCCTAGATATCTTATAGGTATTTATAAATCAACAAGTCTGCCTTAAGTTCTTCTCTACATTATTTTGTTTTAGTAAAAAGCCAATAAGCGTTTTGAAAGAGCAAACATACACACATAGCCTTTAAAAACATATCTGCACATTTTGCCTTTTTATTAAGGGAACAGAACCTTCTTGAAATCTGAAGAGATCGTTCATCCATATCTCTAAAGACTCAGCATTCCGTTTGCAAATTTTAATGACACTTGTGCCCAAACAGTTTTGGAGTACTTTGTCATAACATGCTAACTGCTTTTAAATTCAGTATAATGAAGTGCAAGGCATTCCCCTGTGAAAACAGTTTTAGAATAAATCTACAATAGGATCAAAAAATCATACCCAAGGATTGTGGTTAGGTTCATTGCAAACAACAACAACAAATAATAATAATAATAAACCAAAAATAAATAAGCCAACACCACTCCTTATATTATTTTGGGGGCCGTAAGTTGTATGTTAAAAGATGTAGAAATATGACTCATCTTTAGTCTTTCATGATACCTATTAGGATATTAGAAAATTTTGTTATGGTCAAAATGTGTAGCAAATCTAAATGATGTGTTTTTGTCCTTTCCATCTGTGTGCTTAAAAAGGAGCAACTTATAGTTCTCAATATAAAGATAAATTTAAAATTTTATAAAGACAAAAATTTTCATTTGGAAATAAGAAAAAGGAAAAGCAGTTGGTTCTATCAAACACTGAATACTGAATACCTGAATTAACAAATAACATTTTCAGACTAACATTTTCAGAGCACCTGTCAAGTGTCCTAGCCTGGGAATGCAAAGTCAAAAGAAAAGGAAATCTCTTTTAACAATCTTGAAATCTAGAAAAGAAGCACATATCTAAATAGCAACTCCAACATTGTGTGGCATTTTCTCTAATGATGATAACTAGACCATATATGGGGTTTGATTTTGCTTGGAGAAAATACTTAAAATTATCAAAGGTGATAATTGATCTGAGAATGAAAGAATGAGTTAGTGTGTTCAGTGGAAGATCAAGAGAAATCATTTGAAGCAAAACATTTAGCAACTGAAAAGGAGTGGAGACACTGGCTCATCCTGGCATAAACATGAAATTTTAAATGGTTTAGTGTTGCTGGAAATGCAAATGGTTTAAAAAAAAAAGAAAAGAAAAAGAAAAAGAATATAAGCTGACACTAAATCATGGAGCCTTCTGGTCAGATGAAACATTCTGTATTTGCTTTTTGGGAACTTAGGAATACTGGAAACATTTAAGGAGAGATTGACACAATTGCATGAAGTGCTGAAATCACTTAACAAACGGGTGAAAATATCGATGGTTTGCTTCAAGGACAGGATGATATAAGAATCAAGAACAAATAAAAATCAGAGATGAAAACAGTAAGAAGTAACCATAATATTCAAAGTTCAAATTCAAACAGATGTACACACCTATGTGTTTACTATAGCATTATTTACAACAGCAACCCGAGTGTCTATTGGTAGGTGAATGGATACAGAAGATTTAGTACACACACAGACACACACACAATGAAATATTACACAGCCAAAACAAAGGTGAGACTGTGTCATTTTTTACAACATGGATGGACCTAGAGGCAATAATGCTAAGTGAAATAAGTCAGACTTAGAAAGACAAATACCATATGACTTCATGCATATGTTGAACCTAAAATAACAAATGAATAAACAAACAAACAAACAAAAAGCAGCAAGACTCAGAAATACAGAGAACAAATGGATGGTTGCCAGAAGGCGGGGGGGAAGGATGGACAAATGGGTGAAGAGGAGTGGGAGGTACAGGCTTCCAATTATTGGAATGAGTAAGTCTTTTTAATTAAAGGCCAGCATAAGGAATACAATTAATGGTATTGTGATACCAACATTTGGGGCAGATGGTCGCCACCTTTGTGGTGAGTACTGTGTAATGTATAAACATATAGACTATTCTGTGCACCAGAAACTAATAGTACATGTAGGGTAACTTAACTAAAATTTAAATAATTAAAAAATAAAATAAAATAAGTAAAAAATTATGAAAAAGTTCAAATGAAGTTTGTGTGGAAATAAATGAAGACCACCAAAATATAAACATAGAAAATCTGGAGGGGAGGAGTCAAGATGGCGGAGAAGTAGCAGGCTGAGACTACTTCAGCTAGCCGGAGATCAGCTAGATAGCTTATCTAAAGATTGCAAACACCTGAAAATCCATCGGCAGATCAAAGAGAAGAAGAACAGCAATTCTGGAAACAGAAAAACAACCACTTTCTGAAAGGTAGGACCGGCGGAGAAGTGAATCCAAAGCGACGGGAAGATAGACCCCGAGGGGAGGGGCCGGCTCCCGGCAAGCGGCGGAGCAACCGCGCACAAAATCAGGACTTTTAAAAGTCTGTTCTGCTGAGGGACATCGCTCCAGAGCCTAAACCAGGGCGAAGCCCACACGGGGTCAGCGTGGCCTCAGGTCCCGCAGGGTCACAGAAGGATCGGGGGTGTCTGAGTGTCGCAGAGCTTGCGGGTATTGGAACGGGAAAGCCAGCTACAGAGACAGAGCCGACAGTAAACTCGCAGCTCGGTGTTACCTTGAACCGGTCGCAGGCTCGGTGAGTTCGGAGCGCGGCCGGAGGTCAGGCAGACGGGAGTAACTGGGCGCTGTTCTCTGAGGGCGCACTGAGGAGTGGGGCCCTGGGCTCTCGGCTCCTCCGGGCCGGAGACCAGGAGGCCGCCATTTGTATTCCCGTCCTCCGGAACTCTACGGAAAGCGCTCAGGGAACAAAAGCTTCTGAAAGCAAACCCGAGCGATTACTCACCCCGGCCCCTGGTAAGGGCGGTGTAATTTCGCCTGGGGCAAAGACACTTGAGAATCACTACAACAGGCCCCTCCCGCAGAAGATCAACAAGAAATCCAGCCGAGACCAAGTTCACCTACCAAGGAGTGCGGTATCAATACCAAGGAGAGCAGCAGAATTCCAGAGGAGGAGAAAGCAAAGCACGGAACTCATGGCTTTTTCCCTGTGATTTTTTTTAGTCTTGCAGGTAATTTAATTTTTTTCTTTTTCTTTTTTTTTTTTTAAATATTTTATTTATTTATTTGAAGAGACAGATCACAAGTAGGCAGAGAGGCAGGCAGAGAGAGAGAGGAGGAAGCAGGCTCCCTGCTGAGCAGAGAGCCCGATGCGGGACTCGATCCCAGGACCCTGAGATCATGACCTGAGCCGAAGGCAGAGGCTTTAACCCACTGAGCCACCCAGGTGCCCCGTTTTTTTTCTTTTTCATATTTTGTTTTTTTTCTCGCCTTCTGGTAAAAAAATTTTTTTTAACTTTTACCTTCTTCTTTTTTAACGTTTTTTAACTAGTTTATCTAATATATATATATTTTCTTTTTTATAATTTTCATATTTGTTTTCTTTTTTTTAAATTCTTTTCTTTTCTTTTTTTTTCTTTTTTTTTTCTTTTTTCTTTTTTATTCTTTCTTCCTTTTTGAACCTCTTTTTATCCCTTTTCTCCCCCCTCACGATTTGGGATCTCCTCTAATTTGGTTAAAGCATATTTTCCTGGGGTTGTTGCCACCTTTTAGTATTTTACTTGCTCCTTCATATACTCTTATCTGGACAAAATGACAAGACGGAAAAATTCAACACAAAAAAAAGAACAAGAGGCAGTACCGAAGGCTAGGGACCTAATCAATACAGACATTGGTAATATGTCAGATCTAGAGTTCAGAATGACAATTCTCAAGGTTCTAGCCAGGCTCGAAAAAGGCATGGAAGATATTAGAGAAACCCTCTCGAGAGATATAAAAGCCCTTTCTGGAGAAATAAAAGAACTAAAATCTAACCAAGTTGAAATCAAAAAAGCTATTAATGAGGTGCAATCAAAAATGGAGGCTCTCAATGCTAGGATAAATGAGGCAGAAGAAAGAATTAGTGATATAGAAGACCAAATGACAGAGAATAAAGAAGCTGAGCAAAAGAGGGACAAACAGCTACTGGACCACGAGGGGAGAATTCGAGAGATAAGTGACACCATAAGACGAAACAACATTAGAATAATTGGGATTCCAGAAGAAGAAGAAAGAGAGAGGGGAGCAGAATGTATACTGGAGAGAATTATTGGGGAGAAGTTCCCCAATATGGCAAAGGGAACGAGCATCAAAATTCAGAAGGTTCAGAGAACGCCCCTCAAAATCAATAAGAATAGGCCCACACCCCGTCACCTAATAGTAAAATTTACAAGTCTCAGTGACAAAGAGAAAATCCTGAAAGCAGCCTGGGAAAAGAAGTCTGTAACATACAATGGTAAAAATATTAGATTGGCAGCTGACTTATCCACAGAGACCTGGCAGGCCAGAAAGAGCTGGCATGATATTTTCAGAGCACTAAACGAGAAAAACATGCAGCCAAGAATACTATATCCAGCCAGGCTATCATTGAAAATAGAAGGAGAGATTAAAAGCTTCCAGGACAAACAAAAACTGAAAGAATTTGCAACACCAAACCAGCTCTACAGGAAATATTGAAAGGGGTCCTCTAAGCAAAGAGAGAGCCTACAAGTGGTAGATCAGAAAGGAACAGAGACCATATACAGTAACAGTCACCTTACAGGCAATACAATGGCACTAAATTCATATCTCTCAATAGTTACCCTGAATGTTAATGGGTTAAATGCCCCTGTCAAAAGACACAGGGTATCAGAATGGATAAAAAAACAAAACCCATCTATATGTTGCCTCCAAGAAACTCATTTTAAGCCCGAAGACACCTCCAGATTTAAAGTGAGGGGGTGGAAAAGAATTTACCATGCTAATGGACATCAGAAGAAAGCAGGAGTGGCAATCCTTATATCAGATCAATTAGATTTTAAGCCAAAGACTATAATAAGAGATGAGGAAGGACACTATATCATACTCAAAGGGTCTGTCCAACAAGAAGATTTAACAATTTTAAATATCTATGCCCCCAACGTGGGAGCAGCCAACTATATAAACCAATTAATAACAAAATCAAAGAAACACATCAACAATAATACAATAATAGTAGGGGATTTAACACTCCCCTCACTGAAATGGACAGATCATCCAAGCAAAAGATCAGCAAGGAAATAAAGGCCTTAAACGACACACTGGACCAGATGGACATCACAGATATATTCAGAACATTTCATCCCAAAGCAACAGAATACACATTCTTCTCTAGTGCACATGGAACATTCTCCAGAATAGATCACATCCTCGGTCCAAATCAGGACTCAACCGGTATCAAAAGATTGGGATCATTCCCTGCATATTTTCAGACCACAATGCTCTAAAGCTAGACTCAACCACAAAAGGAAGTTTGAAAAGAACCCAAATACATGGAGACTACACAGCATCCTTCTAAAGAATGAATGGGTCAACCGGAATATTAAAGAAGAATTGAAAAAAATCATGGAAACAAATGATAATGAAAATACAACGGTTCAAAATCTGTGGGACACAACAAAGGCAGTCCTGAGAGGAAAATATATAGCGGTTCAAGCCTTTCTCAAGAAACAAGAAAGGTCTCAGGTACACAACTTAACCCTACAGCTAAAGGAGCTGGAGAAAGAACAAGAAAGAAACCCTAAACCCAGCAGGAGAAGAGAAATCATAAAGATCAGAGCAGAAGTCAATGAAATAGAAACCAAAAAAACAAAAGAACAAATCAATGAAACGAGGAGCTGGTTCTTTGAAAGAATTAATAGAATTGATAAACCCCTGGCCCGACTTATCAAAAAGAAAAGAGAAAGGACCCAAATAAATAAAATCATGAATGAAAGAGGAGAGATCACAACTAACACCAAAGAAATACAAACTATTATAAGAACATACTATGAGCAACTCTACGCCAATAAATTTGGCAATCTGGAAGAAATGGATGCATTCCTAGAAACATATAAACTACCACAACTGAACCAGGAAGAAATAGAAAGCCTGAACAGACCCATAACCAGTAAGGAGATTGAAACAGTCATTAAAAATCTCCAAACAAACAAAAGCCCAGGGCCAGACGGCTTCCCGGGGGAATTCTACCAAACATTTAAAGAAGAACTAATTCCTATTCTCCTGAAACTGTTCCAAAAAATAGAAATGGAAGGAAAACTTCCAAACTCATTTTATGAGGCCAGCATCACCTTGATCCCAAAACCAGACAAGGATCCCATCAAAAAAGAGAGCTACAGACCAATATCCTTGATGAACACAGATGCGAAAATACTCAACAAAATACTAGCCAATAGGATTCAACAGTACATTAAAAAGATTATTCACCACGACCAAGTGGGATTTATTCCAGGGCTGCAAGGTTGGTTCAACATCCGCAAATCAGTCAATGTGATACAACACATCAATAAAAGAAAGAACAAGAACCATATGATACTCTCAATAGATGCTGAAAAAGCATTTGACAAAGTACAGCATCCCTTCCTGATCAAAACTCTTCAAAGTGTAGGGATAGAGGGCACATACCTCAATATCATCAAAGCCATCTATGAAAAACCCACCGCAAATATCATTTTCAATGGAGAAAAACTGAAAGCTTTTCCGCTAAGGTCAGGAACACGGCAGGGATGTCCATTATCACCACTGCTATTCAACATAGTACTAGAGGTCCTAGCCTCAGCAATCAGACAACAAAAGGAAATTAAAGGCATCCAAATTGGCAAAGAAGAAGTCAAATTATCACTCTTCGCAGATGATATGATACTATATGTGGAAAACCCAAAAGACTCCACTCCAAAACTGCTAGAACTTATACAGGAATTTAGTAAAGTGTCAGGATATAAAATCAATGCACAGAAATCAGTTGCATTTCTCTACACCAACAGCAAGACAGAAGAAAGAGATATTAAGGAGCCAATACCATTTACAATTGCACCCAAAACCATAAGATACCTTGGAATAAACCTAACCAAAGAGGCACAGAATCTATACTCAGAAAACTATAAAGTACTCATGAAAGAAATTGAGGAAGACACAAAGAAATGGAAAAATGTTCCATGCTCCTGGATTGGAAGAATAAATATTGTGAAAATGTCTATGCTACCTAAAGCAATCTACACATTTAATGCAATTCCTATCAAAGTACCATCCATCTTTTTCAAAGAAATGGAACAAATAATGCTAAAATTTATATGGAACCAGAAAAGACCTCGAATAGCCAAAGGGATATTGAAAAAGAAAGCCAACGTTGGTGGCATCACAATTCCGGACTTCAAGCTCTATTACAAAGCTGTCATCATCAAGACAGCATGGTACTGGCACAAAAACAGACACATAGATCAAAGGAACAGAATAGAGGGCCCAGAAATAGACCCTCAACTCTACAGTCAACTAATCTTCGACAAAGCAGGAAAGAATGTCCAATGGAAAAAAGACAGCCTCTTCAATAAATGGTGCTGGGAAAATTGGACAGCCACATGCAGAAAAATGAAATTGGACCATTTCCTTACACCACACACAAAAATAGACTCAAAATGGATGAAGGACCTCAATGTGCGAAAGGAATCCATCAAAATCCTTGAGGAGAACACAGGCAGCAACCTCTTCGACCTCAGCCGCAGTAACATCTTTCTAGGAATAACGCCAAAGGCAAGGGAAGCAAGGGCAAAAATGAACTATTGGGATTTCATCGAGATCAAAAGCTTTTGCACAGCAAAGGAAACAGTTAACAAAATCAAAAGACAACTGACAGACTGGGAGAAGATATTTGCAAACAACATATCAGATAAAGGACTAGTGTCCAGAATCTGTAAAGAACTTAGCAAACTCAACACCCAAAGAACAAATAATCCAATCAAGAAATGGGCAGAGGACATGAACAGACATTTCTGCCAAGAAGACATCCAGATGGCCAACAGACACATGAAAAAGTGCTCCATATCACTTGGCATCAGGGAAATACAAATCAAAACCACAATGAGATATCACCTCACACCAGTCAGAATGGCTAAAATCAACAAGTCAGGAAATGACAGATGCTGGCGAGGATGCAGAGAATGGGGAACCCTCCTACACTGTTGGTGGGAATGCAAGCTGGTGCAGCCACTCTGGAAAACAGCATGGAGGTTCCTCAAAATGTTGAAAATAGAACTGCCCTATGACCTAGCAATTGCACTATTGGGTATTTACCCTAAAGATACAAACGTAGTGATCCAAAGGGGCACGTGCACCCAAATGTTTATAGCAGTAATGTCCACAATAGCCAAACTATGGAAAGAACCTAGATGTCCATCAACAGATGAATGGATCAAGAAGATGTGGTATATATACACAATGGAATACTATGCAGCCATCAAAAGAAATGAAATCTTGCCATTTGCGACAACATGGATGGAACTAGAGCGTATCATGCTTAGCGAAATAAGTCAAGCAGAGAAAGACAACTATCATATGATCTCCCTGATATGAGGAAGTGGTGATGCAACATGGGGGCTTAAGTGGGTAGGAGAAGAGTAAATGAAACAAGATGGGATTGAGAGGGAGACAAACCATAAGTGACTCTTAATCTCACAAAACAAACTGAGGGTTGCTGGGGGGAGGGGGCTTGGGAGAAGGGGGTGGGATTATGGACATTGGGGAGGGTATGTGCTTTGGTGAGTGCTGTGAAGTGTGTAAACCTGGTGATTCACAGACTTGTACCCCTGGGGATAAAAATATATGTTTATAAAAAATAAAAAATTATAAAAAAAAAATAAATAAACATAGAAAATCTATTCAGTTTGTTGCAGCAAGAGATTTAGTCATTATCACTAACATCTGGAAGAAATGAAAGAAATTAATAATCTTTATAGTGTTAAAAAAAAACATGAAAAGCTTCAGGTATGGTCTAATTAGAAGTTGTGACATAAGGAGTTGGAGGAAGGCTAGCAAGAAAGAGCAGTCTATGTGATTAGATTGAAGAGCATGTTTGGCTTTCTCTCCTTAGTCCTGAGTTGGAAACTGGGGCAAACTTCAGTTGGCAAGTTTTTAATTTTCTTGGCTGATTGCTACAAGGTTTTAGTTCGGCTCCTTGGGCTGGTAACTATAGTTGTCTGGCTATCTGGAGTGGTTGATGCAAAAATGTCAATCAGAGTTCCGTCATCAAATATGGTCTGTCTTTATTCTTTTTGTGTATTTACCTCCTCAGGTGGGTAGACATAAGAGTAGGCTGCATAATTACATAATTCGAGTACTGATCATAAATGCATTTGAGGAAGGACATCTAGGAGAACAGCAGGGAACAGGTTTGAAAGTAAGGACAGGTATTTATTGAATAATGCTACTTGCCAGGTGCTTGGCTGAGATACACTCTATACTCATCTTTTAAACCCTTACATTACATTTGAAGACAAGGATAATGGTTAAAGCAGGTTATTCCTAGCATAATAGGACTCCTAGAAGCAATGCAAAGGTAAATAATTACTGATCATACATGTAGATCTAGCATTTTGAAAAATATTTTATCTGAAAATAAACTTCAACCATTATTTTCAGGTTCAGGCTTCTGGAAATTTAGTATTTTGTAATCAGATCCAGGGTAACTTTAAAAGCAAACAAACAACAAGAACAAAAAAGAGCTGAGGACAGTGAAAAGGAAGGAACTATGATAAAATTTATTTCTGTTTTTTCCCTTTCATCTTTGGACTTTTCAGTAGTAGAGCTTCAGGGAATATACAGTGCTTCATTCTTTGTAAAAGACCATTTCTCATTCTCTGAGCCCAAAGTAGCATTAGACTAAGCAAGAAAGAAAAATGAGCTAGCTGCCCTTTCCAACAACAGGCTGACCTGTCTGCACTGCATGAATAATTGTTCACAGTGTCAAGGGGACTTACCATTACATTGACTAAAGAAGAAACTTTCTGGATATGCTTACTAAGTGATCTTAGAAATGAATTAATCCAGATGAATTTTGAAGTAAACTTTGAAAGCAGTGAGAGTGTTTTTGTTTGTTTTTTAATATCATTCTTGTGATCATCAATTTCTGAATGTATAACTGAGCTCCTTCCCACAGCTTAGTCAAAGAGTCAGCATGTTTATAGAGAACCTACCATATGCACAGTATTAAGGTCAAGATCCATAGAAATATAATGCAGAGTTCTTGCCCGTTAGGAGCTTAGAACATGAAGTAAGGGGTGCAGGTGGTTAGCTGGAGACAGAATGTATTTATGAAAAGGAATCATTAATAACGCAAGAATAAAAATATAAGAATAATATAGGAAAAGTATCAATTTACTACAGCAAACTGTTCTCAATATCTGATTACACTGGAAGACATAACATCAGACTTTGTGTTTAGCAAAGCACAGAAAGCATACTGAATTTCCTCTTCTAATATATAATGGCATTATTATTGTTGTTATTGTTATTAGTCCAGAAAAGCCAAATATTTTTTGAAGAAAAATATGTATTCAATAATACTTCTTGGCCAATCATTGAATCTGGCTCATTATTTACCTCTTTTATTGAATCCCTACCACAAGCCTAAAGAGTGGGTAATAATAGATAATTATTCAAATGAGAAAATGGGATCTTGATAACACATTGCTCAAGTCTCTAAAACTGCTGGTTTCTCTGAAAGTCAGAGTGTTGCATGAGGGCCTAGAAGTTATGTCTTACTGGAAAGATATGCATTTAGAATATATTTGACCACAGATAAGTGAGACAAGAAGAGATTCCCCCCATTCCTGTCCTGGAAAATATATACTAATTTTATTTCTTTTTCCTTTTCTTTTATTTTTTATTTATTTTTTTTTTAAAGATTTTATTTTTATTTATTTGACAGAGAGATCACAGTAGACAGAGAGACAGGCAGAGAGAGAGAGAGGGAAGCAGGCTCCCCGCTGAGCAGAGAGCCCGATGCGGGACTCGATCCCAGGACCCTGAGATCATGACCTGAGCCGAAGGCAGCGGCTTAATCCACTGAGCCACCCAGGCGCCCCTTTCCTTTTCTTTTAATTCTGGAATTGAAAGTTGGAGCCAAAATTAAAAAAAAAAAAAAACCTGCTACCATTTTTATAGTTGTTGATAAACCAAACAAAACAAAAACAATGGAACAGAGAAAATTCAAATCTGGAGAGCTAATTTATTGAACCAAATACAACACAGGAGTATGCCCTGGGTGTCAGGTACTACTCTACACACCAGGTATACCATAACCAACAGGGAGTGTCCCTGAGAAGCTTGTATTCTAGTAGGGGACTGACCAATAGCAGGTAAACAAGTAAAAATACGATTTAAGAATATGCGGTAAGGGGGTGCCTGGGTGGCTCAGCTGGTTAAGCAACTGCCTTCAGTCCAGGTCACGATTCTGTAGTCCAGGGATCGAGTCCCCCATCAGGCTCCCTGCCGGCAAGGAGTCTGCTTCTCCCGCTGACCTCTGTCCTCTCATGCTCTCTCTCTCTCTCAAATAAATAAATAAAATCTTAAAAAAAAAAAAAAAGAATATGCAGTAAGATACTTCAAGAGGTGAGGAAGAATATGCCTGGAACACTTGTCAAACATACCTGTTTATTAATTCAGGTTTACTGGTTCGTACTTACATCAGTAAAACTCACCTTTTTTGGGGGGGTACAGTTCCACAAGGTTTGAGGAATGCAATCAGTTATATAACCACCCACATAATTATGACAGAAAGTCTTTCCCCTACCTCCCAAGCTTACCGCATTCCCCTTGCAGTCAGCGTCCTTCATGTCACTCCCAGTCCCTGGCAACCGATGCTCCGATATCTGTTCTTATCCTTTGCATTTTCCAAAATATCAAATATATGGAAACATTTAGTCTGTAGTTTTTTTTGAGTTCTGGCTTCATTCCTCAGGCTTTTGGACTTTTTTTATGTGGTAGGATATGTTAGTAGTTGGTTCTTTTTAATTGTTGAACACATTTTGCATTCCTCCAGCAGCATGTGAGAGTTCCAATTGTGTCACATCCTTGCCAACATTGTGTATTGCCTGTTTCATTTCATTTTTTAATCCCAGCCTTTCTAGTAATGTGCATGAAATCTCATGGTGAATTTAATGTGCATTTCCCTAATGACTACTGATGTCGAACATTTTTTTCCATGGGCTTATTTGCCATCTCTTTCTTGGGGGGAAGCATTTGCTCATACTTTTTGTCCATATGTTCTTAAGTTGTTTTTTCTCTCATCATTAATTTTAGGAGTTCTTTGTGTATTCTTTATATAACTTATTTATATTATAAAATAATTTGTATATTATAAATACATTTAGATATATAATTCTTTATACTTTATATGTCCATTAAGAAGTGCTTTTTCAAATGTTCTGAAAATAGTTTCTTTCATTTGTGCCTTACCTTTTTATTTTAAACATCTTTTAAAGATCTTTTTTCTTAATTTTGATAAAGTTCAACACTGCTCTTTAAATTTTACATTTTATATTTATTTCCTATCAAAATAAAAAAAAACAAACTTACCCTGACCCAAAGATTCTCTACATATTATCTTTTATTTATTTTATTTTTTTTAAAGATTTTATTTATTTATTTGACAGACAGAGATCACAAGTAGGCAGAGAGGCAGGCAGAGAGAGAGAGGGAAGCAGGCTCCCTGCGGAGCAGAGAGCCCGATGCGGGGCTCGATCCCAGGACCCTGAGATCACGACCTGAGCCAAAGGCAGCGGCTTAACCCACTGAGCCACCCAGGCGCCCCTACATATTATCTTTTAGATGTCATTAATAGAAAGATTTACATTTTGTTCTATAATCTAATACCAGCGAATTTTTATGTTTGCTGAGTAGAGCAAGATAGGTCAAAAGTTTTTCTTTTTATTTATTTGTCTTCTTTTTTCCTTTAAAAAATTTTAGACTGTCTAACTGTTCTAACAGTTTATGGTGAAAAAAATTATTTTCCACTGAATCATCTTAGAATCTTTATTGAAATTGACTAATCATATAACTGGGTTTCTGAACCTTACTGTTTTTCATTGATCTGTATGTCTATATAATTGACATTCATTGATCTGTATGTCAAAGCATAATTTTTTATCAAATGTTCTGAGATTACATGCAAAAAATGAATCTCTTGGCAAAGTCAGCAATCATGGATATCCATCCCACTTAATTTTAGGCAAGTGGCAAAACTGAGTAGATATTCCTGGGTTTCTTTAAAAAAATGCATAAAATAAATGCATAAAAATAATTTAAACCTATGTAGAGAGAGAAACTTTAAAACAAAATAAAAAATAAAAATAAAAATAGATCTAGAGGATGTAACCTAGATGAAATATTATCCTAAGAAATAGAATAAACATATTCCTCTAGAGTCAACAAAATTAACAACATTAAGGAATACAATATATCCCTCAGGAAGGAATTTTGAGAAATACATAAAGGAATTTAAGAAAAGAGAGGATAAAACATACTTGGAATGTGAACTAGCAGTGATAAAAAAAGAAATGATAAAAATATTTGGTTATCTGATTAAGGACTTGTCTCTGGAATACATAAAGCATTCTCAAAAATCAATAATAAGAAAACAAATAACCCAATAAAGATGGATAAAAATTTGAAAAGGCACTTCATCAAAAAAGATATGCAGATGGCCAATAATCACATGAATTATGCTCAACATTATTAGTCATTAGGGAAATGCAAATTAATACTAAAATGATATACATACTGATTAGAAAGGCTATAATTTAGAACGCTGATCATACGAAGTGTTGGGGTATAAGCAGTTACTAAGTTTCACACACTGCTGTTGGGAATGTAAAATGGTAGTTTGTCAGTTTCTTAAAAAATTAAGACATACACTTACCACATGACACAACCATCCCACTCACTGGTATTTACCCCAAATAAATGAAAGTGTATTCCATACACAGACAAACAGAAATGCTTAGAGAAGCTATACCTAAGACAGCAAAACAAAACAAAACAAAAAAAACAATTAAAAAACAACAAACTGTAACTCAATGTCTATTAACAAGTGAATGGAAAAACAAGCTCTGGTACTTACAAATGAATGAAATCCTGTTCAGAAATAAGAAGGCATGAATCACTGGTGGATACATGGATCCATCATGGGTGAATCCTGAAATAATTATGTTGAGACAGAGAAGCCAACCAAATAAAGTACGCGCTGTATGATTCATTGACATAAAATGCAAGAATGTGCCAACTAACCTATCATGACAGAAAGTAGGACATTTGCTGCCTGTAGAAGGAGGAAAGAGTGGCAGAAATAGGTGGGGGCAAAGAATGACAGTCATGAGGAACTTTCTAGGGGAGTTGCATGCATGCTGCATGTTGATTATGGTAGTGGTTTCATGGGGGGTACACACATGTCAGTCTTGTCAAACTATACATTTTACATATGTGCAATATATCGTATGCCACTTATACACTAATAAACCAGTAACAAGTAACCTCAAACTGACATGGGTACACATGACAGGCCCACACTAACATATTCAAAAAGACTAACTTAAAAGGAGAAACTTCAATGTGAAAGTATAAGCCTAAAAGGGTAGGAAATCTAGTCGAAAACAAATGATAAAGAGGATGAGTAAGTAGCTCACAGAAAAGACATTCCAGATGGCTAATATATTTTTATACATAGATTCTCAGATTTACTAATAATCAGAGAGATGCAGTTTGATACATTACTCATCAGAGTAGCAAAAATTGAGGTTAAAAAAAAAAAAGGCTAGTGATAATAAGGATATGAACAAAGAGGACCGTGGCGTGCGGGTGGGGTTTTAACAAGTTAGGAAAGCTGTTTGTAATGGTTATGGGGATTACAATCAGATTTTTGGATAATTAATTACAAAACCAGCATCCCAAACAGCCCAGAAAAGCTCTTTCACCTTTCACAGGAAAAAATTCAACCTGGAATCTTTAGAGCAACAAGTTTTATGTTAGCAAAACCAGAAACAGCTTAGGGATTCATGAAAAGGGGTACGAAAAGCAAAGTGTGATACATCCCTGTGGTAGAATAGTCCATATTGGTCAGGAAGAAAAAAAAAAAGAGAGAGAGAGAGATTAATCTCCCCCCAAAACATAATATTCAGCAGAAAAATTAAAGTTTTCTAAAAGTGATTTATAACAATATATCATTTATATAAATAAGTTATAAAAATAAATAAATAAAAGGACCCGGGGTGTGTGTACATGCCCATATGTGCAATTTTGG
This sequence comes from Mustela erminea, assembly GCF_009829155.1. Lineage (NCBI taxonomy): Eukaryota > Metazoa > Chordata > Mammalia > Carnivora > Mustelidae > Mustela > Mustela erminea. The sequence goes on from NC_045631.1 coordinate 33,807,051, forward strand.
GTGGAGCAGGGCTGGACACAGAGGGTAATGGGATCTTCACTTTAGAAGGCTGGCGATTGATTCTGCACGGAGTGAACCAAGACACAACAGAGAATGAGACAGAAATTTCATGGAGCTCTCCTTCAAACGAAAGGAAATGAATGTTTATTGGACGTTTCCAAGGGAGGGTGCCTGGCTGATTCCATTGGAAGAGTATGAGACTTGATCTCCGGGTTGTGAGTTTGAGCCCCATGTTGGGTGTAGAGATTACTAAAAAATAAAATAAACTTTAAAAAAAATAAAATGTGGGAATAAAAAACAAAACAAACAAAACAAAAAAACGTCACATGCTCATAAAGCCATACAGTGTTTTTCAGGGATCTCTTTTTCTCTCGCTTCCTCCTTCCCTCCCTCCCCCTTTCTGTTAAGTGTCAGTTCTGCTCATCCAAGAGGCAACAACCAAGAAGGAATTAAAGTTATAGGGGGTTTATTGGTGAGATGTCTATGAAAATTATGAGAGGGTTAAGCAGGAGTCTTCACTCAAGGGAGGGCTGCCGACTGTGACACAATTCTATTTCTGTAAAAGGTGAGGGGGATTAAAAAAAATAGTTTAAGAAGTTTCTCAGACCACAGGCAGTTGACCAGGCACCAAACCAAAGGTGCCGCATTTAGACCAATCCCATACCACGTGAGAATGGCCGAGGTTTAATAGCCCTCTGTGTTCTGTCAGTAGATGGAAAAAGCCTGGGGGAGTGTGCCCAGGGATGAAGGTTACAATGGTGGCAGCTGTGCTCCCTCCACTAGGTTCTCCTGAACAAAGACCTCGGTGATGCACTTCCACGGCCACCACTAGGGAGAGTAATGTGAAGGACATAATTTAAATACATAGATACCTAAAGAATCTAAAACATAAATGTGTTCACACACAGAGAAAACAATAGCAGAGTTCCATAAACCGAAGAGCATAGACTTACTCCCACTTTGTGAACCTCAGCTGTACTCAAAAATAGCGCTGAAAAAAAAAAATACCACTGGAATTTGTTTAAAAATTATTTTCTGTTCCATCACTTTGTGACAATGAAGAAATCCAAAACAGAAATGTATAATATACAAAACTGAGTATCATCAAAACTTCGTGATGGAGTTAATAGCAAAGTCCTCTGTGAGAGCTCATGTATCTCCCCAAATCCTGAGGAGAGCCTGTGAAGGTTTACTCATGTGGGTCAAGACCTAAGACTGAAGCACAGTATTTGGGCTTGAATTATATAAAGAGGCTAAAACACTTGTTTTGTTTTGTTCAGGTAAAGACCTCTTTACATCTCTCAATATCATCAGTGTTTCTCTTACTGGCCTATAAGAGGTTTGTATTTCTTCATAAACCTGGTATAGTCTGGTTAGGTTCTATAATCATGGCTATGTGCTTAGGAGTTTAATCAAGAACTGGGATGGAGACCAGATGAAGATGCCAAACAGATCCATTAGTTTTGCTTCTGTCTCAGGAGATGAACCTCCATGATTGGTTGAACAGAACAGGAAACCAGGTAAGAATCTATAGATAAAATTCTTTCATGAGTTGGGGCACAAGCCTCAGCTTTCTAGACAGCCCCACTTTCTGCTTACAGATCTGTTGTAATTATGGATAGGATTTCCTTTCTGTCTCAAGGTGTTTTGCTTTGAAGAACAAATTACGTAACTTCCCCTATGTCTTCATTCTATTAGAACTGCTTGGCATGTAATTAGAAATGGGAAGTTCTCTTTTGTGCCATTTACTGGTCTAGGGGTCCTAATACATTTGTTTTTTCCCTCTACTTTTAGGCAATGCTGTGAACGAACATGAACTTTTATACTCACCAGATTTCTTAAGTCAAAATAAGTGCTAGTATTGCTGAGAGAAATGATTATCTTTCATATATATCTCAAATATATCCGAAACCAATCTGAATGTATTACTGTCCAGGAGAACTGTCTTTGCAGAACAAATCAGAAAGCTAATCTTGGTAAACTATTTGGGAAAGCACTTTCAAGGAAAGGCTGATCATAGAAACAAAAGTAATAGAGCACAGGACCCTAGTCTTGATGAGACCCTTGTTTGTCACAGACAACATTAAGAGAAAGGAAGCAGGAGAGGAAACACCCTACCCTCCCTCTCCATTTTTCCTACTTGTTAATGGTGACTTCCACTAGCTGAACCCAAGTAGAAGCCAACTTGTGAAGGGGTCCTACTGAAATGTCCTATAGTATTTACTGAATGCCCTTTTGCACAAAGCAAGGCAGAGAAGGATGTAGAAGGTTGCTGAGAGACACAGGTGAGAAATGGAACACAGGACAATCATTGTGCAACCCCATGTACTTCATTTTTTATAATAACCAATGATTACAATTTGGTAACTATAATTATATAGTGATAATCTTAACATGACTACATAATTATTAAACTACTAGAGAGCTATATCCCCTTTTGCCAAAAAATGTCAAATTTAGTTTGAAATAATATGGATTTGAAATTAAAAAGAGAAAATATTCTGGAATAGTTTAGACTAAAAAAAAATTTTTTGTTAACTGCATGCAGTAAGGATTAACAAGTGCTTACTCTTTGGTAGACACTGCCCTAAATGCTTTGTATGTTATAATCTTGTTATATATTATTCCTTGTAAAAGAACTATGGGATTAGTCCACTTATCTTAATCTTTCTTTTGAATGAGAAAAGTGAGTCACAGATCGGTTATAGTAATTTGCCTAAACTCCCAAGGCTAGTGAAGTCTAACCTGGCGGTTGGCTTCAGAGTTACATTCTGTGTCATTTAACAAACTAAAATGGGGAAAGGAAATAGCGCTGATGGAGAAATGACTTGTCTTAGTGGTGTCTATGGTACGACTGACGGTGTCCAACTACAACAGTTCCATGTATGATTTTTCCACCTTACAACCGTGCAAAAGCGATATGCATTCTATAGAGACCTTGATTTGAATTTTGAATTTTGATATTTTCCCAGACTTATGACCTACATTACAATGCTCTCATGTAGGGCAACAAGTTGCAGCTCCCAGTGATCCACAGCATCACGAGTAAACAGCTGATGACTTAAACAGTCATTCGGTACCCTAAACATGCCAGCACAGTGTTCAATAACTTACCTGAGACGGTCAACATTTTAATATAAAGTAGGCTTTGTGTCAGAGGATTCTGCCCAACTATGGGCTAATGTAAGCCCATTTGGCATGTTTAGGGCAGCCTTGGCTAAGCTGTGATGTTTGGCGGGTAACCTGTATTAAATCTATTTTGACTTAACGTGTTTTTTTTTTTTTTAAAGATTTTATTTATTTATTTGGCAGACAGAGATCTGAAGTAGCAGAAAGGCAGGCAGAGAGAGAGAGAGGGAAGCAGGCTCCCTGCTGAGCAGAGAGCCCGATGCAGGGCTCGATCCCAGGACCCTGGGATCATGACGTGAGCCGAAGGCAGAGGCTTTAACCCACTGAGCCACCAGGCACCCCGAGGCTTACCATTTTTTAAACTTAGAATTGAGACTTAACTCCGTCAAAAGTTGAGGAAAATCTGAATATATTTTTAACAGAAAAATAGTTAAAATATATGTCCCAATGCATTTTCTCCATATAAACTTTTCTTTCCTTCCCTAAAATCCTTTCCTCTTCTGAGGTTAAGTCTTCAGGCTTCTCAACCACAGTGATGGACATATTAGTGAAACAAAGGGTCTATAGTTTAGAACAGAAGAATAGATTCTGAGAGACATATTAACTCAACCAAAAGGGCTAAAACATACCAGCTTTGCAGAGGGTTATGGATGGTTGCACAGGACCAGACTCTAAGAGCACAAGAAAACGGTAAGTGAATACCTACTTGGAACAGTCAAGGTTACCAGGGAATAAATTTGCAGTTTAATATCCCAAATCATTTTCAAAGTAAATTTCTCAGTGTACTTCTCCGCTCCCCTCACCCCCAGGGTAAATATTTATAGATTTGTATAGATCAATTATCTATGCTTAATTATGTGTCCAGGAAATGTATGTCTAAGCCGAAAGAGCATTTTCAGTGTAATGCCATGATTAATCATTTAATACATACACTTAAAAAAAAAAGGTTATTTGGTTTCATGTAGACAGAGCAAACAGCCACGATTAAACTAACGAATAAATCTTAATTACCTCTCATAGAGAATTCAAGATTATCACAAAGTAGGGGCGGCGGCACTCTTTAAAAATCCATGATATCAGGCAGTTGTATAATCTAAAACCTCATTGTATTTGGCAAATTATATGTGAGGTTAGGAGTAAAACTGTCTTCATCAGCAGAAAAGAAAGAAAAGTGACTTTTTAGTGACAGGTTCTCAATGTTTTGAAGAACAGTAAAGGGGGAAACCTAAGCATCCCCTAGGTGTTACCAGGAAACTCATTGCAGACTGTCAGTCAATGTAATTGACATAAAGAGAAAATAAAATCTATTCTAATGTAATGCTGGGAGTCAATGTTAATAAAACATGGCAGGGAAGTCCAGAGAGTTTCTGAAATGTCCCAAACGTGCGCCCATGGAGGACAGAATGGTTCTTAGCGTTCGTAACGCATTAGCCAGAATATGAAAGGGGCTCTCCTGTGGGACTTTCAGAAGGAGTTAGATGTGCTGATTCCATTAAGAAGAAACAACATTATACAGCATGGAGAGATGACCATATTCTACTGTTAAGTGAACAGAAAGGACATTTCTGGCTCTTATGTGAGGTAGAAGCCAGTTAAGACAGAATCAGCAATCACAACTTAGAGAAGTTCCAGGGCTTATTGTGTTTTTTTTTTTTTTTCCTGTTGGTTTTCTTTTCTGTTTTGTTCTGTCTCATTTTTAGTAGAAAGCTATATACATCGGCATGTCCTTCAATGTTGCCGATTTTCTCTCATAGTGAAAAGCATATTTCTGGAATTGTTCCTATTTAGCTACTATCCTGGCAGCGGAGAAAGGCATTTTCAATCAACTCTCCCTGTGAACATCAGCCTGCTGCCTTATGAGAAGCAGAGACAAACTCCTAGAATAAACAACGAGGAGGCACTTGCTTTCATTTCCCATTTCATCGTCTTCTCGATGAGAAAAAATGGAATAGAATCAGAAATTGTAAAAACACATAAAGTACTACAGGGATGTAAGGCAGTGCAATTACTGACATTGATTCTGGCTCCTCTACTCCCCCCGCCCCTCTGATGTTTCAGACTTGTTTCTTAGGTTACAGTGGGAGTCTTGGTGGTTTCTGGCCTTGTCAAGCCATCCAGTGTGGTTTTCTGGACTCTTGGTACTCCAGGCCTTCTCCTTGCTCTGAACCCTCCCTCAGTTTTCTGGGACCTCCAATATCATGCTTCTGTCTCCCTGCTCCTGGACCGTCACATTCCTTCCAGATCTTGCCACCAGGTTCCCTGACACACAGACCTGCAAAGTGTTCCCTGTTTTCAAGTTTTGTATCCCCAGCCCAGAACTCATTTCGGAGGTATAGACTGGATATACCCAACCAACTTCTAGAAGTTTTCATTTGGTAATTTCATAGGCACCATACACTTTCATGTAAAATTATAATTTTGGGAGGAAGAGCCCAAGTTCTGGAGCAGGGATTGCTAGGTTTGTCTCTTTACCACTTTTACCACTTCATAGTTAACGTGATTTTTGAAGGAGTTATTTAATCTTTCTGCATTTTTGTCTTCTTGTCTATAAGTGAGGTTATAGCATCTATCTCAGAAGAATGTGGTAAGGATTAGCTGAATTAGTTGCCTTGAACAGTGCCAGAAAGTAGTAAGGTTTTGATTTCAAGCTTTGTTAGTTATCCTCTTTATCCTTCAGTTGGGTGGAACACACCTTTAAGAATCTGATTCAAGAGAAATTTATAGACGTTCTATTTCTCAGATATTACATATGTATGTTATCTTTCCAATGCCACAGGACTAAGAAAGCTTCGCTACTTAAAGTATTTTACATGTTTCTGTCCTTTTCTTCTGGGACAAAGAACCATGGAAAAGCAGTATGTGATAGATCCTGGTGGTGGTGGAACAGTGGTCTTACTCACCTCTCACCCCAGAAGATGGACAAGCCAGCTCATTACTTTCTCCACTGTCTTTGCACTTGAGGTACCACATGCATGGTTCTGGTAAATGAACTATAAAAGAAAATCTGCCTGAGGCTTTCAGGAAATATGTCTCCTCTCTGATAAGAGGAGAGAGGCAATTCAGGAGAGAGCACTGTCATCAAACTGCAAACCTCCTGTCCTGGGCAAAATAATCATCCCTCCTCCCCCCGCCCCCCCAGATGGCTTTGCCCTCCTCCCTGGAACCTGGGAATATGTTACTTTATGTGACAAAAGGAATTTTGCAGATGTAATTAAGGGTATGCCTTTGACTTGGAGAGATTGTTTTAGATTATCCAGAATGATCAACCTAATCACAAGGGTGTTCAAAGAAATTTTACTGGTATTGTTAGAGAGGGATGATGATGAAGGAAGGGTCCCACAGGTAAGATGTTAAGAGGACTCAATGTGCCACTGTTGGCTTGAGAGATGAAACTGGCCACAAGCCATGAGACACAAATAGCCTTCACAAAAGCTAGAAAAGGCAAGGAAAAGGATTCTCTCTAGGAGTCTCCAGAAAGGAAAACAGCTTGCCAACATCTTGATTTTTTTTTTTTAGTTGAAATATTTTTATTTTTATTTATTTTTTTTTAATTTTTTATTTTTTATAAACGTGCTCCATATCACTCGGCATCAGGGAAATACAAATCAAAACCACAATGAGATATCACCTCACACCAGTCAGAATGGCTAAAATAAACAAGTCAGGAAATGACAGATGCTGGCGAGGATGCGGAGAAAGGGGAACTCTCCTACACTGTTGGTGGGAATGCAAGCTGGTGCAGCCACTCTGGAAAACAGCATGGAGGTTCAACATCTTGATTTTATGCAATGAAGCCTGTATCCGATTTCTGATCTACAGAACTCTAAAATAATACATTTGTGTTAAGACTATTAAATTTGTGGTAATTTGTCATGGTAATAAGACAATCCTCTATGGTAATAATAAAAACCCCTCTTCCTGATTGTTACACAACCACATGAGAATAGAATGCCTGGTGTCCACAGCTATCATGAAGTCAAAAGAATTGTAGAGATAAGAATCCACCATCATGGAACTGATGAGAAAATTCTGAAATTGTCCATATCCAATCATCTGTCTCCTACAGAAATAGTCAATATGTTTATGACTTAAGTCACTATTATTAGCTGTTTGACAGGCTACATTTTATCAGTTTTCTTGGGAGGTGTGTACATTATTTTGTTCTTTTTTGATTATTAAGGTTTTGTGTATATGTTTTGTCATTTAGAAGTATATAATTAAACATATTTTGGTAATCGTATAAATTGTGTAAACACTACCACGTTAAGATCTATAATAGTCCTTCAGCTCTAGAAAACTTGCACTAAAATCTCCCTAACTGTACCATCTTGAAATGCTGATCTACTTTCTATCACTATAGTTTTGTATTTCCTGGTGTTTCATGTAAATTGATCTACATGGTGTTTTGTATTTAACTTCCTTTAGGGAGCATAAGGTTTCTGAGATTTGCCCATGTTACTCTGTGCACTAATATTTCATTTTTTTAAGATTTCATTTACTTATTTTAGAGAAAAAGAATGGGCACACGAGCAGGGGACAGGCTCAATAGCACAACCCTAAAATTATGACCTGAGTTGAAATTGAGTTGGATGCTTACCTGACTGAGCCACACCCAGCTACCCAATATTTCATTTTGTATTATTGGGAAGCATTCCATTGTATATAAAAACCATAATTTGTTTATTCTTTCACCATCTGAAAGATGTTTATGTGTTTTTCCAATTTAGAGCTATAATGAACAGTGTTGCAATGAACATTCACATAATACCTTTGTGTGGATACGTAATTTCATTTCTGCTGGATGGCAATCGCTGGGTCATAGGACAAATGCATGATAAACTTCATAAGGCACTTCTATACCATTCTCCAAAGTGGTTGTACCATTTTGCAGTCCTACCAGCAATATATGAGTTCTAATTCCACCCAATTCCTAGCCTGTTGTTGGTATTATCAGTCTTTTTCACTTAAGCCTTTCTAGTATTAGTGGCATCCTATGTGATCTTAATTTGCATTTCCTTGATGACTAGTGATGTTGAGCATCTTTACATATGCTCATTAGTTATTCATTTATCTTCTTTTGGGAAGTGTTGAAATGTTTCTGCATATTTTTTTCAATTGTAAGAGATTCTTATGTATTCAGTATTTCTCTCATTTGATGCATGCTTTACAAAAAAGTTTTCCTAAGTCTATGGACCACCTTTTTACTTTCTTAACAATTCTTTTTAAAGAGAAAATTGTTTAATCTTGATTAAGTCTATTTACTAATTTGTTTCCCATTCTGTCTGTGCACTTTGGTGTCTACTCCATTGTCTGACCCACTATCACAATATTTCTGTCAATGTCATATCCTTAAAATGTTTTTAACTATTATTTTGAAATTGTTTCAGAGTTACAGAAGAGTTGAAAAGATACTATAAAGAGTCTCTCTACCTCTTTCATCCATCTCCTCTTATAGTAAGATCTTACATAATCATGGTACATGTACTTCAACAAAGAAATTAACTATGGCACTGTTAACCAAGCTAGGGGCTTCCTTTGGATTTTACCAGTTTTTCCACTAAGTCCTTTTGTCTATTCCAGGATCTAATGCATACTTGTATTAAGTTGTAATGACTTCTTAGTCTGTTCCAATGTTGACAGTTTCTCAGCCTTTACTTGCTTTCATGAGCTTGGCATTTTTAAAGACACTTAGTCAAGTATTCTATAGAATGTTCCTGAATCTGGGTTTGTCTGCTTTCTTCTAATTAGACTGGGCTTATGATATTTCTGGGAAAACCAATTTGTCTGATGACAACATGTCATAGAGTCCTTAACATCAGCCTGATTATGGTGATGCTAACCTTGTTAACCCTGGTCACTTGATAAGGGTGGCATCTGCTAGATTTTTCTCCAGGTATAAAATTATTGTTTTCAGACAATTCTCCAATGAAGACATACAAATGGCTATCAGACACATGAAAAAATGTTCATTATCACTAGCCATCAGGGAGATTCAAATTAAAACCACATTGAGATATCACCTTACACCAGTTAGAATGGCCAAAATTAGCAAGACAGGAAACAACATGTGTTGGAGGGGATGTGGAGAAAGGGGAACCCTCTTACACTGTTGGTGGGAATGCAAGTTGGTGCAGCCACTTTGGAGAAGAGTGTGGAGATTCCTCAAGAAATTAAAGATAGAGCTTCCCTATGACCCTACAATTGCACTACTGGGTATTTACCCCAAAGATACAGATGTAGTGAAAAGAAGGGCCATCTGTACCCCAATGTTTATAGCAGCAATAACCATGGTCGCCAAATTGTGGAAAGAACCAAGACGCCCTTCAATGGACGAATGGATAAGGAAGATGTGGTCCATATACACTATGGAGTATTATGCCTCCATCAGAAAGGATAAATAACCCAACTTTTGTAGCAACAAAAGTTGGACGGGACTGGAAGAGATTATGCTGAGTGAAATAAGTCAAGCAGAGAGAGTCAATTATCATGTGGTTTCACTTATTTGTGGAGCATAACAAATAGCATGGAGGACATGGGGAGTTAGAGAGGAGAAGGGAGTTGGGGGAAACTGGAAGGAGAGGTGAACCATGAGAGACTATGGACTCTGAAAAACAATCTGAGGGGTTTGAAGTGGCGGGGGTGGTGGGAGGTTGGGGGAACCAGGTGGTGGTTATTAGAGAGGGCATGGATTGCATGGAGCACTGGGTGTGGTGCAAAAATAATGAATACTGTTATGCTGAAAATAAATAAAAAATAAATTAAAATAAATAAATAAATAAATGAAAATAGTGTTTTCCCTTTCCATATTATGTTGTCAGGATGTCATATCATTTTATTTTATTTATTTTTTTAAAAGATTTTATTTATTTATTTGACAGAAATCACAAGTAGGCAGAGAGGCAGGCACAGAGAGAGGGGGAGACAGGCTCCCTGCCGAGCAGAGACCCCGATGCAGGGCTCCATCCCAGGACGCTGGGATCATGACCTGAGCCAAAGACAGAGGCTTTAACCCACTGAGCCACACAGACGCCTCTGTCATATAATTTTAAAATTAATTTTAGAACCTGTGTTTTCCTTAGTTTCAGTGGAAGTGCAAAGCACACACTATCTAAACTATTCTTCTTCCAGACACATTTTACATTTGAAAATTACCAGGCAATATTTTCAGGTATGCTGGAAATGCTTTCCCCAGAATCCCTACATAGTTTTGCATTATTTCATACAATATATAGGGTTGTGAAAGTAAATACATACAATCATATTATGTTGTAATAATCAAAACGGCCCATGATTTCTGTACTTTTAAAATAACTACTCCCTGTTTTAGATTTCATTTCAGTCTCAATTTAGTTAAAGTTAGTTTAATGGAATTCCAGCAGCAAAAGCAAGCTGTCACTTGTGTGTTCTTTTTTGTTTTTATTTTCTTTTTTAAAGATACTTGCCTCTAGTTCAGCCTCACCTTCCCTTGGTAATTTGTTTATCTAAACTTCTCTAGTTTTAAAAAATGAGTCAGCATTGTGATTTGAAGTCTAGTTAAAATATAAGTGAGAGGTTTTGTGCAGGATTTTAATTCACATATTTTTGGAACTCTTCTGACTTTTACAAGCTTCCCCATCCCACCACTATTGCTTCCTCTGAATTTCATAGAGACCTGTGTTCTAGTTAGGTGATGTTTTCTAATTATTTTTCCCAGTTGACAGACATATAATGGATGTTTGTTAAATACCTGTGACTTGGTGATTTTGATGACAAGGGTAAGACTGATATTTCTGTAAAGGATCTGTATCAGTTTGACTAGAAACAAATGTATGATTGAGTTTATTTTCAGCCTTACTCCATGAATACAAATAAAGCAGCAGCACAGGGAGAGGAAATAGCATGGCAGTTGGAATCAAAAGAATGAATTCTTGGTTGTGACTGTGGCATTTATTATCTGGTTGTCCTTAGGCAAGTCATTTATTAAACTGAACTTTATTTACTGGTTTCCTCTATAAGAGACCATGTAAAAGCATGTTTGTATTCATTCTTGCAGTACTGATCATTATAAAAAATAAAAATCAGGTCAATTATCCATATATTAGTCCTCTTAATTATTTCAGTTGCTTTATGATAATCACATCATATCTCTATGTACTAATTATTTCCCCAAAGATAATTGATTAGCCTTAGATAATAATCAGGATTTTGTAATGTAAAAGTAAGGCTGACATTTTTTTTCATATTTTAGAAAAATAATAATAAGGTTGTTTTCTTAAGTGTCCACATGGTAAATTATTCATGTCAGATAATATGCAGCAGTGTCTAATTTTTAAAGAACATAAGGACTGGAAGATACCTAGGATAATCACCTAATCTAAACTACTTATTTTTTGCATGAATACACAGGTGACTTTTTTTCTTACCAAGGTAAGAAACCAGATAATTTTACAAACAAACTAGGATTCTATGAACACAAATATTCTGCTCATAGGTCCATGTCACTCATGTACATGTTTAAGCAAAATAAAAAGAGACTTCATGTGTTTGAATGAATGGTGGTTACTTAATTTCAGCTAGAATTATGCTATCTTTTGTATCTTCAGAGCAGTTTGTTTTAACTCTGTTGACACACAGCACAGCCTGCCTTGTTTGAGGTTTAGGCTGTGAACCACAGGAGAAGAGGAACTCTCTTTTATACATCTTTTTTTCTTAATGGTGTCTAACATAATTTCTTAACATATAGAAGGGGCTCAATATAGAATTTTTCAATTGATATTGACTTAAATATATGCCTTTTGCTACTTAGTGCTACTATAGGAAACAGCTTGAATTTCCTACAGTGTGGTGTTTAACATGTAAAAATTTCTAGACTATCAGATAAATTAATAATTTTACATTTGTTTCATAAATATTCTCAACTTATTAATTCTGGGTCATCATTTGCATAATGTTCACAAAATATACCTGTAACATTTGAGCTGTAAAGTCAGATGCCAAAATCAGCATACTATTTCACATTTTTAAAATAAATTAACTTATGCAGAAGCAGTTAATCCTTGATGTCAAGCAATGCTGCTTTTTTCCCTTAAGTAATTTAAAATATAATTTCCCCCCGGATTTTAAAAGCACTGAGATAGGCTATATTGAATAAAATCAACTCTGCTTGGGAAAAGAATGACACACTTCATATAGCCTAAGAATAAATTGCCATAGATGAATGCAGCTTCTCTTAGAATCTATCACAATTCAACATGTATATTTTCAAGAAAAAATTCTAATTCTGAAGTTAATTCAGAAAGCTCCAATCTACTGGAGTTAAAATGATTGCAATGGTATTTATTCATAAGGTGTGGATATATCTTCAAGGTGAAATGCATAGTAAAGATAACCAAGAGGTATATGATTGATACTTTTATTTCTCAACAAGTATACTACTTGTATGACATATTAATGTAATGATTATATTTGCAGACATTGGAAGACTGTAAGGTACGATTGATTAATATTATGAGAACATTTCTTTCAGATGTATGTAGACTGCATATGTCCATATATCAAGTATAATTTAGCATCAAGGGATAAATATTTTTATGATGTTAGTTTGTATTTCTAGCCTTTTACATCTTTTAAATGCTAATACATACATGATTGACATTGGTTCTTGAAACAATCCTGCAAGATGATTAGGATACAATACAATCACTCCCATCTTTTTAATTGGGAAATAATACAAGAAAATGTAAGCAACTTGCAAAGGAATACTCAGCTATGAAAAGCAGAACTGAAGTTACAAATTAGTTCTCCTACATTACAGCCAGGTGCTCATTTAGAAGGAAATAATATTCATGTGAGATACACACACACACACACACACACACACACACACTCCTTTTGCATGAATAGTTAATATTTATACTAGTTAAGAGCAAGGCAGTGGAGATGAACTTGCCGGCTTCACACACTAGCCTTGCTACTATACGTGTCTCGTGAAACTTATTTATTTATTTATTTGGCTCAGTGCCCACTTCTGCAAAATAGGAGTAATAATCATAAATACCTAACCAAATTATTGTAAGGTAGTCTTGACACATTCAAACTAAGCAAAGTATGTTCAATAATGGTAGTCCGTCATCATCATCAAGACCATCACCATTGTCATGGACCTTGTTGCTGGAAAAGTTATAAATTTCTCTGAGATGTCATGGTCTCATTAATAAGATAAGAATGTAAAACAATCTGACATGAATATATTTGGGAGTTAAAACAGATGATCTTATGTAACTCAAAACAAACCACAAAACATTATTTGTTCCAAATGTCTAACCAAGCAAAGTGTATGTCAATAATCACTTTAAGTGTGAATGGCTTAAATACACCAATTAAACAAAAAGATTGTTACAGTGGGAAATAAAAGACTTTAAATAGAAACCTTCAAGTATACTAAAAGGAGTAGAGAAAGATATTTCATGTTAATATTAATAAAAAGAATTGAAAGAGGGGAGTTATAGAGTGATAAAGGTGTCATTTCTCCATGCAGAAATGACAATTCTAAACATGTATGTGCCTAACGGGGTTATCAAAATACATGAGGTAAAAACTGATGAACTGCAAGGAGAACTACACAAATCCACTATTACATCCTCAGACTTCACTTTTCTTTCAGTAATTGATAGATCAAGCAGGCAGAAAATCAGTGAGGATATAGTTGACTTCAATGGCACTATCAATCAACTTGATCTAATTGGCATTTATAGGATACTGCACCTGACAACAGCAGAATACACATACTTCCCAAGCTCACATGAAACATTTATAAACTGGACCACATCCTGGGCAGTAAAACCACCGTAACAAATTTCAGAGAACTGAAGTCATGCATATATGTTCTAGATTACACTAGAATTAAGCTAGAAATTAATGAAAGAAACAGTATGAAAATACCCAAATATATGGAATTTGAACTCTAAAAGCATATGGGTCAAATAATAATTCTCAACTGAAATTGAAAAAAAAATTGCTGGGGTAAATGAAAACTTTTCAAATAGTGTAAGATGAATATAAACAGTGCTCAGAGGGAAATTTATGATATTAAAATCATACATCACAAAAGAAGGAAGATCTAGAATAAGCAACCTATGTTTCCACATTAGGAAACAAGAAAGAAGAAATTAAGTCTAAAGAAATACAGAATAATAGAAATGATAATAATTGGGTTAACTGGTTAAAATTGGGTAAAATGGATCATGGACCTAAATATAAACCATAAAACTGTTAAACTTCTAGAAAATAACATAGGAGAATATCTATGTGATTTGTATATGGCAATGACTTTTTAGATATAATACTGAAGGAGTAATCCAGAAAAGAGATACTTGATAAGCTGAACTTGATTATGATTAAAAACTTCTGCACCGTAAATGACAATATCAAAAGAATGCGAAGCCGCAGAATGGGAGAACATATTTTCGAAGTCACAGCTATTAAAAAGGCTTATCAAAAATATACAAAGAACACTAAAATTCAACAATATGAAAAGGAACAAAACGATTTAAAAATGATCAAAATAGCTGAACACACACCTCACCAAATAAGATATACAGCTGGCAAAGAAATACACGAAACGTTATACAACATCATAGGGCATTAGGAAACTAATTATTCAAACACCAAAGAGATACTACTGCATACGTATTAGAACAGCTAAAATCCAAAACACTGACAACACCAAAAATAGGCAAGGATATGGACCAAAAGGAACTCTCATGCACTGCTGATAGGAATGCAAAATTATATAATCACTATGGAAGACAGTTTGGCAGTTTCTTACAAAAGCAAACATACTCTTACCATAAATCCAACCATTATGTTCCTTGATATTTGCCCAAATGAATTAAAAGCTCAGGTCCACACAAAAGCCTGCCCATGCAAGTTTATAGCATCTTTACTCATAATTGCCAAAACTCAGAAACACCCAGTATGTCCCTCAGTAGGTGAATGGTATATGCAGACAATGGAATATTATTCAGCACTAACAAAAAATAAGCTATCAAAATATATTAAATATTCAGGTATAAATCTAACAAAATATGTATAGTATCTATATGCAGAAAACTATAAAACTTTGACCAAAGAAATCAAAGATCCAAATAGATGGAAAGATAATCTGTATCTATGCATTGGAGGACTAAATATTAAGACGTCAAGTATTCCTAACCTGATCTATACATTTGACACAATCCCAACTGAAATATCAGCAAACTATTTGGTAGATATTGTAAATTAATTCTAAAGTTTCTATGGAAAACGAAAGATCTGGAGGAGCCAACATAATACTGAAGAACAAATCTGTACAATTCACAGCAGTCAATTTTAGCACTTCTATAAAGCTATGTTAATCAAGACAATGTGGCATTCAAAAGAATAGACATATAAATCAATCACTGGGACAGAACAGACAGAACCAGAAAGACTCACTCGAATATAAACAACTGATTCTTGGTAAAAGAATAAAAGCAATTCAATGAGGCAAGAACAGTCTTTTCAAGAAATGGTGCTGAAATAATTAGATATTCACATGCCAACAAAACCCCAAAACAATTAAAAATTTTAAAAATTAAAAAAAAAACCCTAGATACGGAACTTACACTTTTCACAAGAATTAACACAAAATAGATCATAAACTTACAACAAATATGTAAAAGTACAAAACATGGAGAAGATAACACAGAAGAAAATCTGTTACCTAGTATTTTGTGATGAGTTTTTAGACAAAACATCAAAGGCATAATCCATAAAAGAAAAAAATATAAAAGTCTAACTTTATTAAAATTAGAAACTTTTGCACTGAAAAAGATACCATTAATAGGAAAGTGATGAAAAATCCCATCAGGCTGTCATCAAATTGGAAAATGGTAAATCCCAAAAGAAATTAGAGTTCTGTAGGCAAAGTACCATGATTATACCAAAACTCAGCATGGTTCCAAAGCTTGCAAAAACTGCCCGTGATCTATTTTTTCATCTTTTTTTTTTTTAAGATTTTATTTATTTATTTGACAGACAGAGATCACAAGTAGGTAGAGAGACAGGCAGAGGGTGGAGGGGGAAGCAGGCTCCCTGCTGAGCAGAGAACCCGATGCGGGACTCCATCCCAGGACCCCGGGATCATGACCTGAGCTGAAAGCAAAGGCTTTAACCCACCCAGGCGCCCCACCCAGGATTTTAAAGATTTTTTAAAATCTTAAAAAATTAAGATTTTTTTCATCTTAATGAACATGTTTTCTTGTAGCTGTGCTCCAAACACACCTTATATTTTGGTCAAATATGCTACATCTTTTCTAAATGTATTCTATGCCCCTGGTAGCTCACTCACTTTTTCTTTTCTTTTTTCTTTCTCTCTCTCTCTCTTTCTTTCTTTCCCTCCCTTCCTTCTTCCCTCTCTTCCTTCCTTCTTTTTATAAGTACTCATGAATTCCTTTTTTCCCCCAGCAGGGTGGAAACCCCACCCCAGCCACCAAGGGACCAGTGCAAATCCATGTCACACCAAGTCCCTGGAGTTTGGAAACTTATTTTATTTAAAAATTTTTAGGTTTTTATTTAAACTCCAGTTAGTTAACATACAGTGCAATATTTGTTTCAAGAGTAGAATTTATCACTTCATTACTTATATACAACACTCAGGGCTCATCTCAAGTGCCCTCCTTACTACTCACCACCTAACTCACCCATCCCTCCACCCACAGTACTCAAAAATTATTCATGTATCTTGAGGAAATCCTACTTAAGCTTTTGTGTGCAGCAACAAGTTTATTCCCCACTTCAGAAAAAAAAAAAAAAGGCAAAACACACACACACACACACACACACACACACACACACACACACACACACCCAAAACATTTTTTTTCTAAATCATCTCAGTTGAAATTACTTCCTCCCTATGCTGTATTTTCACAATAGCACATTTGCCTCTCTGTTTCAGCTACCTATACTACATCTCTTTTTCAGGCATGCCTTATGTATATTTTCTTCCCTCCTCAGGTTGTAAGATGTGTAAGAGCTGTGAATTTAATCTTTGTCCTTTATCTCTTCAAATCTTCTCTGCCCCAAATCTTATTCTAGTCACAGATACAGCCAATGATTCTCTGTCTTTTAGGTAGATGAAACCTGAAAGCACCACATTTTGATGCTGCACTGTATGCTTCTTACCTTCCTGCCCTAGGTTTTTCTGTTCCCCTTTCAGTGGTCCACCAGTAGGAACCTACCTAGCACATAAGCTCCTGCAACACAGAAGTGTGGAAGAATTAATACCTGATGCACCCCCATTGACTATTGGGAGTAGGAACTAACTAACACATAATTGCCTTTCTTTTTTCTCCCTTAGATAGACAGTTCTAAAATACATTTCATAAGGATCATCCGAAGGTCCGGAAAGAACAATACTGGTTCCCCAAAAAGTGTGCAACTGGATATTACTTACTTTATTGGATTTCCTTCCTGCTCTGATTAACTACTCCATCACTCACTCCTCCAACAAACATATTCTATCCAGTCCTTTGTCTCTGACTCTGTTTTCTGGGAAACCCAAGGTAAATACATCATGAATGTATATTAATCATCCTTCTCTTCTTCATAATAAAACTTGAACCCAATACTTCTTTAGTTCCACTGTCCTACGTTACTATAGCTTTTGAAACCTTCACTTGATTTCTGGTTATGTTTAGTTGACAATAACTGTTGGTCATTCAACTTTGTAGTTTCCTGGACATTTAATGACCCACTGAAATTTTGAAAAGGTTGATATATATGGAACCTTATGGTGAATTTTTTTGTGAAGCCAAGAATTCTCTTCCAGTGTGAGTAACCACTTTCTAATTTAACCATTTTCTACTTCTGAGCCTAAGTTTAGTACACACCTGGAAATGTCAAAATTACAATATAAATACATTAGTGATTATGTAACACTAATGTTTAGAGTTTATTTTGTATCTTCTATTGTAGTTCTATAAGCTTTCCTTCCTATTTAAGAGTTTTCTGACTAGGTTCTTTCTTTTTTAGATATAGAATGTAAGTTATTGACTATTCTAATTCTTGACAATGTCTCTTCCGCCTCTGGTGGCTTTCAAACATGCAAATAAGACATCAAGCTCCAGTGTTTGAGGATCGTGCATTTATGCATGATCTGGCAGCCAATGTCCATTAATTTTGCATAAACTCTCCCTTCCTTCTTCATTATTTAGAAAAACTTTCTATTTTTAATAGAAATAATAATGGCTAATATTTATAGAGTATTTTCCAAGTGCCAGGAAATAGTCTCTATACTTTCCATCAATTATTCCACTATTTTTTCATAGCCATCCCACAAGGCAGGTGCTATGATTTATCCCATATTAAGGATGAGGAAATGGGACTCTCAGAGGGTAAGTCATTTGCCCAATTCTTACCATCCATATATGATAGGGGAAGTATATGAACTCACTTGGTATCACTCCAGAGTTAACTACTGTGTTCTGCTGTGACTCAGTTCTATGTTATTTTGTAGTATGCTGGGAAGCTGAAAGTATATATTTCAAATTGAAACAAAAATCTAGTATGAGATGGGTTGATTGTGGAATTGAGGACCAAAAAGGCATAGGGAGAAGGCTATAAGAAGAGGGATTTTTGGTTGGTAGGTTTTTCTCACCCCACTTAGAAGTGCTAATGTTGTAAAATGCAAATTCATGAACATTTTCTTTGGTGGACATTATTTAGTAAGTCAAAATAAGTCCAGGATTCCAAAGAGTAACCATATATTAACAACACCAGTTTAGGTGATTTTTTTTTTTTCCTTTGGAAGCTTTTATTTATTTATTTGAGACAGAGAGAGAGACAGCAACAGAGGGAACACAAGCCAGGGGAGAGGAAGAGGGAGAAGCAGGCTTCGCACTGAGCAGGGAGCCTGACGCTCCCTGAGCTAGATCCCAGGACCCTGGGGTCATGACCTGAGGCAAAGGCCCACTTCTTCTTTTTAAAGATTTCATTTATTTATTTATTTATAAAGATTTTATTTATTTATTTGACAGAGATCACAAGTAGGCAGAGAGGCAGGCAGAGAGAGACGGGGGAGGAAGCAGGCTCACCGCTGAATAGAGAGCCTGATGTGGGGCTCGATCCCAGGACCCTGGGATCATGACCTGAACCAGAGGTAGAGGCTTTAACCCACTGAGCCACCAAGGCGCCCCTAAAGATATCATTTATTTATTTGTCAGAGAGAGAAAGACCGAGAATATGAGCAGAGAAAGCGTGAAAGGGAGATGGAGAAGCAGGCTCCCCACTGAGCAAGGAGCCTGATACAGGGCTCCATCTCAGGAATGCAGGATCATGACCTGAGCTGAAAGCAGATGCTTAACCACTGAGCCACCCAGGTGCCCCCAAAGGCACACTCTTAAGGACTGAGCCACCCAGGCACCCTAAGGTGCAGGTGATTTTTAACGCTTGTCTTGATTAATTTTTTCTCTGCCCATTTTTGAAGGCATCTCATTTAAACTTCAATAAAAGAATAACTGCAAATGAGAATAAAGATCCCTTTATAAAACAAACTGCTGTAATTGCAAATCAGTGACATGAATCACACTAAGACACTGCTTCTAGGGAACTCAACTTAGGAAAACATGCAAAGTGCCTTGCAGAACACTCACCAGGAAAGAGAAAACAAGGTTAAATAACTGGCCACAAGCAGAACTGGGCCACAAAGCCAAGTTGAGCCAAGTCAAGTCTTTCATTTTCTGACTTCATGCCATTTCACTTACAGTAGATTATCATGGAGCTCTTGAATCAGAACCTGCTTCTGACGAGAAGGGGTTGAGGCAGAGATGTAGTCTCTTCTCTTTGTGCTTAAAAATGCCTATAAACTTGATACAAGAAAGATACTAACATTTCTCTTTAAAATGTGGCATGCATAATTAATTTGTAGAATATATAGTCAACACTCTTTATCACTAGGGTCTTACAGTGCTCAGCAACAATAACAGAGACGGACTTTCCGAAGTACATCAGATCATAATAACATACCTGGAAAACTGAAGTGCTTATTTAGGCTTAATAGCACAGACCTCATTTGCAAAAACATCTCAGCATGGGTTTGAAAGTAGCCGAAATAATGTTAAATGCTATTAAATTTTACTTTGAAGTGGAAAAAAAATCCATCATAGTGTACATTTTGACATATGTACCTTCTTCCAAATGTAGTCAAGGAGAAAAAGTATAAAAGCAGGAGCAGCATAATGTAGTGGAAAGGTCAATGCATATGGAATCAGAAAACACAGAAATAAGTATTCTTTCACTTGCTTAGCTGTTGTCAGTTTAAATGATTTACTTCATACCTTTATTGCAATTAAAAAAAATTGATCCTTACCCCAAACTGAAAAGAATAACAATACCAAGTGTTGGAAGTGTTCGTACAGAACACCTTGAAATTTCATACATGTCATTTGTGATTATGCGACTGCACAATGGTTCAACCACTTTGTACAACCTCTGTCAGTTCTTCATAAATTGGTTCCATACATACTTAATATGTAGCACAGGAATCCCATCCCTAGGCATTTATAAAACAAAACAAAAACCAAAGGGACATACCCCTGAAAAGACTTGGGCATGGATGTTTGCAGCATTTTTATTCCTAACAGCCCACAACAAGAACAAGCTTAACATCAATTAATTGGTGAGTGGACAAATGACTTGTGATATATCCATACTGTGGAATACTATTTAGGAAAAAAACGAACTAACCTCTGGTAGCACAGGTGTGACAGCAGTTTTTGATACATGTAACAATGTAAAGAAATAAGAAATATGCTGAACCAAAGAAGCCAGATATGAGAACTTACTATTATATTATTCAACTTAGATGAATTCTAGAAAAGGTAAAAGTAACATACAGTGCCAGAAAGCAAATCAGTAGGTTTTTTTGGGTAAGAGATGAGGAAATGTTGTCTGGGAACATTTATCTTAATTTTAAGATATCTTAATTTTACTGCTGGTTACATGGGTCTATAAAGCTGTCAAAACTCATTGAACTGTATAATTAAAATGGGCATAATATTGTGTTTCAACAGGTTCATTTTTTTTTTTTCAGGTTGACTTTTTTTTAAACCACCCTTACCACTCAGTTTTTGTGAGATTTAAATGAAATCAGGTGGGTGAGCACTCTGTAAATTCTATAGGCCTGTGAGTTTTTAATTAGCTCTCTAGTAACTGGTATCTAGTAGTCCTTCTGGTGTATTTGTGGAATGGATGAATTCGTAAAATCAAATAATACATATAAAAGTCATTCATTTCCCCCATTAATTATCATTTTGTTCTGGCATAAGTTTGAAACAAGACCTATATCTTTAAGCAATAAAGCACCAATCAGAATTTGAGGAGATAACTAATTGATTTCAGTATGAAGGAATTAATAAAAGACAACCTCAGATTTTTCTGGTTGGCTATTTATATGCGTTTAACTGCAAATTAACATCCTTATGCTAAAAATCCATTTATTAAATTTAACAACTATTAAAAGTTTGTTACTTATTTCATTACAGAACTTCCGATGATGTCTAGGATAAAAACACACTTGTTCTCTTCCCTGGGCTACTGATTTACCTCCTTCCTTCACCTCTATATATCATTTATAATGAAGTAAGTCTCTTTGGAGGCAAGTTTCATTTATTTAATATGTCTTATTAAACTTTTCCTTAATTGACTGTGATCCCAGAAAAAAATAGTAAGTGTAATTTGACAGGTTGTAATAAAATGAATTCAGCCAATGTAAAACATGAAGGAGTTAATGCTAACATGATTTTTCTGATATGTGTATTACATTTAGACTCAAGCTAATGGAATATAGGCTGTTGTGATATTTGAAGTTATAGAGTTCAGACGCAGAAGGTATGGTCACTGTTAAATACCACTTGCAAAATATGGTACATAAAATGATAATATTCTATAAAAGATTACTTAAATTAAACAATCCCTGATAAATCATGGGAGCCTCAAACAATACATGATTATTTGGAATTATTGGGTGGGTGTGGGCAATCTTCTGATAAACCTGGACTTGAAAGGTCCACTGCCTTTTTCATAGTTTTGCTTCCCCAAGATGGCACTTACTCATTTCTCGTCCACTGAACTATATCCTAAACTAGGAAGAAGACAGATATTTGAAGAGCTTTAATGGTGGGATTATGAGCCTTGACCCTGGCCAGATGTGCCCAGTAGAACATTTCTAGTGTGGGATTAAGGAATCTAGGCTTTTTCCGAAGTACAACACTCCAAGATGGGATGCCTCCCCAGAGCAGAAGGTATCCAGTTCAAATGAGCCCAGGGGATGTTCTGGAATAGGAAATGAGTCATGTGGTATCAGATAATCACTATTTATGGTGCCCAATTACTAAACATATAATTAGATACTAGGAAATGACTACCACAACTTCTTGGTTTAGTCTAGGGCACCAAAATGAACATAAATGATTCCATTGTAATGATACACTTATTGACCATATGAACGTTAATCACGTCTAGCAGTCATGGAATGCCTCCCATGTACCAGGCGAGCTGTGTACATTCGCTTAGTTAATGCTCACCACTGCTCTGTCAGGTAGTTGCTGTGATTATCCTCATTCTGCAGACAAGGGCGCTGTGGTATTGCAAGGTGAAGGAACTCGCGTAGAAACTCGCGTAAGGGCACACATAGGCCTTAAC
This sequence comes from Mustela erminea, assembly GCF_009829155.1. Classification (NCBI taxonomy): domain Eukaryota; kingdom Metazoa; phylum Chordata; class Mammalia; order Carnivora; family Mustelidae; genus Mustela; species Mustela erminea. The sequence continues at coordinate 33,829,881 of NC_045631.1, forward strand.
TGCAGGCACTGCACTTTTTTGTAGTATTACTCTAGAACTCACCTCATAACTACTCCACTGTAGCTGCTCTCTGTGGTAGAAAATAAGGCATCATTTATGCACCTGGGGAGGCAGGAGAGGTGATACAATAGCAAACCAGGGGTTTGCTCTCTAGGATTATACTCCTGATGGCTGAAATATCAGAGAAATAATTCACAAAGGGAGAAAAAGCTTCTCATAACGGATGCAGCTGAAAGGAAAACCAGACTTCCGATAAAATAGGCAATTTGACAATGTGTTACTGTGATTATTTTTAGCCTGTGGTCTTTAGTGATTTTATAGTGAAACAGAGAAAGAAATCAAGAACATGTACTAGTGCACAGACATTATATTAAAACCATGAATAACGGTATGATGTTAAATTATGTCCTTTAATTCATAAATAGCTCAGTGACATGAATAATGTATTAAAATGGTCAAAAGTTATTATCTCATTTATAGTAGATGGATTGACAGCTGTGTTGTCAGGCTTTTAGAGAAGAATCATCAATATTGAGGGAAATGTTAGTGTAATTTAAATTCTGTGTTGAAGGTTGAGATAGTTATAGTGGAAGTAATGATGGGAATGAACAAGTATAATAACCTATTAAAAGATAATCACAAGAGACTATGGACTCTGAAAAACAATCTGAGGGGTTTGAAGTGGCTGGGAGGTGGGAGGTTGGGGTACCAGGTGTGGGTATTATAGAGGGCACGGATTGCATGGAGCACTGGGTGTGGTAAAAAAATAATGAATACTGTTTTTCTGAAAATAAATAAATTTAGAAAATTTAAAAAAAAAGATAATCAGACACCAAAATGGTAATAACTTGGTAAAAAAAAAAAACTTGCAATAAATTTTATTTGTTTACAAATTCTTTAAATTTGGAGGAATATAGGGGTATCTGACTGGCTGACTGGCTTGGTTGGTAGAACATGCAACTCTTGATCTCAGGGTCATGAGTTCAAGACCCACACTGGGCATGGAGCCTACTTAAATATAAATAAATAAACACATGCATACATACATACATACATAAAATTAAAATTTGGGGAAGTATGGTGTCTTTCTCTTGTTAATTATATATCTGCCTATAAAGGTAGATATATATTTCTGTCTCATTATATAAATAGTGTAATATAGAAGCAGAGAACTGCAAAAAAGCTATATAGTTATTATTTTCACAAAAGAACTATTACAACCACAGGAAGAAATAATCAGGGTGGAGGGTTGTCACACACCAATAAGTAGATAGAAACAGGACCCCACAGAATCTGTCACATGATTGAATGAAAGGTATCAAGAGGAGATCTGACTACACAGATTAATTCTCTATCTCTGGGGAAATAAAACTGCAGTAGCCCCTCACTTACCCCCAGGGAATACTTTCTGAGACCCTCAGTGGACGGCTGGAACTAGAGATAGTACTGAACTCTCCATACATACTGTTTTTTCCTATACATGTGTACCTATGATAAAGATTTATTTATAAATTAGGCATAGTAAGAGATCAAAACAGTAACTAATAATGAACTAGAACAATAATAACAACATAGTTTAATAAAAATTATGCGAATGTGGTTTCTCTTTGTCTGTCAAAATATCTTTCTGTACTGTATTTGCTGCCCTTCTTGGGATGGTGTGAGATGACAAAATGCCTAGTAAAGTGAAGTGTTAGGCTCCTATGGATCTTCTGGCCATAAGTCAGAAGGAGGATTATCTACTTCTGGACCCATAACTGACCACAGATAACTGAAACCAGGGAAGGCAAAACCTTGGATGAGGGACTACTGTTAGTATAATAAGATGTTAATGGGGCATAACAATAAAGATGATGAACTAAGGTGTCAGTCTAATGAACAATCATGATAGATAGTGAATAAAGGAGACCCTGAGGATGATGTAAAGGGCAGGAAAGGAGTTGAGAGAAGACTTCTGTTGGATTCTTTCCAGTTGTTCTCAAATATTAGTAGGCATGAGAATCACCTGGGGAGCTTGCTAAATCAGATTCCTGGGTCCTACCCTGAGAGTCGTTAAGTATGGGTTAGGGTTAAGAATCTGCATTTATGGGTGAAATCTGTAAATCTACCTGTAAATCTACCTGTAAATCTAAGAATATGCCTGGGTGACTGAGTGGGTTAAGGCCTCTGACTTCAGCTCAGGTCATGATCCCAGGGTCCTGAGATCAAGCCCCACATCGGGCTCTTTGCTCAGCAGGGAGCCTGCTTCCCCTTCTCTCTGCCTCTCTGCCTATTTGTGATCTCTCTCTCTCTGTCAAATAAATAAATAAAATATTTTTAAAAAATCTGCATTTATAACAAGTACCTAAGTGATGCTGATGTTGCTGGCCCAGAGAAAACACTTGGGAACCATTTTTCTACCTAACTAGCAACTACACTATCTCATCAGTTTTCCCTAGGGTTTAACAGATATATTCTTGAGTGTTCAACCCTAAGTTGTCTTTCTGATCACTAAAACTCCATGTACCACTGTGGGGAAAACCAGGTCAACAAAGCCTAATCTGGAAGCTAGGGTGATATAACAAATGTATATGGCATATAAAATGACCTTGTAAGATGGCATTCTGAAGGGAAATGCATTTGCACTCAGATGAAAATTCCAATAGCAAACAAAAGTAACTATTTTTTTTAAAGATTTTATTCATTTATTTGACAGACAGAGACAGAGATCACAAGTAGCAGAGAGGCAGAGAGAAGCAGGCTCCCTGCTAGGCAGAGAGCCCCAAAAGTAACTATTTTTAATTCAGATTTTTCAAGTCTCAACCTCTGCATACTGACAAAAGCAAGTCAAGAAATCTGTCAAGAAAAGATGAAAGTCCCATTTTATTGGGGACAATACAAAGAAGTTTCTCTTTTGTCATCATCTTTACAGTGATGGACTAATTGTCCCATGTTTGGTATGTTTGAAGCTGCACTACTTGGGAAGATAGCTTTCCTTCATGCCGTATGAATTTCTTCACGGTTTTGTTTGTTTGGTTGTTTTCTCAAAGCACAAAGATCACCTGGTTGAAAACACCCTTGGAGGAAATGGGCTGTATTTGAAATGGGCCTCACTTTACTTTTTATTATGGAATAATCATCACTGGAGGGAGGTAAGCAACTAGCATTGTTTTAAAACCCACATCATGAAGATATGGACTGGACAGTCTGACCAGTTTGCTGGAAGATGAACAAGTTATATGCATATGGACAGGCACAGAAGAGAAACCTAAGCCAAGACCTCAACTTACCCACTCGAGGACTGAAATTTATCTGAGGATGTCTCTACGCTAGAATCACCTATTTTGAGAGAGGGAGCAAGGTATTCCCCTGTAAGTGAAGTAAATCTAGGGAAAGCAGGTACATAGACTTGGACTCTCAGCTTGGTTCAATTCGTTAAAGACAGAGAGTACTTTCAGAGTCTGTCTCTGAGACTGTTTTCTGCCCCTGAGTGCTCTCTGGATCCCTGATGATTTGGACTCAAGAAAACTTGAAAGTGTTTTTCACTAAAAAAGAGAAAAAAATGAAGTCATTAGGGCATGCCAGACCACATAAGCTTGGTTCATGCAATGGACAGTGACTCTAAGGTATAAAAGAGGGTTGTTCCCACACTAGCAAGGAATACTGCATGAGAAGGCCGTGTGGAAAGTACCAATAGACAGCAAGGGGTACCATGAGCATGACCTGCGGCAGCCTGGCACAGAAGGATAATACTGGCTTCAAATAAGAAAAATATGCTGCTATTGATATTCCTATCACAGACAGTAGGTCAAATGTCTTTGTTTGTGTAGTATTCACCGAAGAGTAGTCTCTGTTATGTTTTCTACTCAAGCACAGTAGAATACTTATGGGTTTTAAAAACAAGACATACATTTGTTTTATGTATGGGCCTCTATCATAACACTGATAACACTGTGCTCTAATTGTTGGTTTTCACCACTAGACAGTGAATTCCTTAAGGACAGGGGTCAGATTTTGCATATCTTCATCACTCAGCACCTGACACAGAGGCAGTGCTGAAATACATATTTGCATTAATGAAGAGAAATTAAATCTTGGCTTATAACTTTGCATTCTGTAATGAATCAGACTGATTATGTTCCCCTGTTACTTGATCACAGAAAAAAATGGAAAAAAATGGATGTCCCATGAAGTATGCATAGATGCTTATAATTATTGGTTTCAGGTTTGCACCCCTAGACTACAAGCTCCAGGAAATCAGGAACTTATGTTTTGTTCATTACTACAAAGCTGATACCTAAAACACTGGGCCATCAATATACTTCTACTGGGTAGTATACAGAATTGAAAAGTATACCTTCCTCACTATTTCCTCCAAATAGGGGAAATCTTGCAAAAAAAGCCACTCACTGAGGGTAAAAGATGCAACGGGTAATAAAGCCATGTATCCTCCTTTAATTCTTTCTTTGTTTCAATTTCCGAGAGGAGAATATTCATTTACTTTGAGAATTAAAATATATAATCTGGAACACCAAATAAAAATAAAGTGATTATTCCCTGAAGCTGGTTCATTTTGAAGCGTGCCATACTCTCAGAGGATTCAACTGATAGACCACAGAACCATCCATTATCAAATTAATTACTCCTTGATAACTCTGCTACTCAATGGAGAATATGGCTGTGAAATGAAAACATTATTAGGTTTATCATAGCATATGAGTATGATTTGTGGATATGTGAGGAATCTATTAGACTTGTCTTTACCCAGGTTTTTCTACAGGGCAACAATATGCAATGGCATTTTGTGAAACCTGCAGTTAGCTGTTTTTTTTGTTTTTTTGTTTTTTTTTTTTTTTTAGCTGTTGTTTTATACATCATGCAGTGACATAGTGACTAACTCTTTTAACTCTTACTCTTTAACTGTATATCTCAAGATAGTATATGCGGATGACCAATAACAAAATCACACAGAGTTTCTTGTTTAATATTCATAAACCTGAGCCCTACTCGGAAGCACCCCATCTGAACCTGGAAACTCACTTTTCATTTTAGCAATGATTGTTGGTTATACTTAAATATTCGAAGTTTGATAGCCACTCCTGCAATACATAAAATAATCATCAACTTTGTTTTCAAATTAAGCCAGTATATATTTTTTTATCACTTCACTGTTACTATTTTTGAAAGATCTAACAGAGAAACATAGATGATTGATAAGGAGGAGCTAAAATTTTAAGTATTTTCTATGATCTAAACAGTATGCTGGATTCTTTTATACAATCTATTTTTATTAAAACCTAAAAAAAACACAATATGATCTATTAATATTCCATTATCTACACACAAGAAAACAGAGATTGGAGGGACTTAATTCACCGCTCATATAGCACGTAGGATTCAATCATAAGATTCAACTCAGATTCTCTATTCCACATAAGCCCATAACATCCTTTTAGTTTCCTCTTTCTGGACACATTATCAAAGTCAAGATTAATGCATGAGAAACACCACCACCTTTCATGGGAATTCTAAAGAAACAAAAGATCAGTGAGGTCTGGAGAGATGATACCTAAAGCAGTCCTTGAAAGTTGGCAGGGATTTCAGATAGGTGTTAATAGGAAAGCCTATTCATTGTAAAAGAAGTGACTGATGGAGTGAATGTATGCATGCATGCGTAGAACTAAATAAACATAATCTGAAACTTCCCAAATTCTCCTTCATATTAATGACATGATTGTAAATATGGACTCAATAGCAGACTAAAGTAGCTACCTGGTATTTCATTACAGATTTGAACATATTCCTTCATGTGACAAAGGCAGTTAAGAGATCTGTAATATAAATCTATGGCAACTGGAACCTTGTCTGTCTTACTTAACAGCATATCATCAGTGCCAAGAATGTTGTTCAGATTATACAGTGGAACACAAGGTGGCATTCTAAGTTAAGAGAGATGGAATGGGTGATCACAGAGTAACAGGAATGAGAAGTGCCTATTAATATATAACCAGAAAAGAAGCTAGCTTATAAACCAGGGTATTTCGGAGAGTAGTGATTATATATATTTATAACATACCTTATTATTATCAAGCACTTTCACTGTCTTAATCACTTTACACTTACACAAGACCTACAGGTTATGAATAGTTACTCCATTTTTTTTCCTTTTAGTTGAAAAATCTTTTTCTTTAAGTTCATATATCCTAGCAAAATCAGAGTTTGGACTCCATCACACCTTGTTTATCTCCTACTGGTCATGTCTTTTCACTTGTACTATGGCTACCTCCTATTTGAATAGAGAATGGACTCAAGTTACAGAGCAAATTAAAAGTCAGTTTATAAATCAGATATTTACTGAGTTAAGTGACCAGTCTCTATAAATATAATTCAGACTGGCTTCCTGGATCTCAGCCAAGGTTTGATGTCTGATAACAATATCCTATTATCAATTGCTTGACCCCAAATGTATTTTCTACTAAGTTCTGTCTTTGAGACAGCAGCACTGGAGACTCTTAAAATTAAAAGCTTTATTGAAAGACAGTAGGCTCTGTGCAGAGTTAGTGGAAAGGAGCCAGACCCCTTCGCTTTTCTTCACTGCTTAAAACTGGCCCAGTAGCCTTTTTATCTCCAAAGCCTCATCCTGTACCTATGTTCCAACCAATGCTCAAAAGTCAAAGAACTTTAACAGGGAATCCTGATTCTAACCCTTCATCAGCTTTATTCGCATGGGTTGTGTACACTCTTGTTGGGCTTTGTGTAGGTGGTGGAGCTGCACAGGACAAATTACTTTGGAGACCTTCCTTACACTGGACACTTCAGAAACTATAATACTGTCGCTTACTGTGGTAACAGGGTTGCTTCTAATTCAGTCCATTTTTCAGCCATTCTGGGATGAACCGTGAATAATGAGTATACTGAAGCAATCCACTGGGGTGCAACCAGATATGCAGTCAAAACTAAGTGGCGATTGTTGTGGAAATTCTCTGAAAGAAGAGGACAGACAAAACTTAGGATAACAAAGAGGGAGACTGAAGAGAGTTCAAGTGGAAATAAGTCTCTCAATAAAGAGATGGAGCTAACAAAGATGTTATATTGGATGGAGGATGGGGGAAAGAAGCATTTAAAAGAAATACCCAATTGAAAGCAAGTCTAATGTGTAGCCATTTTGGAAGCACAAGACTCTGCAGACCCTGCATATGATTTCTTGTATTAGACTGTAAGAGTGAGGCAGCTACTTGTGTTAAGTTCCCATATCCATAACCTGCAGTATTGTGGCCACCATTTGTAATGCTTAGGAAAGGGGAGCTGTATAAACTAGTTATTAAAGGCAGAATTCTTTAGAGTATAAATCATTTTCGGAATATCTGATGTTTAAATGTCAAGAAGGGAAAATGAAGAGAATTTCTCAAGTTGGAGATTCTAAAACAATGCTTTGCCTTAAAAAGCTCTTGCTTGGGGTGTCTGGGTGGCTCAGTGGGCTAAGCCTCTGCCTTTGGCTCAGGTCAGGTCAGGATCCCAGGGTCCTGGGATTAAGCCTTGCTTCAGGCTCTGTGCTCAGCAGGGAGCCTGCTTCCCCCTCTCTGCCTACCTCTCTGCCTACTTGTGATCTCTGTCTGCCAAATAAATTAATAAAATCTTAAAAAAAAAAAAAAAAAGCTCTTGTTTGACTGGGTCAGTCATTTCTCTTTGTATTACACATAGTTCCCAGACTGGGAGAGAGTTGAGAGTAATTTTACATTTATTGAAAACTTTCATGTCACAGTGTTTCACAGATGAGTGTATGCATTCTGCAGAGGCCATATTAGATCTATTTCCAAAACTCAGTTGACTCCCGACAACACAGATCCGTGCTCTGTACCTATTAAGAAACTGTGATATAGGACACTTAGGACTACCTTCAGAAACAAAGAGAATGGAAGGCACCTCATGGAGGAGATGATGCAGAGATAAGGCTTTCCTATCACATCTAATTTTCTCATCTCGACTTGGAATATTTAATGTTTCTGTTCGGGTAAATGAGGATAAACACCACAGGGAACTGGATGCGGCTCTATTGAAAAAAAATAATAACGAACCAATTAATTAGCTCTTTTGGGGGCAAGGATCAGTTTCTCCAGCCTTCTTCCATCCAGTACACCTAAGTGAGGAAAAATCAATCAAGTGGCTGAGAATGGAGGAATGCAGAACCGGTGTAGGCACTGTCCTTGAGACCTGTCGGGAGCGGCCGGAGACATGGTTTTGAGAAGTACACAGATGGCCACAAGACATTTGAATGAAGCTCAAAAGGACGAAGGAAACTTTAGGTGGAAGAACAATACTTGACTCAATGACCATGAAGTCTTTTATGAAGGCAAAGTCTACTATACTTATGAAGAGTTAAATACCTTTTGACTTCTGTAACCCAAGATTCTCTATGAAGCTTGTTTATTGTAGTAGTTGAATGACTGCAGAATTTCAGTCCAGTACCAGGTAGGGAAACTGTGCCCAGAAGGGAGAATTATAAAATAAATAAGCGAGAGGGGAAGAGTATTTCTCAACTCCCACTGTGACCTCAATGGAAACTGGCTATGGTGGAATAAATGCAGAGGTGCTAGCAACATTAAAAAAAAAAAAAAAATTAAGGACCCATGAGGCAGTTGTCACTCCACGGACACCATTAATGAAATTTTGGAAGATAGGAAAGAAAACTTTATAGAACTTTGCTGGAAGTGAGAAGTAGGGATGCCTGGGTGGCTCCGTCAGTTAAACAACCAACTTTTGATTTCAGCTCAGTTCATGATCTCTGTGTCATAGGATGGAGCCCTATGTTGGACTCCACGCTCAGCAGGAAGACTGCTTGAGAATCTCTCTCTCTCCTTCTATTCCCCGCACCCCCAGCTCTCTACCAAATAAATAAATAAATTTTTAAAAAATGAGAAGTAGACAAGGTTTGGAATAATACAAAGAATTTTAAAAGTATGATGTGAATTAGAAATTTACAACGTAAAGGCTATGACTGTCAAACCCTTTCCTTAGATGGCATCTGTTAGGCATCATGCTAGATTGGAAAGGAAATTAAAAGGGCACAAACAATTCTCAGGAGTTATAATTCTAAGAGGAGTAAAGGAGAATTTGAAGAGTTACAGCAATTAATTTAAAGTGTAATGCTGGCGCTCTGCAGAGTGAGTAAGTCTCTTCTATGTTAGAATAAGATATATGGTGGAAATGAGGTCCAAGTCGAAGAGCATCTTAGAAGGCAAAATCAGAAGCAGATATGAGGACAGAGGATAGGACAATGCTGGAAAGGGAAGGGGCAGAAGGCTATTGTATTTTTACTTAGATCTGGAGATAGGAAGGGGAAGAGAGCCATGGTTGAACAGCTATTTTTTTTTAAAAAAAGATGTATTTATTTGAGAGAAAAGGTGCACAAGTGGGAGGGTACAGAGGGAGAGACAATCTCAGGCCGACATTGCACTAAGCACAGAGTCCGTCATGGAGCTTGACCTCTTGACACTGAGATCACCACCTGGGCTGAAATCAAGAGTTGGACACTTTACCAGCTGTGCCACCCAGGCACCCCTGTAGCTGGATAGTTATTAACAATAGAAATGAGTTTCTTATTTGCAGGCACATAATTACCAGAGACCATTAATCTCCGGGAATTTTTTTTTTTTTGCCTTAATAATATACCTATTAAATGTTCTGCGTGAGATAATACTTGTAAAACATCTAGTCAAGTGAATATGGGAAAATTCACATGGTGGCCACAATACTGCAGGTTATGGATATGGGGACTTAACACAAGTAGCTGCCTCACTCTTACAGTCTAATACAAGAAATCATATGCAGGGTCTGCAGAGTCTTGTGTTTCCAAAAAGGCTACACATTAGACTTGCTTTCAATTGGGTATTTCTTTTTTTTTTTTTTAAGATTTTATTTATTTATTTGACAGAGAGAGATCACAAGTAGTCAGAGAGGCAGGCAGAGAGAGAGAGAGGGAAGCAGGCTTCCTGCTGAGCAGAGAGCCCGATGCGGGACTAGATCCCAGGACCCTGAGATCATGACCTGAGCCGAAGGCAGCGGCTTAACCCACTGAGCCACCCAGGTGCCCCTCTTTTAAATGCTTCTTTCCCCCATCCTCCGTCCAATATAACGTCTTCGTTAGCTCCATCTCTATTCAGAGACTTCCTTCCACTTGGACCATCTTCGGTCTCCCTTTTTGTTATCCAAGCTTTGTCTGCCCTCTTCTTTCAGAGAATTTCCACAACAATCGCCACGTAGTTTTGACTACATATCTGGTTGCACCCCAGTAGATCACTTCAGTATACTCACTATTCACGGTTCATCCCAGAACGGCTGAAAAATGGACTGAGTTAGAAGCAACAGTGCTACAGTAGTAAGCAACTGTATTACAGTTTCGGCAATGTCTGGTAAGGAAGTCTCCGTAATAATTTGTCTTAAGCAGCTCTACCACCTGCACAAACCTCAACAAAAGTATATCAGTTTTCTTAAAACCTTGTACCCAGGACCTTTGAAAACATTATCAATATGTAGAAAGTTTCTAAAGAGTTTTGATTTGCCTCTCTAGATATCCTGAAAGGTCACTAAAGGAAATAGGAGTTTTAAAAGATCTAATTATTAAATGCTCATATGATTCATATTTTTATTTTTTAAGTTTTTTTTATATAAATTCCAATTAGTTAACATAGAGTGTTATCTTAGTTTCTGGTGTACAATATAGTGATTCAACACTTCCATACATCAGCTGGTTCTCATCACAGCAAGGGCACTCCTTAATCCCATCACCTATTTAACCCATCCGACAACCCAGGTCCCCTCTGGTAACCATGAGTTTATTCTCTCTAGCTAAAATTCTCTTTCTTGGTTTGCCTCCCTATTTTTTCCCTCTTTGCTCTCTTGTTTTGTTTCTTCAATTCCAAATATGAGTGAAATCATACGGTATTTGTCTTTCTCTGACTTATTTCACGTAGCATTATACTCTCTAGCTCCATCTCTGTCATTACAAATGGCAAGATATCATTATTTTTTATGGCTGAGATGGAGCATTTGGACTGTTTTCATAATTTGGCTATTGTAGACAAAGCTGCTGTAAACATCAGGGTGCATGTATCCCTTTGACTTAGTATTTTTGTATTCTTTGGGTAACCCAGTAGTGAAATTTCTGGATCATAGGGTAGTTCTATTTTTAACTTTTTGAGAAACCTGCTCATGGATTAGAAGAAATATTGTTAAAATGTCTATACTACCCAAAGCAATCTACACATTTAATTCAATCTCTATCAAAATATCACCGGCGTTTCTCACAGAGCCAGAACAAACAATCCTAAAATTTGTATGAAACCACAAAAATACCCAAAGCAATCTTTTTTTTTTTTAAGATTTTATTTATTTATTTATTTGACATAGAGAGAGAGAGATCACAAGTAGGCAGAGAGGCAGTCAGAAAGAGAGGGGGAAGCAGGCTCCTTGCTGAGCCAAGAGCCTGATGTGGGGCTCAACCCCAGGATCCTGAGATCATGACCTAAAGCAAAGGCAGAGGTTTAACCCACTGAGCCACGCAGGTGCCCCAATGCAAAACAATCTTAAAAAAAAAAAGAAAAAAAAGGAAAAAAAAGAAGTAAAGTTGGAGGCATCATAATTCTGGACCTCAAGCTTTATTATAAGGCTGTAGTCATCAAGACAGTATGGTACTGGCACAAAAACAGGCACATAGGTCAATGGGACATAACAGAAAACCCAAAAATTGACCCACAACTATACAGACAACTAGTCTTTGATAAAATAGGAAAGAATATCTGATGACAAAGAAAAACATTCTCTTCAACAAATGGTATTGGGAAAATTGGACAGCAACATGCAAAAGAATGAAACTAGACCATCTTCTTACACCATACACAAAAATAAATACAAAGTGGATGAAAGACCTAAATGTGAGATAGGAAACCATCAAAATCCTAGAGGAAAATGCAGGCAGTAAATTCTTGGAGATAGGCCATAGCAACTTCTTTCTAGATATGTCTCCTGGCATGGGAAACAAAAGCAAAAATAAACTATTGGGATTTCATCAAGATGAAAAGCTCCTACACAGTGAAGGAAACAATCAACAACACTAAAAGACAACCTATGGAATGGGAGAAGATATTTGTGAATGACATATCTGATAAAGAGTCAGTATTCAAAACATATATAACTTACAAAACTCGACACCCCCAAAATGAATAATCTAATTTAGAAGTGGGCAGAAGACATGAATACACATTTTTCCAAAGAAGACTTACAGATGACTGACAAACATGTACATGAAAAGATGCTCAATATCACTACCTCATTAATCATCATGGAAATACAAATCAAAATTACAACAAGCTATTACCTCACACCTGCCAGAATGGCTAAAATCAACAACACAAGAAACCACAGGTGTTGGTGAGGATGTGGAGAATGTGGAACCCTCTTGCACTGTTAGTGATTCACACATTTTTAAATAAAACACTATGAACATGACTTTTCTGAATATCTCTGTAGTGGGGATTTATGTACCTCTGTACTGAGTTGTGCAATTGGAAATAAATGCCTAGTTACCACCACTTTGTCCAACATCTATATTCAAGATAATCAGAAAGTAAAGCAACTTCAAATAAGGCTGGGGAAATATACACAGATAGTGAGAAAATGAGCAGTCAATACAACAAAAAAAATAACACTTTCATTAGACAGAGAGAGAGATCACAAGTAGGCAGAGAGGCAGGCGGGGTGGGGGGCTAGCAGGCTCCCCGCTGAGCCGAGATCCCAAAGTGGGGCTCGATCCCAGGACCCTGGGATCATGACCTGAACCAAAGGCAGAGGCTTAAACCACTGAGCCACTTAGAAGCCCCAACACTTTCATTAAAGTTAAAGAATCCTTTATAAAATGTAAAGGAAGAATAGGTAGAAAGATGTGCCATAGCAAAAAAAAACCAAAAAATGTAGGTTTCTGGAAGAAAAAAGAAAAAGATAATTAACAGATGATACTGTCTGAAATGAAAAGAAAAAAAAAAACCATGAAGAGAAAATAATTATTTGGGGAGGAGTCAAGATGGCGGAGAAGTAGCATGCTGAGACTACTTCAGCTAGCCAGAGATCAGCTAGATAGCTTATCTAAAGATTGCAAACACCTGAAAATCCATCGGCAGATCGAAGAGAAGAAGAACAGCAATTCTGGAAACAGAAAAACAAACACTTTCTGAAAGGTAGGACCAGCAGAGAAGTGAATCCAAAGCGATGGGAAGTTAGACCCTGGGGGAAGGGGCCGGCTCCCGGCAAGCGGCGGAGCAACGGCGCACAAAATCAGGACTTTTAAAAGTCTGTTCCGCTGAGGGACATGGCTCCAGAGGCTAAACCGGGGCGAAGCCCATGCGGGGTCAGCGTGGCCTCAGGTCCCGCAGGGTCACAGAAGGATCGGGGGTGTCTGAGTGTCGCAGAGCTTGCGGGTATTGGAATGGGAAAGCCGGCTACAGAGACGGAGCCGACAGTAAGCTCCTCTGTGTTACCTTGAAACGGTCGCAGGCTCGGTGAGCTCGGAGCGTGGCCAGAGGTCAGGCAGACGGGAGTAACTGGGTGCTGTTCTCTGAGGGCGCACTGAGGAGTGGGGCCTTGGGCTCTCGGCTCCTCCAGGCCGGAGACCAGGAGGCCGCCATTTGTATTCCCGTCCTCCAGAACTCTACGGAAAGCGCTCAGGGAACAAAAGCTCCTGAAAGCAAACCCGAGCGGATTACTCACCCCGGCCCCTGATAAGGGCAGTGCAATTCCGCCTGGGGCAAAGACACTTGAGAATCACTACAACAGGCCCCTCCCCCAGAAGATCAACAAAAAATCCAGCCAGGACCAAGTTTACCTACCGAGCAGTGCGGTTTCAATAGCAAGGAGAGCAGCAGAATTCCAGAGGAGGAGAAAGCAAAGCACGGAACTCATGGCTTTTTCCTTGTGATTTTTTTTAGTCTTGCAGTTAATTTAATTTTTTTCTTTTTCATTGTTTGTTTTTTTTTTTTTTTTTCTCGCCTTCTGGTAAATTTTTTTTTAACTTTTACCTTTTTCTTTTTTAACGTTTTTTAACTAGTTTATCCAATATATATATTTTTTCTTTTTTATATTTTTCTTATTTGTTTTCTTTTTTTTAATTCTTTTCTTTTTATTCTTTTTTCTTTTTTTTTCTTTCTTCCTTTTTGAACCTCTTTCTATCCCCTTTCTCCCCCCTCACGTTTTGAGATCTCTTCTAATTTGGTTAAAGCATATTTTCCTGGGGTTCTTGCAACCCTTTTAGTATTTTACTTGCTCCTTCATATACTCTTATCTGGACAAAATGACAAGACGGAAAAATTCAACACAAAAAAAAGAACAAGAGGCAGTACCGAAGGCTAGGGACCTAATCAATACAGACATTGGAAATATGTCAGATCTAGAGTTCAGAATGACAATTCTCAAGGTTCTAGCCGGGCTCGAAAAAGGCATGGAAGATATTAGAGAAACCCTCTCGAGAGATATAAAAGCCCATTCTGGAGAAATAAAAGAACTAAAATCTAACCAAGCTGAAATAAAAAAAAACTATTAATGAGGTGCAATCAAAAATGGAGGCTCTCACTGCTAGGATAAATGAGGCAGAAGAAAGAATTAGTGATATAGAAGACCAAATAACAGAGAATAAAGAAGCTGAGCAAAAGAGGGACAAACAGCTACTGGACCACGAGGGGAGAATTCGAGAGATAAGTGACACCATAAGACGAAACAACATTAGAATAATTGGGATTCCAGAAGAAGAAGAAAGAGAGAGGGGAGCAGAAGGTATACTGGAGAGAATTATTGGGGAGAATTTCCCCAATATGGCAAAGGGAACGAGCATCAAAATTCAGGAGGTTCAGAGAACGCCCCTCAAAATCAATAAGAATAGGCCCACACCCCGTCACCTAATAGTAAAATTTACAAGTCTCAGTGACAAAGAGAAAATCCTGAAAGCAGCCCGGGAAAAGAAGTCTGTAACATACAATGGTAAAAATATTAGATTGGCAGCTGACTTATCCACAGAGACCCAGCAGGCCAGAAAGAGCTGGCATGATATTTTCAGAGCACTAAACGAGAAAAACATGCAGCCAAGAATACTATATCCAGCCAGGCTATCATTGAAAATAGAAGGAGAGATTAAAAGCTTCCAGGACAAACAAAAACTGAGAGAATTTGCAAACACCAAACCAGCTCTACAGGAAATATTGAAAGGGGTCCTCTAAGCAAAGAGAGAGCCTACAATTGGTAGATCAGAAAGGAACAGAGACCATATACAGTAACAGTCACCTTACAGGCAATACAATGGCACTAAATTCATATCTCTCAATAGTTACCCTGAATGTTAATGGGCTAAATGCCCCTGTCAAAAGACACAGGGTATCAGAATGGATAAAAAAACAAAACCCATCTATATGTTGCCTCCAAGAAACTCATTTTAAGCCCGAAGACACCTCCAGATTTAAAGTGAGGGGGTGGAAAAGAATTTACCATGCTAATGGACATCAGAAGAAAGCAGGAGTGGCAATCCTTATATCAGATCAATTAGATTTTAAGCCAAAGACTATAATAAGAGATGAGGAAGGACACTATATCATACTCAAAGGGTCTGTCCAACAAGAAGATTTAACAATTTTAAATATCTATGCCCCCAACATGGGAGCAGCCAACTATATAAACCAATTAATAACAAAATCAAAGAAACACATCAACAATAATACAATAATAGTAGGGGACTTTAACACTCCCCTCACTGAAATGGACAGATCATCCAAGCAAAAGATCAGCAAGGAAATAAAGGCCTTAAACGACACACTGGACCAGATGGACATCACAGATATATTCAGATATTTCATCCCAAAGCAACAGAATACACATTCTTCTCTAGTGCACATGGAACATTCTCCAGAATAGATCACATCCTCGGTCCTAAATCAGGACTCAACCGGTATCAAAAGATTGGGATCATTCCCTGCATATTTTCAGACCACAATGCTCTAAAGCTAGAACTCAACCACAAAAGGAAGTTTGGAAAGAACCCAAATACATGGAGACTAAACAGCATCCTTCTAAAGAATGAATGGGTCAACCGGGAAATTAAAGAAGAATTGAAAAAAATCATGGAAACAAATGATAATGAAAATACAACGGTTCAAAATCTGTGGGACACAACAAAGGCAGTCCTGAGAGGAAAATATATAGCGGTACAAGCCTTTCTCAAGAAACAAGAAAGGTCTCAGGTACACAACCTAACCCTACACCTAAAGGAGCTGGAGAAAGAACAAGAAAGAAACCCTAAGCCCAGCAGGAGAAGAGAAATCATAAAGATCAGAGCAGAAATCAATGAAATAGAAACCAAAAAAACAATAGAACAAATCAACGAAACTAGGAGCTGGTTCTTTGAAAGAATTAATAAAATTGATAAACCCCTGGCCCGACTTATCAAAAAGAAAAGAGAAAGGACCCAAATAAATAAAATCATGAATGAAAGAGGAGAGATCACAACTAACACCAAAGAAATACAAACTATTATAAGAACATACTATGAGCAACTCTACGCCAATAAATTTGACAATCTGGAAGAAATGGATGCATTCCTAGAAACATATAAACTACCACAACTGAACCAGGAAGAAATAGAAAGCCTGAACAGACCCATAACCAGTAAGGAGATTGAAACAGTCATTAAAAATCTCCAAACAAACAAAAGCCCAGGGCCAGACGGCTTCCCGGGGGAATTCTACCAAACATTTAAAGAAGAACTAATTCCTATTCTCCTGAAACTGTTCCAAAAAATAGAAATGGAAGGAAAACTTCCAAACTCATTTTATGAGGCCAGCATCACCTGGATCCCAAAACCAGACAAGGATCCCACCAAAAAAGAGAGCTATAGACCATTATCCTTGATGAACACATGCGAAAATACTCAACAAAATACTAGCCAATAGGATTCAACAGTACATTAAAAGGATTATTCACCACGACCAAGTGGGATTTATTCCAGGGCTGCAAGGTTGGTTCAACATCCGCAAATCAGTCAGTGTGATACAACACATCAATAAAAGAAAGAACAAGAACCATATGATACTCTCAATAGATGCTGAAAAAGCATTTGACAAAGTACAGCATCCCTTCCTGATCAAAACTCTTCAAAGTGTAGGGATAGAGGGCACATACCTCAATATCATCAAAGCCATCTACGAAAAACCCACCGCAAATATCATTCTCAATGGAGAAAAACTGAAAGCTTTTCCGCTAAGGTCAGGAACATGGCAGGGATGTCCATTATCACCATTGCTATTCAACATAGTACTAGAGGTTCTAGCCTCAGCAATCAGACAACAAAAGGAAATTAAAGGCATCCAAATCGGCAAAGAAGAAGTCAAATTATCACTCTTCATAGATGATATGATACTATATGTGGAAAACCGAAAAGACTCCACTCCAAAACTGCTAGAACTTATACAGGAATTCAGTAAAGTGTCAGGATATAAAATCAATGCACAGAAATCTGTTGCATTTCTCTACACCAACAGCAAGACAGAAGAAAGAGAAATTAACGAGTCAATCCCATTTACAATTGCACCCAAAACCATAAGATACCTAGGAATAAACCTAACCAAAGAGGCACAGAATCTATACTCAGAAAACTATAAAGTACTCATGAAAGAAATTGAGGAAGACACAAAGAAATGGAAAAATGTTCCATGCTCCTGGATTGGAAGAATAAATATTGTGAAAAGGTCTATGCGACCTAAAGCAATCTACACATTTAATGCAATTCCTATCAAAGTACCATCCATCTTTTTCAAAGAAATGGAACAAATAATTCTAAAATTTATATGGAACCAGAAAAGACCTCGAATAGCCAAAGGGATATTGAAAAAGAAAGCCAACGTTGGTGGCATCACAATTCCGGACTTCAAGCTCTATTACAAAGCTGTCATCATCAAGACAGCATGGTACTGACACAAAAACAGACACATAGATCAATGGAACAGAATAGAGAGCCCAGAAATAGACCCTCAACTCTACAGTCAACTAATTTTCGACAAAGCAGGAAAGAATGTCCAATGGAAAAAAGACAGCCTCTTCAATAAATGGTGCTGGGACAATTGGACAGCCACATGCAGAAAAATGAAATTGGACCATTTCCTTACACCACACACAAAAATAGACTCAAAATGGATGAAGGACCTCAATGTGCGAAAGGAATCCATCAAAATCCTTGAGGAGAACACAGGCAGCAACCTCTTTGACCTCAGCCGCAAGCAACATCTTCCTAGGTACAACGCCAAAGGCAAGGGAAGCAAGGGCAAAAATGAACTATTGGGATTTCATCAAGATCAAAAGCTTTTGCACAGCAAAGGAAACAGTTAACAGAATCAAAAGACAACTGTCAGAATGGGAGAAGATATTTACAAACGACATATCAGATAAAGGACTAGTGTCCAGAATCTATAAAGAACTTAGCAAACTCAACACCCAAAGAACAAATAATCCAATCAAGAAATGGGCAGAGGACATGAACAGACATTTCTGCAAAGAAGACATCCAGATGGCCAACAGACACATGAAAAAGTGCTCCATATCACTCGGCATCAGGGAAATACAAATCAAAACCACAATGAGATATCACCTCACACCAGTCAGAATGGCTAAAATACGTCAGGAAATGACAGATGCTGGCGAGGATGCGGAGAAAGGGGAACCCTCCTACACTGTTGGTGGGAATGCAAGCTGGTGCAGCCACTCTGGAAAACAGCATGGAGGTTCCTCAAAATGTTGAAAATAGAACTGCCCTATGACCCAGAAATTGCACTATTGGGTACTTACCCTAAAGATACAAACGTAGTGATCCAAAGGGGCACGTGCACCCGAATGTTTATAGCAGCAATGTCCACAATAGCCAAACTATGGAAAGAACCTAGATGTCCATCAACAGATGAATGGATCAAGAAGATGTGGTATATATACACAATGGAATACTATGCAGCCATCAAAAGAAATGAAATCTTGCCATTTGCGACAACATGGATAGAACTAGTGCGTATCATGCTTAGCGAAATAAGTCAAGCAGAGAAAGACAACTATCATATGATCTCCCTGATATGAGGAAGTGGTGATGCAACATGGGGGCTTAAGTGGGTAGGAGAAGAATCAATGAAACAAGATGGGATTAGGAGGGAGACAAACCATAAGTGACTCTTAATCTCACAAAACAAACTGAGGGTTGCTGGGGGGAGGGGGTTTGGGAGAAGGGGGTGGGATTATGGACATTGGGGAGGGTATGTGCTTTGGTGAGTGCTGTGAAGTGTGTAAACCTGGTGATTCACAGACCTGTACCCCTGGGGATAAAAATATATGTTTATAAAAAATAAAAAATTAAAAAAAAATAATAATTATTTTACATTACTTCCTAAAAAGATATCGGTATTGTATATATTTATATAATGTATTTGATGTGCACCCTTAGATATATTCTTATTTGTGAAAAACTTAATGCAACACATTAATTATTCTGGACACGAATAAATTACTACCCCCAGGTGGTAAGTCTGGGGAAGCAAGTATTCTTTTTCTTATTTATCAGATTTTATCACCATAATTAAGTTATTATGGAACTTTAATATAACTGTTTTAATTTCACTTCCATTATCAAGGAGCATATAGAACATCTTGTGTGTGTCCAACAGCCAGATGGATAATTTTAGCTAAATTTACCTTTGAGTGGAGTCATATAACAACATTGTCTGATTCTAAATAAGAGCAATTATATTTAAGACACTTTCTCATGTGTGGTGGGGGGTCGTGTGGTGGATGAAGATGTAGAGTGGAGACCTGGGCTGGAGCTGAGTTCAGAAAAAGGCTGTTGAACTTTATATAATCAATTGGGCTTAATCTCCTCACCCTTACCCTAAAATGAGTGCTGTTTAAGGAAGCTTCTAGTTTTAGAACCTACTCGATTAAAGTACTTTTTTTTCTATAGGTAAATACAATTTCAATATCCATCTTGTACCATGTGTTGGAAATATTTAACCTGGATTAAACACCAGATCTGTAAAATGTTAAGCTCCAACCTGACAGGCAGATCAGATAACGGGCACATACTCACAAACACATGGCAAATATATGTGCATACATGTATATGTATGTATGTACATATATAATGTGTAAAATCTATGATTCTAAAACAGTTGTATTAAAATATCAAACTTGAAAACAAATACAGTAGGTTTATTGGAAAAGGAAGTTCATAGGATAAACATAAAAAAGATTAGGTTATGATGGGGTGCCTGGGTGGCTCAGTGGGTTAAAGCCTCTGCCTTCAGCTCAGGTCATGATCCCAGGGTCCTGGGATTGAGCCCCGCATCAGGCTCTCTGCTCAGCAGGGAGCCTGTTTCCACCTCCCTCTCTCTGCCTGCCTCTCTGCCTACTTGTGATCTAGGCCTATCAAATAAATAAATAAAAATCTTTAGAAAAAAAAAAAAAGACTAGGTTATGCTTCAAACTGAAAACTATATGTTTTTATAGTTTGTACTATGTACTTCTCATTTGACTTTCATAATGATATGATGTTATAGATCTATATACTATGGTTACATTCCAGATATCTCAGCATGGATCCTATTTCAAGTGTGTTTTCCTATTGTGAAACCATGTGTTAGGTAGAATTTCCATATAATCAGTTTGGGCAATCTGGTCATTACGTCTCTACCACATGTAAATCCACCTTGTACTCATGTAAGGCAACTAATTACTAGAAATGCAAAGCATGCCAATTGCATACTCTCAGTACATTTGAGAGAGGTATTCTGGATAATTGGCTTCCTGTGTATTTTACTCTGTAAATTGTGATAACTGTCAACACTGAAAATCCTTCTAAGAGTTAAATGTGGACTAGATTTGATACTCTTTAAGATAAACAGAGCCCATTTCTACCAAATAAATCAATAATGTGGTTAAAAACGTTTCCCTCTCTATGTTTGTGTCAAATAAACACAGACATTTATTCAAGAGAGTTTCATTAGACGCGGTTTAAAAGAAAAGACAAGGCTTTACGTACATCTCAAAATCTGTATCTTTGTTACTACATTAAAAAAAAATGGGGGCACCTGGGTGATTAAGTTGGTTAAGCATCTACCTTTAACTTAAGTCATTATCTCAGAGTCCTGGGATGGAGCCCCATGTCGGACTCCCTGCTCAGTGGGGAGTCTGCTTCTCTCTTTCCCTCTCTGTGCCACTCCCCTTGCTTATGTATTCACTGTCTCTCTCAATCTCTTTCTCTCCTCTTTCTGTCAAGTAGGTAAATAAAATATTTTTTAAACATTTAATAAAGTTTAATAAATTTATTAAAATAAATAATAAAATTTAATAAATTTTAAAAATTAAAGGATGTGCACAGAAATATTTAATAACACCTTTTTGCTTTGAGATTTGTTTTCCACAATAAATAGCAACATGCCATGTAGCAATCAAGCAAATACAGAAGACAAAAGGAGCATTTCTGTGCAGCACTTCAAGGCAATTTGGAAAGTCATAGGTTCATCATATAAATAATGGCTTCTGAGATTTGATCCTTAGAGTTTCATAAAAATAAATTGCTTTTCAATAGTTAGTGCTGAAGCATTCATTAAGAGAAAGAAGTCCAGACATAAGAATTGAGTTCAGTATTACACAAAAATGTTTTTTAAAGGTACTTGGAATAAATGGCAAATATTTAACTACCAGACTTAACTGGGAATAATCTTTGAAGAAGTTTTGAGGAAAAAGTTGCTATGCTTACAACTCTTAGATGGTGTGCCTGGGGCATGAAAATAGTTCTCCATTTTTACCTTCCCTGACTATACCAACAATACCTGTACAATTTCAAGCTACTTGACTTCAAGGAAAAGAGCTCTATAACATCAGTATCAGATTCAAGGTGAAAGCAGTACTTATAAGTGACATAAATGCTAAAATGATCCATGTCTAATATTTAATCACAAGACAAAAGGTGTTAACAAAAGACAGTTTACTATATGCTTTAAAAGATGGCTTGTGTTTTTACAATGAAAAATACCTCACATGTTCCACATAGTAACTGTTTTAATGTGGCAGTTGAGCTCTAACAGTTTGAGATCTTTTTTCTCCTTCCTAAACCGTGGTTGTGGCAGTGGGGGCAGGGTGCTGTTGAAAATTGTCAATCAGTTACCAGCTAAACAGTTAAGAAACAGACCTTCACATATCCTACTGACAGACTGCAAAATTTATCATTTATCGGTGCACACTGGAGTAATGCAAAATTCCCCCACAATGAGCTATCTGTAACTCGACTGACCTCGCTAGGGTACTGCAACAGATTCTTTATCACACTTCAAAGGATACTAGAATGCTGTGTATTCTGAACTCGGACATTAAATAGAGGTAAATACACTTACATTACCCCTTTGATCTGACAGTACTTTAAAAACTAGAATATAACTTCACTACTTTTCCATAGAGATCCATCTAGACACACACAAAGCATTGGTTTCCCCCCAATGCCACTGCCAGCCTTCAATGAATTAAGTACTGAGACTCAATCTTGGGTTTTTAGTTCCTAGCTGTAACTAAAAGATATGCAATCACTCTCCCCCTGGCATTGCCATCTTCTTGTTGCATTGTCTTGTTTTCCTTGTAACAAATTCCGTGTGATTGGAAATGAAAAGCAAAAAGCAAAGGGAAATGGAAAAAAATAGGGCAGGATAAACTTTATCTTTCTTGTTGCATTTTTAGAGAAATCACAGATCAATACACTGGGACACCCAAGAGTTAGATATTTCGCTTCAAAATACTGGACAAATGTTACCTCATTATTTTGTCCCTCATATTTGAAGGTATCTGTTATAAAAGATGACATATGAAAATAAATTGAATTGGATTTATCATTCTAGCTATGTTGCTGATTATCCTGGTAAGAGAATTGATGTTTTATACCACGATTAAAAATGTTTTCCATCTTGGCCTATAATCATGGCAGTTCCCTTTAGGAAATGGAAGAGTCTTTGTATATACTGGCAAATCCTTTAATATATTCCTGAGGCTGTTTTTTGAAGTATTTTAAATTCCTTATATTAATTAGAGGACACGGTATGGTAAGATCTAGCTCTACAGCTTCAACATTATGTGGTCTGGTCTGTCTAACTTTTACTTCACACTTCAAATGACGTGATTTCACCTCCTCCTTTGGATAGTCCTGTGAAGCTCCTGGCTCTGGTTGCAAAATATAAAAGAATTTTTACTTCAGAGGAAGGAGAAGAAAATAGAACCTAATGTGGGGGCTGAAAAATGGAGTGGTAAAAATGACTAGAGTTAAGGTTCTAATCACACTTTAGAGCCTATAAACATTAGAAGGAAAACTTCCCAACATTCTAACTTCAATCAGAAATCTCTGTTTTAACTTGCTGGTGAGAACCCCATGGTAATAATTATAAGTGTCAAAGTGTCAGAGCATGTATCAAGAATAGTCACTTAAACTCTTTTCAGCAGAATGCTGTGGTTTGTTTTACATGACACAATGGGCCCCATGCACAGAAAATATACATCTCAGCAAACAGCTCAAGACTAACATGTACAAGAATGAAAAACAAAGACGTGATAGTAATAAGAATAATGTATTAAGTATATTCTAAGTGTGTTAGGCCAAGTCAGTGGGCTACTGTCAGCACTGAGATAAGCAACCAGGTATTGGGATTGACCTGTAGGAAGTCTCCAGGCAGGATCAATGTCATCAGTGAGGTGAGAGAACGCAATTTTCTTTCCTCCAGGGATATCTGTTTAGGATGGAGTAAGACGCAAAAACAAAACAAAACAAAACCTAGAGACAGTGGGCAAAAGACCAGGCAAGGATTAACATTTTTATCAGGACTGCACCTAAATAGGAAGATGTTATTGCAACGTTCCAGCCCAGGCAAATCAAGAAACCAGAACAAAATAGAGTTCCAAAGATTTGTGGAGATATTTTGGGGGGATGAGATGGAGCAAAGTATTATTGAATGCCCAGGACCCTGCTTCAGACTAATCACGTGTACACTTGAAATATAAGACTACATGAGTGTTCACAGCCCCGGGCAACCACAGCTCTTTCCCATTTCCAGGCTTCACGGCAATGTGTTCACTACCTGAGTGAGGCTGAGTCTTCAAATGGAATTTTTCAGTAAGTGCAGCTCCTCACATACGAAGAACTTATTAATGGGCAGATGCTGTTCCGAAGTATTCAGCTCTTTAGGAATACAACTCTTTATGAGAAATTCATCACTCAGGAGTCTGTGGTTTCACAATCTACTTTATGGAGATTGCCCACCGGTGGCCCATTGGCCAAATTCAATCTATGGAACTACTTTATTTAGACTTCACAGTGCTTTAAACCATTTTGGCATAATTCCCATTTTTTAAATCAGAGTGTTTCCCCATAAATATATGGATGCCAGGCCCTCTGTGAGAAATTGGTGATGGTGTACTCACATTTCTACATGACAAGAATCAGTATCATTAAAGCCCGTGCTCTCTAGTTACTCATAAGCCCCATCATTCTTATGCCTATTCTGTTTTACACATTTGTGTTCATTTATCTTCCAGCCACTTAAGGCTTTCGGTTAATTCCACAGTTAACCAATTTCAGCTTCCCCTTCTTTAAAAAATATTATTTGGCTTTATTAAACTAGAAATATCATCTGTGCATTTACTTGGGTCTTTGAATTATAAGTTATGTCTATTAGAGAAAGAATCCGCCTCATAGATTACGTGTGCACAGTCAAGGTGGTAGAGCATCATAACCAGCTAATCGCTTGGGTTTGAGTCCCACATCCCTTGCGACACTGGAAAGTTTCTTAGCTACATTAAATGTCAACTGCTTCGCCTATGAAATGGGGAGATTAGTATCATAGTATAGTGTACGTATATGTATATGTATATGTATATGTACATCCATAGATACATATATATTTAAATAGAGTATTTTATAGTATGTCATATAATGGGAAATTACAGATTATTATAATATGGTACAGCATAACAGTCATAACAGTAATACCTAATGCGTACTGAGTACTTTTCTAAATGCCAGGTTCTACTCTGCGTCTTATCTATTCGTGATAGCAACCTTGTGAGTTTGGTATTATTGTTATTGCCTGCATTTACAGATGAGGACTTAAAGTCATGACTCTGACTCTGGAGGCTATATTAATGCTTTCAAGGAGTTTAACAAGGTTCCTGACATATGGTAAGCACTGATACTCTGATGGATACAGCCTAGGTTATTTGATTTCCTTTATAATCAGTTAAGTACACTAAACATTGGTATAATGCCAAAATTCCTGGACATGTCACCAAGAGAAGAAATTGCCCACTTTTGCATTACTAGAAAGGAAGCACATCTTGTTAGACCTACATTTGTGTCAACATTAGGGCAGCCAGTTAGTTGAGAGAGGTATTAAATTGCTTAATCAACTAATAGTATTGTTAGCTACTGTGGTATTTATTTCCATAGTGTCTGAGATTTAAGCTACATCTACATGACAAATCTGAAGCCAATTTTTTTTTTTTTAACAGAAGCAATAGGGATGAACCTGGGATCAATAAAGCAGTGATCTGAAAACTGCTCACTGACAAAATCCAGGGACTCCAGGCTCCATCCCAAAAGGCAGACACTCAGCCCAGTGTTGCCGGTTTCTGCCCTCCCTTTGATAGACGCACCTGGCACCTGGCTCGAGTAGAACAGGAAGTGCTTTGCAAACCCAAAAGAGAGGATTTCTTGGAAAGGGAATCACACATGAATGCTTGTTACTCAGATGGAGCCAAAACTGCCACTAATTAATTGATTTTCTATATCAAAACATCCACTCCAAGAGCCCTTCATCTCTTGAAAATGCTAGTTTGAATGCTGGTTAAATGGAGGTCCTAGAAAACCTTTGACATTTGGTTAAGTATCTCCATATAAATGCCATTTGAAAACCCTATATTGTAACTTCTTATTAAGCTAATTGTGGTAATAATGATGATGCTAGAGGCAGAGCACTTACCTAGGAAAAGAGAGGAGGGACACTATTCTTTTTCCCTAGCTAAGTCCTGCATTCTCCTCATTACCTTACAGTGTTTGCCACTATTTTATGAGCCCCTACCCATAAGAAGTAAACAAGCAAGCTCATGAGGCAAGATCATACACCCACCCACCCCTACACACAAAAAAGTCGCAAGAATAATCATAAAATTTTGAGGACGTATTAAGTGCTAGGTATCATGATTAAGTGTGCCTCACACATTTTAAATGTGGTAGTCATTACATATCCTAAGATACTGTTGAACTCAGGAAACAAACTGAGGGTTGCTGGAGGGGAGGGGGTGTGGGTGAGATGGGGTGGATGATGGACACTGGGGAGGGTATGTGCTATGGTGAGTGCTGTGAATTGTGAAAGACTGATGAATCACAGACCTGTACCCCTGAGACAAATAATAAATTATATGTTAATTTAAAAAAATTTAAAAAGTGATAGTCACTTAAACCATCCTGTGGACTGTATGTTATTTTCACCCCCATTTTACAGATGCAGAAACTGAGATCTAAAAGGTAGCATAATCCCCCTTAGATGGGCAGCTGTTACATGGCAGTATCCAAATGCTTGCCGTCTGACTCCCGACCACAACCTCTCCATCACTTCTCACACTGTTATAAGTGCTTTTGTTATATGATTTCATTTAAGCATCACCAAATTCTTATTTAGAAGGTTGTTGAGAAGTCCAGAGTGGTTAAGTAGCTTTGCCTGTCTATTAGAAGTAGACCATCCAAAGCCCTGATTGTCTACATAAACCCTAATTCTCATTTCTTGACACCACATTTCATAGTAACTACAGAAAACTTCAAAATTGATCCATGATGCCATTCAACACCTACCATAGGCAGTGACATTCATTTCCTCACAAATGAATGTGTACTATGGAGAGCAAGAAGCATGCATTCTATGTGAAAAAGGTCAAGGTAAAGGCTGATGTCAAGTGGGCCTTCAAGACATCGGAGGGGCTTCTGGGACTCCTGAGTGGCTTGCTCAGTTAAATGTCTGCCTTTGGCTCAGATCATAATCTGAGAGTCCTGGGGACAGAGCCCGACTTCAGGCTTCCTCCTCAGTAGGCAAGTCTGCTGCTCCTTCACCCTCTCCCTCTGCTGGTGTTTTTTTCTCTCTCTTTCTCAATCTCTTCTTTTCAAATAAATAAATAAACTCTTAAAAAAAAAAAAGACATTGGAAGGTCTCTTATGTTCTGAAAGGAGGGTGCTTGGTATGTCCTGTAGTAAGCCCAGAAATGCATAAAACCTGTGCCTCAGGAAAGAACATAACACATTTTGGAGCCAATGATAATTGAAGGCTGCACCTTTATACTTTTCCCTGAGAGATATTTTGTGCAGTTTGGCAAGGCATCAGATCTTAGATGTTTAACATCCAAGTGTGCTTTAAAACTGTTCCCTGTGTTCTGAGGCACAGTTCTGGAATCGAGTTCAAGTAGCAACAAAGTCCAGGTTAGAACTACCACTAAATGTGGTGCTTACAGCCCAGAGGGCTGCGAATTTCTCAACAAGGTAGCTGCTTTTTGAGCATCGAACATTATTCTTAACATGCTTAATTTATAATGTGCCACTTGTCTCAGAATACTTTCATTCAAAGGGGATGCTTAGGCAGTTCTCCTCCATGATATAGTTATGGACTGTATTTGTCCTTCTAAAATACAGTTTTCTACATCTGTCTTGATTGAATTCCATCACCATTAAATAAGACTATTCTTTTAAAATGCCAAGAGACGGTTTAAAACGCAACTTACCTACAGCCTTTCTGTTGCAATCCAAACAACTCGCTGTGACTGCAAAATCATAGATGAAATAATGGATCGATTCACACTGCTTTCTGTTTTTCTTTCTGTCTTGTTTGTTGTCAAAATTTAAATCAGGGTTTGTAATTTAATTCCGTGATTCTAGAAAGCATGATGATCTGATGCTATTCATTTGCTTTTAAATAAAATCACACTGATGAATATGTATTGGGAATTAGTTATTTTCCAACTTTATGCAGCTCTTGTAGAACTCAACTGCCAACAATTAAGCCAGAAATACTTACTAACAAGAAGAGTTTAAAGAGATAGAGCAAATTCTAGAGAAAATGGCAAGGAGGGCCACCGAGCTCAACTAAGAAGTAGATTATCGGATACAATGATTTGTATGAGGCGGCAAAAGAAATAAAATACCCTAATGAGGCACATACCATTTGAGCTGAATGACACCCCTAACCCTACACCTCCTTTAAGCTGGGCACCAGGCTAGGGGCTGGAATTACAAAAGTGAGTGCTTTGCCTACTGCCTGGGAGACGTTTTTGGTTTGGGTCTTTTGAATGGGGTTTGTTCCTACTAGTAAAGACCTGCAAAATTCACTTTCACTTACCAGCTTTATTGTTTGATGGAGAAAGAAAACTTGGCACCTGATTCTGCTCTGCCTGACTTCCAACTGGAGTTCCTTCTAGCTTTCTAAATTACTTGGCACTGAGCAAGGCTCTTCTGCCAAAAAGTGAATGACTCAATATTTGAAACCAGGCACATCAGCAAAATCCAGACTGAACCTTGAAATCACTTTGATTCAGATAAAATGAGTCACCTGTACCTGGAAGGAAATTACTTATTACAAAAGATAATAGACTGGAAAATGGGGGAAAAAAATAGAGAAGGGGCTCTAAGTAGCTTTAGTAGCAGAATTTTCATTGTAAATGTTGATGTGTTCTAGAAGAGGACTTATATAGGCTCAATATATTTTAGAATAAATGGTATTAGTTGAAGCTTTGGGAAAATGTGAAAATACAGTATATAAGTATATATATGAATATATATGGATATGAATATATATACACATATATATGTTTATACATATATATATGCGTATACACATACACACACACACAGAATGTATGAAAATACATTCATATTTTCCCCAAGGCTCCTACTAAGGCTTCACTTATTCTTAAATAAAGATTTAAATTATTAAATTATTATAGGACATACATAGTGGGATCTATCTGTCAATCTATCTATCTACCTACTTACTTATTTCCCAATATGTATATCCCATACTATACCCAGATTAATTTAAGCCTACTAATTTTTTTTTTTTTAGCTGACTGGCATTTTAAAGATTTTATTTATTTATTTATTTGACAGAGAGAAATCACAAGTAGATGGAGAGGCAGGCAGAGAGAGAGAGGGAAGCAGGCTCCCTGCTGAGCAGAGAGCCCAATGCGGGACTCGATCCCAGGACCCTGAGATCATGACCTGAGCCGAAGGCAGCGGCTTAACCCACTGAGCCACCCAGGCGCCCGGCATTTTAAACAAGAAGTGAGAACAGGGAAAACTGCTACTCTTGTAACTAATTAATTACTTCATCCATCCATTCAACTGTTCACCATCCATTCATCCACTCAGTTCAATATACATTTATTGAAAGCATACAATACATGAATAATCTGCGAGTGTTGAGGATAAGGAAACAAGTAAAAACCGTACTCTTTTCATGGAACACACAAACTAGTAGTTGAGAATGATCTGTAAATAATAATTTGCAATACAGATATGTCTACAGATCTGTATTTTTTATGTTTATGGTATGTCAAGCAGGAAAATAAAATTGTTGTCTTGTAGCATGGGGCCCATCTGAGACCCTTGCTGAATCAGTACTCAGTGTCTGCATAGAAACCCCACTCATATATCCTCCTAGACATGCCATATTCAGAACCATCTTTAAATGACCAACCAACTGGGGTGCCTGGCTGGCTCAGTCCATTAAACCTCTGCCTTTGGCTCGGGGCATGATCCCAGGGTCCTGGGATCGAGCCCCGCATCTCTGCTCAGTGGGGAGCCTGCTTCCCCCTCTCTCTGCCTGCCTCCCTGCCTGCTTGTGATCTCTCTCTCTGCCAAATAAATAAATAAAACCTTAAAATAAAAATAATAACAATAAACTACCAACCAGTTACAGCAAGATAATAAAGAACTGTTACTTTCCTTTCTCATAAAGAACTGGTATGTAGTATGATACATATGATATATGTTATAAATGTAATATGATATACAATACAATCTCAAAAAAAAGTAATACGTATCAGAGGAACACAAAGGCTTGCTTGAGAAGGTAAATTACTTACCATGAAACTATTGGGAAACTTTTCAGTATAGTTACTAAATAGTATTATGAATTTGTTTATATACCACATACTGAAGCTAGTTTCCTAAATTACTTCCTATATTCCCTTTTTAAAAATTGTATATATACACAATGGAATATTAGGCAGCCATCAAAAGAACGAAATCTTGACATTTGCCATGACGTGGATGGAACTAGAGGGTATCACGCTAAGTGAAATAAGTCAATCAAAGAAAGGCAATTATCATATGGTCTCTCTGATATGAGGAATTTGAGAGGCAGGGCCAGGGGCATAGGGAGGCAGTGAGGGAAAAATGAAACAAGATGGTACTGGGGAGGGAGATAAACTGTAAGAGACTCTTAATCTCAGGAAGCAAACTGACGGTTGCTGGTGGAGAGGGTGGTGGGAGGGAGAGGGTGGCTGGGTGATGGACACTGGGGAGGGTATGTGCTATGGTGAGTGCTGCGAATTGTGTGAGACTGATGAATCACAGACCTGTACTCCTGAAACAAATAATACATTATATGTTAATAGAAATTATGTATACACAATTAATTGTGATTCCCAAGGTGTTAATTCAATATTGTTTAGAATTTTACTATAAAATAAATAAGGACATAGAGGGCATTCTATGACTGTTGAGTAATTTATCAATGACAACCTGTATAAACAAATTGAATTAGATCTTATGGACCACATTTCATGGGTTAAAGACAATAGTTCTGAAGTCTCTCTTTTTGTTTGTATGTTTGCTTGTTTTTAAGATTTCATTTATTCTTTTCACACACACACACACACACACACAGAGAGAGAGAGAGAGAGAGAGAGAGAGAGCACAAGCAGGGGTAACAACAGGCAGAGGGAGAGGGAGAAGCAGACTTGCTGCCGAGCAGCAAGTGATGTGGGGCTTGATCCCAGGACCCTGGGATCAAGACCTGAGCCAAAGGCAGATGCTTAACTGACTGAGCCACCCAGGCGCCCCTCTCTGTGGTTTTTAAAGCACCTTTTTCATTCTTATGTTTATATTTACATACAATAAAATAGGTGTTTTTTGTACAGTTCAGTTTTTTTTTAATGTGGAGTTTTAGCACA
The DNA here is from genome assembly GCF_009829155.1 of Mustela erminea. Classification (NCBI taxonomy): domain Eukaryota; kingdom Metazoa; phylum Chordata; class Mammalia; order Carnivora; family Mustelidae; genus Mustela; species Mustela erminea. Next base: position 33,861,168 of record NC_045631.1, read on the forward strand.
TGTATAAATTCATGTAGTTACCATCACAGTCTGGATACAGACAGTTTGCTCATTTCCTGAAAATTCCTGCATGCTGTCTTGCAGTCAAACCTTCCTCCACTTATAACTCCTGGTAACCACTGACCTGCTCTCAATCACTACAATTTTGTCATTCCCAGATTATTGGGTCAGTCTGGAACATCATCTCTTGCCGGGAACATCCTTCCAACCTTTAACCGTACTTTTACTTCTATCCCCATTTCCTTCTGTCCATTTTCCATAGCTCAATCAGAGTGCTCTTAAGCTGTAATTATGATCATATCATGTCATTACTTGAAGGCTTCAAAGCTTTGCCCTATACTTAGAGTAAAATCATTATTTTCCCTGTGAGTATTAGGTAGAATGTTGCAAGTGATTCTAACAAATGAACTTTAAGGTATGTAATAGCATAAAGATAGGACCATTTTATTCTCTGCTCCAGTGAAGTCTAGAACATTTGTTTTCTAATGGAAAGGGGACTCTCCTGCAAGTGTTTGTTCAGGAATTCAGGCTCCTCAGTGTTGAATTCTGCCATCGTCTCCGTGCAATACCCAAGTTTGGCATGATTATCTTCATTAATCATGTAGACTGGAAAATAAGCAATAACTCCTCTTTTTCCCCAAATGAACCACACTTTGCCTATTTGCTTAGCTTTTTTTTTTTTTTTTTCCTGGAGATAAGGGGGTTAGTGGTCTACTTTCTGTGATGACCCTGGCAATCCCTCAGCCACACTGCCCATATTTCTGGTCCTTACTGCATCCCTTGACTTGTTTCTTGGAATAAGCCAATGAAATATAATAACTAAATTAGACTATATGTGCATCTTCTTGATTTCTATCTCTTGCCTTGTTAGAATGTATTATACAAAGCAGGGAATGTGTCTTTCTTGCTCCCTACTGAATCTTAAAAGTCCACTACAGTATCTGGTATGGAGTAAGCCCAATAAATACACTTTAACAACTGAACTTGATAAGGAAAACCAACAAGATTCTTCTTCTTACTGTCAGGTCCTTTACCTTGTGTCTGTCAGTACTTTGTTCTAGGGACATAACCCTTCATTCTACTGTGTTGTATATGTAACAAGTGGAATCAGTAAATGTAGACTGAAAATCAAAAAACCAACACATAACCATTATTTTGAAAACAAATTGCTTTCAGTTGAATCTTGCTCTCAAGCTTATATTGATTTAAGAAACAATAAGCACGCAAATGGTGGGGGAGAGGAAAATAATGTAGTGCAAGTGTTCTAAAGCCCTGAGGCAAGAATGTGTTTTGTAATCTTTAGGGTCTATGGTAAAATTATGTTTAACTAACAAGCCCATATTGGAGAGGAGGAAAATACTCTAAAACACTAAACCAAAGAAAAGGAGAGAAACAGAAACAAAGAAGATGTGTTGAAAACTAATGGTAAGATAGTAAATTGAATCACAAAAGAAATCACAATAGTATGACAATCTGACTTAATGCTCCAGTTTAAAAAAAACAACCTGCTATGACCACAACAATATGCTGTGTATATGAGAAACATCTTAAATAAAGGACACAAAAAATAATGGAGAAAAGTTATATGACATAAACAATAGCCAAAAAGGAAAGCCTATGTATCTAAGAAATAGAGGAGGTATCAGTGCAAAAAAAAAAAAAAAAAATTACCAAAAGAAAAAAGAAAAAAAGTTTCGTAATGTTAAATGTTTGAATTCACGAAGAATATAAATAACATAAACAGAACATATAACATGTAACAGAATTGGAAGGAAAACCATCACATACAAGCTAATCTGGGAAATTTTTCATATACCTTTCTCACCACTTGACCAAACAAACTAAAATCTTGCAGAGATTTGATCAAAACAAGCTTGAGCTAAGTGATATATACACACAATTGGCAACGGCAACTGAAACAGTTGCTTCAAGTATACAAATGACACTCCTAAAAATCGTCCATATGCTAGGTCATAAAACAGGGTTCAACAAATTCCAAAGGCCCGACACCATATAATGTAGTTTTTCCATCAGAGCAGAATTAAGCTATAAACAAATGCAGAAAGGCTCTAGAGAAGCCCCCATGTGTGTGGGAATTAAATACACATTTAAGCGTTGCTTTGATTTTCCCTGGAGAGTTTATAGTCTCAGCTGGCCTCATCATTACTTCCATATATTTGACCAGATTTAAAGATTAAACCCAGATCATCGGCACAGAAGAAACAGACTATAGGATCATGGCTGACAGTATGCTAAATAGTTAGATTTAGTCAACTAAAAAAATCAGCTAACCAAAAACTTGGTTAACGGAGGTAATCTGTTTTAGCGTCTATCTATCTTCTATCTACTATTTATGTATTTACATATGTATTTATTTATCACAAAAATTGAATTGGATCATGCTTATTAAACACTTAGGTCAGTTTCTGGCACCTATTATATATATACTTAAGATATTACTATCATTCTTTGTTTTGTTGTTTTTTTTTTTTAAGATTTTATTTATTTATTTATTTGTCAGAGAGAGGGAGAGAGCATAAGCTGGGGGAATCGCAGGCAGAGGGAGAAGCAGGTTCCCCACTGAGCAAGGAGCCTGATGTGGGATTTGATCCCAGGACCCTGGGATTATTACAATCTGAGCCAAAGGCAGATGCTTAACCAACTGAGCCACCCAGGCTTTCCTCTTATTATCTTTCTTGTTGTATCACCATCATTATCATTAATTTGTATTCTGGGGGAAAAATGAAGTCGTAATTCTGTTAAGCACTCCAGTCAACTGACTCCAGTCCACATAGTATCCATCACCAGAAGAATCTCTTGTCCATGGATGATATCTTCCCCTTTCTTATAATAATCCAAGCATTTCTCAGAGTGCTTTCCTTTTTCCAAAGGGTTAGTTTATTTGTTACTTTCTTGACCCTAGACACTTTTCTCAACCACTTAGGTCTTTATGATGTAAGGGAAGATAAATCCCCACATTCTTTTGTTATTATATTAATAAGTATTTCAGATAAAAAAAATTATCTATTTGTTTACAGCCTTAGGGCTTTCACAGAAGGGCTGTCACTGCAAATTCTGTCATTTGCTGAGTCAGAAATAGGACCATTTGATTAACTGACTTATTGTAGGAGTTGACCTCGTAGTCTCATTTCTTTCTACCCTGAAGTCACCTTGCCACCCTTTCCTAACACTACGTCCTGACTCAATTTACTGTCTTTCAAACCAACAAAGAAGAGATTAATACCTTGGTCTTCTTAGCCTGAACACTGAAAGGATGCTTATGTAGTTTTCTGACCTACTGACCATTCTTTTTTTTTTTTTTAATTTTTTATTTTTTATAAACATATATTTTTATCCCCAGGGGTACAGGTCTGTGAATCACCAGGTTTACACACTTCACAGCACTCACCAAAGCACATACCCTCCCCAATGTCCATAACCCCACCCCCCTTCTCCCAACCCCCTCCCCCCAGCAACCCTCAGTTTGTTTTGTGAGATTAAGAGTCACTTATGGTTTGTCTCCCTCCCAATCCCATCTTGTTTCATTCATTCTTCTCCTACCCACTTAAGCCCCCATGTTGCATCACCACTTCCTCATATCAGGGAGATCATATGATAGTTGTCTTTCTCTGCTTGACTTATTTCGCTAAGCATGATACGCTCTAGTTCCATCCATGTTGTCGCAAATGGCAAGATTTCATTTCTTTTGATGGCTGCATAGTATTCCATTGTGTATATATACCACATCTTCTTGATCCATTCATCTGTTGATGGACATCTAGGTTCTTTCCATAGTTTGGCTATTGTGGACATTGCTGCTATAAACATTCGGGTGCACATGCCACTTTGGATCACTACGTTTGTATCTTTAGGGTAAATACCCAATAGTGCAATTGCTGGGTCATAGGGCAGTTCTATTTTCAACATTTTGAGGAACCTCCATGCTGTTTTCCAGAGTGGCTGCACCAGCTTGCATTCCCACCAACAGTATAGGAGGGTTCCCCTTTCTCCGCATCCTCGCCAGCATCTGTCATTTCCTGACTTGTTGATTTTAGCCATTCTGACTGGTGTGAGGTGATATCTCATTGTGCTTTTGATTTGTATTTCCCTGATGCCGAGTGATATGGAGCACTTTTGGATTGGAAGAATAAATATTGTGAAAATGTCTATGCTACCTAAAGCAATCTACACATTTAATGCAATTCCTATCAAAGTACCATCCATCTTTTTCAAAGAAATGGAACAAATAATTCTAAAATTTATATGGAACCAGAAAAGACCTCGAATAGCCAAAGGGATATTGAAAAAGAAAGCCAACGTTGGTGGCATCACAATTCCGGACTTCAAGCTCTATTACAAAGCTGTCATCATCAAGACAGCATGGTACTGACACAAAAACAGACACATAGATCAATGGAACAGAATAGAGAGCCCAGAAATAGACCCTCAACTCTACAGTCAACTAATCTTCGACAAAGCAGGAAAGAATGTCCAATGGGAAAAAGACAGCCTCTTCAATAAATGGTGCTGGGAAAATTGGACAGCCACATGCAGAAAAATGAAATTGGACCATTTCCTTACACCACACACAAAAATAGACTCAAAATGGATAAAGGACCTCAATGTGCGAAAGGAATCCATCAAAATCCTTGAGGAGAACACAGGCAGCAACCTCTTCGACCTCAGCCGCAGCAACATCTTCCTAGGAACAACACCAAAGGCAAGGGAAGCAAGGGCAGAAATGAACTATTGGGATTTCATCAAGATCAAAAGCTTTTGCACAGCAAAGGAAACAGTTAACAAAATCAAAAGACAACTGACAGAATGGGAGAAGATATTTGCAAATGACATATCAGATAAAGAACTAGTGTCCAGAATCTATAAAGAACTTAGCAAACTCAACACCCAAAGAACAAATAATCCAATCAAGAAATGGGCAGAGGACATGAACAGACATTTCTGCAAAGAAGACATCCAGATGGCCAATAGACACCTGACCATTCTTTTTAAAAACACATGTGGTCAGACCCCTTAATCAGAATTTTCAGACATGTGGAAATCCACAATCATAACATAAGATTATCTTTCAGAATAGCTGTTTCCAAGTAAGATTACCTGCTTTCTACTCATTAACTAAACTGTTATAAGAGTTATTACTATATAGATCTAAGTATATATCCTACTCTCCATTTTAACAAACCTGGGTCTGCCTGCTACTTCAACTAAATAAAGTCCAGATTTAAGTGACAAAGTCTTTGACAATATTTTAACTCCTGCCAATAAGTCTTCATTCTATCTGCCAGAACATCTATTAATTTTTAAACAAGGGACAAAATTTCACAGATCAGTTCCTTGAAACATGTGGTTTCTCCCTAAAGTATCTTTCCTTCTATTTGCTTAAGGAATTGTGATAATCTACCTCAAATGTTATCTTTCTTGTATAAGTTTCTTTGACTCAATCTTCATTTTCTCACTGAAATAGAAATGCAAATTACAACAATTTTATGTTTAACTGCCATTATTTATGTATACGTGATTCTGGGTCAACAATTTAAGCCACATAACCTGAGTTTTTTCCCTCCTTGAAACTTGATTTGCATAAGTCATCATTTGCTTTTATTGGAGGGTATAGGATGAGATGCACTGGGTGATGATTGTTCTCCAGGATTATGAATTAAGAAGTCAGAAAGCATTGGCTAACTCTTCATCTCCAGGCAGAGCTCATGTAAAAGGAGGTATCCAAAGGAAGGACAAGGAAATTCAGGTTAAAAATAAGAAAGTGGAATCATTCAAATGATCTCTTGATTTATATCTCCAGGGAATTCGTGTCAAATTATTAAAGATTGGAGAAATATAATGAACTGAATAAATGGGCAAAAATAAAGCACTGTTGGAAACTTACAGTGTGAGTCTGACTGCTTGCCAGTCTAGTAATAAAGTTTAACATAATTGGAAGGAAGGTATGTATTTCTCACTAAAACTTGGCAACGAGGGATTGCTTACAGCAATGTCAACGTGGGTACCGCTGAGAGGGAATGACAGCAGCAGAAATTGCTGCAAGAGAACAGATTCCAGTACAAAAAGGAGGTAACACATGGCTGGAAAGAGTTAGCACGAAAACTGGAGAATCACCATATAAAGCAGAAGGAAACATCATTCATGATTCACAGGGACTTAGGTGTGCTACTTCTTAAATGAGAATAAGTGATATGGTTGTGGGTCAAGGATATGGTAACTCCATGTCCCAGTTTTCACTGTTGTCCCATATTCCATCAAGTTTAGCAAATGCCCTGGATTTTTCACTTTTTTTTTGACTGAACATTCTTATTATTAATTGCACTAAAATAAACTGAGATGTAATTCATGAAAGTCCACACTGAGCTTTCAGTTTCTGCTATGGTCTTAAAATACCATCATGCGATATACATGTACAATAAAAAAAAAGTTTTTAATTTCACATGTGGTGAAATCTGAAAGAGAACAAATGATAATTTTTACATATACAAGGTAAGGCACACCTTGGGAGGATAAGCCCCCTATATTCCTTTGTGTGTACTGCATTAAGTTTGCACCACAGCCTATTCCAATTTATTAATTTAAAAACACGTTTTAACAATGACACTATGCTATACTAAAATTTACATCCATATTATCCCTACAAACCCAAAGATTAAAGATTTTATCTTTAGTATTGAACTTTTTTAAAAAATATTTTTTATTTATTTACTTGATAGGCAGAGATCACAAGTAGGCAGAAAGGCAGGCATACTGTCCTTTCTTTTAAGGGCCGTATGCAAGATAACCCTCTGACACAGCAAAATGTGCTCAGAAACACCTGGCTAGGAACAGCTAACTCATTCCCATACTGAACGCTGGTAAAGAAGCATTTAACGCTACTGCTCCTATCAGCCACTTGTTTATCTGTTTACCAAGCAGTTGTCCCAAAGGCTCATGCCAGGGAGGCCTGAAATGTGTGGAGCCACTAGGCCACCATTCAAGAGTTAGTGGGAAGCATGAGCAAATGGATGCTCAGAAAGAGAGACTGAGCAGAGTGTATGTAAGACACAGTAGTTAATGAGTATTTTTGCTGAGTGGTTTTAGCATGTCTGATGCAAATCTATAACACAACAATGTAAATTTACAAAGTAAACTTTTCATTCATATTCTAGTTTTAAATTATTTTTTATTTTTTTAAGAAATTAACCTCTTTTTTAATTAAATATTTTTTTAAGAAATATAGCCTTTCTTTTTTTTAATTAAAAACAAGGAAGCGCCAGATTTCTAATTTAATAATGTGTACAACGATGAACTCACAACATGTACAGAATATCTGTTAATATTAACCATTTCCCATGCGGCTCATGGGGTATCAGTCATAGGACATCAATCATGGGACATGGAAAGCAAAAGAAACAGATCTGCTAAAGAAGCATGGGCACAGGACAGACAAGTAGAACTGGTTTCTTGAACACAGGTTGTTACTAAATCATTCTGAACACCTAGGAAATCAATCAGAGATCTGAGAAAAGAAGTGCTGCAATTCTACAAATAGCAAAGGAACCACTTTTGGGAAGGTCTTGTGGAAATTTGCCTGATGCACCCCTTGACGTGGTGAAAACCAGGTTCTAGATTCAGAGATGTGCAAATGATCCAAACAGTTATAAAAGCTTGGGAGCAGCTTTTGAACGATTTTCCAAATAGAAGCATCGTTCGCTTTCTACAAGGGGATTGTGCCACCAATCTTGGCTGGAACTCCAAAAAGAGCAGTAAACGTAAAGGCATTCCTTTCTGATGAGGAAATTATGCAAAAAGTACAGTGGTGAATGAAATTCGCATAACTAAACCCTAGCAACCACAAAATAACTTGGACCTTTTTCTCAAAGCAATTCAACGATTTTCCTTGGGAGCAATAATTAATTAAAGAGAGAGTGAGAGGAGAGGAGGCAAGAGTGGTAGAAAAACCTCCCTAAATCAGTTCCATTTTGTGAAGAGAGCAAACTAATACACTGTATTTCTTTGTTAAAAACAAAACATGGGCACATAAGAACAGTACCAGAAGACAATGTTTTAACATTTGTAGTTGCTGAAAATACATTTATATATCACCCTCTGAGACATGACTTTATATTTAGGTTAAACAACTATTCTAAATCAATTTTGTTTATTCATTTTTTTCTTAAACTCGTAAATGATGCCAATTTTTATCAACAACAGAAATGCTTCAAAGAGAAAATTGGTTCATTGCAATAACAGTTCACTTTTTTTATCCAATTTTTTCACCCAGAATAAAGTTTTAGAAAATTTATTTTATTGAAGCTGAAGCATGAAACATTACTGTGAATACTTAAAAACATCTATTAAAAAGTTCAATACTGGGGCGCCTGGATGCCTGTGGGTTATAGCCTCTGCCTTCTACTCAGGTCATGATCTCAGGGAGCCTGCTTCCACGACCCCCCACCCACCCCCTGCCTTTCTGCCTACTTGTGATCTCTGCTTAACAAATAAATAAATCTTTAAGAAAAGTTCAATACTAAAGATAAAATCTTTAATATTTGTGTTTGTAGTGATAATATGGATGTAAATTTTAGTACAGAATAGTATAATGGTTAAAAAATGTTTTTAAATTAATAAATTGGAATAGGCTGTGGTGCAAACTTAATTCATTAATATTCAAATAAACTAAAGCATTTTTTCCAATTGAAATAGAATAATAATCTGTGCTTCTTAAAAACTCAAATGTATATTTGTACATTGATAATCAAACACAGAATAGCTGAACTATACAATTTTTGCACTGAAATGATATTGAATAAAATAAGCCAAAAAATTCTCAGCATGACAAATATGAACATGTGTTTTCTCTTTATCCCACATAATTAGATTTTTGACATATTTTAGCCTGACCCCTTGAATAACTGCTTTATTAATCAAATGATCTTAGATATTTTTGCAAATTAGATTTTTAAGTTTTGATACTATTTGGCTTAAGATCAGCAGACATTTGCAAAGCATTTAATAAATGAAATTTCTTTTAAAAAAAATCAGCTATTGAAAATTTTAGCCACTTCCAATTACTGATAACAAGGTTTGAAATTTACTGAAATTTAACTGAAATTTGAAATTTATCAGGGCAAATAAAAGGGGTATGTACTGGATATGTATGATTCAGTGATTTCACTACTGGGTATTCACCCAAAGAATATGAAAACATGAATTTGAAAAGATATATGCACTCCTATGATTATTGCAGCATTATTTACAAAGGCCAAAATGTGGAATTAGCCCAGATGTGCATCCACAGATGAATGGATAAAGACACATACACACATATATATCCTTCATATATATATATAATATTCCATATATATGGAATATTAGCCATAAAAAAGAATGAAATCTCCCCATTTACAACAACATGGATGGATCTAGAGGGCATAATACTGAGAGAAATAAATCAAAGAAAGACAATACCATATAAATTCATTCACATGTGGAATTTGAGAAACAAAACAAATGAACAAAGAAAAGAAAAAGACAAACAAACAAAACCAAACTCTTAAGTATAGTGAACAAACTGATGGTCACCAGAGGGCAGTTGGGTGGAGGTGAGGGGGACTAAGGGTACACTTATCATGATGAGCACCGAGTAATGTACAGAGTTGTTGAACCATTATATTGTATACCTGGAACTAATACAACACTCTATGTTAACCATACCTGAATAAAAAGAAAATAAGAAAAAAAAAAAGATTAAATGGTATAAAAGTTTAAATTTTGCTATTCTACAATTTGCTTTGAAATGGCTAGGTTTACAGAAATAAATTTTGATTCTCTTGATTCTTTCAGGGAGCTACTGTTTTTATTTGGATAAAGTTATTGTTCATTTAAAATGAACTAGGTCTACGATATATCATAGTATTTCATATTTGTGAAAGGGCCAACATATCAGATATAGAAACAGTTTATTTAATAGGTGGTTTGTGTAAAAATACTCCTGAAAAGAAAAATATTGGAAGGGATGCAAAAGACGGTACATTTGAAAATATTTGAGGCATTTCTATAGTTCAAAACACAGTGTTAGGATTGAGACTATCTTTTGCTTTACAGAATCTGCTCTAAATTTATAAGGTATCTCAGCACTTGCAAATAATGAACTAAAAATACTCTTGTTTACTTATAGAGAAGGGTCAGTTTAATAATTTTTTAAATTTTTAAAAAATTCAACTTTGAAAAAAAATTCAACTTTGAAGTCAATCAGAATGCATTCTATGAGAAATTTTTAAAAACTATAAGATAGTACTGAAAGAAAAATTCAATACTTTTCAGGAAAAAGGAAATCCAGCCATACAGTGTTGGAGACAGATATATATAGCTAAGGAACCAATTTAAGAATGCTAATAAGTAAGCAAAATAACTTTCCAGCTTCTGTTATGTTAATATCTAGATAATTCACAGAATCTTTAATGTATAGACATACGTAATTTAAATAATCAAGAGTATGAAATATATAGAATTATTTAATTTTTAAGGAAAATTTATTTTTGAAAATGTTTTTAATAAAATTCTTAAAAATATACCAATATAATATTGTCAATTTTAAACAATAAATGTTTCTTGAACATATATATGTGTGTATATGTGTGTGCATGTGTGTGTGTGTGTGTGTGTGTCCCTAGTAGGTCTAACAATGCATTCCAGTGTGGGTGATACATTACATAATCATGTTAGATCTAGATACTAGGAGAAAGTAGGGTTTTAACAGTGAAGCAGAACTAAGAACAAGAAGTGTTTACTTTTATTGTTATCCTGGAGAAATATGGGTTTCACGTGTTTGGGAGTATCTCTCTCCTTTTATCTCTCACAACAGGTTCGAAGCTATAGTTACTGTTGTATTCCTAAGCTCAAAACAATATAGGAAAGGGGTGCATGGGTGTCTCAGCTGGTTAACCATCAGACTCTTGATTTGGGCTCAGATCATGTTATCATTAAATCAAGTGCCACTGAGTGTAGAACCTGCTTAAGATTCTTTCTCTCTCGGGGCATTTGGGTGGCTCAGTGGGTTAAAGTCTCCGCCTTTGGCTCAGGTCTTGATCCTTGAGTCCTGGGATCCAGCCCCGCATTGGGCTCTCTGCTCAGCAGGGAGCCTGCTTCCTCCTCTCTCTCTCTCTCTGCCTACTTGTGATCTCCGTCTGTCAAATAAATAAATAAAATCTTAAAAAAAAAAAAAAAAAGATTATTTCTCTCCCTTTCCCTCTGCCCAGTCTGCTGCCTCTCCCTTGCTCTCTCTCTCAAAATATAAACAACAATAACAACAACAAAACAAAATTGGAAAAAGAAAGAAAAACCCACCCACAGTGAATGTTTGTTAAATTATTCTGCCGAATTATTCAACTTAAATTTGGCCATTTCTACTTTGGCAGCCCATTGAGTGTTTACTCATTCATATTATTAAGAGCCACTGTGAATGGAGGCACTTATGTGTTATATGAAAATGACTGCTGTCTGAAACACCGTGAAGACATTGCTGAATAAGATTTGACTTAATCACTGCTTTTGGTTCCCAAATCCTCAAATTATTTCTGCAAGACCAATACATAGCTCATGAGCAACTGTCCTAAGAGAAAAATCTTATAGTAAATATCCATTAAGGACTTGCCAGGGGATTTAAGATGATTTTAGCCATTTCCTAAATATATGACCCATCCAAATCTAAATTTCTGTGATTTTAAGCCAAAATTATGCTTGAAAATAAACACTGGGTTTATTTTATTTATTTACTTACGTGTGTGTGTGTGTGTGTGTGTGTGTATGCATTTTTTTGGTAGTATTTACCCCAAAGAAGGTAACTCTTTTGAATTTAGTATTCCCATGCTCAAATGCTGAAAAAAATGAGTTTGATGATCACTTGTGATATTACAAATTCATATTTGCTACCAAAATAACTCAGAAATCATGTTCAATTGTTTAACCATTGTGGTATTTTAAAGAAGAATAATGTCTTAATATTTCAAAAAAGAATATCCTAATTGTAGCACTTAAATGAAAATACATTCTCTTCTAAATGTCTTTGTCTGAAGACTATACTGCTTTTTAAGTAGTGTATGCACATATCGCTAGCCTGGTATTCATTCAACAAAACTCGAATAGGCCTCAGACTGGAAAATGGGTAAAGACATTTTGTTCCATTGACACTCATTATAAATACCAGATTAACAACATAACTAGTGGAAATGTGGATATCAAGAAAATTTAAATTATTCAATACTGAATTTCAGTCACCCTCACAATCCATTCATTTTGCAAAGCTTGAAAAGAAACAGAAAACTACCCTTATAGAAGAATCAAAGTACATACTGTATTCATATATTTATTTTTGAAAATGAGATTCAACTATCTTTTAGTCATTGTAGATTAAAAAATAAATAGCATGTCTTTTTTGTCAAGGAGGTCACATTTTTCTGTGTGTGAGGAAATACTAAACAAAGAAATTGTAATAAACATGTCTAAAATTATATTATATAATGCAAACAAAACAGTCTGAGTTATATTTTTTTAGGCCAGTGGCTCACCATTTTTTGTGAGTAAGAATCACTAGGGGAGCATGTTCAAACGCAAAGTTTTCTGGACCTACTACCAGAGTGTCTGATTCAGTATATCCATGGTGACAAATCTTGCCAGTTCTCCTGGCAATAAAGGGTTTCCTGGGATGTGACAGTAAGTGTTAAAACTAGGATGAATTGGTCACTGGACAGGGCTGGAACTAAAAAGTATTACTCTGAGATTGACTCTAGATAATTCTGATGCAGAACATGTGAGAACTAAGATGACAGACATGGTAGGAGACAATTAAATACTGTAGGTGATGAGTAAAATGTCTATTTTAACATTTTATATAAATGTAAATGTTGAGCAACTATGAAAAGAATACCCTGGAATGGGAGAAAACAAGAGTCCAAGCTGTTAGAAAACTAACAGGTAAAACATGATGGTAGAGTGATGACAGAGTAGAAATGCCAAAGTGGGCTGGTCTCCAGAGTATTTCTAATGCAAAATATATTTACTAGCACTGGAAACAGTGCATGTGGAGAGTCACAGATTATTATATAACTTAGTGATAGTTGTTTAAAGTAGACATATTATCTAAATTCTTGAAGACCAGAAAATAAATAGTTTGGGAGTAGTGGACTCCTGAAATGAGTAAATGTTTGATTGTGATGTTTTAAAGTCTCCATGACATCTCTTACGGGTTCATTTTAGTGACTGTGCAGAAAAAAATTTCTGCATCCCTGGCATAGTATCAGATCTCATAGGCAAAGATGTGCTGCTGAAAAAAATATTTCTTATTTGCTTATTTATGCTTGCTTTATAAAAATCCACAGTCGATGGCAAAATGCTTGAGTGATCCAAATGCTTGATTTACTTAAATCCATACTCAATGATGAAATAAAGGTAAAAATAATATTTTGAGTACCACCTGTCATTCATTAAACCGTTTAAATGTATTCCACCATTTAATCCTTGCAAACGATACTGAATTGATAATGTTTATATCCTTGGGCATACATTAGGGAACTGATGCTCACAGACATCAAATAACTGGTCTGAGATTTACAGCAAATACTAGGTCAAGGATTTGAGCCCACGTCGTGAAACTCCAGAGCATTTGATTTTATGTTCCACACTTGACTTAAACTCATTGTCCCCTCTGAAATGTGGGTTCTTTATATTAAATTCATATTTATTTCTGCATTACAATTGATCTCAAGCTTTAGAGACCTTTAAGTATAATCTGGGATACTAACCCACTTCCAGCTGTATCAAAAGGCAATACACCAATAATCCTGCTGAGAACATCCAAAAGCGTCGTTACTATTTAAATTTAAAGAAAATTTAAATTTAAAGAAAGACAACAGAGAAAATTTAAATAAATGAAGAGATAATCCATGATCATGGCTAAGATGACTCAATATTGTAAAGATGTCAGTTCTTCCCGACTTGACCTATAGATTCAATATAATCCCAATCAAAATCCCAGCAAGTTATTTTGTGATTCTGAAACTTATGTGGGAAGCCAAAAGACCCAGAATAGTCAAGAAATATCAAAAGGGAAGAACAAAGTTGGAGGACTGACCTAAAGCTACAGTAATCAAGACAACGTAGCATTGGTGAAAAGATAGGCAAATAGATCAAAGGAACAGAATAGAGAGCCCAGAAATACCCACACAAATGTAGTCAACTGATCTTCGACAAAGGAGCAAAGGTAATATATTTAAGAAAGGATAGTCTTACAACAAATGACACCAGAACAATAAAATATCTAGATGTAAAACAAAACAAACAAACAAACAAACGCAATGAAACTAGGCAAGGACCTTACATCTTTCACAAGAAATAAGTCAAAATGGGCCATAGATAAAAATGGAATATACTAAATTGTGCAATTTGTAGAACGTAACATAGGAGATAATGTAGGTGACGGGTTCAGCAATGAATTCGTAGAGCAACAAATTCATGATCCATGAAAGAAAAAATTGGTAATTTCAGCTTCATTAAATTTAAAACTTTTGCTCTGTGAAAGACAATGTCAAGAGAATGACAAGTCACAAACTGGGAGAAATATTTGCAAAAGACATCCGATAAAGGACTGTTATCCATAATACACAAAGAAGGCTGAAAGTTCAATAATAATAATCTGATTTTTAAAAATGGACACAAAATCTGGACAGATACCTCACCAAAGAAGATATACAGACAGCAAATAAGAATGTGAAAAGATGCTCCACAATATATGATATTAGAGAATTATAAATCTTTTGTTTTTTTAGAATTATAAATCATTAAAACAACATTATGTCACCACTACAACCTACTAGAACGACCAAACTTTAATATACTGCCACCACCAAATGCTGGTAAGAATATGGATCAACAGTAAGTTTCATTCATTGCTAATGAGAATGCAAAATGGCATACAGCCATTTTCAAAAACTGGCAATATCTTACAGAATGAAATACACTCACACCATGTGCACTCCTTGGTATTTACTCAATTGAACGGAAAATTTACATCCACACAAAAACCTGCACATAAATGTTAACAGCGGCTTTATTCATAATTGTAAAAACCTTGAAGCAACCAAGATGGCTTTCAATAGGTGAACGAATAAATAAAGTATAACCCATACAATGTAACATTATTTAGCAGTAAAAAGAAAGGAGCTATGAAACTACTAAAAAGGCATGGAAGGAACTTAAATACATATTACTAAGTGAAAGAAGTCAATCTGTAATGGCTACATACTGTATGATTCCTACTAGATGACATTCTGGAAAAAGCAAAAGAAGAGATATGTTAAAAAGACCATGGTTGGGGGCACCTGGGTGGCTCAATGGGTTGAAGTCTCTGCCTTCGGCTCGGGTCATGATCTCAGGGTCCTGGATCCAGCCCTGCATTGGGCTCTCTGCTTGGTGGGGAGCCCGCTTCCTCCTTTCTCTCTGCCTGCCTCTCTGCCTACTTGTGATCTCTGTCTGTCAGATAAATAAATAGAATCTTAAAAAAAAAAAAAAAAAAAAGACCATGGTTGGGGCGCCTGGGTGGCTCAGTGGGTTGAGCCTCTGTCTTTGGCTTGGATCATGATCCTGGGGTCCTGGGATCGAGTCCCACATAGGGCTCTCTGCTCGGCAGAGAGCTGAGAGTCCCCCTCTCTCTCTGCCTGCCTCTCTGCCTACTTGTGATTTCTGTCTGTCAAATAAATAAATAAAATATTTATAATAAAAGAAAAAGACCATGGTTTTAGAGTGACAGAGGGCTGAATCAGTGGGACACCGAAAATTTTTAGGGCAGTGAAACTTTTCTGTATGATATTGTAATGATACACACACACACACACACACAGAGTATGTAAATTATGTCATATAATATACATATATACATGTCTATATATGTATATATACATATATAATATATTACATATTCTATAATATAATACATAGTATATATAATATATATATCACCATTCATACATTAAAATTCGTAGAATCTTCAACACAAAGTGTCAATCCTAATGTGAGCTATGGACTTTAGTTAATAAGTTTTTTTTTTATCTCGCCAATGGTAGAAATGTATCACTGTAACACAAGATTTAATAATAGGGGAACCTGGGCAGAGAGAAGGTTATATGGGAACTCCCTGTTCCTTCCTTTAAATTTTTCTATAAACCTAAAACTTCTCAAAAATAAAATCAGATATGCACACAAAGACTCTGTAATGACCTTGCAGAGGGTCTGAAACAGGCAGGATTTGAGAGGAACAAAATCCCAGGCTCATAGAACGATAGAAACAAATGAGTTCACCACATATTGGTTTTTCCTTTGAATCTCTAGATACATAACTAAACAGACAATGGTGAAAAGATAAGACACCAAGTAGAATATTCCTGAAAAGCAGAGTACACCTTTTTCGAGTCTTACTATATATAGTAGGGAAGCAAACAAACAAAAAAGAAACATTAAAACCCTTCCACGAAGGGCTTAGGAATAAACACTCCAATGTGTCACTTGGGACACTAGGGATCCGTGCCCCAGGAGAGGACCTCATGGAAATGCTGGTAATGTTCTATTACAAGGTAGATCACTTTGTGATGTTCATCAAGGTCTACACTCGTGATTTCTGAAAATTTATGAATAATGTTACATTTGAATAAAATATTCACAATGAAACAATAAAATATAAAATATACAAGGACTGGGGTGCCTGAGTGGTTCAGTCAGTTAAGTGGTTTACTCTTGCTTTTGGCTCAGGTCAAGATCTCAGGGTCCTGGGATCAAGGCCTGTGTCAGGCTCCGCGCTCAGTGAGGAGTTCGCTTGAGATTCTCTCCCTCTCTCTCTGCCCTTTCCCGCTGTTCATGTGCATGCACTCTCTCTAAAGTAAATAAATAAATCTTTATAAAAATATATACAACGACTTCAGGGGAGTTGTTCACTCTAAGGAGGGAAAAAACATCAAAAACTGGTCATGAGGTTTTAAATGTATCTATAACATTTTCCTTAAAATCAATCTCATATGGCAAAAAAAATTTACTTGTGCTTAACCTGAATAATTGCATCAGCTAACATTTCTTTCTAATTATTTCTTGACTTTCTGAATGTTTAAAACGTTGTGTTTAACAATATGAAAACAGCTAATAAATAAAATGGAAAGCATTGAGGAATATCCATCACCTGGAATGCTTGCTGAAAATGCATTTCTGACCCCAAGCCTCAGAATTTCCATATTCCCAATAGTAAGAGTATCTGATTATAACTTAGGAATCTAAGTTATAGCAAACCATTTAATGGGTTACACAAATAAAAACTCTTTTACAGAGTTTCTGCCATTTATTTTTACTTAGAAATTAAGAGGGAGTCTGCTTACGAGTTTTTGGACCAGAAGACTCCTTTAAGAATCCCTTCTGACTCAGAATTTCTATAATTAGCTTACCTATCCTAGACTAGATTTGTGATGAGGCGAGAGGAAAGGCAGAATTTGCAGGAGGCCAAATGCATGAAGGGGTTGAGAGAGAAGAATTCAGAAGACATCAGTGATGCCAAAGACAAAATTATCTTTTTCACAAAAATAATTTGTGTTAGGCAAGTGCTTGGTTACTTAGGGAGAAAAAAACCCGATGTTACACAAATGCAAATTACTTTATTCCTAAATTGGCTCCTTCTACCATTGTTTTCTCTCATCTTTCCCTTCTGAGACCACCATTAATGCAGGTCACATTATTGGACTGAGAAATGGAAGAATAGAACTAAAACACTACCTTTCCCCCTGGGTAAAGAGCATTGCAGTCAGAAAGCACAAAAGCTTCAAGTTTTTCTTTACCCCCACATCCCTACCTCCACTCCCAGAGCTCAAATATATCCGTGTTCTTTAAAAAGTCACCTTTGTAGAATTGATTATTTGATTGTTCCAAGTTAGATTGGTGTTGGTGTGAAAAGCAAACAAAGATATTTCAAACAAGCAGGGAGTTGTGCTGATAGCCAGGTGCCTAGGGATTTATTGTATTATTCTGACCATCTTTAATATTGAAACTCTGCAGTCAAGGTCCTTTTATTTTTAATCCTGAAAGCATTTTAAAAATCATGCAGGCTAAAAGATATACACAATAGGTTTAGTTACAATTGTATTTTCATGTATAGCGTTATTACCTGGTACATTGCAATGGGAATTTCATCCACAAGTCTAAAAAGCCCCTATTGGTAAATTTTGGTTACATAGTTATCTTTGTAGAGACCCCTTTAGAATCAAATTTACATAATAATGGAATGGCTACCGAGTACCTTTTCTAATTTAATCTGAAGTGGACCATGAGAGGGCAGTGTATTCATAGTTAGCTTTAGAGAAGCAGAGCCACCTGTAGACAGCAGTTTAGGGAACTCATTCTAATTCAGTTTTCTTGTTTCCCTACAAATTGAGAAAGATCAATTTTTCATGTATATATTCTTGAATTTATTTATTCATGCATTCAATAAATATTTATTAAGCATATACTATACTTCAGGAATAGTGGAAATTAAGGAGGATACATCAGTGAATAAAACAGGCAGGTTCCCTTTCCTTGTGGATTTCAAAAACATCACACAGGGAATAATTATATGTATGATTACAAATTGTGATAATCTGCCAATGGAATATAATTAAAAGAAATGAGGAAAACTTATATTTTATTATTCCAGCTCTGTCACTCGCAAGAATCTGAATCATATAATGAGAAGAACATCTACTTGAATAAATCAATGTAAAAAATTGTCTTGAATGTGACCCATGTGCTGGTAACTTGTAGCCACTGGGGTTACAGGATTGAAAAAGTCCTTCCCGACCTCCTGACTTAGAGTGCTGCATTGCATTGGGGCATATATATATATATATTTTTTTTAAAGTAGGCTCCATACCCAGCATAGAGCCCACCTGGGGCTTGAACTCCTGACCCTGAGACCAAGGCTTGATCTGAGATCAAGTCAGGCACTCAACTGACTGAGCCACGCAGGAGCCCCAAGGTAGCATTTATCTTTAACAAGGAAGCAAATAAATAATAAAAATTTCAAATAATAATAGACTAAAAAGAGTATTAAAGTAGATCAAGGAGACAGCATTATGTGGAAAGAGACTATTTTATATGAAAAGATCCGAGAAAACATTTTTGAGAAGTTATCAGATGCACAGAAATTTGAATGAAGTGAGCAAGTCAAAAGATTTCAGGGGCAATGCATTATAGGCAGATTTAATGGCAAAACTGAAGATCTTGAGGCTGGACTGATCTCATAGTGTTTGAGAAAGCTCATGAGAACCAGAGAAGCTACAATTAAATGGACAAGGAAGGCTGAAGTGGATGGGATAAGCAAAGGGACAGGCGGGATAGGCAGAAGGTATATAACATATGGCTTTAAAAACGCAACATGGACAGGACTGGAAGAGATTATGCTGAGTGAAAGAAGTCAAGCAGAGAGAGTCAATTATCATATGGTTTCACTTATTTGTGGAGCATAACAAATAGCATGGAGGACATGGGGAGTTAGAGAGGAGAAGGGAGTTGGAAATTGGAAGGGGAGGTGAATCATGAGAGACTATGGACTCTGAAAAACAATCTGAGGGGTCTGAAGGGGCGGGGGTGGGTGGGAGGTTGGGGGAACCAGGTGGTGGGTATTAGAGAGGGCACGGATTGCATGGAGCACTGGGTGTGGTGAAAAAATAATGAATACTGTTATGCTGAAAATAAATAAATTTAATTTAAAAAAAAGAATACCATCAAAAAAAAAAAAAACCAGCAAGAAGTTCCACTTTTGTTTTAAGTATAACAGAAAGCTTTTACAGCATTTTGATCCTTATAGAATAATACTATCTCATTAGTATAAACTCAACTCTTACTCTGACTGCTCTGTCGTACACCAATGGAAGAAGGAAGGAGGTCTTTCTGATTTGTGATAGTTTTAATGTAAGACCCTTTTAGGTGTGGACGGGAGGAAGGAAAGAACTGATTCCTAAGTGTTTAACCTGAACAATTGTTTGAATGATTGTGTTATTTATGGAACTGAGGAACACAAAAGTATTGTTGCATAATAAATCATGAATATTATTTGCACACAAGAAACTGGATCTAACTGGAGAATCACACAATTCTATTTGTCATCTCCTTCCAACTAGCTGCTCAATTAAAAATCAAGGAGTCCATCCTTGCTTCATGCCCTTCCTTCATGAACCTCTCAATCTAATTTCACAGCCACTTCTGGGATGTAATTCTGAAGCTATCCACTCCTCTTCATTCCCACTGCTAACTCTCAGGTTGAAGCCATCCGCATTTTCACCCTGGATTACTTAAATTGCCTCTAAACTAAATTCCCTTGCTTTTCCTTTTAACATTTTCCAACATAATGTTCATGTAGCAACCTGAGTAATATTTTTCCATATATAAGTCGAATATACTCAAGACTCTTGGTTATCCATGGATCCTATCTTTATAGAAAAAAAAAAAATCTCTATTTTTTGCAGATTATCTACCATTGCATCTGCTTCATCCAAGTCCTTTTATGCTCACTCTGCTTCTGCCTTGTTCTGGTTAGGGAGCTCATTCCTCAGCTGAAGCTGAGGATATTCAAACCACTTTTCTACTTGATAGGCTGGACCCCAGTTAAAGTCTGCCCATATGGGGGGCAATAGGGAGAGTGGGAGCTGAAGGATTAGAAAGATGTAATCGTTTCTATCTGCTTACACTTCTTATCAGTGTCACCCCAGCAACGCTTTTTCACCATAGCACTGGTACTTGATTTTAGTTTCCAGGGTTTATCCTTATTCCCAGAACCATTGTTATTATGCCCCTCAGAGATATCAATATTAATTATAGAGTGACCTGCCCTTAGACTCTAAGTTACAAAAGACCACTCTTCCACACCTGGAACTTGTAAGAACCCCAGTGTTTTGGCTTCCCCAGCTCTCAGAGTAGAATTGGCGTCTTACCGTAAGTAACTCTGTCATAGAATACAGCAATTACTTTTGGCCTATTTTGTCTTCTATCACATGGCTAACCAATTTCAAAACTACTTTATAGTCCTTAAAATAATTAATGTTTTCTGTTTGACTAGAACCTGACCAGAACCTAACTGGTAAGAAAAATAAGAGCCAATGGTCTTCTTTCCTTTTTCTTTTTCTTTTTTCTTTTTAGCATGAACCAAGCTTATTCCTTTGCTGGGATTTTTTACCTCTGGGTCTTTGTATGCTGGCTTTCCATAATATTTAAGGCTCAGCTTAAAGATAACCACCTGAAAGAGGATTTCCCTAATGACCCAATAAAAAATAGCTCTTAGCACTCCCTACTAGTCTAAATCGCATCCCCTTGCTTTAGGATTACTTCTCCCATGAGTTCCAAAAATTATCATATTTGCTCATCTCCCCTTCAATAAAATGTAAGCTGCTTAAGAGCAACCAGCCTTGTTACCTACAGAATTTCCAGTTCCTACTATTGTGCCTAGTATTTAGTTGGTAATCAATAAATACTTGTTGAATGAGTGAGTGAATAAATTCTGAACAATGTGTTCTGACTGATAATATCGGTTTATAAATTAGCAGTATGCTTTTAAACTGGGTCTTGAAAATTAAAAAAAAAAAAAAAATCATGAAGACCACATAACGAAGGAAACCAGACCAAGGCAGAATATATATCTTGTGTTTATCAAGTTTAAGTACTGGGCCTGATATTTTGATGAATGGGAGAAAAAAAATTTGAATATTTCATTTCACAAACAGCTAGTATTAACTAAATGATAGGCAAGGTTCTAAGGACTTTATATTTATATTTATGTTATGTTTTATATGTCTTTTTAAATAAATGTGTTTCTTCCTGACTAGTTTTTTCCATCTGCTCACTCATTATGTCAATTTTTCCTTTAAATCTTTGATAACATTAAATTTAGTTTCCCTCCATGAATTCTACCATCCATGTCATATCTAGCTCTATTTCAATTGACTTTTTGCTTCTGATATTGGTTCAATTTTCATTGTATTCTCATATGCATTGGTATTTTTGGCTGTACATTATGGGTACTGTTAATAAGATTCTGAATTTTATTGTATTCTAATCAACTGGATTAACCTTTGTGTTGGAAAGCATTTAAATTACTGGACAATAAGCTTGATCCTCTCAAGGCTTTGTTCTAGTCTTTTTTTTTTTTTTAAGATTTTATTTATTTATTTGACAGAGAGAGAGACAGTGAGAGAGGGAACACAAGCGGGGGAGTGGGAGAGGGAGAAGCAGGCTTCCTGTTGAGCAGGGAGCCCCATGCAAGGCTCAATCCCAGGACCCTGGGATCATGACTCGAGCTGAAGGTAGAAGCTTAACAACTGAGCCACCGAGGTGCCCTTGCTTTAATCTTTCTTAAGGTTGGTTTATAGTAGTGTTTAGTCTGAAGATACTCCTGAGAGCTGAGTACATTTCCTTTTAGGAAGTAAGAGTGAGAATAAAAAGAGAGAAATCAGGGGGATAATTTCACTAGATCTGGTGAAGGTTTTATTATAGAAAATGGTAACATAATGTTTAAAAACATCAGAAGACGCTGCCTCAGTGGTTCAGTCAGTTAAGTGGCCGAATCTTGGTTTTAGCTATGGTCATGGTCTCAGGGTTGTGAGATCAAGCCCCATGTTGGGCTCCCCACTCAGCAGGAAGTCTGCCTGAGATTCTCTACCTCTCCCTCTGCTCCTTCCCCTACTTGTGCATGCTCTCTCTCTCAAATAAAATAAATAAGATCTTTTTAATAACTAAATGAAATACCAGGAGAAATCACTGACATTTAATGAGCATTTGGATATAGGGAATGAAGAGACTAATCATGACACCCCCCCACTACTTTCCCAATGTCTGAAAGGTATATGAGAAACAATGCACCTGCAACTAATACCATTTCCCTAGAGCATGTAAATTAAGCAGGACAGAGTAATTTATGTTGCCTAACAAATTAAACCATTTCATTGGCAAAACAAAGTAGTTTTATTTCTTCTCACAAAAAAGATCTAGAACCAGTTAGTGGGATATAGATATGGAGGACCATCTATCTTGTATCTGAGCACATTATCTTGTATATAGTCTTCTATCTTATATCTGAGGACTTTTTCTTAAAGCCAAGATGAATTTAAAGGGATCAAATTTATACAACTGATGGAAACAACTAAAATAATTGGAAAAAATACATGAAGCAATGGGTTTTTTAGAGACTGGACATCAGGCAGCACAGGACAGTGATTTTTGAGATAGGGAAAATAAAGCATGGCCAATTTATTGCCTTATATTACTGCCTACAGAGAGTTGACAAGTTGTAATTTGGAAAGGGAAATCCAAGAGGAGTTTAGTAATTTTACTCAGGTGAGAAAACAGATCTTGGATTCTAAGGAAGCTAAGACAGCTACAGTTTTTAGGAAAGGATAGAGAGAGAAACACAGAAGATCTTTGGATAGTTGCCTTTTCAAATCGTTAACTGTAAACCAATCAGTACATGAATACAAGGAAAACAATCAAGACTGGAAAAAGAATCTCCAGAAACAAACAGAGGGACTACTTCTCAGAGCTCATACATAATAACTGTTTCCCACAAATCTCAAAGTAAAAACTCACAGTCCAAGAAACTCCTATTAAAGCATATTATAAATAATCAAGCTAGTTTGAGGGTCTACTAAGCACTAAGGCACTTCACTATCTCTTTTAGTTCTCATAGTCCTTGTAGCTAGTAACCTTCCAAATGAAATTTATATTTCACTTACAAATGAAATATCTGAGGCCCAGAGAGGATGAGCAGTTTGCCAAGATAATACAATTAGAAAATTTTCAACAATGGGTTAACTAAGGGTTCCTAAGCCCAGTGTCTAGTGGAAGGAACCACATATTTTTGTTGTTATTTTTTTCCCCAGGTGAGAAAGTCAAGTCACTGATGGGCAGTAGCTTTCTTCTTCTTCTTTTTTTTTTCTTTCTAGTTCTAAGTTTTAATGTCAAATTTCAGCTTAAATTTTACATATTTTTATGAAAAAAATGAAGAATCTTCATAGGACAACTGAACCACATACTCTTTAAGTAATAGTCTCAGCCTATTAGAATTCATAGAAAATGTAAGTGTACTGAATACATAATTGCAGACAGAAAGTCACAGTCAATGAGAAGCATTAAATTGTAATTATAGTACTTTATATTACAAACCAGGAATTGTGTTAGTTATTTTCTCAAAAGTAATATACACAAAGGGTTTTTTTGGTATTCAGGCAATGGGAGTGGAAAGATCATCATCAAAGATAATAGCTTTGAGTCAATAAGCCTAAAAAAAAAAAATCTTATTTTCAACATTATATGAATGTAATTTAACAACCAAGTATCTTGCATGTTCAATCAGTCAATTGTTTCACTAAAGTACTGTGCGAAATAATGCAATTTTACTCAGAAAGTCCCTCCCATAGTGCTTGCTTCGGGAGCACATATACTAAAAGTCCCTCCCATGAATTTAGGAAATGTAATTGACGTTTATCACCTGGAAGATAATATTTACCTGAATACCTTAAAATGGAAAGAGGATAGCAGTATCTTGAAAATGACCCTGTACTGATTTTTGAATCAAAACTCTCATACTATTTTAAAAATAAAAACTAATATGTCTTTATTCATCAGAAAACATCTATTTATTGCCTACTATGTGTTGGACATAATGCAAAGTGCTAGGGATACCTAAGTAACATAAGTCTCAGTTCTTATTTTTGAAATCTCATAATATGTTTGGAGATGCAACAGACAAATCATAAGGGACATAAGAAAAAATAGAAATATAAGAAAAATAGAATATATTTAGGTATATTCTACATGATACTATAATGTCATTATACATTTGTCCAAACTCAAAGATGTACAACACCAAGAGTGAACCCCAAGATAAGCTATGGACTTTTGGGGATTATGATATGTCAGTGAAAAGTCATCAATTGTAACAAGTGTACTGCTCTTTTGGGGTGATGTTAATAAGGAAGCCTAAGCAATTCTGGGGGAAAGGGGTATGTGGGAAACCTCTGTACCTTCCTCTCAATTTTACAGGGAACCTAAAACTTCTCTAAAAAAATAGTTTTTAAGAGAACACATGATCAGGAACAGAGTATATTCAAACATACCATGGTTGATATAGTCTCTTTCTTCTTAAAGATCCACACCTTAACCCTCTTCATCCTGCTCTCTTCCTGGGAGGCTGAACTTCAGAGATTGAACCAATGGGATCACTAGCAAGAAACAGGAGGGTAGAAGGCAACTAAAGTATTCATTGTCCCAGACTCCTCTGGCTGACTTGCTTCAGAGTGGTTGTGCTTTGGCTGACTCCATATTGCTACTCTCTTAGAGATTTAGCAATGATTCATAATTTCTTTAAACCTTAGGATGGTGAGAGTGATTCACGAATGCTAGTGCTAGGGCATTGTACTGTATCACTTTAGTTTCCTTAAATTGCATCCACATCATTAAAAGTGGGTGCTTTATTAAATTGTCTTCAATTACTGAGTCAGAATCCTATTAGCTTCCTGCTGTGACCCTAATAACATAAGCATGTACAAAGTGACATGGGCAAATAAATGAGGCACATAAATGAGTGAGAACCTAGCACTTTCTGGAGAGTCAGAGACTTCTTTTTTTTTTTTTTTTTTTTTTTTTTATTTCCAGCATAACAGTATTCATTATTTTTGCACCACACCCCGTGCTCCATGCAATCCGTGCCCTCTATAATACCCACCACCTGGTACCCCAACCTCCCACCCCCCGTCCCTTCAAAACCCTCAGATTGTTTTTCAGAGTCCATAGTCTCTCATGGTTCACCTCCCCTTCCAATTTCCCCCAACTCCCTTCTCCACTCTAAGTCCCCATTACCTCCATGCTATTTGTTATGCTCCACAAATAAGTGAAACCATATGATAATTGACTCTCTCTGCTTGACTTATTTCACTCAGCATAATCTCTTCCAGTCCCGTCCATGTTGCTACAAAAGTTGGGTATTCATCCTTTCTGATGGAGGCATAATACTCTATCCCCAGGGGTACAGGTCTGTGAATCACCAGGTTTACACACTTCACAGCACTCACCAAAGCACATACCCTCCCCAATGTCCATAATCCCACCCCCTTCTCCCAAACCCCCTCCCCCCAGCAACCCTCAGTTTGTTTTGTGAGATTAAGAGTCAATTATGGTTTGTCTCCCTCCCAATCCCATCTTGTTTCATTTATTCTTCTCCTACCCACTTAAGCCCCCATGTTGCATCACCTCTTCCTCATATCAGGGAGATCATATGATAGTTGTCTTTCTCTGCTTGACTTATTTCGCTAAGCATGATACGCTCTAGTTCCATCCATGTTGTCGCAAATGGCAAGATTTCATTTCTTTTGATGGCTGCATAGTATTCCATTGTGTATATATACCACATCTTCTTGATCCATTCATCTGTTGATGGACATCTAGGTTCTTTCCATAGTTTGGCTATTGTGGACATTGCTGCTATAAACATTCGGGTGCATGTGCCCCTTTGGATCACTACGTTTGTATCCTTAGGGTAAATACCCAATAGTGCAATTGCTGGGTCATAGGGCAGTTCTATTTTCAACATTTTGAGGAACCTCCATGCTTTTCCAGAGTGGCTGCACCAGCTTGCATTCCCACCAACAGTGTAGGAGGGTTCCCCTTTCTCCGCATCCTCGCCAGCATCTGTCATTTCCTGACTTGTTGATTTTAGCCATTCTGACTGGTGTGAGGTGATATCTCATTGTGGTTTTGATTTGTATTTCCCTGATGCCGAGTGATATGGAGCACTTTTTCATGTGTCTGTTGGCCATCTGGATGTCTTCTTTGCAGAAATGTCTGTTCATGTCCTCTGCCCATTTCTTGATTGGATTATTTGTTCTTTGGGTGTTGAGTTTGCTAAGTTCTTTATAGATTCTGGACACTAGTCCTTTATCTGATATGTCATTTGCAAATATCTTCTCCCATTCTGTCAGTTGTCTTTTGATTTTGTTAACTGTTTCCTTTGCTGTGCAAAAGCTTTTGATCTTGATGAAATCCCAATAGTTCATTTTTGCCGTTGCTTCCCTTGCCTTTTGCGTTGTTCCTAGGAAGATATTGCTGCGGTTGAGGTCAAAGAGGTTGCTGCCTGTGTTCTCCTCAAGGATTTTGATAGATTCCTTTCGCACATTGAGGTCCTTCATCCATTTTGAGTCTATTTTTGTGTGTGGTGTAAGGAAATGGTCCAATTTCATTTTTCTGCATGTGGCTGTCCAATTTTCCCAGCACCATTTATTGAAGAGGCTGTCTTTTTTCCATTGGACATTCTTTCCTGCTTTGTCGAAGATTAGTTGACCATAGAGTTGAGGGTCTATTTCTGGGCTCTCTATTCTGTTCCATTGATCTATGTGTCTGTTTTTGTGCCAGTACCATGCTGTCTTGATGACGACAGCTTTGTAATAGAGCTTGAAGTCCGTAATTGTGATGCCACCAACGTTGGCTTTCTTTTTCAATATCCCTTTGGCTATTCGAGGTCTTTTCTGGTTCCATATAAATTTTAGCATTATTTGTTCCATTTCTTTGAAAAAGATGGATGGTACTTTGATAGGAATTGCATTAAATGTGTAGATTGCTTTAGGTAGCATAGACATTTTCACAATATTTATTCTTCCAAACCAGGAGCATGGAACATTTTTCCATTTCTTTGTGTCTTCCTCAATTTCTTTCATGAGTACTTTATAGTTTTCTGAGTATAGACTCTGTGTCTCTTTGGTTAGGTTTATTCCTAGGTATCTTATGGTTTTGGGTGCAATTGTAAATGGGATTGACTCCTTAATTTCTCTTTCTTCTGTCTTGCTGTTGGTGTAGAGAAATGCAACTGATTTCTGTGCATTGATTTTATATCCTGACACTTTACTGAATTCCTGTATAAGTTCTAGCAGTTTTGGAGTGGAGTCTTTTGGGTTTTCCACATATAGTATCATATCATCTGCGAAGAGTGATAATTTGAATTCTTCTTTGCCGATTTGGATGCCTTTAATTTCCTTTTGTTGTCTGATTGCTGAGGCTAGGACCTCTAGTACTATGTTGAATAGCAGTGGTGATAATGGACATCCCTGCCGTGTTCCTGACCTTAGCGGAAAAGCTTTCAGTTTTTCTCCATTGAGAATGATATCTGTGGTGGGTTTTTCATAGATGGCTTTGATGATATTGAGGTATGTGCCCTCTATCCCTACACTTTGAAGAGTTTTGATCAGGAAGGGATGCTGTACTTTGTCAAATGCTTTTTCAGCATCTATTGAGAGTATCATATGGTTCTTGTTCTTTCTTTTATTGATGTGTTGTATCACATTGACTGATTTGCGGATGTTGAACCAACCTTGCAGCCCTGGAATAAATCCCACTTGGTCGTGGTGAATAATCTTTTTAATGTACTGTTGAATCCTATTGGCTAGTATTTTGTTGAGTATTTTCGCATCTGTGTTCATCAAGGATATCGGTCTATAGCTCTCTTTTTTGGTGGGATCCTTGTCTGGTTTTAGGATCAAGGTGATGCTGGCCTCATAAAATGAGTTTGGAAGTTTTCCTTCCATTTCTATTTTTTGGAACAGTTTCAGGAGAATAGGAATTAGTTCTTCTTTAAATGTTTGGTAGAATTCCCCCGGGAAGCCATCTGGCCCTGGGCTTTTGTTTGTTTGGAGATTTTTAATGACTGTTTCAATCTCCTTACTGGTTATGGGTCTGTTCAGGCTTTCTATTTCTTCCTGGTTCAGTTGTGGTAGTTTATATGTTTCTAGGAATGCATCCATTTCTTCCAGATTGTCAAATTTATTGGCGTAGAGTTGCTCATAGTATGTTCTTATAATAGTTTGTATTTCTTTGGTGTTAGTTGTGATCTCTCCTCTTTCATTCATGATTTTATTTATTTGGGTCCTTTCTCTTTTCTTTTTGATAAGTCGGGCCAGGGGTTTATCAATTTTATTAATTCTTTCAAAGAACCAGCTCCTAGTTTCGTTGATTTGTTCTATTGTTTTTTTGGTTTCTATTTAATTGATTTCTGCTCTGATCTTGATGATTTCTCTTCTCCTGCTGGGCTTAGGGTTTCTTTCTTGTTCTTTCTCCAGCTCCTTTAGGTGTAGGGTTAGGTAGTGTACCTGAGACCTTTCTTGTTTCTTGAGAAAGGCTTGTACCACTATATATTTTCCTCTCAGGACTGCCTTTGTTGTGTCCCACAGATTTTGAACCGTTGTATTTTCATTATCATTTGTTTCCATGATTTTTTTCAATTCTTCTTTAATTTCCCGGTTGACCCATTCATTCTTTAGAAGGATGCTGTTTAATCTCCATGTATTTGGGTTCTTTCCAAACTTCCTTTTGTGGTTGAGTTCTAGCTTTAGAGCATTGTGGTCTGAAAATATGCAGGGAATGATCCCAATCTTTTGATACCGGTTGAGTCCTGATTTAGGACCGAGGATGTGATCTATTCTGGAGAATGTTCCATGTGCACTAGAGAAGAATGTGTATTCTGTTGCTTTGGGATGAAATATCTGAATATATCTGTGATGTCCATCTGGTCCAGTGTGTCGTTTAAGGCCTTTATTTCCTTGCTGATCTTTTGCTTGGATGATCTGTCCATTTCAGTGAGGGGAGTGTTAAAGTCCCCTACTATTATTGTATTATTGTTGATGTGTTTCTTTGATTTTGTTATTAATTGGTTTATATAGTTGGCTGCTCCCACGTTGGGGGCATAGATATTTAAAATTGTTAAATCTTCTTGTTGGACAGACCCTTTGAGTATGATATAGTGTCCTTCCTCATCTCTTATTATAGTCTTTGGCTTAAAATCTAATTGATCTGATATAAGGATTGCCACTCCTGCTTTCTTCTGATGTCCATTAGCATGGTAAATTCTTTTCCACCCCCTCACTTTAAATCTGGAGGTGTCTTCGGGCTTAAAATGAGTTTCTTGGAGGCAACATATAGATGGGTTTTGGTTTTTTATCCATTCTGATACCCTGTGTCTTTTGACAGGGGCATTTAGCCCATTAACATTCAGGGTTACTATTGAGAGATATGAATTTAGTGCCATTGTATTGCCTGTAAGTTGACTGTTACTGTATATGGTCTCTGTTCCTTTCTGATCTACCACTTGTAGGCTCTCTTTTTGCTTAGAGGACCCCTTTCAATATTTCCTGTAGAGCTGGTTTGGTATTTGCAAATTCTTTCAGTTTTTGTTTGTCCTGGAAGCTTTTAATCTCTCCTTCTATTTTCAATGATAGCCTAGCTGGATATAGTATTCTTGGCTGCATGTTTTTCTCGTTTAGTGCTCTGAAAATATCATGCCAGCTCTTTCTGGCCTGCCAGGTCTCTGTGGATAAGTCAGCTGCCAATCTAATATTTTTACCATTGTATGTTACAGACTTCTTTTCCCGGGCTGCTTTCAGGATTTTCTCTTTGTCACTGAGACTTGTAAATTTTACTATTAGGTGACGGGGTGTGGGCCTATTCCTATTGATTTTGAGGGGCGTTCTCTGAACCTCCTGCATTTTGATGCTCGTTCCCTTTGCCATATTGGGGAAATTCTCCCCAATAATTCTCTCCAGTATACCTTCTGCTCCCTTCTCTCTTTCTTCTTCTTCTGGAATCCCAATTATTCTAATGTTGTTACGTCTTATGGTGTCACTTATCTCTCGAATTCTCCCCTCGTGGTCCAGTAGCTGTTTGTCCCTCTTTTGCTCAGCTTCTTTATTCTCTGTCATTTGGTCTTCTATATCACTAATTCTTTCTTCTGCCTCATTTATCCTAGCAGTGAGAGCCTCCATTTTTGATTGCACCTCATTAATAGCTTTTTTGATTTCAACTTGGTTAGATTTTAGTTCTTTTATTTCTCCAGAAAGGGCTTTTATATCTCTCGAGAGGGTTTCTCTAATATCTTCCATGCCTTTTTCGAGCCCGGCTAGAACCTTGAGAATTGTCATTCTGAACTCTAGATCTGACATATTACCAATGTCTGTATTGATTAGGTCCCTAGCCTTCGGTACTGCCTCTTGTTCTTTTTTTTGTGTTGAATTTTTCCGTCTTGTCATTTTGTCCAGATAAGAGTATATGAAGGGGCAAGTAAAATACTAAAAGGGTGGCAACAACCCCAGGAAAAAATGCTTTAACCAAATTAGAAGAGATCCAAAATCGTGAGGGGGGAGAAAGGGGATAAAAAGAGGTTCAAAAAGGAAGAAAGAAAAAAAAAGAAAAAAGAAAAAAAAAAAGAGAAAAGAAAAGAAAAGAATTAAAATAAAAAAGGAAAACACCTAAGAAAAATCTAAAAAACAAAAAATATATATATTAGATAAACTAGTAAAAAATCGTTAAAAAAGAAAAAGGTAACAGTTAAAAAAAAAAAAAATTTACCCGAAGGCGAGAAAAAAAAAAAAAAAACAAAAAATGAAAAAGAAAGAAATTAAATTAACTGCAAGACTAAAAAAAAATCACAGGGAAAAAGTCATGAGTTCCGTGCTTGGCTTTCTCCTCCTCTGGAATTCTGCTGCTCTCCTTAGTATTGAAACCGCAATCCTTGGTAGGTGAACTTGGTCTCAGCTGGATTTCTTGTTGATCTTCTGGGGGAGGGGCCTGTTGTAGTGATTCTCAAGTGTCTTTGCCCCAGGCGGAATTACACCGCCCTTAGCAGGGGCCTGGGTGAGTAATCCGCTCGGGTTTGCTTTCAGGAGCTTTTGTTCCCTGAGCGCTTTCTGTAGAGTTCCAGAGGACGGGAATACAAATGGCGGCCTCCTGGTCTCCGGTCCGGAGGAGCCGAGAGCCCAGGGCCGCACTCCTCAGTGCGCCCTCAAAGAACAGCGCCCAGTTACTCCCGTCTGCCTGACCTCCGGCCGCGCTCCGAGCTCACCGAGCCTGCGACCAGTTCAAGGTAACACCGAGCTGTGAGCTTACTGTCGGCTCTGTCTCTGTAGCCGGCTTTCCCGTTCCAATACCCGCAAGCTCTGCGACACTCAGACACCCCTGATCCTTCTGTGACCCTGCGGGACCTGAGGCCACGCTGAACCCGCGTGGGCTTCGCCCCGGTTTAGCCTCTGCAGCGATGTCCCTCAATGGAACAGACTTTTAAAAGTCCTGATTTTGTGCACCGTTGCTCCGCCGCTTGCCGAGAGCCGGCCCCTCCCCCTGGGGTCTATCTTCCCGTCGCTTTGGATTCACTTCTCCGCCGGTCCTACCTTGCAGAAAGTGGTTGTTTTTCTGTTTCCAGAATTGCTGTTCTTCTTCTCTTCGATCTGCCGATGGATTTTCAGGTGTTTGCAATCTTTAGATAAGCTATCTAGCTGATCTCCGGCTAGCTGAAGCAGTCTCAGCCTGCTACTTCTCCGCCATCTTGACTCCTCCTCCCGAGTCAGAAACTTCTAAAACCCCTCCAGAGTCTATGAAAGAGAATCCTTAAACTTGAGAGTAGCCTGGTTTTGCACAAGCCCAAAACAAATCAAACTGTTGAGCTTGTTGGAGGAGAGTTAATTGGTAAAAATTAAGGTTGGTGGATAGTTTTTTGCCAATTACAAACAAAGCCTTTGAAATAAAATGGCCTGTACTTCCACTATCATAAGAATGAAATGTTCTGTAAATCTGCAAGACTTCATTATGGATATTCTTGATCATCATTTTCCAATTGCTTTGCCAAAATAAAATCAATGCCAAGATGAGATTTGATAACTGTACTCCAATGCCATGGTGAAATGCCATTTTCTTTACCATCTTGGTTTGAATGTTTGCCAAGAATGATGTTAATTAGGCAAAAAGAACCCAAAACCCAAAGAGCCAACTTTTAAGCTTTTCTTCTACTTCTCCATGAAAGAGAATCTTAATCACTTTCATGACTTTTCATGACTAAAATGACTTACAATAATCATTTATAATATCTTACCGCCTTCTGAAATTTTGGAAAGAAATCTTAAAAAGACTACAGAGCAACTGTCTTTTAGATATCTGTGAGTATGGATTAACATAAGAGATGAATCAGAAAGTGATTATTGTGGTAGGACCATCTGATACAGGCTAAGGCTGGACAGGGGTTCAGAGAATTGGCTACCATAGTTAGCTCCAGAAGGGCATTAATTCAGGCCCAGTGTATGATACAGTGAAAATATGTCAATGCTAATTCTAGAAATGGTCTTAATTGACATATCCAGCCACACTGGGCACATTTGGAATCAGTTAATATTAGAGAATAAGACAGATGGCAAAATATTAGTTGGAGGTCATGAGGGCTGGGTCCAGTCCAAGGGAGAGGATTATTTTCTTAGGAGGTAAGTAGGCTATCCCAGTCCTGGTCAACAAATTAGAATACAGAATAAGACACGACTTCTTTTTGAGGGTTGTGTGAAGGGAAGCAGGAGGAGGTCATGTGGATTCTGGACTAAGTAGTAGAAAAGAAATCTGTTCAGGTTCACTAAATGAAGGCAGTATACTCCACTGTGTGAGTGGTTTAATACTGAGATAAGGAAGAATAAGATAAGGAGGGGCAAACATTGATTCAATGTAAAAGATCACCCTGTTTTCCAGGACCAAGACCAGAGCAACTGGAGCTTGCATTTGGCAGTCAGCAAAGGATGAGATGGAAAACCAGTGTCTGGGTGTATTAGAGGCAAGACCCATATGGCTAGAAAATAAGGCAAAGATTACAAGAGAGTTCTATAAAAATACCCTTTGTTTCTGTTGTATTGAGTCCAGGAAAAGAAACAAGACCAAGTTCCCAAGGAAGGGACACTACAGGGCAGTAAACACCACTGGTGAAGAGATAAGCTCATGTATTTGCAGACAAGTATATAAACCACTCTTTTTTCTAATATTGGTACACCTGAAAGATAGCAAGTTTTATTTACAAACTAATTTCTAAGGCAGTGATTTAGAGCCCTTCAGAAGGGATGAGAGATTAACAAGCATGTCCAATGAGTAGATATATGATGGTGACAAAGAAATTTCCTTCCCAAGAAGTACAGCTTATTTCTTGTGCAGGTATTTTGACCGTACAATTTGGTCTTCTCATTCTGGGCAAAGTATAATGACTGAAAATTCCTTCCAGAATAAATATCTATTTTTTAAGGACATATAAAAGGAATTAGGTAAAAAGACTACTCTGAAATAAAATCTTACAATGTACAGATATATGAACTACTTTTCCAAACATAAGCAGATTTACTCAAATTAAGTTACAAATGACAGTCATTAACTAATTGTAAATAACACACTGTTAACTGAATCCCTCTTTATCAAAAGCTTTTGATTCCATGTGGCTGAGAGAAATGTCTCTACCCTCTGCCCTGACAGTATCCACATCCTCATCTTCCTCCCAGCATTCTTTTCTGTGCCTTACACTGTGACCGAAGTAAACGGCTTCTATAAGGTGCCTACTTTTATGAGTGTTCTTATACCAATTACAGAGGATTCTCAGCCTTTCTGAAACCTACAAAACTCCGTGTTTTGAGTAATTTTTAACAATACACAGGTTCCTTAGCCATGTTTTCATAACTCTTGGTGTCTTTGTCATAGCGACATATGTGCCCCTATTCTTAAGGAACTAGTCTGCTCTATCATACGCAGACTATTCATCGTACAGGTATCACAAAGCAATTCTCCCATATTGTGTGTTCACCCTCTATGTCCCTGCATTGAAAATGTGTGTCCTCTGGAATTTCAGTTGCCAGATCTTTAGAGTGGGACAATACTTTTATTTACCCTTCTTGTTGCTATGCAGATAAATTAGCATAAAGAATATAAAATGAGTATCAAAATCCATACAAAATGAAAAATGAATGTTAGCTATTACTGTTGTCATATATATTGGCAGTAAAGTCTATAGAACACCTAGAACTGTGGTCATATATATTGGCAATAAAGTCTATAGAATTTTATTATTAGTTTACATCTTAATGTTTATTATGTGTGTATTATATTTTTTCTACACATTGGGAGCAACAAGAGTAATATGCTGAACAGTAACTATGTATCAACCCCACAAGTAAGATAATTTCATTGAAATGGTGAATTCTTGACACAAGTGAAGTTGTATCTATAGATAACAATATGTTCCACTTCTAAGCACTTATATGCTAAATATATCCCATATATGACTGTCACATTTAATTTGCACAATAAAGTGTGAGGCAGGCACTATTATTATACCACCTTTATACCTTAAAAAATTGAATTGCAGGTCAATAAAATAACTAGACCAAAGTCACAGAGATAGTTTGAAAGAGAACTCCTACTTGAATCATGGCCTACTGGTCTAAAACACATACTCTTTAAATAGGAACATGAATAATTTAAAAAATAATATTTAAGTGTACAGAAGTTCTTTCACAAGCTAGAAAGACCTTTCAGAATGTTTTTAGTCATCTGACTAAAAGATGCCAAGAGTCTGTTTTGCCCTCTACCTCATTTGTGCTCACCACCCAAATTCCCACGGATAGTTCAAGGGACCTTCAGCTAGAACTGAACCCCTTCTTGTGTTCAGACCTGCTATTAATTTAACCATACTAGCTGAACTTCCTCAAAACTACTTTACTAGGATAATAAACCAGTGCTTTCTTCTGATAATTTAAATCCAATAGTTAATAAACTAGACTTTTTTTCAACTTCATTTAGATAAAATGTTTTTCTCCCATGTAGACAAAGTTCAGAGTAAAAATTTTCATTTCTGTTTTTTATTTCTCTTAATAAGAAAAGTTAATTTTATTACTGTTTTAACTGCAAATTGTTCAACCTCAATCTTTAATCAAGGACTTTGTCATATGTTTAACCTTGTCCCATGAGGATACACTGGTATTGTCAGTAATTTATCATTGAGTTGATTAGTAAATTATGTCTTGCCCAATTCTACAGTAATCTAAAAAACTAAAAATTAGAGAATACAATGACAGTTGTTCAACAATAACTGTGCTTTGAATATCAGTAATGTATCATTGAGTTGATTAGTAAATTATGTCTTGCCAAATTCTACAGCAATCTAAGAAACTAAAAATTAGAGAATACAATGACAGTTGTTTAACAGTAACTGTGCTTTAAATATCCCACTCCTTGTGAATACTGTGTGGTACGCAGCCATTAAAGTGACCCCCCACCAGCCCCCCGGTGATCCCTACCACCTGGTGTACATGCCCTTGTATAATTTTCTCCCTTCATTCAGGTGTAGACTGGATTTATTCACTCACCTACAACAAAGAAAATAATAGCAGAACTGATAAGCAATCACTTCTAAAACCAGCTGATAACAACAATGGCTTCACTTTGGGTGCTCACTCTCTCTTCTCTGCTAGACTCTTCCCTTTGGGAAAAGCCCCACTGCTTGTGAAGCAGTTCTGGGGAGAGACCAGCAGGTGAGGAACCAAGAGCTTTGGACAACCACACAGTGAGCCTTTAAGTAAATTCTTTTGCCAGCCCAAGCTGCAGATGAGCCCTCTGAGAGACTTTGAGATAACCAGTTATGCTGTGCCCAGATACCTGACTCATGGGAACTGTAATTTAAAGCCACTGTGTTTCAGGATGATGTGCCACACAGCAATAGAAAACTAATTTAAAGGTATTTGAAACAGTCCATTGTGTTTTTCACAACAGCTAGATTATCATGTCTCTCCATCAAAATCCTTTTGTTTAAATCTTCAGCAGGAGTTATGAGGCAGCCTGGTACAACAAATAATTTTGGTCTTGGAGTCAAAAACTCAGAGTTGACTCTTCGCTTTCCTATCTGCTTCAATAACTCTGAGTAAGTGACTTCAGTTCTTGAACTTTGGTTTGCCCATCAGTGAAATAAAAATTTTGACTATACAATATTTACGATATTTTTTAAAATGCCTACTGAAAGCCTTTTCTAATATTCACCGAAGTCTTACTGTCTTATTTCCTGAAATGCCAATGAAAGATAAAGTCTTCACTGTGAAGGACTCTGTGGAGTGGGGAAATCAGAAGATATTCAACCAAAATACTTGACAAAATCTTACCACTCATTGTTTGTAAAGTTTAAAGGAATAAATAATTGAAGGAATGACTTAACCTGAATTTTGCATCATAACGAGAATTTCAAATGCTGACAAAGAAAGAGGCAAGTCTGTTGCCATGAATGGCCCCAGTGAAGGTCCAGACATGATAATTTTTATGGGGGTATTTACAGAGGAGTAAGATGATGTGATGTACCAGGGAGTGAGAATAACAGCTGGTTAATAATGAGACACTGAAAGAAGAAAATACTGGAGACAAATAAATTATTCACCTTTGCCAAAAATTTTACTGGATATGGCACTGCCAATTCATATTCATAAGTCTGAAGAAGACAATTCATTAGCCAAGGGATGAAATGGGACAAAGTAAATTGGAATGTGAACTGACATTTTGAAAATACATAATGAAATATAATAATTGGCCGTGTCAAATTCTGTCTATAGAGTTGACAGCTAAAAACACCAAAATATCAGAGAACTACTGTAATTTTGCAGTATTCAGTCATTTTACTTCCTTTTTAAAGAAGATACAATAAATGCTGATGCAGAATGAAGCATACCTGGATAGCTAGACAGATTTTTGCTGAGACAGATTTTTATGACATTTTAAAAACACATCAGGTTTATTCATGCAGGACACAACAACAGATATTTAGAAAAAAAAAACATATCTTATTCAAGTAGCTACCGTAACCTATGGAGGAATTATTTAATTTAGGGCTTTGGACAACAGGATGATGGAGTGGAAATAATGGAACTGATACTGTGAAATTAGGATTGCATAACATATTATATACGCAAAAATAGGTATATGCAAACATAAAGTTAATTAATTAATTAATTGTCTCAGTAAATAATTAATAGTAAGCATGGCTAAAGAAATATTAACTATCTGGCTAAGTCTGAACTCTTGTGTGTGTATGTTTATATCCTCTTGTGTGCCCCATATCATTTTTTTTTAAATTTTCAGCATAACAGTATTCATTGTTTTTGCACCACACCCAGTGCTCCATGCAATACGTGCCCTCTCTAATACCGACCACCTGGTTCCCCCAACCTCTCACCCCCCATCCCTTCAAACCCCTCATATTGCTTTTCAAAGTCCATAGTCTCTCATGGTTCACCTCCCCTTCCAATTTCTCCCAACTCCCTTCTCCTCTCTAACTCCCCTTGTCCTCCATGCTATTTGTTATGCCCTGTATCATTTATATTTATACTTCATCCAGGCTAGACGAATCATTCTGTTATATCTGAACTTTTAGTTCAATGTCTGCTTAACCAACTATTTAAAGCGAGCCTAGGGGGGCGCCTGGGTGGCTCAGTTGGTTAAAGCCTCTGCTTTCAGCTCAGGTCATGATCCCAGGGTCCTGGGATCGAGCCCTGCATCAGGCTCTCTGCTCAGTGGGGAGCCTGCTTCCTCCTCCTCTCTCTGCCTGCCTCTCTGCCTACTTGTGATCTCTGTCTGTCAAATAAATAAATAAAATCTTGAAAAAAAAATAAAGTGAGCCCTGAGTACCAGTTTTATCAAGATGATTTGTATAAAGTTCTTTTCTGGGAGTTTTCTTATTTATTATTTCAGGAACAGATTCTGTTTACTTTCCTTATGTAGGAACCTTGTTTCCTAACCTCTTTTCCTGACTATGTCAAACTTTCTATAGAAGACAGGTTCTGTGAAAGCAGATTCTTTCATTAAATTGCTGAAAGGCTTACACTAAGATCCTCATAAACATATAACATTAACACATGCCAAAGATTTAACTCTTTAAGAAGAAACCAGTAAAATATTATAATTGGTCAAAGAAAAATTCAGACACACACATACACACACAAAGTGATCACAAACACTAAAATGAATGTGCTAAAGGGGGCAAAGCTGGTCCTTAGCTATAGGAAAAAATTAATTGTGCCCAACCAGACAAAACCTATTTGCATTCCTCTAGACAAGGATAATTTGCAGTACTATCAGTTTTCTACAATTAATAGAGCGATGGAATGGCTCAAAGACTGACAGACAACCCATTCTGAAGATATTCTACAGAAGACATCTAATAATCCTCCTTGCACATTTCAAACTCTCACTGGTTTTCCTTAGAGAACAATGACAAGGATACCTCGGCACTTCTTACCTAGCACCAGCAAAATATCCTTCGGGCATCAGCAGTATGGAGAAGTCAATTGTCTGACCATTTTATATGCACACTATATATACTACATGGCTTAATACTTTGGGGACAGGTATATTTTCTCACGACACGTGCATGCGTTTCATTTGCTTCCTTTGTAGTGATCATTATACAGCACCAAAGGGGCTCTTCATCACCATGTTATTTGTGTTTTGGAAGTCTTGACATCTCAGCCTATCCTGTTACACCAGGACTCCCCTAAAGGACATCAGAATCGGAAAATATAATATAATAGATATTGTATTATATATATTATGTTATATAATATAATAATATAACTGTTTCTTAGTTATATTATTCCGGCTTAATTAATCTCACTCTTTTCTTTGTTCATGCCCTTGTATCTTTTCTCCCAGCCTAAACCTAACAGATTATGTACAGTACTGGTCACTGCTGACATGCTTTCAGATTATTCATTGGTGCTCTTTCTCTCAGAAACAGTATTTCCACTGACTTGCTTATTAGTAATGATGCTCAGTTATAAAACTTCTACTCTGTGTTCTTTTCTTTCAATGGACATTTCCATCCATCACAACCAGCTTCAAGGCTGGACTTGAATATTCAAACTGGGCATGAATACTCCTACTATATTTGGTTGCATATCAGTATTGCTTTTCTATGCAGAAACATCAGCATTTGCTTTCCCTTTAAATAAAAGGATTACAAATAAGCAATGAATAACTATCTTCACATTCCTAATTAGGGTAGAGGAACCAGAGGGCCAGAACTAATAAATAACTTATGATGTTAGTTTTTGGCTTGGTCTCCATAATACTAGCCAATTCCCCCAGCTTGCCAGATGGAAATAATTCAACATCGTGTTAATGAGATAAACATCAGGGGAAGAAAACATTTTTAAAAAATAAAAAAGAAAATAAGGTAGAAAATAAAAATTAGAACAATTATGCATTTCTTTGAAATAGGGCAATAAATGCTGTTATTCCTTTCCATGACATTTGACACACGCAGGAATCCCTGCCAATTAGCCTGAAGCGAAGGGAGATTTGAAACATCCACATATCGGAAAGTCATGTGCAAAGTCGGCATCCTGTTGAGCAGGGTTTCCGGTGAATGGTTTTCTTCCTTTAAGGGACCTGCTTTGCCCAAATCATGTATTTTGCAGTTTACTTGGTAATTGGTTTGGATGCATCCAGTTAGATTGCTATGAAAATCATGTCTAGGTTTAAATACTCTTTTCTTAGCAGCTGGGAACTTAATTTTTTTTTGTAAGAATAGTATAGCAAAAACTGCTCAATTAAAATGCTCTGCATATTCAGATCAACACCCCTTGTTAAAAAGGATTTTTCCAATCCCCCTCAGTAACTGAGAAAGAAGGCAATCAAAAAGTTTACAGCGACCCCATTAGGGAGAGAGAGGATATGATAGCTAAGAAGCAAAGTGCCCTTTTACCTAAGGTCCTGGAGCATAATTTCAAATATCACCCTACCTCTCTGGAACAAAAACCAGAGGGAGGAGGGAGTCTGAGAAGTACAATGACAAAAGCATTCCATAAATAACCACATTAGAGGCAAAAGAGAAGGCAGGAGTGGCTACTTCTCTCAAAGCCTAAGATAAAGCCAAAGTCTAGAGTGCAGATAAAAAAAAAAAAAATCCTTAAATGCTTCATGTGAACACACATTTGTATCCAGCATATCAAGGGAATTAAGAGTAATCTTTTTTTCAGAGAGCCACTGGAGGGAGAAAGAAAGATAGTGAGTAAAGCATGCAGATAAGGATTTTTTTTTTTTAACAGAAAAAGTCTCGTAAGGTTACTTCAGCTACATTTACTCTCTATTCTTTTCTACTTAAGTGGGAAGAGTGAGATAATTTGATTACAATTTGGTTTGTAGCATGAGAGGTTAAAGGGAGCACATTTTTGTTTCCCTAGGCAAGTCTGACCCTCCGTTTTTGGAAGACCTAGGGTGATGAAACAGAATGCCAAAGAAGTTACCGAAATGCAACTGCATCTGAAATCTTGTCAAAAATGGAGAAATTTCTTTGTGTATTTATGAGATGGGAGAGAATGGAGTAGGGGAGAGAAAACTGTTTCTGAGCTAGGAAAGCTGGGATGCAACTTTTCCACGTCCAGTGAGATAAAAAACATGGAGAGAAATGCAGAATTATAAAGATATGTGGTGATTTTTTTTTTTTCAGGGAAGTAACCAAAAGGAGTGTGCGGGTGCATGTGTGACTGTGTGTGTATGTGTGTGTGTTTAGATTAAATTAACCAATGTCAAGTCAGTTAAAGGCTTCTGTATTGGGGCTGGCCATCTTTACACAGACTTGCAGGGTTCGACACTGGTAGTGGAAAATGGGTATTAATTTTATCTTGAAATAAGATACATGATAACTGAATACAAAAGGACTCCATAGATTCACCTGGCAGTTAAGAACAAAGTAAATTATTTGCCATCATGATTTGATATTTTTCTCTGCGAAGTTAACTTCCATTTGCTTTCTATTTTCTTTAGCTTTCCACCATACAATGACTCACATTGCCTGGAAATCAGTTTGCATTGGAGCCCTGCGAACCTGGGGCTGAATTTCCAGTCACCCTAGATCACAAAGACAAGAGAGATTCTTTAGATGGGGTTCCCCACTGTGAATTTTTATTAACTTAGAGGAAATGCTGGTTCTGACTGTCTCCTTTTCACCAAACAATCCCTGCACCCTGACTACAAATGTGTTTCCCTCCCAGACTGTGCGCCATTGGCCGTCCTGCTGCCGAGAATGAAGCACACTTCAGCAAGTACAGACATTTTCTACATGCTTGCCTGAATGCATCTGAGTTGGCAGCAGATTGCAGTCAAGCAAATGAATCTTTAGGATATTCTGGCCATTATAAAGCTTGCCAACTGATGCAGAGGTCTGGCTCCTTCCTGGGGAAGCAGAGTTCTGTCATTAGCCAGATAGGGTCTTTGGGAACATGAGAATTCAACAGGGAACTGGGTAGGGGGAAGGGGAGGGGAAGCAACTTTTGCTTTAGTTTAAGGTATCCTGTAATAGGCACTGTACAGATACTGCTGTAGCAATGGCACTTTTATTTTAATTTTTTTGTTGTGGTTTTTGTTGTTGTTTTGGAGAGAGAGAAAGAGGGAGTGAGGGAGAGAGGGAGTGTGAGGAAGGGGAGGAGAAAAGGGAGAAAAGGGAAAGGGAGAGAGAATCCCAAGCAGACTACACTGAGCACAGAGGCAGATGTGGGGCTCGATCTCAGAGCCCTAAGAGCATGACCTCCGCTGAAATCAAGAGTCAGTCCTCTAACACACTGAGCCACCCAGGCATCCCACAATGGCACTTTTAAAGTAAAGCTATGTATGATTCTACCAACCTATGTGCCTCAACCACTTACTTTTCTCTCTGATACTTACTTCTTTTTTTTTTTTTTTTTTTTTTTATTTCCAGCATAACAGTATTCATTATTTTTGCACCACACCCCGTGCTCCATGCAATCCGTGCCCTCTATAATACCCACCACCTGGTACCCCAACCTCCCACCCTCCGTCCCTTCAAAACCCTCAGATTGTTTTTCAGAGTCCATAGTCTCTCATGGTTCACTTCCCCTTCCAATTTCCCCCAACTCCCTTCTCCACTCTAAGTCCCCATGTCCTCCATGCTATTTGTTATGCTCCACAAATAAGTGAAACCATATGATAGTTGACTCTCTCTGCTTGACTTATTTCACTCAGCATAATCTCTTCCAGTCCCGTCCATGTTGCTACAAAAGTTGGGTATTCATCCTTTCTGATGGAGGCATAATACTCTATCCCCAGGGGTACAGGTCCGTGAATCACCAGGTTTACACACTTCACAGCACTCACCAAAGCACATACCCTCCCCAATGTCCATAATCCCACCCCCTTCTCCCAAACCCCCTCCCCCCAGCAACCCTCAGTTTGTTTTGTGAGATTAAAAGTCACTTATGGTTTGTCTCCCTCCCAATCCCATCTTGTTTCATTGATTCTTCTCCTACCCACTTAAGCCCCCATGTTGCATCACCACTTCCTCATATCAGGGAGATCATATGATAGTTGTCTTTCTCTGCTTGACTTATTTCGCTAAGCATGATACGCTCTAGTTCCATCCATGTTGTCGCAAATGGCAAGATTTCATTTCTTTTGATGGCTGCATAGTATTCCATTGTGTATATATACCACATCTTCTTGATCCATTCATCTGTTGATGGACATCTAGGTTCTTTCCATAGTTTGGCTATTGTGGACATTGCTGCTATAAACATTCGGGTGCATGTACCCCTTTGGATCACTACGTTTGTATCTTTAGGGTAAATACCCAATAGTGCAATTGCTGGGTCATAGGGCAGTTCTATTTTCAACAATTGAGGAATCTCCATGCTGTTTTCCAGAGTGGCTGCACCAGCTTGCATTCCCACCAACAGTGTAGGAGGGTTCCCCTTTCTCCGCATCCTCGCCAGCATCTGTCATTTCCTGACTTGTTGATTTTAGCCATTCTGACTGGTGTGACGTGATATCTCATTGTGGTTTTGATTTGTATTTCCCTGATGCCGAGTGATATGGAGCACTTTTTCATGTGTCTGTTGGCCATCTGGATGTCTTCTTTGCAGAAATGTCTGTTCATGTCCTCTGCCCATTTCTTGATTGGATTATTTGTTCTTTGGGTGTTGAGTTTGCTAAGTTCTTTATAGATTCTGGACACTAGTCCTTTATCTGATATGTCGTTTGCAAATATCTTCTCCCATTCTGTCAGTTGTCTTTTGATTTTGTTAACTGTTTCCTTTG
This sequence comes from Mustela erminea, assembly GCF_009829155.1. Taxonomy (NCBI): domain Eukaryota; kingdom Metazoa; phylum Chordata; class Mammalia; order Carnivora; family Mustelidae; genus Mustela; species Mustela erminea. The sequence goes on from NC_045631.1 coordinate 33,905,133, forward strand.
CTGTGCAAAAGCTTTTGATCTTGATGAAATCCCAATAGTTCATTTTTGCCCTTGCTTCCCTTGCCTTTTGTGTTGTTCCTAGGAGGATGTTGCTGCGGTTGAGGTCAAAGAGGTTGCTGCCCGTGTTCTCCTCAAGGATTTTGATGGATTCCTTTCGCACATTGAGGTCCTTCATCCATTTTGAGTCTATTTTTGTGTGTGGTGTAAGGAAATGGTCCAATTTCATTTTTCTGCATGTGGCTGTCCAATTTTCCCAGCACCATTTATTGAAGAGGCTGTCTTTTTGCCATTGGACATTCTTTCCTGCTTTGTCGAAGATTAGTTGACCATAGTGTTGAGGGTCTATTTCTGGGCTCTCTATTCTGTTCCATTGATCTATGTGTCAGTTTTTGTGCCAGTACCATGCTGTCTTGATGACGACAGCTTTGTAATAGAGCTTGAAGTCCGGAAATGTGATGCCACCAACGTTGGCTTTCTTTTTCAATATCCCTTTGGCTATTCGAGGTCTTTTCTGGTTCCATATAAATTTTAGCATTATTTGTTCCATTTCTTTGAAAAAGATGGATGGTACTTTGATAGGAATTGCATTAAATGTGTAGATTGCTTTAGGTAGCATAGACATTTTCACAATATTTATTCTTCCAATCCAGGAGCATGGAACATTTTTCCATTTCTTTGTGTCTTCCTCAATTTCTTTCATGAGTACTTTATAGTTTTCTGAGTATAGATTCTGTGTCTCTTTGGTTAGGTTTATTCCTAGGTATCTTATGGTTTTGGGTGCAATTGTAAACGGGATTGACTCCTTAATTTCTCTTTCTTCTGTCTTGCTGTTGGTGTAGAGAAATGCAACTGATTTCTGTGCATTGATTTTATATCCTGACACTTTACTGAATTCCTGTATAAGTTCTAGCAGTTTTGGAGTGGAGTCTTTTGGGTTTTCCACATATAGTATCATATCATCTGCGAAGAGTGATAATTTGACTTCTTCTTTGCCGATTTGGATGCCTTTAATTTCCTTTTGTTGTCTGATTGCTGAGGCTAGGACCTCTAGTACTATGTTGAATAGCAGTGGTGATAATGGACATCCCTGCCGTGTTCCTGACCTCAGCGGAAAAGCTTTCAGGTTTTCTCCATTGAGAATGATATTTGCGGTGGGTTTTTCATAGATGGCTTTGATGATATTGAGGTATGTGCCCTCTATCCCTACACTTTGAAGAGTTTTGATCAGGAAGGGATGCTGTACTTTATCAAATGCTTTTTCAGCATCTATTGAGAGTATCATATGGTTCTTGTTCTTTCTTTTATTGATGTGTTGTATCACATTAACTGATTTGCGGATGTTGAACCAACCTTGCAGCCCTGGAATAAATCCCACTTGGTCGTGGTGAATAATCTTTTTAATGTACTGTTGAATCCTATTGGCTAGTATTTTGTTGAGTATTTTCGCATCTGTGTTCATCAAGGATATTGGTCTGTAGCTCTCTTTTTTGGTGGGATCCTTGTCTGGTTTTAGGATCAAGGTGATGCTGGCCTCATAAAATGAGTTTGGAAGTTTTCCTTCCATTTCTATTTTTTGGAACAGTTTCAGGAGAATAGGAATTAGTTCTTCTTTAAATGTTTGGTAGAATTCCCCCGGGAAGCCGTCTGGCCCTGGGCTTTTGTTTGTTTGGAGATTTTTAATGACTGTTTCAATCTCCTTACTGGTTATGGGTCTGTTCAGGCTTTCTATTTCTTCCTGGTTCAGTTGTGGTAGTTTATATGTTTCTAGGAATGCATCCATTTCTTCCAGATTGTCAAATTTATTGGCGTAGAGTTGCTCATAGTATGTTCTTATAATAGTTTGTATTTCTTTGGTGTTAGTTGTGATCTCTCCTCTTTCATTCATGATTTTATTTATTTGGGTCCTTTCTCTTTTCTTTTTGATGAGTCGGGCCAGGGGTTTATCAATTTTATTAATTCTTTCAAAGAACCAGCTCCTAGTTTCGTTGATTTGTTCTATTGTTTTTTTGGTTTCTATTTCATTGATTTCTGCTCTGATCTTTATGATTTCTCTTCTCCTGCTGGGCTTAGGGTTTCTTTCTTGTTTTTTCTCCAGCTCCTTTAAGTGTAGGGTTAGGTTGTGTACCTGAGACCTTTCTTGTTTCTTGAGAAAGGCTTGTACCGCTATATATTTTCCTCTCAGGACTGCCTTTGTTGTGTCCCACAGATTTTGAACCGTTGTATTTTCATTATCATTTGTTTCCATGATTTTTTTCAATTCTTCTTTAATTTCCCGGTTGACCCATTCATTCTTTAGAAGGATGCTGTTTAGTCTCCACGTATTTGGGTTCTTTCCAAACTTCCTCTTGTGGTTGAGTTCTAGCTTTAGAGCATTGTGGTCTGAAAATATGCAGGGAATGATCCCAATCTTTTGATACCGGTTGAGTCCTGATTTAGGACCGAGGATGTGATCTATTCTGGAGAATGTTCCATGTGCACTAGAGAAGAATGTGTATTCTGTTGCTTTGGGATGAAATATTCTGAATATATCTGTGATGTCCATCTGGTCCAGTGTGTCGTTTAAGGCCTTTATTTCCTTGCTGATCTTTTGCTTGGATGATCTGTCCATTTCAGTGAGGGGAGTGTTAAAGTCCCCTACTATTATTGTATTATTGTTGATGTGTTTCTTTGATTTTGTTATTAATTGGTTTATATAGTTGGCTGCTCCCACGTTGGGGGCATAGATATTTAAAATTGTTAAATCTTCTTGTTGGACAGACCCTTTGAGTATGATATAGTGTCCTTCCTCATCTCTTATTATAGTCTTTGGCTTAAAATCTAATTGATCTGATATAAGGATTGCCACTCCTGCTTTCTTCTGATGTCCATTAGCATGGTAAATTCTTTTCCACCCCCTCACTTTAAATCTGGAGGTGTCTTCGGGCTTAAAATGAGTTTCTTGGAGGCAACATATAGATGGGTTTTGTTTTTTTATCCATTCTGATACCCTGTGTCTTTTGACAGGGGCATTTAGCCCATTAACATTCAGGGTAACTATTGAGAGATATGAATTTAGTGCCATTGTATTGCCTGTAAGTTGACTGTTACTGTATATGGTCTCTGTTCCTTTCTGATCTACCACTTGTAGGCTCTCTCTTTGCTTAGAGAACCCCTTTCAATATTTCCTGTAGAGCTGGTTTGGTATTTGCAAATTCTTTCAGTTTTTGTTTGTCCTGGAAGCTTTTAATCTCTCCTTCTATTTTCAATGATAGTCTAGCTGGATATAGTATTCTTGGCTGCATGTTTTTCTCGTTTAGTGCTCTGAAAATATCATGCCAGCTCTTTCTGGCCTGCCAGGTCTCTGTGGATAAGTCAGCTGCCAATCTAATATTTTTACCATTGTATGTTACAGACTTCTTTTCCCGGGCTGCTTTCAGGATTTTCTCTTTGTCACTGAGACTTGTAAATTTTACTATTAGGTGACGGGGTGTGGGCCTATTCCTATTGATTTTGAGGGGCGTTCTCTGAACCTCCTGAATTTTGATGCTCGTTCCCTTTGCCATATTGGGGAAATTCTCCCCAATAATTCTCTCCAGTATACCTTCTGCTCCCCTCTCTCTTTCTTCTTCTTCTGGAATCCCAATTATTCTAATGTTGTTTCGTCTTATGGTGTCACTTATCTCTCGAATTCTCCCCTCGTGGTCCAGTAGCTGTTTGTCCCTCTTTTGCTCAGCTTCTTTATTCTCTGTCATTTGGTCTTCTATATCACTAATTCTTTCTTCTGCCTCATTTATCCTAGCAGTGAGAGCCTCCATTTTTGATTGCACTTCATTAATAGCTTTTTTTATTTCAACTTGGTTAGATTTTAGTTCTTTTATTTCTCCAGAAAGGGCTTTTATATCTCTCGAGAGGGTTTCTCTAATATCTTCCATGCCTTTTTCAAGCCCGGCTAGAACCTTGAGAATTGTCATTCTGAACTCTAGATCTGACATATTACCAATGTCTGTATTGATTAGGTCCCTAGCCTTCGGTACTGCCTCTTGTTCTTTTTTTTGTGTTGAATTTTTCCGTCTTGTCATTTTGTCCAGATAAGAGTATATGAAGGGGCAAGTAAAATACTAAAAGGGTGGCAACAACCCCAGGAAAAAATGCTTTAACCAAATTAGAAGAGATCCAAAATCGTGAGGGGGGAGAAAGGGGATAAAAAGAGGTTCAAAAAGGAAGAAAGAAAAAAAAAGATAAAAGAAAGAAAAAAAAAAGAAAAAAGAAAAGAAAAGAATTAAAAAAAAAAAGGAAAACACCTGAGAAAAATGTAAAAATGAAAAAATATATATATTAGATAAACTAGTAAAAAATCGTTAAAAAAGAAAAAGGTAACAGTTAAAAAAAAAAAATTTACCCGAAGGCGAGTAAAGAAAAAAACAAAAAAATGAAAAAGAAAAAAATTGAATTAACTGCAAGACTAAAAAAAAATCACAGGGAAAAAGCCATGAGTTCCGTGCTTGGCTTTCTCCTCCTCTGGAATTCTGCTGCTCTCCTTGGTATTGAAACCGCACTCCTTGGTAGGTGAACTTGGTCTTGGCTGGATTTCTTGTTGATCTTCTGGGGGAGGGGCCTGGTGTAGTGATTCTCAAGTGTCTTTGCCCCAGGCGGAATTACACCGCCCTTACCCGGGGCCGAGTAATCCGCTCGGGTTTGCTTTCAGGAGCTTTTGTTCCCTGAGCGCTTTCCGTAGAGTGTAGAGTTCCGGAGGATGGGAATACAAATGGCGGCCTCCTGGTCTCCGGCCCGGAGGAGCCGAGAACCCAGGGCCGCACTCCTCAGTGCGCCCTCAGAGAACAGCGCCCAGTTACTCCCGTCTGCCTGACCTCCGGCCGCGCTCCGAGCTCTCCCGAGCCTGCGACCGGTTCAAGGTAACACCGAGCTGTGAGCTTACTGTCGGCTCTGTCTCTGTAGCCGGCTTTCCCGTTCCAATACCCGCAAGGTCTGCGACACTCAGACACCCCTGATCCTTCTGTGACCCTGCGGGACCTGAGGCCACGCTGACCCCGTGTGGGCTTCGCCCCGGTTTAGCCTCTGGAGCGATGTCCTTCAGCGGAACAGACTTTTAAAAGTCCTGATTTTGTGCGCCGTTGCTCTGCCGCTTGCCGGGAGCCGGCCCCTCCCCCCGGGGTCTATCTTCCCGTCGCTTTGGATTCACTTCTCCGCCGGTCCTACCTTTCAGAAAGTGGTTGTTTTTCTGTTTCCAGAATTGCTGTTCTTCTTCTCTTCGATCTGCCGATGGATTTTCAGGTGTTTGCAATCTTTAGATAAGCTATCTAGCTGATCTCCGGCTAGCTGAAGCAGTCTCAGCCTGCTACTTCTCCGCCATCTTGACTCCTCCCCCCTCTGATACTTACTTCTAATATTCTGTAAGTTTACCCAGCTTGAAAGTGCCATTATAATGTAGATACAACGCTACACCAAGCTCACTTTACTTCGATTTATATCTTAATTATGTATCGTGATTTACTAAAATAATCTTTCACAAAATGGAATTTTAGATGTTTTTAATCTCTTACTACTAAAAAAGAATGTTGTATGTGAACACCTTTCTGACTGTAAATCACTACGTACTTCTTTAAGTTAAATCTAAGGGACCAGAGGACCTCGAGAAATTGACAAATTGCTTTCTGAAAAATGTGCACTGGTTGCTAGCAGTGTATGATCTTATCAATTTCAACACAAAGGCAAATTTTCCTATATGCAGAACTTCCCATGGACTCCTTCCAGCAATATGATTTTCTGGTGACTAATTGTTCTGCTATCAGGTTACTATGTTACGTTATGGCCTATTAGGAAATCACACAATGGATTTGGCAGATGGTAAGAGCTCATTTTTTTTTAAATTAATCTGTGTCCTATTGATGAACATAAAATTTTACTTAACTCTAATACCATTTATTAGAGTTTTTATTCTAACTTAAAATGAAAAAAAAAAAAATCAATGACTTTCTATCATCGCGGTTAACATCTACCTGTCTCAAATCTCAGGAACAGAACCTTCTGCTCTCTCTGTCCTGGTTCTAAGAAAAATAGTGACTATACCACAAATATGGTCTCGTTCGGGAGAACTTCTCATTCAGGATCCGGATAGAACTGATTCTAGAAATAGCAGTCAGAGAAGAACCAGGGGACTATAATTCTATCTACTCATTTTCAATAACATGTGAAATGAGAGGAAGCCAAAGTTGCAGAGATTCTAATGCGTTTAAATAGGCAGCATAGGGGCGCCTGGGTGGCTCGGTTGGTTAAGCGTCTGCCTTCAACTCAGGTTATGATGCCAAGGTCCTGGGATCAAGCCCCTCGTTGATCTCCCTGCTCAGCATGGAGACTGCTTCTCCTTCTACCCCCTTCTACCCTGTTTGTGCACTCTCTCTGTCTCTTTCAAATAAATAAAATCTTTTTTTTAAAAACAGGCCGCATAGTTTACATGCCTCTGCGCATTAAATTTTCAGATTTTCTATAGCACAAGCTATTCAGGTAAATAAAAACACTTGCCTAGGCTTTCCAGGTAGCATCTACAAAATGAAAATTGCAAAACAACTAGTGCTTCTGTGGGTGGGTAGGATTGCAAGCCCATCAAATCAGACTGTAGCTGTGTAAACAAAGACTTTGGTTTAATGACCCACTCTGTGCTTTGTTTTTCACCGATTTTGGCAAGAGGTTAAGGTAGTCTGGAGTGTTTCACCCCCTTCTGATTATTCGTAGATACGGTTTCCCTCACAAGCCCTACATGCTGGGTTGTGCTTAGCAAAGCCATAATTAAAAGTCTAATTTATTGAGAAAGGGCAAAAGTAGATGTTTTCTGTTTATTTTTCCTTATAGCAAATACTAAGTTACGTTTCTACCACTAAGTTACTAAGTTACGTTTCTACCGCTATTACTTTTATTGTGTACATCTAAGTATGAGTCTGTATAACAGGTATAAGATATTTACAGATAGAGACAGAATACTTTGGCTCTGTATTTTATTACTTGCTACTATTTCATTATGTCTTTTCCCTCCCCCCAGGAAGGTGGACGTGTTCTTCTCCATTGACCAAAAGGCTAGAGGATAATTTTCCGTCACCTGAAGGTCTTCAAAGCCAACAGCCAACATTTCCAGTCAGGCAGGTAATTATAACCAGCTCTAGCTGGGCTCTCTATACTGAAGGTTGCTGATCTTGCAGTACAAAAAAATATTTTCAGCTGTGGACAATTAACAAACTCAGTAGACCAGGCAAAAGTGCAGCCCTCTTCTGCGCAATTCCACTGCCAGTACTACTTTGACAGCTATATAATTACATGGACCATAAATTACGCTCAGTAATCACCTTGTTTATAATTTCATTCCCTGTAAATTAGTAGTGTAATGAAATGAGATTTCATAACCACCAGATGCATAGTGAGCCGCTCACCAGAGACTTTGGCAATAGCTAACAGGCAACCCTGTCCCAAGGAGTGAGGCTTTGGTGGACTGCTGTTTGTTGGTCATGCCCCTGGCAAGTGATCCCGTGCTCCAAGCTGGGGACTGCCAGGGACATTCAGGCAGCTCCAGGATGGAAGCCATAGACATACCAGCAGCTGGGAGAAACATGGCATCCTGTCTGGAAGGAAAAGTTTGTGGTTTTTTTTTTTTTTTTTAAATCATGGATTACAGTAGTTCCATTTGTGGATGCTGCATCTTACCTAATGAGTGCATGTAGAAATCTTTTTTTTTTTTAATTTTATTTATTTGACAGAAATCACAAGCAGGCAGAGAGGCAGGCAGAGAGAAAGAGGAAGGCAAGCAGGCTCCCCGCTGAGCAGAGAGCCAGACGCAGGGCTCGATCCCAGGACCCCAAGATCATGACCCGAGCTGAAGGCAGAGGCTTTAACCGACTGAGCCACCCAGGTGCCCCGTGCATGTAGAAATCTTAAAAGTAATGATGGTAGGTGCACCTGGGTGGTTCAGTTGGTTAACGACTGCCTTTGGCTCAGGTCATGATCCTGGAGTCCTGGGATCGAGTCTTACATTGGGCTCTCAGCTCCATGGAGAGTCTGCTTCTCCTTCTGACCTCCCCTCTCAAGCTCTCTCTCAAATAAATAAGTAAAATTAAAAAAAAAAAAGTAATGATGGTGGGCAAATGTTTCATAAAAAAAGATATTCACCATGGATAAGTGGATGGTCTGTTTTTACAACATGGGAATTGGTAAATGAGCAAGAAATGTAAGCACATTCCCAAGGCTATCTTTTTTTCTCCATATGGAGAAATCTTTCTTGAAAATCCTTTGTATCATGCTCAGTAACTGTGACAGAGAAAGAAGTAAGGATGAAAATAGAAATAAAAATGCTGGCCATCTTTACTCTAGGGTTTGTTCTAGGGTTTTCTGAGACACAACTCCCAACTATTTCATAATGAAACAATGGCAGGTTATAGTTTTTAGAATGAACAGCATACAATTGAGAATTATATACATTTTTTAAGAGTAGGAAGAACAAATGAACAATTGATAATTTCTGTCTTATATTACAAGGCCTCAACAAGTTATTTGCAAGAGATTTATTAGAACTTGAGACATTACTGCAATAAGAATTGTGCTGGAAGGAAAAATACAAATTATCTGCCACTGCTTCTAACAGAGCTGGGAGGGGGGAAAATGCATGAATCTAGAAGCTTTAATTACCTGCAGAAATGTGAGTTGGTTATGCAGCACCTATTTTAATTACCATCTGATTAAAATTAATCCTAGCTAGGAAAGGAGAAAGCAGAATAAGGAAACTGCAGTCTGAAGGTTAATGTTCCAAATGCCACCAAATGCAGACAAGTAAAGAAGAGAAAATCTGGTTGAAGGACATGTACTTTGAGTGACTGAAATGTGAAATATGTTTCTACATATTTGTTGTTTGACACATGCTTTCATATTTCCTGAACTTCTGGAAAAGTTGGATCCTTCTTTCTTCTACCAGAGGACTCTAGACATGACAACATTTTCCCTAGGTAGAAGAAGCATTTCAAATGAAATAAAATTATTCCAAGGTATGAGAGACATGCCTGGGACTTTGACATGAGTTCTCAGTGGCCATTCGCTTCCATGACAAACCTAGAATGTAAATGAACAGCAAGTAATTTATTTGTCTTTTGGTCATAGTTTGGTATTTGTGACTTTTTCACAGATGGAAAATGCCAAAAAGATCCTTATGTGTTCTAGAAATTGAACGTTAGTCACTTCTTTGAAAGTCATGACAAATTGCTTGAAAAGCTAAGATTTCTGTATTAGGGCTGTATGCACGCATGAGTGTTCACTTGTATCACTTATCTTGATGTTAAGAACCAGATAAACATGGGACTATCACCAACAGGTCAAATAGTTCCTGGTCAACACTGGCAGCCTAAAAACAATGGATCCTTTATGTAGATCCTTCACGTGGGTCATTTGCAACTCAACTGCAATTGATAGGAGTTGAACTTGGAGCTGGCTTTACATTTGAAATGATGGATTCAGTCAAGTGTCTGTCCTCAGTCACCAATCACTCCTAATAAAAGTGATCATTTCTAAGAATACTGTCAAGAATTAGGGTAGTAGCTATACACAGGGCTTGAAATTGCAACCTGGGTTACCATTGTTGCCCTTACTAAAAGGACACCTGAGTGAACTATCTTAATCAACTCAAGTTCTATCACTACCATAAGGGCAGCCAAAATCGTAAGTAAGTTGTTGACAAAATATTGGTGGTTGAAAGACTGAGGGTTAAATAAAAATTCACAGAACCTAGGGGTGCCTGGGTGGCTCAATCGGTTTAGCCTCTGACTTCGGTTCAGGGCATGATCTCAGGGTCCTGGGATTGAGCCCTGCATTGGGCTCCCTTCTCGTGGGGAGTCTTTTAGCTGCTCTCCCTCTGCCCTTGGCCTCCCCTCCAGCTGTCTCTCCCTCTCTCTTTCTCTCTCTCTCTTTCAAATAAATAAAATCTTTTTGTGGGGACACATTCAGTAATAATTTCCATTTATTTGCTAGATATGCCACTATTCAGATTTTGTTTCTTCTTGCATTAGTTTCGTTACATTGTATTTTTCAAAGAATTTGTCCATTCTACCTAAACTGTCAAATGTGTTGGTATAAATTTGTCCATAACGCTGTCATTTTGAGATATGTAGTTGCTGTAACAGTGTTCCCTCTTTTATACCTGGTATGGATAATTTGCACTTTCTCTACTTCTTGCTAGGAATTTATTAATTTTATTAAACTTTCCTAAGAAAAAAAAATTTTTTAATTTAAAATTTAAAAATAAATAAAAATAATTAATATTAAGAAATTCACAGAACCTACCTTACCATACATCTAAAGGAAATTTAAGAATAATAAAAATATCAAAAAAAAAACTAATAGCATTCAAGCTTATGAAAGAACCAAATTTTGTATCACAAATCTTGAAAAGTACTGCTTAGTAGCAAGAGAATGAGCAGATCAAAATTGAAAGCAGGCAACAGTAATCGACAGGAATGCCTTCCTCTACCAGTACAGTACCACCACCTTCTACTGGGACCCCCACCACTCACCACTAGACTTCAGCATTGTGGGGAGAATGAGAAGCGAGGAATTAAGAGAAATTTGACTAATTTGAGAAGGGACTTTGATGAGTGGTCTGAGTGGAAGGGATAGTGAAGCAGCGGTGGGCCAGATGGGAAGGAAGTGAGGTCGGAAAATGAACAAAAGGAAATAGAATACACTTCTTCATTAATGTGACTTGCTAAAAACTGACATCATTAATAGAATTTGTCAGTTTCCTTCTGACAGGGAGAAAGGTGGCAATACTAATTATCCCCAATAATTAAATAATTAATAATCAAATAAATATTTTGTTAGACATAAGAAAAAATAAAATGTAAAGCAAATGTAAATGCCTACAGGTATATAATAATATAATATCCCAAACATAGGGGCAACATAGTTTCCCAAATGAAAGGGGCAAGCACAGTATCCCAAATGAAAGCCATCTACTCACTGTGAATGACACAAGAAGGGATGACATGGGTTCCCTGTTACACTGGCTTAGAAGGAAATAGGAATGGATGTGCTCTGTGAACTCAAATATTAGAACCATATGAAACCAGCATAGTGGCATCTGGTGGCTCAGTCAGTTGGGCATCGGACTCTTGATTTCAGCTCAGAGCATGATTATCAGGAGTGTGGGATGGAGACCCAATGTGGGGCTTTGTACTCAGCAGGGAGTGTGCTTAAGATTCTCTCTCTCCCCCAGTCCCTCTGCCCTCCCCACACTCTTTCTCTAAAAAATAAGAAAAAAAAAAAAAGATAAACAGATCTTTGGGAGGAAAAAAAAAAAGAACCACATGAAACAAGGGTAACTATATGAATCAAAGCTCTCCCATCCTCACTGGCCACAATACTTTATATCATTCTAACAAGGCAGTATGAAATTGAAAATGTGAGAGAGCAGTGAAAAATATTCACTGGCTATAAAACCCTTAATGCCCCCTTACCACCATCAAGAGTTAATAGAAAATTGGAATATAGAATATAAAACGAAGCCTAATCTTCAATTCTTGATCTGAAGCTCTGATGCAAAACCCCAAACACAGAGCTCACCTGATGTTTGAAGGGAGCTAAAAATAGCATACTCAAAATACATTTGGCCAAATGTAAGATACAGATGAAGCAGCCTATTTAATTAATAAACAGCCTAAGAAGATATGGCAGGGCAACAATACAAAAATACTTGATCAAATAATAAGAGTAAGGAAAGATGGAAATGGCAAAATAAAAAGGAAAGAAAAAGAGAATCAAATCTGGAATATATATATATATGTGTGTGTGTGTGTGTGTGTGTGTACACATACATACACACACATACACACTAGGAAATAGAAAAAGAAAAATTTTCAACAGTAGCTATACTTTTCAAGGAATTAAGGAAGACACAAAAATTTGGAACTGTATGTAAAAAGAAAATATTAAGAATAAGGTAAGTGATAGCTATGTGTTAAGAAAATAACTTGTTCCTAATAAACTATACCAGAGCAAATTAATGCATTAGAAATAGAGTATAAATCACATAATATAAGGCCAGATCAGGGACATACAGGGCAGGCATTAAAACATTACTACCAGGTGAAGTCAAAGTCTGCATTCCTTACTGGGCTTCCATTGACACCTGAAGTTGGGATATTTTTTGTTATGTTTGTGTAGAAGTGGGAGTTCTGGCTCACTTCATGGTCCCATGGACACTGTGGTGAGAGTTGTCTCAGTACTACTGGGTGGTAGTGAAAGTCTAGATCCTCTGTTGGACCTCCTTTTGTACCACCAACCTTCTTACTATTGGGTGGGGGGCGGAAGGTCAGGGTCTCCAATGACACCAGGGGATGGATGGCTTATTGCTGGACAACAGGATGAAAATCCCAGCTCCTTCTGTGTTTTTCTGTAACCATCCCAGTGAAGATAGTAAGGAGCTTTATTACATTCTAGTATTGGTGTAAGTCTAAGCTCCCCTACTTGGGTTTTGATGGCATGGGTGGGGATAGGTTCATAATTTTTCTGTGATGACTGCCTAGAGTAGAGAAGTTACTGTCTAAAACTTCCCTGTTTTTACCAGGCTGTCACTTTCTTGATCCTTTGGCTGGAGAGAACAGACTTTTTATCATGCCTGTGGGTGTTTCTGGTTATGTGACTTCTTCAGCTCCAAGCTCCAGTACAAAGGACTGAAAAAAAATAAAATAAAATAAAAACCAAACAAACAAACCCAAAACCCAAAAAACCCAGGGAAACTGCACAGAGTAGTTCCTTGGGCCCAAGGTCCCTAGCCCATCCGCCTACCTTCTCTCCACCTCTTGGGGTTTTCTTAACATTTGCTGTATATATATATATATATATATATATATATATATATATAATGTCAATGTTTTAGGCTGTTCTTAGTGGAAGGAATAGAGGAAAGTACATATATTTTATCTTTCTGAAAGGAAAAGTCTGAACACGTTTTTGAAAGGTTGAAAGTGAATGGAAGAGTGGAAGTTGAAACTCAAGTGCCTGCAGAGGTTTCTAACAAAAAGTAAAAAAACATCAAGTACTGGCAAGGATGTAGAGAAGAGCCCTTGTAAATCTCATACAATGCTGGTGAGAATGCAAAATAATACAGGTTCTTTGGACAAGCTTTTGGCAGTGTCTTGAAAGTTAAACATATATTTGTCATACAACCCAATAATACCTTTTCTAAGGCATTTGCTCAAGAGTAACAAAACACATTTTCATACAGAAAACCTTGATTTGAATGTGAATGTCCACTTGTTGTTTATAAGAAACAACTCAAGGTCTATCAACTAATGGGTAAATTATAAAATTATGGTACATCCAGGAATATAATGCTCCTTGGCATTGAGAAGGTATAAACTCTTGATGAATTCAATAGTGTAAATGAATCTCAAACAACTTTGCTATTGACCAATGCAACATACAAAATATTGGCTGTAATTTGATTCCATTTATGTAACATTCTGAAAAAGGCAAAAATACAGAAACCAAAATCATATCAGTGGGTGGGTAAAAGAGATTGATCAACAATGGGGCATAAGAGAACTTTTTGTATGATGATAATGCCTTATACTTTGATTGTGGTAGCGTCTGCTCCATTATTTCATAAACTCATACAACTCTACATTTAAAGGGTATAAATTTCAATGAATGTAGTTTATAAACAAGTGAATTTAACTTGAAAATAATGAAGTTAAAAATGGACAATAAAATCCTTAATAGAAGACATAAAAAAATCAATAAATGTTTTAAAAATGCTTTTTAAAAAGTTAAAAAATAAGCTAAGACAAGTCAATGGGGTAGTCTTTAAAATTCTGGGACACAATTCCAAAATGTGTGTGTGGGGGTGGGGTTCGTACACCTTCAACAAGCAATACTTAGTATACCAGTTAGTGTCCTAGAATTTAATTCCATCTAACACTATCTACATGGAAACAGTATCAGATCCCTGAGGTTAAGGGCCTAGTTTTGATACCGGCAGGCTGGGTCTGACAAGCCAGAGAGGGGTTCCATAGGTTAGCCAAGAGGGTCCTTGGCTTCACAACAGTATGGAGATCAAATGTGAACCAGCAAGAAGTAAAAGCAATTCACTGAATTATTGAAGATCTCTCTCCCTCTGTGTGTGTGTGTGTGTGTGTGTGGTATACATGTATATGTATATATATCTGTATATATATACATAGAGAGAGGGAGAGGGTGTCGAAGGGACTTGGAAAAAAAAAAAAACAACATGAATCTTTTCTTTGCTTGGTATCTGGGATTTTTACTGGCAATTGTGGTCTGGTGTATGTGTCCTCTTAGCCATCCAGGAACTGGCCCTAACAAGGGCAAGGCCCAGGTGTCCTTCATAAGTCATGCATTCCCTGAAGCCAGGAGTCTTGGGTCAAGATGTTTGGAATCAGTGGTCTTGGAGAACATTTATAAGGACCCCACCTTGTCACCCCTTAGATGTTATCTATAGTACTAGAAGTCTCCAAAGATATCATAATCTCTTTGTCCCTTACTAGGACATATGCTATTTCCATTACAAGGCATGTGCAAATTCAGACAGTGTTACAGGTACCAGCAAGAAGAGAAACTGGAAAAGGAGCAAAACAAAACAAAACAAAAAAACCCACAGCTTTTTAAATGGGGTCCCTTCAGTTTTCCTGTCTCAGTTCCACAAGATTGGCCCTACTCAGATACTAGTCACAAACAGTACATCCTCAGGTTACCCATAACTTCTATCTGATTTGGATTTGTCTACAAATTGAGGCTCCCATGGCCCCTTGCCTCAGGTTCAATTAACTTACTAGAGTAGCTCACAGAATTCAGGAAAACAGTTTACTTATATTTACCAGTTTATTATACAATGAAATGTAAAGAACACAGATGAACATCCAGATGGAAGATATACACAGGAAAGGCATGTGGAAAGGGCACAGAGCTTCCACATACTCTCCTGGTCCACCACTCCCCTACACCACTACACATTCACCAGTCCAGAAGCTCTCCAAACTCAGTCCTTTGGGGGCTTTTAAGGAGGCTTCAGTGCATAGACATGATTGATTAAATCATTGGCTACTGGCAATTGATTCAACCTCCAGATCCTTGCCTCTCCCTGGAAATTGGGTGAGGTGGGACTGAAAGTTCCAACCCTCTAATCACGTGGTAGGCTCCCTGGCAACTGGCCTCATCTGTACCTATAGTCCAAAAGTCAATGGAATATGATTCAGCCATGAGAGAGGGTGAATACTCACCATTTGCAAAGACATGGATGCAACTGAAGAGGACTACACTAAGTGAAGTAAGTCAAGCAGAGAAAGACGGTTATCATATGGTTTCACTCATATGTGGAACATGAGCAATAGTACGGACGGCCATAGGGGAAGGCAGGGAAACTGAAGGGGGGGAATCATAGAGGGAGATGAACCATGAGAGACTATGGACCCCAGAAACAAACCAAGGGTTTCAGAGAGGAGGAGGATAGGGGGATAGGGTAACAGGGTGATAGGTAGTAAGGAGGGAACATGCTGTGGTGAGCACTGGGTGTTATACCCAACTAATGAATCACTGAACACTACATCAAAAACTAATGATGTACTATATGCTGGCTAACTGAACATAAATAAACAAACAAACAAAAAGCCCAACAGCCACCTCATTCACATAACAAAAGACACTTTCACAGTTCTCATCACTTAGAAAATTCCAGGGGTTTTAGGAACTCTTGTGCCAGAAACAAAGACAAAGACAAAATAATATACTTCTTACTATAAAGCACAGTATACCATATCACAAATGGATATAGGTGAAAAAAGAAAACTAAAGAAACAATGAGGCCAAAATTCATTAAATATAATTTCAGAAAGACAAAGAGGATTAAACAAAGAGAAGGAATTTAAGAAAGATAATGTAAGCATATTTCTAAGGACTGAAGGATCTGAGTTTGCATATTGTAAGGTCTCACTGCAAAGAACAGCAAATGAAAAAAGAACCACAAGAAAGCACACCATACTGAAATTTTAGAACAGAAGAAATAGAGAACACCTAAAGTTCTCAATGTCAGAGCATTTTTAAATGAAATAAAGAAAGCTTACACATATCTGAAAACCTGAATCAAAATTGTACTGGTCCTCTCATAAGCAGCATGCAACCTCACAAGAAATGAACCATGCCTTTAGAGTTCTGAAGAATTTTTTTTTTTAGCATAATTCTATATCCAGCTAGATTATCAATCAAGATAAACATTTTCACGAATGTAAGACCTGAAAAAAGGTTTACCACTTGTAAAGAGGAAGCTAACACATCCAGAAAATAAGAAATCCAATAGCAGAAAGAGGTGAAAAGAATCACAAAGATAATGTTAAACAGAGTCTCATATTACATTGAGACTGTATATACAGCCTAAGGAGCAACCAGTTAAGTTTAAAGCAGGAGGATGTAGAACCCCTGAAGATATATAGGTTGCCTTTGGAACAATAACATTATCTGATATATTTCAACATTTAGAAAATGGCATTGGGATTCTATGAGAGGATTTGGAAAGAATTACTGATAAGTACACTGAAAACTGAGCAAATTAAAACTGAAACAACTCAGGGCGCCTGCGTGGCTCAGTGGGTTAAGCTCAGGTCACGACCCCAGGCATCAGGCTCTCTGCTCGTCAGGGAGCCTGCGTCCTCCTCTCTCTGCCTGCCTCTCTGCCTGTCACATAAATAAATGAAATCTTAAAAACAAACAAACAAAAAAAACACAAAAAAACTGAAACAACTAATAACTCCAGGAAAAAATAAAAGTTGTTTATTGTATGTAATTTAATGTTAACAGTGACACAGGTTGGCACAGAAATGAAAAAAATATTTGCATACTCAAAAATAATGTACATACTATATACTGATTTAATATAAGAATACTTTGGGGGAGAGGGGAAACAGAAGTGGTTCATGTGATAATGCTTCCTATTTCTTAATAGGCATCAATAAATTATTAATAAAATCAAGATAGTAAGCATGCTTATATAAATGTATTAGCTGGAAATAACAGAGCTAAATATAAGAAGGAGCAGTTCATATAATTGGCAGAAGTTGCCTTTAGAGGACAAATAGGGCATGTGAAAGAAGGCAGGGATATATTTTTCATTATACATTTTATAATTCTGTTCAATAAAATGGAGGATTGCTAAAAAGTTCCCTCTGCCCCAAATTCCTAATTCCTAAATCCAAAGTGCAAATGATTTGGAATCAGAGACAATTTAAAATTTTTGCTTTACCACTAACTACGGGAGTTGGAGTAAATCATTTAACTTAAGTGAGTCTCAGTTTCTACTATTTAAGGTATAAACAACAGAAACTAATTTAATGGATTGAAATGAGAATTAAATGATGAAAGAAAGCTCTCATCCCAGGGAGAGACAGAATATACATGTTGCTTTTACTTTTGAAGATTCTCTTCTCTAGGTCTCAGCATTTATGCTGAGAGGTCTACCTTTATGACTTTATTTCTTTGGAGAAGATTTTGCAAACTAATTTTAATTTAGAATTTTGGGCAACTAAATTTAATGTGAAAAACTTTTTTTTTTTTTTTGCTTTAGTGTTTATTTTTAAATTTTTTAAAGAATTACTTTTTTTTTTATTATATTCAATTAGCCAGCATATTGCACATCATTAGTTTTTGATGCGGAATTCTAATATAAACAATTTAAGCTTAAATTTTTGAAAAAAATTTTTTTTTTGCTTTTTTTGTTTTAGTGTTTATTTTTTAATTTTTTAAAAAATTACGTTATTTTTTATTATGTTCAATTAGCCAGCATATAGTACATCATTAGTTTTTGATGTGAAATTCTAATATAAACAATTTAAGCTTAAATTTTTATGACTGAAATGCACCATTAATAGTATATAAAATAAGTGTGAGATACGTTGAAATAACATTATGCCATACTACTAACTTTTCATGTTAGATATTATACCTACATATAAAAATGCAGAAAGAAAAGCATCACTGAAACAATATAATCTCCAAAATGCCTGGATAGTAAATAACATATTAAAATTGCTTTTTTAAATTACTTTTTAAATATGAATGATATCAATGTTAATACCGTTAGTGAAATAAAATAATAAAGTAACATTTATTTTAGAATATAAAATCAGTTATTGTGCTTGTGATTATCTTAATTTACCTTCTGTTTTCAACATTAGTTTCTAATATGCCCAAAAGAATCATGAACGGACATTTTAAAATGGCAGATCTTGAGCTGAGATACTCAGCTTATATATGGAGGAGGAGACTTTAGTTAGTAATTAAGCAATAATAATCAAGGCAGATTAATGGCTGTCTCAGAAAGTTCATTGCTGTGGGCCATTAACCCTAGTATAGCAATTAATTCCCAAGGAAATGACCTATGCTTCAGAGGCCATTTCTGGAGTTAGAAATTATCAGAAGTAAAACCACACTAAACTGTCCATTGTCAAAAAGTAAGCATACCATTTCTACTCCTGTGATGATTAATTTTGCGTGTTAATTTGACTGGAAAATGGGTACCCAAATATTTTGGTCAACACTATTCTAGGTGTATTTGAGGAGATTAACATTTGAATTGGTGGACTGTGTAAAGCAGATTGCTCTCCTTAATGTGAGTGGCCCTCATTCAATCAGTTGAAGTTCTGAACTAAAAAAAAAAAAAAAAAAGGCTGATCCTCCCCTGAATAAGATGGGCACTCCTCCTGACTGCCTGCCTTGAGCTAGAACATTGGTCTTTTTCCTGTCATGAGACTGGAATGGAAACACTTGATTCTTCTTGTGTCTCAATTCTGCCAGCTTTTGGACTAAAATTTATGTTATTGATTGTTCTCAGGCCTTCAGAGTGGGACTGACATTACATCTTCTGGGTCTACAAATAGCTGACTGCAGATTGTGAGACTTCTCAGCTTCCTTAATCACAATAAGCTAATTATCTACCTATCTACCTACCTACCTATTCTACTGGTTCTGTGTCTCTGAAAAACCCTAATATCATTTCCTTTCCTTCCTTCCCCCACCCCCTTCCTTCTCTCTCTTTCTATTCCTTCCTTCCTTCCTGTATACATGTCAAGGGAAATTTGAAAACATGCACACTCAAAAATTCAACAACTAACAATTTCTTAAGCACATGAATTGATTTCAATTTTCTTAAATTGTAATTCAAAATTATTTGAAAAGAAAGAAGAAATTAGTATGTAGGATTTATGATGTGACAGGTAACTCACATATGTTATTCAATTAGTTCACAAGACAAATGGTAAAAAATAAGGACTATAAACATTATTTCATAGGTGAGAAAACATGGGTTCAGGTTATTTAATTAGCTTGCTCATAGGCACACAGTAAGAATCATCTAAACAGATCTGATAATCAGAATTTCTGGTTTTAAAACCTATGATCTTTCTGTAGTGCATTACTGCAGTCTTTTTGAAGACCCCCCTTTTAGACTAGCACTAACAAAGAATTCTTACCGGAACTTGCTTTATGTAATAGTTTAAACAGATATATCATGCTAATATATGGTATAATAATAATAATGATGATTTTTTTTAATTTTTTTTAAAGATTTTATTTATTATTTATTTGACAGAGAGAGATCACAAGTAGGCAGAGAGGCAGGCAAAGAGAGAGAGGAGGAAGCAGGCTCCCTGCTGAGCAGAGAGCCCGATGCGGGACTCGATCCCAGGACCCTGAGATCATGACCTGAGCCGAAGGCAGCGGCTTAACCCACTGAGCCACCCAGGCGCCCCTAATAATGATGATTTTGATGAAGTTCTAGAACCTAGGTGAGGTTCGGTGGGCTGAGGTCCAGAGCCGATGATCAAGAATTCTTGAGACAACTTTGGTGCAAAATGGTGGTTTATTAAAGCACGGGGACAGAACCCTTGGGCAGGAAGAGCTGCTGCCCTGGGTTGTGAGCGATGGCAGGTTATGTACTCTGTGGTTGGGGGAAGGTGAGGGGAAGGAAGGTTTCAACGGAGTTTTCATATGTTAAAGAGGGCCTAAGAGGTGCCAAGATATCATATCGGATATCTTGGCACCTCGTAGACAACATTGATCAAGCACAAGAGCAAGGCCTTGCTCTTGTGCTTGATCAATGTTGTCTTTAAGCCAACCATTTACACCAAGATAGTCGGGAGGTTCTTGGTGGGATGTCATAATCAATCGTCTTTGTTAGTGAGATTTAGGTTTAGAAGAGATTTAACTATATTTACATTCCCTTCTACCTCAGCCTCCTCCAGTTTTGTTTACGGTGGGGAGGGAGACATTGGGGCTTGAGGAACTGAGTTATTTGCCTCTGGAAATTTGTGCTCTTGATAAGGTAATTTCTTTGTAGATCTCTAGGACATTTGTAAACCAAGGGAGACTCCCGTCTTGCAGGATTGTGATCTCTGCAAGTTGTTTATCCTTTATGGCAGTCAGGGGTCCCTGAGGAATGTCACAGACATTACCAAGGGGAGGGGAGCAGGTGGAGAGGAGGTGCAAGGTTCCATCTTTTGCTTTGTCCTCAGCCAGCTTCCTGCTCCCTCATCAATTTAATATAGATAAATTAATCAAAACATATTTATAGTTAAGTTTAATATCAAGTAAAATGACAAGAGTATGCACAGGTATTATTTGAGGGGACACTGACATTACCATCTAAAATTTTATATATCAAAAATATATCATTCTTATAATTAAAAATATATATGATATTGGCAAGCTTCTTAAGATAAAACTTCTAGCCATACCAATAACATATGAAAAAAAAGGTATTACTTACACAAGGGAAAGGATTTATAGATTATCTTTATTTATATGCTTTATTTATTTATATCTTTATTTATAGATTATCTTTATTTATATCTATTTTATTTATTCCTCATTTTTGCAAGGGCATAAATTATTTTTATGCTCATACAAAAAGTAATTAGACAATGGTTTAAAGTTAGGTGTGTGTCAAGCTTACCTAATCCAAAGAATTTTTAAGTCAGAAGTAAGAAAACAAGTATAATATTCATTAAAAGATTAACATATGAAGTAGCTCTCTCTTAGGAAATGTAGTATTTATTCCAATATTAATTTTTTGTGAAGAGAGAGGAAAATAAGAAGTTAAGGAATATCACTACAGATTAGGACTTCAGTAACCCGGCGATAGAAAAAAACCTTAGAAATGATTACCACTGAGGTGACACTTGCTAATTTTATATATTGAGCTAAGGATATCAATAAATACATAATCTACATGTTTTTAAACCTCTAAAAATTTTGAAAACTGCTTGTGTTATATTGTTTTATTTTCTTTGCTTTTCTCAGGCCCACTCCCTCCTTTAAACCATAAATGAAAAGTAGAATATTTGTGTAGGTGCAAACCTACCAAAGTTGCTAGCAGTGGGGGGTTGTTGGTGGAGAAGGAAGCCGAGGAGGAAAGAAGTGTTTTTGATGGAGACAAGTGTTTGTCAATTGATTCTCATTTTATTACTCAGTCATGTGTACCTCTCAAGAGAGATACTGTTTGAAAAATGAAAAATGCCTCAAGAAAGGAATTTAACCCATTACATAATTATTTGCATATTGTATTATTCCTGTTTTCTTTTTTTTTTCTTTATTCTTTAAGATATTATGGTCCAGATGTCAAAAATCTGTAGATTGTAGTTAATAGCTAGTAAAAATAAGATTATTGGTACAGGAATGGACTTTTAAATTCATTCATATCACAAGAAAATATAGATGATAGTATCCATCTGCTAGCCTCAGTGAGACATCCTTTTTACCCTGACGTTATATCATCAATATAGTAATCCAAAGGCTACCTTTAAGATGATCCAATATTCTCTCCTTTCATAGCTTTTATGCCTCCTTGTCTACCTCTCTACAATTAACATCATCTGACCCTTATCATGATGGTTAGCTCTCCATCAAAGAACATGAAAATCTTGAAGCTGATGCAGAGTTCTAGTTTCAGTATCTACTGGATATAAAGTTCCTTCCTTCCTTCCTTCCTTCCTTCTACTTCTATTCTTTTTAACAATATACCTTTTATTTAAAAACCAATGCTTCTTAATTTCATAGCAATCCTATAAAATACCTTTGTTTTTGAGTAGAGTGAGAGTAAATCCTCATTTGTGCCCTCCAGCTGGGTAATCAGAACATTCCATTTCTCTGAAAAGAGTAATGGTTCAAACATCTCCATAAATTAACACCTGCTCTAGTGATGAGGGAGCAGGAGGCTGGCTGAAGACAGAGCAAAAGCTGGCACCTTGCACCCCCTCTCTACCTGCTCCCCTCCGTAATATGTGTAGCATTCCTCAGGTACCCCTGACTGCCACAAAACGATAAATAGTTAACTTGCAGAGATCACAATACTGCAGAACAGGAATCTCCCTTGCTCTACAGATGTCCTAGAGATCTACAAACAGGGAGGTTACCTTATCAATAGCACAAATTTCCAGAGGCAAATAACTCTCAGTTCCTGAAGCCCTAATGTCTCCCTCCCCACCATAAACTGGAGGAGGCTGAGGTAGAAGGGAATGTAAATGATAGCAGGATCGTAACACCCCACCAAGAATCTCCCTTCCCTTCACACCCTCCCAAAGGCAAGGTATACAACCTGCCATCCCTCAAAACCCGAGGCAGCAGCTCTTCCTGCCCATGGGTCCTGTCCCTGTGCTTTAATAAACCACCATTTTGCACCAAAGATGTCTCAAGAATTCTTTCTTGGTCATCGGCTCCGGACCTCAGCCCACTGAACCTCACCTAGGTTCTAGAACTTCATCACTAGGATTTTGGTTAACATTAGTGAGAAAACCATCCTACTTTTTGCTGGGATTTTAAGCCACAGAAAGTATATTAACTATAAGCTACTTGTACATCTTTATCATTAGTTATACAAGAAATATTCCCAAGAAATGAAGACAATGCTGGGAAGAACAGAAGCCAGTGATGAAATGGGGTAGAACCTTGATTCTGCTATTCCTGAAGAAAATCTGCCAAAGGACTTTACAGTTATATAATCTAATAAAGTTTTACTTTGTTAACTATATTGAGCTGCATTTCTATAAATTTCTGTTAAATTCTGTAAATTTAATGACTCCTACTTTATTAAGTAATTCGTGCCTGGAAGTCATTTATTGCTAGTTAACAGTTGTAGTAATGAAGTGGCTAACCTGAAAAAGGGTCGTGTGGTGAGGAGCTCTGGACTCAGTTACTATTGTATTTAAGGTGATGGTTAAAATATTGTTCTCTGTCTCTGGGAAAAATATCAGGTACCCATCAATACTGGAGAGTTAAGAGACTTTGGTAAAATCTTTCAGAATGTTGGAGTCTTTCTGTAATGTCCTTTTGTAAAATCCCATCCAAAAAGAAAAAGTTACAGTCTCAGATGACATGCTGGAAAGCAACAAGTAAACACAGCCTGTGTTGTTAGGAGAGGTCCTATGTTCCTTTAGTCCACAGTCAAGATGGAGCAAGTCATAAAACCATGCAGACTGCTGGACTGAAAAACAACAAACGCAACAAAACAAAAACAAAAATTTTGTTTCCAAGCTAATAAAAATGAGAGAAAAGATTTAGAAGACGCAGAGGATACAAAAATGGAACTTGTAGGTTTCCAGAAACTCTGTTAGGTGTATCCTGCCATTTAAATTAAACCATTATCCACAATTTAAAGAGCCACTGTATTTGATGCAGCCTGGGTTCAAGGAGCATAGAAGGCCTCCTATACCAGGTAATATATACCTGAAAATACTGTTTCTTTTTTTTTTTTTTTTTTTTTTTTTTTTATTTAAAGCCAATAAATTTTTATTTAAGGAGTTTTTATATGTGATTACTTCCACTGCCAGTCACTGCTCATCACCATAGTTCCTCCAAAGTTAGAATCATAATCTTCAAAACAGCCCTTTTAAAAAGAACTTGATCAATCCACAGTTGTCACTGTCACTCCAGAGTTCTTTCAGCTGGGTTTCTTGTATCTCCATTTGAATACGGACATAATTTAAGAACTCCCCACCTATAATCTTTGGGATCCAATGTCTTTACTTCAGGGCTCTGTTTAGGGTCTGAGTGTGGATCTGTCTGGTTCTCAATTTCAAACACCCTAGAAAAGGAGAAGCATTACTTCCTCTTGAAAATTATCTCAAGCTGAGCAGTATAAAAAACCGTTAAGAATACTGTTTCAGTAAAAATACCAGGTTTAACATGCACGAAGCCAAGAAAACCAACGATGCCAGATACTGAGTTTCTATTGCACTGTCCTTTGAACACCCAGCAGGAATGAGCTGCTGAGGGCAGATACCATGCAGTGCGATGTTTCTTTTTTTAAGAAGATTTTATTTATTTATTTCTGAGAGAGAGAGAGAGTGCACAGCATGGGAGAGAGGCAGAGGAAGAAGCAGACTCCCTGCTGACCAGGGAGCCTAAAGCGGGATTCAATCCCAGGACCCTGGGCTCATGAGGTGAGCTGAAGGCAGACACTTAACTGACTGAGACACCCAGGTGCCCCCTAAAACTACTGTTTCAAAAGCCAAGGACTTTTATTTTGAAAGTCTGCAAAGTTGGGCTGAACACTGCAGTTCAGTGCAAGGCAACAAAAGCCACAATGGTGAAAACCATTTTCATGACCTGTTGACATTGGATTTGAGGACACTTTTTAAAAAAGATACATGGATTGACTGATTGATTGATTTTACAGAAAGAGAGAGCTTCGGGGGAGGGGGAGCAGAGGGAGAGACAGTCTTAAGCAGATTCTGCACTGATGACAGAGGCCCACACCGGGCTTGATCACACAACCCTGAGATTATGACCTGAGCCAAAACCAAGAGTGGGATTCCTAACCGACTAAACCACCTAGGCACCCCAAGGATTTCAGGCCATTTTAAAAATCTACTTATTAGCCCACAATGCTTTCAGGTGGTGGATATAATGGTAACCTATTTGCTCAATGCCCAAGATATTCCACAGGACCCTTAATTCTCAGTGAAAGGAAATGAGCTCCAGAATCCATGCTGGCCCCCAAAGTTGTACAAAGATGTGGCAAGGAGGAAAATTATCCTCTCAAGAACATGAAGGAAATGATTAAAAACTCATTATTGGTAAAGAAAATTATCCTCTCAAGAACATGAAGGAAATGATTAAAAACTCATTATTGGTAAAGAAAAAGTGTTTACTCTTCTTTTCCGGAAAGAAATGCTATATATGTTATGGATCAGTGAATGTTTTATGTTGTTTCAACTTTTCCCCTTTTTCTAATGAGAGATCTTAGCAAAGTTGTTCTTTTTTTTTTTTTAAATATTTTATTTATTTATTTATTTGACAGAGATCACAAGTAGGCAGAGAGGCAGGCAGAGAGAGAGAGAGAGAGAGATGGAAGCAGGCTCCCTGCGGAGCAGAGAGCCCGATGCGGGGCTCGATCCCAGGACCCTGAGATCATGACCTGAGCCGAAGGCAGCGGCTTAACCCACTGAGCCACCCAGGTGCCCCAGCAAAGTTGTTCTTATTCCATTTCATGTTCATCAGAAATACATATTGGGCACAAATGATTTTATCATTTAGCCTCTTTCTGAGACAATGAAGAAGATAAAACCTATACTTACTGATCTGGAAGTCGTATCTATAGGCAGCTTTAGGTAGATCTCTTTTGGAAAAATGGGGATATTTTTAAGTTACACTTAGGATTATTCTTTGTTTTTAACTCGCAAATTTATGTATTTTTTAAAAAATTTGTTTGGTGGGACGCCTGGGTGGCTCAGTGGGTTAAGCCGCTGCTTTCGGCTCAGGTCATGATCTCAGGGTCCTTGGATCGAGTCCCGCATCGGGCTTTCTGCTCAGCAGGGAGCCTGCTTCCTCCTCTCTCTCTCTGCCTGCCTCTCTGCCTACTTGTAATCTCTCTGTCAAATAAATAAATAAAAAATCTTTAAAAAAAAAAAAAAAAAAAAAAAAAAGATTAAAAAAAAAAAAAAAAAAGAGATTTTAAAACATTTTATGTACAGAAAGAAATGTGTTCTAGGTTTTGACACATATATACCCAGTCACAAGCACAGGCAAATGAAAAAGTATGCCATTCCTTGGATAAAGTGATTGGTTCGTAGATGGTGACATGACTCAAATCATGGCAATGAGAATTTGAATTGTTTCTCCAGAGCTAACCAGAAAGATGTTCCCCTTTCCTTAGGTCTGTATGTCGTAATAGCAAACCTCCCATCTGAGGACTTAAGACATGGCCATGTCTAAACTGAACTACTTTTCTTCTTTTAATTGAGTTAGTATTCTTCATTGTTTAGTTATTTGAATAAGATGCCAATCATTTATAACTAGAAGCTCTCTAATAAACATATTAAAATTCTTAGTAGGAGCTAACACAGTACACTTCCTTGATATCCAGGATTAGGTCTATAAAGCTAAGATAGCATCCTAAATAATAGGTTTTTTTTTAAAAATCATGCTTTGTTCTGTTTTACTTACATCAAGAACATTATAAAAAGATATTTGAAGGCCTACTCTCATTCTTATATATAGTTACTGTTAAGCTTATAGGCTGAACTATTGGTTCTTTCTTCTGTGAAAAATTACATCTTATCAAAGTTTTCCCACACTTACTAAATAACAGATTTTTTTTTAAGATTTCATTTATTTATTTGACAGAGAGATCACAAGTAGGCAGAGAGGCAGGCAGAGAGAGAGGGGGAAGCAGGCTCCCCACGGAACAAAGAGCCCAACGTGGGGCTCGATCCAAAGACCCTGAGATCATGACCTGAGCCGAAGGCAGAGGCTTTAACCCACTGAGCCACCCAGGCGCCTCTAAATAACAGATTCTTAAGATATAAATTAAATAGACCATCATTGGGCTGAAAGGAAAATATAATCTATTTCAGTCTAACAGTTTATTTGCTTTCCTATGAATATAGTCCCACAATAGTAAGTCTTCAGATAAAATACATTTGGAAATACATTTGTCTTGTATAGTGAATTCAGCCCAGTCACTCATTTGCCCCCGCTTTTTTTTTTTTTAAAAGATTTAATTTATTTGAGAGAGAGAGAGAGAAAGAATGAGAGTGAGAGAGCATGAGAGGTCAGCAGGAGAGCCAGACTCCCTGCCCAGCAGGGAACCCAATGTGGGACTTAATTCCGGGACCTCAGGATCATGACCGGAGCCGAAGGCAGTTGCTTAATGAACTGAGCCACCCAGGCACCCTCGTTTACTCCTTTAATATATGAACTTGCACTTAATGAAATGGATTGCTGAACTCCCATAGTATTATGGTTGGCTTTACTATACTTTAATCCCCCTAATAATGACCTAAAATTAGGAAGATGTCTAGAAACATAAAAAAAGATAATACCTTTCTGCTAATAACAACTATATTACCCCATAGGTAAAGACTACACATGGCACTGCATTTTCTCATTTCTGAGTGACTTAGTAAAGGAGTACTGAAGCTGTTTTCCACTAAAGCTTGTTTTTATGCTCCCAGCTTTCTACAATAAAGCTCTCTTAAAACTAGGACAAAATGATAAGCTTGAGAAATGCCATATTAGAAAGTAATTCATTCCTCTGTGATTTTGTCTACAGAGCTCTTTTCACTTAACACCCATTATAATTGGTATATCTCTTGGCACTAGATCAGGGGCAATATTTTTTTTGGGGGGGCAGCAATGTATAATTTGTATCTGCTACATACAAAATGTCAGCAATAAAATAAACAGAAACTATCCTTAACTTCAAGTATCTTACAACTCATGGGAAGGCAAGCTAATGAGCAATTGCAATATAGTGTATAAAATGCTTTGATGAAGGTAAGTAGTGAAGCATGTGTGCTTCTCGGGGGGGGGGGGGGCGGGGATTAAAAACCTCATTTTGTAAAAACAAACAAACGTGATTTTGTCCTATTTATTCATTTCCATGTTGTAAATAATTCCACCATGGCCAATTTCAAGCTACCAATAGTTTAACAACTGTTCACAAATTTCTTGAATGTTTGTTTTTCTGGCCCACTCCTATGGGGATTACCACCATCGTCGTGGCCAAGGAAGATTTCCAGAAGGGAGTGATATCTAACTGAATATGAAGAAAGGACATTAATTAGTGAAGCAGAGAGAAGAGGGGAAAGACTTGCAGGCAGATAGATGAGCACAGATAAACATCTGGAAGTGAGAGAATACATGGCATTTGGGGGAAACTACAAGGAACTCATTTTTGACTGGATAATATTTTGATACATGAAATACATAAAAACGTACTTAAAGAAGTAAATGTGCTCTCTCTGCCTGCCTCTCTGCCTGCTTATGATCTCCGTCAAATAAATAAATAAAATCTTTAAAAAAAAGAAAAAAAGAAGTAAATATGTGGCGAATGTCCTCACTAGCCATAATAAGCAATTTGAATTTTTTTCCAAAGACAATGGTAGGTAGATCATCAGAATTTTCTGGGGATATAGCATGGGCATAATCAGATAATTAGAAATATCCCTCAGGTTGGATCTGGATGCAGATCCAGTTGGAGAATGGATATCAGTTGGAGAAGACTAATGAAAGGTAATCTAGCTCCAGAAGTATTAGTAACTCTGAGTCCATCTGCTAGAAACAGACCCTAAAGCACTGGCAGTACTTTGACCCTAAACAGACCCTAAAGCAGGACAGACTTTGACATTGGACATTTGAGAACACATGAAAGGTGACAGATTGGCAAGGCATAGGATATGGTGAGGGCAGAGAAGTGTTAAGAACAATTTCAAAGTTTCCATCTTAGAAAACTGAGTGGATACTGTGGTTATTTATAAAAAGAATGGATATAGAAAGAGAAGATGTTTCATAAGGGAGGAAAATCTCAGTTATGCACAAATCGAGTTAGAGGTATCTATGAGACACTCAAATGGAAATAAGTATCTTATACAGAACTAAGACAGTCAGGATGTGACCAGAATCAAGCTATAGTCTGATTCCTTCCTAAATACTCAGGATAAAATTATGACTGAGATATATTCTCACATGTAAGGTCCCATGGCCCCATGAAACATATAGGTAGTAAGTCAATGATTCAGTTTTGCACACTGTAAAAAGCATACTGAACTGTGGAACACACAAAATGCTTTTAAAAAAAGGAATTTAGACTTGAAGGAATGAAGTCTTTCTTAAAACTTAAGTGGGAGTTAAATGGTAAAAAAAAAAAAAGAGGAAATGAAGGATATTCTTAGTCGATGGGATGATATGTGTAAATAGGCACTGGCATAAAAGCAATAAAAGTCTGAAATGAAGCCTGCAAGAAAGTGACAAAAAATTAAGTTAGAAATAATAGCAAGGGCTTCAACATAAATGGACTTTTCTGCTAAGCTGAGGAACTTAATATCATTGAAACTATAATAGATACGGACACATTTAAATCCGTGATCATATAGGCATTTCAAAAAATTAACTTGAGCAGAAATATAAAGGATGGGAGGGATTTGAGGAGATAAGAAGAATTTAGTCAACCTTCTTTACATTTTATTATAATTATGGGTCAATTCTTGAGGCATAAAATATGAATCCATCCTGCCCAATTAAGAAATCCTAGCAGATCTGTAAGGAGAAAGAAATTAGAAGGATGACATACTGTCAGCCATCTGGGAGTCAAAGAATTTTATGAAAGAATTAGAGATTACTGGCAAGAGGAGGTCCCTGAGAGGTCTGAGACTGGAGAACAGAGATTTCCACATTGGGTATAAGCAAGGAAGAGGGAATGAGAGCATGCGATTTCAAACTGTAATAACTAAGGTCTTGGGAAAGCTCCAGATAATGGACCAAGAAAGCATTAAGTGGCAGGTGATCATCATCAATTTATTGACAATCTAACTTGCAGCTAGCCTTGGTGATTGCAACTAATCTTATTGTTCCTCTCTTAACAAATCAGGAAGCTGATAAGCAGACAGGAGTGACTGACTTATCTATCAATATCTAAAATAGGTTCTGCTTTCCACCAATTTTACCTCCATGGTTGCATGAGATCATGCATAGAAAGTTTTATGCAACTTTCTCACAGTCGGTGGCTCATAAATGAGAAAACAGAATGCTGAGAAGGGTATTAAATAAATTCTAAGTACAGTGCTAGTGGGGACAGTACTGGGTTCCAAACCAGTTAAGACGACTCTAGACTGAGGTTGAATTTCAAGGGTGGACCTTAAGGTGTGATCATATGATGATCAAAATCATCATATGAGTGATGTTGTGACAAAAATGAATGATGCTGGACCACATTGAAGGTGAGAAAGGGAGACAAAAATACACCTGTGGGGGTGCCTGGGTGGCTCAGTGGGTTAAGGCCTCTGCCTTTGGCTTAGCCTCTGCCTTTATGATCTCAGGGTCCTGGGATGGAGCCCCACATTGGGAATCTCTGCTCAGCAGGGAGCCTGCTTCCCCCTCTCTCTCTGCCTGCTTCTCTGCCTACTTGTGATCTCTGTCAAATAAATAAATAAAATCTTAAAAAAAAATACATGTGTGACTTATCTTGATGAGCACTGAGAAATGGACAGAATTGTTGAATCAATATATCGTACACCTGAAACTAATCTAATTGTATGTTAATTATATTTGAATAAAAAAATCACGTGTGACTATTTTATAGACAAATGAAAGTAATGATCTCCTTTCCAAGTAGCATCAGTCCATCTTTTAGTCATAAATACTTTATTTTTTGTAATAATTTCTGTATTTTTTTTCCTTACAATGAAAATGTGTTTTTTGTAACTCCTGTATGGTATTGGTAGTAGAAGATATCTTTTGTATCTATTCTGAATAAATCCACTACTACTAGTAGTACTACTAATTTACAGCAATTGCTGTTGAAAAAAACTTTTTGAGAAAACCAATTTCACTTTCAAAGAACAGTACTTCAAAGAATCGAAGCAACATAGCAACCATATTATAATGCTTAACAAGATGCCTATAAAAATGAAAAGAGTTACTGGGCCCATAGAAGGCTTCACTTAAAATATAAGAACCAGAGGAAAAAAACAACTATGCTTTAATCCTATGATGAGTAGATGGACAATAAAAAAGTTTCAGGGCTTTAGCATTATAGAATGTTTTGTGTTTATTTTTATTTATTTATTTGTTTTAAAGATTTTATTTACTTGCCCGAGAGAGCATAAGCACAAGCAAGGGGATTGGCAAGTAGAAGGAGAGGGAGAAGCAGACTCCCCAATGAGCAAGGAGCCAATGTGGGGCTCTATCCTAGGACCCTGGGATCCTGACCTGAGACAGAGATGTTTTATCGAATGAGTCACCCAGGTGTTACATCGTGTTAAAAAATAAAATGAATGCAAGACACATAACTCAGTACCCATGTTTTACATTGGAATTACAATACCTAAAAAGATTATTTGATTTTTCCTATTGTTTAGATAGTTACTCTCAGTGCAAAGACTATTATTCAGATCTCTTCAAACTTTGAATTATGGTGTAGAAGTGAATACTGATTAACATATAAAACTGTGTTATTTTTGTCAGGAGAAATAAATTCTAACCTTGGGAAAACAATCTTTGCAACATATGAATTTATAATCAAAGAAAGTATTAATGAAAAAGTTAACAGAATGGCTTTTGTCTTATTTTTAAAGATTTTATTTATTATTTAAAGAGACAGCATGAGTGTGTACATGCAAGCAGGGGAAGGGGCAGAGGAAGAGGGAGAGAGAATCTCAAGCTGACTACAAGCTGAGCGCAGAGCCGGACACAAGGATTCTGATCACGACCTAAGCCAAAACCAAGAGTCAGACACTTAACTGACTGAGGCAGCCAGGCACCCCTGGAATGACTTCGTCTTTGTGCATGTGAGTGAGAACTGAGTCCTTAATTAGTAAGCACATTTGGGATCAGATTCTTGCTTTGTCATTTATGTAATTTAGGGCATTAGATATTGGTCTTAAAACTTAGATTTTTAATTTTTTTCATTTGTAAAATAGGGGAAATAATGCTTATATGGATTTGTTGTAAAACAGATAATTTTTGAGGAAGTACTTCAAGAAATATGAACATATTGCATGCGATGTTTCTTTTCATTATCTTGCTTTTATTTGAGCTATTATTGGAATGACTCACCAGTCAAATATTTCAAAGTCTTTAGCACAACAGCGTTAAGGTATTTTGCCTCCCTAAGATCTCTAAGCCATTCAATGGGTTGGTGACACATTTTCTACTTAGGTCTGGAGGAGATAACAACAAAGCACCCCTCTTTGAGAAATGTAATTTGCTATATGCATGTGGGACACACTATGGAGATAAATTCTTGGGGGATAAAAGAATTCCGCCAGTTTTTTGTTCAGTGGTATAAAACTAAGCTGCTCAACTGGGACACCAACTTGATTTTTAATTAAAAACCCGGACTGTTGTCCAAGATATTGTTAACAAAACTAAGGGAAGTTAAAAATAAAACCCTGTTGGGTGAGCACAATTAAAAAAAAAAAAAAATCCAGACTCTTCAAGGAAGAATTTAGATTTGTCTGGTGAATCTCACTAGGACTGCCTTGTGCATATCCAGCCCACGCATTTGAGTGGGTTTGCAGAGCTCTGGCAGAGGGGCAAGTAATTTTTCATCTATCTCTATGACAGTACGTATCCAGAAGAAAAATGCCCAAATCCAGTCAATCATGCACTGTATTTGTGTGTTTCTGGATGCAAGTGTGCGTCTGTGTGTGTTTATCTGTGAACGTGCACAAGTACTTTCCTCTGATGTATTATTACCATCCAGTTCCAGAATATTTTCCCCCAGGTGCTCACTGTGGGTTTGCTATTTGCCTCCATCACTGGCTATCCGAATTAACAGCCTGGACTGCATATGTATGTTCGGATATATTAAGATTTCACTGTGGTGTGAGAACTGTGAAGCGAGAATGAGAGCATGTGCTAGGCATGTACACTCAAATACTGCAGAATCTTCAGAAATCTGAGGTTGGCCGATCCCCATAGCAACTCCATGAGCAGTGTGCGATCCTCCGTATTTCGTGGATGAGAAAGCTGAGTGAGGGTCAATCTTTGCAGTACTTATCCCAAGCTTATAGAGTAAGTGACTGACAGATCTGAGACCGTAATTCAAGTTTCTCTGGCTTCAAAGACCGTGTTCTTCTTAAATTTACTGTAGTATAGTAAGCACCACTCTCAGCAGGGTTCAAGATCCTATTTTTAGCCAGAGTCTGGAAGATGGAAAGAGCCATGTCTAAGAAGAAACCACAGAGGGCAATGCTCCTCCTTAGGATCCTTTCATCGTCATGCGAAGTCTGTGTTTGAATCGAATGGCTGCTGTAATACATCACCACACACTTAGTGTCTTATAACAGCAAAATCTGTTCTCTTACAGTCCTGGAGGTCATAAATCTAAACCCGGTCTTACTGAGCTAGAATCAATGTGTCAGCAGGGCGGCATTCCTTCTGGAGGCTCTAGGGAAGACTCTGCTTTCTTGGCTTTTCCAGCATCTAAACTCCACTCACATTCTACGGCCCTTGGCTCTCTTTCCCCATCTTTAAATCCAGCCGTGGCAGACTGGGTCTTTCTCACGTCTCATCAGGCCAACGTCCAGCTCTGTAAATCAAATCTCCTTCTGTCTCTCCTGCCTCTTGCTTCCACTTTTAAGGACTTTTGTGATTACACCGGGCCTTCTGGATAGTCCAGGATAATATTCCCATTTCAAGATCCTTAGTCACATCTGCCAAGTCCTCTCTTGCCATGTTAAGGTAACATATTCACAAGTCCTGGGGATTAGGATGAATTCGCATCTTTGGGTAGGAGGAAGTTATTATTCTTCCTATCACAAGAATTTTCAAAGTCATAAATTTTGCCAAAATATCTCCTCACCTTGAAACTATCCGAGGTTCTTCACTAACTGGAGAATACATTCCAGATGCTACAAATCTGTTTAACTTTGCTTATAATACATTCTACGGTTTCAATTCCACTTACTGCAATGTTTTCCACTTTACTCAAAATGTTTATATTCTACTATAACAGTGTCTTTGGCCTTCCTCCACTGTCTCAAACTCTTTCACACATCTGTGCCTTCAGATGCTGGTTCTACTGCCTTAATGCTCCTTTGTTTTGTCTTTCTCTGCACAACACCTACTTATCACTCAATTCAGTTCAAATGTTTTCTCTTCTACGAAGTATTTCTAGACTCACCCCAGATAAGGTCAGTTCTTTCCTCTGTGGACTTACAGCACTTCACAGATACTTTTGTTTTAAACACTTTCCATACTATGTTATGATGATCAGTTTAAGTAGCTGTCTTCTGTACTTTACTGTGAACTCAGGGAAGACAGAGTCTTATTCATCTTTTTATTCCCAGTTCCAAACACAGAAGCCTGTACTTAAGAACCTGCTTTAGAGGGACAGGAAAATGAGGTCATTGTAAACTTTACTGAAATGAATTCTCTCAGATAGCAAGTTGATATAACTCACATGGCGTTCTTCTCTAACTTATAAGAGTCTTTTGTTGGAGCCAACTTCTTGTACCATTTCATTTTGCCCACTGCCCAAGCTGTTGCAATCTTTCCCTGATCGTGGACTTGTTAGGGCCATGGCCAACACATGGCATATACAAAACATCCAGATATTTAAAACAGGTAAGTCATTAATTTTTTTATTGTTATTAATCTGTTTTATCATGCTAAGGAAATTTTCCTAAGGACCAAAGCTGTTCAATGATTTTTCACTTGCTTACTGACATTTGCATGTATTTTTGAAGAAGTATCTACTTAGGTTTTTTGCCCTTTTGGGGGGGGGGGTTAAATTGGATTGGTCATCTTTTTATTCACTTACTTTTAATTTGTAGGAATTCCTTATATTATGTAGAAACAGGTCTTTTCCAAATAAATGTATTAAGAATATTATACCCTGATCTGTATCTTGCCTATTCAAAATATGTGTACATGCACACACACAGGTATAGATACAGATCAGGGTATACACAAATGTGGTAAAGCTATATAAAAATTAATGTGAATCAGGAACAGCTTCCCTGTGTAAAAGGAGAAATAGATGGGATGGGTGGGGGCATGAAATTTTTTTTTAAAGAAATTTGGATTTATCCTCAATGCAACAATAAACTATTGAAATAGGGCAGATGGTTGTCACGGTAAGATTTATGTGTTTCTGTAACCACTCTGGTTTCTCCTTAGTAATTGTTTACAGTGGAGAAACATGGGAACAGAGACTGGTTTGGAGGCACTGAAGTCCTCAGGCAAGAGATGATGATTGCTTGTACTGGGGTGGCAGAGTTGGATATGGTAATAAGATAGCTCTATTTTGTGGGAAGAACTGAGTTGACTTCCTAATTCACTGCACATTAGATGGGTTAGGCCACTTTACAAACCAAGTACTAAGCCTCCTTTGTTGTCTTTTTACTTGTGATGAACTGTTGCCTTACGGGTCCTATATACCATGTACCTTATTTTTAGTGGTAGATCAGTTATCTTATTTCAATTGAAACTCCTTCTAATACACCTGGCCTAAAAAGCAAACAAACAAACAAACAAAAACACCCAGAAGAACCAGGCAAAGCCTTTTAAAAGACCTGGTCACCCTTCTTCCCAGAATACTTGGAAGCGAACTGAACAGAAAACACGTGACAGACACAATCCAACATGTTTGTCTTCTGAAATTTTTGAAGACCTATCCCTGTATTGGGCAGGGGTAATCTGATTATTTAATAACACTGGGGGCAATCAAGCATCGTGTCCATATTTGCATCAGCAACTCTTAAAAGGGTTACAAACACAGCTGACCATCCAAACTAAGACATTAAATGCAGTTTTCCTTATGTTAAATTCTTGGTTGAGAACCTTCAACATCTGCAAGTACAGATTTTAACTTCACCACCACCACCTCCAACAGATTTTCATGATATCCTTTGGTAAATTCTTGATGTAAGTTCTTTTGTTTTTATTCTGATATTGCTAATCATATTTGCAGCTGAATTTGATTTTAAAAAGAGTCCCATAACAAGTGACAATGAAGGGTTAGGCATCCATTGGTTTGGTATTTCCTTCAGCAAGAGTGGCTCTAGATAAAGTGTTTAAGGGATATAGGGTGGAGTTGGACCATATGACTCTTCTTAAATTCTTTTAATGCTTCCTAGAAATTCTAAATCTTATCTCCAAAAGCCCATTCCCAGTTGACTAGCAACATAATACATACATTATAATCATGAATAGCTCATGAATTAAGCTAAAGTAAGCAAATAATCTAAACAAATACATTTCTGTGTTTGGTTTTCAGTAATTTGAACTGCTGAAGAAGGCCACCAAACACTGATTTAGCAGTCACGTTCCACAGTGCAATGAGGAGCAGCCATCCAATTCTGCAAGAATGGCATTTGTCTCTCTTTCAGTATCTTCTATGGGGCCAAGTCTCTGAGAGTATCATCCTCAGGAGATACTTGTAATGGGCTGTTTCTAGGTCACTAGCTTTCT
This sequence comes from Mustela erminea, assembly GCF_009829155.1. Taxonomy (NCBI): domain Eukaryota; kingdom Metazoa; phylum Chordata; class Mammalia; order Carnivora; family Mustelidae; genus Mustela; species Mustela erminea. Next base: position 33,941,574 of record NC_045631.1, read on the forward strand.
TCTACTAACATAGGAGATAGTCTGTTCACCTTTCACTTCATTGTCTCCAATTCGAAGTAGCCCACATTTACCTGAAGGTCTGTCTATACAACACACTCTTCTGTACATAATTATGTGTTAATGCTCCTTTAAAAGCACCTGAACCTCTTTCTAGCTCAAGTAAAAAAGAGGAAAAAAATGCATAAATATTGATACGGCAGGGTAACTGTGGTTTATCATGAGATCACAGACAGAATCAGGAGACAAGGAACTAATGCCAGCTCTGGAAACCTCAGCAGCAAGAACTTTTCTTTTTTTCTCCTTTAAGAGTTTTCTTGTAACGTGATCCAGATCAAGTAACTCCTAAGGTCTGTGTCCTCCCTATGCTGAGGGCCATTTTCTGAGAGAATCTGGCCCAGATCAAAGCGCCACATCCATGAGCTTCATCCAAGAACAAGATCAGGTGTATTGAAACGGCATCTGGAAGACCACATACGTGCCTTCAGAACTGGTCTCAAAAGAGAGGCACTGGCTGAGGTGGATGACCATTCAAAGGGGACGCGTCTCCCACAGCTAAACACTGTTCTAGAAGCTCCATTTACCTCATAGCATTTAGTCTTCACTATGAAATTATTTCACAGCTGGAGAAACTAGTTTTTCAACAACCTGTCCATATTAAGTGACAGACCCATTCCTTAAACCCCACTCTATCTGACGCCCAAAGTGCTAAATAAAGACAAGCTATAAAATCATTCTTTGTACACAGAAAAATTTTCAAAGCTCACTCAAGTAATATGTATACTCAAGTTGACTGAAAAACTATATCCACAATTGCACAGGGGAAAAAATAAAGGAAATACTTCTGCTGTCAAATGTTTTGAAATGGGAAACAGAAAATTTCTAACACCTAGTTGAAAGGAAACTCTCTAGTCAGAAAATGTGTCCAAATACAATTAAGTGAGTTTAAAAATCGTATTGCACTTTAGTTAAAAAGGAAAAAAAAAGAAAACTAAAAACATTAGATCTCTATCAACATTTAAGGAAAAAAAATGTTTACTCCTAACTGATCAAAAGGACTCTGCTGAAATAAAAATAAAAACTGTGTTTCCATGGATATGTTTCAGAGTCTCTATGTTATAGTTGTGGTTAAATAGGTATTTTATTGTTTCTAAAGATGCCTGAATCTTTGTGTAATTTGGGGGCATTTTTGTCTTTTGCATCTTCCTAATAATTTCTTATTTATGAAAGAAAATGGGAGATGGAAGAGGCTGATGAGGGTAGAAATAGGGAGAAAAGAAAACAGAAGTCTGGTGGGGGGAGGGGGAGGGAAGGAGGCTGTTAGAACAAACTATGTTTCTTCAAACTCTAATATGAGCTCTTTGGGCTTATTTTAGAATTCATCCAGGCCACTTTTAAGAACTTGAATTTGGTCCCTCCTAGTAGTTCAGCCTAACTGTTCCCTTGAGAGTAAACTGAATGTCGGTTGACTTGAATTACTCTCTCAAGTTGGGATTATCGTGTGCTTGTAAGGTATCTCTGAGGCCCAATTGGAATTCCATTTCTATGGAGATTAGATTGGAACCTGAAACCAGGAATCATAAAGCAAAATACTAATGCATTTCTTCTTTCAAGGACTGTTATAGGGCATTTTCCTTTACTTGCTGTGAAGTGTTATTTCAGGAACTTTCAAGTTTATTGTGTTTTGCATGATAACACTTTGAGAACAAACTGTTTATTTGATTCACTGTCTTCATTAGTGCCCCAGTAATTAAAAACTGATGTTATTTTCCCCCCCTGAGTTCCCTTTTCCTTTTTTGCCAACCCCCCCCTTTTTATCCTTTTCTCTATATTCATGAATTGTTTGGGGCATTATTAGTGATTTCTACAAATCTGGGCAAGAAGCCAAATGAGAATATGAGAAGTAGGCCAGAACAATTGTTAACAATGTTTTTTTAATGACTGGGTCTCTTAGAAAAATTTCTGTTACTACCCACCCTCCCTTCCCCCTTGAGGTCTCACATTAAGTCAAATTTCCAGTAAGTAGGGAAAAGATTAAGATGACACTGTTTTACAACTGTAATTATATTTCACCTTTTTGTGTAGCTGGGAGATTTTTTGAATAAAGATGCTGCTGATCACTGTGATATATGCAGTTTTATAAAAAGATTAAATACCATTGGTGTTTGAGGTTCCTCTTTTGCATCCTTCGGAGTTTTCTTTCCTAATTCCTTAATGTGAAAATTAGTTTACAACACCCATGCATTTATCAATTAAAGTTCCTTCCAGCACTAGGAGGAGGCATTATTATTTCCATTTCACAGATAATGAAAATAAGGCTTAGTGACCTGACCAGGAAGACAGAGTGATACGGAGTGACAGCAAGCAAACTGAAGCCTAGGGGAGTTGTCCAAAATAAAATAAATAAAGCAGGCTCAGAATCCAACAGATGAGCTGGTTTAAAATAGAAAACTAGAGCAGGATCTTAGAGCAGGATCAGAGTGCCTAAGTCAAAACACATTTAGAAAGTGGGAGAGCCCACAGGTTAGCAAGCTATACTGGAAATAACAAAGGAAGACTAGAAGAAACTAGGTATCAAGTGCTCGAACATTTGCTCCAAATTTCCTTTATCTGTATCTCATTATAACTTCACTGTGCAATGTAAAATCCAGATTATTTTTTAATGATGTATTTGTTTTAGAGACAGAGTCCATGCATATGCAGGCACACAGAGCTGGGCAGGGTTTAAGTAGGGGGTAGAGAGAGAGAATCTAAAGCAGACTCCCAGCTGAGCAAGGAGTGGGAGGCAGGGCTTGATCTCATGACTATGAGGTGACCTGAGCCAAAATCAAGAGACTGATGTTTAACAGACTGAGCCACCCAGATACCTCTAAAGAACCGATCATTGATTCAACTAAAAAATGCCAATTAACTGATTTTCATATAGCATATATTTTGAATTACTAAATACATGATTTTGGTAGAAAAAATGAAAACAATGTAAAAATTATAGAGTAACACAGTTAAAAGTGTTTCATTATTCTATTCCTACATATAGGTAAGCATATGTGGTTATAAGATAGAGTCGTATTTACAGAAGAATAGACAGAAACATAAATAAGTACATAATTTCAAGCAAGATAATTTGATTTTTATTTAAGCAGTATGACAATTAATTAAAAAGTCATTTGCTGCTTCAACAGATTACTAGAAATACTTGTCTATAGATGTATGTTCAGGCATACTTTTACTCTCATATGTATACTGGTATAAAAAATAAGTCATATCACTCTACCGTTAGAACATTTTCACAACCACTTGTTCTTAAAACAATTGAAGGTTCATTGTAATCATCTATAAACTGACAAAAAACTAAAGTGTACATGTACAGATCTTCCTCAACTTACCCCGCAGTTACATCACAACAAACCCACTGTAAGTTGAAAATACTGTCAAGCTGAAAATGCACTTCATGTACTTAACCTAACAAACAGGGGCACCTGGGTGGCTCAGTAGGTTAAGCTTCAGGTCATGATCTCAGGGTACTGGGATCGAGCCCCCCATCAAGCTCTCTGCTCAGCAAGGAGCCTGTTTCCCCCTCTCTCTGCCTACTTCTGATCTCTCTCTCTCTCTCTCTCTGTAAATAAATAAATAAATAAATAAATAAATAAATAAATATATCTTAAAAAAAAAAAAAAAAACTGGGGCGCCTGGGTGGCTCAGTGGGTTGAGCCGCTGCCCTTGGCTCAGGTCATGATCTCAGGGTCCTGGGATCGAGTCCCACATCGGGCTCTCTGCTCAGCAGGGGGCCTGCTTCCTTCCCTTCTTCTCTCTGTGATCTCTTCCCTTCCTCTCTCCTACTGTGATCTCTTTCTGTCAAATAAATAAAATAAAATTAAAAAAAAAACAACTAACAAATATCATAGCTTAGCCTAGCCTACCTCAACCATGCTCAGAACACTTACATTAGCCTACAGTTGGGCAAAATCATCTAATGCAGAGCTTATTTTATAATAAAGTGTTTACTACATCATAAAATTCATTAAATACTATACTGAAACTGAAAAACAGAACAGCTGTACTAGTAGAATATGGTCATAAGTTACTGACTGTTTAACCTCATTATCAGGCTGACTGAAAGAGACAGCTTAACTGTCACTCCCTGGCATCATAAGACAGTACTGTACTGCATATCATTAGCCAGGGAAAAATACAAATTTGCAACCAGAAGTACAGTTTTGACTGAATACATATTACTTTTGCACCATCGTAAAGCTGAAAAAAATCATAAATTAACCTATGTGAGGGGCTATCCACATTTCATTGCATATGTGCAAAATCTACAAAATTATCTAACCTGAACTGAAAATGTTATTCCTTTTCTCTATACAGCTTCTTATATACAACATGGCTCCACATCTTCTCCTATAATTGAAACTATCATTCTTCTGAATTTTTAGCTCTTTTAATGGATGTATAGCATAATCTTGTTATGGTTTTAATGTGGATTTTCCTGATGACTAACATTGATTATCTCTTTCACATATTTTTTGCTCTTTAGATATTTTTTTCTTTGGGTAATTTCTGTTTAATTCCTCTGACCATTTCTATATTATGCAACCTTATAAATTTGAAGAATGTCCTATGTTTTGGTTATGAATCCGTTGTCAGTTCTGTGTATTGCAAAAGTTTCCCCCAGTCTATGATTTCTTTTTCACTTCCTTAATGGTGTCTTTCAAAAAAAGAAGTTGTTTATTTTTTAAAATTTTTGTATTTTGATGGCATACGATTTATGATGTTTTCTTATATGGTTTGTGCTTTCTGTAACCTAGCTGAGAAATATTTGCCGAGCTAAAGTGGCAAAAATTTTTCTACTATATTTTTCTAGACCTATTGAGTATTAACTTGTTTTTACATTTTGTCTTAATTTTTGTTAAGGTGCAAGGTCAGGGCTGCCGTTCAATTGTTTTACATGGAAATCCAGTATTGCTGCATCATTAATTGAAAAGACTCTGATTTCCTCATTGCATTTTATTGGCACCTTTGTGGAAAATCAATTTGCCATATATGTGTGGAGCTATTTCTCAATTCCCAGCTCTGTTCCATTGAAGTCACTCCTTTCACTAATGCCTTAATTGTTGTGATTTCATGGTAAACCTTAAAAATCAGGTGGTGTTGTCCTTTAACTGCATTCTATGACAAATTGCTCTGACCATTCTTGGTTATTTGAGTTTTCATATGTTACACATATTTTTTTTTTTAATTTTTTATTTTTTCAGCGTAACAGTATTCATTGTTTTTGCACCACACCCAGTGCTCCATGCAATCTGTGCCCTCTCCAATACCCACCACCTGGTTCCCCCAACCTCCCACCCCCCGCCCCTTTAAAACCCTCAGATTGTTTTTCAGAGTCCATAGTCTCTCATGATTCACCTCCCCTTCCAATTTCCCTCAACTCCCTTCTCCTCTTCGTCTCCCCTTGTCCTCCATGCTATTTGTTATGCTCCACAAATAAGTGAAACATTTGATAATTGACTCTCTGCTTGACTTATTTTACTCAGCATAATCTCTTCCGTCCCGTCCATGTTGCTACAAAAGTTGGGTATTCATCCTTTCTGATGGAGGCATAATACTCCATAGTGTATATGGACCACATCTTCCTTATCCATTCATCTGTTGAAGGGCATCTTGGTTCTTTCCATAGTTTGGCGACCGTGGTCATTACAGCAAAGGAAACAGTCAAAAAAATAAAGAGGCAACTCAAGGAATGGGAGAAGATATTTGAAAATGATGGTACAGACAAAAGGTTGATATCCAGGATCTATAAAGAACTCCTGAAACTCAACACACACAAAACAGACAATCATATCAAAAAATGGGCAGAAGATATGAACAGACACTTCTCCAATGAAGACATACAAATGGCTATCAGACACATGAAAAAATGTTCATCATCACTAGCCATCAGGGAGATTCAAATTAAAACCACATTGAGATACCACCTTACATCAATTAGAATGGCCAAAATTAGCAAGACAGGAAAAAAACATGTGCTGGAGGGGATGTGGAGAAAGGGGAATCCTCTTACACTGTTGGTGGGAATGCAAGTTGGTGCAGCCACTTTGGAGAACAGTGTGGAGATTCCTCAAGAAATTAAAAATAGAACTTCCCTAGGACCCTGCAATTGTACTCCTGGGTATTTACTCCAAAGATACAGATGTAGTGAAAAGAAGGGCCATCTGTACCCCAATGTTTACACATATATATTTTTTTTTAAATTTTATTTATTTATTTGACAGAGAGAAATCACAAGTAGATGGAGAGGCAGGCAGAGAGAAAGAGAGGGAAGCAGGCTCCCTGCTGAGCGGAGAGCCCGATGCGGGACTCGATCCCAGGACCCTGAGATCATGACCTGAGCCGAAGGCAGCGGCTTAACCCACTGAGCCACCCAGGCGCCCCACACATATATTTTTAACTTCGTATTACAAAAGCCTGCTCTGCTGAGATTCTGTATGGAAATGCCCGGGATGAAATCATAAAGATCAGAGATAATAGGTAAGTCATGGCACATTCATATGGTCAAATAGTATACATCAGTGAAAATGAACAAGCTAAAGACAGAACATGGGGGAATCTTAAAAACCTGTTGTTCAGGACAGGAAGCTAAATTCAAGACAAATTATTCCATTTTAAGAACGCTGAAATGGGCTACATTCAGATATGGTGCTAGAAATCAGGACGATGGTCTCTTTGAGGAGGAAAGGAGCTAGTAACTCAGAGTAGATTGGAGAAGGGGTGTCTTAAAATTAGCTAATCTATCCTTTGATGAGGGTGTGATATATGCATCTTTTATGAAAAACATAGATATGTGCTCTTTTATGTATATACATAGTACTTCAAAGTATTTTTTAAAAGGAAATACATGTGCTTTTAATTGTGTGAGGAAATGTGATCACTACCGAACATATTTTATTTGATGAGAAAATGGGGGGATGGGTGTGTATGCATGCCATCTAGTTGCAGAGGTAGTTTTTGAAAAGAATTCACATTAGAGGAATTATTGAGAAACACTAATCCCTGAAGTCCTTCTAAAAACTTTACCTTTGTAACTTTCCCTCTGTACTTTTCGATCTCTAATTCTCCTTTTTTGACCCTTTCCTTATAGGTTTCAGTATGAATCTTCCACCCTATTCCCCTAGAGCTGGAGTCTGATGCAGCTGTCATACTTCTTCAAAATGCTGGCTGATAAAAGCTTATGGTGTCATTCTCCTGTGGGGTGTGTAACATTTTAACAGAAATTCTAGAAGGTATCAACCAACCTTTAAGAAACAATTGCATGTGTCAATAATGCTAAAATTTGAGACTCTGTGACAGAATGAAAAAATTCTATCGGTCAGGATGAATTCTAGTTGCCTCTTAAATTATACTTTAGTTTTTTTGTATATAGCATTTACCTTTCAAGCCAGCTCTAGGGAGTGGCTTCAACTTGCATGTTGAGCCATGCAAGTTCTCCTAAACCATCTTCAATCAAGTTTTAAAAATCTCTCGAGCTCCACCCTGTTGTAAGCTTTATACAACTTCATCGTAAAAATGTAAGATTATTCATTATTGTTGTATGGAGTAGCTGGAGGGAGAACCTAAAAATTTATATAACTCAATCACACATCGCTTGCTGAATCCTTCCACATTACTGTGAAGCATTTATTCAGCCTTCTCTCGGAAATGTACAGGGCACTCCCTACCTCCCTGGGAGCACATGATAGTTTAGACATTTTAGACCATGTACTTTCTTATTACCCCTATAGTCAGCTTGTAACATATAAAACATCACTTACATTTCTCCCTGTGTCTTCAAGTATTCGGTAATACTCCAAGTAATACTTGAAGACACATACGGATCTTAAAACAGTCTTTTCTATCTAATAGTTTAGAGTTTGTTCATTATCCATGCTGTCCATCACTGAGCAGTCTCTGTTTTGTCAATATCTTGTTTTAAGTTTTAAACATAGAGCCTCAGGTAAACTATATTGTACTTTGGTTCCTAAGACTGCTTTTAGAACTGGATTATTCACTGATTATGATATGTTCCCCTTTTTAAGTGTCAGTGTAGGAGGAACAGCTAAAATGCACCTATCTTGAGAAGGCCTGTGACGAGTGACAATGTCCGTGAGAATTCTATATTGTGTACTTGGAATTAGAGATGTACCTAACTCAGCTTAACTACATATTGTCTAGGTATTGTTTATGTATCATCTTCAGCCACTTATTACCTTCCCCAAGCCTTAAAGTGTTGATCTAATAAACGGAGGTAAAAATAGGACTTGTGTTAGGGCTTTTTTAAAGATAGCATATGTGAGAACACCTGACATATAGTTATAGCTCAATAAATGTTACCTGACTCCAAACCACAAAATAACACTAAATCGATATTTTGGTCACAATGACCTTTCAATACCCTCCAAAAATTATGCCAGATGGCAGCTGCTACCTTCTGGTCATAAATAGGACTGGTCATAAATAGGACTGGTCATAAATAGAGGGTGTGTTATTCATGCCCTGTCTGACTTCACCACCTGCTATCACTTGGCATGAAATGTGGACTTGAGAAATGGGAATTTTCTCTTTGGGGTATAATTTACACTGACGCCAACTCTCTTACCAAGCTCTGGGTTTGAAAATATCTCCTCACCAGGACTATGATATTCAAACTGCTGACTAACTGAACACTTAAAAATTCAGTTACCATTAAATTCTAATGAACGTAAAAACCACATTAACATCTAATTAAGCCATTATGATTAGTGCTGCACAATGCATACTTTATCATCTCAGATACCTTAACATACTTTTATCTTTGAGGCAACTGAGCTCATTAGAAACTGCTATTTGCTGAATAGATCATAAGAACTTTATGATGCAGAGTGACCAACATCATTAACCTCTTTATAAACTTTCTCAAAAACTGAATACCATTGGGGGATTACTCTAGGGAAAGGACGTTTTGAGAAAGAAAAACAAAAACAAACAATCAGAAAAAAACAACCCCCCCTCCCAAATCCACAGTCTTTACTTGGGTAGAAATTTTGGAAGGACTTTATCAAAATAACATGCAGAATTCATCTCAAAGGAACAAACCTTAGACATTCTAGATAACTGAACAAGCCGTTTGTTCCAATGGAAGTGAATGTCTGTGTTTAGAATAAAGCCTTAATTTTCATCCAGATCAATGGTATTGTATTTATATTGATTTTTAAAAAATATTTATTTGTGTATTTGAGAGAGAGAGATCACAAGTAGGTAGAGAGAAAGGCAGAGAGAGAGGGGGAAGCAGACTCCCCACTGAGCAGAGAGCCTGATGTGGGGCTCAATCCCAGGACCCTGAGATCATGACCTGAGCCGAAGGCAGAGGCTTAACCCACTGAGCCACCTAGGTGTCGCTATATTGATATTTTTTAACCAGTATTTTATTATCCAGGTGCAGATGGATCCATGTCACAACTCTTGAAATCTTACGGGCAGATACATTTTTACTTTAATAGAATGCAAACTTTGCACCTCTGTTTCAACCCCGACTCTCTGTTTATGGATATGAAGATTTGGATTTGTGACTTACTTTGAACTTCAATGTCATTATCCATTATATATATATCTCCAACATTATATATTGTTATAATAGGGCATACAAGTTACACAGACCAGACACAAGTTAAAAAGATAATCATAAATATACATTATGCATCCAATCAGAGCTTTGGTTACTGTTGGCTTATAGTATTAGTACTTATAACAGATAAAATGTTCACTGAAATTGTTATTAAGTTTTAACAGTGTCTCTCTTTCTACTAGTTTCTTTCATATCTGTCTCTTTTATCACCTGAAATTCTATAATTTATTCAGTTGGGTTGATATGTACATTTCCCCACCCCAGGAAAAGAAAAGGAGAGAATTAAAGACAGTAATTGTTAGTCATCTGGACCCAACTAATAATTAACATATTAGGTTATTTCCCTTGAGAGCTCCTGATTGTTGAGTAATGAGATACTGGAAATTAAGATAGAGTTTAATTTTAGGATCCATGCCAGCCTTGGGTAGAAGGCTGCAAGGAGTAACATGAAAATGCTTAAAAAGCCACAGATTATAGAGAAGAAGAGGGGAAGGGGAACTTGAAACCTTGTTATTCAAAGTTGTTTAATTATCTCAGAAACCTGTTCTTATTTTCCTTACCTCTAGAGACCTCTGTCCACCATTTCAGGCACATGAAGGGCTGGTCTGCCCACACCCCGGCATCTTTTATCCTGGAATTCACATGTCCAGGCAGGGGAAACTGTCTGGATCTGCGCTCTGCCTTTAGCTGGAACCTGACAACCAGACACTGGAGTAACTCTACATTTTTCCAGTGTTTCATGCAGCCCAGTGATTTGGATATCTAAGGAAGTGGAATTCCTCCATATTTGAAGGTATATCTTATTCAATCCTATCCTGATTTACTATTATGGACTATTAAAATGTCATCATTATTTTTAAGTGCCTTACAGCAACTTCAAGAATATGAACAGCATACGCTCTTCAGTGTGGCCAGGAAAGTAACTTAAAATAAAATCATGTTATAAACATTGGGGTACAGATGACCCTTCTTTTCACTGCATGTGTATCTTTGGGGTTGCCAAACTGTGGAAAGAACCAAGATGCCCTTCAACAGATGAATGGATAAGGAAGATGTGGTCCATATACACTATGGAGTATTATGCCTCCATCAGAAAGGATGAATACCCAACTTTTGTAGCAACATGGACGGGACTGGAAGAGATTATGCTGAGTGAAATAAGTCAAGCAGAGAGAGTCAGTTATCATATGGTTTCACTTATTTGTGGAGCATAACAAATAGCATGGAGGACAAGGGGAGTTAGAGAGGAGAAGGGAGTTGGGGGAAATTGGAAGGGGAGGTGAACCATGAGATACTATGGACTCTGAAAAACAATCTGAGGGTTTTAAAGGGGTGGGGGGTGAGGGGGGAACCAGGTGGTGGGTATTATAGAGGGCACAGATTGCATGGAGCAGTGGGTGTGGTGCAAAAACAATGAATACTGTTATGCTGAAAATAAAAAATAAAATAAAATCAAAAAATAAAATCATGTTAGAAATTCTGTGATTTGGGGGCTCCCTGGGTGGCTTAGTCAATGAAGTGCTTGACTCTTGATTTCAGCTCAGATCATGATCTCGGGGTCCTAAGACTGAGGCCGATGTGGGGCTCTGTGTTCAGCAGGGAGGCTGCTTGGGATGCTCTCTCTCCCTCTGTACACCACTCAGCTCATGTGCATTCTCTCTGTTTCTCTCTAAACTAAATATTTAAAAGAAAATAAATTTTATAATTTTAAGTTCACTTTCACACGCTATATTTCTTGTTAATGACACCTCTAAGTACAGTTATTTTTTTTTTCACTCCCATTTGGCATGTTAGGAAACTGAGACTTAGAAAAAAAAAGTCTCTTGTTTCAAAAATAGTTTGCAGTGGCACCAAGGTTTAATTTATTTAATAAATATTTATTTAATGCCCACTCTCTCCCTCGCCAGCATTTTAGTGAGTAAGACAGAAAAAGGAATTGCTCTGATATTGCTTATGAACTAGTAAGGGAAAACAAACATGTACCTTATAGGAGAACATTAAAAGTTGTAGTGCTAAAAAAACAATTAAAATGGTATAGTATGATAAATTGAGTCTTAAGAAGCTACTCTTGATAGAAAAAGAAAGCAGTCCAGAATATTTAGGTTAGTTTTCCTGTGAAATGGGAAAGATGAAGAACATTTGCCTGAATAAACAGGCAGTGACCAGGCATGGTTTTGCTGTCAGAAATCAGGCGTCTTGGCAGATTCGTTTGTTTTGGTCCCAGTGCAGGATGAGCTGGGCATCGGAAGTTAGGCACATAGGCTTAGCACTAAAGGCCACGGGATTAGTTTATGATTATGAAAGAAAAAAGGAAGGGGACTAGGTAAAAGAGTAGATCCTAGGAGTTCTCAAGGAGAACATTTCTTTTCACTGTAGCTATAGGACATGATGGATGTAAACTAAATTCTCTGTGGTCATCATTTCACAATCTAGGTAAATCATGCTGTGCACCTTTAACTTGTCCAGGGATGTATGTCAATGATTTCTCAATAAAACTGGGGGGTAATTGATTGGATTATTTGTTCTTGGGTATTGAGTTTGCTAAGTTCTTTATAGATTCTGGACACTAGTCCTTTATCTGATATGTCGTTTGCAAATATCTTCTCCCATTCTGTCAGTTGTCTTTTTTTTTTTTTTTTTTTTTTTTTTCTTTTTTTTTTTTAAAGTTGCCATCTGATTAGCAGACCCCTCGGTGTTCTTTTTTTTTTTTTTTTTTTTTTTTTTTTAAAGATTTTATTTATTCATTTGACACAGAGAGATCACAAGTAGGCAGAGAGGCAGGCAGAGAGAGAGAGAGGAGGAAGCAGGCTCCCCGCGGAGCAGAGAACCCGATGCGGGACTCGATCCCAGGACCCTGAGATCATGACCTGAGCCGAAGGCAGCGGCTTAACCCACTGAGCCACCCAGGTGCCCTGTCAGTTGTCTTTTGATTTTGTTAACTGTTTCCTTTGCTGTGCAAAAGCTTTTGATCTTGATGAAATCCCAATAGTTCATTTTTGCCCTTGCTTCCCTTGCCTTTGGTGTTGTTCCTAGGAAGATGTTGCTGTGGCAGAGGTGGAAGAGGTTGCTGCCTGTGTTCTCCTCAAGGATTTTGATGGATTTCTTTCGCACATTGAGGTCCTTCATCCATTTTGAGTCTATTTTTGTGTGTGGTGTAAGGAAATGGTCCAATTTCATTTTTCTGCATGTGGCTGTCCAATTTTCCCAGCACCATTTATTGAAGAGGCTGTCTTTTTTCCATTGGACATTCTTTCCTGCTTTGTCGAAGATTAGTTGACTGTAGAGTTGAGGGTCTATTTCTGGGCTCTCTATTCTGTTCCATTGATCTATGGGTCTGTTTTTGTGCCAGTACCATGCTGTCTTGATGATGACAGCTTTGTAATAGAGCTTGAAGTCCGGAATTGTGATGCCACCAACGTTGGCTTTCTTTTTCAATATCCCTTTGGCTATTCGAGGTCTTTTCTGGTTCCATATAAATTTTAGCATTACTTGTCCATTTCTTTGAAAAAGATGGATGGTATTTTGATAGGAATTGCATTAAATGTGTAGATTGCTTTAGGTAGCATAGACATTTTCACAATATTTATTCTTCCAATCCAGGAGCATGGAACATTTTTCTATTTCTTTGTGTCTTCCTCAATTTCTTTCATGAGTACTTTATAGTTTTCTGAGTATAGATTCTGTATCTCTTTGGTTAGGTTTATTCCTAGGTATCTTATGGTTTTGGATGCAATTGTAAATGGGATTGACTCCTTAATTTCTCTTTCTTCTGTCTTGCTGTTGGTGTAGAGAAATGCAACTGATTTCTGTGCATTGATTTTATATCCTGACACTTTACTGAATTCCTGTATAAGTTCTAGCAGTTTTGGAGTGGAGTCTTTTGGGTTTTCCACATATAGTATTATATCATCTGTGAAGAGTGATAATTTGACTTCTTCTTTGCCGATTTGGATGCCTTTAATTTCCTTTTGTTGACATGAACAGACACTTCTGCAAAGAAGACATCCAGATGGCCAACAGACATATGAAAAAGTGCTCCATATCACTCGGCATCAGGGAAATACAAATCAAAACCACAATGAGATATCACCTCACACCTGTCAGAATGGCTAAAATCAACAAGTCAGGAAATGACAGATGCTGGCGAGGATGCGGAGAAAGGGGAACCCTCCTACACTGTTGGTGGGAATGCAAGCTGGTGCAGCCACTCTGGAAAACAGCATGGAGGTTCCTCAAAATGTTGAAAATAGAACTGCCCTATGACCCAGCAATTGCACTATTGGGTATTTACCCTAAAGATACAAACGTAGTGATCCAAAGGGGCACGTGCACCCGAATGTTTATAGCAGCAATGTCCACAATAGCCAAACTATGGAAAGAACCTAGATGTCCATCAACAGATGAATGGATCAAGAAGATGTGGTATATATACACAATGGAATACTATGCAGCCATCAAAAGAAATGAAATCTTGCCATTTGCGACAACATGGATGGAACTAGAGCGTATCATGCTTAGCGAAATAAGTCAAGCAGAGAAAGACAACTATCATATGATCTCCCTGATATGAGGAAGTGGTGATGCAACATGGGGGCTTAAGTGGGTAGGAGAAGAGTAAATGAAACAAGATGGGATTGAGAGGGAGACAAACCATAAGTGACTCTTAATCTCACAAAACAAACTGAGGGTTGCTGGGGGGAGGGGGTTTGGGAGAAGGGGGTGGGATTATGGACATTGGGGAGGGTATGTGCTTTGGTGAGTGCTGTGAAGTGTGTAAACCTGGTGATTCACAGACCTGTACCCCTGGGGATAAAAATATATGTTTATAAAAAATAAAAAATTAATTAAAAAAAAAAAAACTGGGGGGTAAAAAAAAAAAAAAAAAAGGAGGAACCGGATTGTTAGGCAGAGCCCCCAGTACAGAAGCATATTTCGACAGGCAAAGCTAAAGTAGCAAGTGTCATCTATTTATCTGCCTTTGGCAATATTAAATGAAAATAAATACACATTTTTTTTACCTACATAATAATCATTTCTGATGCTCTTCCTTTCTTCTTATGATATGAATTTTCATTAAATGTCATTTTCCTTTAGACCAAAGAACTTTCCTTAGCTCTTCTTGTGTTGCTGGTCTAGAGGCAATAGTTTTTTGTTGTTGTTTTTTTTTTTTACTGTTTTAGCCTAAAAATGTCCTTATTTTACCTTCATTTCTGAAGGATAGCTATTCTAAATATAGAATTCTTAGATGACTTTTTTTTCCTTCAGCACTTTTAATATGCTTTTAAAACATAAAAATAAAAACATAAAAAATATTGAGGATTCCGTACATTCTGATGTAATAAAATTAAAGTCATACTAGACAAAATATAAGGTCATACTAAATCAAATATTAAAGATATGTTCATAAAAAGGAGAAAATTTGAACACATAAAGACACACAGGGAAGAAGGCCATGTGCAGATGATGGTAGAGATTACAGTAAGCATCTCCAAGCCACAGCATGCCAAGGATTGCCAACAACCATCAGAAGAACTTAGAGGCTGGGAAGAATTCTTGCCTGGAGTCACTGGAGAAAACAGCACCCTGCCAAAACCTTGATTTCAGACTTCTATACTGTGGAACTGTGAACTTACAAATTTCTGTTTTACAAGCCACCTAATTTGTTGTAATTTGTTATGGCATCCCTAGGAAACTAATACACCAGACATAAAAACTATTTTGATCCCAAATACAATGCTTTAGATATATCCACCAGAATTTATCTGTGGTCAAACAGAAGATTTTATAACATAAATCTCTTGCTTTAAGAAGCCCATTTTGCAATGATCAAAACATTTGAATGGTTGTCTTCATCCAAACCATTTTTTGGGTTTTTTTTTTTTTTTTTGATCCAAACCTCTCCAGCCATGCTTGGCCTCAGCAACCTTTCCAATTTTATGCCAATTTCCTTAAATCCCCAGCTTTGCAACCCCCATGCCCAAACCAGTGGTTTTCAAACCAAATGTGGTTAAAAATCACATGAGAATA
This sequence comes from Mustela erminea, assembly GCF_009829155.1. NCBI lineage: Eukaryota > Metazoa > Chordata > Mammalia > Carnivora > Mustelidae > Mustela > Mustela erminea. The sequence continues at coordinate 33,957,241 of NC_045631.1, forward strand.
ATTTTGTTTCAATAAAGATCCAGGACCCCACTACAAACCTACTGAAGCAGAATTGCTAGGTGTAGGATCCCAGAATCCAGGATTCTGTTGTAGATGGTCCTTATATTCCACTTTGAGAAAAACTGAACTAGACTAGTGTTTCTTGCCTTATTTCTTTTTTATATTTATTTATTTATTTTAGAGAGAGAGAGTGAGAGGGCATGTGAGCAGGGGGGTAGCACAGAGGTAGAGAGGGAGAGAATCTCAAGCAGATTCCCCACTAAGCATGGAGCCTCATGCTGGACTCAATCTCAGACCCTGAAGTTATGACCTGAGCACAAATCAAGAGTTGGAAACTTAAGCAACTGAGCCACCCAGGATGCCCAAGATCAGTGTTTCAGAAGATTTAATAAATGTCAATAACCTAGGATTATCAATAACCAAGGATTGTATTAAAACATGGGTTGTAATTTAATATGGCTAAGTCTGGACCTGAGATTCTATATTTCTAACAAGATGCCAGGGAGAGTCAAGGCTACAAGTACATGGACTATATTGGGAATAGCAAGAACTTAGGAACAATGCTCCATTCATTATAGTGTTCAATAAGTTGACATTAATTGAAAGAGCATTTGTATCACTATATCTACCCTTGCCTTAAAGTGTTTACTACATTCTATATTGCAATAGAAATCTCTTGTGCCTGATAAATTCTTTTAACAAGTCTTCTCTTACGTGAAAGAAAGGATCTTACTCCACATTTGTATCTTTTCCAAAGCACCTGGCATAATATCTGGAAGAATAATTTCCCATAAATAGGTGTATAAACCAAAGAAGAAATAAACTAGCCAACAATCAATAAACTGAAGAGGATGGACTATACTGGTATGGGGCCTTTGAAACTAAATGGTAACTAACAAATATGTATCAGGCTTATCAGATAATAGGGGGACTTTTAAACTATCTCTAAGAACAGCCAAGATCAGTAAGGGACACTGGTTAAATCAAATAGCCAATAGATTTTATGTTTTTAATTACTCCCTCAACTACCATCTCTCATCACACAACTTGATAACATAAATTTGTTGCATTTTTTAATCGAAGGGATAAGCTAAAGGATAATACTTGCATTTTTTTTTTTTTTACAAAATGGGAAAATGGAGTTTTATACAGGTTGTATTACTTGCCTAAGACTCAACAGCAAGTTGGTAAGACAAATATTATTAACACTCCTGATGTGTTCAATTGATGTCTAATGTCTAAATGTATGACAGAAAATCTGTTAACTCAAAACTGTTGTAGCAAGTTTCCAGATAAGCCTGTTTTATAGTGAGTACCAGTCAAAATCAATAGGATCATTACTCTGTCAACATTGAGATGATGGTTTATGGGTGATGGTATCTATCAGGGGGTAATGTATAGGGATATATAAATGATTACACAGTAAGTACAACCAAGAAATACCAAGCACAAGTGTATGGAGTTTTCTGGATAGTCCTTGGTTTTTAGTTAAAAAGGATTTCTAGTCACTTCTTAATTTTGGAAGATTTCTTGCTCTTGAAAGATATTTTAGCATGATGTTCGTGAACTTATTAAACTGAGATGGTATGAGAGACTAGAAGAAATACTTTGGAATCAGAACCAGTATCTATACCTGAGGTCCTCAATTACTACCTATGTTGAAATCCTAAAATATTAATATTAAAAATATGTAATAACTTCAGTATCTATGTAAAATGAATTTTTGAAAGGGGAAATTTAAAAATTTGCTTTTCAATTAAGGTAGAATTTTAATTAGCTCTCTACCCATTCTTGCCCTAATTATTTAACTACATTTGTTCTCTACTGTTGAAAAAAATAAAACCTGCTACCTTTTTTACAACTTTCAAAATTATTGTCCCTTTAATCCAAAGAAATCAACTTCATACTCCTCTTTACCTTTGTCATTGTAAGATAATTGCTACTGCCACCTTCTCCAAACATGCCATATTGCCCTTCTCTAGCTATATTAACACTGTCAGACCTTTATTGATTTCCTTACCCAAATTTTACAAAACAAAAATTTGTGATCACTCTTCCTACATCTCATCACTCCTTCATTCCTCAACATACTCCATCAAGCTGGTATACCCTGAGAAGTACCTTTCTTAGGTTACTAATGTCCCCCTAGTCTAAGACTAATTAACACTTCCTACTCTGAATTTAGATCATTTCTTCATTGCAGCAAATAATATCTTGGAAATCTGTTCTTCCTTGGCTTTCATGACTCCACACTTTCCTAATTTCTTATTAAACCTCTTTAGCATTCCCTCTGGCTACTTCCATTGGCAAGTTTTCCACTATTTATTCCTGAAATGCTGACACAGTGTAGATTTCCATCATTGGTCTCCTGCCTTTCTCATTCCACAACCTGCCCCTGAAGAATAATACATATCAGGGTGTTTTTAACCTCCCCTTCAAGACACTGATGACTCTAAAATCTATATCTTCAAACTGCAAATCTTTTTCTTAGTACTAACATTTTATATCAACTTCAAAGTATTGAACTATTACATTCACTTGCTTGTTGACCATCAACATTCAGATATACCATGGGCACCTTGAACTTAATATGCTCATTTGGAAAGCATTATTTTTTCCCTTCAGGTTATTCATTATCTCACCTCCTCTAGCTGAATTAATAACATCACCATTTGCAGACTTTTCCAAAATAGGACTCTGGGCACAATCTTAGATGTCTCCGTGTCTCTGTTCTCTTTCATGCTCTTTTTCAATCAGTCAAGTCCTATTGATTTATTCTAAGTAATTATCTAATTCAGTATTCCTGAACTTTTATTAGGTATCATAATTACTTGTGGAGCTTAGAAAAAATTCCAATACTTGGTACCCAACTCAGACCAATCAGTGCAGAACCTTGTTGATGGTACATGGGTAGTGGTCCCATTGCCCTACTGTAGTTCTTCATTCTCTCTCAAATTAGTACAGTAATATATCCACTATCCTTTGTCTCCTCTTTTATCTGCCTCAACACCTTCCTCCTCATAGCTACCTAAAAGATTTCTCAAAAAATACCTTCTATTCAATAAAAAAAAAAATTACAGTTCTTACATAATTACTAAGGTCCTCAAAGATCTAGTCCCAGCCTTTCTCTTGACTCATGGATAGCTGTTGCTGGAGATTTCCCATGCGTATCAGGGTATATCTTGTTCATATTCTTTTACTTGTTTCTTCTCTATACTTCTCTTTGCCAACAATACAACGCCTCGCCATTGGGAAAAGCACTCATTTCCTACAGTCTTTTCATGATCTCTTCTTGGCTCCATAAGATTGAGCCTTGAGATAGGCACACACACCAAGAGATGAAAAGCCCATCAGCCTGTGCCAGGCTTGTCACCTCGTGTGAAACTATCTTTCCCTGTTTCATGCTCAGAGAATGTTCCGGGTTTTTTTTTTTTTTTTTTGGTTTTTGTTGTTGTTGTTGTTGTTGTTTTCTATTTAAGCATGTATGTCAGTGGCACTCTGACACATCTTCAATTTTCAATATTTCAGATTCCATGAGTGAGGGTTGGGATCCTTCTACCCAACAACAGAAGGCTGTATGTAGGCAAACTGCCTTGCACCGGTGGCTTGAAGATTCATGCTGGCCATGGGGACCAGTGTCCACTATTAAAACTGACTGTGCTCTGCTTCTTCTCTATCTAAGTAAATATACCTAATGTTATGTCATCCATGCCTGACTACACTGTGTTTTCTGTGGTGACTGCGATACCAAGATGCAGTGGGCAGAACTCTTTGAACTTCCATCCCTGGTGGTCTTTATAGTGATTTTTGCTATCTTCCACGTAGCCAGAGTCTTCCCCTGGGTTTTGTAACTGGTCACAGTGTTTTTCTCCCCTGGGACTGCTCAGCATCCCCTCTCTTACTGTAAATCTTACCAGTGCATTAAGTTCTAATCAGTCCATCTCCTCTGAGATGTCTTCCCCAGCTCACCTTTCCTCCACACTTGATTCGATGCCCTCACATCCGGCGTTGAACTTGCCTCTTTGTCTTGTAATCACTTATTTATGCATCTCTTTCTCCTGCCAGACGTACCTGATTTGGGGGATCAAGGACTCACTCCTTTGTGAATCTCCACCCCTATTACAGTCTTGTAGTTTCATATTTATCAAATGTCTAAATGAATTAATTAATCAATTAATTTATCAGTTTTTCCCTTTTTCTGCTTCTATCAAAATATTTTATCTGTACCTAACTTGGTATAGGGCTGTCAGTGACTAAGTAAAGTATGTCCTCAGGGTCATTATTCTCTTCTTTCCCAAAGGTCTTCCTGCAGCCTTTCCCATATTCCAAGCTCATTCTTTTCCACCTTATCCTATGCAATGCCCTTATCTTATAACACATATACATAAGTAAAGCTATCTTTATTATCTTGCATTAAATCCATAATATCATTTATATTCACATTTAATGCCTTAATTAAAATTATAGAGGATAAATAAAAGGAACGTGATTTATAATAAAATATATATCAATAGGTAAAACCTTGAGAAACACTACACTAGAAGTCACAGTGAAGGAGAGGATAAACACATCTATATAAATTTGCCAACACTGTGCCATCTACAAATGCAGGTCAATAGTTATAATTGTGAAACAAAACAATAAACATCATTATCACCACCAGGGACATGTATCTCTGAACTTGTGAACAATTCTGAAGCTCAAATTAACATTTGACCTAGACTTCCATTGCTTTCCTGCAAAGTTCATTGTAAAACCAAGGACCCCCCCCAAAAAAAAAATTATGTCTTTATAAAATGGAATATAGATTGGCTTAGGTAAACTTTTTCTGAATGTCTAGCAGGGTATTCAAAAGTCCAGGAACAGGGATGCCTGGGTAGCTCAGTTGGTTAAGCAGCTGCCTTCGGCTCGGGTCATGATCCCGGCGTCCTGGGATCGAGTCCCACATCGGGCTCCTTGCTCGGTGGGGAGCCTGCTTCTCCCTCTGCCTCTGCCTGCCATTCTGTCTGCCTGTGCTCGCTCTCTTTCCCTCTCTCTCTCTGATAAATAAATAAAACCTTAAAAAAAAAAAAGTCCAGGAACAAATGGGTCAATATTTTGTTTTATTCAACTGCCTGCCCATCAGGCCATTTAGCATCCGTATCCCACTCATTAAATGAATTAGCTACCCCTGTCACTGGGATACAAAATTCACAAAATGTCCCTAAAATTTCAGATCTTTCTCTTGGTTATGATTACATTCCCTGCCTACATTCTCCCATTCCCCTCCTAAACTCACCCTGACCTCCTGCTCTCATTTCCCTCAGCTCCCGATCTCACTTAGTATTTCTTCGCCATACTCGTTCTGTCATGATTTGATAAACTAACCGACAGTAAGCTGGGGCTGATTAATAATGGTCCAGGATGGAAATATCAAGCCCCATAGAAGGTATATTAGAGAGGCAGCCTTATATTGTTAAGAAAGGAGAGGGAAATATATGGGAATATTTCTCTGCCCCACACTTCATAACAAATATCTGTGATTAAGAAACTTCTGAGCCTTATTAAATCTATTTAAATCTTCAAGTGGCACAGATTCTGGGAATAGGTTTGGGACTTTTATTCCCCTACCTCCATTAATAACCTAATAATATAGCATCATCAACAATCAAGTCTTTGATGGCAAATAATTGTAAAGATAAACATATGCAGAACAAATATTTTAAAAATGATCATCCTACAGTGGCCATGTAAAATAAAGAAGAGGCACACTAAATGCTTGTTGCATTTTTTTAGGTGGAGTTAACTCCAGAGCTTGATTTATGCTAAGAGTGCTTCTGAATCTGTATAAGCATAAATAAAGAATTCTGCAAATCTGTGGAATTTGTTTTAACCTTTATATCTGCAGCCTTGTAGTAGGGTTCTCTGGAGAGTTTAGCTGTAATTAATACTATTCTCTTGCTGTGACCCATTTTCAGCTGAAAGCTAGTCTTTCCTAGTCCTACCTGAGAAATTGAAGCGTAAAAGCTTTTCAAATCTCTGCTAAAACCCTACATAGTTCTCAACAGTGAGATTTAAGAATGTCCTCACTGCAAATATCTCAAGTTTTAATTTCTCATGTAATAATTTAATCACCTGTCTTGTAATAAAGCTCATTTTAAGCTGCTTCAAGGTATCCTACTTGTTTTCTCAGAATGTTTTTTGTCTCTTTCATGTGTGTGTGTAAGATTATGGTAAATCAGCCTTAGATTCCAGCTGAACCCTTCCATATTTCACAAAGCATTTACCAGCACTGATTGCTCATCTAAAACTGCATTTCTGTAGAGGAAGAGGTCAAAGGTATGAATGAATGGTAGAAGGTATAATAAAATCAACAGTGAAGACGAAAAGACATAGAGTCTCAAATACCGTTATAGCTTCTCTTGTGGTAAATTAGATTGAAAAAAAAATTAATCAAGTTCCCTACCATCTAAACTCTGTGATAGCCAACAAGATGTGGATTGATTTAAAGATTTTAAATGCAAACCCTTATTTTTGGTGGTATTTCAAGAACAGCTGTTCAAACTATAACACAATCTTTGATAGTTTGATCAATACTAGTTTAAGCAAAGATAAAACTAGCTGCACAAAATGTCGATTTGGTACACAAAGGGGTCAACTGAGAAGCTTCTAAACAATTTTTTTCTACAAACCAAGGTGTTTTACTCTGCCACCTCGAGAGAGATCAATGTGCAGACACATGCCATCTGTTTTGCTGAATCCTAAGTCAGAAGAAAATATACCTACTATGGGATTTAAACCAAGATGAAATACAACAATCACAAATACTGGCAAGTATTAGTCACTTGGAAAAAATATCGATCCTGTGCCTCCCGTGAACAGGTGCTTGACCAAGGCAATCTGGACATGCAAATGACCAGAGTACTTGGTGAGTACATAATAAAATACAAGGGACAAAGGAAAATACTGGCCCATGGGAACATTTGGGAAATATACATTTAAACAGAAGAAATTGATAATGAAAGTTCTAAGGGCATAATAAATGAAAATGATACAGTCAATCATGGAAAGATTTCTAGGCAATATGGGTTATGAACCAGGTTTTGAATGACATGTCACAGATCAATATCACAAATAACGAGACTATGTACAGTCAATAAACTTGCTTAGCATAATTTGGTTAAAATTACTTCGTTCCTACCATGTGTGAGACTTTCCATAGACACCTGGAGATATGAGGAAGAGTAAAAATTTGCCTCTTTTAGGGAGCTCAGTCTAGTCTGGGAGGTCATCATGGTACATGGAATGGAGACAAGACTTCCCAGAACTCTACTATGTTATTCATAAATCTGTAACTACTGGGGACTCCAGGCTGTCAGTTCAGATGAGCAGACCCTCAAGCCCCATAGTTCTCCAAGGGGCTTACACAATTTCCAAAACTACTGCCTAAAGCTAGCGATCAGCTCCAACAATGCTTCTGCTTTGTACACTCTTCTTGAGGTTTATAGGGCCACAAACCTTGATCTGAAGATTTAATTAATTGGGACACTTGAGGAAATGAAATCACATGATTTATTGTATGTATTTATCTCCTGCAAATTTGATTTGTTCGTCAATGATCAAATGGACGTAATAGTGTGTCATTCCAAACAATATAACCAAGTTTAATGCAGGATCAAATGTATACTTTAAAAATTATTTTTATAGTGTTCTGTGAAAAAAAAAATGGAGAAGCTATATCTGTCCAAGGAATCCTTTGTAAAAATCTAATTTTTTAAAAAAGAACAAGTTAATTCTCATAATTTTTTTAAGACGGAGGCATGTCTAGAGGAAATCTTCTTTATTCATGAGGCAATCTGATCACCATTTTACCTAAGTCAATTCTGTTATTCTCTTCACTGTCTCTTATTTTTCATCAGACTCACTTCCTTCCTCAGCCAATATACATAAGGTCTCAGCTTCAACACCTGGGGTAGGGTAGGGGTCTCAAATATTCAGCCTTCACTACTGACTGATGGTTCTCAAAGCAATTTATCTGCCCAGGTCCTGTTACCCATTTTTCCTGAGGCCACTCCAAGAATGTTCATAGCTTCCAGGCATTATTTTACCGTAAGTCCTTATATAGTTTTCAATGACTACATAAATAACACAAATTTAGTAACTTACAAGAACAGATTTATTATCTCAGTTATGTGGATCAGAATTCCAGGCTATCTGGTCCTCTGTTCAGGTTTACACCAGGCTAAGTTCAAAGTGTGGGCTGAGGGATGCCTGGGTGGTTCAGACAGTTAAGTATCTGCCTTCAGCTCAGGTCATGATCTCCAGGTCCTGGGATTGAAGCCCATGTTGGGCTCCCAGCTCAATAAGGTATCTGTTTCTCCCTCTGCCTCTCGCCCACACAACATGCCATCTTATTTCTTGAAAGCCAACAGTGAAAAGCTTTTACCAACATGGAATAGTATATAGTATATAGTGTGCTATACTATATAGTATGCTATATAGTATATAGCAACATAACCATGGGAATAACTCTCACATCACCCTTGTCATGTGTCCTAATGTAATCAAAGGAACTACTATCCCCCCATACTCAAGAGGAGGTTGATTATACATCAAGGAATATTAACTTAGAATCTTAGAGCCATCTGAGAATTCTGCCCACCATTCTCCAGCAACAACAGCCTTTCCAGGTGTCAGTCCTTTTGACTTAATGCTCTTGTCCTCCTTTCTTTTCCAACCCCCAGAATTAGGTCTATAAATAAATTTACAATGAAATTTAGAATATATTGGGGATTTGTGTGTTTTTCAATCGATATTTATTTTCCAGGTTGTTAAACTCTGTGAAAATCAATATCATATAAGTTATCTTCCTCCTTGTAGACATATATTGTTACTTTCACAGTAAAGGGAATCCTAGTTTACTTGATGAGCTTTGGGTCACAGAATTCTTAAATGGCCCATCAAAGTTTTGAATATAGAACTTCCAAAAATTTTTTTTAAAGATTTATTTATTTATTTTAGGAAAGAGAGAGAGAGAGAGAAAGCATGATAGGAGGGGTGGGAGGAGGTGTAGGGACTAGCAGACTCCACGCTGAGCACAGAGCCAGACACAGGGCTCAATCTCCGAATCCTGAGATAATGACCTGAGCCAAATAAAGAATTAGATGCTTAAATCAACTGAGCCATCCAGATGCCCCAGAACTTTTGACTTTGTAAACCTCCATTGCTTCTACCCCATCACTGTTTTCTACAGTATTCTCGAGGATGTTGTTAAGGAAAAGGACAAGTAACGAAACAAACGACCTTTGGGTTTTCATAGGATCAGTACACCACAGAGCTAATGTCTTAGTCCAGTCAAGGCTGTGGGATGCTGAAAATATACAGGATTCCTTTCCACACCAGATCCCATTGGGAAAAGGGAAGAGTTAGTTTGGATAAGAAGAGCCATCAGTTAGTTCCACTTAGCTCTTTGGTAACAAGGGAGGAGCCTACAAACTCACTCAACTGAACCATCTTGGCTGTCTATACACTGATAGGAAAATACACTTTGTCTCATCTGAATATTTTATTTTTCATTTACTTTTCATATGCTCTATTGTTATTTCTTTTCTGTCCCAAGTTGGGTTGAGATCTCTTTTCTCTTCAATAGTTGTCTCAAGAAGTTTGCTAGTCATGTGCATATTTTGCATACTATTTCTCATATTTCTGTGGTTAGATTTATATCATTTAAAAATGTGTACTGTAAACATGTTTCTTAATCAGTATCAAAATAATATCATTGTTATCAAGTATCATCCTTCAAATAACACAATATCCTTTGGACATTTTCATTTGCTCACCTCCTCCTCCAAACTGTTATTTTGATAAAGCTTCCATGAATGTTATTTGCAGCTTATTTTACATTTACCTTTTCTTTCCTGTGAATCATTTCTTAACAACTACACCAATGCTCACAGCTGCCATACTGATAATTATTTATATCTACCTATAATATTACTATTTTTCTGCTCAGCACTCTTATTTACATATTAATTTTTCTAGATGTCTAGCATTCATTTTCACTTAGAGAGTATTTTCAATAAAAACAAACAAAGTTGACAGTAGTAGCATTTTAAAAGGTTTCTATATCAAAATATATCTTCACTTTTTTCTGCATACTTAAATGATAGTTCTGAAAAGGAGTGGAAGATAAAGGTTTATCAGGGATGAAGTAGGGTTTTTCAATATATTCTGCCACTTACATTACTTTTTGCCTTTTATTATAGATATAAATTACCTCCAAACACTATCATCTTCTCTGTTTATAATGGCCAATCTAGAAGCTGATCTCTTGTGATATTCTGGTTTGAAAAACAAAAACAAAAACAAACAAACAAAACAAACAAGAAAGAAAAAAAATTGTACTCTTGGGTTTTACCTGGAAGCAAATACTAGGAGTAGCAGCTCTGAGCTGTAGGAACTGGTTAGTTGGGCTGCAGTTCCTACATTCACTGTTATCTCATAGAACACAGACCACATCAGTGATGAAGTGTATCATTATTTCATGGACAGTTACTAACAAAAATTGCTGCCAACTTACAATTGGGTGACTGTAAGAAACTTTTAGATTATTAAATAAATATTAACATGTGAAAAATTCTAAAGCTAAGAATTGATGAAATATAATTACCTGGTTGATTGCTCACAGCCCTCTTTTCTCTCCCCCAGGCTTTTGTTCTAGGGTATCTTGGTGGAGCTATTCCTGAGAATTTCTGTGGAAAAGCAGTATTGTTCTTGAAGACCTCCTCTTTTGCTACCTTAATTCTGTTAGATTTCACTGTCAATCTTATTCCATCTGCTTTTTAGTATCCCCAAATTCCTAATGAATGTGATTGTGGCAACCCTTCTAGTCTGCCAGTGAGGCTGCAGATTTGTTTTTATATGTATTCTGTCTTATTGACCCATCTTGAACAATAACCACATTTTTTTAAAAAATATTGTCTCTAAATACTCTTATTTCAATTGTGTATACTGTGCTTCCCTTCCCATTCTCATCTTTCCTTCACACAGTGCATCAGGCAATGAGCCAAAAATGGTTTTCCTCTCAGGGAGATGAGATTTTATTCCTCTAGGCAAAATTTTATTTTAAAATAAAGGCAGTCAAATTCCTCAGCCAGGAACTCAGGTTTTCATAATTAACACTGAAACACAGACATCCATTAATTTAAAACTTAAATAATATCAACAGTTAAGCAAGGAAGTAACTCAACGCTTTCTGCCTGGAACATGTTTTAGCTACTAGCAACCTACCTCTCTATTCAATCCAGAATATAAATTATATGGACAGAAATAAGTTTTAATTTTTTTTTTCAAACCTGTGTTTATCTTGGGACTGTTAGTACAGAAACCCTAGGAACAGCTATGTGTTCTCAGCCCCCAGAGGATGTCCTAATCGGACCTCAGGAATTCACAAATATCGAACTACTCCAAGTAAACACTTCTTTCCTTTAGAAGTAGTTTCCTATACCATTTTGATTGATTCTTTCAATGCTTATCTTTCCAAATCTGTTCTTATTTATTTGTTTATATTGCTCCTCATTTACTAAAAACTTAGTTATCATAGAAAATCTGTACAATTTAAAATACTTTAAGAAATTTGGTGGAGGGACATGAATATAGATGGCTAAGTAAAATCAAGCTAAGGATAAATTTAGTACAAAAAAAAAAGAACTTCTAAAAATGTTTTTGGAAAGGTTAGGAATAGATTGCAAATGTGGCTATTAAACAGGTTAAAATGTTTAGTTTGAATGAATGTTGTAGCTGAGTGGACATGCTTTGATCAGTATCTGTGCTCTCCCACTTACTACTTAAAACCTTCAACATGTTTCTAAACCTGCCCAAGCTTTGGTTTCCTTATACCAAAATGCTAGATAATAATGACATTTTCTCACAGGTTTGTTACGAAGTTTAAATTAGGTAATGAATCTAAACCCCTTGATAGTTTCTGACATGTAATTAAACCTCCATAAATATTAGTTATTACTAATATTACTGTGTTTGAGATAAAAATATAGAGATGAGCGGCACTTAGTTAAAATGCCAGACACTTTTGTTTAATATAAAAGTGATAGGCTCATTTTAGTACAGATATATTGCTTAATTCTTAGACTTTAGGTGTAATTAGATATTATGAATTTGGCAAAGTTCTACAAAACTGTAGAGTGTTGTAACTCAAAGTACAAACTAATTTGAACTACACTTCATAATACCAAAGAAGGCAACTGCTTTGAAACAAATCTACAGAAAGAACAGAATAAAAACAGATTCATAGTTGGCATTATATTCTCTGATCTCCTTTGATAATAGCAAAGGAAAAATGATATTGAGGCTCGTCAACTGCCATTTAAGAAGACATTTACATGTATAATCACAATTTGGGAACGCTTTATAAAATATTTTTTATCAGTTCTCTAAAATAATTTTTATGTAATTGACTTCAAGTTCACAATGACATAAATAAGTTGAATTCAGGTGGTAGAGGGGCATAAAGAGTAGCACAGAACAAGTTCAGGAAAGGATGGGTTTCCCTTATTAATTCAATCACAGGAAATGATTAATAGAAAATGTAGGTGCATAATGGATAAACCAATGAAGCTTCTGGCTGAATGCTGAGTTTTTAAAATTACTGTGGTAAAATACACATACAATTTACCATCTTAACCATTTTAAATGTACAGTTCAGTGGTATTAAAAACAAAGATAATGTTGTCCTACGATCCTCACCATGCATCTCCAGAACTCTTTCCATCTATTAAATCTGAAACTCTACTCATTAAGCAGTAACTTCTATCTTTCTCCTCCGTCCCTGACAACCACCATTCTACTTTCTGTCTCTATGACTTTGACTACTGTAAGATCGTCATTAAATGGAATCATGCACATTTATCTTTTTGTGACTGGCTTATTTCACTTAGCATAATGTCCCTAAGCTTCACCCATTTTGTAGCATATGTCAGAATTTCCTTCCTTTTAAAGGTTAACGAATATTCCAGTGCATGTTTTTAACCACATCATGCTTATCTATTTATTCTTTGATGAACACTGGGTTGCTTCCCTATTTTAGCTACTGTGAATACTGCTCCTATGAACATGGGTGTGCAATATCTCTTAGGGTCCCTGCTTTCAATTCTTTTGAGTGTAAACCCAGAAGTGGCATTATGGGATTTCATAATTCTATCTTTCGTTTTTTTAAGCAACTGTCATACTGTTTTCCACAGTTGTTAGAGCATTTTTTTATTCTCACTGACAGTTTACAAGGATTCCAATTTCTTCACTTTCTCACCAACACTTGTAATTTTCTGATTCTTTTATTTTTTAATACTAGCCACCATAATGGGTGTGAGGGTGTATCTCATTTTTTACTTGCATTCCCCTGATTATTAGTGACATTGGGTATCTTTTCAAGCCCTTTTTGGACATTTTTCTCTCCTTTGGAAAATACTCAAGCTCTTTGCTCATGTTTGTTTCAGACTATTTGTTTATTTGTTGTTGAGTTTTAGGAGTTATTTATATATTTTGGATATTAATTCCTTACCAGATATATGGTTTTCAAATAATTTATCTCATTGTGAGTTGCTTCTGTACTCTGTTGACAGTGACAGTGTCTTTTGATACACTCTATTAATTTTCAAAATTTCTATTTTTTCTTTTGTTGCTATACCCTTGCTGCATGTACAAGAAACCACTGTCAAATCCAATTGTTGTACATCTTTTGTTCTATAGTTTGTTCTAAGAGTTTTATAGTTTTAAAACTTGCACTTAGGTTTTCTGGTCCAATTTTAGTTAACTTTTGTATTAGGCAAGGATTCAACTTCATTCATTTGCATTGGTAATCTAGTTTTCTGTGGATAGTAAAGACTTTTTCCTCAAAAAAGTATTTTGCCCCACTAAATGGTCTTGGCACTCTTGTCAATAATCATTTGACCATATGTGTAAGGCTTATTTCTCAGCTCGCTCTTCTATTCCATTGGTCTATTTGAGGTCCCTGGAGATTCCATATGAATTTTAAGAATAGCTCTCTTCTGTTTCTTTTAAATATATAATTGACATTTTGATAAGGATTATAATGAATTTTAGATCACTTTGAGTGGTACTGACAACATTAAGTCTTCTAATCCATTAATATGTGATGTCTACTTTTTAAGTCTTTTAAATGTCTTTTTAAATGTCAATTCAATTAGCCAACATATAGTACATCATTAGTTTTTGATGTGTGGTTCAATGATTCATTAGTTGCATATAACACCCAGTGCCCATCACAACAAATGCCCTCCTTAATGTCCATCCCCCAGTTACCCCATCCCCCCACCCACCTCCCTTTCCACAACCCTCAGTTTGTTTCCTGGAGTCAAGAGTCTCTCACGGTCTGTCTCCCTCTGATTTCTTTTTTTTTTTTTTTTTAAAGATTTATTTATTTATTTGACAGAAAGAGATTACAAGTAGGCAGAGAGGCAGGCAGAGAGAGAGAGAGGAGGGAGCAGGCTCCCTGCTGAGCAGAGAGCCCAATGTGGGACTCGATCCCAGGACCCCGAGATCATGACCTGAGCCGAAGGCAGCGGCTTAACCCACTGAGCCACCCAGGCGCCCCGTCTCCCTCTGATTTCTTTCCATTCAGTTTTCCCTCCCTTCCCCTATTATCTCCTGTACTGTTTCTTATATTCCACATATGAATGAAACCATATGATAATTTTCTTTCTCTGATTATTTCACTTAGTATAATACCCTCCAGTTCCATGCAAATGGCAGGTATTCATCCCTTCTGATGACTGTGTTTATTTTTAATTTTTTAATTTTTTGTTGTGTAAATCTTTAACCTCCTTGGTTAAACTCAATTCCCAAGCATTTTATTCTTTTTGATATGAATGAAAATTGAACTGCCTTCTTAATTTCCTTTTTTGTCCTGGTCATCATTAATGTAGACAGGTGCAATGGATTTTTGTGTACTGACTTTGCATGCTGCTGCTTTGCTGAAATTCATTCATTAGTTTTAACAATTTTGGGGGGAATCTTTAGGTTTTCTTATATCTTCAAACAGAGATAACTTTACTTCTTCCTTTCAAATTCAAATGGCTTTATTTTTTTACCTAATTCCTATGGCTAAAACTTTTAATACTTTGTCAGATAGAAGTGGCAAAAGTGAGCAGCCTTGTCTTGTTCCGGGTCTTAAAGGAAATAAAATTAAATTAAATTAAATTTTACAAAAACCAAACTTTCAGTATTTTATCATTGAGTATGATGTTCACTGTAAGTTTAAAATATATATATATGAATATGTATACATATATATGACTTTTATTATGTTGAGGTAGTTTCATTCCACTCTACTTTGTTGAATATTGTGTATGATGAAAGAATGTTGAATTTTATCAAATGCTTTTTCTGCATCAATTTAGATGATTGTGTGTGTGTCTTCCTCATTCTATTAATGTCATATGTTACATCTATCAATTTTTATCTTGCAATCAGGAAAAGGAAGCCAACTTGGTCAGATTTTATAATCCTTTTAATATGCTATCACATTAAGTCAGTTAGTATTTTGCTGAGGATTTTTTGCATTAACATTTAACTAAGGGACTTGGTTCTATGGTTTTTGTTCCTTATTGTCTCTTTTGCTATGGTTTCACAATAATGCTAGCCTCAAAGAATCAATTAGGAAGTGCTCCTTCCTGTTCAATTTCTTGTAAAAATTTGAGAAGGATTGCTGTCAGTTCCTCTACAACTGTTTGATGAAATTCACAAGTAAAGCAATCAGGTCCAAGGTTTTTCTTTGTCAGAAGATTTTTAATTACTGATCCAACCACCTTACTATTTAAAGGTCTATTTAGATATTCTATTTCTTCCTGATTTAGTCTTGATGAGTTTTATCAAGAATTCAAGGAATTTGTCAATTTCATTTAGGTTATCTAATTCGTTAGCTTACAAATGTTCTTACTACTTTCTTAAAGCCCTTTATATTTCTGTAGAACCCAAACTAATGTTCCCACTTTCATTCTTTTTTTTTTAAGTCATCTAAGCCACATTTCAGTGGTCTGCTTTTGGGTATTTAAATGTTTATAAATGTCATATCCTCTTGCTGTTTTGCAACTTTTATTAATACATAATGTTCTTCTTTGTCTCATATAACCCTTTCTAATTTAGTTAATTAATTTGGTATTAGTATAGTTATCTCTGTTCTTATCTGTTTACTATTTGCATACAATATGTTTTTTTTAAAGATTTTATTTATTTATTTGACAGAGATCACAAGTAGGCAGAGAGGCAGGCAGAGAGACAGAGGAGGGTGGGAAGCAGGCTCCCTGCCGAGCAGGGAGTCCGATGTGGAGCTTGATCCCAGGACCCTGGGATCATGACCTGAGTTGAAGGCAGAGGCTTTAACCCACTGAGCCACCCAGGCACCCCACAATATGTTTTTTTTTTTTCCCATCCTTTCACTTCCAAACTCTTTGTGTCACTGGAGTTTCTTACAGACAACAAATAGTTGCATTATCATCATTATTATTTTACCCATTCTGATCTTAGTGATCAGGGAAGACTTTCTTCTGATCTTTGGTATTTGTCTTCCATATGTTTTATAGTTTTTTCCTGTCTTTGGTTTCCTGTATTACTTCCTTATCTTGTGTTTAATTTTTTTTTTTAGTAAAATAATTTATATTTCTTTCTCATTTCTTTTTGTGTATAATCTGTAGCTATTTTCATTTTGGTTACCATGAGGATTACATTTAACATTTATCATGAGGATAACATTTAATTTAGAGTATTAGTTATAATGCTCTAAAACAAATTTATACTTACTTAACTTCAATAACATATAAAAACTCTGCTCCTTACAGCTCTATCCCTACTTCTTTTAGTTGTGATGTTATGCAATTAAATCTTTATACATTTGTGCCCCAAAATATAAGCCAATAATACTTTTAAATGCATTAGTCTCAAAATTTATGTATAAAATAAAATGTGGAGTTACAAGCCAAAGCCAAAATTACAATATTAGCATTTAGATTAATAATTATTTTTAACTGTATTAGATTTTTAAATCATATAGAAAATTAAAAGCAGAGTTATAAACTATTGTTACAATAAAATCTATGGTTTCAAGTCACTGTCTAGTTTCCTTCACTTCAACCTGCAAGACTCCCCTTAGCATTTCTTGCATGACAGACCTAATGACAACGAACTCCTTAAGCTTTTGTTTATTCTCCCAAACTTAATTTCTCCCACACTTTTGAAAATGGTTTATTTACCCCAATGTTCACAGCAGCAATGTCCGCAATAGCCAAACTAGAAAGAGCCAAGATGCCCTTCCACAGATGAATAAATAAAGAAGATGTGGTCCATATATACAGTGGAATATTACTCAGCTACCAGAAAGGATCAATACCCAACTTTTGCATCAACATGGACAGGACTGGAGGAGATTATGCAAAGTGAAAAAAGTCAACCAGACAAAGTCAATTATCATATGGTTTCACTTACTTGTGGAACATGAAGGACATTAGGAGAAGGAAAGGAAAATTGAAGCAGGGAAATCAGAGGGGGAGGCAAACCATGAGAGGCTATGGACTCTGAAAAAAAAACTGAGGGTCTTAGACGGGAGTGGGGTGAAGGGATGGGTGAGCCTGGTGATGGGTATTAAGGAGGGCACATACTGCATGGAGCACTGGGTGTTATATGTAAACAATGAATCTTGGAACACTACATCAAAACTAATGATGTACTGTATGGAGACTACAAAAAATAAAAGAAAATCTAAAAAACAGAATGAAAGATGGTTTTGCCAGATATAGGTTCTTGACTGAGGTGGAGGTTTTGTTTTGTTTTGTTAAGCACTTTGCATATACTGGCTCACTGCCTCCGAGTCTGCAACTTTTTTGTTGAGAAATTGACTCATGATATTGTTGAGAATCGCTTGTACGTGATGAATCACTTTTAACTTGCTGTTTTAAAGATTCTCTCCTTGTCTTTATCTTTTGGAAGTTTAATTATAATGTGTCTCGGTATGGGTCTCTACTGTCATTTTGGAGATTGTTAAGCTTCTTGGGTATTTATATTCATATCTTTCATCAAACTTGGGATATTTTCAGCTGTTATTTCTTCAAATATTCTCTCTGCCCCTTCTTTTGGGACTCTCACAGTAAAATATTCATCCATGTGATGGAATCACACAAGCAACTTAGGTTCTGTCCACTTTTCTTCATTTTTTTTTCCTTTGTTCATTAGACTTGACCTTTGTTCTTTTCTGTTTCTTTGTAACCCTTGTGATGTTTGTTTGTTTGTTTTTGGAAATTGGACATTTGAATCTAATAATGTAGCAACTCTAGAAATAAGATTCCTCCCATTCCCAGGGTCTAATGTTTTGGTTTTTTATATATTTTTTAATTGTTATACGCTGTCTCTGCACTGAGAATCAGCCTGAGCTCTAAACCTAAGGTCCTTTTAGGTGTTTTCTGAGCCTACATTTTCTCTCTGCATGTGTGTGACTTTCTAATTCCCCCCATATAAGCAGTTGCTTTTAAATGTTCTAGTCTTTAATGTCTGACTTCAAAATTTGGAAACAAAAAAAAAAAAAAAAAGGAAGAGGAGGAGAAAGGGTACCAGTCCTCAAAATCCCTTGGAAGTCACTGCTGCTGGAGGGGAGAAATGTTTGCAGCATTGGAGGGAATGGGAAAACAATGTCCATCCACCATTTTATCTGCACCTCTGAGATGAAATGTAGCATTCAGTGATTGGAGCACTGATTTACAATATTTAAAGGACACAATTATTTTTCCCCACCCTGGCTCCTGAAAGCTGCTCCAGGAAAACATGCGCAGGTTGCCAGCCGTGAGGCTGGAGAATGGAATACAGGTAATTGCTACTGTGATAAGACCTGAAATTGGTGGAAATTAGCTGCAATTTTCTGTCCAACACTTCCCCTGGAAGTTGCAAGTCTTCAGTAGTCTCCAGAGTTCTAAAATAGTTATATCAGAAAATTTTACCAGTGCTATTGTTATCTACGTGGGGAGAGAGATTCCTAGTGCTTTCTACTCTGACATTTTCCCAGAATCCTCAATAACCCTAGAGTTTTTGTCAACTGGTAGTTCTCTGGTTTGGAAAGTATTTTTTATCTAAATTATAAAACTCTTCTAATATTTAAAATGGAGTTTACTTCTTTTTCATTTTCTCTCTTTCTCTCTCTCTCTTTCCCTTAGAACTGGAAGAATCCAAGTATTTGTGACAAACTGTGGTTTTGATCAGTAGAAAAGTATTCCTTAATAGAACTCAAATTAGTGGGCTACATATACCCTTTGGAACTATTAAAATTTGGTAGGAATTGCCTAATCATTCTGAAAATCTGTATTACAAATTTGTTGGGTTTATGACATTAATGACATCTTCATAAGCTTGATTTCCTATAATAATTCTATTCAATCCAGCATTCTTTATTCTTCTTTACTTAATGACATATATGAAAAATAGTAGTAAGGAATATCCACTGCTTCTGGCTTTGGTAGTATAGTTAAATATTATTTAATATTAAAGATTATGTACATGAGAATTTAAACAATCCACTAGAAATTTTAGGTTAAAAATTAATGTACTAATCACTATTAGCCTAGATTAAAGAATAATCTCAATCTCAGATGAAGACTATTTTTACGTGGTAAAACCTAGCTTATTCTCACTTACCTCATATCTAAATCTGACTTGCTTTCAAGTCTGATAGATATAATTTATCATTTACTAGAATCTAGAGAAAAAGCAAAGATAAACTAGATACTGTCCTTAAATTTGAAGATGTTCACATCTCTGATAGCCATAAATTCTAATGTCTAAATGACCAGTTTCAAAAGCTTTACAAGTATGCATGTATGCCCTCTCATGGACTATCGTCTCCACCAACATACACATACAGACACATAAACACACACAAACAGAAATACTTTTGATTCCTAGCCTAACAGAATACTGGGAAAATATCTCCATAAAACATAAACCACAATAATACATTTTTTTCCTGAATTATCAGCTTCTTTGTAAACTTAATATGATCAAGTCATCTGGTGCTTGTTTGAGATGACAATACGTTAATGGAAAATATCAATCCCATAAGTGGCTTTACTATCTTCTTTCTGGTTCTCACCTATTGGAAAAGAAGTGTTTTCATGTTTGGTTTGGCAGATAGATTAGTGTTCCAGAGTTCATTCAAAAATCAAATATTCAGGGACGCCTAGGTGGCTCAGTTGGTTAAGCAGCTGCCTTCGGCTCAGGTCATGATCCCGGCATCCTGGGATCGAGTCCCACATCAGGCTCCTTGCCTCACAGGGAGCCTGCTTCTCCCTCTGACTCTGCCTGCCACTCTTTCTGCCTGTGCTCGCTTTCTCTCTGACAAATAAATAAACAAAATCTTTAAAAAAAAAAATCAAATATTCCAATGAGGAGTCAAGATGGCGGAGAAGTAGCAGGCTGAGACTACTTCAGCTAGCAGGAGATCAGCTAGATAGCTTATCTAAAGATTGCAAACACCTGCAAATCCATCCACAGATCAAAGAGAAGAAGAACAGCAATTCTAGAAACAGAAAAACAACCACTTTCTGAAAGGTAAGACAGGCGGAGAAGTGAATCCAAAGCAACGGGAAGATAGACCCCGGGGGGAGGGGCTGGCTCCCGGCAAATGGCGGAGCAACAGAGCACAAAATCAGGACTTTTAAAAGTCTGTTCCACTGTGGGACATCACTCCAGAGGCTAAACCGGGGCAAAGCCCACACGGGGTCAGCGTGGCCTCAGGTCCCTCAGGGTCACAGAAGGATCAGGGGTGTCTGAGTGTTGCAGAGCTTGCGGGTATTGGAAAGGGAAAGCCGGCTACAGAGACAGAGCCAACAGTAAGCTCACAGCTTTGTGTTGCCTTGAACCGGTCGCAGACTCGGTGAGCTCGGAGTGCTGCTAGAGGTCAGGCAGACGGGAGTTACTGGGCGCTGTTCTCTGAGGCAGCACTGAGGAGTGGGACCCCGGGCTCTCCGCTCCTCCGGGCCGGAGACCAGGAGGCCGCCATTTGTATTCCCGTCCTCCAGAACTCTACAGAAAGCACTCAGGGAACAAAAGCTCCTGAAAGCAAAGCCGAGCGGATTACTCAGCCCCTGGTAAGGGCGGTACAATTCTGCCTGGGGCAAAGACACTTGAGAATCACTACACCAGGCCCCTCCCCCAGAAAATCAACAAGAAATCCAGCCAAGACCAAGTTCACCTACCAAGGAATGTGGTTTCAATACCAAGGAGAGCAGCAGAATTCCAGAGGAGGAGAAAGCAAAGCACAGAACTCATGGCTTTCTCCCTGTGATTTTTTAGATTTGCAGTTAATTTAATTTTTTCTTTTTCATTTTTTTTCTCTTCTTCTGCTAAAATTTTTTTTAACTTTTACCTTTTTCTTTTTTAATGTTTTTTAACTAGTTTAATATATATATTTTTTCTTTTTTATACTTTTCTTTATTCATTTTCTTTTTTTAATTCTTTTTTTTTTCCTTTTCTTTCTTTCTTTCTTTCTTTTTGAACCTCTTTTTATCCCCTTTCTCCCCCCTCACGATTTGGGACCTCTTCTGATTTGGTTAAAGCATATTTTCCTGGGGTCGTTGCCACCCTTTTAGTATTTTACTTGCTCCTTCATATACTCTTAGCTGGACAAAATGACAAGGTGGAAAAATTCAACACAAAAAAAAGAACAAGAGGCAGTACCGAAGGCTAGGGACCTAATCAATACAGACATTGGTAATATGTCAGATCTAGAGTTCAGAATGACAATTCTCAAGGTTCTAGCCAGGCTCGAAAAAGGCATGGAATATATTAGAGAAAGCCTCTCGGGAGATATAAAAGCCATTTCTGGAGAAATAAAAGAACTAAAATCTAACCAAGTTGAAATCAAAAAAGCTATTAATGAGGTGCAATCAAAAATGGAGGCTCTCACTGCTAGGATAAATGAGGCAGAAGAAAGAATTAGTGATATAGAAGACCAAATGACAGAGAATAAAGAAGCTGAGCAAAAGAGGGACAAACAGCTACTGGACCACGAGGGGAGAATTCGAGAGATAAGTGACACCGTAAGACGAAACAACATTAGAATAATTGGGATTCCAGAAGAAGAAGAAAGAGATAGGGGAGCTGAAGGTATACTGGAAAGAATTATTGGGGAGAATTTCCCCAATATGGCAAAGGAAATGAGCATCAAAATTCAGGAGGTTCAGAGAACGCCCCTCAGAATCAATAAGAATAGGCCCACACCCCGTCGCCTAATAGTAAAATTTACAAGTCTTAGTGACAAAGAGAAAATCCTGAAAGCAGCCCGGGAAAAGAAGTCTGTAACATACAATGGTAAAAATATTAGATTGGCAGTAGACTTATCCACAGAGACCTGGCAGGCCAGAAAGAGCTGGCATGCTATTTTCAGAGCACTAACCGAGAAAAACATGCAGCCAAGAATACTATATCCAGCTAGGCTAACATTGAAAATAGAAGGAGAGATTAAAAGCTTCCAGGACAAACAAAAACTGAAAGAATTTGCAAACACTAAACCAGCTCTACAAGAAATATTGAAAGGGGTCCTCTAAGCAAAGAGAGAGCCTACAGTGGTCGATCAAAAAGGAACAGAGACGATATACAGTAAAAGTCACCTTACAGGCAATACAATGGCACTAAATTCATATCTCTCAATAGTTACCCTGAATGTTAATGGGCTAAATGCCCCAATCAAAAGACACAGGGTATCAGAATGGATAAAAAACCAAAACCCATCTATATGTTGCCTCCAAGAAACTCATTTTAAGGCCGAAGACACCTCCAGATTTAAAGTGAGGGGGTGGAAAAGAATTTACCATGCTAATGGACATCAGAAGAAAGCAGGAGTGGCAATCCTTGTATCAGATCAATTAGATTTTAAGCCAAAGACTATAATAAGAGATGAGGAAGGACACTATATCATACTCAAAGGGTCTGTCCAACAAGAAGATTTAACAATTTTAAATATCTATGCCCCCAACGTGGGAGCAGCCAACTATATAAACCAATTAATAACAAAATCAAAGAAACACATCAACAATATACAATAATAGTAGGGGACTTTAACACTCCCCTCACTGAAATGGACAGGTCATCCAAGCAAAAGATCAACAAGGAAATAAAGGCCTTAAACAACACACTGGACCAGATGGACATCACAGATATATTCAGAACATTTCATCCCAAAGCAACGGAATACACATTCTTCTCTAGTGCACATGGAACATTCTCCAGAATAGATTACATCCTCGGTCCTAAACCAGGACACAACCGGTATCAAAAGATTGGGATCATTCCCTGCATATTTTCAGACCACAATGCTCTGAAGCTAGAACTCAACCACAAGAGGAAGTTTGGAAAGAACCCAAATACAGGAGACTAAACAGCATCCTTCTTAGGAATGAATGGGTCAACCGGGAAATTAAAGAAGAATTGAAAAAAATCATGGAAACAAATGATAATGAAAATACAATGGTTCAAAATCTGTGGGACACAACAAAGGCAGTCCTGAGAGGAAAATATATAGCGGTACAAGCCTTTCTCAAGAAACAAGAAAGGTCTCAGGTACACAACCTAACCCTACACCTAAAGGAGCTGGAGAAAGAACAAGAAAGAAACCCTAAGCCCAGCAGGAGAAGAGAAATCATAAAGATCAGAGCAGAAATCAATGAAATAGAAACCAAAAAAACAATAGAACAAATCAACAAAACTAGGAGCTGGTTCTTTGAAAGAATTAATAAAATTGATAAACCCCTGGCAAGACTTATCAAAAAGAAAAGAGAGGGGCGCCTGGGTGGCTCATGGGTTGAGGCCTCTGCCTTCGGCTCGGGTCATGGTCCCAGGGTCCTGGGATCGAGCCCCGCATCGGGCTCTCTGCTCGGCGGGGAGCCTGCTTCCTCCTCTCTCTCTCTGCCTGCCTCTCCACCTATTTGTGATTACCATCTGTCAAATGAATAAATAAAATCTTAAAAAATAAAAAAAATTAAAAAAAGAAAAGAGAAAGGAACCAAATAAATAAAATCATGAATGAAAGAGGAGAGATCACAACTAACACCAAAGAAATACAAACTATTATAAGAACATACTATGAGCAACTCTACGCCAACAAATTTGACAATCTGGAAGAAATGGATGCATTCCTAGAAACATATAAACTACCACAACTGAACCAAGAAGAAATAGAAAACCTGAACAGACCCATAACCAGTAAGGAGATTGAAACAGTCATTAAAAATCTCCAAACAAACAAAAGCCCAGGGCCAGATGGCTTCCCCAGGGAATTCTACCAAACATTTAAAGAAGAACTAATTCCTATTCTCCTGAAACTGTTCCAAAAAATAGAAATGGGAGGAAAACTTCCAAACTCCTTTTATGAGGCCAGCATCACCTTGATCCCAAAACCAGACAAGGATCCCATCAAAAAAGAGAGCTATAGACCAATATCCTTGATGAACACAGATGCGAAAATTCTCACCAAAATACTAGCCAATAGGATTCAATAGTACATTAAAAGGATTATTCACCACGACCAAGTGGGATTTATTCCAGGGCTGCAAGGTTGGTTCAACATCTGCAAATCCGTCAATGTGATACAACACATCAATAAAAAGAAAGAACAAGAACCATATGATACTCTCAATAGATGCTGAAAAAGCATTTGACAAAGTACAGCATCCCTTCCTGATCAAAACTCTTCAAAGTGTAGGGATAGAGGACACATACCTCAATATCATCAAAGCCATCTATGAAAAACCCACCGCAAAAATCATTCTCAATGGAGAAAAACTGAAAGCTTTTCTGCTAAGGTCAGGAACACGGCAGGGATGTCCATTATCACCACTGCTATTCAACATAGTACTAGAAGTCTTAGCCTCAGCAATCGGACAACAAAAGGAAATTAAAGGCATCCAAATCAGCAAAGAAGAATTCAAATTATCACTCTTCGCAGATGATATGATACTATATGTGGAAAACCCAAAAGACTCCACTCCAAAACTGCTAGAACTTGTACAGGAATTCAGTAATGTGTCAGGTATAAAATCAACACACAGAAATCAGTTGCATTTCTCTACACCAACAGCAAGACAGAAGAAAGAGAAATTAAGGAGTCAATCCCATTTACAATTGCACCGCAAACCATAAGATACCTAGGAATAAACCTAACCAAAGAGGTACAGAATCTATACTCAGAAAACTATAAAGTACTCATGAAAGAAATTGAGGAAGACACAAAGAAATGGAAAAATGTTCCATGCTCCTGGATTGGAAGAATAAATATTGTGAAAATGTCTATGCTACCTAAAGCAATCTACATATTTAATGCAATTCCTATCAAAGTACCATCCATCTTTTTCAAAGAAATGGACAAGTAATGCTAAAATTTATATGGAACCAGAAAAGACCTCGAATAGCCAAAGGGATATTGAAAAAGAAAGCCAACGTTGGTGGCATCACAATTCCGGACTTCAAGCTCTATTACAAAGCTGTCATCATCAAGACAGCATGGTACTGGCAGAAAAACAGACACATAGACCAAAGGAACAGAATAGAGAGCCCAGAAATAGACCCTCAACTCTACGGTCAACTAATCTTCGACAAAGCAGGAAAGAATGTCCAATGGAAAAAAGACAGCCTCTTCAATAAATGGTGCTGGGAAAATTGGACAGCCACATGCAGAAAAATGAAATTGGACCATTTCCTTACACCACACACAAAAATGGACTCAAAATGGATGAAGGTCCTCAATGTGCGAAAGGAATCCATCAAAATCCTTGAGGAGAACACAGGCAGCAACCTCTTCGACCTCAGCCGCAGCAACATCTTCCTAGGAACATCGCCAAAGGTAAGGGAAGTAAGGGCAAAAATGAACTATTGGGATTTCATCAAGATCAAAAGCTTTTGCACAGCAAAGGAAACAGTTAACAAAATCAAAAGACAACTGACAGAATGGGAGAAGATATTTGCAAATGACATATCATATAAAGGACTAGTGTCCAAAATCTATAAAGAACTTAGCAAACTCAACACCCAAAGAACAAATAATCCAATCAAGAAATGGGCAGAGGACATGAACAGACATTTCTGCAAAGAAGACAGACACATGAAAAAGTGCTCCATATCACTCGGCATCAGGGAAATACAAATCAAAACCACAATGAGATATAACCACACACCAGTCAGAATGGCTAAAATCAACAAGTCAGGAAATGATAGATGCTGGCGAGGATGCGGAGAAAGGGGAACCCTCCTACACTGTTGGTGGGAATGCAAGCTGGTGCAACCACTCTGGAAAACAGCATGGAGGTTCCTCAAAATGTTGAAAATAGAACTGCCCTATGACCCAGCAATTGCACTACTGGGTATTTACCCTAAAGATACAAACGTAGTGCTCTGAAGGGGCACGTGCACCTGAATGTTTATAGCAGTAATGTCCACAATAGCCAAACTATGGAAAGAACCTGGATGTCCATCAACAGATGAATGGATCAAGAAGATGTGGTATATATACACAATGGAATACTATGCAGCCATCAAAAGAAATGAAATCTTGCCATTTGAGACAACATGGATGGAACTAGAGCGTATCATGCTTAGCAAAATAAGTCAAGCGGAGAAAGACAACTATCATATGATCTCCCTGATATGAGGAAGTGGTGATGCAACATGGGGGCTTAAGTGGGTAGGAGAAGAATCAATGAAACAAGATGGGATTGGGAGGGAGACAAACCATAAGTGACTCTTAATCTCACAAAACAAACTGAGGATTGCTGGGGGAAGGGGGGTTGGGAGAAGGGGGGTGGGGTTATGGACATTGCGGGGGGTATGTGCTTTGGTGAGTGCTGTGAAATGTGTAAACCTGGTGATTCACAGACCAGTACCCCTGGGGATAAAAATATATGTTTATAAAAATAAAAAATTAAAAAAAAAATCAAATATTCCATCATTTTGGCCATAAGTATAATTTGGCTCAAGTAAAGAAACCATACAACTTTATGGGTCAATTATAGAAGAAAAATTGAATCTTACTGTTAGAGCTCCAGCCTTTGTGATCCAGTTCTTGGTTTTATTCCTAGTTATTAGATGGATAAGGTAAAATACTGATAGTCTTCTGAAACAGCCATTGGGTGAGACCCATCTTTTCTGATTTGTGTTGTATTCCTATTGATAAATAAATAAATATTAAAAACATGTATTTCTGGTTAAAAGTAATATATACTTAGATTTTTTATTTAAGCTTGCTCTGCTCCTGGGACTAAATTTTAGTAAACATAAATATCACATAGGTAATTTGTGAAAAATGCTTAGGAATGGATCCTACCCATTGAGTTTTTGATTAGTAAAGCTAGCATAAATCTAGTGTTTCTGATGTAGTTGAACTGAGTTTCATATATTTGTGGAAAAAATACATTTTAAAAAGAAATAAAATGGACTGGTAGAAAGGAGTAATTCAGAGACTAAGATCTAAACATATAGCTTTGGTTTCACATATAGTTACATGAGTGTTTTAAAAAAAGAATTAATGACATCCGTTAAAGAATAGTAAGGCAGCCTTTTTTCAGAACCATTTGGACAGAGAAGGGGATACTACAATGGGGTTTGGCAGTAGCAATATAAGAGATTAGAATCAATTCCAAATACAAGCAAAAATGGGAATTTACAGCTGGAGTGTGAGTGTGCATGCATCAGGGGATAGAAAATTACTATGAGAACTACTTTTATCAGAGGTAAGGGAGGATCCTGGCTAAAACGACCTAAGAAAATTCTTACTGAAGTCATTTCTTCATAAAATCCCCTTGAAGACTGAAGGATGAGGAACCTGATTAGATATTGAAGGTGATCAGATATCAAGGATGGTCGATTCTAGACAAACAGACTTAGCAGGAGTCTTCCTAAAATTGAACAATGCAAAGACAAACATAAAAGCTCAAAAGTCAGAGTCTTTGAGAAGTGGATTCACAGGAACCAGAGAGACATTTGGCCAAGGAGAGTATCTTTGTCATTAGTAATAAGCAATTACAAAGAAAGCATAATTTTACCCTATCCATCATCACTGTTATAGAACCTCAAACTAGTGTAATAACCTTTTCATTAGAGAAACAATGTTTTTCCTATGTGTATCTTTCTATACAGATAATCCCCACAACCTCATAATCAGACAGTCTTCTAGAACACAGAAAGAAAGCTGAAAGTAGGGGCGCCTGGGTGGCTCAGTGGGTTAAAGCCTCTGCCTTCGGCTCGGGTCATGATCCCAGGGTCCTGGGATCAAGCCCCACATCTGGCTTTCTGCTCAGCAGGGAGCCTGCTTCCTCCTTTCTCTCTCTGCCACCTCTCTGTGTACTTGTGATCTCTGTCTGTCAAATAAATAAATAAAATCTTTTTAAAAAAATGATTATGAAGAAAAAGAAACCTGGAAATATATATACATTGATTCCCCAGAGATTCTAACTTAATTAACCTAGGGTACAGCTTGGGCATCACTTTTTAAATATCACAGGGAACTCTAACATGTAGACAAATTTGGGACTACTGCTTGAAACCAATCCTTTGCCCCAACAAAAACAGATTCAACAATAGACAGTGATCACATTTCTTCACTGAATGCTCATAACTGTTTTAACAGTTATGTACTGTTACATACATAACATGTATGTAACATGTTCTAACAGATTACAAATGTGTATTGTTTGTTAGGTTGGTTTGCCTGGAATTAATTCATTGCTACTGAATGCAGCCAAGTATTTGTTGTTTCTTCTTCATAACTTGGCTTTCAGTGAGAGAAATAAAGTTGGCCCAAAAGTTAACACACACCTCTTTATTCTTTTGGAAGTAGAGAATAAGACAAACCCTAATGAAGGACTGAGAGTGCTCTTGGGTAGACGAGTTTTTGCCAATTCTGAGCGCCTATTTTTGAATAGAGAGAAGGAAAATGACACCTACCATAATTAAATTTCTCATCTCTTTCAGTTGTCTAACTGCCTCCCTAAATATGATGGTAAGGAGATAGATGTCTTTTCAATATTAAAAAAAAAAAAAAAAAAAAAAAACTCAGGTGCAACTCAAGTTTTGCATGCCATGAAACAAAATATGTTGAAGGGGGTGCATTTTTGAATTAAAGAAGTCCATTAGGAATTTTGTGATGTCTTATTGAAAAAAAAATTGCGATAAACTGAAATCTTTTGAGACTTTTCTTTTTCCTTTGTCATCATCTTTATGTCTCAATTCTTGGTTGTACTATAAATTTAAGTTTTTGAAAGTTTTATGGAAATTTCTTCAAGTGCATATTACATAACGATACATGAAATACTCAACTAAATACTTCTAAAATTTTACAAATTTTCAAAAAAATTATGAGCATATTATCAAATTGAGTGTTTTTCCAGAAATACATTCTTGGCATAAAGAGGGAAACATGAGAATTCAGTATTAGAAACCTTTAATTTGTTAAAAGTTCTGTTTCTTATTTTCTAAAAATTATAAAGGATGATTGATAAGTTTGCCTCCATAAACCCTCTAGAACTTCAAAGTTAAGAAAAGTCATTTAATCTCTCTGTGCCTCAGTTGTCTCAGGTGAGGACTGATTGAAATAATATGGAAAGACATCTTGTAACCTAGTACCAATGTTCTAATGGTCTGCATTGGCCTTCAGCACTACAGGAAAAGAAAGGTCTTGGCTATAGAAATTGATTCATAAGAAACAAAGGAGAAAGGGAATCTAAGGTTAGTAGCAGACAAATATTGGCTACAGATGACCAAATATAGTAAACAACCTCCAATTTGCAGAATATGTTCTCTGCAGAAAACATCTAAATAAAATTCAAAAGTAGCTACAAGACTTTCACATTTGGGAAATTTAAAAGGTACTATTTTTATTTTTTCTTTTAACCCCCAGGAGGATCAGTACTCCAGTCAGGACCTAGCTATACTTTCTTTCTTTCTTTCTTTCTTTTTAAATTTATTTTCAGCATAACAGTATTCATTGTTTTTGTACCACACCCAGTGCTCCATGCAATCCGTGCCCTCTCTAATACCCACCACTCAACTTTTCATCCATTTTCTGTTATTAAGGGTGTTAATTTCATGGTCAAATTCATCCCATCCATCAGCCCTCCTGAATTCAGGAAAGGTCTTCTCATTCTGACCTCATCCAGATGGTGACTTATTTTAATAGGGACTTCCTAGTACTAAGCTCTTTTTTAAAGCAATTGATATATTTCTTAATCTGAAAAACCATCTTTGCATCTAAATGTGTTATTTAATTTGTGAAATATAAAATCCCACAAACTCATAAACTTTTCTGAACCTAACCTTCAGTATGTAAAGATGTGTAAGAAAAGACGGCCTCCAGGGCACCTGGGTGGCTCAGTGGGTTAAGCCGCTGCCTTCGGCTCAGGTCATGATCTCAGGGTCCCGGGATCGAGCCCCACATCGGGCTCTCTGTTCAGCGGGGAGCCTGCTTCCCTCTCTCTCTCTGCCTGCCTCTCTGCCTACTTGTGATCTTTCTCTGTCAAATAAATAAATAAAATCTTAAAAAAAAAAAAAGATGGCCTCCATTTCAATGGAGGAAATAGAGAAACAACATACCAAAATTTTCATTTGTTAAATTTAAAATGTTAACAATTTGTTAAATGTTATGCTTCAGGTAAGATGAAGGATTTATTTTTTAATTTTTAAAAATTTATTTTTGTCAGAGAGGGAAAGCGTGAGTGAGCACAATCAGCAGGGGTGAGGGAGAGGGTCCACAGGCAGAGGGAGAAGCAGGCCCCTCGCTGAGCAAGGAGCCCAATATAGGACTTGATCCCAGAACCCAGGGATCATGACTTAAGCTGAAGGCGGACGCTTGACTGACTGAGCCACCCAGCTCATCATCATCAAGATGATGATTTACTACTAATGAAGAGAGAAAAAGGTTTTAGTACTCAGAAGACAACAGTGAGATCGATAAGGTGCTTATTTGATCATGTGGTAGGCTGATAAAAGACCCACCTTAGGCTGTTTTTACCTCTGGAGAAACAACTGGCAATGTTTGAGAAAATCACTACTCCAATGACTTAATCCTTGAACCACTGTGATGAGCAGAACCATCTTGCTTACTTGTGGCAGGCAGCACACATGAGAAATAAACATACTCAAACTAGGAACATTTGAGATTGTTGTTACTGCAGCATTTCCTAGCCCAGTACTTCTCAAACATTTGTGTGTATATGAATCACCTAAGAAATATGCAAAATATAGACCTTGATTCAGTAGAGCAGAGTACAAAATTTGTATTCTAAAAATGAGATATCACTTCACACCTATCAGAATAGCTAAAATTGAAAACATAAAAAACAAGGGTTGGCAAGGATGTGGGGGCTAACAAAAAAAAAAAAAGGGAACCTTGTGGGAACAGAAGCTGGTGCAGCCACTGTAGAAAATATTATGGAGTTTTCTTTAAAAAATTAAAAATAAAATAACCCTATGATCCATTAATTCCACTACTAGGTATTTACCAAAAAAAAAAAAAAAATAGGAAAACACTAATGTGAAATGATAAATGCACCCCCTTGTTTACTGCAGCATTGTTTACAATAGCCAAAATATGGAAGTAATCTATGTGTCTATCAATAGATGAATGGATAAAGAAGATGTGGTGTGCACACACACACACACACACACACACATTACTTAGCCATAAAAAAGAATGAAATCTTGTCATGTGTAACAACATGGATAGATCTAGAAGGTATAGTGCTAAGTGCAGTAAGTCAGTCAGAGAAAGAAAAATACCATATGGTTTCACTCCTCTGTGGAATTTAAGAAACAAAACAAATGAATAAAGAAAAGAAAAAAGACATAAAAAAAACTCATAAATATAAAGAATAAACTGGGTTGCCAGAAGGGAGGTGAGCAGGAGGATGAGAAAAATAGGTGAAGGGGATTAAGAATACATTTATCATGATGAGCACTGAGAAATGTATAGAATTGTTGAACTGTTATATTGTATACCTGAAACTAATATAACAATGTTTGTCAGTTATATTGGAATTTTTAAAAAATTAATTAAAAAAAAGTCCCAGGTGATGCTGGTATTATTGGTCCAAGAATAGAGTGGTCCAAGAATAGAATAGACCAAGAATAATTGGTCCACAGCTAGTCTATCTGACTGATACACTGACAATGACGAGTTCTGAAACTAGCATTTTTACTTTAAGTTTAGGGCTTATTTTCCAGTTCAAAACCAGTACATCACCTTGATTTTTGATCTACAGGTAGTAATCTTTAAGCAGATTATAAAATCAATATCATAACTGAAATGATAACCAGCAGTTAAGAGGTGAAAAATGAAAAATAAAAAGAATAATAACAAAGTGAAATAGAGTGGAAAATTATCAGGTTCTTACAATAAGAGCAAATATTATTTCGTGAAATTTCACAAACTCTATATTTCAGGTGGCTTTGAAAAATGTGTAACAGTCAAAAATGTTTAAACTCAATAAATCAGATTTATTAATATTCAGAAATAGTTGGAAATGTTAAGCTAATTATTATTCAATTTTTTTGCATACAGCTGAACACATCTCCTAACTTTCCTTGCAGTTAGGTGTGGCAGGATGATTAGGTTCTAGCCAATGGGCTGTGTGGTAAAGTGCTGAATGATATTTTTATGCCTGATCCATCAATACTTCCAAATGTCATCTCCCAGGCTTTTATTCGTTTTCCCAGGTGGATAATGATACTTAGAGTAGTTTCAGAAAACACATTTCGATGAGGAGAGTGTCTCCACACATCTCACCAGCCAGAAACACCTTGATCATGTTACAGCATGGACTACCATAGCATAAACAGTTGGTGTAAACATTACACAAAAAAATCTGTAATGATACAACTGCTCTGAGCTTCTGGAATTTTCCCACTGCTTTGGAATAAAAATAAAATTCATAAGGCCATTACTCACAGGAACAGGAAACATAACAGGCTTTCCTAACACACTATACCTACTATAGAACATGTCCTGAGCGATCTGACCTCTCGTGAGGACTCAGACCTCATTTTATGCGTCTCTCCAGTTCTGTTCACCTGGGATCCAGTCACATTGACTGTCTTGCTGTTCTTTAACATACTCGGAATTCTCCCTTTCCAGAAATTTTGCACATACCATTCCACCTGCCTTGAAAACTATTCCCCTGGATATTTACATGGCTCATGGTTATGCATCTATATACTTTCTGCCCAGATGTTTCTCTCATGCTATGAATGCTGGGCTGGAGTGCAAGCACTACCACAAAGTCCAGCAGATTAATGCCCCTGGAAGCAACACTCAAATCTCAGGGCATGTATATAAATCCATCTCTCCATCCTTCAGGAGGAATTGGGGAGACATTTATAGGTTCCTCAGGAAATCCCAAGAGGGTCAAGACACTATTGCCCATAGTGGCATCCTCAATAATACCTTCTGAATCCTTCTCACTACCTCATGCTTGAAATATGCCCTCTGGATACAAATCCTTTTATCAAGATTTTCTCTCAGGAGAATTTAAACTAAAGTTTCTTTCCCACCTTCAGCAATCTTTAAGAGCCATTCTTTGTAGGTATTATCTTTATCTCTCACTTTGATGATGCACAATGACACCAAAATGTGTCTAGCCATGGAACTTTTTTGCAATTGGGCTTCTTGATCTATAAATAAAGACATATCAAAATTATAAAAAAATAATCAGAGAGAATTAAGATGGTGGTATAGCAAGAGGACCCTAGATTTGTCTTGTCCCTCAAACACAGTTTGGTAACTGTCAAATCATTCTGAATTCTCAAGAAATCAACCTGAGGACTAAGAGAACAAACTGCACAACTAGAGGGAGAGAAGAGGTCACTTTAAGGACAGTAGGAAGTATGAAGATGTAGTTTGGGGGAGAAATGGATTAGAGGTGCTGCAGAGTAGAGGGTGCCATTGTTGTGGAGAAAGGTGAGAGAGTGAAGTACTCAGGGATAAGCACAAGGAGAACACTTCCCTAATGTCATTGGCTGGGAAAATGAGAGGGGTTGAATTTCACGAGTTTTTGCAAGCAGCAGGGTTCAAAAACTAGAGTATCAGAAGCCCCCAAGGTTGGCTGTGACCAAGACCTGAGGATGCTGCCCTATTCCTGGAGCACAAGTAGATAATCCCAGGGAAGACTGCATGATCTAGGGATCACGTAAATGGCACAGAGAGAGACTGTTCATTTTTTTTTTTTTTTTTTTTGGAGTGCATTTACAAGAGGTGGCACTGCCTGTTGGGGGACAGAAGAAACAGTGGGAACCATTTCCCTCCACGGCCCCTCAGCATAGGTGCAGAGACACCTGCTGTGGGCAGCTAGCCTAGACACTGGCTGTGTTTAGCGTGCTTTGCTCTGAATCTCACATCCCTGAGCTCTTGCTTGGCTGTCCTTTTGTGTCAAACCTTTGGGTCCCAGTATGGTGCAACCTTTATTCAGAAGATCAGCATGGGTCCCCACCATACCACGTCCATAAATTTTGTAAAGTTTTGAAAGCCAGCAGTCCTGGTTAATGTAGAGCCCAAGGCATGCTGCACTGTACCACGCAGGCAAGTGACCCAGAGAGAGACGTGAGAAATCAGTGACCTGAAAAACATCTGTGATGCATGAGGGGAAATTATTTGACCCTCTGAAAATGCTTCCCTGAGAGCAGCAAGCAAAGATTCCCCTCTCTGGGGACACAGAGTGGGTTGGTGCCATTTTCCTCCCCCTCCCCTCTGCATAAACCAACTTTATCAAACAGCACAGTGCCAACACTGGTTGCCTAACCTGCTTACACGGGTCTTGTCCCCATGTGCTCTGCTGGTACTTCTTTTTAGGGAAGGTATGCCTATGGATAACACAAGCATCGCCTTCACCAGAAGACCAGCACAAACCCTTGCATACACCACATCTACTGACCATAGAGTGCTGCAAAGCTTCAGTTTTAGTGGAAATAACATCAGGTCTCATTTAACAACAGACCATAGCATACCTAGATAAAACTCACCACACTCCGGCAAAAGCCCAAACAATATCCACTTTAGGCAAAGAGAACCCTTATAGATGACTGCCCTAAGGGATAGAACAGCCAAAACACAGCAGCAGAGTGCATGAAACACACACCAGAGATATTACATTCCCTGAACTGTCAGGCCCTGGACACTACATGACCTCTTCTTCATAAGGCCATTACTCACAGGAACAGGAAACATAACAGGCTTTCCTAACACACAGGAGGAGAGACAGAGACCTAGATAAAATGTCAAGGCAGAGGAATTCATCCGAAAAAAAAAAAACAAGAAAAGGTCACAGCCCAGGGATCTAACTGAAACAGATGAAAGTAATATGCATGATCCCAAATTTAAATATCAGTCATAAGGATAGAAGCATAAATATGCCTCCAACTTTTCTATCAACACGGATAGGACTGGAAGAGATTATGATGAGTGAAATAAGTCGACCAGAGAGAGTCAATTATCATATGGTTTCATTTACTTGTGGAGGCATAAGGAATAATATGGAGGACATTTGGAGATGGAGAGGAGAAGTGATTTGGGGGAATTTGGAGGGGGAGATAAACCATGAGAGACTGTGGACTCAGAAACAAGCTAGGGCACAGAATCACTATACAGAAATCTGCTTCATTTATATACACCAATAATGAAGCACCAGAAAGAGAAATCAAAGAATTGGTTCCACTTACAACTATACAAATGTAAGATACCTAGGAATAAACCTAACCAAAGAGGTAAGAGAACTGTACTCTGAAAACCATAAAACACTTATGAAAGAAACTGAAGATGGCATAAACAAATGGAAAAAGAATTTCACACTCATAGATTTGAAGAACAAATATTGTTCTAATGTCATTCTACTCAAAGCAATCTATGGGACTCCTGGGTGGCTCAGTCATTAAGCATCTGCCTTCGGCTCAGGTCGTGATCCCAGAGTCCTGGGATTAAGCCCTGCATCAGGCTCTCTGCTCAGCAGGAAGCCGGCTTCTCCCTCTCCCACTCCCCTTGCGTTCCCTCTCTCACTGTGTCTCTCTCTGTCAAATAAATAAAATCTTTAAAAAAAAAAAAAAGCAATCTACACATTTAATACAATCCCTATCAAAAAATAACACCAGCATTTTTTACTGAGCTGGAACACAAAAGACACCAAATAGCCATAGCAATTTTGAAAAAAGAAAAGCAAACTGGAGGCATCACAATTCTGGACTTCAAGTTATATTACAAAGTTGTAGTCATCAGGACAGTATGGTACTGGCTCAAAAAGAGACGCATAGATCAATGGAACATAATAGAAAACCCAGAAATGGACCCACGACTATAATCTTCAACAGAGCAGGAAAGAATATTGAATAGAAAAAGACAGTCTTCACCAAATGGTTTTGGGAAAACTGAACAGCAACATGAACAAGAATTAAACTGGACCACTTTCTTACACTATACACAGAAATGAATCCAAAATGTATGAAAGACCTAAATGTGAGACAGGAAACTATCAAAACCCTAGAGGAGAACAGAGGCGGTAACTCATTGACATTGGTCATAGCAATTTCTTACTAGACACATCGCCACAGGCAAGGGAAACAAAAGCAAAAATAAACTATTGAGATTTCACCAAGACAAAAAGATTCTGCAGACTCCTGGGTGGCTCAGTCAGTTAAGTGTCTGCCTTCGGCTCAGATCATGATCCCAGGGTCCTGGGATGGAGTCCCACACCAGTCTCCTTGCTAAGCAGGGAGACTGCTTCTCCCTCTTCCTGATGCTCCCCCTGCTTGTGCTCTATCTCTCTGACAAATAAATAAATAAAATCTTTTGGGGAAAAAAAAAAAGATAAAAAGATTCTGCACAGGAAAGGAAATAACCAATAAAACTAAAAGGCAACCTTCAGGATAGTAGAAGATATTTGCAAATGACATATCAGTTAAAGGATAGTATCCAAAATATATAAAGAACTTATCAAACTCAACACCCAAAAAACAAATAGTCCAGTTGAAAATGGGTAGAAGACATGAAAAGACATTTTTCCAAAGACATACGGAGGGCTAACAGACACATGAAAAGATAATATCGCTGATCATCAGGGAAATATAAATCAAAACTACAATGAGATGTTACCTCACACCTGGCAGAACAGCTAAAATTAATAATACAGGAAACAACAGATATTGGTGAGGATAAAGAGAAAGAGGAACCCTCCTACACTGTTGGTGGGAAGGCAAACAGATGCAGCCACTGTGGAAAACAGTATGGAGGTTCCTCAGAAAGTTAAAAATAGAACTACCCTATGATCCAGCAATTGCACTTCTAGGTATTTAACCAAAGGAAACAAAAATACTGAATCAAAAGGATATATGCACCCCAATATTTATAGCAGCATTATCAACAACAGCCAAACTATGGAAAGAGCCCAAATATTCATCAACTGATGAATGGATAAGAATGACTGCATACACAAACACACACATAATACATACAGAATATATATGATATATATAAAGGAATATTACTTAGCCATAAAAAATTAGAAAATCTTGTCATTTGTAATGAAGTGGATAGAGCTAGAGTATCCTATGCTAAGTGAAATTTAAAAAAAGCAAAAAAAAAAAAAAGACGGTATTTCATTCATATGTGGAATTTAAGAAACAAAACATGAACATTGGGAAATAAACAGAAGAGAGACAACCAGAAAAGAGACTCTTAACTATAGAGAACAAAGTGAGAGTTGCTTGAGGGGAAGTGGACGAGAGATGGGTTAAGTGGGTGATGGGTATTAGGGAGTGTACTTTTTTTGATGAGCACTGGGTGTTGTGAGTGAAGAATCACAGAATTCTACACCTGAAACTAATATTACACTATATGTTAACTAACTGGAATTTAAATAAAAACTTGAAAAAAGAAAAACAAGCG
This sequence comes from Mustela erminea, assembly GCF_009829155.1. Taxonomy (NCBI): domain Eukaryota; kingdom Metazoa; phylum Chordata; class Mammalia; order Carnivora; family Mustelidae; genus Mustela; species Mustela erminea. Next base: position 33,995,192 of record NC_045631.1, read on the forward strand.
AAGGGAAGAAAATAAGAGAGAGACAAATCAAGAAACAGTCTCTTAATTATAGAAAATGGATGGTTACCAGAGGGCAGGTGGGTGGGGTCTATGTGATGAGGACAGGGTGATGTATGGAAGCGTTGAACGGCTGTACTGCACACTTGAAATAAATGTAACACTGTATGTTAACTAACTGGAATCAAAATTAAAACTAAAAAACTGGGGCACCTGGGTGGCTCAGTGGTTAAAGCCTTTGCCTTTGGCTCAGGTCATGATCTCAGGGTCCTGGGATCGAGCCCCGCATCAGGCTCTCTGCTCAGCAGGGAGTCTGCTTCCCCCTCTCTCTCTGCCTGCCTCTCTGCCTTCTTGTGATCCCTCTCTCACTGTCAAATAAATAAGTAAAATCTTTAAAAATAAAAAAATAACCTTTAAAAAATTATGAAAATAGAATCAGCATATAGCTCTTCAAATGTTGGTAACTTTCCTTTCTCTCTTCTGGAAAGCTAATTAGAAATGTTATATGTGTTCCTTCTACCATTTATAATTCTTCATTTCTCTCCCTTTTTAAGATTTATTTATTTATGTTAGAGAGAGAGCACATGAACAGGATGGACAGAGGGTGAGGCAGAGAGCTATCAGCATAGAGCTGGCTTGATAGTCTCTATATATATAGAGATAGTCTCTCTATATAGTCTCTCTATATGCTGAGCATAGAGCTTGATGTGGGGCTCAATTCCATGACCCTGAGAGCACAATCTGGGTCAAACACAAAAGGCAGATGTTTAACTTACCACGCTACCCAGGAACCCCTTAATTTCTTCTTAATATGTTAAATATGTTAAATCTCATCTCTCTTTCTTGCATTCAGAATTAATTTTGATGCATTTACCCATTTGCTAATTCTCTTCTTGACTTTGTCTCTCCTGCTTTTAATATACTCATTGCCTTATAAATTTCACTTATTTTTGTTCATTTCTCTTTTTTTTAAGATTTTATTTATTTATTTGACAGAGAGATCACAAGTAGGCAGAGAGGCAGGCAGAGGGGGGGTGAAGCAGGATCCCCACCAAGCAAGGAGCCCAATGCGGGGCTTGATCCCAGAACCCTGAGATCATGACCTGAACCGAAGGCAGAGGATTAACCTACTGAGCCACCTAGGCACCCCTGTTCTTCATTTTTAAGAGTTTTTTCTGTTCCTTGTCAAATCTGTACTCAACACATTCCTTAATTATGCTTTTGGTACATTCTCTTACTTCCTTGAGTATGTTAAACATGCACATTTTGTATTTCTTTTACATAATCCTAATATGCTTATATTCCTTCATTTTGTTTGATAACTCAGTTGTGTTCTGGGATTTATCTATGCAAGATATTTTTGGCCCAACTTTAATGCATATTCCTGTAGGGAGCTTTTCTATTGCTTTTTTCAGGTAGTTAGAGCCCCCTACTTTTGGGGTCATGTAACATTAGTGAATTCTGACTCTATGCGCAGTGAGGGCAGATGAGGTAGTTTAGGAAGAGACATTTTGTTATACTTTTTTTTGGCCTTCATTCAATCTGATGGCCATGACAGGCAAGTCCTCCATTGCAGGACATTTTTTATTATTATTATTATTATTCACCCACACAGAGGATGACACTCTGCGTTATTTTTTGATATCCCCAGCTTTATGGTGGCATCTTTGATCCCAAGGCTTACCATGTGGAGGGCCAGAGATCATCTACTGTTCTCACGCTCTAGGTTTTCATGGATTAACAAAGACTCCAGGCATAAATGCTGGTCTCAGAACCCATATACATCTTAAGATGCTTCTTGTTTCTGCTCTTACCCACGATCTCAGTGATTCATATAAATGGTGATTTTTAGTATTTATCTATTAACTGATAGATAACTTCAGAGGGTTTCTTCAGATATCTAACTCAATACACTGCCAGAAATGGCTAGTTCTCAGTTACCTGTTAGTACGTAAATGAAATATTTTACTCTGGAAAATCATGTTCCTATCACCTATAAGATAAAGTACTTATCTCTGCCACATGGTATCTACACTAGGTAATTCTCCTACTTTTTGCTACAAACTTGCACAAACTTATTTTCTCTTTGCCCTTGTTCATCTTTTCCTCTGCCCGCAATATTTTTAAAACTCAGTTTTTGAGCCACTCAACATGAAGCTCTCCACAGCTACCACAGGTAAAATTTTTCTGTTTTCTTTCAGACATATTTCTGCCATGGTCCCTATAATTTTATTGCTCATTTTTCTTTACCTTGAATGTTCAAAGGCCAGTATTTTACCATTCTCATCTGACTTTTGCAGCTAACTAGTGTATTTCCTAAACCACGGTAGGTTCTTATTTATTTTTTATTAACAGGTCTTCACTTAACTTACACATATGATTTAACTCATGCAAAACTCTCTAGTAAAGACATAATATTTTACTCTTAATTAATGAGAAATTATAGATTTCAAAGAAGGTTAGTAACTTGCCAGAAGGCACCCAATTAGTCAGCAGAAATGAGGTTTGGACAGGATCCTATCTCATAAATTTTATGGTATTTTAATTTTTACCATGACTTCTGCTAACATTTGCAAGGCCCAGAGAGAAGTCCAAATTGAAGCCAACATACATATGACTATTAAACTGTTGAATAAAATTTATCCTAGCATTCCTATGTCAATGAATATATATTTTAGAATGACCTGAAAATTCAGATCACATTCAGAAATTTCTGATCCTCAGTGTTCTTTGCTAGACATGGCAGTGTAGAAAGAATGGGCCTTCCAACTTATGACCAATGGTGTCCCTGATTTCCTCCCTACTTTGGCTCCATTCTGCACTTCATATCTAGAAATCCCATACTTTGGCCACCCCTTAAACGTAGGTGCAGACTGGCAGTTTGGTCTGGCTTGATCTAAGGAAGAGACTCATGAGCCATTTGGAATAGAGCTCTAGAATCCCAAACACCCAGAGAGTAATCTAGAAAAGGAGGGTGTGTCTCTTATCAAACACACCCACCGGATCACAGAAATGTCTACTCCAAGGCAAAGGGCACAGGTGGAGGGAAAGCAAAGTAAGACCTTCAAAGGATAGCACCCAGAGAAGGAATTCCGGCAGCCCAAGTCTAGAAGAGGAACTACATGACTCTGCCAAATTTCAAAATAAAAGAAGTAGGCCATTAATCAATAGATTATTAGAAATACACTTAGAGCATCCAGCTTGTAATTAAAAGCTCCATACACCACACATTACCCAGAAAAAAATACATAAACAAACAGTGCAAGCGGGGTAGGAGCCTATAATCTATAAGACTAGAATTTTCTTATGTAGTGATTATAGTAGTCATTCTTAGCATTTCCATTGAAATGCTTCTCTAAGAAATCCTCTTCACCCTAGAGGTATTTTGGGATAGAGCATTATTTATTTTTCAACTAATGTCCTATGGTGAAATATATAAGAATAAAATGTGGAAATAATTTTGACTGTGATAATGATATGATCATATATGCTGTTATACTATTCCACAAGTCATAAGGTTAATTTACATGTATTTTAAGCCATTTTATCCCCATCACCCCAGATTTACCTGCTTTTCCATCCATGACAAAATGGGGTTCTTAGATATTGGAGCCAAAACAACAGCATAAAACCTATGAGTATTTATGTCATCCATTATAGGGGATATTCTATGTATGACCTTAGTACGTCTTGAACAACCCTCCATGATTTAGACCCTTGTGCTTCTCCTTGCTAAGATATGATCATTAAGAGACAGTGTTTGTTTTCTTTTATTAAAGAAATGACCTTCATTTTATTTCTCTATTTTCTGCAAGGTTTTCATAAAATATCTATCACAGCCTTAAGAAAACCCTTGAATAAATAAGCACTGGGGCAACTGGAAATATACACCTAATTTTTCTAAACATACAAAAGCAAAGCTGGTTTGTTTTTCTAGGCTTTAAGTCAAAGATTAGGCAGTTTCACTGTTCGATTTGGCAGCTGGAACATCTGGCTTTAGGACATTTCAATATATTACTGAAGTAAATTAGTCAGAGATAGTAGGATTACTACTTCATCTAGTTACCACAATTGTATCTTGCTGTCATTAAAAAAAATGCATTACTACATCCTCAGGAACATATATCTGGACAGATGTAGGAGAGTGTCGCATCCCCGGGGATTATAGACCTAATTGAACTGAAGCATTTCCAACTTTCATTTACATTTGTTCACATACGAAAAGAAGTATGTTCCAAGAAAAACTGGGATCTGAGGGGTTCATTATTTTCATTTGGGAAGAACATAACATTATTTTTCCTCCAGGATGTGGTTAAAGGAAACAACAAAAACAATTTGAATGAAGACATTACAGAACTCTGCTTCAATATTGGTTTTAATGGCCAAAGTCAACAACATATTGTGATCTTCCTTGCTCTTCAGAACTATATTCTCATTGTGTCAATATGAGTGGTGATGAATGATCCAACTTCCTGCTTAGTTTCTTGATACTACCCCAAACTAATTTCAGAAATGTCTTTACTTTATAGATGAGGAAACTGAAACCTACATTCATTCATTCATTCATTCATTCTTTCATCCCATAAATAGTTAAGGCTTAATATTTGTCAAGTACTTCCACTAGAGTTAAAGCAGTGAGAATAAAACATAAATCTGCTTGCATGGAATGTTCATTCTAAGCTGTGGTAGAGGCATCTGCAGTAAACAGCTGAATAAATACATATAAAGTATAATTTTAGATAGAGATCAGAGTCTTGAAAAATCAGAAAAGAGTAATGTCATAGAAGGATGAGGCGTGATTAGGAAGGGATAAGCAATATCTCCAAAGAGATATTTAAACTCTGACCTAGAAAACCAAAGAATACCATAAACAGAGGAAGAACTTGAGAATTTGAATACTAAATGCTGGCTGAATTGTCCAGTAGATAACAAGGAGTGGAAAGGGGTGCCCAGCTGGCTCAGAAGGTAGAAACAGGACTTTTGATCTCAGGGTTCTAAGTTTGAACCCAACATTGGGTGTGGAGATTATCTTTAAAAAAATAAGTTTTAAAAAATTAATTAAAAAAAAAAAATGATGCACCTAGGTGGCTCAGTCAGTTAAGCATCTGCCTTGGGATCAAGCCCACGGCAGGCACCTTGCTCAGTGCGGAGCCTGCCTCTTACCATTCCTGCTCTCTCTTGCTTACTGTCTCTCTCTCTCAAAAAACAAAATCTTTAAAAAATGTAAAAAGGGGTAGGAGGATAAATCAAAGATAAAAGCAAGCTGTCCACACCCAATAAACAAATGTAAGGACATGGACAGGCAAAGTAGTGTTTCTAGCCTCCATTTTCCAACTGTCCATCTCTAAAGACTTCCTTATTACAAGAATCAAACTCAAAGGAAAAATGGCATGAGACTCTTCTTAAATCCCACCTCTAGTCTTTAACAGAATCAATTACTGCAAATACAGTTTTTCTGAGTACATCTCTAGAAAATTTCTGTGAATACAGAAACATACACACACACACTTTTTCTAAATATTTTCAACAGAACCAGATCAAGCTCTACATTTTGTTCCAGAATGTGCGTTTTTTCAGTTAAGATAACCAAATGTCACAGAGGCTAATATATATTAGTACATCTAAATAGACTCTAGTCCTTTTAATGAAAACACAATATAAAATCCAGCTTAAATATATTATTATATGCAAGTATCTCTCTATTGATCAACATTCAGGTTTTTTGTTTGTTTTTTAATTGAGAGAGAGAGTGAGAGCAAGAGAGAGTGAGAGGGATCACAGACGGAGAGGGAGAAGCAGACTTGCTGCTGCACAGAGTCCACCTCGGGACTCGATTCCAGGACTCTAGAATCATGACCTGAGCTGAAGGCAGATGCTTAACCAACTGAGCCATGCAGGTGCCCCCATTCAGATTATGTCTAATGTTTACCATTTTAAGTGATAGTACATCTAATATTACTGAATATGTATCAGGAATATATATTATGAGTATATGTACTCCCATATGCAAGCATTTAAGAACAAAGTAATAACAGTGTAATATGGATTTAAGGATATGTGTTTTTGATATGGGTAGATACAGTAAGATTTCTAAAAACATAAAGCCATAATTTTCATTCATAACAATCATGGTAAAGAGTCCTAGTTTTTGTATAGCTTCTCTCAGGCTATTATCAAGCATGCATTTGACCCAACTGAAAAGTAACACATAGTAAACCACTGGTGTTTTCTATTAGCATTTCCCTGATGACTACTACAGCTGAGCCCTTCTTTTTGTTCATTATTTATACATTGTATTTTGTATATATTTTCTTCTGTAAATTGCCTGTTTATTTCATTTTCTTTTGCTCATTTGAAAATTAGGGTTTATTACTTACTGAAAAAATTAAAACACTTTCTATGGAGCTTCATAGCAATCCTCTAAAAAAATACACACTTTACATGAAAAAGTATGTACATTTAAACATGTTTCATTGATTTTCTAACAAATATGCCTTCACCTTTCCTGCTTTTATGGAATCATAATCTGTTTTTTGAAAATACACTCAAGTAATTCTTCCAGAAATGTGTCCCTAGTCATAATGTTTCTGAGTCTTTGCATGTGAATGTGTTATTTTTCTCTGCCATTTGAATGTTAGTATTGTACACTACAGAATTTCATTTTTTAAACCAGTTTTTGCTCAGAACTTAGAAAATATTTTCTACTGTTTTTTAGCACTTGACATTGTTAATTTTTTTCTCATCCATCTATATATGAGTTGTTTCCATTCTGGAGAATTTTTGGATATCTTTTTGTTAGTATAATGAAATATCATCGTTATGTATCTATCAAGATGTTTGGGAGTGGTTTTGGTTTTGTTCACTTTAAAATTTATCTTTATGGTTACACTGTGCATTCTTTCAGCATGGATACTCATGTATTTCTTCAGCAATGGAAAGTTAAATATTTGATTATTCCTTACCCGGTTTTTATGACCCCTCCTTTTAGAAAGCCTATTAGATACTGGAGGATATATTTTCTCAATATTACTTCTGAATTCTTACCCATATATAACATTGTTTAGACATTGTGTACTTCATTCTTAGTCTTGACTTGATTACTTCTGAAGTGATTTGCCCTTCAATTATCTCTTTCACATTATTCATTGCTGAGTTTGTTCTTATTGCAGTTGTTATCTTTAAAAATCTATTTTTCATTTTTAGTTTCTGATTCTACTTGATTCATTCTTATTTATGCACTTCATAATGTCTTCTGCCTGTTTTAATTTTTTCCTTCAGTACTAATTATTTTATTAGATTTATGCCCACTTTGATGATATCAATTGTCTTCAAATATTTGGTAATTCTTTATTTTCAGAATTTACTTTTTTTAATTTTGTGCACCCTGTTTACCTCCATGTTCATTCTGTGACTTACAGAAGCCTGTCTTCTTTTGGTGATTTTATTTTATTTATTTATTTATTTATTTATTTATTAATTTTTATTTTATTTTTTTTATTTTTTTTTAAATTTTATTTATTTATCAGAGAGAGAGAAGGGGAGAGAGCGGGCACAGGCAGACAGAATGGCAGGCAGAGGCAGAGGGAGAAGCAGGCTCCCTGCTGAGCAAGGAGCCCGATGTGGGACTCGATCCCAGGACGCTGGGATCATGACCTGAGCCGAAGGCAGCTGCTTAACCAACTGAGCCACCCAGGCGCCCCAATCTTTCGGTGATTTTAAACAGAAGGGTAAATGTTGTGCTGGCAGCTTTTTGACCAAATGTCAAAAATTCCAGTGTCTGTTCAGGGGTGGTAGATCTCAGGATCAGTTCAGCCTCAGCTCTAACCCTCATCTATTACAAAATACTTTTTTTTTTTTTTTGCTTTGTTATTCATTGTATCAATAATTAAGTCTTTCTATTTTTCTCATTGCAAAACACATATATGCAAACATACGTATTTAAAATATATATTGCACATGTACATTTCATTGTTAAAATACCAAATTTTAGGGCGCCTGGGTGGCTCAGTGGGTTAGGCCGCTGCCTTTGGCTCAGGTCATGATCTCAGGGTCCTGGGATCGAGTTCCGCATCGGGCTCTCTGCTCAGCAGGGAGCCTGCTTCCTCCTCTCTCTCTCTCTCTGCCTGCCTCTCTGCCTACTTGTGATCTCTCTGTCAAATAAATAAATAAAATCTTTAAAAAAAAAAAATACCAAATTTTAGGGATGCCTGGGTGGCTCAGTTGGTTGGACGACTGCCTTCGGCTCAGGTCATGATCCTGGAGTCCCGGGATCGAGTCCCACATCGGACTCCCAGCTCCATGGGGAGTCTGCTTCTCTCTCTGACCTTCTCCTTGTTCATGCTCTCTCTCACTGTCTCTCTCTCAAGTAAATAAATAAAATCTTTAAAAAAAAAACCAAATTTTATGTATCCATTTCATCGTTTAGTGAGCATTTGTATTGCCTCTGGTTTTGGATTATACACATAGTACATCCATGATCATCCTTGTTCATGTCTTACACAGAACATATACATTCTTTTCTCTTATAAACTTAGTAGTTAATTTGTTTCTACACTCAGTCGTACCTTTAGCTTTAGTAGATACTGGCAAAAAGTATTACATACTATCTGTACTTAATTTTCACTCCCAACATCGACATGAGAATTACAAGTATTCCGTATTATTCCTACTACTTGATATTTTCTATCATTTTTTCATTGTACTCATTTTCATAAATATGTAGTGGCACTGAGCTGCTTTCAATTTTGTATTAATTTTATTGATGTCATATAAATGTGGTGACAACCTTAAAGGCTGACCTTACTCCCAATTGAAAACAGTAACTCCTCTATTGTCATTTTAATTTTTCCTTCATATTATAGTTGGTCCTTTTTCATGTGTATCACCTATGGATATTGTCTTTTGTAAAGTATCACTCACAGGTATTTCCCCTTCTTTTCTACTGAGTTGCATATTTCTTTAAAAAATGAATTGAAATTATTTATACATTCAGGATATTTTACTTCATACATGATGCAGATTTCCCCAACCACTCTGTTGCTTACCTTTATATTCCCTTAATGTATTTGTTGATAGGCATCCTAATTTTATTTATTTTTTTTTAATTGTAGAAAATTTTTTAATAATTTTCAAAAGTAGCAGATACATTTAACCAAAATCTTGAATTTACTGAGTTTTGTGCCTAGATTTACTTTAATATTTAAATATGTATTATTCAGAACTCTTACATACAGATTGTAAGAATTACCACAAATTTATAAAAGAGCACTTTTGTCTCTAATGTACATAATTCCATATCTTGGATTTTAATAATAAACATTTTAAATGACTTTAAGAAAAATATTCTCCAGACTCAGTGGCAAAAGTCCGAGCTCAGTTTTCTTTTTTTTTTTTTTTCCAAAGATTTTATTTATTTGTTTGATAGTGAGAAAGAGAGAGAGAGCGCGCACACACAAGTAGGGGGAGCAGCAGAAAGAGGGAGAAGCAGGCCTCCCACTGAGCAGGGAGCTTGATGTGGGGCTCGATCCCAGGACCCTGGGATCATGACCTGAGCCGAAAGCAGACACTTAATGACTGAGCCACCCAGACGCCCCTGAGCTCAGTTTTCTAGTGGCAATGATGACCTTATAATTTCATCACTTCTCTGTTCCCATATTCAGTGAACATGTGCGTTGGAAGATGAGGCATTTTCCCTACTCCATTGTAGTGTGCCCTGGAACCTTCTAGAGAAGCTTATTCTAAAAGTACTCTCTGAAGATTAAAGTCATTTCCCTTCTGTTATCCTGTTCCAAGAGAGTTCATAGATCCCTTTAGTTCGTGAGTGGCTTGGAAGGTTTCTATAAACTTTCTGAAATTGCATGTAGACATGTTTTCTGAACAAGGCATCCTAATTTTAATGTATTATTTATCAGGTATTGTTTCAGGCACAGCATTTTTTGTGTTGTAGGTCATAAAGATGCTTTTTCATGTTTTCTTCCAGGATATTAATGTGTGTGTGTGTGTGTGTGTGTGTGTGTGTGTGTGTGTGTGTTATGTTTTATACTTAATTGAATGACCCATCTGCAACTGGTATTTATTTATGGAGGTAGATGTCAGGACTCAATGTTTTTCCATATAAATATCCAACTGACCCATTTCCTTTGTTAAAAAGATAACTCATATCCTGCCCACAATACAGATTAATCTTTGTCATCAATCAAGGAAACCACCTACAAAATAAAATAGAGATTTATGTTAAAAACAGAAAAGCAAAATATTTTACTTCTATTGTAAATAAGTTGAAGACCACTTCTCTGTGTAAAATGCATTACTGCTTACTTCATTTGAAAAAGTTCATTTTGAGAGGAGCGATCACAATCAACACCAAAGAAATACAAAAAATTATAAGAACATATTATGAGCAAGTATATGCCAGCAAATTGGACAATCTGGAAGAAATGGATGCATTCCTAGAGATGTATAAACTACCAAAACTGAAACAGGAAGAAACAGAAAACCTGAACAGACCCACAACCAGTAAGGAGACTGAAGCAGTCCTCAAAAATCTCCCAACAAACAAGAGCCCAGGGCCAGATGGCTTCCCAGGGGAATTTTACTAAATGTTTAAAGAAGAATTGATACCTATTGTCCTAAAACTGTTACAAAAAATAGAAATGGAAAGAAAATTTCTAAGCTCTTTTTAGGAGATCAGCATTCCCTTCATCCCAAAACCAGACAAAGAACACATCAAAAAGGAGAACTACAGACCAATATCCCTGATGAACATGCAAACTAGCCAACAGGATCTAACAGTACATTAAAAGGACCACAACCAAGTGGGATTTATTCCTGGGCTGCAAGGTTGGTTCACCACCTGCAAATCAATCATTGTGACACAATACGTTAATAAAAGAGAGAACAAGAAACATATGATACTCTCAACAGATGCTGAAAAGCATTTGACAAAGTACAGCATCCTTTCTTGATCAAAACTCTTCACAGTCTAGGGATAAAGGGTACATACCTCAATATCATCAAAGCCATCTATGAAAAACCCACAGCAAATATCATTCTCAATGAGGAAAAACAGAACTTTTCCCCTAAGGTCAGGAACATGACAGGGATGTCCACTCTCACCACCACTATTCAACATAGTACTTGAAGTCCTAGCCTCAGCAAGCAGACAACAAAAAGAAATAAAAGGCATCTGAATTGGCAAAGAAGTCAAACTCTCACTCTTTGAAGATGATATGATACTTTGTGTGGAACTGAAAAGACTCCACTCCCAAACTGCTAGAACTCATACAGGAATTCAGTGAAGTGTCAGGATATAAAATCAGTGCACAGAAATCAGTTGCCTTTCTATACACCAACAACAAGACAGAAGAAAGAGAAATTAAGGAGTTGATCCCATTTACAACTGCACCCAAAACCATAAGATACCTAGGAATAAATCTAACCAAAGAGACATAGAATCTGTGCTCAGAAAACTATTAAGTACTCATGAATGAAATTGAGGAAGACACAAAGAAATGGAAAAATGTTCCATGCTTATGGACTGGAAGAACAAATATTGTGAAAATGTCTATGCTACCTAGAACAATCTACACATTTAATGCAATCCCTATCAAAATACCATCGACTTTTTTCAAAGAAATGGAACAAATAATCCTAAAATTTATATGGAACCAGAAAAGACCCTGAATAGCCAGAGGAATGTTGAAAAAGAAAACCAAAGTTGGTGGTATCCCAATTCCGGACTTCAAGCTCTATTACAAAGCTGTCATCATCAAGACAGTATGGGACTGGCACAAAAACAGACACACAGATCAATGGAACAGAATAGAGAGCCCAGAAATAGATCCTCAACTCTATGGTCAAGTAATCTTCAACAAAGCAGGAAAGAATGTCTACTGGGAAAAAGACAGTCTCTTCAACAAATGGTGTGAGGATAATTGGACAGCCACAGGTAGAAGAATGAAACCGGACCATTTCCTTACACCACACACAAATATAGACTCCAAATGGAGGAAAGACCTCAGTGTGAGACAGGAATCCATCAAAATCCTTGAGAACACAGGCAGCAACCTCTTCGACCTTAGCTGCAGCAACTTCTTCCTAGAAGCATCACCAAAGGCAAAAGGAAACAAGGGCAAAAATGAACTACTGGGAATTCATCTAGATCAAAAGCCTTTGCACAGCAAAGGAAACAGTCAACAAAACCAAAGACAACCAAGAGAATGGGAGAAGATACTTGCAAATGATGTATCAGATAAAGGGCTAGTATCAAAAATGTATAAAGAACTTACAAAACTCAACACCCAAGGAACAAATAATCCAATCAAGAAATGGGCAGAAGACATGAACAGACATTTCTGCAAAGAAGACATCCAAATGGCCAACAGACACATGAAAAAGTGCTCAATATCACTTGGCATCAGGGAAATATAAATCAAAATCACAGTGATATACCACCACATACCAGTCAGAATGGCTAAAATTAAGCAATCAGGGAACCACAGGTGTTGGCAAGGATGTGGAAAAAGGGAAACCCTCCTACACTTTTGGTGGGAATGCAAGCTGGTGCAGCCACTCTGGAAAACAGCATGGAGGTTCCTCAAAAAGTTGAAAATAGAGCTACCCTATGACCCAGCAATTGCACAACTGTATATTTACCCTAAAGATACAAATGTAGTGATCCAAAGTGACACGTGCACCTGAATGTTTATAGCAGCATTGTCCACAATAGCCAAACTATGGAAAGAGCCTAAATGTCCATTAATAGATGAATGGATACTGATATAGTATATATATATAGATATATAGATATAGATATAGATATAGATCACACACACACACACACACACACAATGGAATACTATGCAGCCATCAAAAAACAAAACCTTGCCATCTGCAACAACATGGATGAAACTAGAGGATATTTACACTAAGCGATATAAGTCAGTCAGAGAAAGATAATTATCATATGATCTTTCTGGTATGAGGAATCTGAGATGCAGGGCAGGGGGCTGTGGAGGGAAGAAAGGGAAAAATGAAACAAGATAGGACCAGGAAGGGAGACAAAATTAGAGACTCTTAATCTCAGGAAACAAACTGAGGGCTGGAGGGGAGGGGGGTGCGAGGGATGGGGTGGCTGGGTGATAGACATTGGGGAGAGTATATGCTATGGTGAGTGCTGTGAATTGTGTAAGACTGATGATTCATAGACCTGGACCCCTGAAACAAATAACACATTATATGTTAATTTAAAAAAAAGAAAGAAAAAGAGGGGCACCTGGGTGGCTCAGTGGGTTAAAGCCTCTGCCTTTGGCTCAGGTCATGATCCCAGGGTCCAGGGATTGAGCCCTGCATCAGGCTCTCTGCTCAGCAGGGAGCCTGCTTCCCCCCCGCCCCCCATCTCTGCCTGCCTCTCTGCCTACTTGTGATCTCTGCCTGTCAAAGAAATAAATAAAATCTTTAAAAAAAAAAAGAAAAAGTTCATTTTATAAAATACAAGAGACCATATGAGACTAACCATATTTAACAATGTACTAGCTCATACCGTCAGTCAATTAAAGACAAAAAGAAGAAGCTTCAAAGGAATAGTGCTCACAAAACTTGTTCTAAGGATTGTCATTAAAATTATATGTTGCTGCAGTAGATGCAAGCTATGTAGTTTCTGAAATTGTAGCTCAAAATAAAACCCTTCTTTGATCAGAAAAAAATCATTCTTAAGCACATTTATAGATTGTTTGATAATGAAAGGAGTATAACTTTTAAAACAAAGTGTGGTTTACAAGCGTATTTTTTTTTCCTGAGTTGAATTTTGTGCCTAAGTGTTTGCTAACCACTGTACCACAATAATATTTTTACATAAGGTCTTCTTGGAGTTATTGAGTAACAATGGCTCTCTCTCTCTATATATATATTTTATGGTCATGTTAAACTTTTATTATTGCTATGATAGGGCATGTTTAAGATCATAACTGGAAAGAAATTCAAAACTAATCACAGGAATTTGAGGGCTTTACTCTAAGTAAGGCTAAGAATGTTATTTGCTATTATCAATCCACATTACACTACAAAATGTGGGAAACGTCTGCATAACTTTTGGGCTGGGTTCCCTAAAACCTTATTTTAAATGTCAAAATTCTTTATATTGATGATTAAAGCAAACGATTGCTCCTAACAGTTTCAAGCAGTCATTTCTCAAATATGACCAGTCTTCTTCCTTCTAAAATTTCAGATCATTTTATCTTGCTTTTCTTGAAGTGACAGTGTTGCTCAGTTCACCAGTCTGCTCCATTAAAATTTAATGCTGATAAACACACAAACTCAGAATATGCCTTAAATAGGTGGGAGAAAGGTAACAGTAGCCTCACTTAAAAAGTGAAAGAGCTTTTGTTTTTCTCTGAAATAAGATATTGACCCTTATGAATGAGTGAACTCTGTTTTGGTAAGTTCCTCATTTGACTTTGATCATCTATTTCTATTTCCTTTTTTTTTTTTTTTTTTTTTTTAAGATTTTTATTTGACAGAGAGATAGAGAAAGAGCAAATATAGGGAGAGTGGCAGGCATACGGAAAGGGAGAAACAGGTTCTCCGCTGAGCAGGGGGCCAGACCTGGGGCTGGATCTGGGATCATGATCTGAGCCAAAAGCAGCTGTTTAACCAACTGAGCCACGTAGGTGCGCCTGATCATCTATTTCTTGCCCTGACTTAGAAGCACTTCTATAGGAATTCCTTGGGTTTGTTTATTCTGGGCATTTTAATCTAAACTGTTGTGGTTAAATAAACCTAATTAAGCCAAGGCAATTGTTTACATGTAACAATATCTAGGGGGTTAGAGCACACTGAACTTTAAAAGCAATATAACTATTAAGTATTATTAAGAATTACTGAATTCTCGGGGGGTCCCTGGGTGGCTCAGTGGGTTAAGCCTCTGCCTTCACTCAGGTCATGATCTCAGGGTCCTGGGATCAAGCCCCACGTCAGGCTCTCTGCTCAGCAGGGAGCCTGCTTCCCCCTTCTCTCTATGCCTGTCTCTCTGCCTATCTATGATCTCTGTCTGTCAAATAAATAAATAAAATATTTAAAAAAAAAAAGAATTACTGAATTCTCACTCTCTGAGGAACATATATATTTATGTGTATAAATAAACATATATGTATTTATATAAATGTGTGTCCATTAACTCAAGTATGGTCTAAATACTTACATAATTTGTATATATATCTCTATATACATATATATCTATATGTAAATATACACCACCTCACAAATATTAACTAAGTGTATAATTCAACTTTTATTTCCTACTCACTGAAGTCAATGGTGACATTCTAACCCAGAAGGCCATGAGGCTAGATATTAAGAGTCCCACATAGAATCTTCTTTTTCCAAATATTCTATTCATCTTTCATGGGCTTGGTGGTGCCTTTTCCCATATCTCTCTGATATGAGATGTTGCTCCCTCACAACAGGACACATATCAATACCTACAGATAGGTTTTGATTTTGCATGTGTAAAAGCACTATTTTTACTCCTGTGAGTTTGTTTCAAAACACATCATATATTTCAAAATGAACACCTTCCTGATATTGTCACTAAGGGAAATGGCTGGGAGATTTTACTGTTCTTTGACACTGTGTCTAGTTGGAATGAGTTCCATCTGTTTTATTAAAGTCATACTTAATCCACAGTGGGGATGGTAACTATTTTGGAGGATATACTTTTCCTCCTTAGGCCCCAAACAATAACAGACACTTAAGAACTCCCTGTCTATAGTAGCTATATGGCACTGTTAGAATATATCTTTACGCCGATATTGTTTTGATGCTGTAACTGTTTGTACTGCTGTATTGTTTTATGCTAGTGGAATTTCATATTTTGAGTTTAGTAAAAATATAATTGTTTCCCTCTAATTTAATAAATGAGCTCCATGTCAGTTATAAGATATGCTTCACAGTTCTTTAACTTGGCAAATATTATCAAGCACATAGGTCCATGCTTTAACATTCCTTCACAGAAGCGAAGACTATCTACCAAAAGGATGAACTGAGTTTTGCTAGCAAAGTTTATTTCTTTCCTTCCATCTAGAAGGCATTTTGTGGTTGAATGATCAGGGACTTTGAAATCAGAGAGAAAGGACTGTAACTCTCAGCTTCATCCAAAACTAGCTGAGTGATTTTGACTTTGTAACAATCACTAAATCTTTCTGGTCTTTATTACCCTTAAAGTTACTTCACTAATACACAGGCTTAGATTTTAGGTGAAGGGTAACTAAAAACATACGTGCATTGATAAACAGAGCTCCTAATTCATAAAAAGGGAACAAAACTACTTCTTTGTTTTGTTTTTACTGTAAACATGACAAAAACACATGTATTTGTGTTAACCTGGGAAATGTCTTAGTTTTGTCAAGTCGAGATAGTTTACTGAAGATACCAGGTGGTATCTAGCATTCATGTCAAGGTAAACAATTTGACACATATTTATAGAGGACAAAAACTCTGTCCATGCATGAGCCCCACTGCTTTTTGTGGCCATAAAGTAAAGCATCGCTGAAGTCAAAATTGTACATTTTAGCCATCTCACTATTTTCTAAATTGAGATTATAATCTGGGTCCTGATCAGAGAATACTAAATGCCGTAAACAAGAAAGGTGTAGGAAATCAGGAGGGATTTTTTAAGACAGCAAGCTGGAACTTCTCCTCACCCCCCTCCCTGCCATACACACACTCTTCATTGCCTTCTGGCACTTTCACCCTCTAAAAATAAAAAAGAAGTCACAGGAAAGATTCAGTGCAGATGTCTGGCTATTTGAGCTATTCCATTTTAAGATAATATTAAATTTAAATATCTGAACGAGACTAAGCAATATAGGATTATGAGGTTTTCCACTGGCTTATATTTACTTGAATTCATTTTAATACGGTTTCTATAACCTTAATACTTGCCTCCATATCGACTTCTCCTTAATAGCAAGACTTGTGTTCAAGGTATTATCTGGTTTTCTCATTAGCTGATATCTTTATTCATAGATACATCTCTCTTCAACATTTCCTTTTAAAACAAAGTAAACAGATACCTGGATTGGGTAGTCTCCATTTCCCTTTCTAAATCTACTCACTTTTCTAACCTGATCTCACTTTTCTAACCTGTAAGCCCAGGCTTACACTTCTGTGGTCTGGGCTCCTTCACATGCGGACTACAATTTGGATTAGACTAACCTCCTCTTAGCATAGCAGGAAATCTAAGAAATGAAGGAGCTAGAAACACCAGGGTGTTCTTTTGCCTGCCTCCTTTCTGATGTGCTGTGAGTCGACAATTCCAATGCTCCTTTGCCTATGGCCCAGGTTTTGTGAGCAGTGGCTTTCCCCAAACAGCCCCTACTAGAGTCTAAGAGTGCTAATGGCTTCTGGTGTGGCTCATTTCTGGATGTCTCTCCATCCCTTAACCCTGCACACATCCCCCCCAACCTTCATGGAACTATTCAGTCTCTGCACTGAGTAAACAGTTTCCTGCTGGTGTCCTGAATGATACAATTAACCCTGGTCATCTCCCATGTATGGGAAATTGTGCTTGGTAATAGACATGATTCTATCTCATTAATTACATTAGCAACACCTTAGAGTATGAAGTAATATATCCATCATCGAAGTGAGAAACCTTGGATTCTAGAGAGTATAGAACCTAGAGTATAAAAGCCTAAGTTTTAACCCAGTTTTACCTGTCTCTAAAACTTTCCTCTAAACCAAAATGTTTATTAAGTAAAAATGTCATACAGATTTAGGAATAAATACAAGTGACCCTTGGTAAACATACAACTTAATTTACATTCTGCTGAGCAACATATCTGGGTTTAGACTGTAGTTCTTTACCCAAGTCTGCTTTGAAGATTCATTCAATATTGCTGGATCCCCACAGAAGGAAAGTTTTCTCCACTCTACTTTAATCTTTCAGAGATTTTTAATAGTTATGATCATGTGACCTCTTTACCAGCTACATCTTCACAAACTGCTTTTTTCATATTATAGCGTTTTCTGACAATTTTTTCCACCATGTATCCTCTTGGCTCATTTCTACCTCTCATTGCTGACTCTTTCTTCCTCTGTCCAGTGTGCAGTAGTATAAATCTAATCCAGCTTGGATGGGAGTGAAGTTTCTCTTGGATAGATCATTCACTTAAGACTGATGATAGTGTGTCATAAAAAATATTCAGGCCGATGTGCTGTGACCTTCCTTTGATTATCCCGGGCTGCTCCTGTAATAACTCCACCAAGACATGTCAGAGCACACTGCAGATACAGCTGTCTAATCTCCACACCATGTACCTATCCTATATTGAGCAGAAATTCTCCATTTCAGTTAATTGCCCATAAAGACCATGAAGGCATTTTATCAGAAGACCCATAGTCAATGTCACAGTAGCGCTGCAGATAATTTTTTTTTCTTCCCTTCAAATCCTTCCTGGCACCTGAAGAAGGATAAACTTGAACTTAATGGGACAGTGGCTAGATAAAACACATTTTCTCCAATAGTTTCATATAGGAATCTACCATTTATGATATGGCTGCTAAGATTTTACTAGCCATGGATTACTATATGAGATAATTTTTTTTTAATTTATTTTTTATTTATTTTCAGCATAACAGTATTCATTGTTTTTGCACCACACCCAGTGCTCCATGCAATCTGTGCCCTCTCTAATACCCACCACCTGGTTCCCCCAACCTCCACCCCCCCCCCACTTCAAACCCCTCAGATTGTTTTTCAGAGTCCATAGTCTCTCATGGTTCACCTCCCCTTATGAGATAATTTTTATGTAGTGAAAGAAAACTATGCTTTAAATAAGACCAAGGATCCAAATTTGCATATGTCATTTGTATAAATTCACAGAATTCTCAGAACTTCAGTATATTCATCTATAAAACTGCTCTGGAAATAATTTTCACCCACTATTTATTAAATATCTACTATCATCAGAATTTTTGTTAACACTGAGAATAAAAGAAGGAAGGAAGGAAGGAAGGAAATAAAGAAAATAAGTCAGTTAGTCCTGCCTGCAAGGTAAAACAAATAATAAACCATAAACATTTATAAACTATGCAGTGGGAATCAGTTCTCTGGAGGGAAATAAAATGAGACAGAAAGCAAATAGAGAGCACTGGCGGGACCCAGTGAAGGATGTTGTCCTACAGAGAGTTCTTAGGATCTGAATGATGAAATGACATTCAACTGTGTATTTGTTGTCTATTGCTATTGAACAAAGTGCCACTAATTTATGTCCTATAAAACAACACAAATCTATTATTTTCCAGTTTTAGAGGTCAGAAGTCCTAACATGGGTCAGCAAGCTTTAGGGGAGAATCTTTTTCCTTGCCTTTTATAGCTTCTGGAGGTCACCTACATTCCTTTACCCACAGACCCATCTTCTACTTTTCAAAGCCAACAGTGCAGCATCCTTCAATCTCTTTGTCCCTCTGCTTCTGTTGCAACTTTAGCCTCCGTGACTCTCTCCCTCTCTTAAGAACTCATGTGATTACACTAGACACACTGGATTAATCCATGATAATTCACTATTTCAACTCTTAGTCATACCTGCAGAGTCCATTTTAACCATAGAAGGTAAAGTATTCAAGAGTTCTGGGGATTAAGAGATGGACATCTTTGTAGGGGCAAAAGATGGTAGGTAGAAAGTGTGAGAGATTATTCATCCCACCAAACACAGTGACCTGAAAAAAATGAAGGTATCAATTTAGGAATATCTGGGGAAGGACAATCATTCAAGAGAACAATAAACTGAAAAGATCCAAAAGTGAAAGCACAAATGGGAATTGGAGAAATAAATGAGTGACAGTACCCCTGGAGCTGAAGGAGCAAGAGACAATTTGGTAGGAGATATACTCAAGAGGTTAGTGGAACAGATGCAATGTCAAATAACATGGATCCTTAGACTTTCTCTAAGGTATATGAAGAGGTTTTGAATAGAGAAGTGACATATTTTGACATGTTTAACAATGATGGTTCTATTACTTGACTAAAAAATAGGGGTGTGATTAGTCAGAGGCTGTTGCAATAATCCTAGGGAAAAATGATGGTGGCTTATATCACTGAGGGTATTGGAGCAACGAGGGCAATAAAATACGTTCACACACTAAAAAATATTTTGAAGATACAGACAAAAATGTTGGTGATAGGCTGACATATACAATTAATATAAAAATTTAGATCATTACAGTGTTGACTCTAAAATTCTGAAGGATGGAAGAATCATATATAATGTACTAGCTATTAAAAACTTGAATTAATATTTTCAGATCTTTTCATTAATTCTTATGTAACTGGCTTACTGAATTCTTACTACTGACAAAATATTCTTTAGAATTCTCTTTTCCTTTTTATCACTGAGGAAGTATGTTTATCAACAACTGGTCATTGTGTTTATTCTTAAATTTGTGTATGGCAGTTTATTTCTTATCATAATGAAATATAAGTGCAACAGAGAGTTATAATATATACAAAATTAAAGTCAATAATTTGTACAAAGTAGCTAAAATAAACTTTTGACCAAGACAAGTACAAAATATTGGGAGGGGGATGTTTTAAAGACCTGTGAATCCACACTTAGTTACTTTGGAATTTTCTTTAGATTCCCTCTTCTCTATCAAGAAACCAAGAATGGGAAGCAAAGAAAATACAGCAGAGTGTGGTTCTTGCAAGAAAGATAATGAATAAGCCAATTCAGCAGTCACAGTCTCAAAGCAAAGGTCTTAACCCTATTGCAAAAGTTTTACAAATAAATTTGTGATTATGTTACAGATTATATTAAAATAGTTATAGTATTATATCTTTTAAATGAACACAAACTTGGCTGATTTCCTCTGCTGCTAATGTCTGATTTGAGAGCTTTCTTTCTACTTTATTTATTTATTTATTTATTTATTTATTTATTTTAATTTATTTGACAGAGATCACAAGTAGGCAGAGAGGCAGGCAGAGAGAGAGGAGGAAGCAGGCTCCCTGCTGAGCAGAAAGCCCAATGTGGGGCTTGATCTCAGGACCCTGGGATCATGACCTGAGCCGAAGGCAGAGGCTTTAACCCACTGAGCCACCCAGGCGCCCTCTCTTTCTACTTTTTTAATCAACTGAAATGGAAAATAATCTCCAGTCCATCAAAGGAATGAAAAAAAGATACACAAATTAAAAGTTTTGGCTACATAAAATTAATATACATGTATTTGGGAAAAAAATACATGATTTTTTTTTCAAGAAATAAAGCAATAAAAAAATTTTAATCCTCTCTATATAAAAAGACGAACTAATGCATTAGAAAATTCTACTGCCCAGTATCACAGCTAAAGAAACAAATTACAGAGGAAATGTAAATCATTGAAAACATGAGAAACATTTCAGCTTTACTGGTAATCAGAGTGAGAGTGCTTTGTTATTGCAAACTACAGAGTTAATAATAATTATGACCAGTTACCTGGGTATTAGTTATCTTTTGCTCCATAATAGATTACCCTGACATTTAATGGCTTAAAACAATAAACATTCATTATCTCACAATTTATCGACCAGAAATCTGGGTGTGACTTAAATGGATATCTTCATTTCAAGGTCTCATGAAGCTGTCATCAGTACTACTGTCTCATCTGAAGGCTCAAGTGGTGGGGGCTCCATTTCTAAGCTCACTGATGTGGTTTTTGATCCCTGCCATGTTGGTCTCTCCACAGGGCAGCCTTAAGACAGGACACGTGGCTTCTCCCAGCCTGAGTAAGCCAAGAGAGGGTGAGAGAGATCATTGAGGACAGAAACTGCAGTATAACTCCATCTTGAAAGAGACATCTCATTTCTGCCTTACGTCATTTTTTAAAAGAGAAGTAAGTCCAACCCATACTCAAGAAGAAAGGATCCTGGAGACAATTCTTTAGAGATAGATACCTCACATTTCTATACTTTTCTGGGTGGTTTCTTCAAATATGTTTGTAGAGCAAACAGCCTTGAAGGATACAGAGGCCGCCTTGAGAGAAGAAGGCAAGTCTGTTCCATCCAGTAAAGATAATATCACCCTCAGGGGCAAAGTTTATAAAGGCTTACTGGCAATTGTAAAGGATCTGTTTTTCTTAGGGTTACTCCCATTTAACACCGTCTGCTGCAGGTACAGATGTCACCATGGAGGAACTGGATCTAAGGGAATAGGTATACCGATTATTATACTCTACCTCATGCGATTGCTGTAAGCAGTACACCATTCTCTGTCTCTCATCTAGGAGTCTCATAACTTCTGCAAGCATTCATGAGATTGTGGCAAGCTAATCTGCAAATAAGATAAAATCTCAGATCCTGCTTAATTTATATAAGATTACACAAGGTGGACTACTAAGAAGTGGGATCACTGGGGGCCATCTCGAGGCTGCCAAAATCATTAGCCATCCTTCCCTCCCCTCCCCTCCCCTCCTCTTCCCTCCCCTCCCCCACCTCTCCTCTCCCCACTTCCTGCCCCTTTCCCTTCCTCTTTCTTTTCCTTATCCTTTCTTCCTTCATTCATTCCTTTCCTTTCCTTCCTTCCTTTCCTTTCCTTCCTTCCTTCCTTCCTTCCTTCCTTCCTTCCTTCCTTCCTTCCTTCCTTCCTTCCTTTTCTTACAGCAAAAGAACAGAAGGAAAGAAGGAAGAAGGGGAAACTCTGTTATTTATTGTGTTCATATCTTATCTAGAAACTTTTAACATACATTAATCTCCTTCATATTTAGAAGAGCAACAACAGTAAAAAGAAATTCAAGGGGAAAAATTGATTGTTTTCCCAAGGTTACTAAGTTACTTGATAGGGACTTACACTCAAAATCTTTTTTTTTTTCTTTTTTAAATAACACAAGAGACACAAATTCTCAAGTGCTTGTATTAATGAAGTCTGGTCACTAGTAACAGCAGATCACAACAGCTCAATTTTCTATAGGATATTATAGAGATAGGTAATCTAATTTATCCTACTACTCCAGTAAAAGCAAAGGTAATTATTGAAATGATTATTCCTGATAGCTGTTTTTCTGACATATTTATCTCTAAGAGCTCAAAAATTTCTACCAAAGTTTTACATGATTGCCTACTATTTTGTGTGGGAATCTTTCTAATAAAATATTTATGTAAATTCTTAGATTAAACTTCAAGGCTTTTATTAATCTCTAGTGCAGAATAATATTAGATATAAAATAAAATATGCTCTTCACAGATCATTCATATTTTAGGGAACTTCTCAGCTTATCAAGCTTGTTATCAGGGAACTGACATTTTCATTTTTGACATTGTTATTCAATATTTCACTATCTCCAATACTTGGGTTTGACTAAAGTCAGTGATGTTTAGTCATTTGTTGTCTAGCTCATCCTGTATTTTAAAAAGTGCTAAACCCATAGCCTGGTATGTTATGGCATCCAATATTAGTTGTTTAATCTTCCTGGGATTAAGTGGGTCTTTATATTTTAAATCCAGTAAGTTTAAATCAAGCAACTTTTTTCACTACAAACTTGTATCTCTCATAATGAAGTGAACTATACTTTTTAGAGAAAATGTGTAAATTTTTATAGTGTTGTTATCCTCAGCTTAGTGAACCACTGCTGGTTTCTGACCAACTTACACTTAAATTTCAACAGTCAGCCATAAAGACACATTTTAAAATTCTGCTGCATGTTAATTTCAATTTCATTTTCCCATACTTACCAGCTCTGCTTTTCCCTTATCTTTTACATGCTTGATCTCTTTGTTTTCCATTTTTTAAAATGTTTTAATTCTTCCCATTACACTTTTGAATACTACCTGGATTTTAATGATCACTACACATCATTTTGGTTCCCTGATCTTGGTTTCCCAGAATAGGTAACAAACTCAATGCAACAAGGAGCTCTCTTATTTTTTCTCTTAACTTGAGTTTAAGTTCCTTTATTCCAAATCTTTGTTTTATCCTCCAAGTAAGGCAATTATTCTCCTTGACAGAAAAGTAAAAAGCAAACTGGGAGCTAAATAATTGTGTATTCTTACCTACCTTTAACATCACACCATCTGTTCAAAACAGCCCTACTATTCCTGCCTTGTTTTGCTTTGTTTTGTATTTTAGCATAACTTCTATGAAAAAAAGTCAAGTCTGATTTTGTTAATAATTTTTGCAATTTATTTGGGGCTTTTTTTTTTTGGAGTTTTATTTATTTGAGAAAAGGGAGCGAGAAAGAAAACACAAGGAGAGAGGCAGAGAAGGAGCCCAATGTGGGCCTCGATCCCAGAACCCAGAAATCATGACCTGAGCTGAAGGCCCATGCTTAACCATCTGAGCCGCCCCAGCGCCCCTATTTGGGGCTTTATATAGCTACATTTAGCCATTTATATTCATAAAATATAAGGTTCATCATTGCTTAACTCACTTTTGTTTTGTTTTTAAAGATTTTTATTTATTTATTTGTCAGAGAGAGTGAGCGAGCATAAGCAGGCAGAGTGGCAGGCAGAAGCAGAGAGAGAAGCAGGCTCTCTGACGAGCAAGGAGCCCAATGTGGGACTCGATCCCAGGACGCTGGGATCATGACCTGAGCCGAAGGCAGAGGCTTAACTGAATGAGCCACCCAGATGTCCCTTCATTCACTTCTGAAATGGCATTACTAATCAACATATTCTGACAGTTTAAAGAACTGCTAATACTGGAATACATAAGATATAAACTCTTTACCTACCCCCAACTCTGGTACTTTCCCCAAAGGTAACCAAAGCTGACAGGTGATTGCCTGTTCAGTCAGACCTTTCACTCTGTACATTTTGTCAATTATACAAAGATACACACATGTGTATATGTGTATATATACATACATATGCACACGTATGTACACATATGCATAAATTAGACATGTATACATGAAATGTGTACTTCACAGCTATATACAGACATTATATATATGTCTGTATATTTTATGCATACATATATATGTATTTTTTTCAGCAACCTGGCTTTAATAATTGACAGTATGACATAACTTCTTTCCATTTCAATAAAGTTCTTCCTCATTCTGTTTTAGAGATGTATTTCTATGTACTATAATTTATTTAGATGTTTTCTAATCCATCATCAATTTTTAGTTGTTCTTTTTAAAATAATGACTGTTAGTTATTCTTAGGTATAAGAGAATAGGGTCAGTTCAAGTCTGAGATGGGGAGAGAATGGAGAGAAACCCATGTCAGACAATGGACATTCAGCACTTGGATGGAGCTGGGCAGGAAACCTGAGGGAGATCCCCAGAGGAATAGATACCAAGGGACATTGCTGAAATGTAAGGCAAGAACAAAGAACTGAGAGAAACACCACAGAGTACTTAGAACCTTATACTGAGTGTCAGGGAGCAGCTGGTATTGTGGCTGGAGACTGAGTAGGAAATCTGAGACATCCAACAGGCACTAGTGATTGGGGTAGGCTGATAACTGAGATCAGGCTATAATAATTAATACAAACTCCTGGTGATCAAAGTCTAGGCCCTTTTGAAGAGATGATTCTGATCTCACCTTCAATTCACATGGAACCTGTGGTCAATCTACCACTATCATCAATAAATGCCAAGCCCAGCTGAGTCACAGACTAAACTGAAACAATTTCCTATACTCACTGCTTGTTAGAGAAGAGGTATATTCTTTTAGAATGTAAATATTATTCACCATAGTCTTTACTGCTTTTTTTTTTTTCACAACAGCTGGCATTTGTTCAAAGATTATGAGACATGAAAAAAAGTAAGAAGATGTGATCCACAGCCAAGAAAGGAAATAGTCAATAGAACCAGATCCAAAAATGGTCTAGATATATAAATTATCAGACACTTTATAATAACTATCATAAATAAAATATCTACTATTTGATCTAGTAGTTATCCTCATATTTACTTAGAGGAAATAAAAATGCATATATACACAAAACAGAATTACATATAAATGTTCACAGCACCTCTATTTATAATAGTCTCAAGCTGGAAACAACCCAAATACCCATTGACAGGTAAATGGATATACAAATTATCATATATCCATGCAACAAACTATCATTCAGCAATAACAAGAAAGAACTACAGAAACAATGCAATGACATTCACGGGACAAAAGAAACCAGACATAAAAGACATGTGGGTCTATTTACATGAAATTTTACAATTTTCAAACTAATCTTCAATGACAGAAAGTAGATCAGTGTTTGCCGAGAGATTAGGATTGAAAAGATGAATGATTCTAGAGGAGCATAAAGGACCCCTCTGGGGTACTTAGTATTCTATACTTTGATTATGATGGTTTCATGAGTATATGTGTTTGTCAAAATGCATAGAATTGTACAAATATATGTTAAATATACCTTAATAAAGTTATTTAAATTTTAGAAATATCTTTTGGACAAAAAATAGGCAATACATGTTCTGGTAGAAAAACTTATAAAAATGTACAGTTCACAGAGGTTGTGTGTACAGAATGTACAAATAACTCTTCCAACTCAATAATAAAATGACAAAATAATAGGCAAAATATTTGAATAGGCACTTCATAAAATAAGGTATACAAATAGCTAATAAGCTAATAAAAAGTTTCTTTAATAATCATTAGCCATTAGGGAAATGAAAATTAATATGACAGGAAGATACCACAATGCATTCCTTAGAATTGTCAAGAAAAAGAATGTCATTACCTATTAAGGAAAGAGTGTCAGCACTAAATGCTGGAGAGGTCGTGGAACAGCCAGAACCTCATACATGAAGGAGAGGAGTGTAAACAGTACAACTACTTTGTGATGCATGTACCTTCCCCATGACCCAAGAATCCCATTTCTAGGTATTTATCTAAGAGAGAGGAAAATATGTCCACAACATGTAAAGAAATATCCATGGTAGCATTTTTTATAAGCATCAAATACTGAAATTAACCTAGGAGTCCATCAATGAGAGAATACTAAACACACAATAGAATAATCAATAATAATAAGGTCAGGAAATAATTATTTTTACACAAAGAGCTAAGATGAATCTCAAAAACAACACGCTATGTGAAAGAATCCATGCACAAATGAGTAACTCCATTTATATAAAGTTTAGAAAAGGGAAAATAAACTCTTGGTTTGGGAAATCGTATCAGTGGTCACTTTGACAATGGGGGAGTAAGGCTGGTTGTCAGAAGGCATAAAGAATGATGGAAATATGCTGTTCATGATTGTGGTATGGGATAGATAGTTTATGTGTTTATGAAGCTGAAGATATTATGCCCCTAAAATCTCTCTGTTCTATATTATTTTATGAAATGGTCAATCAGGTGCAGCCATAAGGGAAGACAGAGGGGAAGCTCAGTGATAAAATTTAATATACTCACAGGTCCTAGAAACAGGAAGCATGACACACCATGTAAGGTCACCAGGAAAAATATTTGGGTGATCACGAGGCAGAAGATAAGAGCAAGAAGGTTTACACTACAGACCTTATTGGAGTTTTTGTGGGAAAGGCAAGGCAGGGCAGTGTGAACAATTTAGGATTACCTAGTTCTGGGCTACTGGGGTGGTCCCTAGTTGCCTGACACCTGGCCTTGGGGTGATTAGTTCAGAGGAACATTGCCTCCTGGGTTGTACAGGCCAGTCAATCAAGGTGAGACTGATTTGTCTGCATATCAAAAACATGCCTCTGGCTGGGCCCTTTGCTATCTCAAGAATGATTAGACCCAGGAAGGACCACCTCTTCCCACCCAGAACAATTTTTCTAAGATGTCAAAACAGTGTTATATTAAAAAAAAATACACACACACACACACACACATAGATGTATACATAATATACGTAGATACATACACAATATACTATGTATTTCATTATATGTAAATTATATTTTAAGTTTTTAAAATATTTGAGGCCATGTATAAAATTTTGACTGTGTTTCCAGGTGTTAAACTGTTTCTGAAATCTGAATTAGCTTGCCTTTTGTGCTTCATTTGTCTAAAGTGCGCTTGTATATGTTTGTGTGTATGTTTGTACAGGGTGTATGATTGTGTTTCTGCCTTCTCAATGGCCATGTTGGCAACCTCACAGGAAATAAAAATGATCTCATTCGAAGACTTCTTTTCTCTCTCTTTTTGAGATTTTTATTTTTTTTAATTGAATTCAATTAGCCAACGTACAGTCAATCATTAGTTTCAGATGTAGTGTTCAATAATTCATCAGTTTCATGTAATCCTCAGTGCTCATTACATCATGTGCCCTCCTTAATGTCCATCACCCAGTTATACCACCACCTCACCCACCTCCCCTCCAGCAACCCAGGAACCCTCGGTTTGTTTCCTACAGTGAAGAGGCTCTCATGGTTTTTCTCGCTCTCTGATGACTTCCCATTCTGTTTTCTGTCCCATTCCCTATGATCCTCTGTGCTGTTCTTATCCTCCACACGAGTGAAACCATATGATAATTGCCTTTCTCTGACTGACTTATTTTGCTCAGCATAATGCCCTCCAGCTCCATTCACATTAATGTAAATGGTAAGTATTTATATTTTCTGATGGCTGAGTAATATTCCATTGTATGTATATACCACATCTTCTTTATCCATTCATCTGTCAATGAATATCTTGACTCTTTCCACAGTACAGCTATTGTGGACATCACTCATAAGACTTATTTTCTATCAAGATATATTTTGTCAAGACATGATTCCCAAATTAAGCTTTATTTTTTACACAATTCATGTAATTAGATTCTATAGTTAAATTATCATTTAAGTTTTGATGTCACAGGCTTCTCATTTAATATGACTTGATACAGACTATTGGTTACTTATTCTGGATCATGTCCAAATACTGATAAATTCCCTGGCATATTCATAGACACCATAGCCTGAAAGACATGCTGAATCCTCTTTTATTAAACAAACAATAAAAAAGAGTAACTATAGCTCACTTTGCATTTGGCTAGAAAAACATTCTAGGTGATACAAGGATGATTTTTTTTTCCTCGTCTGAGTGTTTTGATTTTTTAAATTGATGTGCACAACTTCTATAGTAAGAAAATTCTCAATAAATGTTCCTTAAAAAAAAAACTATTTGCAAATGGTATTCTTTCAAATTGCTCAACAAGGAAAAGAATCAGCCAAGGCATGGAGAAATTCTGGATATGCAGGAGGAGGATCTACTCCAGGGTGAGCTCTTAAGTACAGACACATGAGAAATAACCACTGGTTCAGTACATGTTTCAACCAGTACTTCCTTCACCTAGTGAACTACACACTGGAAAGCAAAGAGGCCTGCAACAGCCCAGTTGGAAAGCCTTTGTTCCAAAGAACAGTGTCTGTGCTATTATATTCATTGCTGCAGAGACCTAGAAAATATCCCCCAGCCCATGATCTATCTTGGGCCTATGCTTGACACAACCTAATAGGAAATCATACAAACAATAGTACCATGCAAAGGCATGCTTTTTCTTAGCATTTATGTGATGAACTAGACTGGAGACTATGAAATAATAAGGAATCATTTTGCTTAGACTACAAGCAAAGCTAAACTGTGCAGTTAAATAGGTTTGGTTTTGTTTTTTGGGAAAAGTAAATTTAGCATACCCACTGGCCTCTTCTCCTTAAGCTAACACCGTCATGTCTTCCCCCTAGATTTTCCACTGCAAGGCAGAGGAGAAGAGTCTAGGAAAAATGAATCTAAGGGAGAAACGGCATCTATTCCTCATGCCCCAAGGAGAGCTTCCCATTGCAAGCCTTTTCAGGAAAGAAATCTCAGACTCACCTTTTCATACAAGAAACAGGAAGACAGAGGACAACAATCAAAGAGAAAAATCCAAAAAAAGAATAATTCCATATAATAGCTAGAGATTTTATTATACCTCCCTCTTACCGAAAGATTCATTTTCTAGCAGTTATAGTTTATAACCTAAAAAATGCATTTTGCTTGATTCTGACACAATGTTGGCAAAAGAGCGATGGGTACAGGAAGCTTTCATCTGTGCTGACCCTCTTTTTTGGCCCAAGGGCACCAGTGTACACAGAGTGTTAGACATAGCCGGAAAGTACTGTCACAGGTGAAGAGGTGAAAATGCAGGAGGCATCATTCTTACTTTTATAAGCTGCTTTAACCTCTTCTTTCAATGAGCAGAATAAATATTATATATTGAAAACTAGAGCTTAAAATGTTTAAGAAAGAAAACTAGAGAAGGGAGCAGAAACTAGCACTTGATGCATCCTATCTGTAGTCTAGGAACTGTACTAAGTGACTTGGAGTTGCACTCGTTTGATTTATTACCCACCTCACTCTGGAGAATGCTTGGCATGTTTTCCCCCACAGCCTGTCAGACTACAATGGATTCTTATGAATGGGTGTGAAATCCATGGAGATATGTGCCGGATACAGGACAAGTTCATCAGTGCCACCATGACAGCATTTTAATTTGTCCAAAGTATTATGTCATGGACATTTGATAGCTATCCACAAGAAATCTTACACTGCTGACTAGACAGTCCAGGAGTACAAACAATCAAGAAATTAAAAATTAGTAAAACATTTTGTCATTTCAGGAATACATATCTACCACAGGTAACTGGCCAGTGCAGGTAACTGTCCTAGTAGAAGAGAAATAAATGCCCGTTCTTGTTCCAGCAGGAGCAGTAGCAGGAAAGCATTGTCTGCTTCATCAAACCACCCCTATGATTTCTGAGGAAGGTTATTGGCACTGTCCATCCTCCAAATCTGTCATCTTTGAAATCATAAACTCCAGATCAGAATTTCACACAGACCTCCTCTTAAAAGCGGAGGAGGAATGAAAAGCTTAAATGTTACATCATGTATTTCTTGACCTCTTGAAAATTTCATAAGGTGCATCTATTCCTTTTATAATTAGAAAAACACTAACACTCGAGCTACTTAGGTATTGTCTCATAAGGGGATGAACACATAAATAAATGTAATTAGTTGACCGGTGTGTTCTATTCTATTGATTTGCTCATACTGGTACAGAAGTCGCTAAAGTTTATGAACCTTCTAAAATACAAAGTAGCAGCACACCACATTAAAATTGGCTGTCAGTAAGCTTTATGGAAGTTATCACATACTTTCATCATACATATTTCGTACACAGCTTTGCTTACAAAATTACAAGGACAAAGTGAAAAACATATGTAACTCCAGCCCTCTATTTGATAGTATAGCTCTAAATGCCAGCCCTTCTCGACTCGAGATATAAATGTTTGACTTTATGAAGTGACATCTGTAGAATGTGTGTTATTAAAATTCTGATTGAAGGTCCTTCTATAATATATGCATTGTCTCTTGGCCAATAAAATCAAACATCATGTTATACTATCGAATATACGTAGCATTAAGGCATACACAGTTGCTTCCTTTTTACCATAAATTTACTTCCTTGTTTAATGCTCACACGATGTGCATGAAGTACATGGGTAATTTATTCCCAATTTACTGTGAGCCACAGCATTCTCAGACTGAATCTTTGCTTGAATATTCTACTGTGTATAAAATGTTGATGAGGATGTGATTTAAATGGGGTGTAGATTTGGAGGGGGAAGGGAATAGTCTTCACAATGGTGTTGAGGTAATAAACAAATCAAGTTACAAAAGGAATACTTTTAAGTAAGCCCTGGGCAAAAAGATAAGCCTATAAATCATAGTTTTGTGTGTGTGTCTATCACTGCACGAGCTGTTACAAACCATATACTTATAAGCATGTACATGCTTAAACACTCATGTAGGAGGAAATGTAATAACTAGGAAATTCCAATCCAAATGCATGTCTTCAGGTTGGTAGAATATCTGTCTATTGGAGGATGGCACTAGCAAGATAGCAGGAGCAGAAAGCTCTGGACCCCTCCTTCCCCCGCAACAAACACACCGGTTCAACAACAATTCAAGGACAAATTTTCTTTGTCAGAAATCCAGAAACTAGATGAAAGATTCCTGCACCCCAGGAGAGCATGAAACCAGATTCACCAAAGCCAGTAGGGAGATTCAGGGACCTGAAACATATACCGTTATTTTCGTACTATCCACATTTGGCGAGTTCCAGAACTTTTGCATAAACAAATAAATCTTTATTAAAATTTTTCTTCTGGAACCAAATATATATATTTTTGTTTAAATCGAATATATGCTATGGATTTTGCCTAGTCACATACTGTCCATGGTAGCAAACTATACCAGTTATATAAATTAACTTCAGTGATTCCATTTTGAAGGCTAAAAATTTTCCTTTTCCTCCTCTGCTTCCTCCTACTTCTTAAGATGTTCTAAGATTAAGCTCAAATAAAAAGACTCCTAAATTAACCAGGCTTTCTCTTTCTCCTGTATATCTCAGTTCCACAGTTCTCATGATTCCACAAAATGTACATACTGGGTGAAAACATAGTTTATAATTCTTCTTTGAACACAGAAGCCTATAAACTTGAAAACAATAAACATAAAAAGAAAATAAAGTATGATTAGAATATTTGATCCAAGCGTTAGAATTTATTGTCAGAGTAGGCAATGGCCAAGAAGATTTGCACTTGTTTTAGACCTATGCTCTTCTGGCTTCAATAACCAACTTCTACTTGGCCCCTGAATTCTAGCTCTTGTCTTATCTTAGTCTGGAAGCTTTCTCAGGCACTTCTTACCCCGGTGATAGAGTCATGCATACCATTTCTCTCTGGCACGGCTTACACATGCCATTTGCTACAGGGCAAAAGACATCCAATGAAACTCTGTGATTTATCAGTTCAAACTTCGTAATTGGCTTTGAAAAGGTAGTATAATTTTTTTTTTTTTTTTAATGGGAACCCAGCCTCTCATTCTAACCTCCTCAGGAGTCATTTACCCTATTCATTTTAGAAATCCCTGTATGCCTTACAAACACTTTCCATTACTAGCAGTGGAGTCAAATAAATTCATGGCTTTTTACCCTGCCCTTGTCCCCCCTCCCTTATTATCTCCTTTATGTTGGCTCAGTGGTCCTGCCCACCCAGTACAATGACCAAGTTGCACTTCATTAAACTCAAAAGGACTGGCTAAGTCATGCTTTTTCTCATTAAAAATAACAGAGTTCAACCCTTCTTATACTTAAGTAGAAGAAGAATTGGATTATTTGTTATGAAAAGAGCATTTGGGTGTGGAAAACCATTTAGGAGTTAGAAGAATGGGAAATAGAGAACCACAGGGGTCAATATCAAGACCAGTTTTTTTTTTCCCACTTTATATGTTAATGACCTGGAAGAAGGAACATGCCACAAGGGAGCAAGCATTGCTGAGAGGGCAAAAGAGAGGTGAGAAGTCTTGTGGATGGAGAACAAACACCAAAATGGGGAGGTAATGCAGGACGGAATGAGCTAGCCATCAATGCCCTGCTTTAGCGATTTAACGTAAAGGACTGTGAGGTAATGAGGCCAGAGACAAAAACAAGGGAACTTAATAAAAAGCTTAAGAGTGACTAGCTACATCACACTAGTGGGTGGGAACAAGGAGAGGGCTGACCTAGGAGAGCTGTGGTGAATAAACATTAAAACTCGGGATTCTGGATCGAAACAAAATTAACAGGCATTTGAAGTGGTATCTGGGGAGGACTCTGGGTATAAGCTCTAAGTGACATGGCTAATTCATCAAAGTGTAAATGTGGAGCTTCAAAGTGAGGCTGAGGCAAGGGAAGCCAGCTGCTCCAGGGTGAAATGAATTGAAAGTGCACTATTCACAGTAACTTCTGTGTTTGGCCTTTCTTGAATCCACAGAAAAGAAGACAAATCACCTGCCGTGTAGGGATGGAGGATTGAGGTCTAGTTTGTATTTTTTCCTAATCACTGAAACTTGGGAGGCAACAGTTAAATGGGGTGACTTTCTTACATTCTGAAAAGAGGGACAACTGGTTGACAGCAGTGCGGCTCCATCTTTAACATGGATATGGAGCCTCTGAGAATCTTATAAAACTGATTCTAATCCAGTTAGTAGAGTTAGGGGGAGGGTGCTCAGATCCTATATCCCAAATATCTCCCAGGAGACAGTAATGCTGTTAGTCTAAGAACCATGCTTTGAATAGCAAAGTATCTGTCCCCTGACTTTTTTCAAAATTCCCAAATCTACCTCTATTCCAAATCTCTCTCTCCCCACCCCCACCACAGTTCCAGGAAAATATGAATAGAAGAACCGTATTTCTTACTACCCTTAAATTCTAAAATATACTTCTCTGCTTTTCTCTCCTTTTGATTCTATTTTGATTCTACTCTAATTTAAGCCTTATAGAATATATATACAATAGCCCCTCTCGTCTTGGGGATACATTCCAAGACCTCCAGTGGATGCCAGTAACTATAGATAGTACCAAACCCTATGTATCTTGTGTTTTTTTCTTATACGTGTATACCTACGATAAAGTTTAATTTATAAATAGGCATAGTAAAAGATTAACAATAATAATCATAAAATAGGACCATTATTGCAATATACTATAAGTTATGTGACTGTTGCCTAAGTCTCCCAAATACCTTATTGTACTAACATTCATCCTTCCTGTGATGATGTGAGACAATAAAATGCCTATATGGTGAAATGAAGTGAGGTGAATGAAAAAGGTGTTGAGACTTGGTATGAGGCTACTACTGACCTTCTGACATCTGGAGAAACATCTGCTTATGGACCACCACTGACCACAGGGAACTGAAATCACGGAGAAAGGGGGACTACTGTGAATGACAAAAAAAGAATTGTGTGGTATGGCAGTCTTTTCTACAAATCTCCTAAAGGATATATGGGTTTCAACTTTCAATTATCTGAAAACCACCATATTGTAAGATAATTTCTCATACACACCATCACTCAATACTTTTTGGTATATATTTTTATCATGGAACTCACTTTTTGTACCACTTTCATCACTCATTTAAATACAACCCAAATTACAGTATTTAAATAGGAGAAAAATTAGAATTATTGTTCATGCTGAGTTAAAAGTAATTATGAGAAATCAGAAGGATTTTGATGTGATGTGACAACACATTCCAAAAAGCCTATGGAACTAAATTTTACTCTCTATAATAATTGCTAACAAGATAATATAAGCCACATAGTATATATTAAATGTTTAACATTATTAGCCATCAAGGAAAGGCAAATTAAAACTACAGTGAACTCCCACTGCACATTCACATGGCTAAAATGATAAAGAAAGAAAATAGCAAGCACTGATAAGGATGTGAAACAACTGAAATTCTAACACACAGATGGAGGGAATGTAAATTGGTACAACCACTTCGGAAAACGGTTTTGGCAGTTTCTTAAAAAGTTAAACATAACTTCCTGATGACCGGTTTTTATTCAAGAAAAATGCAAATATAGGTTTAGATAAAGACTTATACAAAAATGTCACAACAGCCCTATTTGTAAGAGCCCCAAACTGTGAACAGCCCAAATGCCGTAGGTAAATGGATCCAGGAAATACGGTATACGTACTACTCAACAATAAAATGAACTAACTAAAAACAGGCCACATCATGAATGAATATAAAAACTATTATGTAGAGTGAAAGAAACCAGACACAAAAGAGTACACGTTGTTTGTTTCCACTTACATAAATTCCTGAAAGGCATAAACCAATTTGTAATGATTGAATAAAGATTAGTTTCTGTCTAGAGATGGAAGTAAGGTAATGATGAACAGCAAGGGAACAAGAGGAAATATCTGTGGGTGATGTGAATATTTGGTATCTTTTTTTGTTTTTAAGATGTTATTTATTTTATTCATTTGAGCAAGGGGAGGGGCAGAAGGAGAGGGAGAAACAGACGACCCCCACCCCCAGGCTGAGCAGGGAGCCAACTGCTACGGGGCTGGAACCCAGAACCCTGAGATCTTAACCTGAGCAGAAGGTAGACGTGCTTACCTGATTGAACCACCCAGGCACCCCTGGAATGTTTAGTGTCTTGACTATGGTGGTGGCTTCGTGAGGTTGCCAAAATTCATCAAATTTCACACTTAACATATGTGCTATTTATTTTAAGTAAATTATACATCAATGGATTTTTCACTTTGTTCTAGATTATGATAATAACAGAATAAAGAATAAAAGCATAGTGAGTGGGGAAAATTGAAAGAGGGACCAGTGAGTAACTCAAAAGTAAGATAGGCAGGGACTTAATATCAGTGTTTTTGTTTTGTTTTGTTTTGTTTTGTTTCTCTGGTGAATTGAACCTACTGTTCTTGCTACAGATTAAAAAAAAAAAATTAAAATGCCCAGAGTCATCTAAAAAATGCACAAAGATCAAACTTAGAGCTACAGAACCACATTTTTCTTACTTTCAACTGTAGTTTTATCCACAGTTCTTCCTTTTAAATGATGCTGAAATATTTTACAGTGAGCCAATTTCTGAACAGAATAGTTAGATTGAAACAGTGTGAGATGCTGAGCTCAATGCAGTAGGGCAAAGTTCTCAGCAGATTCAGAAATAGCCCATATTCCTTTGATGGTCAATAAGAGATGATTTTTGTTCTTCAGCATAAAAATTGCAAATAGTCACATTGAGAAATATGGTTTACCAATGCAATTCTTTCTCCAGAAGTCAGAGTATCTTACTTCTTCTAGGATTGCTTGCTTCTTCATCTATGAACAGAGGCATAGCAACTGCTTTACAGATTTTATGTTAAGATTGTGAAATTTTACATACATAGATTTGGTTGAATTTGAGATGGAACTTCATCATCTGATACAGTGTAGCAAAAACTGTGAGAGCTCAATAAATATTCATGGGTTGCTTTACATTGTGGTTCACTTGGGCTGCATGACTGGGTTCTGGGTTCTGGACCTGAGGTTGTTGGTGGAATGGAAGCTTTTTCTAAACCTGGCCTTCTTAATCAATCCATGTGATCTTGTAGCCCTTTCTTCTCTCTGAAGGAATGATGTTAAATGTCATGAACTACAAATACTAGACATCCCCACAAGATGGAGGAGGGATACCATCATCTATTATACTTTGTGTGAACAGAAACAAACTTGAGTGAAGCCAAGTATAATCAGGACTATCCTGATTAATAATGTATCCTCATATAAACGGTTATGTTTAGAGTAAATTCTGTTAACTTTAACACCAATATAGAAGACTGACTGACAAATAAGAGCTTAATAAATTACTAAGGGGGAAGAAAATTATGAAGTTTCCATTACATTTTGTTTAAAAGGTACTCCTGTAAGCATTTTATATACTTTAACTCATCCGTACGTGTAAAGGTCTTTCACAGCATACTGATATCCAAATAGCAACAAAAAAGGAATCATTTCAGAGTCAGACCAATGTGGGTTTATATCTCTTATTAAGTGTGTAAGATTTTTACAGTAATGATTCCCAATGAATCATGGCTTCCCTGTAACCTTTTCCTTGCATAGTCCCTTCTAAGATTGACTCTGGGTTTGGCCATGGGACGTGCTTTGACCAACCGGGCATTAGCAAACTCCACACAAGGAGATCTTTAAAAGTAGATTTTTTTTAAAAAAAGATTTTATTTATTTATTTCACAGACAGAGATCACAAGTAGGCAGGGAGGCAGGCATGGTGGGGGGAGCAGGCTCCCTGCTGAGCAGGGAGTCTCATGTGGGGCTTGATCCTAGGACCCTGGGATCATGATCTGAGCTGAAGGTAGAGGCTTTAACCCACTGAGCACCCCAGGTGCCCCACACAAGGAGATCTTTAAAGAGTGTCCATTGGGGCTTCCCTTCTCTCTTGCTGCTTTTAGAATTCAGCTGTCATATGGCAAAACTAAGCCAGCTTATGAGAAACACTGGCTACAGTTATCACCAACTATTAGACATGTGAATGAGGTCATCTCACAATACCCAACCCCAGCTGAACTATCAGATGACTGGCCTACAGTTACATGACTGATCAAGGGGAGGCCAGGTGAAGAACCAAGGCCAAAGTAATCCACACAACCATGAAGGGAAAAAATGGTTACTATCTTAAGCCACTAACGTTTTTTTTTTTTTTTAATTTATTTTTGTATTAATATATAATGTATTATTTGCTTCAGGGGCACAAGCCTGTGATTGATCAGTCTTATACAATCCACAGCACTCCCCATAGCATATACCCTCCCCAGTGTCCACCACCCAGCCACCCCATTTTTCCCATCCCTCTCCACTCCAGCAACTCTCAGTTTGTTTCCTGAGATTAAGAGTCTCTTATGGTTTGTCTCCCTCTCTGATTTCATCTTGTTTCATTTTCCCCTCCCTTCCCCTATGATACTCTGTCTTGTTTCTCAAATTCCTCCTATCAGTGAGATCATACAATAATTGCCTTTCTCTAATTGATTTATTTCACTTAGCGTAGTAGCCTCTAGTTCCATCCATGTCATCACAAATGGCAATATTTCATTTTTGGTGGCTGCATAATATTCCATTGTGTATATATACCACATCTTCTTTATCCATTCATCTATTGATGGACATCTAGGCTCTTTCCATACTTCGTATTTTAAACCACTAACTTTTATGATGACTCATTATCCATCAATATACTAGGCCAAATTACTTAAATTCTGTTAGCTCTGGCTTCTCCATTTTTACTTTTCTAAGGTTTTATTAATTTTTTAAAGATTTTATTCATTTGAGAGAGAGTGAGAGAGAGGGAGCACAAATGGGGAGGGGGAGAAACAGGCTCACTGCAGAGTGGGGAGCCTGAAATGGGGCTCAATCCCAAGACTCTGGGATCATGAGCTGGACCAAAGGCAGACACTCAACCAACTGAAACACCCAGGTGCCACAGAATTTTTTTTTAAGATTTTATTTATTTATTTGACAGAGAGATCACAAGTAGGTAGAGGCAGGCGGGGGGGGGGGGGGGCAGGGAAGCAGGCTCCCCGCTGAGCAGAGAGCCCAATGCGGGACTTGATCCCAGGACCCTGAGATCATGATCTGAGCCGAAGGCAGGAGCTTAACCCACTGAGCCACCCAGGTGTCCCCAGAATTTTATTTTTTTTTATTTATTTTTTTCTAAAGATTTTATTTATTTATTTGACAGAGAGAGATCACAAGTAGGCAGAGAGGCAGGCAGAGAGAGAGGAGGAAGCAGGCTCCCCGCTGAGCAGAGAGCCCGATGTGGGGCTCGATCCCAGGACCCTGGGATCATGACCTGAGCCGAAAGCAGAGGCTTTAACCCACTGAGCCACCCAGGCGCCCCCCAGAATTTTATTTTTTAAATGTAATCTCTACACCCATCATGGGACTGGAACTCACAGCCCCAAGATCAAGAGTCGCACACATTACTGAATGAGCCAGCCAGGCACCTTTTCTCCATCTTTATAATAGACATGGTAATGTATCTATCAAAAATTGCCACAAGAAGGATGTCTGGGTTGCTCAGTCCATTGGGTGTCTGCCTTCGGCTTGGGTCATGATCCCAGGTTCCTGGGATCAAGTCCCATATCAGGCTCCTTGCTTGGGAGGGAGCCTGCTTCTCCCTCTGCTTGTTGTTCCCCCTGCTTATGTGCTCTATGGCAAATTAATACATCTTTTTAAAAATAAAGTTGCCATAAGAATTATAGGCAATATATGTAAATGTGTCCGTTACAGTTCCTGGCACAGGTAGGTAATACTAAACTTGGCTTCTCACATCCCATTCTTCCCTGTGGCCACCTTCAGCAGAAGAACTTCTGTTTGGCCATACTTTTTTAAAAAATTAAAAAGAAAAATAGCTTCCATGAAAATGTTAATTAAATATTCCCTGTTGGCTGATGCAGGAGAAGCTACAGTATAGGAAAATAGTTGTAATTACTCCTCCAGTCAACTAAGGGATTGCTTGCACCAAGAATGCAGCCCTGGAGAGCATATAATTTCTGGCACTCTACGTGAACTAAAGCCAACTTGCAATGTTCAAGGTTGTTTAAGGAGCTGTAGCCCAGGTATTCCCGAAAGAAAAAAAGAGAGAGGAGTTAATTAGAAAACCATTATCATCAACAGCCTAAATGCTGCATAAATGTATGGATTAACTCCCAAGACGTTTCTTCTTTTAATAATTACGGACACTATAGCAGAAACTTCTGGCAGAAATGTGCTTCCCAACTCATTATCCTTTATCTCTCTCTCCTCTTCATGGCCTCTTTTTGGGCTATACTGAGTGGTGAATTCGTTGTTTTTGTTTTGTTTTGTTTTGTTTGTCTTTTTTTAAAGATTTTATTTATTTCTTTGAGAGCGATATAGAGAGGAGTCAGAAAGCACAAGCGGGGAGAATGCTGGAGGGAGAGGGACAAGCAGGCTCCCTGTTGACCAGGGAGCCCAATACAGGGCTGGATCCCAGGACCCCGGGATCATGACCTGAGCTGAAGGCAGATGCTTAACCATCTGTCCATCTGTGCCACTCAGGTGCTCCCCATCTTTTTTTTTTTTTTTCTTTTTGTCTTTCAACAAGATACTCAGCATTTTCTTGGGACCATCACATAAACTCCCACCATTTCAGAAATGACTGAGAATAGTAATAGCAATAGTAATAGTATCATCTCTTTGCTCTTCCAACAAGTATTTGGTAAGTCCTCACTATGAATCAGACATCATGCTATCTGGCTTACAATACAAATGTAAATTAAAAATGAATTTTACTCTTGATGAACTATTTCTAATGAGGGTGACATCCACAGAAATAACTAGGGTAACATGCTATAATGACAACACTGACCTACGCATGTAATGTATTAGGTCTGTAGAGGAATACCAATCTTAGTGGGTAAGTTTTCAGGGAAAACCAAAAACAGAGGCCTGCCATATGAAGTCAAGTTACCCCAAGAAAAAGGAAGATGTCATTCCAGAAAGAGGATAGCACGTGAGCCCAGAAATAGCATGGTGTATATGGAGAAGAAGGTAAGGGTTACTATAATCCAAACTGTAAGAGGGCAGTGGTAAGAATGAAACTGAAACAGAAAACAGAGAAACAGATATGAGGGGTTTCATATGCTATAAAAAAAATTCCATGGAGAGCTGAAGCAGCAGTGTGTCAGGTTGATGGGACATGAGGACGTCCTGGCTGGTATGGGGAAGATGGATTTAGAAGGTAGAGAATTGTGTTTAATGCCTCCCTGGATAGGGCTTCCAGTTAGTGGCTTCCCTGTTCTTTTCTTTTCTTTTTTCTCTTTCTGGCAGAAAGAAAACTTTCACAAAAAAACCTCCATTCTCCCTATTTCTAAGCCTGCCTCCATCTTAAACTTTTTTAAGTTTCTGTAACTTCTTTGGAGAAAAAAAACAAAACAAAACAAAAACTACAGTCCTCCTTTGCCCAAACACTACCTCCCATCCTGCATCTCCCGTCTTTGCTCCAAATCCCACTTCCCACTCTGTTTCCATAACACATCTTCCAAAACTGGCACCCTCTCTAAAATTAGGTTTTCCTATGCTCAGTTTCAGCCAAGAACATCAAATATGGATCTCTAAGTCAAACTCAAATTTGGGCCTTTTTAGAAATAAATCTTTTATTCTTTATTTCATTCATGACTTCGGAATTGTTAAATAGTAACCAACAACCTGCTTTTGGTGAACCCTATTTTTAAAAAATCTTTAGGGGATCTTTAGGGTTAAGCCCCTGCCTTCAGCCTAGGTCATGATCTCAGGGTCCTGGGATCGAGCCCCACATGAGGCTCTCTGCTCGGCGGGGAGCCTGCTTCCCCCTCTCTCTCTGCCTGCCTTCCCCTCTCTCTCTGCTTGCCTCTCTGCTGACTTGTGATCTCTCTGTCTCTCTGTCAAATAAATAAAAAAATAAATAAAATCTTAAAAAAAAAAAAAGAATCTTTACATGGTTCTGATCTCTAGCTTACTTACTGGCATGACCAGAAGGAGCCTCATAATGGTTCCTCAGGGTTCCCAGTATCAGTGGGATAGTGGCTTAGAGGACCCAGGCTCAACTCCAGAAGGCAACTCTGATTCTCAACTTTGCATTGCCTTGTCTCTAAGCTTCTAGTTTCTGATGATCCCAAGCTTGTCCCTTTACTTTGCCTAACATGAGGAAGGTGGGTATTTGGGGAGGATACAGTTGCCTCTTGAAGTTACTGTTTATGTTATAATTATGTTTCCTTTTCACTTTTTCAATTTCCCAATCTCTTGTATTAAGTCAATACCCAGTGTAGTTTCTGTTTTCCTTTCTGGACTCTGACAAATGCACCAGATGATTAATTCTATCCCTATGGATTTCTCTTACTCAATTGTCCTAGACAGGACCATACAATCTTCCAAATTTGAAATTTAGGTAAAGAAGCATACTCTGAAGTCTTTCAAGCAGCAAAAGTGACTGCTGTCACCAGCATGTCAACTCCTGAGCAGCTCATTTACATCTCACTATGTACGGGCAACCGTTGTAATGCTTTATGTATATGAATTCATTTAATGTTTTTAATATCTAGCTGGTTGACTTCACTGTGATCCCTATTTCAGAGATGAGTAAACTGAGGCACAATAAACTAAATAACATGGCTTAGGTCACGTATCTGAGCTAGGATATGAATTTATCCAGACTGGATATCCAAGTCCAGGGATTGGTAAACGTTTTCTTTAAGTGCCATGCTGTAAGTATTTTCTGCTTGGTGGGCCATACCATCACTGTAGAAACTACTCAGCTCTCTTTTTAAAGCAACCATAAACAAAATGTAAAAGGACAGCCATGACTGGGCTCCCATAAAACTTTACGAAAACAGGCAGTAAGATGGATTTGGTCCACAGATCACGGTTTGCTGATCCCTGATCTAAACTAATATACTGTATTGATCAACAGAAATTTTGCAAAGGTCATCTGACATAGCTTTTCATTATATCATCAGTCCATTAACTTAAGGTTATGTTCCCTCTGATGAGGTCCCCCCCAATGTTCTTTGGTTTATGAATCCTTTTTCTCTGAATGTATAAACATCTGGGGATATTCCAGATACATTGTGGATGTTGCTTCCCAGGTTTGCATTTAATAAATTCATATCTTTGTGAACATATTCAGACTGGATATTTCCTTAAGTAATTTACCCACCAATATGTAGTATAGCTTTGTGGCAGATGCACATAGAAACTTATTGGCTATCTTTAAATCTATGACCGTGCGCATATGTGTCCCACATAATATTTATTTTTACATGCACAAAAATGTTTTAGTCCCAAATCATCTGAGTCATGAAACATTTCATTGAGCAATCCATCATCCAAATTTTAAGTATGTCCTACATTGTCACCCTCAATAATAACGAGGCATCCCCAGATGCTAAAGGGAGCAGCTATTAATATTCTCTTTGTAATAATGACAATTTTTTTCCTTCCTCTACTGTAGATTTTTTTCCATTGAACTTTATAAACTCTGCTCATTTTTTTTTCTGTACATATTTTTAAAATTATATACTGCAGCAGCAACCAACTATTGTCTTATTTTTCCCTCCCAAAATAAATCCACTGCATGTTTATTCTTTAAAAAAACATGTATCTGTAACTCCAGATAAGCTAGTTCCTCTCTGTCTACAGTCCTTGGTTATGTGACTGAAGGGAAGTTGCAAGTGATGGAATTCAGGACA
This sequence comes from Mustela erminea, assembly GCF_009829155.1. Classification (NCBI taxonomy): domain Eukaryota; kingdom Metazoa; phylum Chordata; class Mammalia; order Carnivora; family Mustelidae; genus Mustela; species Mustela erminea. The sequence goes on from NC_045631.1 coordinate 34,038,697, forward strand.
ATCTGCTTTTATTCATTACTGCAAAATACATGGCAGTTGGGGATTTCATATTGTCAACTCTATTTCTGCAACCTCATCATGCCAAACATTTGGTCTTCAAAGACTAAAATAAAACCCATCACCAAGACTTTCCCTTCTGCATTACATAAGAATGTAAACATCTTTGGTAATAAATTTACTCTGACAGCTGCTTAAAAATTTACCAAGCTTGACAACACACTCTAAAAGCAAAAGAGAAAATAAGAGACCTTGGTTGATTATTTACCCAAAACATTTATCATTTTAGGAAGCAAGCGAATAAGTAAATAAATAAATAAATAAATAAATAAAATGAAAGTACATTTAAGTGCATGCGTAAGAAGGTATTAAGATACTCTTTCGTCTGTCACTTTACAGTCTTGTAATGTTTTAGTGGCAACCCATTTTTCATGAGAAGAGGAATAAATGACTTGGAAAAGCAAAGGCTGAATTTGGAATGCAAAGTGAGTCTCTGCTAGTTCTCTTTAGGGAAAAATACAAAATAGAAGTCTTCCCATGGAGACAGACAAGGCTGAAGCTACCCCTTTGGCAGTAATGTTTACAGTCAGTCTAGCCAGGGTAGAGCCATCAGCAGAAGTGAAATTCTAAGCAGCTCTCCAGTGTTCCAAACAGATTAGCTCTCACAGTTACCCAGACAGATGTGAATCCAGCCCACTTGTCGTCTTAATGCTTCCCTGTTGCTAATGATGTTCCAAAGGTATCAAGGAATGGAAATAAATAGCTGGCCTCCTAGCTGCCTGGAGCTGCCTTAAGTGCTGGGCCTGCTGGGTATCAATTGTTTGTTTGGTGGCTTTCAAGGTAGAGCGGGGTATTGATTTGTTTAAACGCTGCAGTGCATTAGTGCTTCTGGTCTCCTCCCAAGCCTTCAGCCTCATCTCATTCAGTAGAAGATAAACTTACTTTATTACAGCGAGAACATGTGCTATTCAGTGACTTGAAATATGATTGACTGCAGTGTATTGACTTTTACCAAACTGTCTCAGAGACACTTTTGAACTGACAGTGTGGAGCCCCTCAGTATTAGGCAAGGAGATGAACAGAGAGGATTTGGTAAGGGGGTGGGGGGGAAGGATTCAGACAGGCCCTCTGGCCAATTTCCTGATTCTCTCAGAAATAACTTTCTTAAGGGTGCCAATGGGTTAAGCCTCTGCCTTCGGCTCAGGTCATGATCTCAGGGTCCTGGGATGGAGCCCCATATGTGGACTCTCTGCTCGGCAGGGAGCCTGCTTCCCCCTCTCTCTCTGCCTGCCTCTCTGTCTACTTGTGATCTCTCTGTCAAATGAATAAATAAAATCTTAAAAAAAAGAAAGAAAGAAAGAAAACTTTCTTAAATTAGCCGCCCTAGAAGTTGCCACGTTTTCTCCTTCCTTCCTTCCTTTTTTCCCCATATCTTTTATTCCTTTCCTTCCTCCTTCATTTCTTTCTTCTCTCCCCTCTCCTTTCCCACTTTTTCCTTAATGGTTATCTCCTCAGCTCATCTTGGACCCAACACCTCAGAACACAGAACGTATGCATGACGAAGTACTCTAGAACAACAAATGCGTAAGACCTTCAGAGAACACCAAGGAACTTGGTGGAGAGACAACAGCCATGAATGCAGGATGTCATTCTATACCAGTATCAGACATCAGAAATCAGACATTTCAGCTGGGGAAACTACCTTCTGACCAAGTAAAACAAGAATTCATCTGTATCTTCCCTTTAAAGCAAGTAACTCTGAGAGCAACGAATGCTGCCTTCCCCCTCATTTATCTCATCTCCTCCTCTTTGGTGTCTTTTATAACTCCTTCCCACCTCTTCTTCAGCACAAATCTTTCTTTCGCTCTCTCAGATTTATTTTTATTTCCCTTAAAATAAAACAAAACACAAAACAAGGAAGGCAGGAGAGAATCAAATGCAGTGGGCATAACATTCATAAGCTTCAAATCCAAAGTGTAAAAATATTTTTAATATGCTTTATATGTTTATATTATAAAATATTTATATTTCATTAATATATTGATCAATATAGAAAAATTTAAAAATTTATTTGTAAATTAAGTTCCCATTTTGTATGACAGGAATACAATATAATCTTGTCACTACCTGATATACAGTTCAGTGTTTTAAACTCAAATTTAAGGGTTGTTTTTTTTTCCTTCCTGCTTCTTGACATGCTCAGTCAGTTCCAAAAAGGCTTAAGGTAAATTGTGGTATCAGAGACACTACCTGATCTTTGGTTTTCTGGGACTGACATCTGGTCTTCAGTCTGCTTCTATTTCCACTGACATATGCAGAGACAGCCAGAAATTCCCTCATGATGATGCCTGAGCAGCTGCATCTGGCCTGTAGCTCACAAGGTTCCACACTGGCACCTAGAATGGGACCCTCTGCCTCTGCCTGGAACAGAAGACCCTCTGGGGTTCTCAACTTCTTCCCCCAGCAAGTCTGCTTCCCTCCCTAGGGTGTGGGAATAGTCTGCTATTCTCCACCGACAAGGCACAGAGAGTGCTTAAGACCTTGAAAAGATTCCTAATGTAGCTGATGCCTCTCTTCACGTGGTACATGCTGCACACGGGTTCCATCCAGGCTTTGAAGCCAAAACCATGAGAGGAAAAACTTTCTGGAGGATATTCTTCTATATATTGCTTAAGCCCAGAGCCGGGCTCATAACAGTCCCAAAAGCTTTACACCACTCTGAAAATTATACTGAGCCTTGAAACTCAAAATCTCCTAGCTGACAGTTTCTTTTTGGTTTTTCATTAGAACGATTTTTCTCTTCCCTCATGTCTGACTGGATGGGGAAAGTGCTCCCTTGAAGTGGAGGGAGAACCGTAAGTAACTTCTCGAAGTTCCACCTTACAACTCCCTTCCCTCCGCACACTGAGGGCTGAGTTCACTCCATGCAGCAGGGCAGCAGGTCCTTTCTTGAAGGGAGATCAGGGTAGCACACTTCTGTGTGTATCACAGGGGAATTCATGGGAAAAGCAATGTGGTACAGAAAATATTTTAAACTGCCGCCTAATCCCTAAGGCCCAAGGAGAAAGCACTAAAATAACTAAGGGAGACAGTGATTCTAAGAAGAACATAGGAACTTGTAATTTTACCTTAGAATAAAATGCAAAAAATTCATGCCATTGATAGAATTAATGCAATGAGCGAAGTGCCTTCTTTTAAGAGTTTTGCTCCAGCAAAAGGGAAAGGAATGGAAGATATCTAAGGATCAGTCAGTTTCAGGTAAGTTCTCAAAATCTGAAAGATTGTTTTTTTTTATCTTTGGTGTTCATCCTCTTTCACTTTTGTGCTGAATGTGGCTCAGTAAAGACTATGTGTTCTCATACGTGATTTGAACACCGTCACCTACGGATTTGAACCATGGAGACCTGAACTCAAACACATCCTCTCCCTGACATATTCTGACTGCAGGAGGGTAGGAGGCATGGCCTTGGATACTTTAACCCTTCACCATCCGTCTTCTATTTCTAAAGTGAGCACGACGGTAGCTGTCCTGTGGTGTTCTTACGAGGATCAAATGAAGTGTCACAAAGGTCCAAGCTAGCTCAACACAGGCAAATAGTAAAGTCCTGTGCAGTACCCAACTCTTCCCATTCTGGGAAGTAAGTTTAATTACTTGCAGTTAGAACCTGAATCCAGCTGTTTCACTTTTCATAAATTGTAGGCATGTACCATTCTGGGTTGAATAGTTAATATTTATGGTAAAAAGAACTCAATTCACAAGCACCAAATAAACCCCAGCTCTGGGTGCCTGGATGGCTCAGTGGGTTAAAGCCTCTGCCTTCAGCTTAGGTCATGATCTCAGGGTCCTGGGATCGAGCCCTGCATCAGGCTCTCTGCTCAGCAGGGAGTCTGCTTCCTCCTTTCTCTCTGCCTGCCTCTCTGCCTACTTGTGATCTCTGTCTGTCAAATAAATAAAATCTTAAAAAAAAAAAAAAAAAAAAAAGACCCAGCTCTCTGTGAATTCAGAGATTTGTCTGTCAGAGATGCATTTCTTCCTGACCCTAAAAGACCAGACCATTGACTCATATGCTTGACTCCTCTAACAAAAGTCAAAGAACCAAACAATTAGTTCCAAACAAGAATTCTAAGAGAGCCAATGCTTTCCGCATGTTCTACATTAGGATGTGCTTGGTCACGGATCTGTCCAGGGTTTCTCATTGTGGGGAGGTTAAAAGAAGCAACATAGCCCTGAGTGGGAGTAATCAATGTATAGTAAATCAGAAATAAAAATACAATTAATTATAACTGTGTGTCTCACTGTTCTATTTAAACCACTGAGCCACCCAGGCGCCCCTACTGTTCTATTTATATATACCCTTTATTTCTGGAGGAATGAGGGCCTGGATTCTTCTATTTCTTTTTTGTTTTCTATTTTCCTTTTTTTTCTTTAAATGTGCTATAGATTTTAAGTTGTGCAAGAGGTATAATAATTACTGATGCTGGCTGATTAAAGAGAGTCCTACGGTCTTTATGAAACATGTCATTTTATGCCTGTACTTATTCAAACAGGATGCAGAAGAAGGATCTTTAAAGGAGCCTTTTTCTGTTTTTTGTTTGTTTGTTTGTTTTTACCTTTTCAGAATAAAGAATGACTAAGCTCTCATTAGAATAACTTTTCTTTCTTTCTTTCTTTCTTTAAACCAGACTCTGCTCTGTGGGCTGTCACTAAACCCAGAGCATACATGTTCTTCTACGGATAATGAACATGAGGTTGATTGAGGGAAAGTCTCATAATTGATCTTCCAATGGAGCTACAGGACTCTCCAAGACAGGTTTGAGTCTTGGGGTACTCTGTAATAAAGACATTTATTTAGATTAATTGTCCTGGCAGCCTAAACAAGTGGAATCTGAAATACAGAATGTTGTTAAAGACAGGCCATCTTATTAGTTTCTTGTACACAGAGTTCAAATTAATGACTAACACAGGGATACCAAGCAAGGTACAGAAGAGCAATAATAAGCGGATAAGGACACACTGTAATACCACATTAGCTGACGCGATTTATGGATCATTTATTACAATTCTTGAAAAGAGTTTGCTTCCTTAAAATAAAATTTCTGCTGCATAGGTTGATAGATACCACTGGACTCTGAATTAAAATTCTAAGGGTTCAAACCCAGTTAAGAACTAACAGAATATTCTAAAGCTTTCCTGATCTTATTTTCTCCATTTAGCATCTACTCTATCCCCTGGCACAGTATGTATTCAATATTTTTAAATTTTTCTTTTTTTTTTTTTTAAAGATTTTATTTATTTATTTGACAGAGAGAGTGAGATCACAAGTAGGCAGAGAGACAGGCAGAGAGAGAGAGGGGAAGCAGGCTCCCCATCGAGCAGAGAGCCCAATGCGGCCTCAATCCCAGAACGCTGGGATCATGACCTGAGCCGAAGGCAGAGGCTTAACCCACTGAGCCACCCAGGCGCCCTAAAATCTTCTTCTTTACTACCATATAGGCCTGGTCTTATGCTACATTCTCTGAGTAAGCACCCTAAAGGAGCTTATAAGTAGATTTATGAAATAATACTTAAATTCACAAAATAACTTGATTTACATGTAATTGAAATTAAGCAATAATTAAAAGTAATTTCCAATACACCATAATTTGCTGGAAAACAAATATTTAAAACCAAATTATAGTAAGCTGGGTGAAGGAATCTGGGAGTGTTTCAGGTTAATCCAAACAGTGAATTTTGCAGTCAGTGTGGGTTTTGTTTGTTTTTTAATGGATCTGATTTAAAAAGAAAAAAAGTTAGCATAGCTTATTATATAACAATACAATTATGAATAAGTGAGTAAACCATACCGGCAGAAGAGGCTCCAGATCAGGGAGAAATAGTTGCACAAGACCGACGGTATCAATTAGAAGAGGATGGAGAGTATGGGGGTTAAAAGTATATTCAATCTGACTAACTATGAATGGGAGTCCCCAAAGGCTTTACTCCAAAGAGTCAAGGTTGACACTAGTTGGAGCACCTGCCCCACCCAGGATCACCACTCTGAGAAGACTAGCCCCAGTCATCCAATGTTGGGCCCCAGAAATATATTTATACAATAAAACCTTGAGCACCCCTTCACTACTCCACTCTCCATAATTCTGGAAAAATACTAGAAATGAATACTTTATCTGAAAAGGGCAAGGATAGATAGGCTGGTTGTCAGATCTTATCATCTCTCGGGGGAATTTGAAAATGGGAGTTATGAATATTTTTATTGGTCTCTTTGGGGCCACTGAGACCATGGGAAGCCACGTGCGTAGGGTTACTCTTTTAAGCCACATGCCTGTGCCACTCCTGGGAGAGAAGGCAAAGTGGGGAGAGGGAGAAGCTATGGGAGAGAGAAGAACAGAGGCGGCAGGAAACAAAAGAGAAGGGAAATAATCTTTGGTTGCTTTGTTACACCTTTGCATCCTTATATCACATCCTTTTCCCATACTATTTATTTTACGTGGAATAGGATTCTATTATTTGGAACCAGAAAAGATCTGATGGAGATAAAGTGGCAGTGTTGTGCAGACTGGACAGAAATAAGGATGGATAAGGGGAAGTATAACTGAAAGACATCTGGGAGGGAGGAAAGGAGGCATTAAGAAGTAACTTGGTGGGGGGCGGGGGGGTGGTTACTTGGGTGGCTCAGTGGGTTAAAGCCTCTGCCTTCAGCTCAGGTCATGATCCCAGGGTCCTGGGATCGAGCCCCACATCAGGCTCTCTGCTTGGCAGGGAGCCTGTCTCTGCCTGCCTCTCTGCCTACTTGTGATTTCTGCCAAGTAAATGAAAAATCTTTAAAAAAAAAAAAAAAAGAAAGAAAAGAAAAGAAGAAGAAGAAGTAACCTGGGATAGAAAGTAAGAGACCAATCCAAGAAATACAAAGGAATGTTTGACAAGAATAAATGCATGATCATATATGAAACTGTGTAGGGAAAAGTAAAAAAAAAAAAAAAAAAATCACAAATGTGAATAAATTAAAAAGTATACACTATGTGCAATACCATAATGCGAAAGGATCAGAAGATGAACAGATACAAGGAATCCAGGACATTGGCCAACTGATTTGATTTTGGAGGAATAATAATAAATTTCATTTAAGTTTTTATTAAAATGTAAACTTAGTGAGGGTGAGGATTGTGTCTGGGTTATTTATCACTGGTGCCTAGAAAAATGCCTAGTGCTTTATATTTGTTCAGTAAATACTTTTTTGAATAATTAAAAGTGCATTTTTAATGAGAGCATGACACTCAGAGGAATATAATGAGCAGGAAAAGAGTTAACATATTTAATCTTCATTCGCTATATGAGCATTGCATTGGTGCTAGAAATCAATGACATGTGGTAAACCCTAATAAAGAGGATCTTGCAGTCCCGGAAGGAAAAGACCAAAGGTGTAGACATGAGGTTTATTGGTATAGGAATAGCCATTAAAACTTGAGAGTGGGAGGTTTTGGCAAAAGGGGTTCCAGTTTAGATTCAGGGGAATTTTGGTTCAATAAAAACTCTTCTATTACTCTCTGCCAACGTTATTATAGCTTTGAAAAAACTGTACTGCAACTAGGATAAGACCTAACAGAAGCAGCCATCAACTGTACCGGTGTTTTGTAATATAACATTTAATGCATGGTCTTGGGTGGGAGCAGCTTTTCTCTTCCACAGGATCTAGGCTCAATATTCATCCATCCAGTCACCTGCGTTTGTAGAGCTGACGACATGAAGCACCACCAGTCATGTTTAGGGGTTCCTCTCAGAAGTGTAGCTAGCCTTGGGGCACCCGGGTGGCTTAGTCAGTTAAGCATCTTCCTTAGGCTCAAGTCATGATCCCGAATTGTGGGATCAGCCAGCAGAGAGCAGGGGCAGGGAGTTGAGCAGGGAGCCTAATTCTCCCTCTCCCTCTGCCACTCCCCGTGCTTGTGCTCTCCTGCACTCCGTCAAATCACTAAAATCTTAAAAAACAAAATAAAACACACACACACACACACACACGCAAGTGTAGCTAGCCTTGGAAAAGATCCAAAATACCAACAAAAAGATAAATATGAGAGAAAAGTATGGTGTGGCCAGTTCCACTGAGGGAACTTTACATTAAGGCAAGTATAAGAGCAACGGTGAGGAGAAACCCAGGAATCAGTGGGGAACAATGCTGAGCGGCAGGAATAAAAAGCAAATCAAGAAATGAGAGGAGAGATTAAAGTAGGAGACGAATCATGGATATAGTCTCATGATTAGAGAAGAGCCAGTCAGATCAGCGGTTTGAATGGTGAAGTCATATTCAGACTCAGCATCAATGTGGTACCTACTCTGCTGAGTACATACAGTGTAACTGAGCTCTGTATGGCTGAACAGGTGATGTATATCAGTAAAAATCCACTAAAGTTACTACAAATGAGTCTATATTGATGTATTTGATAATCACTAGTTGCACACGTAATACAGGCACTATATATATGTCATAATCTATGTAAAACTCTATAACAATTAAAGAACAGGGAACCCTTTTTTCAAAGTTGAAATTAGCAAAGCTTACACAAGAGATACTTATGAAGTAGTCTGGAACATCCAGAAGAAATTTCTTCTATAGTAGGAAGATTTTTACCTAAAGTAAGCTCACCCCTGAAGAATGAAAAAGACTCTGTTCTACTATTACCAAAAAGAAAAAAAAAAAATCCAGTTAGTATGAATGATGTCCTAAATTCACATCTATGCCCAAGAAAGAGGCAAGAATTGATCGGAGGTCAGAAACAGTAGAGTAGACGTTTAAAACTTCATTAAAAAAAAAATAATAATAATAATCCAAGGCATGAGGGAAATAATGACTGTGCAGACTCCTCGGCTAATTCACAGGACATTCATGATGGAGTTGCCCAGAGAAGGCCAAGGCACTGGGGCACTGCTATGGGCTCTTCCATGTCCCTTCCTCGCCAAGGCCTAGAATTAAAAGCTATTGAAGAAATGTCTCCACCTTGGATGGAGTCCACTCTGCTGCTGTTCCTCTCCCCCAAGCTCCCACAGGGCCTGCTCTTCTGTGACCAGGAAGCCGAGCTTCTGGCAAGGGACAGCTTGCTCTCAACAGAGGGGACCAGATGCGGTTTCTTTGCTGTGGTGGCAGCGACTCAGGCAGCAGCTCCATTGAAAGAGGCTCTACCCTAAACCCTTTTAAGGCTAAGCAAGTGATTAATGTGCCAGCTTAAGCCAAAGAAATTCCAAGCACTCTGCTCTAGAGAAGATTAAGTCAGTGGGAGACCCAAATAATGAGAGCCCTGAGGAACCATTCTGAAAATCAGGGGAAATTGAAAGAAAAACTTTAAATAACATCATTTTTAAAGGAAAAGAAAAAAAGAGAGAGAGGTTTAATAAATTTATATGACCTCTCACTGGATTGTAAACATTAGAGGTGGTAAGTAAATAGAAGAGGGAATGGTTCGAAGGAGAAAAAAAATTAGATGGTGCTTATAACTCTGCAGTGTTTGCCAACCCAAATTACAGTGCAGACCAGACTGGCAAACTAGCTGAATTTCCTTGGGGATTCCCTAGGGTGTGAAGGAAAGGGAGGGAAGAAGGAAGAAAACCTGAGCTGCAAGGTAAAACAAAAAAGAAAAATACAATCTCTGAAAATTTACTTTTCAAATCCCTGAGTTAAAATAAGCAAACACTGCAAAAGAGGGCTTAAGGGAAGAATATATACTAGAGATGCAGATAGAGAAGGGATGAAACAGTACATAAATATCTACAGCTGTTGAGTTCTGAATATTCTTACCCAATATCTGACTTACTGGTCCCAAGTCTCTGGGGCTGTGGGACTATTCCCAGGTAGCGTCCAAATCTCTGTGCTCTGTCTTGATCCATATGGTCATAGATAAATGGCAAAGTTCAAAACTATTTGAACGCTCCACACTCTCTGCGCTTTCTGACTTAATTTTTGTTTTGTTTTCTTCATGTTTACCAATTTCTCTGGACGCTGCACAAGAATGACAAATAACCATTAGGCAGATGGCAGAATGGATTTCCATTTCTCTGCCCACTTCCTTCACTCCAAGCTCAGCAGGCTCCTCATGGAACCTGATCAAATTTCTTGTAATCCTCCTTCTCTTTTTCTCTCTTCTCCTTCCTAACCCTGTCAATGGGCTTGGCTCATGTAACGTGTCAGTTACATGACACGTAACTGAAAGTTGACTTATGTATGGGTAAGGTTAGGATATGTCCATGAACTACCAATGTTAGTCTAATTCACTTCAAGGTCATCACATCAACCACCATTCTGAGTCTGCATTTTCTAGGTGTTTTACAAGTGTTGTGGGAATCCAAAGATGACTAAAACACAGCCCTTGAGGTTGACTGGAGTGGGAAGAAGCCTAGGACTAGAATCAGGAGAGTTGGCCTCATTCTGCTGCTGCAATTCTACCTGTCTTCCCTCCATGTTCTCTCCTTTAAGACAGTACTCTGCAGTGGTCCACGAGGACATGATGGGCTTAGCTGAACTGCTTCCATTCTGAGGTACCAATCCACCGACTGAGCACAGGTTCTCAGCTCAGGGATGAGGTTGGGCTGAGATGATCGGATATTAGGTCTAAAATGAAAATTTATTAGGACTTAGAGTGTTATGGGTTTAGGGCCAAAATCAATGCTATGATGAAGCAGAGCTAAGAGCATGTTGAGGGTGAAAGGTGCAGAGACTAAAATTGTTGCAGAGGAAACCGGTATATGGATAATGAATATAGCAAGTACGCAGAATGAAGCAAAGATATGAGATGACTACTGACAAAGAGTAAGAGGGGGGAGGGGCAAGAGACAGGGAGAAGGGTAACTACAGAGTGTCTTATTAAGCTTTGTTGTATTTCTTACAGAGTATCCTGTGGCATTGTTCATATTCTTGTATTGACCCTTGTTTTGACATCAGTTTGTGTGTGTGTGTGTGTGTGTGTGTGTGTGTGTGTGTGTATTTTTCCTTTGGAACAAGAAGGACATTAATTGCAACAATTGTTGATCAGTGTGCAACCTGGAAGGGGTAATCTTATGTTGTCTCTCAGAGCTATAATTTGCTTAAATGTATGATGGCAATATTAATGTCTTGGCAATATTAATGGTAATATTAATGACAAAACAGATGGAACTGTGATGCTTGGCATGTACCTGCTCTGCAAAAGGTCTCAGAATCTGGATCTCCAACCAGGGCATTAGTGATGGAGACTGTCAAGAATGCCTTCAGTAGGGGTGCCTGGGTGGCTCAGTGGTTAAGTGTCTGCCTTCGGCTCAGGTCATGATCCCGGGGTCCTGGGATCGAGCCCCACGTAGGGCTCCCTGCTCTGCAGGAAGCCTGCTTCTGCCTCTCCCACTCTCCCTGCTTGTGTTCCCTCTCTTGATGTGACTCTGTCTAGTAAATAAATAAAATCTTTAAATATATATATATGTATATCAATATATATATGTATATGTATATATGCATATATATATATATATATATATATATATATATATATATATATATATAAAGAGTGCCTCCCATAATCAGGAAGAGTATGAAGGATCAAGGGTCCTTGGGGAATACAAAGTGGCAAAGGCTACATTTTGCAGCCCTAGAATCCTTTATGGTTTATTATTTTGTCTTTTTAGTTAAGTGTGGGTGTTGGTAGGATGTGCACACCAGAACCTTGACTTCGCTTTAGATGACTAAGGGTTTTAAGGGGTCTATCGTCATCCACAATGTACTCCTTGGGGCTACTTCTCAGGCACACATGCACACAGACTGACGAAAGTTAAAAAAGGCAACTTTTCATGGAGTCTCCCTTAATTTCTCTCCATCAAGGCAAACACGTAAACCTATTTAAGTGTTTGAAGACTGTGATAGGACAAATAGGATGACCAAAATAACATTCATGGAGAAAGTTTAAAACTCACCTAGTTCAGATTCCACCATTCCTTGGATTTTTCCATAGATCGGTCTCCTGAAAAGCGTATCATGAAACAGAAGGTTGTATAGGCCACTGCTCTCCATTTTTTCTTTCTTTCCCAGAAAGTAGGCATCACAGCCCCCTCCTTCTGGAACTGCGTAAGTAAAGGCATCCCCTGAGTTAGGTTTCCAGGCATGCTGGATGTTTTTCCTCCCAGGAAAACGGAAAGGAACAAACAGCTCTTCTCTGCAATTACATCAGGCCAGGGTGCTGACACACAAGTGAATGAAATGTTTATGCCCTGAGAGGGAGCCTCTGCATCATTCTCAAAATTATGGGCCCTCAGATCACCACTGAATGTCTAGCCTAGAAAATTTGCAGAGATAGACAAAGAATAAGGGAACAAGAACATAGCAGGCAGCAGTAAATAGCTGTATTTATGGTATTGTGTCATAATGGAAACATCAATCCTGTTTTCTGGGGAAACTACTGAAAATCCTAACCATAATATTGTCCTCTACTCGACTGCCAGATTGGCTTATAACTTATTCTTTCAAAAAGCTAGAAGCTAAATTCTCAGTGCCATGCAGAGTACAACCTGAAGATGAAATTGTACACAATTTCCAAGGCTCGTTTAACACAGAAACAGATAGATCTAGGCATCAAACCATCGATTCCAAGGTTGGTTTCTGAGCAGTTCTCGAATGTGATGGACAGATGAGATGAGGGGTACTCCAGCACTTAGCCTGGTATTGGGCACCTAATAAACAATTATAATACTGACTGATTGATTGAAAGTGAGATATCCTAGGGAATTCAGAATATGACCATTTGTGTAATGAAAAGCTTCTGGAGCAAAAAACACATTTGAGAGAATCTTCTCACTCTTCATGTGTGTCAGAAATAATTTGGGATGAACTCTAATGTTGTTTGTGTTTAGAAATATAGTCTTTTCCAACCGTAAGTCTGTGATCTAATAACCAGACCAACCACAAGTTAAACATGCACTGTTGACAGCCCAACGGGACTTCATAAAAACAAACAAACAAATAAATAATACATTAATAATAATTATTTATGATAATAATACATACATACATAAATACAAAGCATACAGTGTCTAATGACTTCATCTAAGTATCCTGCTGTTTAAAATCTCTTCTTTGCCTCTCCTTCACACGAACCTTTTGCTACCTCCAACCTTTCAACCACTACATGCATTAGATGACCCCAGATAACCTCAGTTTAGGTTTTTCTCCTGAACTCTAGATTTCACATAAATCAGAGTTTCAGCATTATGGCTCATCTCTTCGCCCTCCTCTGCATTCACCCAAATCTGCACTTTCTTTTTTTTTTTTTTTTTAAGATTTCATTTATTTATTTGAGAGAGAGAATGTACAAATGCACAAGTTGGGGAGGAGGGAGGGAGGAGCAGAGGGAGAGGGAGAAAGCAGGCTCCCCACTGTGCAGGGAGCCCAACACGAGGCTCCATCCCACAACCCTGAGATCATGGCCTGTGTCGAAGGCAGAAGCTTAACCAACTGAGCTGCCCAGGCACCCCCACATGTGTACTTTCTTTATTATCTTTACTGGGAATTCAAGAAATAGGAGGGGCGCCTGCGTGGCTTAGTCAGTAGAGCATGCAACTCTTGATCTCAGGGTTGTAAATCCAAGCTCTGCATTGGGTGTAGGGATTACTTAAAAATAAAATCTTTATACCTTTTCCATTTCTTTGTGTCTTCCTCAATTTCTTTCATGAGTACTTTATAGTTTTCTGAGTATAGATTCTGTGTCTCTTTGGTTAGGTTTATTCCTAGGTATCTTATGGTTTTGGGTGCAATTGTAAATGGGATTGACTCCTTAATTTCTCTTTCTTCTGTCTTGCTGTTGGTGTAGAGAAATGCAACTGATTTCTGTGCATTGATTTTATATCCTGACACTTTACTGAATTCCTGTATAAGTTCTAGCAGTTTTGGAGTGGAGTCGAAATCTTGCCATTTGCGACAACATGGATGGAACTAGAGCATATCATGCTTAGCGAAATAAGTCAAGCAGAGAAAGACAACTATCATATGATCTCCCTGATATGAGGAAGTGGTGATGCAACATGGGGGCTTAAGTGGGTAGGAGAAGAATAAATGAAACAAGATGGGATTGGGAGGGAGACAAACCATAAGTGACTTTTAATCTCACAAAACAAACTGAGGGTTGCTGGGGGGAGGGGGTTTGGGAGAAGGGGGTGGGATTATGGACATTGGGGAGGGTATGTGCTTTGGTGAGTGCTGTGAAGTGTGTAAACCTGGTGATTCACAGACCTGTACCTCTGGTGATAGAGTATTATGCCTCCATCAGAAAGGATGAATATCCAACTTTTGTAGCAACATGGACGGGACTGGAAGAGATTATGCTGAGTGAAATAAGTCAAGCAGAGAGAGTCAAAAAAAAAAAAAAAAAACATCTTTAAAAAAAGAAATAGGAGCTGACTTTAAACACACACACACACACACACACACACACACAGGAAATTTGAAAGACTCAGTCACTTAAGTCAAAAATATCAAATTGGTATTTGTCTACTCTTAAGTCTTATTCATCAGTCCCCAAGTCTTATAATTTCTACCTTTTAAACACCTATTATATTCCCTCCTCTCTATATCTCTTACTTCTGCTTTAACTTGGTTCCACACCCCTTTAATATTATTTCATATTTCATCATTCCTTATAGTGTATCTATTAAAAGGCCACAAAATTACTGTTCTTATATGTGGATTCCATCATTCCAGTCACAAGCTTAATGAAACCCCAGTGGGTTCTAAACTTCTATTAGATGAACCTCCTTGTATGACATTCAGGTCCCTTCACAGACAGACAACGTAAGCCTATTAGAATGTAAGTTTCACAAACGTGGATTTTTTTTTTTTTCCTAGTTTCATTCACTGTTGTATTTCCAGTGCTTAGGAAGTGACTGGTATCAATAATTATTTGCTAAATGAATAAATACTTCCACCTTAGCCCTTCTCCTCTCTTCCTGAGCCCCTAATGTAGACTGTTCCTCCCACTCTCTACTCCTAACCACCACATACCATTCCCCATCAATCTCTTGACTCCAAGTTTAAATGTTAACCATTTCTGTGGAATTTCCCCCACCTTTTGCAGTAAACATTTATAAAAAATTGGGGGCTTCTGAAGTATTCTGTATAGATATATACTATCCTACTTAAACATTTTACTGGAATTATTTCCATATATCCTCAGGAATTATCATATGCATCTATCCCTCAAATGCTAATCAAAAGCTAGATACAGAACAATAATTCAACAAATATTTGGTGAATGCAATAATGAATATATATGATTTCAGAGATCTATGAGAAGTATTTTTAGAAAGCTAAAAATTTGAACCAAAAGATAAAAAGTTAGATATGGTTCTTCATTTAAGGGAAACACACATATAGTCAAAATAAATTTATAATAGGAATGTAAATTTCCCCCCCAAGAAAATCTTTATTTTAATCAAATGCACTATGACAAATCTGGGTGAAGGCAGAATGCAGCACCAAGATTTAAGAGAAATGCTAGGGAAATAAATAATGAGTAATTCTAAGTAGGCTCTATTCCAAAAGTTATTTTGTAAGTGAGTCGTGTAGTGATTGAAACATATTTCTTGAAGGAAGAAAGGGAGAGAGTGAGGGAGGAAGGAAGAAAAAACTAATGCTTATATTCTCAGATCATTTCACTGAATATAATTTAATCCAAAATATACAAGGGATGGCACATATGGTGCTGCTGAGAAAAATAAAATTTAGCAGCATATATTCCTCTGACCACCTGCATATTGCCTTCTATCTTAAGAAATGTTCGTTAGCAGAAGTGGCACATTGTTGTAAATGATACTTTATAGATCTGGCTTTGCTCTGAAATTCAGGATAAATGGGAGAAAGAAAACTAACAATCCATAAGTACCAACAACAACAAAAAAAAAAGAGAGAGAGAGAGATAGGGAGGAGGAGGAGAAGGCAAGAACTCAAAAATTTCCATCCAAATGTGATCACATTTCCTTGCACTGGGCTCAGAATGTGGCTAGTCCTTTACCACTGCAGTTAGTATGGGCCACTGATAACATAAAAGGGCTTAGAACACCTCCTCCTAACTTCTGGTAGAAGGGGGGGGTAAAAAAAAAAAATATATATATATATATATATATATATATATATATGCATCAGGAGACACATGCTCTGACCTGTTTCTTGTACCTTCTCTTTCATAATAGCTTTTGCTTGATGCATTTAATCAGTGCAGTAGGTTTTCTGTTTGATCATTTGAGTTGTTCAATTGCAACCCGTTAGTGGGGATTATGCACGGGTGCTGTTGTGATCGTGAGAATCGCTCACTGAAAAAGACTGGGTGTCTGTTTTCTCTACACATACATACCCGGGTTAGCCAAGTATAAAGAGAATTTTAAAGTAGCCCCAAATAAGGATTTTGAATCAAGAGATACTTGACACACAATTTATATTATTTCTTTATTCTCTCTACTTTCTCCATGTCTTCTCTTCCTTGTGCCTTTTTCTTCTACCTGCACGTCATTCTATTTACTCTTCTAATAGTACTTGTTCTCTCCTCCTCTCTCCCCGCTCTCCCCCTACTTCCCTCCTCTCCCTCCCTGTCTCCCAACCTTTCCTTCCCCTTCTCTCTCTCGTCTTCTAGAGAAGATTGACAATCCATCTGTGTATTTCTCCCAAGTGCCTCTACCCAGTTTCCTTGACCAATCACAGAACCTCCCCTAAGACCAGGCAGTACAAAATGCATCCATAAATTCCAGAGGAGCAGCCTGTATCTTCCTTGTCTTTATCATTCTCCAATTCGGGGCACATGCCTTGCTAGAAATCCCTCCTAAATGGAGTATTAGCAAATCTAAAATCCGATCGTGTTACCTAATGGAGATAAATAGTGGAAATGGAGAGTAATGTAATCCATTCAGGCTCTGGAAAAACATAATGTTAGGTGGCTTGGTGACTACCATGCTTCCCCTTCCCTTCTACCTCAAATTTAAAACCCTTGCTACCTTTCCTAAATGGTGCCTGGATGCTTTTTCTCTCTGTCTTATTCCTGCTTTGGAATACCCCCTGCAGATGGTGTGATAAGTTGCCAGCCGATTTAAATTAATTTTGCTAAATTGGGAAGAAGTAAATGTCCCTTTCTGAGACAACAGAATTTCTCCTCTAGATCCCCAGAAATAACTCAGGAGAATGATTAGCCCTGTAATAGATTCCCATGGTGTGTGCCACTCTTCAACTGTCACAGATGTTTGCTGCTAATAGGATTTTGTGTTCCATGCCAAACATTCTTATGTCACTGTTACTCTTTTTAAAACCATAAAATTATGACTAACATATTTGGCTTGTATTTTCAAGAAACTAATTTTCTCCCAAAGGGGAGCCTTGGGAAAATATTCGGGTAAATAAAATAATGCATTTCTTAAATGTTTCATTACAAACAACAACAACAACAAAAACAGTGCCAGTATATTAAACTTTTAAATAAAATAACTTATTATTGACAAAAAAGAAGCATTAAATTTAAATTAAAAAGTTAATTTACTCACGTGGTAGATAAAAAAATACAGAGTTGAGGAAGTCCCCAGCAAGGTGAAGGCCTGGACATGAAGATACAAGTGTATTTTCTAAAATAGCCAATATTATTCTATGGAGTTACTTACAAGCATTATAACTACATCTATTTAGGAAATTAAGATAAACTATAGGAAAATTCCTATTTTTCATCTAATTTTTAAAACTTAAAATAGATCATCTCTACTTGCTCAGTAAAAATAAAATTCAATCTCATTTTTACTACTTTAATTTTTAATGCTATCAAAAATATCAAAGAGAATAAATACCAGTAAGAACTACCAACTTGGGGCACCTGGGTGGTTCAGTCGGTTAAGTGTCTGACTTTGGCTCAGGTCCTAATCCCAGGATCCAGCCTCACATCAGGTTCCCTGCTCATCAGGGAGTCTGCTTATTCCCCTGGGCCCCCACCCCCACCCAGCTTTCAAATGAATAAAATCTTAAAAAACTAAACAAAACAAAACAAAACAAAATCCAACCTGTCAACTCTAACTTCTCCCTGTTGGAATTTTTGGTCAAAGCTGAATTAAAGTTTACTTCTGCCCTAAACAGTAATTCTCCCATATCCTGTTTCAGTTACTCCAGGTCCACTGAGGTCTGGAAGGAGATGATCCTCCTTCCATTTTCAGAAGGTCAAGAGGAGCCTAACACTAATGTCATAAGATCTACATCATTCACCCCACTGTGTCTCATCATGTAGTTATGGTATTTCACATTCTCACAGAAAGAAGGGTGGGTATAGTACAATAAAATATTTTGAGAGAGAGACCACATTCACCTAACTTTAATACAGTGTATCGTTACAGTCGTTCTATTTTACTGTTACTGTTGCTCATCTCTTACTGTGCTGAATTTATAAATTAAACTTTGTTATAGATATGTATGCATAGGGGGAAAAAAAGGTATATTTAGAGTTCAACACTGCCTTTGGTTTCAGGTATGTACAGGGGGTCTTGGGACGTATCCTCTGCAGATAAATGTGGGGAGTACTATAATAATAATACCTTCCATTTTCTAGCACATTATAGCTTACAAAGAATTTTCATGTAGATTTTCTCCATTATTTCTTAAAGAGCTTTTGGGGCAGCTGTGTGGCTCACTTGTTTGAGCAAATGACTCTTGGTTTCAGCTCATGTCATTATCTCAGGGTTGTGAGATCAAGCCCCACAAGGGGCTCCCTGCTCACTAGGGATTCTCTTCCTCTCCCTATCCTGAGTTTGCTGACTCTCTCTCTCTCAAATAAATAAGTCTTCTTCTTTTTTTTTTTTTTTAAGAGAGAGCTTTAGAAAGTTGGTGGTAATTTATACCACTTTACAAAATGAAAAATAAAATACTACATGAGAAGATAGAGCTAAGGGATACGTGAGTGCCTCAATCAGTTAGCCTCCAACTTTTGGTTTCCGCTGGGATGATGAAATTGGTGTCCTGGGATCAAGCCCCATGACGGGCTCTGCACTTCATGGGAATCTGCTTGAGATTCTCTCTCCCACTTTGGCCCTCCCCCTGCTCTCTCTCTCGCTCTCTCTCTGGAACAAATAAGTAAATCTTTTTTAAAACAAGAAGATAGAGCTGAGTTTATTAGATATGATATCTAGGCAATTTAAGTAGTACATATACACAGAGCATAAAAATTCATTCATACAGCTAAAGTTTGTTGTAGTCTATTTAAGAAAGTAACTTTTTCCCTCTTTTTTTAATCCATATGAAATGACAGATGTTGGCTAAACTTACTGTAGCAATCATTTCACAATATATGGAAGTCAAATCATTAGGCTATATACCTTAAACTTACACAATTCTCTATGTCAACTATTTCCCTAATAAACAGAGAGGGAAAGAAAAAAGTTTTATGGAGTAATATAATGATTTTTATATGAAAATGCCTGTTGCTGACCTTAGTGTTGGCCAAAACAGAGTAACTAATATTAGACCAAGCCTCCTACCAAAAACAACAGTAAAACTGAACAAAATACATGAAGGAACAGTATCCGTTGACCTTGAACAACAGGTAGCACAGGAATACGATCCTTTAAAGAAGAAAAACATGTAAGGTTATCTTATGAATCATATCAAAATTGCCTTGGCTTTCTGCCTTGAGCACTTTCCTGTAGCAGAGCAGGTAAACCGACCAGAAGTAGAGCAGCAGCTTGGTGAGCTAAGGAGGCAGAAGAAAGATTTCTGGGATATTTAAGCAAAGCAGCTAGAATTCGTGACAACACACCAGTCATGCTGGCATGTATGCAGAAAGAGGAGCCCACACAACTGTGTGGGCATTCACTGTGGGTGAGATTACACAAGGCTCAGCAGAGAGCACCTGTCAGAGGACTGACAGTCGAATGGTGATGTCAATGACTTAGTAGAAATGGAATATATTAGAGTTCCAGCTCAACCAAAGTGCTCAGACCTCATTGAATACATCAGGCATTCAGTTAGGTCAGCAGAATGTCCATATGAAGGAATAAGAATCATACAGTGCAATCGTGATATGCCCTAGGTTTACAACTTAGAGATCTACCCAAATCAGGAACTGAGTCAATTCAGACAGAACCAAAACAATGTCAGGATTAAACCACAACATAATCTACACTCTGTCTCATATCTACAATGCCCAACAAATAACCACATGTGAATAGATCTCTAAAGAGACAAATATGGCCCATACTGAAAAGAAAACCAGACAGAAACGACATAGCAGATTTTTCAGACAGGTCTTCAACGCAGAGTAATTTCAAATGTGTTCAAGGACTTAAAAACATAATCATAATGAAATAATATATGTGAATATCAGCAGTTAAATGGAAACCTGAAAATTAAATGGAAATATATCTAGGATTAAAAAGTACAAAATCTGAGATTTTAAAAATTTGATTACAACAAGTTGGAAATTAAGTAGAGAAAAAGTAGTGAACTTGGATATATATCAACAGAAACTGTCTAATCTGAAGATCAGAAAGAAAAAATGTTTATTTTATGTATGTATGTATGTATGTATGTATGTATGTATATATGTATTTGACACAGAGAAAGATATAGCTAGAGAGGGAGCATAAGCAGGGGGAGTGGGAGAGGGAAAAGCAGTCTTCCCACTAAACAGGGAAAGCCTGATGCAGGGCTCGATCCCAGGACCTGGGATCAGGACCTGGTCCAAAGGCAACTGCTTAACAACTGAGCCACCCAGGCACCCCCCAAAAAATGGCTTTAAAAATAAAAACTAAAACAAAACAAAACAAAACACAACCTAAAAACAAACAAATAAATAATTAATTAAAAAAAATTTAACAGAGCCTTAGTAAGTCTTAACTCATTTCTTCACTTGCTAGAGGAGAGGCTTCTCTATTCATTAATTGCTTAATAAAGCCTATTATATCTTCAAATTGAAAAAAAAAATAACCCAAGAAGAAATTAAAAGAAAGATAACCTTTTTCTCATCAAAAAATCTATTCAGAAGATAGGGGTGCCTGGGTGGCTCAGTTGGTTGGGTGACTGCCTTCAGCTCAGGTCATGATCCTGGAGTTTTGGGATCGAGTCCCTTATCTGGCTCCCAGCTCCACAGGGAGTCTGCTTCTCCCTCTGACTTTCTCCTTGCTCATGCTCTCTCTCACTGTCTCTGTCTCTCTCTCTCTCAAATAAATAAAATCTTTAAAAAAAATTATTCAGAAAATAGACAAACCATAAATTGAAAGGAAATGTTTGCTAAGGATGGGTAGGCAGTATAAAGAATTCTTACAATTCAGTAAAATAAAATAAATAGACTTCAGATAGACTTAAAATGTCTAAAAACTTGAAAACACTATATATAAGATATTCATACAGTCAGTAAGCCCATGAGATCATCAGCTAAATGCAAAATGAATGCAAATCATATTTATGATGATGTGCTAACACACACATACTCAAATGCCTAAAATAAAAATTAAAATATAATTGAAAAACAAACAAAACACGAAAACAGTAAAAAAAAAAAAAAAAAAAAAAAAAAAGCCTTATGCCACCAAATGGTGGCAAGTATAGATCAGCCAGACTTTCATAAATTTCTGGTGGGAATGTAAAGTGAGCCAGTCTGGAAAAAAGTTTTAGAAATATCTTATGAAGGTAAATATGTACCAATTCTACAACTCTGCAATTATACACTATGATATTTACACACTATGAGATATATATATATATATGGTTGTATATGACTATCATAGCAGTAGTAATATTCAGGATAATCACAACTAGAACCAATACAAATGTCCGAAGAAAAAATACATAAGGAAATGCATAAGGACATTAGTATTCATTCAACAAAATATGACTCAGAATATATATAGAGAGATAGATACACACACACACACACACACACACACACAAAACAATGCTGGTGGATCTCACACATATGCTAAGAAAATGAAGCCAGGAAAAAAAAACAAAAAAACACATAATGTATGGCTCCATGTACATTAAATTCTAAAATAGACCAAGCTAATCTATGCTGAAGAACTTTTCAGAGAAATGGTTCTTCTGGAGAGAGATGAGGGAGTTTATATGAAGGCAAACACAGGAACTTTATGCAGCAATAAAATGTTCTATACGTTAATGGGAGTGTGAGTTGCATGGATAGTCACTCTTCAAAACTCATCTAATTTTACGTTTAAGAACTGTGCATTTCAATGTGTGTAAATTTTATCTCAAACAGAAAAAGAAACTAAAAATATTGGATTCAAACTTATTTTGCTTTTCATAGTAGTATGTGTTTGCAATTCTAAAACTAATTTCTGAACATTTAGGTTTGAGCTTAGGGAATTGAGGATAATGAGAGCCACTGGAGAGGGGGTTAGAAATAAGCTAAAGAGGGGAAATTAAATTGCATCCTATGGCATAGAATCATTTTTTCAGACAGATGCGTGACAGATATACAGGTAGATGGATAGATACACAGGTAGATAGATACATATACAGATAAATAGGTATCTAATCCAATCTAATCCTATCCTTTGATGAAAGGGCCTAGATATCTTGATACACAAATAGCAATGAGTTCACATAACATCCAAATTTTGTTCCCTAAATATCATTTGCCACTAAAGGAAATCAAGGTTGACTCTATGGCCTGATCCTATAAAGTATCACTGAAATCAAGGTTGACTCTATGGCCTGATCCTATAAAGTATCACTGTACCAAATAAGACTAAGTAAATAAATAGTTCCTAATGACTGATTTCAGGAATAGGATAAAGTTGATCCTGGGACATCTTATTAAAAGAGAAAGTCAGAAAAGGCTCAAAGAACAAGTCACATCAAAAGTACAAGTAAACAATTTAGAAAGATCCTGAATGCCCAACTGTAGGAAAATTTGAGTTTCAAAATAAATAATGATCGTAACAAGTTTTAAATCATTGAACAAAAAAAGAATTTATATGTCTATACTGATTTAAAGATATCAATAAATAATTGGAGGAAGGATATTTCTTCTTAGAGTAGAATGCCAACTATAAACAGAATGAGTAAATATAAAAAGAATGAGACATTTAGAAAATTATCAATGTATGTTACTACTACTTGATTAAAGTTTGATACAGAACATTGATATTTACAAAGTTTGTAAGTATGACCTATGAATTAATTAAAAGTACAGAGGTAAAACAGTCACTTTACATTAAAGAAATCTGGCAAATACAACCACAATCAAATGATTAGCACCAACATCAACAATTTTGACTAACCAACATCAACTGTCTCTCCATATGATGCACTTCCAAAGATATACCATCACTTTTGTTAGAAGTCCTAATATTAATGGATTACCTAAATACAATTATGAGAAAACATTAGACAAACCCAAGTGAGAGACATTCTTCAAAATACCTTGCCCGTATTCATCAAACATGTCAAAGTGAAAAAAAACACAAAAGGAGGCTGAAGAAGTGTTGCAGTTTAAAGACTAAAGAGACCTGAAAAAAATACTCACAAACCTGTATGAGCTCGTGGCCCAGGGAGAAAGAAAAACATCCATAAAGAATACTATCATGACAACTGAAAAAAACTGAATATGGGATATAGATTAAGTAGTATTGTATCCAGGTAAAATTTCCACATGTTATTAACTGTAATATGGTTATACAGGAAATACTAAACTATTTTGGAGTAAAGGTGCACTATGTCTTCAACCTACTCAAATAGCTCATACAAGTTTTTGTATGCATATTTATAGAAAAAAATGATAAAGCAAATGGGGAAAATATAAACTAAGAGTGAAGCTGGACCATACTTCTTAGGGGAGTTCCTTTTACTTTTACTATTCTTGACATTTTCCCATAAGTTTGAAATAATATCATAACGAAAACTGCAAGAAAAATATATATGCTAATTACAGACACTTATCTGCATGTTTTAATGACAAGATTTTCCACCAATAGACATCATGTTAACAAACAATATTACTGGATGTACATATACCATTAATTTAAAAACTTGTTTCATAATATTAAACTCACTGAAATGAATAGATGTTTTAATTAGTACACATAAATTTCTTTGGCATCCACCCATATTGTTTATAAGATGGTTTGCACATCTTTTCCAGATTATATTGCACCTTTTTTTTTTTTTAAGAAACTAAAGAGTTAAGGAATTTAAGAGACTGGCATCCAATTAAGCATCCTGTATTAAAAAGAAAATGTCTCCCAGCTTCCTAAGTAAATTGACTATTTAGGAGTTTTACAAAGGCAGGAGTGTGGGAATAAAAATTCCTCATTGTATATTAAAATGACATATTCTAAAATGCATACTTTACATTGTGGAAATAAAGTTTAACAAGTTCTCTTGGGAGTATCATGCTTGAAAAAGTAGATTCTATAGCTCTGACTTAATCTACTTCACTAAATATAACTTTAAAAGACTTCTTTTCCCCTTGAAATGTGACACCCTGGAATTTTAATTTAGTAACAGAATCTGCTATATTAATGATAGAATGATGTAAATGGAATAAACCCATGACTTACTTAATTCCAAGTGCAAACTCTGTTGAGTGTTCAATTAATTGTTTAAGCCCAAACCAAGATTCAAACTATTATTTCGATATGGAAACACAATTGGTAAAATAGAATGGTGTTTTTTATTTAGTTTTCTCCTGGCAAAGTTACTTGCTTACATAAATATGCCCGCATTTTTGCATGTCCTTGTATATTTAGCTAGGTGATCACAGCCAACGTCAACACCATAACATAAAGAACATCAGGAAGGAACAAACAAAGCAAGTAAAAATAAGGGTAAATACAGCAGACTTCACTTCTTTTCCTGAGTTTTCTAACTTATGTTTGACATTTGAAGAAAACAGTGAAAAGCACGTCTGATGTGGGCCTAAACGTATGCAGAGGAAATATTTAAGGCACTAGTGTTATAAATAGGGGAGGGTAAAGGAATGTAAAGAGAGATCCAGTTTCTAACCTATACTCAAACATGTAAAATGATGAAATCACTGGGCTGTAGTAAGTTTTATATATAGATTATGCAACACCTAAAGCAATGACTAAATTATATACAAAGGGCAAAATAAACCCAAATCAAGCAGAAGGAAGGAAAGAATGAAAAGAACCAAAATTAGTAAAATTATAACACAAAACTACAAGGGGAAAAAAAAGAAATAAAGGGTTGTTTCTTTGAAGACCTTAATAAAATTAACACATCCAAAGAAAAAGAAAGACACAATTTACCAATGTCAGGAATGAAACAGGGGACCATGCTATAGATCCTATAGATGTAAATAATAATAATAATAATAATAATAATAATAATAATAATAATAATTAGGGGAACAGTAGAAACAGCTACATACAGATTCAACAACTTAAAGTTGTCAGTTTTAATAATTCATTAAAAAGCAGTAACTACCAAGTTCACCCAATATCAAAGTGTTTGACCACATTAAGTGTCTAGAGAAGAAACACGTGATCACATTAATCTACACAGATAAGACAGCTGAAAATTTTCAAAATCTCAGATATACAGTAATAACGGAAACTTCTTAAATTTGATATAGAGCCATCTTCAAAGCAACAACAAAACAAACAAAACGTCTATAGCTAGTATCGTTCATAGTGATCAAAGACTGAAAGTTTTTCTAATAAGATAAGGAATAAAGTAGTAAGTTTTCCTGCTCTAACTGCCTTTAGTCAACAGAGTATTAGAAAATATAGATAGTGTAGTAAATCAAGAAAAAAAAGTTCATACAGATCAGATGGAAAGAAATAGAACTGCCACTTTTGCAGATGACATGATTGTCTACATAGAAATACCCAAGCTATTTACAAACCAAAATCCTACAACTAAAAAGAGCATTTATCAAGGTCACGGGATAACAAGATCAACACTTAAAACACATTTGTATTTTTATATACCATCAATGAACACGTATCTGCCAAAATTAAAAATACTGTGCCATTTATAATTGCTAAAATAAATGAAATGCTTAAATGTAAAACTAATAAAATATGTGCAGTATTTAAAAGCTGAAATTATCTAACTTTGATGAAGGTAAAAAAAATCAAAATAAAGCAAGATACATATCATGTTTATGAATTTGAATAGTCAAGATGGATATGCAGGTTTAATACAATTAATATCAAAACTATAACACGATATTTTATATATTTAGGCATGAATAGTCTAGCACTTTCATGGAAAAGCAAAGGGAATAGAAAATCTAACATAAACTTTAAGAAATAATAATGTCAAAAAAATAGGTCTAAATTATTCAAGACCTTATACAGCTACAGAAATCGAGATTATTTTATTGGAAAAAAGATAAGCATATAAGTCAATGGAACTGAAAAGAAAACTAAGAAATAGACCCACACAAATATGTCTGATTTTTGACATAGGTGAAAAATTATTTTATAGGGGGAAAAACAATTTTGACTTAAGTCTTCACACTGTAAAATCTTGATATGGATTGCAGCTTAAATTTACAAAATATGAATTTAAAGTATAAATTTAAAACTATGAAAGAAATAGATAGTATTTAGATTCTAAGGCTAAGCAAATATTTCTTAGATTTGACAACAAATTCACAATCTCCCCCACAAAAAATGTGATAAATCGGACTTAACCAAAATAAAACATTTCACTCCACAAAATACCTTGTTAGGAGTACAAAAAAAACATTACTTTTTGGAATCAAATATTTCAAAGCTACATATCCAACAAAACACTAGCATCTAAGACATATAAAAAGCACTAAAACCTCAACAAGAATAACAAATCCAATCCAAGAGACATTTCACATAAGAGAATATTCATATGGCAAATAATCGCATGAAAAGATGTTTAACATTAACATTATAATTAATGTACAATTACCATTTTCCAAAATAAGATATACAGATGATCAAAAAGTACATGAAAAGTGCTTACCACCACTAATCATCAGAGAAATTGCTATTGAGACCACACTGAGTATTACCTCACACCTGTTAAAATGGTTATTATCAAAAAGACAAAATAACAAATGCTGGTGAGGATGTGAAGAAAAGGGAACACTTGTGCACTATTGGTGGGAATGTATATTGGCAAAGACACTGTGAAAATCACTATGGAGGTTCCTCAAAAAATTAAAAATAGAAGTGCTATTTGATTAGCTATCCCATTTCTAGGTATTTACTCAAAGCAAATAAAATTAGAATCTCATAGATACATGTACTCCTATGTTCATTACAGCATTATTTGCAAAAGTCAATGAAAACAAATTAAATGTCCATCAGTGGATGAATTTTAAAAATGTGGGATGAATATACAACATATATAGGGCTATGCAATATATATGTAATTTATGCATATCACACTGTATTACATGTGCCATGCATATATGCATATGCATATTACATATATTATACCATACACATGAGTTTGTGTATATTATATGGAATATATACATGTGTATTTATTATACCCATATGTATATATATGTGTATATTATATATAATATACACATATATTATACATGTATATTACACATTTATATGCATATTTCATATTCATATGTGTGCATATATTATATATATTACTCAGCTATAAAAAAAGATGGAAATCATGGGGCACGTGGGTGGCTCAGTTGGTTAAGCATCTGACTGTTAATTCTGGCTCAGGTTATGCTCTCAAGGTCTCAAGCCAGTGTAGAGCCTGCTTAGGATTTCCTCTCTCCATCTCCCTCTGCCCTGCCCCTCACCCTGCTTCTACCCTCTCTCTCTCTCTCTCAAAAAAAAGAGAGAAATCACATCACTTGCAACAACATGGATAGAACCTGAAGAAGACATTATGCTCGGTAAAGTAAGTCAGACATACACAAACTCTTTATGATCTCACTTTATGCAAAAAGGAAAAAGAGAAGAGAGAAGAGAAGAAGCTGAACTCATAGAATCAAAGAGCAGAATGGTGATAAGAAATACTGGTCAAAGGCTACAGACTTCTGATTATAAGAGAAATAAATTCTGGGTATTTAATATATAGGATAGTAAATATATTTAATAGTTCTGTATTATATACTTAAAAGTTGCTTTAAAACAGTATATTTTATTTTATATATTTTTTAAAGTGATTTTGTTTGGTTTTGTTTGGTTTTGAGAGGGAGCAGAGTGGGGCAGAGGGTAAAGGGAGAGAGACAGTCAATCTCAAGCAGGTTCCATGCCCAGTGTGGAGCCCAATGTGGGGTTTCATCTCACAACCCTGAGATCATGACCTGAGCCAGAATCAAGAATCCAGTGCCCAACTGACTAAGCCACCAAGGTACCTCTAAAAAAGAAAAAAAATTAATTTTAAATGTTATCACTTTAAGAACAACAAAAATGATAATTATGTGAGGTGAAGGATGTGTTAACTAACCTTACCATGGTCATCACTTTTCAGTCCATACATATATCAAATCATCGCATTATACACCTTAAACTTACGTGATGTTATAGGTCCATTATATATCAGTGAAGCTGGAAATAAAACAATCTGCAACACATCCATATCATGGAATGCTATTCCATAGTAAAAAGAAATGAACTGCTGATACATGTGACAACTCAGGTGACTCTCCAGAGATTATGCAAAAAGTCCAATTCCAAAAGGGTACATATTGTATGATTTTATGTATATAAAATTTATAAAATATATGACACATGTATATAGAATATTTAATATAGTATATTTAGTTTTGTTCCTTTAGTTATATACAATATATACTGTATATTTATATATACATTATTTTTCTAAAATACATACTATATAGTGCATATTTATATACACATTGTTTTTTAAATTTATATATACAATTATTATATATTTATATATACATTTATATATTATATAAAATATTTATACTTGAGGGGTGCCTGGGTAGCTCAGTGGGTTAAAGCCTCTACCTGCGGCTCGGGTCATGATCCTAGGGTCCTGGGATCGAGCCCCACGTCAGGCTCTCTGCTTAGCAGGGAGCCTGCTTCCTCCTCTCTCTCTCTCTCTGCCTGCCTCTCTGTCTACTTGTGATCTCTGTATGCCAAATAAATAAATAAAATCTTTAAAAAAAATTATACTTTAAATAACAAAACTATAGCAAATAAATAACAGATTATTGGCTGCCAGGGGTGAAGGAAGGGGTTGGTAGGAGGGAAGTGGATGTGGCTATAAAAAGTCACTTGAGGGACCCTTGTAGCAATGAAAATGTTCCACACTTTGACTGTATTAAAATCAGTGTCCTTGTTATAATATTCCACTATAGTTTTGCAAGATGATAAAACTGTGTAATAGAAAAATGAAATTTTTCTGTATTATTTCTTGCAATTATTTATGATCTACAGTTACCTCAACTTTAAAAGTTTACTCAAGAAAAGACCTCCTTGAAATATGTGTTACAGTGCAAACATATCTAGAAACTAAAGGAGCAAAACTAAATAAAAACTGAAGTTTGATTTCTGGATTTAATAACTGACCTTTTCTGGTATGACTTTAGATTTTTTTTTAAGTACAATGTAAGCTCACACCTGTGAACAGACTCAAATGCACACATAACACATATAATAACTTGAAAATGAACATGAGTGGATTTGTATTTTAATACAGGGTAGATATTGTGTCTAAGTTACTTTTTTATACTGTGATCTTGGCACAGTGCCTGGAATGAAAATGGTAATGTTCTGTAAAGCAACAATCATATTGACTGATAAATCAATAAATGTCAACACATATTCCCCCACACAAAAAACTCTGAACCAAATATCCTGACATTGTGGCAGGAAACATGCAAATAAAGAGAAGAGGGTTGATGTTGATGTTGACATCCTTTTAGAAATCTGTATCAAGCAGCATTCACTATAACCCCATTTACAGAGAGCAGGTCCTTGAAGCAAAAGCTACTATGTGGCAGAAAGTCCTCCCCTCGATCACCAAACCATTTCAAAATTTGTTTATGGCAAGGGAGAAGTCAAGATGGTGGAGAAGTAACAGGCTAAAATTACATCAGGTAGAAGGACATCAGCTAGATAGCTTAACCATTGCGAACACATACAAATCAAAGAGAAGAAGAGCAACAATTCTAGAAACAGAAAATCAATCACCTTCTGAAACGTAGGGCCTGCGGAAAAGTGAATCCAAAGCAATGGGAAGATAGACCGCGGGGGTGGGGGTGACGGGCCGCAACTCCCGGCAAGCAGCGGAGCAACGGAGCACAAAATCAGGACTTTTAAAAATCAGCTCCACTGAAGGACATCACTCCAGAGACTAAACCAGGGTGAAGCCCATGCGGGGACAGCATAGCCCCAGGTCCCGCAGAATCACAGGTCCAGGGGTGTCTGAGTATCGCAGAGCTGGCAGGTGTTTGAGCGGGGAAGCTGGCTACAGTGACAAACCTGGGGAGTGAGCTCTCAACTCGGGGTTACCTTGAACCGGGCACAGGCTGGGTGAGCTCAGAACAGGGCCAGAGGCCAGGGAGACGAAGTGATTGAGCACTTTCCTCAAAGCGTGTGGCTGGAGGCCGGGGAAACAGGAGCAACCGAGCACTTTTCTCCAAGTGCAAGTGTGTGAGCGCTTTTCTCCAAATGCAGCCACAGGCCAGGGAGACAGGAGAAACCAAGCACTTTTCTCCAAGCGGGAGTGAGTGAGAGCTTTCCTCCAAGCATGGCCAGAGGCTAGGGAGATGGGAGTGATTGAGCGTTTTTCTCTGAGGGCACACTGAGGAGCAGGGCCTTGAGCTCTGGGCTGCTCCAGGCCAGAGATTGGGAGGCCGCCATTTTCATTTCCATCCTCCAGAACTCTACGAAAAACGTTCAGGAAACGAAAGCTCCCAAAAGCAAACCCAACCGGATTACTTAGTCTGGCCCCTGGTAAGGTCAGTGCAATTCCACCCCAGGCAAAGACACTTGAGAATCATTACAACAGGCCCCTCCACCAGAAGATCAACAAGAAACCCAGCCAAGACCAACTTCACTTACCAAGGAGAACAGTGGAATTCCAGAAGAGGAGAAAGCAAAGCAAGGAACTCACAGCTTTCTCCCCATTATTCTTTAGTCTTGCAGTTAATATTTTCTCTTTTTTCTTCTAATTTTTTTTAACTTTTACCCTTTCCTCTTTTAATGTTTTTTTAACTAGTTTACCTTAACAATACTTTACAAAAAAAATAATAATCTTTTTTTGAAACTTAATTTTTTAGTCATATTTTATCCTCCATTGTATCTAACTATATTTTTTGCGTACACATACGGTTTTTTCTTTTAAAAATTTGGGATACAACTTCTCATAATAGATCAAAATATACCCTAAATCTAGCTCCGGGCTTGTTCTGGTTTCCAGCCCAAGCAAACTCTCTCCACTTTCTTTTTCTTTATTCTCCCAACCAACTTGTTTTATCAACTCATTCTTTAGAAATCTAAAAAAAAAAAAAATTTGTTTTCTCATCATTATAGGCTTATTTCATCTCTTCATTGTGCCTACCCTTGTATGTCTTTCATCCTTTAAAATTCTGGGAAGTAGTTCCTACTAAAAGACCAAAATACTCCCAAAATTAAGTGAGTGACCTTGTTCTAGTCATCAGTCCAATATATATATTTTTTCCTTTTTAATATTTTTTCTTTACTTGTTTTCTTTTCTTTTTCCTTTTTTTTTTTTATTTTTCTGAACTTCTTTTTTATCCCCTTTCTCCCTCCCATGATTTGAGGTCTCTTCTGATTAGGTTAAAGCACATTTTCCTGGGGTCTTTGCCACCCTTTTAACATTTTATTTGCTCCTTTATATATTCTTATCTGGACAAAATGATGAGGCAGAAAAACTCACCACAAAAAAAAAAAAAAAAAAAAGAACAAGAGGCAGTATTGAAGGCTAGGGACCTAATCAATATGGACATTGGTAATATGACAGATCTAGAGTTCAGAAGGATGATTCTCAACGTTCTAGCCAGGCTCGAAAAAGGTATGGAAGATATTAGAGAAACCCTCTCCAGAGAAATAAAAGCCCTTTCTGGAGAAATAAAAGAACTAAAATCTAACAAAGTTGAAATCAAAAAGCTATTAATGAGGTGCAATCAAAAACGGAAGCTCTTACTGCTAGAATAAATGAGGCAGAAGAAAGAATTAGTGACATAGAAGACCAAATGACAGAGAATAAAGAAGCTGAGCAAAAGAGATACAAACAAATACTGGACCATGAGGAGAGAATTCTAGAGATAAGTGACACCATAAGATGACACAACATTAGAATAATTGGGATTCCAGAAGAAGAAGAAAGAGGGGAGCAGAAGGTATATTGGAGAGAATTATTGTAGAGAATTTCCCTAATATGGCAAAGGGAACAAACATCAAAATCCAGGAGATGCAAAGAACACCCCTCAAAATCAATAAAAATAGGTCCACACCCCATCACCTGATAGCAAAATTTACAAATCTTAGCGACAAAGAGAAAATCCCGAAAGCAGCCCAGGAAAAGAAGTCTGTAACATACAAGGGTAAAAACATTAGATTGGCAGTGGACTTATCCACAGAGACCTGGCAGGCCAGAAAGAACTGGCATGATATATTCAGAGCACTAAACAAGAAAAATGCAGCCAAGAATACTATATCCAGCTAGGCTATCAATGAAAATAGAAGGAGAGATAAAAAGCTTCCAGGACAAACAAAAAGTGAAAGAATTTTCAAACACCAAACCAGCTCTACAGGAAATATTGAAAGGGGTCCTCTAAGCAAAGAGAGAGCCTAAAAGTAGTAGATCAGAAAGGAACAGAAACAATATACAGTAACAGTTACCTTACAGGCAATACAATGGCACTAAATTCATATCTCTCAATAGTCACCCTGAATGTAAATGGGCTAAATGCCCCAATCAAAAGACACAGGGTTTCAGAATGGATAAAAAAACAAAACCCATCAATAGGCTGCCTACAAGAAACTCATCTTAGACCCGAAGACACCTCCAGATTTAAAGTGAGGGGATGGAAAACAATTTACCATGCTAATGGACATCAGAAGAAAGCTGGGGTGGCAATCCTTATATCAGAGCAATTGGATTTTAAGCCAAAGACTGTATAAGAGATGAGGAAGGACATTATATCATATTCAAAGGGTCTGTCCAACAAGAAGACCTAAC
The DNA here is from genome assembly GCF_009829155.1 of Mustela erminea. Classification (NCBI taxonomy): domain Eukaryota; kingdom Metazoa; phylum Chordata; class Mammalia; order Carnivora; family Mustelidae; genus Mustela; species Mustela erminea. Next base: position 34,071,825 of record NC_045631.1, read on the forward strand.
AATTTTAAATATCTATGCCCCTAACATTGGAGCAGCCAATTATATAGACCAATTAATAACAAACTCAAAGAAACACATCAACAATAATACAATAAAAGTAGGGGACTTTCACACTCCCCTCACTGAAATGGATAGATCATCCAAGCAAAATATCAACAAGGAAATAAAGGCCTTAAATGACACACTGGACCAGATGGACATCACAGATATATTCAGAAGATTCCATCACAAAATAGCAGAATACACATTCTTCTCTAGTGCACATGGAACATGCTCCAGAATAGGCCACATCCTGGGTCATAAATTAGGTATCAACTAGTATCAAAAGATTGGGATCATTCCCTGCATATTTTCAGATCACAGTGCTCTGAAGCTAGAACTCAATCACAAGAGGAAATTTGCAAAGAACCCAAATACATGGAGACTAATCAGCATCCTTCTAAAAAATGAATGGGTCAACCAGGAAATTAAAGAAGAATTGAAAAAATCCATGGAAACAAATGAAAATGAAAACACAACTGTGCAAAATCTGTGGGACACAGCAAAGGCAGTCCTGACAGGAAAATATGTAGCTGTACAAGCCTTTCTTAAGAAAGAAGAAAGGTCTCAAGTACACAACCTAACCCTACACCTAAAGGAGCTGGAGAAAGAACAACAAAGAAAGCCTAAACCCAGCAGGAGAAGAGAAATCATAAAAATCAGAGCAGAAATCAGTGAAATAGAAACCAAAAACACAATAGAACAAATCAATAAAACTAGGAGCTGGTTCTTTGAAAGAATTAATAAGACTGATAAACCCCTGGCCAGACTTATCAAAAAGAAAAGAGAAAGGACCCAAATAAATAAAATCATGAATGAAAGAGGAGAGATCACAACCAACATCAAAGAAATACAAACAATTATAAGAACATAATATGATCAACTCTATGCCAACAAATTCAATAATTTGAAAGAAATGGATGCATTTCTAGAGACCTATGAACCACACAACTGAACCAGTAAGAAATAGAAAACCTGAACAGACACACAACCAGTAAGAAGATTGAAAGAGTCATCGAAAATCTCCCAAAAAACAAAAGCCCAGAGCCAGACGGCTTCCCAGGGGAATTCTACCAAGCATTTAAAGAAGAATTAATTCCTAATTTCCTGAAACTGTTCCAAAAAATAGAAATGGAAGGAAAACTTCCAAACTCATTTTATGAGGCCAACATCACCTTGATCCCAAAACCAGACAAGGATCCCAGCAAAAAAGATAACTATAGACCAATATCCTTGATGAACACAGATGCAAAAATTCTCACCAAAATACTAGCCAACAGGATCCAACAGTACATTAAAAGGATTATCCACCATGACCAAGTGGGATTTATTCCAGGGCTGCAAGGTTGGTTCAACATCCGCAAATCAATCAAAGTGATACAATACATTAATAAAAGAAACAACAAGAACCATACGATACTCTCAACAGATGCTGAAAAAGCATTAGACAAAAGTGCAGCATCCCTTCCTGATTAAAACTCTTCAAAGTATAGGGACAGAGGGCACATACCTCAATATTACCAAAGCCATCTATGAAAAACCCACCGCAAATATCATTCTCAATGGAGAAAAACTGAAAGCTTTTCTGCTAAGGTCAGGAACATGGCAGGGATATCCGTTATCACCACTGCTATTCAACATAGTATTGGAAGTCCTAGCCTCAGCAATCAGACAACAAATAGAAATTAAAGGCATCCGAAGAAGCAAAGAAGAAGTCAAACTATCACTCTTTGCAGATGATATGATACTTTGTGTGGAAAACCTAAAAGGTTCCACTCCAAAACTGCTAGAACTTGTACAGGAATTCAGTAAAGTGTCAGGATATAAAGTCAATCCACAGCAATCAGTTGCATTTCTTTACACCAATAACAAGACAGAAGAAAGAGAAATTAAGGAGTCGACCCCATTTACAATTGCACCCAAAACCATAAGATATCTAGGAATAAACCTAACCAAAGAGACAAAGAATCTATACTCAGAAAACTATAAAGTATTCATGAAAGAAATTGAGGAAGACACAAAGAAATGGAAAAACATTCCATGCTCATGGATTAGAAGAACAAATATTGTGAAAATGTCTATGCTATCTAAAGCAATCTACATATTTAATGCAATCTCTATCAAAATCCCATCCACTTTTTTCAAAGAAATAGAAAAAATAATCCTAAAATTTATATGAAATCAGAAAAGACCTCGAATAGCCAAAGAAATGTTGAAAAAGAAAGCCAAAGTTGGTGGCATCACAATTCTGGACTTTAAGCTCTATTACAAAGTGGTCATGACACAAGACAGCATAGTACTGGCACAAAAACAGACACATAGATCAATGGAACAGAATAAAGAGCACTATGGTCAACTCTATGGTCAACTAATCTTTACAAAGCAGGAAGGAATGTCCAATGGAAAAAAGACAGCCTCTCCAACAAATGGTGCTGGGAAAATTGGACAGCCACATGCAGAAAAATGAACCTGGACCATTTCCTTACACCACACATGAAAATAGACTCAAAATGGATGAAGGACCTCAATGTGTGAAAGGAATCCATCAAAATCCTTGAGGAGAACACAGGCAGCAACTTCTTTGACCTCAGCTGCAGCAACTTCTTCCTAGGAACATCGCCAAAGGCAATAGAAGCAAGGGCAAAAAATGAACTATTGGGATTTCATTAAGATCAAAAGGTTTTGCACAGCAAAGGAAACAGTTAACAAAACCAAAAGACAACTGACAGAATGGGAGAAGATATTTGCAAACGACCTATCAGATAAAGGGCTAGTGTCCAAAATCTATAAAGAGCTTAGCAAACTCAACACCCAAATAACAAATAATCCAATTAATAAATGGGCAGAGGACATGAACAGACATTTCTGCAAAGAAGACATCCACATGGCCAACAGACACATGAAAAAATGCTCCACATCACTCGGCATCAGGGAAATACAAATCAAAACCACAAGGAGATACCACCTCACACCGGTCAGAATGGCTAAAATTAACAAGTCAGGAAATGACAGATGCTGGTGAGGATGTGGAGAAAGGGGAACCCTCCTACACTGTTGGTGGGAATGCAAGCTGGTGCAACCACTCTGGAAAACAGTGTGGAGGTTCCTCAAAAAACTGAAAATAGAGCTACCCTATGACCCAGTGATTGCACGACTGGGTATATACCCTAAAGATACAAATGTGGTGCTCCAAAGGGGCCCGTGCACCTGAATGTTTATAGCAGCAATGTCCACAATAGCCAAACTATGGGAAGAACCTAGATGTCCATCAACAGATGAATGGATAAAGAAGAAGTGGTGTATATATATACAACGGAATACTATGCAGCCATAAAAAGTAATTAATTCTTGCCATTTGTGATGATGTGGATAGAACTAAAGGGTATTATGCTTAGAGAAAAAAGTCAATCGGAGAAAGACAACTATCATATGATCTCCCTGACATGAGGAAGTAGAAATGCAACACGGGGGGCTTGGAAGGTAGGGAAAGAAAAAAATGAAAGAAGATGGGATCGGGAGGGAGACAAACCATAAAAGACTGAATCTCAAAAAACAGACTTAGGGTTGCTGGGTGGGAAGGGGGTCAGGAGACAGTGGTGAGGATATGGACATTGGGGAGGGTATGTGCTATGGTGCGTGCTATGAAATGTGTAAACCTGGGGATTCACAGACCTGTACCCCTAGGGATAAAAATACATGATATGTTTATAAAAAATTTAAAAATTAAAAATTAAAAAAAATTGCTTATGGCTCTAGACCTTAAATTATAAACAGGACTATGGCACTTCTGTATTGTGGAATTGTTTGAATTTAGAGAAAAATCCTACATTTATATTGTAATTAGCTTTAGTGATATATTTGAAAAGAACTAATTTCATTTAGTTGATGCAGCCCATAAATACCTGATTGACTGCAAATAAAAACACTGGATGTCATAAATGAGAAGTCTCCAGTGCTTTTTGTTTGTTTTCTTTTTCAATAATGACCTGGAATAATGGGATAAGAGAGCTCGTAGTATTTCATCTGTTAGTGTCTACTGAGTCACTTTCCGTGGGACCAAAAAACCCAGGCTTAGTGTTTCCTGGAGATAACCTGACTTTGAAGATATTCCTCACCTGAACTCCCCTCTACATAATGAGCAGTATGATCAGATAAGGTAAGTGGCCTGCCTAAGTTCAAGAACATTTTCTCCATTGGATCTAGGAATCAGTGGGAAGCAACACGAAAACTGGTATGTGATTTGCTCCTATGTAGACTGTCTGTTTTTAAACATCAGAGTCCACTTAGACTAATACAAATAAATTAAAATGCCCTTAGATCTCAGTATTTTAAAGACTATATCCCAAAAGAAGGTTTTGAAAGTGGGAAAATACATTTTGATATATGTTCAATGACCATGCTACCTAAATGAACTATTTAAATTTACTTTACAGTCTAACCATGCTACCTAAATGAACTATTTAAATTTACTTTACAGTCTATTTATAGCCTATGTGCCTATAACATAAAAGTGAAAAGAAAGAAGAAAAATCTGAGTGGCATTTCATAAGATAGTGTTTTCAGACAGATTTAGGAATATGCGATGACACAAGTAATCTAAATCTTCCCTGACCCTATATATTTAAATGTTAAGTACATCTAAGACCTAATATCTCTCATTCTGGCATCCCTCTCCCCAGATCTTCAGCTGTGCAGGAGATGTTAAACAAAGAGATATTTTGCATAATATTGCATATTCTCCTGGGTATTAGATTCCAAGCCAGTACTGAAGTGGAACCCAAAGATGAACCATAAAATATTTGAAATGGTGGCCAACTTCCCGAAAGCTAAAATATAAGAGGTTGGTGGTTGGGCTAAAGACAGATAAACAATCTAATTAAAATGTGACCTAGTGTGGAGGTTTCTCAAAAAGTTAAAAATAGAGCTACCCTATGACCCAGCAATTGCACTACTGGGTATTTATCCCAAAGATACAGATGTAATGAAAATAAGCGCCATATGCATCCCAATGTTCATAGTGGCAATGTCCACAGTTGCCAAACTGTGGAAAGAGCCGAGATACCCTTCAACAGATGAACAGATAAAGAAGATGTGGTCCATATACACAATGGAGTATTACTCAGCCATCAGAAAGGATGAATAACAAATATTTGTGTCAACATGGAGGGAACTGGAGGAGATTATGCTAAGTGAAATAAGTTAAACAGAGAAAGACAATTATCATATGGGTTCAGTTATTTGTGGAACATAAGGAATAGCATGGAGGACATTAGGAGAAGGAAGGGGAAAATGAAGGGGGTGGAAATCAGAGGGGGAGACAAACCATGAAAGACTATGGACTCCGGGAATCAAACTGAGGGTTTCAGATGGGAGGGGGGTGAAGGGATGGGTGATCCCAGTAATGGGTATTAAGGAGGACACATACTGCATGGAGCACTGGGTGTTATAAATAAGCAAACAATGAATCATGGAACACTACATCAAAAACTAATGATGTACTGTATGGTGATTAACATAACATAATAAAAAAAACTTATAAAAATTGTGATCTAGTCACGGTTCAGCCTAACAATAAGAGAAATCTGAAGAATCAGTCCCTCATTACAGCTACCAAACAAAGGACAGATTCTGCATACATTGGTGCATAAAGAAACAAAACCAAAACTCATTAAACATTTATCTCCACTGTGTTTTATATTCAATATATTTAATAAAATAAGGTATAAGTCATGCAAAGACATAGGAAAATATGGTCCATAATTAAGGAAAACAAAGTCAATAAAAAATGATCTATATGACTCGGTAGGTGGAATTATTAAGCAAAGAAAATACAGTAATAATTGTAAATTCTAAAGAACTGGAAAACAAATGTGAAGCAGAAAATGTTGAGTGATGGGGAAAATGTGACTTGGAAGAGGTAAATAATTCATACAGAACAGGCAGATGGCAAAGAGAACTATCTACTCAAAAGAGAACAGGACTATCAAAGAACAGAGTTCAACTTAAGTGATATTCATTTGGCATTTATAGAGTGTCAAGCAGCATGTTATGCATTTTATATATGCTCTTGATTCATTTACACCATAATGCTGTCATGCATTTATAATCCAAAATTTTATAGTTAGGAAAATTGAGAGACTGATAAATTAAGTAATTATATTGAGTGTCTGAATTTGGACACCAGCCTCAGGTAGAAGTCTAGTGCTGTTACCATAAATCACACTAGCAGTGATAGGACCAACAGAAGAAAAAGGAGACTGAAGGGAGGATATGTATTGTAGATGAGAATATGATAGGGGAATTACATACCAATTATGGGAAATATATATTTATGTTCATATTTATTCTTAGATGTGGAGGGTAACTTAAAAGCCCATTTTCAAAACTTCCCACAATATAAAATTATTGTGATATCTGAGTTTATGAACCCTGTATAAGTTACTTCCAGCTGTGCTATATTTAAATATCCCTGTAGTGCAGTGGTTCACAATGAGCAGAAATCCCACCCCACACACATATTCAGAAGACATTTCACAATTTCTGGAGCTATTTTTAGTAGCCACAACTGTCAAGAGTCTGGTGACATCCAGAGAATAGAGACCAGGGGTGCTGATAAACATCCTATAATATATAGATAATCCCACTCAACAAAATGTTGACAGTGCCAAAGTTGAGAAATGTTACAATAGTGGGGAATGCTTGACCCTGGGGCAAAAATTGTTTCAAAGTAAATGCAATGATGATAAGCCATCTCTGAAAAAGATTCGGCTTGTCTTCAGAAGCCCAGGTCTACAGTAATTCAAAGGGATGTAGGCATCCCTATGTTTACTGCAGCACTATTTATAATTCCAAACTATGTAAGCAGCGCAAGTGTCCATTGATAGATAAATGGATAAAGAAGATATAATGTAAACACAGACACTGGACTATTACTCAGTTATAAAAAAAGAATGAAAGTTTGCCATTTGCAATTAATTACATGGTTGGAGCTAGAGAGTATAATGATAAGCATAATAAATCAGTCAGAGAAAGCCAAATATATGATCTCACTCATATGTGGAATTTAAGAAACAAAACAAATGAGCAAAGGGAAAAAGAGAGAGAGAGAGAGACAAACCAAGAAACTAACTCTTAACTATGGTGAACAGAGGGGAAGTGGGTGGAGAGCATGGAGAAATAAGTCATCAGGACTAAAGAGTACACTTATCATGACGATAAAACAAAAATAAAAGAAGCCCCGTTCTTTTCCTTTTTTTTTTTTTTTTAAGATTTTATTTATTTATTTCACAGACAGAGATCACAAGTAGGCAGAGAAGCAGGCAGAGAAAGAGGGAAGCAGGCACGGGGATCAATCCCAGGACCCTGAGATCATGACCTGAGCTGAAGGCTTTATCCCACTGAGCCATCCAGGCACCCCCCCCCCTTTTTAAAAGATTTTTATCGTTCTTTTTCTTTAATATTCATATACTTTCTTTGAAATAATACTGAGAAGTGCATCCAACATCTCACTGAGTTAACTTGGAATATTTTGGAGATCCTCATTCTTTATCTTGTTTTCTCCATAATATGTCTAAGGGTAAAGATGTAAACTCAAAGATGAGCTACAGTTGCCAGTGGAGAAGCCTGTCCAGAACAAGGAGGTAGTGCTCCTGAGACTCCATGCAGTTGTCACTCAGTGGTCACATCCCATGTCGCAAAGAAGAAACTGCTCTTGTCATTTAACTGTTCACCTAGAGGCAATGCAATCACTTTATCAAAATTTGTAACTTCCAAGATTAACATTTTGTGCTTTTGCTTCTTGAGAGAAAACTTCTCTTAGGCTTAAGATTATTCTTTCTCTCAATTCTTTCCCACAAGGCGGGGTATAGAATATCATTAGTCTGTCTTTTGCATCAAATTCCACTAGTTAGATAAATCCTGGAAAAAAAAAAAAGAGTTTGAACTCTCTTGGTCTCATCTTGGTCACTTTTAAAATAGATATGATAATGCTAAAATAACAAGTTTATTAAGATTATCAAATAAGACAATGATGCAGACAGCATCTAACACAGAATAGGTATAGAGAAAGTTCTTGGAAGATTTCGTTTTCTCTCCATAACATCTTACGAATGAAAAAAGAATCTTTCAGGACCATCTTTTGACTTCTGTGACCTAGTTTGAGGGCACTGGATTCACAAAATACTAATGTGTGGAAGCCTACTGTCAAAACATACACACATGGAAAGAGTGAGAATACAGAATTACAAACAAAATCCTGTATTCTACTCTTACCTCTTCCTTGACATATCTCTGTAGTAACACAATTTAGAGAGAGAGAGAGGTGTAAAAAAAAATGGAATCCCTTTGAACTTGTGTATCTACTCAAGTTTCCTTTGTTCATTCATAAATGTTCAACTATATTTAATATTTTCTGTAAAATTTACTTTGACTACTTCCCTGTCCTTGGGTTTCACATACAATGTTCAAGGTCAATAATGTTTTCTCTGAAAAATATATACAAATTATTCCTGTAATTGTATTAAGTATTTAATGTGGCAACATGATACAGGTCCTCATACAGAGTTAAGAATTAAGTGGAGCTGGAGTAACATTCTGGACATTTTCATGCTAACAGTGCCAAGAAAATTTTCTCAGTCCAACTGTTTCTAGATTTCTCTATATGTTTTATTTGATTTGTCATATAAAGATCTCTAAAGTTCAAGTCCATTGGGAAACTGAAACTTAACTAAGCCTCAACCCTTAGGCCTTAAGTTATATAGCTTTATTTAGGAAATTACTACAGTAATATTCTAGCTAAATGTATATTGATAAATATATATAAATATATATGTAGCTAAATAATATATTTCTCTAGAGCTGGAAAGGATATTAAGAATTATCTAATATCCCCCTATGTAGTTTAGAGATGAGAAAACTGAGGTCTAATACACTTAAAAAGAAAATACATTTAAAAACTACTGTAAAGTCGGGGTGCCTGAGTGGCTCAGTGGGTTAAGCCGCTGCCTTCACCTCAGGTCATGATCTCAGGGTCCTGGGATCGAGTCCCGCATCAGGCTCTCTGCTCAGCAGGGAGTCTGCTTCCCTATCTCTCTCTCTCTCTCTGGCTGCCTCTCCATCTACTTGTGATTTCTCTCTGTCAAATTAATAAATAAAATCTTAAAAAAAAAACAAACTACTGTAAAGTTACAAAGACTGAACTGATAACCTGGTGTCCTGAGTCTAAGTTCCGAGTTACTTGCACAACCTTCTCTATACTCATAAAACTTAAGAGACATAACTGATATGTAATTATCAAGATAGACCTCCAGAATCTGTCATTTTTTTTCAATTAATTTTCTCAGCATGTTCAGCAGGCAATAATGCAGGTACACTCATGATTATGTTTTTTAAAGAGAAGCTAGAACACTAAGAGAAAAGTTAACCCCACAGTAGAAGACATAACTGGTGAACAGAAAGAAATGTCTGTTCGAAGAGAAGTTTATGTGATTTGACTTTCAAAAATAAACCTCCTTCACTACCTAGATACATAAATCTGATCATGTACTTGAGATGAAAGAATAAGATTTGGGGGAGATAAAACCATTCCAACAAACCAGACAGTAGCATAAGCACTTACTGTGGTTACAGATTTTATACCATAAATGTACAAACCAAATCAAGAGTGTTACACCTATTGGTCTCAATATTTTTCAGCCTCAATTCAGATGAAGGAGGAGTCCTATCTCATTGCAGTGAGTTTACTTTTAGTTCAACTTTAGTAAGAACTTGGAGAAGGACTGGATGAAAGCAGGTAAATAGTTTGCACATTCCTCTCCTTGGTAGATAATTTTTATGCATCCTATGTGAGACACTCCTTCTGACTTAGGGTTTTGAAGAATTCATGCATGAAGAGTCTAACAAGTTACTAAGTTCTAATTTCTGGTTATCTTTATGTTCTTCCACAAATTATTCCTTGGAGTTTATGTGAGAGTGGGAAATTTGAGCTGGATTGATATTTATCCACTCAAGACTGAGATTTTGAAATCTTAAGGTGATTGAAAATCACAATAGGGCTAATAATGAAATGACAGCAAAAACATTCATTTACGTAACCTAGTTCTGTAATGACTGTAGAATTCATTGTGACTGATTTACTTTATTTGCCTTTTTATTTTCTACCAGAACTCTTTCTTCCAGGATTAGTCAACAGGTAGATTAAGGAAATTTGCACAGAAAAGAATTAAATACCCAGATATTAATTTAAAGGAATTGTATTATTACTCAAGAATCACCAAGAAGGTGATTAAAGGAATTGTATTATTACTCAAGAATCACCAAGAATATTAAAAATGTGTAATTCTGAATACCATCAATGTATATTTTTCTCTCCAACTATATTATATCACATAATGTTTGAAGTCTTTCATTCGGGAAGCATTTTATGATATTATATTTCTTACACAACTCTTAGTCACTTCCATCTTTTCCCCAGATCAAGTTCTTTCTTTGATTCAAGTACTATATACAGCTAGTTCTCCATGCACAATGAAGTCCCAGGGAAGTGTCCTTGCTCTCTGACTCTTTTGAGCTTACTATAATGGTCTTCTGTATCCTCCACACCCAGCATATGCGTGTTCTCACCTCCTTTCCCCAACCCCCCAGTCTCCTTTTAATACTACTGAAGCTGAAGAGGCTGTGTACCATGTGCCATCTTGAAAGGGCTTCCCAATGCCCAAATATGAGGCAATTATGCAAAAAATAATGATATTATTAGATAGGACCCATAGAATAAAACAAATATCCATACTGAGGTAAATAAACAGACTAAGTAAATAGAATGAAGAGACAGCTCTCTTTACAGAATATTCCAATTAAATATAGGAAAATGATTGAAATAGAAAATCACCCTTTGGCAAACCCACAGAAATAATTTTTGTTGTCAATAGATGCTAAAATTAATAGGTGAATGTATGACTTAAAAAAAAACAGGATATTTACATCATTTGAATGTATCTTACCACTTTTATTTATTATATACAAAAGAAAAAAATAGTAATTTTACAGTGGAGAAAACTGGCAAACACCACCTTAAAAGTTACTATTACTAAAAATGAGACAAACTGACATCTTGTACTTCTTGATATTATACACTGATGCATAACATCACTTGAATGATAGTCCACCATAAAAATAGATAACATCCAGTTTTGCATGTAAGCAGCCTGGGAGTTGCCACTCTGCCCTAACAATAAGGGAAAAACTGAACAGATGGAAAAATAAACTCTCCTTGGACCTACAAGACAGAGAAGGACACATGGCAAACGCTTCCCCCAAGACTAGAGGCAGACAGGTGAATTCAAGGGCTCATAGCTTACCGGAACAGAAAAACCTAAACTATAATTGATGAATTGCTGGAGGTTCGGTGTGGACATCTCTAAGAGGTAAAACAAAACAAACAATGATAACAAACCAACAAAACTTCAGGGGGTCCTAGACCTAGGGAGGCCCCCAAACTTTGCGAGATTTCTTTTTTTTTTTTTTTTTATTTCCAGCATAACAGTATTCATTATTTTTGCACCACACCCCGTGCTCCATGCAATCCGTGCCCTCTATAATACCCACCACCTGGTACCCCAACCTCCCACCCCCCGTCCCTTCAAAACCCTCAGATTGTTTTTCAGAGTCCATAGTCTCTCATGGTTCACCTCCCCTTCCAATTTCCCCCAACTCCCTTCTCCACTCTAAGTCCCCATGTCCTCCATGCTATTTGTTATGCTCCACAAATAAGTGAAACCATATGATAATTAACTCTCTCTGCTTGACTTATTTCACTCAGCATAATCTATTCAGGAGCTCAACCATAGTCTCACGATAAACATCAGAGAAATCCCTGCTTCTGGCAGGGGTTGCAGAAGAGAAACCACTAGGAAGTGCCAATGGAGCACTATTCTTAACAAAGCGTGACTTCAGGAGACACTAGTTACCCACAGCCTAACTTGTAGGGGTGCAATCCTAGCCAAACTAACATGGGGGGAGGGAAATGTCCAATTCCAGCCAGCTTTAGCCTTCCTAATGGATAATGTAGACCTCATAAGAGATCAGATGGGTAAGGCAGGCAAAAGATAGGAATATTAAAAAGGAATGAAAAAGAAATACTAGAAAACTAAAACACCATGACAGAAATGAAGAAAGCCTTTGAAGGACTTTTGACTGGACAGAGCTGGGGAAAGAATACCTGTGTTGGAAGAAACATCAATAGAAATAACCAAAACTGAAAAGCAAAGAGTAGGACACCAGGGTGGCTCAGTCATATAAATATCTGCCTTCAGTTCAAGTCATGATCTTGAGTCCTGGAATTGAACACAGCGTCCTGGAGATCCCTGCTCAGCCAGGAGTCTACTTCTCCCTCTCCATCTGTCCTCTTTTTATCCCTCCCCCAGCCTGTTCATGTCCTCTCTCTCTCTCTCAGATAAATAAAATCTTTGAGAAAGAAAAACAAAGAATATAAAGATTAAAAAAGAAAGAGAGGGAGGGAGGAAAGACAGACAGACTTCAAAGACAGTGGGACAACTACAAAAGATATAATATACATGATATAATGGAAATACCAGAAGAAGAAAGAAAAGAACAGGAAAAGTACGAAGCAATAATGACTGAGAATTTCCAAAATTACTGCCATATATCAAAGCACTAATGTATGATTTTATGAAACAAAAATGGGACAGAAATTATACAAAGAACAGAAAAGTAGAATTAGGATTATTTTGTTATTATAAAACATACAACCCATGAAGTGGTACAATGTTATTTGAAAGTGGGCTTAGGGTAGTTGTAAATGTGTACTGCAAACTTTAGGACGACCAATAAAGAAAGGGGAGGAAAGAAGTGCAACTGGTATGATAAGAAAGAAGAGATAATGGAATTATATAAAATGCTCCACTGAAACCACAAAAGGAAAAAAAAAAAAAGTGAAGGACAAAGTAAACACAAAGAACAAGGAAAAGAAATAAAAAAAACAAATGTGATAGATATTAATCCAACTATATCAGTAATCACTTTGTAAATCAATAGTCTTCATGCTTTGATAGTCTTTGAATAGTCTTCAAAGACAGAGATTTTCAGAATAGATCAAAAAGCAAGGTTCAAATTGTATGCTATCTACAAGAAATTCCCTCTCTATATAAAGATATAGATTAAAAGTAAATGGATGGAGAAAAATCATGCCGTGGTAACATTAATCAAAAGAAAGCAGGAGTGCTATATTAATTTCAGACAGAGCATATTCAAAGTAAAATGGGGGGGTGAGACTGGTGGTGGGTATTATGGAGGGCATGTATTGCATGGAGCACTGTGTTTGGTGCATAAAGAATGAATTTTGGAACACAGAGAAAGAATAAAATTAATTTAAAAAAAAAACAAAGTAAAAAAAGTTATCAGGAATGAAGAATAATGATAAAAAGTTCAGTTTGCCGAGATGACATGCTAAGCCTCAATGTTTATACCTAACATCAAACTACTTGAGGCAAAACTGATAGACCCACAGGGAGAAATACATGCATCCACTGTCATAGTTGAAGAAATCAACACCCCTGTATCACAGACAGGTTCAGCATCAAACGTCAGAAAGGATAGAGTTGAACTCAACAATACCATCAATCAACTGAATATAAGTGACATGTATAGACGACTTCATCCAACAATAACCGAACCCATTTTTTTTTCTCAAGCTCATGTGGAATATTCACAAAGATAAACCACATTATGGGCCATAAAATACATCTTAGCAATTTAAAAGAATGGAAATCACATAATATCTGCTCTCAGACCACAGCAGAATTAAACTAGAAATCAGTAAAGGAAAGATAACTGGAAAATTCCAAAATACATGGAGATTAAACAACACACTGCTAAATAACGCATGGGTCAAAGATGAAATCTCAACAGTAATTTAAAAATACTTAGGGCAGAAATCAATGAAATTGGAAATAGGAAATAAAACCAAAAACTGATTCTTTGAAAAGATCAATAAAACTGATAAGCCACAAACCAAGCTAACTAAGGAAAGAAAACACACAAATTTCTATTATCAAAAATGAAAGAAGAAATATAAAATGGATAACAAAGGGATACTATGAATAAGTCCATGCCCATAAATTTAACAACCTGGATGAAATGGACCAATTTCTTGAAAAGACACAATTTGCCAAAGTCAGGTAAGAAGATATAGAGATTCTGAATAGCCCTGTATCTATTAAAGAAATTAAATCAATAATGAATAACTTTGCAAAACAGAAAGCAACAGCCCAAATAGATTCACTGGTGAATTATGTCAAATATTTAAGGAAGAAATTATATTAATTTCTTAATTAATTAAGAACCAAGGAAAAATTATATTAATTTCCTACCATCTTTTTCAGAGACTAAAGGAGGAGTACTTCCTAATTCATAATATGAGACCAGCCTTAACTTATTAGCCAAATACTTTAAAGATACAAATTAGATTATATAGAAAGCCTAAAGTTAATGAAGTAAATTTTTATCTCAAAAAGATAGTAAAAATAAATAAATAAAAAAAAATTTAAAAGTTGGTGAAAAGCAGAATCACAGCTTCCCAGAGCTGTCTACATCTTAATCCACAAAACCTATGAAATTAGTCTGTATAGCAGTAACAGGGAATTAAGACTACAGGTGAATTAAGGTGCTAACAGCTAACTTTAAAATAGTAAAATTATGTAAGTGTTATCTGAGTAGACCAAATGTATTCACAAGGGTTCTAAAAAGTAGAAGAGGAAGGCAGAACCTGAGGTCAGAGTAATGCGGCATCCTCATACTCATCTGACCTAACACTGCTGACTCTGAAGATGGAGGCAGGATGAGACACACCAAGGAAGGTAAGCAATCTCCAGAAGCTGGAAAAATAGAAGGTTTTCCTCTAGAGCCTCCAAAAAGTATCACAGCCCTGTGGACACTCTGCTTTGGCTCTGTTGGACTTCTGATCTCTAGAGCTATAAGATAACAAGTCTGTGTTGTTTTAAACTAAATTCATGAGAATTTGTTGCAAAAATGATAGAAAAACTAGTGAAGTAGTACAAGAAAGAAAATAATAAAGAACAGACCTGAAATCAATTAAATAACAAATGTAAAATAAAGATGAACATCTTAGCTCTGTAAAAAGACATGAAAAAAGATATGGGATGAACAGGTAATGTCAGGAATGAAAATGAGCATCAGAGCAAATGACAGACATTTAAATAATGGGGACTGTATGAACAACTTTTGAAAATGTATATAAAACATAAATTCTTAGAAAACTATAATGTACTAAAATTGATTCAAGACAGAATTAAAAAGATGAATAATCCTTTACTACCCAAAATCAATAAGCAATGAAAACAACTTCCCTCGAAGAAAATTCCACGAAGGCACCTTACCAGTAGAATCTCACACTTAAGGAAGATATAATCCAAGTATTACAAAAGTCTTCCAAAGAACATGATATTTGAC
Source organism: Mustela erminea (assembly GCF_009829155.1). Classification (NCBI taxonomy): domain Eukaryota; kingdom Metazoa; phylum Chordata; class Mammalia; order Carnivora; family Mustelidae; genus Mustela; species Mustela erminea. Next base: position 34,087,347 of record NC_045631.1, read on the forward strand.
CAGATATTCATGAATGAAAGGCAATTGCAGGCTAATCTCGCTTATCAATATAAATGTAAAAATCCGAAGCAAACTATTATAAAATCAAATCCAGGAATAATTAATGAGGAACATGCACTCTGAGCAAATTTAATTTATTCAGGAATGAAAAGTTAATATTAGAAATTAGACCAAGCAATCTCTTTTTAAATTCATGAGTCATCCCCTCTGCTTCCACTGCATATTAGTCAGGAAGTGGTATTTTTATGGGGGGGGGGGGAGTTGTTCTCCCCTCAAATCGAGAAATATGCTCTGATAGGCATAAAATGAAAAATGTAGTTTTAATGTCTTGGCCACAGTTGAGACATGGTGAGCAAACCAGTTTAAAGCCAATTGTCAACTTTGTGCACATCATACCGGAGACAAGAGTGACAGGCTTGGGGAGAGAGCCAAATAATTTAATTCAATCACTGCAAAATCAGCACTTCCGATTCATGTTTTGGAGGAAGGGCACTATGGTTTTGAACTTGGATAGGAAACATTCAGTCCCTGAAGAGGAAGCAGATATCTTGTGATCATGCGACGTTTAGGAAATCATTAATTCCAGGGAGGGCAAATGGAGGGCATGGAAAAACAAAACAAAAAAACAACAAAAAAACAAAAATCCAAACATCAGTGACAGCCCTGAGCCACTAACATAAAACAAACCTCAAGTCTGCCCAGCTCTGAACTTCCAACATTTTGGTAAAGTATTTTCATAATGTAGGGTTTTTTGTTTTTTGTGTATTATTATAGCTTTAAAACTTAACACAGACTATGTGATTCATAAATGGATGAACTGTTCTATAGGCAAATCATTTATTAAGCTAGTAAATGAAAATTAATGGAAATTACTAAGGATGGATCTTAGTATGAGCCATCATAGAAATCTGGTACGAAAGTTGAATAGTGAGTGAAGTTTGATAACTATGGAATTAGTTTCCCTTTATATGAGGCCAAGATAAAAACACGATATGCAAAAACAAACAAATGTATCCTCCACAATCACCATCAGCCACAATTGTCCTAGATACAATAAAAATATCATTTAAAATCTTAACATTACAATAAGAATGAAATTATTATAAATCCCCATGTTTGAGTCTATTTGAAAGTCCTCCACAAAAATTTTTCACAAAGTGTAGAACAATATATGCTTCAGCTAAAAGCTCCCTTCTTCCTTTAATTTCATGTATTTGCCTAAGAATTACATTAATTGCAACACATACTTTCATAAAAGGTTATAGTACAGGACTTAAAGAATAAAACTCAGTCCAAAGTACAGTTGAAACCCCAACGTTATAAATAAAACCAATTGTTCTGAATATGAATGCAACTGTTCTGAAATATTTCCTGTGATGCTGTGTCTTTATTAACCTTAAGAGTGCAATATTTGCATTTAAGAAAAGCCTTCATGCTGATGTAAAGAAATGTCTGAACTCCTAAACCAGTAAAGTGGCCCGTTCTCAGAGAAAGCACTGTAGGAAAAATAGATTTCCACAAAAGGTCAAAAATACTCTTGAAAATTAGTATTCTTAACCCTAAGCAATTCAGACTTCCTTGGTCAGTAAATAAATTGTGTGAGTATCTGGGAGGAGGAAATAGTCCCCCAACCTCTCTCAAGTTCTTTTGGCTGGTCTGATAATTAAATTGACACAAGACAGATTAACAGAAGAAAAAAAATTAAATTGTATGTATGTATAGCAGTCTTCTCACAGACATGGGATCTAAGAAGTGACCACAGCAGGCAGCTTTTATACTTTTTAGACAAAGAAACAATAAATCCATGAGGAACTAAAAGGACAAGGAAACTTAAGTCTGGGTATTAATTAGGAAGAACTGAAGCAAGAGTCTATTTACTGAGCTTTCTCAGGCTTGAGTTCCCTGGGGTGATAAGGATGCCTCTGGGACTGGGAGATAGTACAGAGACAGTACCTTTCACATGGGAGATTTACTTCCCATTTCCTGGAGACAAAGTAGGATCAGTGATCCTTTTGCAGTGGTTGTTTCTTAAGCAATTTAATTCAAAATAATCACTATGCTACCATGGCATATCTTGGGTTGTCCTGCCCCGAGACCCAATAAAGAAGTGAAATACCTATCAGTTGCTTCATTATTCTCAGCCCTGTTGTCTAATGACTGTCATCTATTTAAATGGCCAGAAGTCTACCATTTTGGTGTAGTAGGGTCATATCATAATCATTAGCTATAGACAGGAATATTAACTTTTTTTTTAAGTTTTTTCAGTGTTCCAAGATTCACTGTTTATGCACTACACCCAGTGCTCCATGCAATACATGCCCTCCTTATTACCCACCACCAGGCTCACCCATCCCCCCATCCCCATCTCCTCTAAAACCCTCAGTTTCTCAGAATCCACAGTCTCTCATGGTTCATCTCCCACTCTGACTTCCCCAATTCACTTTTCCTGTCCTTCTGCTAATGCCCTCCATTTTATTACTTATGCTCCACTAGTAAGTGAAACCATATGATAATTGACTTCCTCTGCTTATTTCACTCAGCATAATCTCCAAGCCCATCCATGTTGATGCAAAAGTTGGGTATTCATCCTTTCTGATGGAGGCATAATAGTCTATTGTATATATGGACCGTATCTTCTTTATCCCTTCGTTCGTTGACTTTTCGAGAGAAACGTTACTATAGCTAACTGCAGTTAGATCACCTGCTCTTGGTTGTGTGTTGACAGTGGTGGTGGTTCTAATGGGTACAGCAAGGAAAGACAATAGGTTATTCCCTCAGTAGACAAAATGCTATGCTTCATTCTATTTTCGACCCATTTGCTTTTTGCTGATTCACCTGAGACGGGAGTATTATCTGGTCCCCTGTAACAGCAAACTCAGCTAGTCTCAAGGGAAAACCTCTGAGTTGTATCAAGCCACAACTTCTCTGCTAAAATGCTTCCAAACACCCAACCCACCCATGAAAACTGAGAAGATAATTATTTTAAGCAACTAAGTTTAGATCATTTGTTACCAAGTAATATATAATGAATAAATGGAGCTCATCTTAGAAGTACTCCATTAAGGGGCGCCTGGGTGGCTCAGTGGATTAAGCCGCTGCCTTCGGCTCAGGTCATGATCTCAGTGTCCTGGGATCGAGCCCCGCATCGGGCTCTTTGCTCAGCGGGAGCCTGCTTCTCTCTCTCTCTCTCTGCCTGACTCTCCGCCGACTTGTGATCCCTCTGTCAAATAAATAAATAAAATCTTTAAAAAAAAAAAAAAAAAAAGAAGAAGTACTCCATTAAAAGGGAGATTCAAGATGCTTAATTTAGGTGAGTCTCCTCATGAAATATTAAGATAACAAGCCCAAATAAAGTTAGTGGCGTACAGTTCTCCAGAATCTTAATTAAGTGAATATCATCTAATTGGAAAGAAAAAAAATCACAATATTGTATAAACCACAGATAATCAATAACAAGAATTACATTAACACATTTTGAACATGCAGGCTCTTCTGTTTCCAACCTATCTAATAATGTGTTCAACAGTTTCCCCTGGAAGTTATTAACTCATCAAAATGGCACTTAGACATGCAAACCATTAGTGGAAGAATATAAAGACTCATCATTGATTTTTTTTTTCCTCTTGGCTCAAATAAAGCTTGTTATAAAACAATGATTTCTGTCCTTTCTGAACATTTACAGAAATATAAATGTGACTCAGAATATCAAGTTAAACACTGAGAGGTAAAGTGATAAACAGTAATGAGTGGAAGACTAGATTAGGTTCGTGTGTATATGGAGAGGGGGTTCCCCCACACCAACAACAAGCAATGCTCCAGACACCAGCTGGGTGTTACACAAATTCAACTCAGTCTGACACTCTTTACCTGGAGATGTATCAGTTCCTCAAGACTGCCCCCACTTTCCTTACTTCAGACACCAGCTGCAAACCCTAGTTGTTACCTGTACTCTGACCAACTGGCTACAGACTTAGAGGTCCTCATAACTTCCTTCTTGGACTTCAGACATCAGTCTCAAGTGCAAGTTGTCACCTGTACTTCTGACCCACCAGCTATAAATAGAAGGTTCCCAAGACCTTGCCCTCACATTCAATTAATTTGCTAGAATGATTCACAGAACTCAGAGAAACATTTTACTTTTAATTTATCAGTTTATTATAAAAGGATCTAACTCAAGAATAGTCAGATGGAAGAGATGAACAGAACAGGTATGGAGAAAGGGTGCAAAACTTCCATGCCCTCTCCGGGTACACCATTCTCCCAGTACCTCTAAGTGTTCACCAACTCGAAAGCTCTTCAAACCCTACTTGTTTAGTTTTTTTTTTTTTTTTTTTTTTTTTATGGAGACTGCATTACATAAGCACAACTAGTGAAATCATTGGCCATTGTGACTGGTTCCACCTCAAACCCCGCTCTCCTCACTGGATATCAGGGGAGGTGGAACTGAACCTCAACTACATACTTCCCTCTCCTGGCTACCAGCCTACTCTCCCAACCCCCATTAGGTGGGGGCCAAAAAGTCACCTCATTAACATAACAGAAGACACCTCCATTGTAATTTCCATCAGAAATTCCAGAGGTTTTAGAAACTATCAGCCAGGAACCATAGATGAAGACCAAATGTAAATGAGAATTATATTTTAGTCAAATATATATTTCTTATGTATCATAATATTACAAAGACATTCAAGGATTTTTTTTCTTTTTCAGTAATTAAAAATATAAAGACCTTCAGAATGGAAGAACAAACATCAAATTGTAAATTGTGGTTATTTTGGGGTGTTAGTATTAGGTTGATTCTTCCTTCCTTTTTTTCCTTCCTTTCCTTCCTTCCTCTCTTTAGAGAGAAAGTGAGGTGGGAAGGGACAGAAAGAATCCCAAGCCAACTCCACACTGAGCACGGAGCCTGATACAGGACTCCAGCTCAGGACCCTGAGATCACGACCTGAGCCAAAATCAAGAGTTGGTTGCCTAACAGACTGAGCCACCCAGGTGCACCTGCTTTTTCTTTTCATCATTGTTTTCTGTATTTTAACTTTCTATAATGAGTGCAGAGCACTTTTTATAATGGATAACATGTAATAAATATTATTTTTTACAAACAAAGCTTAAACATGCGGAGTTTGGCGAGGTGGTGGCTATGGTTTTACTCTTTCAGTACAGGGGGGATTTCATTCTCATTTCCACAGTCAGCAGGCACTGGGTGCCCACACTGTTCAGTCCACAGTGCTGAGTGCCTTCTCTCCCTGCGGTAGCAGACTTTGCTGGCCACTCAGCGCACTAAACTACAAGTCAGAAATGCTGAATGGATATCAAGTAAGGAGACAGAATGAACATCAGTGAGGTTTTCTAGGAATTTAGCTCCTTTTTGATAGAACAAAAAAATGTCACGCCTCTTTATTACATGTTGCTATAATTTAAGAATTATTACAGCCTTAGAGTAAAAACTGCTTTGTACCATAAGCAGCACCTAAAATAGAAGTTTTTTGCATTATTTCAAGAATAAAGACAGTTTTCAATAAAATTCGTAATGTTGTTACTCTTCCATCTTTTTTATTTTTGTCTTAAATACTGGCAAAAGTATTAACAGTTTCCTAGACTAGTTCGTATGCTATCACAATATTAAAATAAGTTGGAAACTACTGTATTAGTGTCACCTTGTGTTCATATACACACATTAATATAGCTCCTGACTCTGGTTGATGGGTTCACATGAACCTAAACTCCTTTGCTTCCACAGGATTCTGCTATATTGTAACTTTGCCATCACCAGTGAAATTAAAGTAAGTCTCTATAAACTAGCTGAACCTCAAATATGGTTCACCACTTATAGACACTTGTGTTCTCAGACACTAGTTATGCCACAGTTTGATTTTACATGGACACTTCACAGAAGGATGTTATATTAATTAACCTTATGACTAGAGGACAGATTTTTGTCATTAGAGAACATTACCTTAGGAAGCCTTTTTGTTGGTTTTGTTTTCTTTTGTTTTCTCTTTGAGATGTGGGATAGGGATGCAGCTTAGCAGATTTGGAAGCTCAACTTCTTGCATAAGTGGAATAATTGCTCTCTGTGTTGGAAAATATCAGTGTGAAAATGAGATTAAAATGCTCTTGGTTTCAAAAAACATAAATGAGCAAACAGCTGTAAATCTAAGGACTGTATGAGAAACCCATTTGAAATCTGAACAGAGAGGACATCCATTATTCAAATTGCTATCACTAGACAAGTACAAAGTTTATTTGATGCAAGCATAATTTCTGAGAGGTAGCTAAGAATTTCCCTCTTGAAATGAAAAGTAAAACTCTATCCGCAGAGCTTGGGCCTAGAATAGTCTCATATGATTGTAGTATCTGTGCTTTTCAAGTCTTGTGTATCAATCGATAGAATGGAAAGAAATATGGATATCTTCCTTTCTTGGTAACACTATATTCAATAATGATTTCATGTATAAAACTTATATTGGCAATAATGAAAATTCTGATCCAAAGCAACCATATCCTAACACTTGAGGTAATTAAGGCATATCTTCGTTCTTTCCTGAAGGAACCTAAATCAAACAGGTACGTAATCAAAATATGATATAATCCTATTTACCAAACTATTAAGTAGAATTCAAAAGAATCAAACTATTAAACCAGAAATAAAATAAAAGGAAGAAGAAAGCACGTATCCAGTAATGATGTTGAGATAAAGCATAGGAGTTTATGAGTGTGAAGAGGCACAAAGTTTGGTGAGAAAATTAAACCAGAAATTTACACACAGAATGGAAGAACATTTTCTCAGAAAAGACAAGACAAAAAACAACTTAAAAATACAATCGTTTAAAACCTCTGGAAATTGGGAACACCTGGGTGGCTCCGTCAATTAGGCGTCCGCTGTTGGCTCAGGTCATGATTCCGGAGTCCTAGAATGGAGCCCTGCATCAGGCTCCCTGCTCAGCAGGGATCTGCTTCTCCTTCTCCCTCTGCTGCTCTCCTAGCTTGTGCGCTCACTCACTCTCTCACTCAAATAAGTAAATAAATAAATAATCTTTAAAAAAAAAAAAAAAAAAAAGCTCTGGAAATTGCTCAAAGGCCATACAACAAATGGAGAAACATTTTTTCTGGAAAATCTACCAAATCTCAGTAGACAAGAGTCCGTGGCATTGGAGATTTGACCATTCATTCTATGTTAATGAAACCTCTTGTGTAGGTGCTCTCCTCCAGGAAAACATGGCCAAGAAGATAGGGGCTTTCTCTCCACTCCCAAACCACACTCCAGAGCTTTAGTTTTACTCTAGGAAAAGAGATCTACCTTTGACATCATCATGTTTCCTTAGTGAAGAATAAAACAGCTACAACTTTCCCTGATGATGACAAGTGCTGAAAGTCAAGCCACTATAGAGAAACAGCATATAAGGGGCACCTGGGTGGCTCAGCTGTTACACTTCTGCCTTTGGCTCAGGTCAGGATCCCTGGGTTCTGGGATCCAGCCCTGCATTGGACTCCCTGCTCAGCAGGAAGTCTGCTTCTCCCTCTCTGACTTCCCCTGCTTGTGTTCCCTCTCTCACTGTGTCTCTCTTTGTCAAATAAATAAATAAATAAGATCTTAAAAAAAAAAAAAAAAGAAAAGAAAAAAGGAAGAAAACAAGCATATGAGAAAAAAAATCTAAACAATTAGAAATGGTAGACTAGCCTGCTATAATTATCAGCAAATCATATTAATTAAATTAATTAAAGTACTTGAGAGTGGTGGAAAAATAGACAGGGACGTCCAGGAAGCCAAAATAAAGAGTTAAAACATGGATTAAAATGCACAGAGGTATGTATTCATTGATAGAGATGGTGCTTCAAATGGGAGGTTCATTTATCTTTTAACCATTAAGGAACAGAGGTGTACAAGGCAGTGGAAAACATAAAAAGCAATTCATACCAAAGACAGACAAGTGAATTATAAACTTGTGAACTCATATGCAATATAATTAGAAAAATAAAAATAACCAAACATTTTCTTTTTACTACACAGACAGTTACAAAAATACTTGATAGAATACACAGAGATAAAGGAAATACATTATTGATAGAATTACAAATTGATGAAATCTCCTTGGAGGGAAAAAGTAAGTTATACAGCAAATCGAAAGGTACACCTATCTTTGACTTGAGGATTCTAACCCACAGTTTTATTCCATATCATGTTCAAATATGCAAGAGGTAATCTAATGTAGGTATTAGGAAAATGCTTTTGCATTCAGGCTACCTTCTATTTAAGCTCTGCCGTTTTCCATGTGTGAACTTTAAAAAATTATTGAAATTGTCTCTTCATTTCCCCCATATACAAAATGGAAATAACCTAGAGTACCCTCTTCATAGGACTGAATTATTTAATCATATATTTAATACTTCAGAGAAGTGCCTGTGATGGACTAGGTACTATATAGGTGCCTATCATTATTAAAAGAATGCAAAGAAATGTGTGCAATAAGGTTATTTATAGCTTTGTTTTACAACATGAAAAATAGAGGAAACAATAAAATAAAAAAGGGAAAATCTATGACTATCAATAGGGTAGTGTTATATATTTTTACAGTCCAATATAAAATAGAAATATCATATAAATATATATCTGCTGATATAAAACTATCACCAACATATATGCTTAAAATAAAATGAAACCATGGACTAGAGCATGTAGCATACCTCAATTTTGGACTCTGAGAAACAAACTGAGGGTTTTGGGGGGGTGGGGGCGATTGGGTGAGCCTGGTGGTGGGTATTGGAGGAGGCACCTATTGCATGGAGCACTGGGCGTGGTATATAAACAATGAATTTTGGAACATACATACAAAAAGGATTAAATAAAAATTTAAAAAAATTTTAAAAAGAGAATAAAGAAAAATCTATTCATTTATCAGCTGTATTTTATTTTTTAATTTTTTAATTTTTATTTTTTATAAACATATATTTTTATCCCCAGGGGTACAGGTCTGTGAATCGCCAAGTTTACACACTTCACAGCACTCACCATAGCACATACCTTCCCCATTGTCCATAACCCAGCCACCCTCTCCCTACCCTCCTCCCCCCAGCAGCCCTCAGTTTGTTTTGTGAGGTTAAGAGTCACTTATGATTTCTCTCCCTCCCAATCCCATCTTGCTGTATTTTAGATGTATAGCCAATTGCTGGAAGAGCAACAAGAAAACGTCACTGGTGTTTTTGAAAAGAAGACCCAGGTTATCTGGAATGTGAAAGAGTCTTTGTTTTCATTATAGACTCCTTTGCTTTATCTGAACTTATGTCATTTATATAGATTAATTTTAGAGTATTTTTAATTAAAAAATAAAAAATAAAATGACCCCTATTTTCAACAAAAATAAAGAAGACACTTTTATGACCTATGTTCTTAATTATGCTGCTAACTTGTAATGCCACTTATCCGACTGAATCTAGGATACTATAATTTACAAGCAGTTTTATAGATTAGAGGGTTGGACAGCTAAGTTTCAGTTGAGATGAAATTCTTAAGAATGATATCCACACAAAAATATTACATACTAAATCCAGCACCAGAACATCCTTGCTCATATTACTTCCATTACCCCTCCTCCTCTACCTACACAGTCATTAAATTCCTTTTTGGTTTCCTGGATATATATTCTCTTGACATCAGGTTCTTTGTATGTGTTATTTTCACTCTTTGAGATAACTTCCTTCCAGCTACCAATTAACTCCAACATATCCTTTAAATATTAGCCCAGATATTACCTCTTAATAAATGACGTAAGTCCATGAATTTCTATATTACAGAATATATAATTTTACATTTCAGTGATTTTCATAAACCTGGCTTCCGTCTAACTTATCCAGGGAAAACAGAAACTGTACCAGCCCATCATTTTGACCCCCAATTTCTAACACAATGTTTGACATGTAGCAGACACTCAGTGAAACAGAGGTAATATTTCAAAATAGGGAATGCATGAGGAGCAAATGAATTATTATCCATCAATCTCATATATTCTCACTTTGCTTCTGCATGCTTATTCTCTTTAACTTTCTAGTACATCTCTAAGGCACTATCATTTAAAGCATCTTCTAATTTCACCATAGAATTACAGGGGTTGTTTTTGTTGTTTTTATCACCAAAAATGGTACAAAAGCCAGAATGGTTTTATAAGAGGATGTGCTGTAGTAATGCATGCCATTGAATTATAATAAAGAAGAAAAAACTACTCACTGTTATCAGAGTGAAAAGTTTTTACCAACTTAAGTTGGTAAGTTGGTAAGACAAGTTAAGAGAAACTAATAACCAAGATATCATTTGTCTCTATTATTTTAAAGGTGGGCCAGAAATTGTTCAACCATTTTTTTTTCAACCTCATGTAGAGGTAAACAGAGACGGATTGATTAGGCACTGTGTTAAGCCTGAACTCATTGGTTTCTCTTTCAAACACCTTCACTTGAGCATTCAAGGAGCCAGAAAACTTCAAGACTTTCTGAATAAACTCTTAAATCCACAATAGTGTAATTACGATTGGGTGTGCCAAATGAGGATAAATTGAAATTTTATTTACTCATTTGGCAAACAATTTTTTTTCTTTTATACTGAGTTTCTACTGTACCACATTTGCAAGTCAAATTGACTGTGTTGTATCAAAACCGGACTGTTCTACTCAGAATGAGTTGGATGGATTCTCTTTATTATAAATGAACAGTACAAAATCATCTGAAAACTTACTGGATGTATTCTGAGTGCCAGAGAAACTTAAAATATGATAAAAGTTATTCATAAGTATTCTTGCACATTGGAGGGTAAAGGCAGCAAATAGAGAAGAAGTATCCTCTCTACTACTTATATGTAAATACCAGATAATTTGGCACATCAAAAAAAAAACCACATTTTTGGAGATTTCAGAAACTTTTGAAACAAAAGTAACATATGGGTTGGGACATTTCTTTTTAGTAAACTCAAAACTAAAAACTCCATTCTCATCTTAAATTAACCAACATAACATTCCTTCATTAGTGGCAAACAACTGTAGTAGATTGTTTCCAAGTATGTTGCTTTGAAAAGCACATTTTACTACTTTAAATTTATTATTTAATTAAATTTTTTATCCTGATACAAAGGTTCACATGCAGTTGTAATAAACAGAAATATCACCTACACCTTTTAACTGATATCTCTAATGGTGCCATCTAGTAAAACCAGGGTACCTCACAACCAGGATACTGACACTGACAGTCAAGATATGGAACATTTCATTACCACAAGAGTCCCTCATGTTCCCTTTTATACCCATAGCCACTTATTGTCTTACTCCCAACCCCCTCCTTAGACCCTGGCAACTACAAATATCCTCCCGATTTCTATAATATTTTTATTTCCGGAATGCTTATATAAGCGGAACCATACAGCATTTAAATTTTTTTTTAAATTTTATTTATTTATTTGACAGAGAGAAATTACAAGTACACTGAGAGGCAGGCAGAGAGAGAGAGAGAAGGAAGCAGGCTCCCTGCTGAGCAGAGAGCCCGATGCGGGACTCGATCCCAGGACCCTGAGATCATGACCTGAGCCGAAGGCAGCGGCTTAACCCACTGAGCCACTCAGGCGCCCAGCATTTAAATTTTTGAGACTAACTTTTTTCACTGGAGATTCTCTGAGATTTCACAGATTCTCTGGAGAATCACCAAAGTTGCAGGGTATCCCGATTGTTGGTTTAATTGCTGAGTATTTTTCCATGGTATGGATGTATCACAGATGGTTGAATAATTTACCTGCTAAAGAACATCTAGCTTGTTGTTCTCAGTCTAGCCATAAACACTTGTGTATAGTTGTTGTATGAACATACGTCTTTATTTCTCTAGGATAAATGGTCAGTAGTGAAATCAATGGACTGTATGATATACTCATACTTTTAAAGAAACTGCTACTCCACACACTGGCCTGGAAAACCTGTCTTCAAACTATGTCCTACTGTGAGACTTCCTGTCCAGTTTGCCTTCTTTCCCCTTCTTCTTTCATGGGTGTCAAACCTACATCACAGTTTAAGGGACCTCTCAGTATTTATTCTCCATGTCCCTGCACCTTCTAGGAGTTTCCCCATAAATCTCTTGTACAACGAATCCTGTTCTAATGTCTGCTTCTCAAAGGTCACAAGGAACGCAAATTCTCTTTAAAATAATTGTATTCACGTGGTGGGAAAAATGGATCTGTGGACTAGAACATGTTAAACAGCAAAAATATAAGTACTATGGGAATATAGAACAACATTATGAATATTGTGAATAAGTATCTTAACTTTGAGAAAACTGTTTTAAAGAGCCCAGGAAAACACTGGAATAATAAACCTTGCTAAAACCAAAATGATATATCACCTCATACCAATCAAAATGGTTAGTAGCAAAAAGACAGAAAAATAACAAGTGCTGGCAAAGATGTGGTGAAGAAGGAATCTTCATTCATTGTTGCTGGGAATGTAATGTAATGCAGTCTCTATGGAAAACAGTAAGGAGGTTCCTCAAAAAATAAACAATCCAGTGATTCCACTTCTGGGTATTTAAGCAAAGAAAACAAAAACACTAAATTGGAAAGATGCAGGCACACTTACATTTATTGCAGCATTATATACAAAAGTCAAGATACAGAGGCAAGTTATGCAACTTAAGATACATGAATGGATAAAAAAAGATGTTGTGTGTACACACACATACACACACACTTCTATAGTAGTATGGAATATTACTCAGCCATAGAAAAGATTGTCATCTTGCCATTTCCAACACCGTGGATGGACCTAGAGGGTACTGTGCTAAGTGAAATAAGCCAGACAGAGAAAGACATGCTATATAATTTCACTTACATACAGACTCTAAAAAATGAACGAACAAACAAAAACAGAAAACTAACTTAAAAATACTGAGAACTGGTGACTCTCAGAGGGGTTGGGGGTGAGGGATAGGAAAAATAGGCGAAGGGGATTAAAAGGTACAAATTTCTATTTGTAAAATAAATAAGTCATGGCGATGATAAATACAGCATAGGAAATAGTCAATAATATTACAATAACTTTGTATAGCAACAGATGGTAGACACACTTATCATAGCAAGCATTTTCTGATGTCTGTAACTGTCAAATCATCATGATGTTTTGCTAGTTTTTGAAACTAATACTGTATGCCTATACTTCAATTAAAAATAAAAACTTTAAATATAGATATGTTTATGCTTTGGTTATATTAATATTTATAATAGAGTATTCAGATACTGGTGTGGTTTTAAATATGCCTCAAATCCTCTGAATTCCTCTCATGAAAAAGTAGTCTGATCTCTCTTCCACTGAATATGGGGTGGTTTCAGTGAGTTGTTTTTTAATAAAGAGAATGAAGCAGAAGTGCCTAGATTATAAAAAGCAATATCACTTCTGTCTGGTTCTTTCTCCCTTAGGATATGTGCCTCAGAAGCCCTGAGCCTTCACATAAAATCCTGCTATCCTAAATCCACTGTGCAGGAGAGACCCTGCAAAGAGATCATATAAAGAGAAACCCCAGAAGTCCCAGTTTCCTCACCCTAAATGTCTCAGTCTCCTAGCCCAGGTAGCAGATACTTAATCCCACCTTCTAGCTTTGGAGCTCCCCTAGCCAATACCAAGTAGATCAGAAGTAAGCAGTCTCCACCAGAGCACCATTACTCCTGAGCAGAACAAGTGTTACTGTTTTAAGCTACTAAGTTCTGGGGTGGTTTGTTATGCAATAAAGAATTTCTGGAACTATTAGTTTCTAGATCTTGCTCTTTTATATTTTGAGTTTGAAATAATCTGACTCCACTTTCCAGTCAAAGGTAGATACATCATTTTATTCATTTTTTAAAAAAATTTTCTAGCTTAAATGTAAGACGATATATTTTTTTAAGATTTTATTTATTTATTTGCCAGAGAGAGAGAGAGGGAGAGAGAGTGAGCACAGGCAGACAGAATGGCAGGCAGAGGCAGAGGGAGAAGCAGGCTCCCCGCCGAGCAAGGAGCCTGATGTGGGACTCGATCCCAGGACGCTGGGATCATGACCTGAGCTGAAGGCAGCGGCTTAACCAACGGAGTCACCCAGGCGTCCCTAAGACGATATTCTTATTTAAGTTTTGGGAGCATATAATCAACCCCCATGGATCCTCACTATTAAATATGATGCATGTATTTCTTTATGTAATATTCAAGCGTGAAAAATGAAACTAGTGAGAGATGATAAATGTAGCCTCGAAAATGGGCTTAACAAATTCACCAATTTGTAGAAATGCATACCCCAGGACCTGGTTTCACTTCATATAATATTTAAGAAACAGAATCTGTAACTATGATATGCTCTTCAAACATACTGCAATCAATAACACTTGGAGGACTGTATTATCCCAGTAGGAGTCTGTAAAGCTCTAAACTTAAAGAAAATGCCACACAGGGACAAAGTTCCATTACTGCATCAACCACACAATTATCAGCCCTCTCCAAACCTCTCATCAGAACATTTGCCTTTTCCAGCCTTTTTTTTTTTTTTTTTTTAGCAAAAAAAAAAAAAAAATGTTGAAAAGCAAACAAAGAGAAACGAATATTAATAATCCCATTCTCTGGACAGTTTCAAATAGATCCAATTTCCATTTCTCCTTCTGTAAAACTGACAACTCCTATGTTTGATCAGGCCAGGGACTTAATAAATGTCAGCTTAACTAATTAAGTTTTTATCCCACACATTTGAAATATTTCTTTACCTCCTCAAATAAAAAAAAAAAAGTTATACATCCATTTTTAAATATGATTGATTATTAAAAATAACATAATGACACCAGGAAAGTACAACTGAAATGTAATTTGCTGACCTGTAACATGCTCATGAAATGAGATGAATATAGGTGCAATAAACTTAAAATTTAAAAAGTGTTTCATTTTCTGAGCTCCTTAGTGACAGGAGCTAAATTAAATAAAAATATTAATGTTCTCAACCCAGAAAAACAAGATCATAAATCCCATTTCATATCCAAGTATTGCAAGTGGGGCTCTGAAAGCCAGCCCACCAATACAAGACAGAATTAATCTGTGGAATGCTATGTATATTGGAAACATACAATAGTGAAAAAATCCAACTGATTTGGAAATTCAAGATATTAGTGAATCTGAACAGGTCTTAATGTGCACTTACCTTAGGCTGTGTCTAATAATCACGTAACACCATTTTCTTTTTCTCTTATACAGAAGTTTGAAGTGACAGAATTAATACTGAGATTCAAAGAACATTGTTGCTGATATGGTCATTTTTATTTCTGAGGTTCCTTCTGAACTTCTAGGGTCTTTTTTTTAAAGATTTTATTTATTTATTTGACAGAGAGAGATCACAAGTAGGCAGAGAGGCAAGCAGAGAGAGTGAGGGAGGCAGGCTCCCCGATGAGCAGAGAGCCCGATGCGGGACTCCATCCCAGGATCCTGAGATCATGACCTAAGCTGAAGGCAGAGGCTTAACCCACTGAGCCTCCCAGGCGCCCCATGGGGTCTCTTTTCTCTTACCTTTTTTCTCTCTTTTCTGTTATTCTTCTTACTCAGCTGATTGGTTAGTATATTTCGTGTACCTTCTTTGTGCCTCTTATCGGCTCAAGGGCTATGAGATCTACTTATTCTCAAGAAAATATCAAGTTACAGATACAGTCAATGAGTAAATATACTTCAATATAAATGTAAAAGGACACTGGAGGGGAGAACACAGACATTAGTTCAGGACTTACAGCCTAAATGGAGTAAGATAGAAGAAAAGCAGAAGAAACAGATCAGGTGGGGTATGAAGCAGAAAGGAGAGAATTACAGATGGCAATACTTGGAGAAACAAGTCCTAAGTAAGGAAATCTCATTGGAAAAATGAGTCTTGAGACTGAATGGGAGACATGCAATTAATTAACAGAGGGTAAGACATACTTAAATTTTACCGAATGCCCCTTCCAAGTCATACTGTAATTGAATTGGGCCTAGGAAAGAAGCTGTTAATCATAAAAAATATCAGGAACAATGGCCCAGAGACAGAGGGGTGGGAACTAAGAAACTGAATCAAATGGTAAGTGTGAACAAGAATATAGAAGTTGGGGGGGGGGCTTCTTTTTTTTTTTTTAAGATTTTATTAATTGGTTAGACAGAAAGAGAGAGCACAAGTAGGCAGAGAGGCAGGCAGAGGGAGAGGGGGAAGAAGGCTCCCCTCTGAGCAGCCTGGCTCGATCCCAGGACCCTGAGACCATGACCTGAGCCGAAGGCAGAGGCTTAACCCACTGAGCCACCCAGGCACCCCAAGAATATAGAAGTTTGACTGCCAGGCCAAGATGCAAAGGGTTAATTAATAATAAGAGGGCATTACTGGCATTCACATATCTCAGTATGATTTCTTTGTGATGGCTATTTCTTTCTCAAACCCAGAAAAAAGATACTGAAAAAAATATATATATTAGTGATTCTCTAAAAAGACTTCTCCCCAGAGCCACCTAACCCATTTAAATTCTTGCGCAGAGACCTATGTGAGGTGTCAGAAGAGTTGGGAGTCAGATCCTACAAGACATGATACAAGTATGCTCATTCGAAATGCCACTTCCCTTCTCATAAAGAATAGGGAAGATGTCATCTGGGAATTACAAGGTATAATCCCAAAGGGAAAAAGCTTTCAGGAAATGTGTTGTTCATGGATTAAATGTTAATATGCTCAGAGGTCTGGCTGATCATTAAAATGGAGGCTTTGCACAATATGTCAACCCCCTGGCCCATTCAAGAGATGGACTCTTCCGAGGAAGTTCCTGAGCTATTTAGTAGTACCCTAAGTTTACCACCCTTTAAAATATCAACCATCCTCCATTTCCCAAAGCAGATATATTGCCTCGCTATTATGTAATAGGTGGCTGCTTTCTCAGTCTGAAATAGCACTGCTCTACTTTGGACGGGGAAGAAGAAGCATTGACACACTATTTTAGTTTTGTCAGAACAGCTCAGGTGGCCCGTGGCTGACACCTATTGGAACAGTCACAAAGCTATTCATGCTCCAGTGGTCTAAGTGGCAATTTGCTAAGGATTCAGCACCAACTCTGCTCCATTTATATTCCTTAGCAAGACTTTCTTCTGCTACTTCTCCATCTCCCTAAGCATTATGATGAGCAATGGATTTGTATTGGTTGGCCTATAATCAATAGGTTAACCTATGTTGAATTGCTCAAAGTGGCCAGGTGAAGTCTTAGAAAAACATGTACCAGCAGGAGATAAGCTTAACTTGGAAGATAAATCTACTTCCTTTACAAACTGCTGAGACTTCAAGTTACATCTTGAAGTTTGCCCTCTTGGAGGCATGGGCATTTCAGGAGGGCTTGGCCAACATTTCTGTTGGGATAAGCAATTAGTGTTACCAAAGGCATGGAAAACATTTACCTACTCATTCAATCATTGATTTAAGAAGCACGTTTATCCGAGTTCACAGACTGGTTGCCAAGGAGCTGCATTCAGTCCTCAAACATTGTTCACCTATTAGTTTTTAATTGAATGAGTCCCCCAAACCTTCAAAGAGGAAAATGTCACCTAAGGATCTGAATTTTGAAGACACCCCCCGCCCCCTCAGAAAAATCACAAGATGTGTTGCCATAGTCAGCACTCCTGGAAAACAGATTAGCTGGAGCTCAGCTCAGTATAAGCTAAGTAGAGATAAGTATAAGATAAGTATATCCCCTCCTGGAAGGCCCTGGTGAGCTCTCTCGTTTCCCCATCTTCCCTCCCTGCCCCAGTCCCCCATTAAATTTACAGCAGGCATTTTTCAGCTAGATGTTTAACTATGTTATGTGTCTGACCTTTAACATGTAGGGTTTAAAGAGCTTTGCTAGAAATGTGTACAGCTTTTGGGATGGGAAAACAAATGTTCTTTGTTGGAGAAGAAACAGTGTGTTACTTGCTGTGCCTGCGGTGTGGATAACAGTTACTGAGCAAATGGGGTTTCTTCTGAAGATTCCATTCTTGAGAGGAAGAAAGAGGAGTGTGGCTAGTTTTTGTTAAACTTCATTAATGAATTTCCAGTCTGAAAGGATAGACCCTTATTACCCTTGTTAGCTAGGCTAACATGATTCTCCCTCCCAGGCATTTGGACACGGATTTTAAGATTTTTTTTTATTTTATGACAGTGAGAGACACAGCGAGAGAGGGAACACAAGCAAGGGAGGTGGGAGAGGGAAGCAGGCTCCCCGCTGAGCAGGGAGCCCGACACGGGGCTCAATTCCAGGACCCTGGGATCATGACCTGAGCCGAAGGCAGATGCTTAATGCCTGAGCCACCCATGTGCCCCTAGACATGTATTTTAAAAACTCTCAACTGTCTGCATGAGACAAGAGCTATAACCTCAGTTTCTGTGAAGCAGCCATATTTCATAATATAGATCAAATGGCAAGAGAGAGAGAGTCTTCAGAGAGCTACAACAGTGACAAATATAGTAGATTCTTGGAAACAGATTGGAGAAATAAAATCTTGAAGACTTTTAAGTTCTAGCACCTCCCATTTCCCCTACACACATACACACATATCTTTGAATTCTAAGAGATGTCCACGTATTCTTAAAAGTCTTGTTTACTTAGCTTGATCTCCATTAGTTGAAACTAATACCATCTAAACTATTGTAATGGAAAGGGGAAAAAAATTGTCACAGTAAGGTTCTGACAGATACCATAACAATCTTGTCATTCTTCAACAGCCATCAGATTTAAGGGGCAAGGAATACAACACAAATTCCTCTACTTAGTTTAATTGTTTGGGTAAAATCCCTTGGTTTTCTAAAATTAAGCCACATTCTGCCTAATACAGATTTCCAGTTTTAAGTTTTTTATTTCTTATTGCTGTGTTATTCTGTTTTATTGTTTGTTTCTTCTGCTTTGAATGTTACCTCTTCTGAATTTAAATATAGCAAGTTGGAGCCATAAGTTAATATTTATTTTATTGTAATTCCAGTAATAGATGTGATGACACTGAATATTTCCAAGGTGGTTTTTAAAACTTCCTTCTGAGGAGAGTTTAAGACATCTCTTTTCATGACAAAACAAAAACCAAACAAACAAAAATCTATTTATCATCAATGAATCATCCTGCATACGAAATCTACACAGTCCTGGTATGGGAACCATAAAGCTTGTTGAGATAGGAATAATGCAATAAGCTGAAGTGATATTCAACTCCAGTGACTATTTATTTAAAACAAGTTTCAAACATTTTAGTGTAATGTATCAGGTGGGACCATTCCTTAAAATTCATGGTGTCTTTTTTGTTAGTTAACTTCCGATAAATCTTACACTTTAGCAACTCACTGTATAAATGAGAGGGTGGGGAATAATTTAATTGATTTAACCATAAATCAACACGTGTGTAAAACACACAAAAGGTAACTAAGTAGTTTGCAAAATCATCTTTTTCTACAATGTTTTAGTGAAAGATGTTTTTTATCAGGACAGTGCTCAATATGCCTAGAAGCAAGTTCCTCCAGTTAGAATTTTCCCTTGACCACATGCCCCTAGGTCATATTAAAAAACAGTTTAGTCATTTTCCTTTTTATACAGGAACCCCTAATGTTTACGACATTTTTCACTTATTCATTTATTTTTAGGTGTTGAAAAAGGGTATTTTTTGATATGCAACAAACCCTTATACTGAACATAAATATATGATTTTGCTCATAGAAAAAAATATTTCTGGTATCTTGACTAAGAAAAAAAAAGAGTTGAAGGAATACTTAAAACACATTGGTTTAAAGGATGTCAAAGGACGATTCTTCTCCAGTTTCATAGAGATAAAACTGACATAGTTAAAAATTGTACATATTTAAGGTATTCAACTTGATATAGTGTAAACATATGTTATAAAATATTCACCACAAAGTAATAACATATCCATGATCTCAAAGTTATCATTTTTTAAAAAATTTTCTGATGACAAGACATAACATCTACCCTCTCAGCAAATGTCAAGTATATGATACATTACTGTCAATGACAGTCACATTGTTGTACACTGATACACAGGGTGAGGACAAAAGATCAAATCAGGCAGGGGACTAGAAATCAAGAGGAGAAATAAACAGAAAAGCCATTGGAGTAGTTAAGGCACAGAGCCTGTGAGAGGAGGAGGAGGAGGCAGGAATGCTAGCAAATTTGGAAAGATTGGGAAAGGTCATTTAGAGGCTGAAGAGTTTGCTCATATTCAGTATGAGCCATTTTTTCATGGAAGCACTTGAAGGACAGAAATGCCTTGAATAAAGCTTTGCTCCAATATTGCCTTGCTGCAGGGCAGAATACCTATGTGTCCAGCAGCACATCATGACTTTCAAGGGCTCTACATACTTTTTTATTTTTTATGGTCCCTTTGTTTATACGTATTTGTAATATATTACGATTACACTGGCATAAAGACAAATATATTAGCATTACAATATGAAAATTTCTTTAATAGTTCATTTTCTTTCCTTCTGACTTTAAGAGAAATTAAAACATTTTCATGGAAACTTGAAAGTATATGGACCCCAAGAACTGGGTTTACTCTGGTGGATAATTTGGCCCTATCTGGCCCACAAGACAAACTGTACCATTTAGGGGACTGTGTAGTCAGAAGATAAAGGTATGATCTAGATTGGTGATGATGTGGAAGAGACATTAGGGTTCGAAGCTGATGGCCAAGAAAGAATTCTTGAGACATCTTTGGTGCAATCAGGTGACTTTTTTTTTTTTTTTTACAGAGAGAGACACAGTGAGAGAGGGAACACAAGCAGGAGGAGTGGGAGAGGGAGAACAGGCTTTCTGTACAGCAGGGAGCCCCATGTGGGATTCAATCCCCAGACCCTGGGATCATGACCTGAGCCCAAGACAGACACTCAACAACTGAGCCACCCAGGCACCCCCAAAAAGGTGATTCTTATTAAAGCTTGGAGACAGGACCTGTGGGCAAAAGGAGTAGCAGTGGGTTCCTAAGGGGTGGTGATTATACACCTATAATTTGGGAGGGGGAGGTAAGGAAAAGAGGTTTCAGAAGAGCTTTCATACGCTAAAGATGACCTACAGGATACCAGAAGGCCTTGTCATTGTCAAGTCAAGGTTGTTTTTCCCTTCTAGCAAGACATTAACATTAAGACAGCTGAAAGATTCCTGAAGAACATCATGCAGGTCCCACCCAGGAGTAGGGGTTGCAGGGAGGATGCAGGATGTCAACTTACAACTTTGTCTTCAGCCAGCCTTCTGCCCCTCATCAGTGACAGATGAATTAAATGGGACAAAGTGAAGAATCAAAAACTAATGTTCAGGAAGAATTAACAGGACATGGGAATTATCTAGAGATGAAAGTAAAAGTCAAAGATCTCTAGGTTCCCTGATCCATCTTCAGGAATACTCCGTGAGAGATGAGGTTTCCCATCCCCACCCTCTTTCTGGTTCATAAACTTCCAGTATCTAATGTTCTTAAGCCAACTGCCCTCTTCCCCCATGGCCATCTCTACTGACCCATCAGGGCACGTGACACAGTCCATCGATCATTCTATCCTAAAATATCATGGTTCTTTGGTTTCCAGGACACCCACTTGTCTGTTTTTAGTCATCTTTCTGGTAATTCCTCTGGCTTTTGTTGAATTTCCTTCATCTTCCCAACTTCTGATGTTGAACTTCTTTTCTTTTCCATATATTTCTATTCCCATACATAAGGTGATTCAATTCCACTTTGTGGCTTTAAATTGTATACATGACAAACTTCTATCTCCAGGCTAGATTACTGCCTTGAACCTTACATCTATATGTGCAACTACTCACTCAACATGTCTAATTTGGGCATGAAATAGGTGGTGGGTCAAGTTTAACTTATCAAAAACTGAACTAAGGATATTCCTTCAGAATGTCCACCAGAAGTCTCCCTCATATCATTTAGTGATAATTCCACTCATTCAGTTGCTTGAGCAAGAACTTTAATGTCGTCATCCTATACCGATATCTTGTAACTCCTTTCTGGCTCTTTAATAATCCTGTTAGATCTACCTCAAAAATATACTCAAAAGCTGGCCCACTTAATAACCCCTCTGCCAACATCTTCTCCAGCTTGGATTATGTCATTAGCTTGCTGTATATATATTCTCCCTTCTATCTCTATAATCCTAAAATCTATTTTTTTTTAATTTATTTGACACAGAGAGAGATCACAAGTAGGCAGAGAGAGGAGTGGGAAGCAAGCTCCCCACTGAGCAGAGAACCCCATGCAGGGCTCGATCCCAGGACCCTGAGATCATGACCTGAGCTGAAGACAGAGGTTTAATCCCCTAAGCCACCCAGGCACCCCCTGAAATCTATTCTTAAAGTGACTGTCTTAATATAAATGAGATCATAACACTCCTATCCAAAGAACACCCCAACAGCTATCCATCTGAGAGTCAAAGTACTTATTATGAATACAGGATCCTTCCAGTCCCCTATTACCCTCTAATTTTTTCTCCTACTATTTTTTTTCTTTCTTTCTCATTATTTTATATGTAGTCATTTTGTCCTTTTTGCTGTTCCTTAATCAAATACCTGCCATAGAGCCTTTGCATTTCTTCTTTCCTTTGCTTGGAATGTACTTTCCCCAGACATCTGCATAGCTTAGGACCCTCATTTCATTTAAAACATTAATCAAAATACACTTCTCAGCAAGTTCTTCTCTGACCAATCTCCAACATAGCTAAAATTCCAGACCCACCTTCTCATATCACAACTCTTGTCCTAGATTTATTTTAAGCTCCTACAGAACAAGAGTTAGGTCTATCTTTTACACTAGTATAACTCCTGAGGCTATAAATGTGCCTTGCACAAAGCAGGTGTTAAATAAATGCTGATTAATTAATACATAAGTGGACTACCCTCTCACTTTGGTCCTCCTACTTAGGATTTTTGATTCACTCCTATTTTCTCTGTCACTAGGAAATGTCTGAATTTTTCTATGCTATACTCTCTGGAGTCTGTCAGACAATTATGTCTCATAAAACAGCTTAAGAAAAATAATCAAACTTCCATTTAATATCACCTTCAAAGAACATTAAACTTTGAGTGGGAAGACCTTATGAATAACTGACATGAATTTCTGAGATCATGGTAGAATCACCTAAAGAAACAAAATGGAAGGGAGCTCTTACTCTTCTCAAATCATAGCACATTGGCAGCTACTACGCCACTCCAAGTGAAATGGTCTCTGATGCTTTCTTTAATTTATGAAACAGAGCCAACAGGAAATAGAACTGCTTCTTTGGAACTCTACAAGATATGAGACAACTACAAATATCTGATTTCTCAAGAGTACTAAATTCTTCTAACTACATGAATAGAAAACAATATGCCAAATAAATGACAATTCTAATATTGGATCTGTTTTGTTCTTTACAGCTACATTTTATTTGAAAGCAATATCTTCACCCATATTTAATATAATGGCAATATGGGAAAACATTAATAGTCATTTTTTAAAAGACTCTATAGCAGGTGACAAACCCCTTCCTGTTTTTAGATGTTAAAGAAAATTCCAATCACACTATTTCTACTGAAGGGAACTAATTTTGTACTGTGTGTGTATGCACAACAGGGTTTGAGAAAAGGGTTTCATTTGCTTCCATTTATACACCATGATAATGGATATTCAGCAAGCTCTCAAAAGAAGTTGGCTGAATTAAATAGTATTTCTATGTATTTATGACTTCACATGTATGAACATAAATATACAAATCCTTCTTCAAGATATAAATAATGGGGCACCTGGGTGGCTCAGTGGGTTAAGCCGCTGCCTTCAGCTCAGGTCATGGTCTCAGGGTCCTGGGATCGAGTCCCACATCAGGCTCTCTGCTCAGCAGGGAGCCTGCTTCCCTTTCTCTCTCTCTGCCTGCCTCTTCGTCTACTTGTGATCTCTCTCTGTCAAATAAATAAATAAAATCTTTGAAAAAAAAATCATTATTAAAAAAAGATATAAATAATGAATAATTGTCTATATAAACATAATAGGAGAGTTTGTAGCCTCACCAGCCTATGAATGTAGATAAAATCAAAATAACTACTCTTGGGCCCACCTCGGTAGGCCCAAGTTCTCATCAAACTTTTGTCTCAATGTTAAGTCTTTCTAATTGTTTCTCAAGAGCTCAGATCTCTCTTGTTCCTCAAGTCCATGTGGTCCAGATGATGTCCACCAATAGCAAAATATCCAGGCTGCCTGTTCCTACTGTGATAACACTGATGTCCTTCAAGCCATCCTTATAGACACAAACTCTAAAAAAAGTATTTCTCAGAGGTTTTGGTACATTATTTTGGACTTTTGGAGTCCAAACATTTGGAGACATTTTTATTCCCACATGATTAGGAGGTGTAATTTGAATATAGTGGGCAGATACCAGGAATGTAAGATATATATATTCCTAG
Source organism: Mustela erminea (assembly GCF_009829155.1). NCBI lineage: Eukaryota > Metazoa > Chordata > Mammalia > Carnivora > Mustelidae > Mustela > Mustela erminea. Next base: position 34,111,771 of record NC_045631.1, read on the forward strand.
AAATGATGAGACAGCTAAGTTCTTTTCTATTTCAGAGACTAAAATGATAGGTAATCTAAATGAAACCTATGTTGGTGACATGGGAAAATACATTGTGAATGGATATTGTGCTGAAGTCTGGGCAGTAGGAAGAGGAGAAAAAACCATCTAGACCTGTATTTCAGAATCTTTCTCACCTAAGTTACATGCCTCTATGTTGTTATAAGTATGCTGCTTAGTGAACTCCAAGAATACATGACACTTCAACAAATTATCAAATAAGGCAAAGTTTTTGTTTTGTTTTGTTTCAAAACATGAGGAAAAAGAAGCATCTCTGTTACATACACCCATACTTTGCATATTTCAAATGTTTAAGGTCATACTCTTAATGGATCTCACAGACAAAACTGATTCAAGCTACTATTTATTTGCCATGAAGAGGGTAGATACAGATCTATGTAAAGAGAAATAGAGCAATATATACACACACTAGAATGAACAAATATACATATATATTTATACTAAATGGATATGTATATGTGTGTACATGTGTGTATATAGTTCTAGGATATTGGAGAATATAATTGAAGGGATTTTGGTCTGTAGCCAAGATAAAATAACAATATTTATATATGTCCTCCTACCTGAAGCAAACAAATGGACAAAATATATGAAATAACAGTTTTCAAGACACTAGATAAGAGGCAACTAAGGAGAGTGGTTCTTGAGAGTTTAAAAAATGAGATGAGTCCCAAGATTGCCCCACTTTACTGCCTTGAGAATTTCTAAGCTGTATCCAGGGAAAAGGACTACTGGCCGAGCCTTATACAATCCCTTAGTTGAGGACATGGAACTCGGGTCTGAGGAAGACAAATACTATGGAGAGAATGATGGACGGTAAGAGAACTCCAGGTATCTGCATAGGTTCTCCCATAAGTCATCCGCCGAGCTTTGGTCAAGACATGCATGTAGAAACTGACTCAAAGGTTTAGTTGTAACAGTGACCTGTATTGACATGAGATTGGAATAATTATGTTTAGAGGGCTAATTAACTTAGTCACTGCTCTGCTCTCACCTTACAAATCTTAAAAACAATACCCCAAAATACTAAATTTTTCCCAAGCAACTTATATGCATCCACAAAACTACTCAAGAATATTTATAGAAATACAAAATATCCATCATATAACAATGTTTAATGTATGATATCAGTCATCCAATCAAAAATAATCAGACATGGGGCGGGGGCAGAAAGATGTGACCTATGATGAAAAGGAAATCAATTCATCAAGACCAACCCAGAAATGCCATGGCTCTTAGATCAGTGGACAATGATATCCAGCAGTTATTACGGCTATATTCTATATGCTCAAAATGCTCCATGCTGAATTCTGTATGTTCAAAAAGTTAAATACATACCTGGATGATGTGGAAGGTACTAAGATTGAACTTCAAGAGAGGACAACTACAACAACTGAGATGAAAAATGCACTGGACAATTTCTAGTTTCAGATTTGACACACAGAGTCTGGAAGTTGTCACTCCCAACCTTACAATAAGAAAAAGCTGGCCAAAGTGTCAATCAATGGCTTTTCTTGGATCAGAGAACTGAGGATGCAGGTAAATTGCCACAGTGAAAATCTGGAGACGTGTATATCCAGGGAGACATGGCTGAGTATCGTTAACTGGAAGAGATGTCCTGTAGTCATAAACTGGTAGAAAGGCTTAAGTGGTAATTTTGATAAAATGTTGGAGGCTGAGCTTGGACTAGCTTGAAAGTGAAAAACTGCTTGGCAGCTGCAGTAGGGAGGACCTCAGCTTTATGGGATGTATTTCCAGGAGCTACACCACTAGGGCTTGGGAATCTGAAAAGGATTCCCTAATTGCTTTGGCAAGGAGAGGGAGGAGTAATCATTTTGAAATACACTCACAGCATTTTCCATAACAAAGAGCTATTCTCCAGGGGAGGAAATACTTTTCCAGAACCTGCTCCATCTAAGAAGAAGGGAATTCCCCTCCTGGCACTCCTCTCCAGCCTTACTCTTTTGTGCCCAGAAAATGAACAAACAGAAAACCTAAAGTAAACAGGGTTCAAGGTTTCTGGAAACTCTATTTGGGATGCTGAAGCTAGGCAAATGACCAGGGAACTAGGGGAGAGAATACTGCTAAAGAAACAATCACAAAGGTCATGGATCAGAGATGCGGAACAAAAAAGGTACACTACAGGGCAACATTTTTCATGAATATAGATATAAAAATCCTCAACACAGTATTAACAAATCCAATCCAGTAATTTGTAAAAAGAACTACTCACCATGAACAAGTGGGATTTTTTTCTAACTATGCAAGTCTGGTTTAGCATTCAAAATCAGTTGATGTAATCCACCATTACAGGATGAATGTGAGTTACTTTTTTTTTTTTTTAAAGAAATCATATGATTATAGTATTAAATGTAGAATAAACATCTGACAAAAGGCAGACCTAGTCATGATAAAATTCTTAGCTGACTAGGAATAGAGGGAACTTCTTCAACTTGTTCAGGAGCATCTACAAAAAGCCAACAACTTAGCACTATACAAAATGGTAAAAAACTGGCATTTTCCTTCTGAGACTAAAGAATAGGTATTCTTTCTCAATACTCTCATTCATCTTTATACTGGGAATCCCAATTACTACAATAAGCCAAGGAAATATATAAAGGTATATAATTTGGAAGGAATGAAATAAAACTGTTATTCACATACTCACATCTGTTATTCACAGATGACTTATCTATGTAGAAAGTTCTAACAAAGTTATAATTAAAAAAAAAAAAACTTCCAGAATATACAAGTATAACAAAATAAAAAAACATATACAATATACAAAAGTCGACAGCTTTCTTATATACCAGAAATGAAGGGATTTGAAGTAAAAAAAAAAAAAAAACCTTAAAATAGTAATAAAAATTAAATATTTAGTTATAAATCTGACAAAATAATGTGAACAAAAAAACCTTTAGTTAGCTTGAGAGAATAAAGAGGGAGTTATGACTTACAGGAGCTGGGACTCATGAGCAGAAACTGCCTCAGGATCCAGTGCCAGGACAGTAATTACTGGAAACTCAGTGTAGACAAGTCTAAGAGTTAAAAAGTCCAGAGGGACCAGGTCACGGAGGGAGCCACACAATATTGTGAGATTTATTTCTAGGAGTTTGACCACTATAAATGGAGAAAAGTCCCTTTGTGCTTCTGGCAGAGAGGAAAAGTAACCATTTTGAAAAACGCCAGAGCACTCCATTCTTCTTAACAAGGCCTGACCTCAGGGTCAGATGAGCAATATATACAGACAGATGGAAATACTTAAAAAAAAACAAAAACAAAAACAAAAACAAAACTAGTTAACCAAACTACTGCTGTAATTACATGAACCTGTTGTAGTACAAGCACAACCTAATTGACATGGAGGGAGGGAAATAGTCAACTCCAGCCCACTCTAGCCATTCTGTCCCTTTAAAAAAAAAAAAAAAAAAAAAAAAATTAACATATAACGCCTTATCTGTTCCAGGGGTACAGTCTGTGATTCATCTAAAAAGGTAGGAAAACACTGAGACACCTGAGAAGGCAATTCCAGAGGCACAGGCTCACTAAAAGACTGAGACCTAATCACTGAATCATAGAATGCTTCCCCTCCCTGTACTCCTTACCACATTTACTGAAGTCCTATTATAGCAATTCCTTTTAGCCAGAGCGTCACATCGGACTATCAACAAAAAATAACAAGATGCACCAAATGGCAAAAAAGACAAAACAATATGAAGAGATGGAGCAAGCATCAGAAACAGACATGGTATGGATGTTAAAATTATCAGGCTAGCAATTTAAAACAACTGTGATTTATATGCTAAGGACTTTAATGGATAACAAAGACAGAATGCAAAAACAGATGAGCAATATATGCAGAGAGATGAAAATCTTAAAAAAAAAATGCTAGAGACCAAAAACACTGTAACAGAAATGAAGGATACCTTTGATGGATTTATTAGGAGACTGGACACAGCTGAGAAAAGAATCTCTGAGCTTGAAGAAATTTCAATTGAAGACTCTAAAAATGAAAAACAAAGACTGGAAAAAAAAATCCAGAATACCCAAAGATTGTGGGACAACTACAAAAGTTGTAACATACACAATATAATAGGAATATCAGAAGGGGGAAAAGATTAAACAGAGAGAGAGAGAGAGAGAAAGAAGAAAATACTTGAAGCAATAGTGGGTGAGAATTTCCCCCAATTAATGTGAGACACTAAAAAAGAGATCCAGGAAGCACAGAGGATACCAAGTAGGATAATTCCCCCAAAAAGCTAAACCTGAACATAACAATGTCAAACTACATAAAATCAAAGATAAATGAAATATCCTGAAGGAAGCCAGAGGAAGAAGATACCTTACCTATAGAGGAACAAAGTAAGAATTACATCTAACTTCTACTTAGAAACTATACAAGTAAGAACAGAGAGGAACAGAGAGGAGTTAAATATTTTAAGTTTTCTGGGGGGGCAGGGCAGACATCAACCTAGCATTCTGTACCCTGCAAAATCATCATTCAAAAATTGAAGAAGAGGTGGGTATTGGGTGTCTGACTCTTGGTTTCAGCTTGGGCCATGGTCTTGGGGTTCACAGAATCAAGCTCTGAGTCTGGTTCTGTGCTCACTAAGGAGTCTGATTGGGACTCTCTCTTCTCCCTCTGCCCCCCACTAAAATAAACAAATAAAAAAAATAATAAATAAACAAAATAAAATAAAATTTAAAAATTGAAGGAAAAATAAAGACTTTCTCAGACAAACAAAAAACTTAGGGAATATGTTGCCAATAGAACTGCCTTGCTAGAAATTTTTTTTTTAAGTTATTTAGAAAAAAGGAAAATTACATAGGTCAGAAATTTATGTACATAAAGAAAAGAAGAGCATAATTAGTCATTAACAAAACTAATGTCCAAATTAAAACCACAATGAGATACCACTCAACAACTCTTAGAATGGCTAAAATTAAAAAGAATGCCCATACTAAATGTTGACAAGTATGTGGATTAACTGGAACTCTTGTACACTGCTGATGGTAAGGTAAATTGGTATAACTACTTTGTAAAACATTTTGGCAATTTTTTAAAAAGTTAAACATACAGGAGAAGGGAGTTGAGGGAAATTAGAGGGGGAGATGAACCATGAGAGACTATGGACTCTGAAAAACAATCTGAGAGTTTTGAAGGGGTTGGGCGTGGGAAGTTGGACCAGCCTGGTGGTGGGTATTGTGGAGGGCATGTATTGAATGGAGCACTGGGTGTGGTGCATAAACAATGAATTCTAGTACACTCAAAAGTAATTAAAAAATAAAAAAATAATTTAAAAAAGTTGAACATACATTTGTTATAGGATACAACTATTTCATTCCTAGTTTTTAAGCCAAAAAATGAAAACAAATGTTCATACAAAAATTTGTGCATAAATACTCATAGGGGCTTTAACTGTAATAGAAAAAAAATGGAAATAACCTAGCTGTCCATCAACATATGAATGGAAAATCAATCACCATAAATATACACATTGAGATATTACTCAGAAAAAAATGGAGGTAAACTATTGATAAGTGGAATATGTATGAATTTTATGAGTGGAAGCAGCCTAAAAATCAGATAAGGGAAAAAAAAAAAAAAGCATGTTCTGTAGGACCCAATATTTATAAAATTCCGTAAAATGTGAACTAATCTGTAGTGATTGTAAACAAATCTGCATTTTACTGGGCATGGAGGGCAATGGAGAGGGGCAGGAGGGAAGGACTACCTAGAGTACTGAGGAAACCTCTGAGGGTGATAAATGTACTTGTTATCTTGATATTTGTGATGATTGCTGGGGCATAAAAATATGTCAGATTTGGCGCTCGTGGGTGGCTCAGTGGGTTAAGCCTCTGCCTTCGGCTCAGGTCATGATCTCAGGGTGCTGGGATGGAGCCCCACATCAGGGTCTCTGCTCGCGGGGAGCCTGCTTCCCCACCACCTCCCTCCCCGCCACACTCTCTCTCTGCCTGCCTCTCTGCCTACTTATGATCTCCCTCTCTCTCTGTCAAATAAATAAATAAAATATTTTTTTTAAATGTCAAATTTATCAAGTTGCATTATTTATTTATTTATTTATTTGAGAGAGACAGTGTGAGCAGCAGGAGGGCCGGAGAGGGAGAAAGAAAATCTTAAGCAAGCTCCATGCCCAGCATGGAGTTCAATTCAGGGCTAAATCTCCTGACCCTGAGATCATCACCTGAGCTGAAATCAAGAGCCAGATGCTTAAATGACTGAGCCACCCAGGTGCCCCAAACTGCATTTTTTTAAAAAATGTGTAGTTTACTATATGTCAACCATAACTCAATAAGGCTCTTTAAAAAGAATAAGGTTAACTGAAAGCCAACAGAAAGGGCAAAGAAACATGACTAATCTAATTGAAATTTGAAAAGGAATCAAAAGAAAAAGAAACACTGTAAATAAAAGGTAAAACAGTATTTAAAATAGGTACAAGTATATTGGCAATCTCAGTAAATATAAATGGTTTAAATTCACAAGTTAAAAAACAGACATTCATATAGAAAAACAAAATAAAGCTATATTTCATCATCCAAAATACACCTAAAACTATAATAGCAGAGAGAAGTTGAAAGTAAAAATCTGAAAAATAATCCAGCCTGCACATATTAACATCAACAACAAAAATCTAGTGTAGCAGTGTTAATAAATGGCAAAACAGTGTTTATGCCCCCCCCAAAAAGGAATTTTAGGAATAAAGAGAGTCATTGGCAATGTAAAACAAAGGTTTAACATTTCTACACATTTATAAATAATTTATACATTATCTCTAAATAAAGGTTGAGATAGTTAAGCTGAAAAACCTCTGAGATCATCTTCACCAGAATCACCTACAGAATTCAATGTTTCAATTCAATGTCTAAAAAAGCAAATTAGAACTGCTGAATTTAGGGTCCAACATTAAGCAATTTTAGGAATCATAGTAATGGTTCTTAAGCTCATAGATGTTTAAGAAATTGATGTCTGCAGGTAAGCTGTTCCCGGAACCCATTTCAGATTTTCCAGAGAGTGGTAAATAGAATGAAATGAACCAGTGCTTTTCTGACTTGAGCAAATACCAGAATTATCTGTAGGGATTATTAAAACATAGATTGCTGAGCCTCACCCCAGAGTTTCTCACTTAGTGAATCTAAGCTGAGGCCTGAATTAGCATTTATAATACTCTCTCAGGGTATCTGGATGCTACTGTTCCAAGGATTGTACTTTAAGAACTGACAAAAGGAGATATCAAGTTCATGGTAATGTCTAGTGCGGTGCCATTCTTCCTGCCTTGTATCAGAGAACAATGACACTGAAAGAGAAAGTATGGGGCTCCTGGGTGGCTCAGGGGGTTAAGCCTCTGCCTTCAGCTCAGGTCATGACCCCAGGGTCCTGGGATCAAGCCCTACATCAGGCTCTCTGCTCAGCAGGGAGCGTGCTTCCCCCCTCTCTGCCTGACTCTCTGCCTACTTGTGATCTCTGTCTGTCAAATAAATAAATAAAATCTTAAAAAAAAAAAAAAAGAGAGAGAGAGAGAGAGAGAGAGAGAGAGAAAGTACTTAGGAAAGACCCATATTAGAAAAGCAAAATTTGTCCTCCTTATTAGGATCTTGTCAATTAACTTTTATGTCTATCTTCAATTAATGTTACTTGTGTCATTGTTGGTATGTAACTCCTCACTCTCACCCTACATTATCAATCCTATTGATGTCACCTCTATTAGAATCTCTTAATTCAGGGGCACCTGGGTGGTTCTGTGGGTTAAAGCCTCCACCTTCGGCTCAGGTCATGATCTCAGGGTCGTGGAATCAAGCCCTGCATCGGGTTCTCTGCTCAACAGGGAGCCTGCTTCCCCCTCTTTCTCAGCCTGCCTCTCTGCCTACTTGTGATCTCTGTCTGTCAAATAAATAAATAAAATCTTTTATAAAAAATCTCTTAATTCTGGTGGTCTTCTCAACTTCTATCTCACCCACTCAGAATTTCTCAGCTGAATACAAAAAAAGCGTCTGACTGATCTCCCATCTCCAAATTCTCCTAAGCCATTTTACAACTTTATGTGCTAGTTTCAAAACATGGCTTGAGTTATTTCACTTATTTCTTCAAAAGTGCTGAGGCCTTCCTGTGTAGCTGGGTATTTTACATGCAATGTGGAAAAACCATGAAAATGCTTAACATGACATTAACTTATTCCCTTAATAAATATTCATCGATTGCATAATATGTGCAAGGCTCTATGCTAGGCTCTGGTGATAAGGTGCTAAAAGAGACAAAAACTGGTCCTTCCCCCATTAAGATATACACAACAGAGAAGGCAGACATAGAACAGGTGATCACAAATGGTAGACTAACAACACGGAAGCTTAACGCCTTTCATGATATGGCCTAAATTCCCTACAGATACAAATTTCTTCATACACCTGTACATATTTCATATGAATCATGTCATATTATTTTCCTTCCCCTGAAAATGTCTAATTATTCCTTGTCTTTATAGTTGTACTGCTATCTGGAATGCTTTTCCTTTATTTCCCCCATTTGGGATCCCACTCATCTTTAAAGATCCAATTTAAAAGTCTTCCTTATTCCCTAAGTCAGAATTGACTGCTCCATCTTCTGCACTCCTACAGCATATCGAATTTCAATTTGTATAGTGACTTACTTATCAGTCACTCCCACTAGTGCATCCTATGGGAGGCCAGAGCTATGCCTGCCATGGCCACCACAGCATCTTGTACAGAGCATAAATTTAAATCATGCTTGTTGAATAAATGAAAAATGTAATTTAAACTTTTTTTTTTTTTGCCTTGCAGACAAAATAACAGTTGGTGACTACATTGATTTCGCTTTTAACCCATTGCTATAGAAGCTGAGAGATAAGGGAAAATAAGTCTTCATGTTCCCAGTACAAATTAAAGTGAAGAGCTAAAGTCTCAAAAATCTACTCTTCCTTAATTATCCACTAACTAAAATCAATCAAAATGACGTGATAACTATTTCTGATTTTTAGGGGTAGTTATATGTGTAGCACCCTTTTAATTAATTTAAGATATACTAAAATATATATATTTATAAACCATATCCACAACTGAGCTGGTTTTTATTTCTGTAACACTTCAAGTCACCTATGATCGGAATTTCAGCATCTTAACCAATGACGCAATATATTTTTGTTTCGTAAAATACCCAAAAGCTTTGTCAACCAAACTTCTGTGTCAAAACCAACAGAAAGAAACTGTAGATTGTGAGGAAAAGTGGTAACTGAAGTGCTGATGATTTTACAAAATGACAAGCTAGCCAAATTAATGCTTAACCTGTATTTAATTAAAGGAAATAGTGTAATTTGAAAATCCATTAGTGTACTAAACATGTTAATTTTAGGGTCTGCTATGACCATAGCTGTTTCTAGGTAAAATAGACCTTGCTTGCAGCCCTCATTAGAAAGCAATGTTGAACAACCATGTTGGGTATTTGGTCTGTCTTGTTTTGAAAGATTTATGTATTTATTTTAGAGAGAGAGCGAGCGAGCTAGCACAGGAGTGGGGGAGGGGCAGAGGGATAGAATCTCAAGCAGACCCCCTGATGAGGTGGAGCCCTACTCGGGGCTCGATCCCAGGACCTTGAGACCAAGCCAAAACCAAGAGTTAGCCACTCAACCAACTGAGCCCCTTCATGCTGTGTGCAGCACTAAAAGTTAGTATGAAATTAGCTTCAAGCTGCAGATGATGGCTGACAAAAGGGAAATGGTGATCCACAATAACAGTGAAACAGAAGTATAAAAATCAATCCTGTCACTGGATTCCTAAAGCTTAATGACCTGTCTTCATGTGCATTTTTTTTTTCAGTTAGGTTTGTTAAGGTATAATTTACATGTGGTAAAATTCACCCTACTTAGATGTATAGTTCTATGAATTTTGACAGATATATACTATCCCTTCACCACCACCACAATCTGGGTATAGAATATTCCCAGGGCCCCAGAAAGTCTTCCTGTTTTATTAATTGCTCTACAAGCTGTCCTGAGAAGTATTCTTGATTCCCATCGTGTCTGGTAACATTGAGCCAAAGAGGTCAGACCCCAAAAAGTACGCACTCTATGATTTCATTTATCTATATTATTTATATTATAACATACAAATATTACATTCATCTGTATTTTTTCCCCATTATCTATAATTTCAGGAACCACAACGGTTTTTACTCCTGGGGATATGAAATGAGGCTAATGACTGAAATGGGACCTGAGTGGAGCCGATGGGATACTGGCAATGATATCTTCTTGTTGTGATATGAGTGATGGTTATACAGGTATATTTGGTATGTAAAAACTTATTGATTACTAGGAATACGACTTTTCAAAATTTTCTGTATATATGTTATACAGTGTATAAAAAGCATACCCCTCTCCAAGGGGGAAAAAAAAAAAAAAACTTCCAATAATTGCCACAATGTCTCTGAGTAAAAGTCAAAATCCTGGGGTGCCTAAGTCATTCAGTCAGTTGAGCTTAGTTTTAGGTCAGGTCATGATCTCATAGCTGTGAAATCCAACCCCATATTGGGCTTTTTGCTCAGCATGAAGTCTGCTTCAGATTCTCTCTCTGTCTGCTCCTTCCCTGCTCATGCATGCTTTCTTGTTCTCTCATACTCTCTCTCTCAAATTAAAAATATAGATGTATGTAGTTTTAAAAATACATATTTTGTTTAAAGTCACAATCCTTACACGTGCTAAAAGGCAATATATGACCTGCTCACCCTTTGCTACTCCTTTCTCTTTGTCCATTCATTTTGAGCCATATTGACCTCTTTGTTATTCCAAGCACTCACACAGGGTATGTTTTTCACTTAGCCCTTAATACTGGTTGTTTTCTTGTTTGGTACACTTCCTACCTATAAATCCCTCACATTCTTCAAGTTCTTGTTCAAATATCATCTCAATAAAGTCTATCTTGACCACCCTTTTTTTTTTTTAATTTAAGAGAATTAATGCTCTACTTCACTACTGAAATGGAAGAAGCCATACGTTCAATAGAATTTGGGGGGGAAAATTAGACGTTCATTTTTTAACATGATTGAGTTTTCTGTTAGTCACCACATGGGAATAATGAGTAATCAGTTGTAATTACAAAATCCAAAGTGCAAGAGAAGTTAATCAGAATATACACATTTTGGAGTAGTATATTTTAGGGATATTTAAATCTTTGGAATCATGATGTCATGCGGGGGTGTAGGAAGAAGAGAGAGAGAGAGAGAGGATGAACATAGAGACCAAGAACTGAACACTGAGGCAAACCAACTTCAGGAAGTGCTAGAACTAGGGGGAAAGGGGAAAGTCAACAGAGAAACTGAGAAGAACAAAACTAGTAAGGGAGGACAAAAACCAAACTATCATGCTGACTTGGAAACCAAGTTAATCAAGTACACAAAGAAGGGATGACAAGCTATGGAAGATCCTGCTTAAAGTTAGTGGAACCAAACAATTTGTTATCGAAACTAAGACACTTCTGAGCTTGGGCAGCAGTTTTAAAACAGAACTATCTTGGAAAACCATGACCGTAAGGTCGTAACATGTGTAGGTCAAGTAAGGTAAGGACTGAGAATTTAGCAATGTGAAGGCTACTATGGAAATGCAGATAGTGCAATGTGGGGAGTTGGGAGAATGGAGTGGATTGGATTGTAGTGTCTCTCCAAATTCATGTCACCTGGATCCTGAGAATGAGACCTCATTTGGAAATAGAGTCTTGGCAAATATAATATAATATAATTCTATTATATATAATTATAATTATAATAATATAAATATAATAAGCAAACGATCAAGGTAGAATCATACTGGATTAGAGTGGGGGTTAAATCTAATAAGAAGGAAGGACACCAAAAGACATACCAAGAAGGTGGCCATGTGAAGATGAAGACAGAGCTTAGAATTAAGCTGCTACAAGTCAAGTAATGCCTGGGACCACCAGAAGCTGACGGAGACAAGGAAGGATTCTCCCCCAGAGCCTACAGAGGGAGCCTGGCCCTACAAACACATTATCAGATTTCTGGTCTCAAGAACTGTGGACTACGAACTTTCTGGTTTTTTAAATCATCTAGTATTTTGGGACTTTATAATGGCCGCCCTAGGAACTAACCCAGGAGGGAGGTAAAAAGCAAACTGTAAAGGAGTTTCAGAAGAATAGGAGAAATCAGAGGTATGGAAGAGTTCTCCTAACTGCCTTATAAACTAATTATCTGTGTTGAAGGACAAGCTTTTTATTTCTGATCTATTGCAAAACGTCCTTTGCATAAAATATGACAGAGAGAAACAATTTACTCCAAACATGAAACAAAGAACCCAAAACATGCAAAATATGAGCAATATTTTGTTATTTGATTCAACTAATGTGTTAAATGATTCTACAAGCAGTTGCTAAAAATTGTTTCTAAATACTAACTTTCCATCCCTGTTGATCTTTTCACAGAAGAGGACTCACAGTTCAGGGACTGGAATGGGTCCATAGGCCACCGATATAGAGTGTCACTAGAGATCTTAAGAGAAAATCAAGCCTGATTCTTTTACTTGATAAAGTTACTCTGTTGGAATATTGTTTATGTTTCTCTTTTACATTTTCCTAGAAATTCTAGTGACAACTATATATGACCTTAAAGGTATGACTATAATTCTGTAAAAAATGTAACTTTGATGAAAATAGGACCACCTGCACCAAACGTGCAGTGTCTACTGTTTGGCTCCTACCTGGGTACTCTGACATTCCTCTTGCTATTTCTTTGAGCTCTGCCTCTAGTTTCCATGTAAATCTGCTTCTGATGGCCTGGACTGCAACACTTCTTCATGATATTTTTCTTTGGATATTGCAACTACTTTTTTCCACAAAAAGCCTAGGACATGATTTTATCCTACTGTACAAGTGCAATGGTATGAAAATCCAGCTCCCCTGCTTCCAATAGGATCTTAACTGAGGTATAATTTACACTCCAGAGCATCCCTTGGGAGCAGGCTGAAACTAGACTTTGTAATCACACACTGATTTGGCTTCTTTTCCTATTTCTCTACTTTCTCGTTTTTTCATGGAAGTGCTTCCACAATAAGCACTTGTGTATGAATCCTCATCTCATGGTCTGCATCTGGGCAATCTGAGTTAAGACCAAATATAGTGACCTGCAATACAGAAAATGATTCATGAAGCAGCTTCCTATTTCTGATGCGTGATAACATTCATGAATTAGAGTAAGAAAGCAAGCTAGGGCTTGATTGCAAGGGCTAATGGAGGAAAAGTTTTGCCAAACCTTAAATCTTTTCCATAAAATTTGAAATGCATAGAGATATAAGAGGAGTTTTATTTATTAACAAACATTTAGAGTTTTATTCAAGGTAAAATTTCTCTCTGCAGCAAAACGTTAGTTTGGTTTTAGAAATATAACGTGAACTATAATTAGTATGTTTTCTTTTTTCCTGTGCTCTGGATATTTTCATTGGTATTTTGATGTTTTCTTCCTCTAGCTGGCATCTTTATATACAGATGTTTGAATTTTATAATATATACATATAAGTTATGTATATATAACAAATTCAGTAAAACATATGTTATTATAATCAAATATAGCTTGAAAATACCCAATCTATGTGTCTACGTTGCGGAAAGGTCAACAATTATGAATTACTCTTTCCCTTGGACTTTTATACTCATAGCAGATTTTAGTGGAGAATGGAGAAAAATCAGATATAATTTATTTGATCTGCAACTAATTTAATTTTTATACAATAAACAAGGCTCAAACTGTGAATGCCTTACAGTTTTTCACTTCATACAGGCTTAATATGAATTACTTCTGCTTGATTCTTAAACATGCTTATTTAGAAGCAAACCAATTTTACACTGCTGCCCTATTAGTTAATCTAAAGCTCTAGACTATTATAAAAAATTTGGATAGTAAGTCAAATAACAGGAACTCGCTACATTGATACTGTCTTTCCATCATACATAAGGACTTTGCACCAATGTAACCAGACACTTAAGATATTTTTGGAAGCATCTTTTGCTTAATAAAAAGATAAACTAGAGTTAGTAAAACAGATTATAAGATTGTAATACATCATGAAATTCATCTCCACTACTTCCAGCTCTGTCAGTTTTCCAATGCCCTGGCACTACTAGTCAGATGCATTTGGATGAAAAACCATCCACAAAGTTCGCAGGCCAACCAAGGAAAGACAACTAAACTTCTGACAGAAGCAAATTCCAATTCTGGCTTATTGCGGCAGCTTCTGAAAAGTCATTTCATATTTCCATTTTTTTTCCTCCTGTGAAAAGATGTGAACGATAAAAATGGAAATGCCTTGCAAAAAAAAAAAAAAGACAAAAAAGTTCTTTGATAGGAATGTTATAATAATCTAAGTAAAACCATCCTTTCGCTGCTTTGTAGAATTTTTAGAGGGGGACATTTCTCATGAGTCTCCAGTGATGCGAAGTTGGTGACAGTAAGCCAAGGCTGGAAGGGAATTCAAAAGGCCCTTCTCCTTTAGGTCATGAAGATTTTGGGAGAGATCACGGCTCTGCAGGCTATGGAAAATCAGATAAATAGAAGAAAAGCATTTCTACAATTAAGTCAGTACAAAATGAACTGACATAATATTAGTAAAGGTAACAATTTTAAAAGAAGAAATACTATTTTGTGTGAATGGCAGCACTGACTCTAATAAGTAGCTTATAAAATGTCAAGAATTTCAGCAACAAAATTATATTACAGTCAAGAACTGGAGAAGATATATGCTTTAATTTCTATTAACCCAACCTCATATACTTTCCAAACCTAAACTGACCCAAAAGGAACCAATAGTTAGTGAGACTCTTAATGTTAAAATCCAGAAATCTGACCCTTAGAAATTCTGTAATAATCAGGTTATCTTTGGTATATACAGAAAGCAGAGTTACAGAACGTAACTCTATGTCACTCAATGTTGTCTCAAATCAACATTAGCCTTATAGTTTGTAGGAACATCTTGATAAGAAGGTTCTAAGTGTGTCTGGACTCACAAAAAGGCAATGATTGTTAGAAAAATGTTCCTGCAGGATGGGAATTTTTGTTATTGTTATTGGTGCTTACTTGCCTACTTTGTTTTATATACTGCAATGATCCTATAAATTAGAAGATTCAAACTCTCAGTAGTCATTTTAGCTTCCTGATGCCCTAAGACCCTTGGTCTTTGGCCAAGCCTGAGAAACATTCCCTTTGTCATTCCCAGTGTATTGCTGCAGCCCTGTGGTCTCTTCTAACTGGTCTTGGTAAGGCTGGCAACTTGCCGGTCTTGACAACAGACGCAAGCATACATTCATTCCCCAGTACACACTGCTAAGCCTGGTAAGTCCAAGGTCAATGCCCAGACCTCTCTGGGTATTTTACCAGAACTAGGTTCAAGCCTTCTTTGAACTTCTGTTTATTCCACCACCTACGGGATTTTGATGATACGTTTAGTCTAAGAACAAAGATTACAAATCTATTGTCCCAGAGTCATCAAGTCATAGTTATTTATTGAGAAGCTCATGCTATGTAAGGAGAAAATGTTAAGATTTTTTCTACTTGAGCACCTCCCTGACATGAGCTTAAAGGTGGTTATCTCCTCCCCACCCAAAAGGAAACAAAGATCATTTAAAGTTGAGAAATCAATTTTCTGAAGACCATATTTTATTGGGGCAAATAATTAAAAAAAAAAAAAAGGTCAAAACTGAACATAAGGACTGTCCTGATAATGAATATATATATATTTTTAAAGAATGGTGGTAGGGGTGCCTAAGTGGCTTAGTCAGTTAAGTGTCTATCTTCCGCTCAGGTCATGATCCCAGGGTCCTGGGACTGAACCCCACATCAGACTCCCTGCTCTCTCCCTCTGCTTCTGCATACTTGCATGCTCTCTCTCTCTCTCTCTCTTGCTTGCTCTAATAAATAAATAAATAATCTTTTTTTTTTAAGATTTTATTTATTCATTTGACACAGAGAGATCACAAGTAGGCAGAGAGGCAGGCAGAGAGAGAGAGAGGAGGAAGCAGGCTCCCCACGGAGCAGAGAACCCGATGCGGGACTCGATCCCAGGACCCTGAGATCATGACCTGAGCCGAAGGCAGCGGCTTAAGCCACTGAGCCACCCAGGCGCCCAAAATAATCTTTTTAAAAAAATAAAATGATGGTGGTGAAGGGAGTGGTTGATTAGTCTCTTAGAGAGCTGGTTCTGTTGGCTGTAAGTGTGTAATCTTGCACTGTTCATCTCAGTACCACAGAGTTCAGTCTCTTGAATGTTTGAGTGTTCTTTAGAAAATGGCACTATCCCTTGCCATTTCAGGGAGTTGGGTCCTTTTGAATTTGTTTTGATTTTCCAAGTAAGCCTATGTCCTTCTCTCTAAGATTCAACCTACCTTTTTTGATGATGTCTTTATTTTCATGTTAATAGGAAAGAGGCACAGCCCATTAAAGATCCAATATATCTTGTTAAAATGTTGACTAAAAACAGAAGTTATAAAGGACCTAATTCGGTGCTTCGGCAGTTACAAATCAAAACCACAGCAGCTTGGGCTTTTGTGTGTAGCTAAGATATCCATAGCTCTTATATTATTAATCTTTTCACTTATGCTACATTAGCTTGTCATGATTTGTGCCATTACACTCATTTTCCATCCTTATTCCAGTCTTTATGGTTTCAACGTGGTGAAATATAAACCTGCAGTATTGCAATATTAAAACTGCTTTACTCATTGGCACCTTGAAGAAGCAATGTGTAGGCTAGTGTCCTGGCTAGTGACAGCCTAGTTTTTTCCCTAAACAATATTTCCCTGGACAATTGGTGTACCTAACGGAAGATTTGAGGCTGTGCAACTCTCTGTGGTGTTGCTAATAGGCTATTTTAATACCTACAGGATTGCCTTTAGGTTACAGGTGAACATTTAGGACCCCACATTTAGACTTGGTACATTGAAAGATGGGCTGGACTCTAGGCTAGTAAGGGGGGAAAAAAGGGGGCATCAGGGGGCGCCTGGGTGACTCAGTGGGTTAAGGCCTCTGCTTTCAGCTCAGGTCATGATCCCAGGGTCCTGGGATCGAGCCCCACATCATGCTCTCTGCTCAGCACGGAGCCTGCTTCCCCCGCCCTCTGCCTGTCTCTCTGCCTACTTGTGATCTCTCTCTGTCAAATAAATAAATAAATAAATAATTTTTTTAAAAGGGGCATCAGAACTCAGGCTAGAGAGAATTGGCTATAGTCCTTGATCCTGAAGGGAAAATTCAATAACACAAATTAAAATGACCAGAGGGCAAGCTTAACTTCCACCTGAACTAGTGTTGGTATTTAATTTTGTGGCCAGAATGAAGTTGTACTTTCCAGAGAGACAGATCTTGAAACATCATAATGGCAATACTATGGTTCTGTTCATTTCTTTTGTTCACCTCTGATTTGTAGCCTAGTAAACACATGCTTTATTAGGGAGATGAGGGTCCAGGCCAAGGGACAAGATATTAGCAAGACTTCGACAAATTTTCATTTCCAATGCTTTATTGAAGAAGGTTATGAATCAGGTCGGGTATTTGTGTTTCCATATCCCACTTAGTCTAGAAAACAACCAGCAGGAGACTTGGCACTTGCATTCTCTGGCAGAGACAGTTTACTATTAGACTCAGGTGGACTATTCACATAAACCCATTAATAGTAAGTATAACGTAAGGGATACATTTGAGTCAAAAGTGATGAACCAAACCATCACATGTCATAGGAGAGGAGTATCATGGGACAAACCCAAGGTGTAAACTCAGGATGAAGTGACAAATAAAATGGTAAGAGGATTCTGAACAAATTGTAAAGCAGGTGTAGGGGGAGACAAAACAAATAGTTCAACATGTAGAATATTACCAAAGAGGATATTATTTGGGATAAGCTGTTTGGTTTAAAGAATCATAATCTAGCCGAGTAAAAGTGAAATCTAGTTCTAAACAGTAGGTACACCCAGTGGAAGTCAAGGAAAACACTTTTTTTGCGTGAGTAGATGGATGGCAGAATTTACACAACTCCCATGGACAGGAGTCTTCCTGAGGCTAATTCCAGCCCCATCCAGCTGGGAGGTGAAGGAAACTGTAGCAGAAATGGATGGGCTAAAGCCAAAGGTGAGAAGGGCTTACATCAAATGACAGGATTGAGAAACGATGAACAGGCCAAATATGGGCAGACACTGTCCCATAATGTCTTGTAGTCTAAGATATCCATTAAGCCATATTTATAGTTGTTAGAACCATCTTCCCTCTTCACCTGCACCACATCTGCCAGCTGGTCCCATCAGTTGTATTCCTGAAATAGAACTGAAGGCTGCCCGTCTTCTCCAGCTACACTCCCACCATGGTAAGCAATTCTGCCCTTGGCTTCGCCTGCTGCTTCCTAATCAGTCCTTCTGCTTTCACTGTTGCCACATACCCCACCCATCCAGATCCATTTTCCTTACAACAGTCAGAGTAATTTTAATGTAGATGCAGGTCATACCACTTTCTGATGTACTCAGAAGAGTCCTAACCTCTTATTCTGTCACATGATGTCCTACCGGACCTAGCTTCTGTCTCTGATCTCATCTCCATCACTCTCCTTCTGGCTTATCATATTTCAGCCAAATTAGCCCTTCATTCCCATGGATTTCTCTTCTTCCAGCTCTTAACAAGTTTTACTCATTTAACTCCAGTTTTCAGCTCAAACAGCAGTTCCCTACAGTCTGCTCTTAAACTTCCTCTAGTTCAGTTTTTCTCCCTCTCCTATCAACCTCATATTTCATGCCTTTATCAATCAAATGCATTATTCTTCCTCTGTCTCCTACCACTAAAATATAGTATCAACAATGTTATCTCTCATCCCGTTACCCTAACTCCCGTTTCCAGAATAGGGAAATGAATGAATAAAATGAATGAATGAAATAGTATAAATCTCATTACCACTTTTGTCTAAGTGAAAAGATTTATCTTGATACTTGTTCATCCTTAAATTTCCATTCTTTTCCATGTAGGCAGCTAATCTAGTTTGACATCTTTCTCCTCTTAGATCCAAATGTACTGTGAATAATGCCTGCCCAATGGCAATGATAGTTATCATCTGTAGAACAAATGCTATATGCCAGCCACTGCCCAATCACTTCACGTACACCAATTTAATCCTTATTATAACCTAGTAAGGTAGGTACTACCATCATTAGCCCCATTTTAAAAATGAGAAAATTGGGGGCTCCTGGATGGCTCAGCGGGTTAAAGCCTCTGCCTTTGGCTCAGGTCATGATCTCAGGGTCCTGGGATAGAGTCCCGCATCAGGCTCTCTGCTCAGCAGGGAGCCTGCTTCCCCCTCTCTCTCTGCCTGCCTCTCTGCCTACTTGTGATCTCTGTCTGTCAAATAAATATATAAAATCTATTTAAAAAAGAGAGAAAATTGAAACACAGGTAGGCTAAAGTAGATAGTGTCACGAAGTTCAAAACTAGGAAACTTTATTTATAGTCCGTACACTTAATAAAATTGTTCACTCCTTTGTGCTGGAGGACTTCTTGATTTCCCTTAGGAAAGTCACAGATTGCATTTCCTATGACCTTTTCATATAGAGAATTTAGGCAAATCCAAGTTTTATGAAAGGAGAAGCAGTGAGAATCTGGTGTATGTATACGAGACATATTCATCTTTGCCATATTCATGAAATGTGCACTCAAATATTTCTTTTGTGATGCCTAGAGTCACCTGACAGATTCAATGAATATATGTTTTGTGTGAGACAATGGGTTGTAATTTATTCTCTTCTTCTGAAAGTATGATACTACAGATAGAGTAAAATCAAAAGGGGTGAAGAAAAGCAAGATTTTCCAGAGGACCTTAAATATAAACATAAATATAAAAGTAGAAATGGCCAGCCATCTCTTGTGTCCAGTGGTATCACAGATCCTTACAGGGCGAATATCATCCATGTTATCCAAGTTATACTTAGTAGTTTGGGGGTCATCAGTTTAGCAATAATCCACATGATTATAATGCAAAGCTGTGAAGAATAAATGGATAGGCAGCAGTCCACAGGCCCAAAGTCAGTCTGCATTTTACTATTTTTAGTGTGTGTGTGTGTGTGTGTATGCGTATGTGTGTGTGTGTGTGCCTGTGAACCCATAAGCAGCAGCTTAAAATGAGATCTTGGGTTTTTCTAAGTGTGAACTACATAGCCAGTAAAGCCTGAGAAATATAGGGTCTAAAAATGATGCAGAATCTGTCAAGGATTTTCTCTAACACTGGAAGTGGAACTGACTCATCGTGACGACTTCCTTCTCCTTAAAAAGAGAAAATGGAATTGACAAGGTAGGGTACCAGTTAAATTGCCAGGGTGGGTAGTGAATTCTGAAAAGCGAGAAGCCCTTACTCAAGAGCTAAAGGAATAAACCAAGCTAATGTCTCTAGAGGAAGAATGAAGTCCATATACTTAGAAAATTATATATGTATAGGGTTGGAATAATATAACAGGGGTGTTTACGGTTGATGTTGAAAGAAGGTTTACCAGTTACCCAGTTGTTCAAATAGTATATATGTATATATATATATATATACACACACACACATATATATATTATCTATATACTTTTTTTTTCTGTCCTAGTTTAGGTACTTAGTTCAATTTCTGTTTTCTTATCCAGAAATAAGCCGTTTAGTTTTAAAGTATAATGTGCTTTCCTGAGAAGACTTTCAACAACAGAGTGATAGATCATTCACTTTTACTTAGTATCTATCTATTACTGTTTGACACTGGAGAAGGCACAATGAGCCCAAGTAGCATCTGTGTTCCTAAGATGAATGGAATCTCACAATGTTTTCCAGTAGTCACTGGAAAATACTGAGTATTAGACCAGGTCAGGTTTCCAAAAGAAGAACATATGATTACTAAATGTGCACAGATTAAAAGAAAAGAAAAGAAAAAAAAAACTCATGTGAGAGCAGTTTAAATTTCTAGCTTTCATTCCTGATAATGCCACCATAATATATTTCAGGTTCTGGCTTGTTAAAGGATGACCAATGACACCAAAATTAAAAAAAAAAAAGGCTTTAATAAAGTGTGGCAAGGAAGAAATTAATAGCTTATATAATGAATCATCAATACAAACTCCTTCACTGCACCATTATCCTGGCTCTGCTTCATTGCATTAACCCACGGACACTCTACTGGGCTAACAGCACACAACATGCTTGCCAGGGACAGAGGCAAGAATGACCAGTTTTGATAATAAAATCAGGATATTCAGAGGAGTACAAGTGGATTTATTTTTTTTAATTAATTTATTTATTTTCAGAAAAACAGTATTCATTATTTTTGCACCACACCCAGTGCTCCATGCAATCCGTGCCCTCCATAATACCCACCCCCTGGTACCCCAACCTCCCACCCCAAGTGGATTTAAAGTGAAAAGAGACAAGGGGCACCTGGGTGGCTCAGTGGGTTAACGCTTCTGCCTGCCTCTCTGCCTACTTGTGATCTCTGTCTGTCAAATAAATAAAGTTTTAAAAAAAATTTTAAAAAACCTTAAAGTGAAAAGAGACAAACATCTCAGTGCTGTTTGTATGTTTTAAATGCAAAGGAATCTGCAAATATATGGATAACAGAGTGGACTTTCTTAATGTCAGGGAAATACTGCTTTTGAATAGGGTTAATAGGAAGGCAGAGATGTAATGAGAAAAGAGATCCTTGAATTGCTTCCTCTTACAGTTCTGCTTGGTGAACTAGAATCATGGAAATGTTCGGCTTACTTTATGAATGTGACAGAACCATTTTCTTGGTCTAATTCACCAGAGCTGCTTAGATTTCCTCACTGTCTTTGGTAGCTTCTCTTTGCAAATGACACTTGCATTCCTCTAAAGAGGAACAGAACATAGGGAGGAGATTCTGCCCTATCCTCAAAGACAACATGGATTCACCCTAACAAAGCAGTAAAATAGGATAATGACACAATGGAAAATAGAGACAATACAACACTTCATAGGGTTGTCAGGTAGGAAAAATGTGTTGATACATGTAGATACATTTAGCATAGTTTCTGGCCTACACAACATGCTATGTACCTGTACTTCACTCTTGTATCTCTATTTATTTGTACAAAAAATAGATGCAAAATAGATTCTCATTAGTAACTTATGATATTTCTGCTGATACTGAGATTGTTTGGATAAGGGACAACGGGCCGAAGAAACTCCTGTATTGGCATAATGGTATCACATAACACATAGATTGACTGGAAATCCTGCCTCCATGCAGTCTTTGCAACATACAATATTTTACTCATTTCTAAAAATTCCTATAAGTCAGACAATAGGTCAACAAGCACAGGAAGCATGAACAACTCAGACCATTTAAATTTACAGCACCTTTCCCATGGAGATTTCTCAATTTTTACCCACTGATGCAACCTATGCTTTCTAGGGAAAGATGAGCTCATAATATTTTGAATTGATCAGAAGCTAACCAGAGAGTCTGTAGAACTTATCAACACTGAAGAGCAATGCTTTATCATCCAGGTATAGATTTGTAAGCCTGGAAACACTGGGCAGGGAGCAGTAAGACCTAGGCCACTATAATCAACATTTTGTATTTATCTCTCTCAGGAAAAAAAAAAAAAAAAAAAGTTTTAGTTCAAGGAAACCCTGAGTGAACCACTTTAACATTACGTTATAAATGGCTTAAAAACAATGAGCTGGGGCACCTGGGTGGCTTAATCGGTTAAGTGTCTGCCTTCTGCTCAGGTCATGATCCTGGGGTCCTGGGATAGAGCCCCAGATCAGGCTCCCTGCTCAGCAGGAAGCCTGCTTCTCCCTCTCCCTGACACTCCCGCCCGCTTGTAGTCTCTCTCTCTCTCCTTCTCTCTGTGTCAAATAAATAAATAAAATTTTAAACAAATAAACAATGAGCCTTGTGAAAATTAAAATTTAACTGAATCTTACATCTATAACATATACAAATGTTATCTTACATCTATAAAATATACAAAGACCAATCAAACAACATCTGAATTATAACAGAGTAAAATGGTAAAGGCACCAAGACAACAGGTGCTTCTCAATGTGCAGTCCCTGGATTGTGACCAGTCCAAAAATCGTTATAGGACGGGGGTAAGATAAGTACTGAAATTAAGTTAGCGTGCAGCAATGTGCAGAGCAACCTGACACTACTGTGGTATTCAAATGTGTGATATTTAGTTTCCTTGCAATTCCCTTTTATTTCATATTTTAAAAGCACTGGCTTATAATTGGAGATTTAAAACACTGAGAAGTAAAAACAAAATGAAAGAATGAAAACAGTAAAGGGAAGATTGGGGCAGAGTCTAAGCCAAGCCACTGAGTACTAAGTAGGATTCATAACTCACCATTAGGAGAAGGCATGGGAATGACCGTGAAAATTAGGACACTCTTGAAGGCCAGTGATGGTATTTTTACACCTATTTCCTCACATGAAATTTGTGCTGAAATGCGGAAACGTTGGCACAATTATCAACCCTTCAAGAGCTCCCTCCATCCTAAGCATTAATCATTTTATCATTTTGACACTGACGGGTACTGGAGATTGCAAGAGCAGCCTTGGCCCCCTTTAGTAGCGACATTGGAGCCCTTGTTTTCCTGGTTACCTACCACCCACTCTGTCCCCTTCATCTGCGAACTCAGGGGGTTGTCAGAGTGACTCAGCAGGCCGACATACAGCATTGACCACCCAGTTGGTCTTGCTTTGCTTGTTTCTGCTTTTCTCTTTGAAGAGTTCTAGCTCTATTTTATAATCTGCTTCTCCTACTCTCAGTAACCTGACTCCCCCCCCCATTTTCTATCTCAAGTTTTTCAAAACCATCAGGGGGCCAGTACCTTTCCTTGATATATCTCCACATGGTCACACCAGGACCCTACTGGAGTACACCTCCACCCTCCACTTACGCAATAGTATTCCTTCTGTATCTCAGGCTCTGTAATTCTATGAACATGAGTTTTCCAATTATCTGATTCAAGTGGTCCTGCAGAGGCACAGGGGAGTTGGGAATTACAGTCCTGACCTTTGAGGGTGTTAAAAGTGGTGCATCTGTATCCCTCAGTGTTTTGATGTTATTTTCAGGGAAGGGGCTTGGAGTTGATCAAAAGTTGTTCAGTGATAGTTAATTTTACTTTACAAGAGGCAGCGTGCTCTATCAGAAAGAGCACCAAGCCTGGAATCAGAGGATCTGATTTCAAGCTCTAATTACGCTGCCTAACAGGCCACTGATTTTGGACAGTTTGCTTTACATATGCAATGTGGGTTGTTGTATTTTTTTTTTTTTAAGTATATAAAATTTGGGCTCAAAACACCCATTTCTAAAGTTGTAGTGAAGATCAACCAAGATGGTATTGGGTAATAATTTGTCTTGTAAATGTTAGTTGATATTTTATCCCCAGTGAATATCCAAAACAGGGGATTCATCTTTACTGTCACACATTCAGGCCACTATAAACTGAAACACACTGTTGAATAAATGTGCATGCTTTCTAAATTTACGACTGAATAACTCTTCAGCAACGGAGAGTGATAGCTGAGACAAAGAAAGAAAAGCTTGGTCATTGGGGCAAGAGTTCACAGACAGAAGAAGGATTCTGTGTTCAATAACACACAGTAATAGCAGATAGATACTACATGATCCAAAGAAAATAAGGTGACAGCACAGTATTTGCTATTTGCTATTTGCTATTTAAGAAAGAAGAGTCTGGAGAAGGAACGATTACTGGTGAGATATCTTTACCAACAATCTAGCCTCTTGATATTATTTAACTAATTTGTGAAAAGTATCATAATAATTTTTAAACTAGAATTCATCAAAAACTCTAAATCACCTTCTTAAAAGATCACATAAAATCCCATATGTTGTAAAGGGATTAGTAAGGTAGGAACTTCCGATTTTTAGTCTTTGATTATTCACAGAATAAGTTAAATGAAACTGACAAAGTAAAATAGCATTTGTAGGAACATCTCCCATTTGCCACATTCTCCATTGTGAAACACCATGCTAAAAAGTATTTTAAATTATATTTAGGCGCAAGATTAGTGGATCTATCCAAACCTCAGTAATGAAAATACATTTCAGTGCCAACTGTTTCCTGGTTAAAAATTACTAGCTGGTATAAAATAAAAACACGCACTTTTTCACAGTTCCAAGTATAACTTTTTTGTGAAATGCATGACTACACATCATTAACTGTCCCTTTGTTTTATTTTCTTAAGTCACTATAATAGATAATCGGTTTTCCCTGTAATGAGCAAAGCTACTAATCAATAATTAGCTATCTGCATACAAAGCTAGCAATCTTCAAAATTACTTCTCTGTACTTGAACATTAAGACCCAGAGGCAAATACTATTTTGTCTCTAGTGTTGAAAGATGCTCATAAAAACACAGGAAAGGTGAGATGCATTTTCATTTTATTGTTCTTAGTTATTTAATATCTGTCTACCACAGTTTCCAAGTTCATTGAATTGAATTATTTTAGAGTACAGAAAGTGTATAAATTTGGAGATAGAAAATCTATTTTAGCTTCTTGTAAATAACTGCCCTTGGTGGTGACACACTTCATTTATGTCCTATGATAACTCAGAAGAAAAGACTTTTTTCATGAAGTTGATCAAACTCCATCTCCTTTAGACTCAATGAGAGAACTTTTAACAATTCAAGTGTATCTATAAAATTTTTAAGAGAGGGACTAAAATGGAGATGTTATTTTAGTAAGCAAGACTCACGGGCAGCTTTTTACAAACTTCGTTGCTTTTCACCTTGCCATTTTAAGGTTGGGCATAAAATTTTAAATGTTATCAAATAAAGGAAAATATTAATCATTTTCTAGCATTTTTATGGCAACACATAGATACTAAAAATACAAAAACTGAAAAGTAAACTTCTGTCAAAAATTTAACTACTTACTTCATATGGAATTTTTTAAGTTATTTCATCAGGGGCATCGGGGTGGCCCAGTCAGTTGCATGTCTAACTCTTGGCTTTGGCTTGGGTCATGATCTTAGGGCTTGTTGGGATTGAGCCCAGCATCAGGCTCCATGATCAGGGTGGGGTCTGCTTGAGTCTCCTCCTGCTCACGTGTGCCAGCTCGCTTTCTCTCTAAAATAAATAAATAAAATTCTTTTTTAAA
The DNA here is from genome assembly GCF_009829155.1 of Mustela erminea. Lineage (NCBI taxonomy): Eukaryota > Metazoa > Chordata > Mammalia > Carnivora > Mustelidae > Mustela > Mustela erminea. Next base: position 34,138,004 of record NC_045631.1, read on the forward strand.
AAGCCATTTCGTCTCAAATATTTAGCTTGTAATTATTCAAACACATAGAAAAGTTGAAATAATTGCAAAATGAACACTCATAACATTACTTCACTAGATTCACTAATTATTATTAATCTTGTCTCATTTGCCTATTCTCTCTGATATAAATATATATATATAATTTTACTCTCAGATACTTCACTATTTATATCCTAAAACTAAGACACTCTCCTGTATAACCATTACCACAGTAAGAAAATTAACTTAGTATTATTATATAAAATGTAGTGCAATTAAATATCCTGACTTGTCCCAAAGATGTCTTTTAACATTGTTTTCTGTTTGCTTATTTTGTTGTTTTATAACCCAGTATCTAATCAAGGCTTATCTATTAAAATGAGAGGGTTTTTTTTTTACATTGTATATAATGCAATACCCTGTTGCTTTCAATAGCCCATTTTTTCAAACAGAATACCATATTTCAGACCTAAACTAATGAACAATTAAAGGATGATACAAAGCTCATTCATTCATTCAACAAAATTTTATTGGGCACCTGTATTATGTCATATACTATTCCAGAATTGAAGATACAGTGGTGAATAAGAAAAGTTCTTGTTCTCATAGAGACTGGGCTTAGGTGAAATTAGACCAGATAGTATGATAAAAGATGATTTTGCTGTTTGCTTTTAAGTGACAGGTTGAGAAGGCATCTCTTTGAGCAACTGCCACAGATAAAACACTGCCATCCATTTAAAATGCTGGAGGGAAAGCTTTCCAGAGGGAAGAGCTACTACCCCAGTACTGAGGCAGGAGGCAGGAATATACTTAACAAATATGCTAATAAAAGCATTCCATTTATATGATGTAATCTACTTGTGAGTCCTATGGGACATGTTTTATTTTCTGGAGTTTATATCATGATATGGCTTTCTCTAGACTTCAGAAGTTTTGCCCAATAGATGCCCTGGTATCCTAGAACAATGGGTCCCGGAGAAAAGAGGTAGTGGTAGTCTACATCCCTAAATCAATTTCACACTCTACATTATCTCCCCATGTAAGGCAGGAAAATGTGGAGAAGTAAAGGGAAGAATGGGCAGATATCAGGGCAAAGATCTGAGGAGTTATTTTCTCAAAAACATCTTTATTTTTCTTTCCCTTATTTAGGGATGCAACAGATAATTTTGCAGGGTAGTGGTGACTATCAGAGTCACCAGAGATTGGTGGCAAACCATAAGGGGAAATAGAATTCCGGGGAGGTGTTGGGAAATGATAGAATAAAAGCGTGGAGGAAATAAAGCCACATAAGACCAGACAGTCTAGAGAAGCCTGACATCTTTGTCAGCTATTATGTTCAAGAGAAGAGTAAATACATAGGAAGCTGTTTGAATATGGAATTCTACCCGTGCAAGCGGGGGCCAGAGAAATCAGCAACGTTTTTCTGTGTGTGTGTTTAAGGTGTGTGCGCTCCAGTGACCGCTACTCACAGAGCAACTGTACTGGACGACACCCGACCAACCTGAGTCCATCATGCTGACTGCCTGGCTGTACAGGCATTTGAAATTGGACCCTGTACTAAAGGATTCCTTAATTTCTTTTGATTTTTGATGAGCATATTTTATGAATGTGAATGATCATTAAGATAAAAAAAAAGATAACATTAGCATAGTTGAAAGATCAAGGGCTATGAAGCGCTGAGAAAAGGGATTTATATTTTGAATCTTTTACTTTAATAATAGTCACTAATGTTTATTGAGCATATTCTCTTTTTTTTTTTTAAGATTTTATTTATTTATTTGACAGAGAGATCTCAAGTAGGGAAAGAGGCAGGCAGAGAGAGAGAGAGGAGGAAGCAGGCTCTGCCCTGACCAGAGAGCCTGATGAGGGGCTCGAACCCAGGACCCTGAGATCATGACCTGAGCTGAAGGCAGAGGCTTAACCCACTGAGCCACCCAGGTGCCCCAAGCATATTCTTTTGAGCTAGATACTCTGCTAAGCACTTCACATGCATGGTCTTAATATCTTTTGTTTTTAAACAAAACAGCCTTATATTTTTCACATGGAGAAATGGGTTCTGAGAGATAAAATAACTTGGTGATTTTACTCAGCCAGTAAGAGTGCAAGTGGCACCGAGTTCTCGTGTCTCTTACTCTGGTGCAGAGTTAGCTCAGCAATACTAGGCTATAATGTTGCCCATTTGCTATACATGGAACCTTGGGAGTCTTCATTTCGTTCTCTGTAACACTGTTTTGTAACTTTTAGTCTAGGGGGTTAATATTATCTCTCACAAGGTTGCTTATGATGATTAAATGATACATAATAAATGAAAAATCCAAGTACAGAAACTGGAAAATGACAGGGAACCAACAAACATCTGTACCTATTTCCAAGCTAGGCACTTCCTTAGAATCTATGATTGACTCCAGGAGAGAACTGGTCCAGACTGCAAAGAAGCTAATGGTTACATGAAAAATGCCTTAGGCTTCTACTGCTGTTCGACCAAAGAATTATTTACAGACATTAGAAAGATAGCATCAGGGGATCTGTCTAGAATAGAATGAATAAACACATTCACTATCAAGTGTCCACTTTGAGAGAAGCAGTTTTGAAATAAGCACCAGGTGGACAAACAGCATGTGTAAATCTGCCATTGATCCACAGACTTTATCAACTCAAAACTAGAGTCTGGAAAGGAGGAATATGCCGCCCGATTCAGCCAGCATATGATAAAGGCATAAACACTATGGCACCAGCCGGGGGAAGGGAGGGAGTCTGTGAACATTGGAAATCAAATGGTTGTCACGTTATATTGTGATCCATCTTGTGTTCTGCTCCTGCACATGGTTAAAGTCACAGTTTCTTCCAAACACTTCTGCAAAGAAACACAGAGGAGAATGTCTGCTGCCCAAGCAGGCTCTGTGAACCAAGCGTGAGATACAGTGTAGGTACTGAGAGAGTCGTTTCCTCAGTTAATATAAAGACTTCCCCAGATAGATGGACAGATGATATAGATAGAGACATAGAGAGAGATACACAGAGACTGAAACTTCATTTGACGTTTTAAGATAAAGAATATCGTATTCCAGTTTAAGAATACAGAGTATCAAAATATGCAACAGACACAGCCTATACTTTGGTTCAGAGGTCAGCAAATTATGGGCTGGAGGTTGGATCCTGCCTGTCGCCTGGTTTTGTAAATATACTGAACACAAATGTGCTCATTTGTTTACTGACCAATGGCTGCCTTCACTCTACAGTACTGACGAGCTGTTGCAACACAGACCATATGCATACACAACCTAAAATATTTACTATCTGGCCCTTCACAGAAAAGGCTTACTGAACCTCTGATTTGGTTCAATACCACAGTCTTCTCTGTTTAATGCCACATCTTTATTCTTCTGCTTGGAAGAGGGAGAGAGAAATACAGGACTTGCCACAACAGAAAAAGAAATAGAGAAAAAAGGAGAGATGTTCAAGGATAAAGAGGAAAGAAAATAAATGATCTTGAGACCAGCCTCTCAAAGTCATACAGCCTTTAAGATCATTTTCAGGGGGTGTCTGGGTGGCTCATTGGGTTAAATATCTGACCCTTGGTTTTAGCTCAGGTCACGATCCCAGGACCCTGGGATCGAGTCTCACTCCGGGCTCCCTACTCAGCAGGGAGTCTGCTTCTCCCTCTGCCCCTCCCCATTCCTGTTCTCTCTGTGTCTGAAATAAATAAAGAAAATCTTTAAAATAAATAAATAAAATAAAATTGTTTTCAGGAAATCTATTTCTTATAATCTGCCTGGAGTTGAAGATGGTCTCAGGGAGAAGCACTGAAAAGAGGACATCCCTGCAGCCACAGACACCTATTGGTCCTCTTGGCCTTGGTTCCCCAACAAGCAATGGCAGCAGGAAGGGGTAGGAGAGTAAAGCAGCCCCTGCCCTGGGAGCCTCACAGGTTGTATCAGGAGATTAGCCAGCCTGGGGGTGGAAGCAGTGGGATCCCAGGAGTGGCTAACCCACACATAGTAGATGTTCTAATTGGGTGGAACTCCCTGGAAGAGTACATCTAGATCCTAGAGCAGCCCTGGGGGGTGGGGGGGCATGGGTTTCAGGAGTGACCTCCCCCCCAAGTAGGCTGGGCACTGGGGACAGGATATGGTGGTAGTCCTGGCTCCAACCTCGAGTCCTATCTGCCTGGGCATGAGCTAGCACCATTTTTGGGAAAAGATATCAAGACCCTACTGGGTTTTGACCTGGTAGTGGGGAAAATAATAATAAAGGAGTAGAAATCATTTGAAAAAATAAAGAAAAGAGAAGAGGGGAAAAGAGAAAGAAAGAGAGGGAGGATGGGAGGGAGGGACAGAGAGAGGGAGGGAAGAGGAAGTAGAGGAGGAAGGGGAAGAGGAAGTAGAGGAGGAAGGGGAAGAGGAAGTAGAGGAGGAAGGGGAAGAGGAAGTAGAGGAGGAAGGGGAAGAGGAAGTAGAGGAGGAAGGGGAAGAGGAAGTAGAGCAGGAAGGGGAAGAGGAAGTAGAGGAGGAAGGGGAAGAGGAAGTAGAGGAGGAAGGGAAAGAGGAAGTAGAGGAGGAAGGGGAAGAGGAAGTAGAGCAGGAAGGGGAAGAGGAAGTAGAGGAGGAAGGGGAAGAGGAAGTAGAGGAGGAAGGGGAAGAGGAAGTAGAGCAGGAAGGGGAAGAGGAAGTAGAGGAGGAAGGGGAAGAGGAAGTAGAGGAGGAAGGGGAAGAGGAAGTAGAGGAGGAAGGGAAAGAGGAAGTAGAGGAGGAAGGGAAAGAGGAAGTAGAGGAGGAAGGGGAAGAGGAAGTAGAGCAGGAAGGGGAAGAGGAAGTAGAGGAGGAAGGGGAAGAGGAAGTAGAGGAGGAAGGGAAAGAGGAAGTAGAGGAGGAAGGGGAAGAGGAAGTAGAGGAGGAAGGGGAAGAGGATGTCCTTGAATAGGGTGACAGGACATGGATCATTCTATTGAACTTGTAGATAGAAGAACAATTCAATTGATTAAACTGACCCAACCAGAAGAAATGGGGCAGAGAGAGAGAGATCAGGGGGAGGGGCAAAGTGAGAGGGAGAGAGAGAATCTCAAGCAGAATCCACGTTGAGGGCAGAGTCCAACACAGAACTCGATTCCATGACCCTGAGTTCACGACCTGAGCTGAAACCAAGGGTCAGACATTTAACCGACCGAGCCACCCCTCTGGTGCCCCGATATCATGGTTTTTAACATGAGCACAGATCGGAGTGAATTAAGACAAGGGCTGACCCAAGCTCCCAGGATCAAACCACCTACTTCAATTCTTATGTTACAATACTAATAAGGAGAGTTTCTTTTTAAGCAAGCACTGCCCAGAGATACTCCTAACCTAATCACAAAAGGGTAAGTTATTGAACCTTACTAGGTCCCCTCTATGAAACTGCCAATGAAAGGAATCACTGAATCTGAAGATTAAACGTAATCTAGAGAGTAGCCAACACAGGCCCCTGCTTTCAGGCAGGTCGTAAGTACCCCTCGCATTGCACTGCGCTGTGACATTCTGCTTTGTTTACACGAGTCGACACGGCAACCACTCTTCCATTTCCCTTTGTATATTAAAAATCTCAACCGGATCGAAGCCGTTGTTATTTGCAAACATTCCAGAACTATTTTCTATCAGGAAACCCAGATTTCATCTTAATACAAGCATTCTGGGAAAAAATATAGAAGTAAAACCTAGACAGAGCCTGAACGGGGGCCCAGTGGCCAAATCCCACTGACCACCTGGTTCTGTGAGGCCTGAAAGTCATGAATGTGTTTTTTTAAGTGGTTGAGGGGAAAAAAAAAATCAGAATATTTTATGACACATGAAAATTATGTAATATTCAAATTTCAGCATCCTTAAATAAAATTTCTTTGGAACGTAGCCATGCCCATCTGTCCATGCATTGTCTGTGGCTGCTTCTATGCTACACACCAGAGCGGAGCAGTCGTGACGGAGACCACAAATGTGAAAATGCTTATGATCTGGCTTTTTCCAGAAAACGTTTGTTGGCGTCTGCCTCAGAGCCTTGTATTATTTATGATAAATCACCTTCCCTATCCTAGACTCTACAACAACTTTGACAGTTATTCCAAGTTTTTGTTTTTGCTCAACTGGTGTCATTTATTTCCAAGGGAGCATGCACTAGAGCACATAATTATTTCAGAAAGCAGATTTTAAAATCGATAGTCAATTATTCCGCAAGCATTCATTCATTCATTCATTCAATTAACTTCTGTGGAATATTTAAACCAGACTACTTACACCAGTAATAAAACCCTGGGATCCTGAGTTTACTAACACCATAAAATTGTGTATTTTCTTTTGTTTATCTGTGTTGTCAAAAAACATGGTGCCTGGCATGTGGCAAGTGTTTAATAAGTGTTTATGTGAATGAACAACCATGTGGTTTCTGTCCCAGAATAACACTAGTCCAAGAGAAGAGACAAACACATAAAAAGCAGAACTGCGTTTTTTGTTTTTTTTTTTAATTAGAGAGTGCATACAGCAGGGGTTGGAAGGGAGGGGAGAGAGGGAGAGAGAGAATTCCAAGCTGGCTCCATGCCCAGTGCAGAGTCCGACACAGGGCTCAATCTCACAACCCTGAGATCATGACCTGAACTGAAATCAGGAGCTGAATGTTTAACCAACTGAGCCACCCAGGTGCCCCAAATGTAGACTTGTGTTAAGGTCCATAAAAAGGGGGTCTGGGTGGCTCAGCAGGTTAAGCCGCTGCCTTCGGCTCAGGTCATGATCTCAGGGTCCTGGGATCGAGTCCCGCAGAGCCTGCTTCCCTCTCTCTCTCTCTCTGCCTACTTGTGATCTCTGTCAAATAAATAAAATCTTTTAAAAAAAATGTCCATAAAAAGGATATAAAATACCCCTTTAGTAACGAAAGAGTGAGGTCTCACCAAGGTGGCAGTTGAGAGAGATCTTGAAGATCAGAACACACACACACACACACACACACCCTCTACTTAACTTTTAGCTCCATGTGGGAGACAGTATTAAAAAACTAGAAGGACTCATCAGGAAAAGAGGCTGGCGACCAAATGCAAAAGCAAAGGAGCTAGCTATGCAGAGGCAATTGGTGTCAGTGAGGCTATCTTGGCAAGCAGAGAATTGTCAGGGCTGTCTGGACTTAGGTGACGGACTGACATTCCAGGCAGAGGCAGTAGCCACAGAATCTGGCAGCAGCAAAGCAAGTGACAGGGTCTCAGCAAAGGAGTGAATTTCTGAGACAGGTCTCCCCCACCTAGCCAGTGAACCAGAACCCAGTGTCTGGAGATTATGATGATAAGCGATGGGTGCCAGTCTAAGCAGGCAAGAAATGTCTGGGAAATTCAGCAAGGATAATTAGCAGGAGTGGAGAGCATAATAATGAGAAGTCCTGGGATGGACAAGAAGCAGAGAACCAGTGAGACAGGCCTGCTGGGAAGTCAATAGGGTCAGAAAAGTTCATCAGCTGGAATGGTGTTCTTGCTATTAGATTATGAATCACATAGCATTCTAGTCTCCCAAGGATTCATAGGACTGAGATGTCCCACCCAACTAAGAAGATCTAGTCATCTTTGTAGGTTTCTGGGGTAAGGAATTTTACACACACACACACACACACACACACACGAAACCCAGATCCTAAAAATGAAATTGGTGGCACATATTGTGTCCAAAGAATTAAGGAAAAAAAAAAAAACTTAAAAATCAGTAAGAAAAACTCATTAAGCTTAATAACGATCACTGTGTCAGATTACAGAGTCGAATATTTTAAACACAATGATCATCAGACATCACTAAAGTCCTTCATCGAATGCAAGCCCTGCTATGTTCACTTCACTTCTCTCTCAAAATTATTTACCAAAGTGACAAATAGTCATGAAAGATACAAAATACCTGTAAGACTAAAATACACATACGTATGTTCTTGTGAACAAAATACTGAAAGGGTGACTAAGAGTTTTGTTGGATGATTCTGTACCTGATAGAAAGTAATTTATTCAAAATTTAAAGATAAAAGTAAATGGATTTTCTAAAGAGTGTTTTGGGCATTGGTCCTTTATCCTCTTTTATTCAAACATGTTTATCAATTACTTGGCTGAAAAAAATAGAACTTCTATATCAAAACATTTTAAACTTTGCACCTGTAGTCTAAGGCTAGAAGGGAAAACCAACATGACAGATGAAACATACTTGTTTAAAGAAACAGAAAACTTGGTATTCGTTGAATCTCTAAGAAAGCCGACATCTAAAGTAGGTCAAAATAAACTTCATGAGAAATTGGGAGCCTTAACTGTTTACTTCAGCAACACATTGCTACACAGAAAACTTATGCAAAGGGGCCCTTGGGTTCTGGTTTCATTTTTGCCATTTTGTCACTATGTAACTTCGAATAAGACACTAACCATTTCTGAAGCCTGTATTTCTCATGTTTCAAGGGCAGACAAGTTTTAGTTCTAACAGAAAATCATCCTCCTAAGATTATCAAGAATGGATAAAATTTGGGTAGGTATAAGAGAAATTGGGAGGCATTCCAAGAGAGGAACAAAATGGTGACCCAGCGTTAGGAATTTAAAAGTATTTTTTTTAAAAGATTTTTTTTTATTTTTTTAAAGATTTTATTTGTTTATTTGACAGAGATCACAAGTAGGCAGAGAGGCAGGCAGACAGAGAGAGGAGGAAGCAGGCTCCCTGCTGAGCAGAGAGCCCGATTTGGGGCTCAATCCATGACCCTGAAGTCATGCCTAAGCCGAAGGCAGAGACTTTAACCCACTGAGCCACCCAGATGCCCCTTAAAAGCATTTTTTTAATTAAAAAAAAAAAAAAGCCTAAAATTTTAAAAATAAATAGAAATAAAAATGAAAAAATAAAATAAAATAAATTTTTTAAAAGAACACAGTTAGGAATGATCTTGAGTGTAAGGAAGTAAGCTAAAAAGGCTAGGTTTCTGACTAGAAAATTTTTGCAAAATGGAAGGAAGTACAATGAACAATTTTAGTGTGGCCAGATTTCTGAGAATATACAAAGTAAGCAGGGGAGCTGACTCTTAAAACAGTGGTTAATAGGAATTCAGTAATTATTTTTAAACAAGTAAGTGGCAATGTGGAAGTCAAGTTGAAGCAAAGGGTTTCATGTTCAAGTTAGGTCAGTGATGAGAAACAATGAGACTTTGACCTTAAAATGGAGACATCTGGTTGCACCCGGTCAAAACTGAGTATGTCCCCCGCATTGAGCCTTCCTTGTCAATGAAGCCGCTTTGTTTGTTTCGTCTGCTAAAGAGACTTCAAAGTTCTGCGTGAAAACAGCACACGGGAAACATCTGTAAGTGATTCTGTACAAATGTCATTCTCAAAATAACAACAACAAAAAGATGAAATACCAGTGTTCTTCATGATTGGGCATGGTCTCTTGTTGAACCCTAATCCTAGATGAAATTCAGACCAGAATGGTGTTAAGACCACTATATAACTGGAAATACTCTAAAATGTGCCACGTTGGAGGAGTTTAAGCTTTATTCCCTCCCTTAGTTTTTATACATTACTGCCTTAGCATTTGGGAAAGTAATCATAGCTTTTAGGTAGTGAAAGGGTCATGACAGCCAATATTCCTCCTATTACTGTCTCATCACATACTCTAACCACATCATTTTCTTGACTAGTTGTTCTGTTTTGTGCTAAATCACTAAATCTAGGGCACTGCTGTCTCAGGTGTGTTCATTTATCTGTCCTGCTACAGCTGAATACATAATAATGTCCCTTTCTGTTCTCGCCTTGCCCTGTCTTCAGGGAAGAGCCTAAAGAGACTTTCTATATATTTAGGAACAGAAGTTCTTTTATTTAATGTTCTTGAGATAACTGGGGGGAAAAAAGGCACAGAGAACGGGAATTAGACTCAAGTGACCAAGATTGGAAACTCAGCTTTCCCTTCATCTTGGGCCACAAGCCAAAGTTTCCCCACAATTTTGAAATAAATATTGTAACAGCTATCATAATCTGTTATTTTAAATAGTAAATAGATACTGACTGTACCAGCATCTAGGCCAAACCCTGATCACTTATTAATTAAAACTATACGCACTGAGGAAAATGGGGTATCAGTCTGGGTTTGCCTCTGTATCTTTCATTCCCTTCTTCACACTGTCATTCATAATTCATAATTTAAATTAAAATTCACTTTTTACAAATAAATATTCAGTATTTATTGTTTATCAGGTTATGGGTGAATTCACCATCATGAATAAGAAATCATGATTGTGCCTGGAGTGTTCATTCTAAAGCAAGCAACCAGCTATTTAGTATGAAGAATGCTAGAAAGCAGTATGTTCATAATACTACAGGGTGATCTGTAATCAGTTAACAATATTTACTTAGCATATCTCATCTGACACACTCTCTCTGAAGGAGATTTAGATGAGGGTAGAGGTACGTAAGCAGGAGCAATTATGATCCTTGATTTTAGGATCTCACAATTTATCCTCTCTTGTGGTGAGTGTGTTTTTTTCCTTCCAGGTATAGACTGTGTCAAAGGCAGCTAGCATCTAAACCATGCCTCATACACATTAGGATTTCAAAAAAATATTTTATCAAAGAATGAATGAGTTTAGAGAAATGTAATGCCTTTTCTTTAGTTGTAAGTAAAGTGAGGGGTACACCACAACTGTTTTTATTGATATGCAGGGGAAGGGGAAAGGTAAAAAAAAACAATGAAATTATATTTTGTTGAGAAATATAATTCTCAATATAAAGTTCCCAAGTTGAGAACTTGCGGGAAGAAGTACTGGAGAAAGAAAACTGAGCTTCTCTTTTCTAAAATTTTTTATTTAAATTCAATTAGCCAACATATGGTACATCATTAGTTTCAGATGTAATGCTCCGTAATTTATCAGTTGCATAAACACCCAGTGCTCATCACGTCACATGTCCTACCTAATGTCCATCACCCAGTCACCCCATCTCCCCACCCACCTCCCCTCCAGCAACCCTCAGTTTGTTTCCTATAGTTAAGAGGCTCTCATGGTTTTTCTCCCTCTCTGATGACGCCCCATTCAGTTTTCCCTCCCTTACCCTATGATCCTCTGCTGTTTCTTATATTCCACATGTGAGTGAAACCATATAACTTTCTCCATTTGACTTATTTCGCTTAGCCTAATACCCTCCATTTCCATCCACGTCAACGTAAATGCTAAGTATTCATCCCTTCTGATGGCTGAGTAATATCCCATTGTATACATATATACCACATCTTCTTTATCCGCTTATCTGTCGATAGACAGCTTGGCTCTTTCCACAGTTTTTTTTTACACCATACGCAAAGATACACTCGAACTGGATGAAAGGCCTAAATGTGAGACAGGAATCCATCAAAATCCTAGAGAAGAACACAGGCAATGACCCCTCTGACTTTGGCTGCAGCAACCTCTTGCTAGACATGTCTCCAAAGACAAGGAAAATGAAACCAAAAATGAACTATTGGGATTTCATCAAAATAAAATAAATATTTTATTATTTAAAATAATAAAAAAAACTTCCTTTGCTATGCAAAGGAAACAGTCAACAAAACAAAAAGACAACCTATGGATTGGGAGAAGGTATCTGTAAATGACAGCAAATAAAGGGCTAGTATCTAAGATTTATAAAGAACTTCTCAAACTGAACACCCAGAAAACATAAAACCAAGTCAAAAAATAGGCTGAAGACATGAGACATTTCTCCAAAGAAGACATACAAATGGCCAACAGACATATGGAAAAATGTCCCATATCACTCGGCATCAGGGAAACACAGATCAAAACCACAATGAGATACCACCTCACACCAGCCAGAATGGCTAAAATTAACAAGACAGGAAACAACAGGTGTTGGCGAGAATGCAGGGAAAGGGGAACCCTCCTACAGTGTTTGAGGGAATGCAAGGTGGTGCAGCCACTCTGAAAAATGGTGTGGAAGTTCCTTAAATAGTTGAAAACAGAGATACTGTATGACCCAGCAATGGCACTACTGAGTATTTTCCCCAAAGACACAAATGTAGTGAAAATAAGGGCACCTACACCTCAACGTTCACAGCAGTGATATCCACAATAGAAAACTAAGCTACTCTGGAGAGAAGGAAAAGTGGTCATATACTGATAGATGAGGTATGGCAATCAGACTCATAGTATTCAAATTTAAATGGACAAGTCTTACTGAAGGATGCAAGAACAAAGGTCTTTTTGTTTGGTCACATTCATGGCAGTTTTTAATCTACTATTTTACCTGATTTTAAAGCTTCCTCAAAAGTTATTTTATACTTGAGTTACTTAAAGTGAATTTTTAAAGTAATGATTTTAAAATAACGATAAAAATAATAATAAGATAAAATAAAATGAATTTTGTTTAGTGGACGCTGAGAAACTTGCAATATAATAACCATGTAGATGATGGTAGAAAGAGCCTGGGTTGTGGATCACAGAGCCTTGGAAACATCTAATTCCACTTCCTGATAGAAAGTTAGAGATTCTGGCATTAAATGATGTCACCATTTTAAGTACTGAATGGCTGTGTTAAACAAAAATGGTTGGGTGATCTTTACAAATGCCTGGCCTGATTTCCTCTGCTGACAGAATCTTTTTTGTTAGAAGAATAATGTAGCTTTTTTTAATTGATCTAAAATAATGGGTCAAATAAGATATTTACTGTGACAGTTACTATAACCCTAGAACTCAACAGGAAAATACGTATTAATTCTAAATGTTTATTTCTTAAGTCAGCTTATCTTCATTTTTAGAAGTTGAAAGCACTGATGTTATTATTTAAATCTAGATATATTTCAATGTGATTATTATAAGTTACTTTGCATGAGCTATAAAACTGAGTATAAAAGAAACACTTGAAAAACTCCAATCAAGAAAAGATCAGTGATGGGAAGTGAACATTTCAGTTTCTTATCAAAGCTGTTACAATACTATACTGGATGACTGAATTAGTATCTTTAAAAACAATGACAGTCAAAACACGTCTGTGCTCATTCAGTGCTGAAGAGAAATTTAGTTAAGAATGAATTAAAAGTTAATGTGAATAATGAAATTAGTTAATGAATTAAAAGTTAATGGAATTATACCTTTTTATAAATGTTAAATGGATTTCATATTTGGAAAACTCTCTACAACAATAGCAGATATTAATATCAAACATGTAATTTTAATGGCATTTTGCCAAGTATTGCTAAGTAGATATCCTATTCCAGAAAATATGCTTTTTAAGTTAGGGTGGTATTCCTCTGCCAGTAAAATCTTTATCTTCCTTCCAAGCGGTTTTTAGGTCTCTCTTGACCTGTGGTCAATCCTCCGGGAAAACTAAGGAAGGAATTAGTAGAGAGACTTCTTACAGATCTATTTTTCAGCATTTTATCCTTCTCCATACTGATGACCCTGTGTTGGAGCAAATCATCATAATCTTTCTGTCATTACATGCCTACAAACTAAGCCAAGAGAAACACAATCTTTTCATATTGGGAAAATAAAACAACCTTTTTCTGCATCTAAATCTATATGTAAGTTCACCGACTCGAGTTTGGATAGGAAATTTTAGAGAAGAATCATGATTCTCCATGGCAGAATTGGTAATAAATAAATTACTCTTCTTGGAAAATGCAGAAAACAGTTACAATTAAATTTACATATGAGTTTTCTGGATGGAGAACTAATTAATGCCATGTAGATAAAGTGGTAGACAAGAGACTGAGAAGGGCAGAAAGTGGGGAAACAGGCCAGGAGCAAGGTAATTAATGCAAGACCCTGTGTACAATACTGAGGACTGGTTTTCAGGCTGAGTGAGAAGGGTGGCCATTGGAGAATTTTAAGCAAAGGACTGATGTGGTTGTCATCTTACTAAACTGCATTATAAAAGGATCATCTTGTCTCTGGAGAGAACCAACCAACCGCTAAAATTGTTCAGGTGATGATGGCCTGCACCACAAGGGGGCGCCCTGAAGACGATGAGGAGAAACTAATCCTAATCTGATTAGGTTTTTAAAATATGGTTTTGCTGCTAGATTAATGGGATTGTGCTAAAGTGTTTGTACATACTGAAAGAGTTTAAGATGAAACTATGTTGTGCTTTTGTAAATGTGATGCCAAATTCAATTTACAATATGAAGTTACAAATGATGCTTATTATGACTTTTTAATAAAATGTTACCTATCAGATCAGTTATCTCCAACAAATGCTTAGTTCAAGTCTCATAAATTCCCTAAAATGTTAAAAATATGATTATATGTGATTTCAAAGGAGAAAGAAAAAGGAAAACGTTTTCTCCCATCTCTCAACATACCAAGGTAATTTTTATTTTTAAAAAATGCGTAAGAAGAAACGTATTTTAAGAAATAATAAATCTTAGGAAAAATTGGATTTCTAGCAACATTACTTTTTTGGTGCTAAATAGGTAAACCATTTTCAAGAAGGGACAGATCCTTATGTTTCTGAATGAGTAACCACCTTAGAAAAACCTTGTGAAGTGTGGATTTTCACAGTGAGTATCTACGCCAAGAAAACTGAAGAAACTGACTTTCTACTCTTAGATCATAGACAAACCACTCCAATAGACCTCCCTGATTTATCACTTTCCAGCAAACATCTGGCAGGCACATAAAAGTGAATAGGTGCTGAGGTACCCCTTCCTCTGTGGGGAGGCTGAACTAAATATGGCCTGCTCTGAAAATTTATAGGTTGATAACTCTACAGTCAACCAAGCACGATAGGTTTGGAAAACAAGCCAATAATGAAATTCTAAGAGTCACTCACAAATACTATTTTTTGCATGACCAATCTAAAAGTAGCATAACTTAGTGAGGTCCTATTGACTTATCAAAGCAACAAGTACTCTTTTGACTTTGTGAGAAGGTGGTAGACACAGCAAGATGATTAAGACAAAACTTCTGCACAGGAGAGGAAATAATTCCTGGCAATACACCATGAAACGTTTTACTGTCACTGTCATTAGGACTCCTCCCATATTTTACACATATCCACTCTCACCTTTTAACCACATTGTGATGACTGTACTTCCCTTTCCATTTGAGGTTAAGCAGAGACCATCTGAGTTGCTTTGGTCAATGAATGTGAGCGCACCTGGTTTTGATCATTTCTGGTTAGTTCTAGGAGTCAGGCCATGGTCTACCATGTTCCTTTCTTTCTGGCACAGTGACTGTAAGGGCACTGGTCCGACTGTAGGCTCCATCATCTGGGTTCCTCAATACCTATTTAAGATTTTTTTTTTTTTTTTAATTTGACAGAGGGAGAGAGAGATCACAAGCAGGCAGCAGCAGGCAGAGAGAAAGAGGGGGAAGCAGGTTCCCTGCTGAGCAGAGAGCCCGATGCGGGGCTCGATTCCAGGACCCTGAGATCATGACCTGAGCCGAAGGCAGAGGTTTAACCCACTGAGCCACCCAGGTGCCCCCCTCAATACCTATTTAAGCAAAGCCCCCCTGCCAACCTCCACTGGCTATGCAATGTGGCAACGAGTTAACAGCTATTGTTTTAAGAACTGACACAGAAGGAGAAATGGTGTTATGAGAAATCAGAGACAGGCATTATCCAGACTAAAGACTTCAAGAAAATCGTCCTGGAGTATAAGAGCTCTGAGCTGAGCCTTAAAAGTTAGTAGGAGTAACGTGAATGGAAAGTATGTCAGCTTCATGTAAGCCGTACGGAAAAGAGAATAATGTGCTCAAAAACCTGTACGTGGTTCACCATGACTGGGACAAGCATCAGTAGCTTGCCAATAAATACTACTGGGAAGATATACAAGATCAATTGATGGTATGCCTTTTTTCATAGGCTTATTCTCAGTTACCCATTTTTGTTGGGACCATTAACTATTTAAAGCATGCAAAAAAGATCTAAAATTAAATTTAAAATACTTTTAAAGTACTCTGTCTATAAAATTCTTCATTCACCTTCTCCTCATGATCACTATAGGTAACAACTGACCCCAATTTTGCTACACAGCGATGTAACCCTAAACTGTATTACTGTCTCTTTGTAGATGATACACAACTATATTACGCTGTATGCATTCTTGTTTTTTTATTGTTCTTTTTTTTTTTTAGAAAATAGCATACTTTTATATAAAGGCAGGACATTCATTTAAAATTATAAAAATGTATAGTGCTAAATTACTTGACTATATCATAATTTCTCTAGTCATTGTTCTGAAAAAATGTCACTCAGGTTATTTACCATTTTTCACTATTACAAAAAATATTACACTGAACATTTTGTAAATGTCTCCGGGTAGATACACGTAAGAGTTTATCTAGGATATACCTGGATGCGAAATTACTGGGTCTAAGGATACATGAATCTTAAATTATGTAGATGTTGCTAAATGAAAAAGGATGTTTAGATTTATCCCAGAAGCCGGAGAAAACTCTCGAAGGACACTGAAGAAATGATCAGATTTCTGGCTTAGAAATCGCTGGCAGCAATATACAAACTTGACTGGAGTTGAGTAAAAATGTACAAAGACCTGAACTAAGGTGACGCCCTGAGGAGATGGTCACAAAGGGGAGAATCACCAGACACTGGCAATTTCTCTTTCTTCATGTATTAAGCTGAAGGTAGAGAACTATCATTGCTAATTAGCTACATGCAAGACCTTGGTTTTTTTTGTTTGTTTTGTTTTTTGTTTATTTTTTTTAGGTCCTTTATAACATATTATAACTTCAAGAGCTACTACACTGGAGTTTCAATGACTGAATTTCAATCTCAGTTTCATGGATTATGATGTATAACCTCTCTCTGCTTTTCTGCTTCTTCTCCTATAAAACAGCTCTAAGAATAACACCAACTTCATTGGCTGGTCATTATCTCAATTAAAATAACACACAGAGATCATTCAGACAACATGTGTGGTATATAGAAGTTACTGCTGAGTGCCAACTATCATTATTTTAATCTCTAAATCAAATCTAAAAGATGATAGTATCCTGTACTGAAGAAACTGAGAGCCAGGAAGTTTGCAACTTGGCCAGAATCTCTGCTAGAAATCAGCAGATTTGGGATTTGGAAACCATGCTGTTCTTAGGCCACACTGCCCATAGCTTTTCCCTATGTACAGGGTTAACCTCCCTTCCTTTCTCTTTTTTTTTTTTTTTTTAAATATTTTATTTATTTAATTGACAGACAGCATAAGAGAGAGTGAATATGAGTTGGGGGGAAGAGGAGAAAAGGAGGAGAAACAGGCTCCCCCAGAGCAGGGAGCCCAAGGAAGGCCTAGATCAGAGGACCCTGGATCATGACCTGATCCAAAGGCAGAAGCTTAACCAAGTAAGACAACCAGGCGCCCCTCCCCCTTCCTTTATGACAGGAATCAAGTAGACTGAGTATCCAGGATAAATGATACTTAAATTCAGTGACTCACCCTTCATTTCTCTACCCCACCATTTTTCTATAATTCAATTAATAATTTCTTATTCTGCAAGATATAATTTGTATTTTTCCCCTTTCAAAGAAGGCAGTTTTGACGTTGCTACAGCTTTTTTTCTAAATTAAGATCATGACTTTCTTAGAAAAAAGTCTAGACATGTTTTCGAATCTTACCCCTTTCCCCAAGCTAGAGAAAGAGAAAACAAGGTAGTGCTCACCAATGTGTAGTTGGGGGAGGAGAAAAAAGCTGGACACTAATCTGAACTTAGTTTTTATAAAAATCCATCTGAATATGGAAATATAGAATATACTTAGTTAGCAAAGGATTTATAGGTAAATACATGTAATTTTTGGCTACTCCAGCGAGATGAGGTTAATTGTGCCAGTTATCCAGATAGATGGATAAAAATAAGGGTTAACTGAACACCGTTCCTGATGGACAAAAAGCCAAAATATATGCCCATATATTCACAATTTAGCTCTGGCTAATATTATGTTTAGGGGATCTCCTGTGGTTTTGTTTGCAACTGTTTATTTTTGAAGATTGAATAATTAGTGGTAAAAACACATGGTGGGTTATTTCATTGGTGTACCTTTCAAGTGAAGGGATGTTTTAACATTACCTTATATCAGTGGCAATACGGGGCAATGTCTAGAGACATTTTGGGTTGTTAGAACTATAGGTGAGTGCTGCGGACATATAAGAGGTAGAGGTCAGGGATGCTGTTAAACATCCTACAATGACTCATGTCAAAATTTTAATAATGCTGAGGTTGAGAAAACCTGTCCTCTATTTAGGGCAGACTGAGTTCCATACCCTCTTCACCTTTTCTCACAAAGGTGGTTAATTCTCTATAATCCGTGGGCTCTCAATGCCAGCCTGATCCCAGGGCAGGATAGCTTTAAAAGGAAAATTGTTTTTTATGGATGCCAGGTGTTAAAATGCTGTTTTAAAATAATAATAATAATAATAATAATAATAATAAGCAAGGGCATCACTGCTCAGTTACAATTACAACATCGATAAATACTCATTGCTCATAATGTCCCTTTGGCATTAAAACATGATATGATAAATGGTCACATAGTTAATTATTTCACTACAGCTTCAACATTTAAAATACAGTTTTGGAAGCAATTAATCCAGAGTGGATTAGCGTTTGGACAGGACTGTGATAAATAAAACGTCAACATCTTTGGCGTAGAAATAGAACTGCACCAGCACAGGTAGACAGACTCTCCCGTACCATAAACAGATCCTGCATTCTTTCTCATTTCTGTTACTGTCAACAACATTATAAAAAGCAATGAGCATTGTTCAGACAAAACCAACCAAAAACAAACTTATTTTTCCTGATCCAGCAATTGAAATTGATTTCTCTTTTATTTCCAAACTAATGTTTTCATGGCTCCTTATTAAAAAGCCTAACACCTGGGCCAAAATGTGTGTGTCTACATCATCTGCATCTGTGAAGTACATCTCATTTACGCTCTACCATATCTCAGTGCCTTTGTTCTGTTCTCCTTCCGTTCTCCTCCATAGTACCAGTTACCCTAAATATAAACACGGAGTTCCAAGCATGTTAGTCATATATTTCAAAATCATGAATTTCACTCCCTTGCCAGTAGGAGAGGATGCTTGGTGGGGCACGTAAAATTATTTTCTTTCTGGCACCAGACTAACTATGCAGTTTTAACTTCAGTTCCTTTCCTTTCTTATCCTACCTGCTTGAACAAAGCAGGCTGTTTGTTATCCATCAATTCATTTTCAAGACCCAGCTCAAATATCATTTCCTTTCTGAATTCAGCCTCTACTGCCTTAGAGAAATTGAGTCTCTTTCTCTAAATTTCTCCTTAAGAGAGAATTTCTCTCTTAAGGAGAAATTTAGTTCCAATAGTTGTGTTACAACACTTATTACATCTTTACAACTATGATACTAACTACTGCTTTATTTTGACTTGATGTCAAATATCTTCATCTTCGTCTTCATTGTGTCACAGTCTTCATCACTGTGATCTCCTCAGACACTGTGGCCATATCCCATTCTTTGTAGCACAAGAACCTAGCCATTTTGTTGCTTATAGTCAGTCTTCCCACAACGTTTTTGAATAACTTACTAAATACTTCCAAATCATTTATTTCATCTTTGCAATTATTCATGCAAGCATGTATTATTTGGGGGAAAAAACTGATGGTCAGTCCATTTGTTTTTGTGGCACTTATGTGGTCATCAAAAGGACAGACAGGAAGAAAAGCCAAGGATTCAAATACACGCCAGTATACACTCTTCCGGGATAACTGGTGCCCAGCTTACCAAATGGGTACTATAGGACAGAAATCCTATCAGATCTGAGGTCATCGTTTTAATTTATGGGGCAGACTGCTGTCTTATCTTTGCATTTGTTGTACAGTAATTTTAATGTATTAACATGTTGCCGTTGGTGAATCAGCAACTTACTGCCGGGGGATTATAAATAATTTTGAATGTGAGTGGTTATTATTATTCCATGAATGTTTTAGAAAGCATTAACATTAAGAGAATGTTGATAGAAAGGGTGTATGCATTTTAGCCATTTAATATATTTGTAATACCCATTAGAAGTGGCATAAAATGAGCTATCAATATTGAATAAATGTTTTAGCAACATACATTATAAATTTTAAGTGACTGGCATAAAATATGCATCACACGTGGTGCTTATTAGTAGTCTTAAGACACTTTCCTTTTTAAGAAACCATTAATATTGTGATGACCTTAGGTATACAGTAATAGGCTTTAGAGAGAGCCATCCATTAAGCCATTCTAAATTTAACTAAGATAGAGTAAATTCCGTAATTACAGACACTCCACACAAAAGCATGGACTCAAGAAAATTTTTAGGTGAAAAAATCTTCTGTGACAGACTGGGAACCTCAAAGTGATGCAAGAAAATCTGTGGTTCCTAATCTTCTAACCTCTGCTTTCTGCATCACCACCATCATTGGCTCCATATCTACAGCAATACCCTTTGCTACCCTTTTGTTCCCCTTGTCCATGGCCTAGTCTAAACAATATAATTTTTTCCCCCTGGTTCAGTCACAGAAGTTCTCTGGGAATTAGAGCCAGTCAGATATAAGTTTAGAATTCCAGGGAGCCCAAATTTTGCCACAGGTATGTTCTCCAGAAATTACAAAATGTCATTGCATTTCTGCTCCCTTAGCTATAAAACAGGGACACAACACGACTGCACTACGCAAACTGCTTTAAGTACCAAATGGAATGTGCCTACCATGTCCTTAGTACGGTGACTGTTCAATAAATGAATGATTGCTACTATCTGATTTTTCCTTTATTTACTTATTTTTGTATTTTCTTTTTTTTTTAAGATTTTATTTATTTATTTGACACACAAAGACCACAAGTAGGCAGAGAGAGAGGAGGAGGGGGAAGCAGGCTCCCTGCTCAGCAGGAGGGGGAAGCAGGCTCCCTGCTTAGCAGAAAGCCCAATGTGGAACTCGATCCCAGGACCCTGAGACCATGACCTGAGCTGAAGGCAGAGGCTTAACCCACTGAGCCATCCAGGTACCCCCATTTTTGTATTTTCTATTCTAAATCAAGCCTCTAAGGAAATATATTTCCAAACTGCGCATGATTTTAGGATTGGTATTTCCCCATGAAATAACAAGGCTGGGTTAATTTCTAATTATAACATTTTGCTCACCTATATACAAATTAAACATTGTTTCAATAGTACGGCTTAACAGACTGCTCTCAAGAGCTGTAACAGCCACTACCTTAGCCTCCAGACACATGTGGTCATTGAGCATATGAAATATGCCTAGTCCAAACGGAGGTATCTGTGAATGTATATAATTACACACAGTTTACAAAAATTTGGTATAGAAGAAAAAAAGAAACATCCCATGGGATTAATTACATAATGAAATGATAATAGAGATGAATTGAAATAAATAAAATACATCGAAAATAATTCTATCTGCTTTTTTAAACTTTTTAAAAATGTGCTTTCCAGAAAATTGAAAAAATTTTTTAAAGATTTTTTTAATTTATTTGACAAACAGAGATCACAAGTAGGCAGAGATGCAGGCAGAGAGAGAGGAGGAAGCAGACTCCCTGCTGAGCAGAGAGCCCGATATGGGACCCGATCCCAGAACCCTGGGATCATGACCTGCGCTGAAGGCAGAGGCTTTAACCCACTGAGCCACCCAGGCACCCCAAAATTGAAAATTTCTAAATCAACTAAAATTAAAGGTTTCTAGGAAACTAAAAATTAATTTCCAGAAAATCTGGATATGAAAGTTGCTTTGATTGGTCTGCTCTAGAGCACTCTGGTGAAGTGGTATTGTCTGGAGGACACGACGTGATCATACATTTAGCTGGAAGGGACCTAAATGCTCATCCATTTCAACAACCTTTTTTTTTCCCCCAGCACTTAATTATTGAAGACTGCAATCTAGAAGGGGGTTGTGGCAAGAACTAAATGAAACCCTGAGTGAAATGTGAGATGGTTCATTGGAAGAAAGTCCTGAAGCAAAGGCACAAAGGTCAGATTAATGTAAGACTGTACCGAGCCCAGCTGAGTTATGCAGTGGAAGTCATTTTGAGTGCCAGGCGCTGAAGAAGCAGAAAAACCAAGTAGCCAAATGCGAAGACTCAGAATGCAGTGAAAGAGCGGAGAGTAGCTGGAAAGGGTTACAATGTATTCATGCCTTGACAACCCTTACCATCTCACAATTCAGATCACTCCCTCCTTTTTATAGGCAATTTTGCACATTCCAGAGCACATCTTCAAGGTCCAGGCTTTCAATTATTCACCCAATATACAAAAATACTAATGACAAAATAGTAAAAATATTAACGATAAAACACTATAAAAGTTGAGTATGAATAATAACATTTACTGAGTGCTTATGATGAATCAGGCCCTGTGCTCTGACATGTACGACGTCATTTATAAATGTCCCTTTGATGTAGGTATTATCCAGAATTTTGCTGTTGATCCAATTGAGACTGTTAGGGAAAGGATTCATTTAAGATCCTACAGCTCGTAAGAGAGGCACTGTAGAAAAGACAGAAATTGAGGTGATGGGCTGTGATTTAAACTCCGATTGATTCCCAAGTCCAAGTTCTTCAGCATAAGGAGTTACTATATTTGAAATGCATAACACTTTAGAAAAATGTAATGACAGGCAACTCCGTATCTCTTACAATGCCCCTTCAATTTTTATTAGAAAAATTACAAACGTTAAAAAAAAATAAGAGCAAAACAAAATCCCTGTGAACCCTTCATCTAGTTTCAACAGCCATCCCCATATGCCATAACTGTTTCTGTACCCTACTCCCGTGTAAAGGAAAGGAAATCCGGAAGTCATGGCATTCGTTCCGAAGTATTTCATTATATATCCAAAACCACTATAGAATCTCCTTACCTAACCACATGACATTATTATGCAAAACACAGTTAATCATGACTTCTTGAAATCATCAAATATTATTCGTCCACATAAATGTCCCTTACTACCTAGAAACATCTTTTTACCATCAACTTATTGGAATCAGGATCCAACTATGTACTGCTCATTACGTTTCTTGCTCTATGTCTTAAATATTTTTTAGATTCTTTTTCGTCTACACCAACCTCTCGCTCTCTTACTCTCCATCCCCATTCTTTGGTTAGGACATTGACTTGCTGAAAATAATTCAGCAGTTACCTTACAGAACGTCTATGTTCTAGAACTGGCTGATTTTCTTCTTGTGGTAGCAGTCACACATGATCTTGCTTTACTCTTCCGTTATCTCCTGAATACAGGAAGTCAAATCTAAGGACTTAATTAGACTTGGGCTCATTATTTTCCTTTGGCCTGACTAGGTAGTCTGTGGACTCATACCACACCCCACAGAAGATTTGTAAATTTTTATTGTCTCACTTTCCTTGATGTAAAAATGAGCAGGGGATTCAAGGCTGGACTGCCTGATCCTTCAATGTAAGATCGCTAATCACCTCTACCTTCACTGATTTTATCACCTGGGCCCAATCAGAATTCAGTCAAAAAACTGAGCCATTCTTTCTATTTATGGCTCTAATGATAGGCAAAAAAAAAAAAAAAAAAAAAAAAAAATTTGACCTTGGTAAATGATGGGGGAGCTGGAAAGGCACGAGTCTGGAAGGGACATGTCAGGACCAAAGAAACAATCAATAACTTATCCGCCTGAAAATCTGCAACAGGAAGGTCAGAGAGGGCAACTGTGCATAGCCACTGAAGCCGGATGAAAAGGGGGCTTCAAGAGAGATTAGGTGGAATCTCTGGGAGACCATACTTCTCCTGCATTCACATCTAGGATCTGCAGCTCAACACCTTCCAGTTAGACTGGGGCCACGGTTGGTCCCCAGGCCAGCCCTTGGGAAAACGGGCCGAATGCACAGCAAAGGAAAATGAGGATATATATGGTTGGCTAGATAACGTGCATCGGTCTGTCTCCATGTTTACTCACACTGACCCTCTGAAATTTATAGTTTTGGCTTCACACTGCCTTCTAAATTTTGGACATGTAACCTCTTTTGACGCAACTCTAATGTATACCCATACAAAGAAGGGAATTCTAGTTAAACATAATTGTCGGCCTTCACCATGCTGACATAACACAACCCAGCACACCCTCTCTTGACGGTATTTAATTAAGGGTTGTAAAATTGTGATTTTTCTAATTCTATAATTCTACATTCTAATTCTGCATTTCCTTCTGTACTTATTAGCTCAAATTCTTCTCTATAGAAAAATTTTCGTCATTCACTAGACTTATTTGGTAACCCAGAAACATATGTCACCGAAGTAGAATAGATGTTAAATTCCTATTAATTATGAATTTTCAGGATAATGAGTTACTGTCCTAACAACTTTCAATGGTGTCTGATGAGCAACACTTTGTTTTCTCTCTCATGTTTATCCCCTCCATCTCCTCCTTATGAAGGGAGATGCTCTGCTATTTTGAACTCCTGGTTTTCGTATACTTTCTTGAAAAGTCACTTGCAGTATTTGTTATAATGTTCAGATCATGCCACATTTGTCCAGTGGTTCCCCTCTGTCATTTTGTACTTAATCTGCAACTTGTGCTTTGTGCCAGTTCTCAAAATTTTCTTTCCAATAGGGGTGATTTTTATCGCAGTACCATTTCTTCTTTATTTCCTTTCAGCTTTACTATTACAACCACACAGTTGTTAATATTGTGCAGAATCTGTTGCTAGTGAGCATTTTGGTCAAATCTACCCTTATCTGAGATTCCTGGCAAATTATTTTTTTTTAAAGATTTCATTTATTTATTTGATGGATCACAAGTAGGCAGAGAGGCAGGCAGAGAGAGTGGGAAGCAGGTTCCCTGCTGAGCAGAGAGCCTGATGCAAGGCTCAATCCCAGGACCCTGAGATCATGACCTGAGCCGAAGGCAGAGCCGCCCAGGCACCGATTCCCTACTTTTAGACTCTTAAGTTTAATTCCTCTTGCATAACACACATCTTTAAAAACCCAACCAAACAGTTACCATACCCCAACTGACTCTTCTTTCCTCTTGGGCATTCTCTCATTTCCTTTGAACACTTTTTACATATCCAACAAAAGGACGGGGGACTAATCTGCATGTCCAGATTTGGAGCTCTGCAATAATAAGGGTGACATGGAGAATTAATTTTTCATTGAAACTTTGAATTCCCATTGGAAGGAGTGGAGATAGATGAGCTAATGCCCAGAAGCATCCAAACAAGCTTAGCAAAAAAGAAAAGAGAACACCAACAATGCAACAAAATCCAGGACATAAAAGAGTATCCGGGAAGGAACTCATCTTCATTCAAGAATAAGAGAATGAGGGCGCCTGGATGGCTCAGTGGGTTAAAGCCTCTGCCTTTGGCTCAAGTCATGATCCCTGGGTCCTGGGATCGAGCCCCACATCGGGCTCTCTGCTCGGCATGGAGCCTGCTGCCCTCCTCCCTCTCTCTCTCTCTCTGCCTGCCTCTCTGCCTAGTTGTGATCTCTGTCTGTCAATAAATAAATAAAATCTTAAAAAAAAATGATGTGTACTTACATTCAGTCATTTGACAAATGCTTAACGACTGAGACACCCTCCTAAACATGATACGTATTGATCTGAGTACCAGTCAACAAGGAAGATGCCTGATCTAAATCTGGCAGAGTTCCTCCAATGTTCTTGGGAGGTTATTCTATGTTTCTCAAAAGAGAAAAATAAAACAGAAAGAGGAAGATAGTATTTTGGAAGCTGAAAAGATATTGGTGGTGGGAAATTCCTCTCTGAGGATTCCTGATCAACAGTGTCAGGAGCTAGCCAAGATAAAGAAAAACTTACAGAAACTTATTCAGCAGAAATGGTAAAAATGGCAGGGGGTGGGGAACAATGGAGGAAGGCACCATAACATGGTAATATTGGAAAAGGAGTTGTTGAGTGAGTACCACAGGCATAATAGAATATTAGTTCTGGGATCCAGCAAAATGTCAAGGCTGCTAAAGAAATAACATGATTCTTGGACCTCAATTACTTTAAAGATTTGCAGACTGGGGCACCTGGGTGGCTCAGTCATTAAGCAGCTGCCTTCAGCTCCGGTCATGGTCTCAGGGTCCTGGGAATCCAGCCCCACATTGGGCTCCTTGTTCATCGGGAAGCCTGCTTCTCCCTCTCCCACTCTCCCTGCTTGTGTTCCCTCTCTAGCTGTGTCTCTGTCAAATAAATAAATAAAATCTTTAAAAAAAATTTACAGATTGGAACCAATATTGTTAATATAGTATTGTCACTCATGGCCATTTATATCTCCAGGCAAGCATTTTGAGATTCTCTCCATTGTTCTCCAGTTTGCTATTCGGATCCTCTCAACAGGAATGAGTATACTAAATCCAAACAGAGGTGTGATCTGATGACCATACAGCTAGTGGACTTAAACAATGTTGCCATCAGCCTTACTGCTGAGCTGGTGAGGTTTTAGGTGACTTTTATTTTTTCTTTCAAGTCACTGTACAGTCCCTACAGTATGACACAATCTATTCTTCCAGTTATGAGAAATAAAGGACAACTGTTCTACATGGGTTCTCAGATATTGTCAATGGAATACTATGGCATTGATTTTAAACAATGTATGAGAATCAACATTGGTAACTGATGATATGAAGTACTTAGAGATAAAAAGTAACCATTACTCCTTGGACATTTAGTGATAATTCTTAGTATCGCATTTGGTCCA
This sequence comes from Mustela erminea, assembly GCF_009829155.1. Classification (NCBI taxonomy): domain Eukaryota; kingdom Metazoa; phylum Chordata; class Mammalia; order Carnivora; family Mustelidae; genus Mustela; species Mustela erminea. The sequence continues at coordinate 34,164,636 of NC_045631.1, forward strand.
CTAAGCTTTTACTAGTTTGAAATCCTGTTATTGACTAAATTTGAATTATGAACAATAACTGATTAAAAATCACTCAACAGGATTTCATTTAATTAGCCATTTTTACTTTAAAATAAAGTAAGCATAATTTGTACCTCTAAAATCTAGACAACTTGACACATTTGTATGTGTGTGTGCATGTATGTGTGCATTTATATAAGTGGGCAATTTGTGAATTTACACAAATGGTATTAAAGACATGTAAAAATCAATCCTCTTTATATATTCAACATCTCATTTATACTGAAAACAAACATATCTAACATAAATTCAGCACTCCTTCAGTGTCACTGGCCATCTTGATGACAATGTTCATCATCAATATTACTACTTTTAATCAGTATTTTACAAACGATGGTCAATAAAAAATTTTGTCTTGATGAATACCAGGATCCTTCTATATCCTGCTCCAATACAATAAAGATAAGTGTGGTAAAATTGCAAACAGGACAAGAGCTTTGGAAAATTCAAGGATTTAAAAATCATGAGCTTAAATTTAAAAATTAACAATAATTACGGAAAACTTAATTAAAGGCCAACAACTTCATGGGAGGTGGGAATAGTTGAGAAGCAAAAGAATCTTTTGCTCCTTTAAACATTAAATAGGTATTGATTACTGTATGGACAAATATCAAACACTATTAATTGAGTAGTTAAATATTGACAAATGTAAAGTGGAGACCGATACTTGCTGTAGGGGACAACAGTGATTGATATTCACTGGGAACAGGTTTAGTGTATACCCATATTATTTTCACCAAAATAACTGCAAATTCTCTCTTTTAGTATCTTTAAATTTTGTAATACAAAACATTATTTTTTCCAAATTTATTTTGGAACAACTAGTTTAAGAGGCCAGAAGTCAATTAAGTATTTGCTTCTTGTAGCCAAAACAAACTAACATACATATAAATATTTAGAGGTCATGAACTGTATTAAAATGAGGGTCCTAGAGACCTTAAACTAGGTATCTAGGGCACTTCATTTTTATACACATGTGATATAGGTGTTACTCTTTTATGGAAATCTTTTGAGTATAGACGGTTTACAGAGTTAAGAATTTTTCAAATTTTTATAAAAGAAATATGAAGGCACACACCAGCTCTTAAACAATAAATACCCTTTGTGGACAGAGCAGTACTCCATAAACACATACATTACTATTTTGGCAGTAAGGGACATCAATATTCACACTAAGTAAAATAAAGGAAAGCAAAACAACACAGTCTCATTTTGCTTCAGTTTAGGTCTATGTGGCAAAATCAATGTTTGCTAATTTAAGGGAAAAACTTTGTTTTAGGTTATTAAATTGCTTAGATCCATTTTTAAAGTTAGTTCAAAGCTTTTAAACCATTAGCAGTCACATTATTTTTCTAAAAACAGTATAGGAGGAGGACTTTTTTTCTCATCCAATTAAATGAATATTCTCCATAGCATCTTGGTAAGAGGTTATCTCACCCACTAAATAATATTCAGCAAGGGATAATACATCAGTCATTCCTAGAAAGACTCCCCAGTCCTGTGAGAAGCAGAAAGGAATGTTTACTTTAAACACAGAGAAGGTAACCATGCTGGCTCTCACATCACCCACTGCACACTCTGCGTTCGTTGATCTTTCCTATTAACCCATGTTCTCTGGATCCTTGTTCCTCCGTTGTGGTCTCAAGACCGCAGTATTTGCAGTAACTGGGATCTTATTGGAAAGGCGGTCTCAGTTCCTACTCCAGATCAATGAAACCAGTATCTACATTTTAAAAAGATTCCAAGGATTTTAAGAACAACATAAATGGATTAATAAGGATCCGCCAGGTCATGGAAATGTAAAGTCTCATATGCTTCTACAAAGCCCTCTATCCTTAGCATTGTTTCTGAAATTTCCATTCACTCACTTTCTTAATGTTCAGACGTTAGGGAATCTCACTTTCATATAAATGATAAAAGTTTCCCTGTGTTAGGATGAAGTGTTAAAGCCTTAGCATCCATTGAAGCTTCTGGGTTAATTTCCTGGGATAAAGACTATACATGGAAAGCGCACACAGGAGGGTGTCTACACTGTCCATGGCTTGGTAGGGGGATTATTATAGAGACTAGAACAACTGTGGTCTTTTCTAAAAAAGTCCAAAGGAACAGGACCAATTTATGGGTCTCGTCCTTAGGTGAATAAAACTGGCTAGAAGAAATCTATCCGCACATAAAGCTACTATCTCAGAAAGGCCTCTGGATGTAAGATTCATGATAATACAGAGTTTTATGAGATGTTGGAAGCACTATAATTCCCTCTTGGCTTTGTTGCTATTATTTCTTGGGCTTATTCCCCAGCTTCCCTTTTCTTCACCAGAGGAGTCTTTAGGTTTGTCTTAAGGGGCAGTCAAAAAAGGAGGAAGCTATGGATACCATATTTTTCCTCAGAGCCAGTTTCTAAAGAAATAGAATCACAAGAACCATTGACTAAGAGGCAAACAATTAGAGTCTCTGCAGCCTATAGCAAGAAAAAAAAAAAAAAAAAAAACCGACCTGATAAATAGCCCTGAGGCTTAATGACATAGGGCTAATGTATGGTCCCCTACAGCTTAAGTTCTGGCTCTAAAGAAATTTTTAAATATTATTTTTTTTAGAAGATAGCTTGTTAGATTTTCTGAAAGCCTTAAAATATATCATGTTCCAGTTGTTCCATGCCAAGTGGAATGAGTAAGCAGGTAGTGATGTAGGAGTGTTGGGGAGGAGAAAGCAGTTTCATTTAGCTACTTGATGATCAACTAAAGAGAAAATGAATGAAAGATTCAGAGTCATGTAATGATGAATTTCATCTCTTACAATCAGGATTAATTACAAAACCTCTGACAATTTGGAGATTCAATTCACCTAAATGCTGATAAATTACAGACAATATATCAAAAGTTTACATAATTTGAGACTTACAGCTGATTTAAACAAATAATGGCTGCATTTCAGGACAAAATATATTTTCACTGATAGAAAAGGAAGGCTATATTAAAGAAGAAGAAGTCTGACATTTTTCTGCATTTTCCTAAATATGCAGGAATCACAGAATTTATTATTTATTTCTCCATAGAAACAATTAGTTTCTGCATAGAAAGCCCTGCAAAAGATCTCCCAAGGCAAAAGGGGAAAAAAAAAAATTAAAGTGTTTCTTCACAGTTGTAAAAAGTGTATAACCCAGAATTACTATTTGAAGTTAGTTGTTTTATTAGGGGTTTGCTAATATAATTATACCTTTAAAAATTCAATTTCACTTAATAACCTAGTTAATAAATATAGAAATACTGGCAAGCCTTGTTATCATAGAATTTTTTAAACTACCCCATATAAAGTTGACAAAGTTTTTCAACCGCATCATGTTCAAGTCTGTATAAATACAAATTAGTACTCCACTGGTCCCTGTCATGCTGAGATATAAGGCACAATTTCACTATGAAATAACTATATAGGGAAATCTGAAGCAGCCAAAACCTGAAATATTTGGAAAATCTTGGTCATCATTCTTGTTTCTCAAAGACTAAATCTAAATCACTTTAAATGATTTTGTGCTAAGTTTCTATTCTCTTGAACACTGAGTTCTGGGTTTGGGCATCAGATGATGGATGTCAAAATTTCACTTGAGAGTACATGTGAGGAAGGGTGAGTAAAAAGAAGGCAGCCAGACAGACAGTTATAATCAGGCATAGATACATATATGCCTACCAGAAGTATTATTAGTATACTCAGCAGACAAGGAATACTACTATGAATAATTACAACCAATTTTTGGAAGTTTACCTAAATAGGCATCATGCTACTTATTTTATACATTAGGGCATGTATTTTATTTGCACAAAAAAATCTCATTTGAACCCGCTTAAATGACAAGAGGAAATGTATTGAATAATAACTAGTAAACAAAATTAAGTTTTGAGATAATTAGGGATACAATTCCACATGACTCTCTTTCTCTCTCCTAGTTGTTATTTTGCTTATTGCCTTCTTTACGGCAATAATGCTTATTGATTTCTTTAAGGGGCTGAGGGGAAAGATTGCCAGTACCTTGAGGGCTGCATCTCCTTAGTCTTGCTGCCAGATAAAAAAGGATTTTCCAGGGACGCCTGGGTGGCTCAGTTGGTTAAGCAGCTGCCTTCGGCTCAGGTCATGATCCCAGGGTCTTGGGATCGAGTCCCACATCGGGCTCCTTGCTCGGCAGGGAGCCTGATTCTCCCTCTGCCTCTGCCTGCCTCTCTGTCTGCCTGTGCTCGCTCGCGCTCTATCCCTCTGTCTCTGAAAAATAAATAAAATCTTTAAAAAAAAAAAAAATTAAAAAAAAAAAAAAAAAAAAAAAGGATTTTCCAAACCCCAACTCTACAAAAGGGAGACATCCTTAAGAAGAGTCCTCATGGGGAGCACCTGGGTGGCTCAGTCAGTTAAGCATCTGCCTTCGTCTCAGCTCATTGTCCCAGGGTCCTGGGATGAGCCCTGCATAGGGGCCTCTGCTCAGCAAGGAGTCTTCTCCCTCTCCCTCTGCCTGTCCATCTGCCTGCTGAGTGCTCACTCTCTGTCAAGTAAATAAATAAAAAAAATATTAAAAAAAAAAAAGAAGAAGAAGAAGAAGAAGAAGAAGAGTCCTCAGGGGTTCTGCCCTAAACCAAGTATTATTAGGAGAATGTCCAAAGTCTTACAATATTAGCCCAGAGTGGATTAGGTATCTACCCTTAGAACAATTAAGATAACCGGAGAAATAGTCCATTTCACATCTGGGTCTCATGAAAAAATGCACATATACTCGGCTGGCAGGTAGGATAGGAGAGAGGACTGTAAAAAAACAAACAAGCAAACCATGGTACAGTCACAGCTACTGGTGACCAAATATACCATCTCAATTGTTTCCATTTCGATTTCTGACTGTCGGGAGAACCATTCAAACTATAAACAGAGTTTTATTTTACAGAAAGAGAATTTGGCCTTATTCATGTATTAAGTGAATTGTAGATTTAAGATGTGAACATAGATTTTTATCTATTCTTGTCACCAGTACTACTCTGAGACCAGGGGAAGCCTGGGCTGCCTTGATCCATGCCTCAAGGCATCTATGGACCTCATTTTGTACTGATACTTTCAGTGCCAATATACCAGTATCCACAGTGGCTTCCTTTAAAAAAAAAAAAAAAATATATATATATATATATATATATATATATATATATATATATATATATATATTATTTTGAGAGAGACAGACAGAGCACATGTAAGTACGGGGTAGAGAGGGGGAGAGGGAGAGAAAGAATCCCAAGCAGGCTGCACACCCAACACAGAGCCCAGCACAGGGTTCATCTCTCAACCCTGAGATGATGACCTGGGCGGAAATCAACAGTCCTACACATAACCAACTGAGCCACCTAGGCACCCCTCCATCGTACTTCCTGAAAATGTGTAAGCCCCTCTCCAGATGTTGAGATTACCTGGGGCTGATAGTGCCATCCTACTGAGGTGGATGCTTGTCACTGGCTCTTGCATATCCACATTTTGGTTTCTATTGTACCTCCAGTTTATAGCCTGAGGTCAATGAGGATGATGCAAGGCATCCTTTTCCTATTGGCTATCTCCTACCCTACCTTCTGCTGCAAACCCCAGGACAGTAACTCCTGTCCCTCTGAAAGCTCCATGTCCTAGGTCAGTCATTCCTTCTGAGGATTTTCCAGATTCCTGCTCCATATTGCCAAGGGGCTCTTCTGATGCTCTCTTGCCTCAGATCAATGTGGTGAATCTGTGCTCTCCTAGGTCATTCTTGAGCTGCGCCAGGAGAAGGATGACAATTTCTTATGCAAATGGAACTGCTCTTATTCCATCCAGAGGCTTCTAGACTATCCAACCTTGTAGGTGGTACTGTGTGGAAGGCAGGAGTGTCATCATATTGAAAGAGATATTCTAGAAACACTATGAATACAGCCTAAGATTTTGAGAATACTTGTTTGGAAGATGTGTTGTTCTGTGTTTACAAAGGATCAGATTCACGTCACACATACACACGCACAAAAACAAACCATCCTTCACATTTTCCTTGTAGCCTGAATAAGATTTGTCTTTGAGTTCATCATCAACAAAGCACAGTAACAATCTCTGAAAAAGTCACTGGAAGCCAGTTTTCACAGGAAGCGTGAAGGATGATGCAATGTCATGAACAATAATGTAGTCAGCATGAAACAAATTGTATCAGGGAACTGCTGAGGCAAGAAGATCTATATTGTTTCTATATTAACTGGTCCCAAAGAGCCATGGCATTGTAAGAAAGAACAGCTTTGCTAACTTTTTGTAGTGGTGAGAGATACAAATTAGCCACAGAAAACATATCAGACAATGAAAAATAAGAAGAGTTGGTTCTTTAACTAGAATAGGGAGAGAGGGTGTCTAGAGACCAGAAGAATTTTCACAAACCCTGGTGGGACAATAAGCAAACTATCTCTGCTCTGCCCATAATTCTAAGTATATATCAATAATCACTATAACTTACATGGGCCCATTAGATTTATAATGTATTTTTAAATCAAATTGTTTGTATAAACAGGAACCCCTCAAAAATATTTTCCTGGGGCTCTATACACCCTAGTGGCAACTCTGGTCTTCCATAATCAGACTTTGAGAATAGGCAAATGAAGTAGCTATAATCCAGTGTGTTAAGTTCTACAGCCCTCTTTAAGTCTTACAGAATGAGAGCATAAATTACTACAGGAAACAGGGAACTTTACTACAGGGGCAGCAAAAGTAGGGGTAAAAAAACAGGTGATATTTGAGTGAATTCTTGAAATATTAGTTAACATAAAGATTATTTCTTAAATGGTATGTATTAAAGGCTTTTTGAAGTTTGGCATGAAAAAGTAAAGCTTGCATTATATCTTGTAAGACAATTTTTTCTCCGCAGAATATTGTCAAGATGTTTATTGGTTTGAAAATTAGAGCAAAGACTGGGTTTCATATGGTGGGAATCTAACTCCACCGTGCATCACAGGCAAGAGTAAACATATACTGGTCAATACATTCTCAAAAGAAAGTTCTGTGTTTTAAAATGTACTGTATAAATAAGGGTAATTAGCTGATCCAAGAATAACTTGATTACCACTATTTAACAGAAGTCTTGAAAGGAAGAACTGATTGAGAAGAAACAAAATATCCTTTGAGTTTACCATGTGTAGAAGGAAGGGAGGCTGCTGATACTCTCATTAACAGTGCATAGCATCAGTCCTTTACAGGGAAGGCCCAATACAATCTGCGATGAAAAGCAATACTGCATAGTAGTTAGTGGCACAGAAATGTGGCGGCCTCAGTTTATACCATGTAATCATATCCCAGTTGTCACGCTTACCAGATGTGTAACCAGTGAAAACCACTTATTCACTCAACGCCTCATCTGCAAAACGGGAAAATGTAACAACAGAATTGTTGTAACAATTAAATGGCATAGAATCTATGAATTGTCTGGATCATTTCCTGACACATGCAAACACATAGCAAATACCCCTTATCATTATTCTGATAACTCTGAGAACAATGATTACCTAGCAGTTTCTGAGTTTGAAAACAGCAGAAGCCATTCATACTATCATAAGTGTGTGCTACATCGCTCATGTGTGGATAAATTCCAAGACTCATGACTATCTCCTACATCTGGGGCCCAAGTGGGAGAACTGGCAGGCATTGAAGTGAAAGGGTTAAATATACGTAGGAAACTGTGCAATTACAAAATTTTCATTTTTATATAAATTCCATTCTTTTAGAAATCTTCACACTATACACAACATCAGTTCCAGATGGTTTATAAATTTACATGTGAAGAGACAATGTAGTATCAAGAAAGAATACAGAATATTTAAATGGAAAAGACTGACACAATGAAGAAAGTAAAAGGCAAGCTGCTTTAAGCAGTATGGACATTTTAATGATAGCAGTTGCTCCAATCCATGAATAGGGGATGTCTTTCCATTGATCTGTGCCTTCTTTAATTTCTTCTATCAATATTTTGTAATTTTCAGTATACAAGCCTTTCATCTCTTTGGGTAAAGTTTATTTTTCAATATTTTATTTGTGTTCCTATTGTGAATGAGATTGTTTTATTAACTTCCTTTTTGGATAAATCATTATTTGTATGTAGAAATGCAACCAACTTTTTAACGTTGATTTTGTATCTTGCAACTTTACTGAATTTAACAATTCTAATAGCTTTTCTGTTGGGCGTCTCTAGGGTTTTCTACACCCATGATCATGGCATCTACACAGATAGCTTTACTTTTCCCTTTCTATTTGGATGCTTTTTATTCTCATTTTCTTGATTAATTCCTCTGCCTAGAACTTCCAGTACTATGTTGAAGAGAAGTGGTAAGAATGGGCATCCTTCCCTTCTATAAATCTTAAAAATTTAGTTTTAACTTTTCCCCACTGATCATAATACTAGCAGTGAACTTTTCAATGGCCTTTATTGTGTTGAGCTAAGTTCTTTTTTTACCTATTTTGCTGAGACTTTTAGCCATGAATAGATGTGCAACATCATCAAATGCCCATCGTGCATCTATCAGGATAATCATGTAGGTTCTGCTCATTTGTTTCAGTTTGTTGATGTGGTGTGTCACACTGATTGTTTCTCATATGTTGAACTATCCTTGCGTCACAGAGATAAGTTTCACATAGTCATGAGGTATGATCCTTTTACTACATTGTTGAATTCAGTTTGCTAGTATTTTATTGAGGATTTTGCATGCATATTTTTCAAGGATATTGGCCTATAATTTTTTTTTCTTGTAGTGTCTTTGGTTGTGGTATTATGGTGATGCTGGCCTCATAAAATGAATTTGAAAATGTTCCTTTTTCTTCTGTTTTTCGGAAGAGTTTAAGAAGAATCAGTATTCTTATAATGATTTTTTTAAAGATTTTATTTATTTGAGTTTTTTTTGGAAAATCTTTAAAAAGATTTTATTTATTTATTTATTTATTTGAGAAAGAGAGAGAGAGAGGAAGAGCTGAGGAGGAAAGAATCTCAAGCAGATTCTGCAATAAGTGTGGAGCCCAATATGGGGCTTGATTTCACAACCCTGGGATCATGACCTGAGCCAAAACCAAGAGTCAGATGCTCAACTAACTGAGCCACCCAGGTGCCCCAAGAAGAATCAGTATTGTTCTTTGAACATTTGGTAGAATTCATGCATAAAGCTAAATGCCCAATATGGCCATAAACATGTAAGAAAGGTGTACAAACCACAATGACATACCTGAGCTGTAAAAATGAAAGAGAGAGAGAAAGAGACAGAAAGAGAGAGAGAGAGAAAGAAAGAAAAAGGGAAAGGGAATAGGAAAGGAAAAGGAAAATAAAAGGATAAAAAACAACCAAGTGCTAACAAGGATATGAAACAACTAGAATTATGGCTACAACTGTAATACTGCTGTTGTACATAGATTATTAATTTGTATAACTACTCTAGAAAACTGTTTGGTACTATCCTCTAAAAATGAATACATACACACAAACATACACACAATAACTCATTGGTTACGCTATTAGCTATATACCAAACAAAAGTCTATTCATATAGTCAACAAAAGGAATGTACAAGAATATTCATCCAGCAACATCTATGAGACAAAAACCAGAATCAGATATTAATCCATTGTAAGTTCCTGGGAAATCCAGGAACAAAAGAGCATGTTATAAAATTCCTTTCATATAAATTTCAGAAAAAAGGGGTGGAGAGAGGCAAAAACAATGTATGGTGTTTTAATTCAGGTTAGTGGATAGGATACCTTTGGGAGGTGTATTCATCTGGAATGAGCGTGAAGGGAGATTCTCAGGTGTTAGTAATGGTGTATGACTTGATCTTGGGTTGGTTACACAGATTTGTTAACTCCATGAAGGTTCATTTGGCTCAATATTTTTGATTTATGCACTTTTTTTGCACTATGTTACACTTCAATAAATAGTATAAAAAATTCCTAATGTTAAAAAGGGCTTTATTCAATGAAACACTGTAGATGTTATAGACTGAAGAGAGGTAACAGCCAGATGCTCTCTATAAATTACTGAGTAGTGTTCTACGAAGGAGGGAGAATGTTGCACATTTCAACAAAGGAGCATCAAGAGTCAAGTATGATGGCAGCAGTGGTGAACTCCTTAGATTTAGAAGAGTTCCTGGGACATACGAGCACTCTAGGAAGCTTTGGAGTAAATCAATGTCTAAAGGTGAGAAAGATTTCCAAGGACATCAAGGAGTCCTGAATGCCCAGCACATAAGGCACACGGCAAGAAACTGATGAGGGTTAGGTTCGAAGGAGCATTGTCAAATTATTATAAAGAACATTATAAAATAAATTTGAGAATGTGAGCAGGGTTCTGAGATACTTAAACAAAATGCCTGGTTTAATCTTTACTTGAAACTCATTCATTCCTTCCAAAAATGATAGTCTTCTTTGTTACTGAGGAACTGAGAAATGGAAATTTAATTGATATAAATGCGTGAGCCATAATTATTTTTTTTAGTATTTTATTTATTTATCTGACAGAGAGAGAGATAGTGAGAGCAGGAACACAAGCAGGAGGGTGGGATAAAGGGAGAGGGAGAAGCAGGCTTCCTGCTGAGCAAGGAGCCTGATGTGGGGCTCGATCCTAGGACCATGACTTGAGCTAAAGGCAGACACTTAACAACTGAGCCACTCTGGTGCCCCATAAGCTATGATTATTAAGTGTTAACAGATTTTGAGCCAAGAAATAATTTTACTTTCGGAGGGGCCAAGCCCAAATAATTTCTCTTATATCAAAAATTCATACACAAAGGAATTTCAGAATCAAAAGAAAATTTAAAGAAACTCCTATGATAAGGAAGCTATGTATGGAATTTAATATTCTCAATTAATCCTGATAATAATCCCTATGATAGTTAATAGCCCAATTTTGAAAAAGCTATTGAAGTCTCCATTTCTTTTAGTAGTATATTCATACTCACAGAACTAGTTTGGTGGTGTAGCCAGGAATGAGATCTAGACATAATATTCTCTTTATGCCCTTCCCATTAAAGTTGACAGATGTAAAATAAATGGTCAATTATTCATAAGATCAGTCTCATACATGGACGAATTTCTCCGTAACCATGGAGTGATAAAACTTTCCTAACTATGATTCAAAACAGAAGCCAAAAGAAAACAGCTATTGACATTTAATTGTATAAAAGTAAATAATAAATTGCATGGCAGAAACATCAAAGGCAAAGTAAACAAAATGACAATCTGCAGAAAATATTTGTACTTTAAATTATAAATAAAGTTAATATTTATCATGTTTTAAAGGCTTTTAAAAATAAAAAGGAAAAATATCAGCTAAGTTAGATAAAATGTGCTAGAAATATGAAATGACCTTCACAGAAAAATGCAAATGGAACTTAAACATTTTAAGGATGCTCAACCTCACTTATAATAAGACAGATGCAAATTAATACCTCACTGAGTTAGCATTTCTCACTTATCAAATTGGCAAAAAATCAAAAGCTTGACAATTGACTCTGTTGGCAAAGCTGTATGGAAAAAAACTCTCAGATATTGCTAGTGGGAATACAAATGTTACTACTCTTATGGAGTAAAATGGCAACACATACAAAAATTACATGAGCAAAATTAAGGAAAGCTATTTACTGAACCAGTAATTTTAGTAACAAAGTAACGAAAGCACAATTGCCCACCAAAAGGGGACCCACTGAATATACTATGCAATATTCATGCAATGCAGCTCATAGCTGTGAGAAAAATGCAGCTGGAAAAATGGAATGAGGTATCTCTGTGGATATTAAAATGGAATGGCACTCAACATTTAAGGTTACTGAAAAAGTGAGATAGAGGTAAGTGCATATAATATTCTCCCATTTCTGATAAGAACAAGTGAGTGTGTATGCATGTGTATAAAGAAGGAAATGGTAGATAAATGTCTGCATGTAACAACATGAAACAGCTTAATAAAAGATAACTTAAAGCAAATGTTTTACCTATTAAAGGGAAGGAGGCAATATGGTAACTAGGACAGTTATGCAGACTAAACTTCTCTCAATATGTATGTCACTAGATTGGCCTTCTTTGGAGCCTGGTATATTTTACATAATTTTAAAACAGAAATAACTTTTGAAAAGTCCCAAAAAACAGAAGCAAAATGAAACAAATGAGCTAACTGTGCATCAGGCTGATGTGGTAACAGGAAAGGAGGAACAACTCTAAGTGGCTGTGAAACACTGTAAATTGACGATATATCCCTAATGAGGTATATCCTGAGTGGTATATGTCCTAAGGACAAAAACAAATGTGAAACACATTTAAACTTGTCAGTCATATTTTTGTTGGTGGCTCTAGTATTTTTGTGTGACAAAAGTGGGATAAAGAAAATGGCTGATTCTTAAAAAAAAAAAAAAAGGGAAAAGAAAACGAAAATGGTTGATTTTTTTTTGCATCTTAAAGAACTCGCTTTCAACACAGAGAAAAAGAACTATGGAGGGAATATAGAAGAGGTTAAGTGACAACTCTGAAACCCAGAATTTGAAGTACATCAATATAAATTCGTAAACCATTTTCCCATATCCCAGCTCTGTCCACTGAAAAGTCTTCTAAACAATGACTGACGTAGTGGCAATAAGCAACCATGTACCCAGATTTTTGTCTCCAACTATTATCTGCCACCAAGGCACCTGTGGATGTGTAATGTGACGTCTAACACAGCACATGTAGAAGATAAATGCGGAACATCTCCTCATGCAAATGACAAGCAGGGAACATTCCTAATACCATTTTGGTGGCGTTAAAAGGATTCAGAGTTAACTAGAAGCTCCCACTGGTCTGAGTTGAGACATTTAATCACTGAGATCAACAATAATTGGTGGATTTAAACATATTAACTGTGTTTAAATCCTTGAGATGATGATGATGATGATAATGAAGTATTGGTAGATCTTTGGCATATACAAACACCAGCAAATTTTAAAAAATTAAACATCTACCTTGATTTCCTCTACAAGATATAACTCAGTTATCCAAACCACTGAACAGGGGGGACTGTGAGAACTATTTCAGCTAATAGATGAAGAAGGCATGATTGTATTGGATAAGCAGCAAGATGCTCAATCAACTGAGCCTCCCAGGCACACCTGTTTTTCCATCTCAAAAAAAAGGAACAATGCCAACATGAAAGTTTTGTTCCAAGTCCTTTATGGGTCAACCGTGGCTTTTCTCTTTAAAAGCATCTTCTTTATAACTGATCCTTTAGAATAAAGTTGTGAGTTTCTAATAAGGACTAAACGAGTCAGCCACACATAAAAATACACTCTATCAGATTATCTGGTAAACTCAAGCCTCAAATGTGTCTTCTCTTACAGGAATTAAAGATGAGAGACTTTGACATTTATTACTGAAATGATTGATTCTTTTGTAGAATCTAAAAACACCATTCCTGCTCTTCTCTGTTACTGATTTGCAAATCTAGAGAGCTTCAGATAGGTTGGCTTTTAATCCAACATATAAATACAGAACAAGCTATATTTAAGGAAATAGGATCACTAGGGAAAATGAATTTCATATCAGGGTGTAGCCCTTTGTGGTCCAATATAGTTAATATATCCTGGCTTTAAGAGAAAATGAAAATTTCCCAGGCCTTTTCCATTCATGCTGAGGTTTTTTGTAGGAATTAAATATATTAGAAAAACCCCTTTCTTTCTCTCCTATACCCTCAAATTTTTTTTTAAAGATTTCATTTATTTATTTGACAGACAGAGATCACATAGTAGGCAGAGAAGCAGAGAGAAGGTGGAAACAGGCTCCCCACCGAGCAGAGAGCCCCTGTGGGGCTCAATCCCAGGACCCTGGGATCATGATCTGAGCCGAAGGCAGAGGCTTTAACCCACCGAGCCACCTAGGTGCCCCTATCCCCTCAAATTTTAACAATGACACACACGCAAAATCAGGGGTAAAGCAACTTACCAAAGAACTGTTTCTCGATTAAATGGAAACAATAAATTCAGGTCTTAAGGTGCAATGTTTCCCAAATTCATATTCCAACCAAGCCTAGAAAAGGAGAGTGCCAGTTCCCTCCCTCCCTCCCTCTTTTTCTCTCTCTCTCTATAAATATACATGTGTATACATATATATATAGATGTATGATACTCTTTTTCATAATTTTTTTTAAAAAAATCAAATTTTTGACCACTCATTTAGAGCTAACCTGTTTGCTTTTCTCGTATAAAAAAGTTTCCATCACATTTACAAATGCATTGGGATATATACAAAAATGGAGAAGAGCTGTATCTCCACTGACACACTATAGAAAGCAAATTAGAACTACCTTCATTGATGTACTGAAAAATACAAAGTTGACTTCCAAAATGCAAGTAGAGCTTAAAGTATTAATGGGTATAAAGTTCAAAAGAGGAGAGGCCCCAGTCAGTGTGCAGCCGCAACCATGGAGGCCTCAAAAGAGCTTCCCCCTTGAAAACCCTCCCTTCCTGAGACTCGGGCCCCCCCCCCCATACCCCTTCCTCTGCTCCCTGCCTCCTCCTGCAGCTACATTCCATCTTTTCCATGGAGGAAAAGAAATCCTATGCTCTGTCCGGATGTCTGCTATCCAGAACCTCCACTTTTCGACCCTTTGCTGATGCAAGTAAGGGTGATGATCTGCTTCCTGCTAGCACTGAGCATTATATCCATGTAAGAATTCAACAGAGAAATGACAGGAAGACCCTTACCACTGTCCAAGGGATCGATGATGATTGTGATAAAAAGAAACTAGTGAAGGCATTTAAGAAATTTGCCTGCAGTGGTACTGTAATTGATCATCCAGAATATGGAGAAGTAATTCAGCTATAGGGTGACCAGAGCAAGAACATGTGCCATTTCCTCAGAGAGACTGGACTGGCTAAGGATGATGACCAGCTGAAGGTTCGTGGGTTTTAAGTGCTTCCAGCCCTCTGAAGCTTAAGTGAGGATATCCTTGCAATGAGTAGAATTTCCTTTAGGTCCCTTGTCACAAGTTTAAAAACCTCACAGCTGATATAATGTAACCATTCGGGGTCTGCTTTTAAGTTGGACTAGCCTAACTCCCTCACGCAATCAGCTAAAAGGAGCCAAAAAAGACTGAGATAGAGAAGGAGAAATAGCCTACCATTACTATAATCTTCAAAGTAATTGTGAGTATGTGCACGAATGCTTGCTTCTGACTAACGTGTACACCACACCTCTGACCTTGTATAGATAGGTAATCCCATGGATTACCAACTGGTAAACATTCAAATTTGAGGGATCCTATAAATTAATTAAAACTAATAAAACTATTAATCCTAACTTTAACAGATAAAGGGAGTGGAAGAGAGCCTCGGAGGATTCATTTGGTCATTTTCCTCAGCCTTTCAAAATTATCAGTCCTAATTTCTCAATGAAAGATTTCACAAAAGACACTCCATTCTCTATTGAGATTTCAGTTTCAGCTATTAGCTATGCCACTTACTAACTGAAAGGGATTACTGATCATTGATTGTGATTCTTTTTTTTTTATTCTTTTTTTTTTTAATTTTTTATTTTTTATAAACATATATTTTTATCCCCAGGGGTACAGGTCTGTGAATCACCAGGTTTACACACTTCACAGCACTCACCAAAGCACATACCCTCCCCAATATCCATAATCCCACCCCCTTCTCCCAAACCCCCTCCCCCCAGCAACCCTCAGTTTGTTTTGTGAGATTAAGAGTCACTTATGGTTTGTCTCCCTCCCAATCCCATCTTGTTTCATTGATTCTTCTCCTACCCACTTAAGCCCCCATGTTGCATCACCACTTCCTCATATCAGGGAGATCATATGATAGTTGTCTTTCTCTGCTTGACTTGTTGTGATTCTTTACCACTCCCTGCCTCTCTGTTCTTCTCGATTTGACTCTGCAGTTCCTCCTACGAGAGGCAGAGAATGCGTCCTTCCTCACCAATGCTTGATCAATATGGTGAGTGGAAGTGACAGTGGGCCAACTTGGATCCAAACCTTACAAGTAATGTTTTTGTTTTTTTTTGTATTTTTGTTTGTTTGTTTTTGCTTGCCCCACTTTCATTCCTGCTGTCATCATAGAAAAACATGTCCTAAGTGACCCAGAGTCCCAGAAGAATGAGGGACGCACAAAACTCACATGAATCTGTCCTAGGCCTGGAGCCAAACAAGCAAATCCAACCATTTCCAACAAGCCACTGCCAAGCTGCAGCTGCATGAATGAGAAAACAAAAACAAAACAATGCTTTTTAGAGGACACTGAGTCTTGTTTTGTGCTATTTTTTGTTAGACAGCATTACAGTGGTAATTGTTGACTAATCCAGACATCAGTTACAGAACTAAGACACTGTTGGAAGAAACTGTTGGAAGAAAAACCGAAATGTGTTATGGTGGTTGAGAACAGAACAAGACGGGGCAGGGCGTACACAGGACCTGATATTGTAAAACATATTAGCTATTGTGTCTCAATTTCCTACCTAGTAAATCTGAAAGGCATGTAGCTAATTCACAGAGACAATATGAACATTTAATTGGATAGCATGTCCACTGTTTAACCAGTATTTGTTGCACAATAATTATACTCAAATTTTATAGACATTTTAATAAAAGTTACATAAAATAAAAATGATAATTACAACATGTGAATCAGAGTTAATGAATCAACATTCAAGGACCTCCTAAATCACTACAGGAATGACTTTGGACATCCTGAACACCATGAAACAAAATACTATAAACTAGAGAATAAGCAGGAGCCAGATCACCAACCAGCATTATCTTGCCCATATCCTGTCAAATGACTGCAGCCCAAACCCTCTCCAGATCTATTCAATTCCCGAAAGGATGCACAAAGCTCTTCTTAGTTAATATCTATTAAATGTTTATTACATGCCAGTAAATGTGATTAAACTCTTAAATACTAACCCCACAGCAAACCCATCAAGTACATATGATATATTATTATTCCCAATTGATAGATGAGAAAACCAAGACACTACAAGCAAGGTAACGTCCTCATCATTAAAATTCTACTAGGTGAAAAGATTAAGAATTGAACCCAGGATCATTGGATTATATACAGTTCGTGCTCTTGTCCCCTGTGCTCTCCTGAAACTTCCTGATGCACGGAGGTCCTCACACCTGGCTGCACATGGAATCAACTGCAAAACTTTGAAAATACACCCACCCCCTGGTCTAACCCCCATAGACTCCCACTTCATGGATCTGAATAGAAATCAGAGATTTTTAAACTATCCCATATGATTCTAGTGCATAGGTATGATTAATAACCTCCAGCACAATGAGAAGACAGTACAACACAGACGGTGAGAGCCTGGCTGCTCCCTTCAGACCACATAGGTCTGAACCCTAGCTCTGCTATATAGAGATACTCTGTCCTTGATTCTCAACATCTGCAACTGGGGATTATGACTGTACCGCTTCAAAGGATTGTGACAGCATTTGTCAAGAGCTTAGAATAGTATCTAGATATAGTAACGGCCACTTTAGTGATTCTTAAAGAGAACAGGCTTGGAAAGATAAGTTGGTTCAAATGGATGTAACTCCAGCAGGAGTTTGGTGACACTGCGAAAATCACTAACTTTACGCCGTGACCTTCTCACCTACAAAGTGAGAATAATTGATAATCCATTGATAACCGATAATCTCCTTTTCTACCTCTCTCTCTCTCTTCTGAGTTTAATATTTTTTAGAATAAAAATATTGAACCACGGAAATAGATCCTGTTTTATTTTTGAAATGTATTGGGAAATTTAAACATTGATTTTGAATGCTAAAAAAAAAAATCCTTAAGAGTTTTAACATTTAGAGTCATTTATAACTGGCTCACTTCATCCTCTCCATTCAAAGGATTCCTACAGAAGAAAAAACATGTTTGGTTAGGAACTCAACAAGTTAGGCAGTAAACACAGGAGAGCAATGTGGGGGGAACGGGCAATGCAGAACTTAGGATCCCTTGAATTTTAATCAACTCATTTAGAAAACAGCACAATAACAGATTGTCACTGAAATACTATAATTCTGTTCTTCAGGGAAGGTTTTTATTGAGTCATATAATTTTTTTTTTCTTATAAAGGAAAATACAGGATCTGATATTATTCAGGTCTGGGCAACTTCCCAGCAAAAGTTGCTGAGACAGGAAGACGTGTGATGGCTTTCATCTTTGTGGAGGTGGAATAATTTCAATTTAGAAGCACCTGCAAATATAGGAAGGGGGGAGATTATTTCCAGATCCAATCTGAAAGACTAAAAACTTCCTGACTCCATGCTCTGTGCTTTTCTAAACAATCTATTTGGATTGGTCCAGCACAGATAAAAGGTAATCCATTAAAGGTTGTGTTCTGCTGTAACTGTTTTAGGAAGTATTAGTTCCACAGGTCTTCAAAGTATGGTTTCGTTCCAGCCCATATTTCTATACAGTATCACAATATTGTATAAACATTTATTCAGCTTTCACACTCCCCGTGAGACCACAGACTTCTTGAGGTTTACATCTGTGTCCTTAAATATAAACTAATGCATATGTGGGTCTCTGTGCTATGTGGTGAGGTAGCACTTTTTTTCTTCCTACAGCAAGAAAAATTACTGATATGCAAAGCTTGAAGGTTGCTAAGAGGTGGGGTTTGAGGTGGTGTCATGTGGAAATCAAGAAAAAGGAAAGATACAAACTCTTATCTGGTTTACCAGTAAGTCTTTCTGAATGACTCAGATTTTTTTTTAAATTTTTTATTTTATTTTATTTTATTTTTTTATTTTTTTTTAATTTTTTATTTTTTATAAACATATGTTTTTATCCCCAGGGGTACAGGTCTGTGAATCACCAGGTCTACACACTTCACAGCACTCACCAAAGCACATACCCTCCCCAATATCCATAATCCCACCCCCTTCTCCCAAACCCCCTCCCCCCAGCAACCCTCAGTTTGTTTTGTGAGATTAAGAGTCACTTATGGTTTGTCACCCTCCAAATTCTATCTTGTTTCATTGATTCTTCTCCTACCCACTTAAGCCCCCATGTTGTATCACCACTTCCTCATATCAGGGAGATCATATGATAGTTGTCTTTCTCTGCTTGACTTATTTTGCTATGACTCAGATTTTTTAATCAAGATACAGATACCCAGCTAAGGAAACAAGGCTTCTCCGATGAATATTACCACATGCCTGGGAAGAGTTGAGGCCAGAGTACTAGGCCCTGCGCTCAGTTGAGGGGTTGAGGATAAGGGCAATTTGAGAGTGCCGCTATCAAGAAGGATGTAGACCCTCTACCCTCTCCTGCTGCAACCATCTAGATGCCCTGGGAGAACTGATGACTTAAATGAATATAAGGAAATGTAATGCTGAAGAACATTCTGGAATGAGCCACTCCTAAGTGAATATAATGCTAAGAAAGTTGTCATCCTATGGTTCTCTTTGGAGAACTACAGAAGTAAGATAATTATCTCCACTAATGGCAGTGAGAAGAACAAGAATATGATCAAGATTCGCCACAACATTGATGGTAGCTCTTACATGTTTATGAACTGGAGGGTGCAGAAGAAATGAACAGTAACGATGCTCTGATGTGCAGATTTTAGTTATGACACCAGGCCTATGCATGGGGGGTACAGAGGCAGAGGTTCAACCATTCTAAAGCAATCAGAACACAGTACAGCAGGAAAGAGATTTCTGAACCTCAGCTCAAGGGACTAGCACTCTGGACACAAGAAGATATCCCAATAGACACTGTAGAAGATGCAAAGGAAGTCGGTATTTCTTTTCAGGATTCCCTGGTATCCCTAGCAATACTGGGCTTCTTATCTTAGCAGTGGCAACATCAACACTGAAGAACTCTGTAGAAAGCCCACCATAAGATGAAAGTTAGTGAGTCCTTGTGTATCAAAAAATGTATCTGAGCTTCAGATTTACTGGCAATGAAACACGCCAAGTGACACAGAAAGATTTAATACATATATTGATTCCTTACATAGTCATGGCTCTGGAGATGCAGCAGAAGTTGACAGTTTACATAGAAAAACCTTGGCAGGATCCTTGTTTACTTGAAATACTTAATCCAAAAATGTTCTCTGCTCTGTAAATCAGATATCCATACACAGCACTGCAGGACTACTCAGGATCCTCGGACCTGGCCCAGATAGCCTCTCCAATTTAACCTTAGCTCCCTTCCACCTGGCCAGTCAAAGCCCTAATGCCTCAGATTCTCTTATCTTTCTGAAGGATTCATACATATCTATAAATTCTCTCCTACCCTTTTTTGATCGCCTAATTCTTTTTCACTATCCTTAAGGATCACTATCAAGTATTTTAAAAATATCACCAAAATGACTAGGAAATTTGAGGTAATTACCAATTTTCAGAGCAAAACGTTGTATTTGTTAATTCTATTTCTGGGTGAGTCCCTTTCTAAGACTTCCAGCAAAGTTAAGCATAGTTTGCATATTTTTTCTTTAATTCTCTCATTACTTCCTATATATACTGTAATTATAGTACTCAGGATGTTATATTGTAATGCATATTTATTTCCTATTAAACCAGGAGTTCTTTAAAAGTAGGAATCATGCCCTTAATTTTAGTACTGGCTGCATTGAACAAAGTGACAAATCTATTGTGAGCTTTTAATAAAGAGCCATTGAATAAAACAAATTATCTAGGGTTTCTGGATACTTTCCATCAGCAACAATGAAGAGCTTTCCTATGGATATTGGTATGAAAGCTCAGCTATTTTTGACTGCCATAAAGATAACGTTAATGGCCCAGAACTGACAACTGATATTTTAGAAGGTTCATTCATAAAATCTGTCTGTTAGTCATTCCTCAAGTTCTACAACTACTTTAAAGAGATGACTACTTTAAAGAGATTATATGAGATTTGGAGTAGACACAGGTCTGGGGGACAATGACAAACAACTAGGGGACCCTCCTTAAGAAAAACAGAATAAATTACAAAAACAAATAGGTGCAGGATCTCTAAAAGGGCCCGAGTTTGTGAGGGGCTCTGAAGCTTAGGCACCATTTGCTTTAAGGTAAATCCCCTCTTTCTGGTATGGCTAGAATAATTTGTAAAGAACAAGATGCAATACACTTTCTCAAATTTTACAAAGTTTCAACATTAGAAATAGTCTGCAAATAAAAATAAAATTTTTATTTGAGGGAAGGAAGAAACACAACTATTGAAAATATTATCCATTATTTTTATTCAAAATCCTCTATGTGAATCTACTAAAAACTATTTTTCCCCTCAAAACCCAAACCAAGATATAACCTGTTTTTAATTTATGAACTTACACATTTCCTACTAGGAAAAGAATGAGAACTTCATGACACATCAAGTGTCTTTCCTTTAGAAGCTAGGAAACATAGACCATAAATGATGGATTCAACGGTTGTAACTCTTTGCAGCCTTGGTTTTCCAAAGATCCTTTTCCTGCCCACTACCGCATTTTGATCACTTTATCTTTTCTTTAAAAATATTTTTCTAGGGGCGCCTGGGTGGTTCAGTGGGTTAAGGCCTGCCTTCAGTTCAGGTCATGATCCCAGTGTCCTGGGATTGAGCCCCGCAGAGGCTCTCTACTCAGCGGGAAGCCTGCTTCCCCTTCTCTCTGCCTGCCTCTCTGCCTACTTGTGATCTCGCTCTGTCAAATAAATAAATAAATAAATAAATAAACAAACAAATAAATAAATAAATATATTTTTCCAGTCTTACTGTATATAGGTTTACATGTGAAATGCCGCAGATCACCTAGTGTACTTAAACAAGTAAAGTGTCAATTATTCCCCTAGGAACTTGGCAGTTAAACAAAAGAAGAAATGGAGATGTAAAAGAGGAATCTTGAGAGATGGTAAATAAGAACACAGTTACACGTCCAGTCCCCATCTCTATGCAGGAATCAGAACTCTCTCTCTTCTTCCTCTTACAATGGGGAGACTGAGAGTCCGTGTGACAGTCAGGGAGTGAAGCTGGCTTTTTTTTTTTTTTCCATGATTCTTGCAGAGAATCAACACAGAGAAGAAAGTCTTAAGACAATGGAGAATTTCAGAAACATTATCTAAAACCAAAGATACAAGAGTGGCGAACCAGAAGCAGAGAACAAGGCACAGAGAAAGAGATGGTGTAGGATGGGCTGTAGCTAAGGACTGACTCATTTTTCCATCTGTCCTGCGATGCATGAGCAGGTTGGCTTTTACTTAAAGAACCAGTGTATGGAAGGATTTAGGAAACAGAGTCCACATGGTTTTCAGAGTCCAAAATAGCCTTAGTTGAGAGAAATTAATTTTGGCATTTGCAAAAGCTGGAAAAAGCTTTCAGAAATTAGTTACCTTTTCAACTATGTGAGAAGCACTATGCTCAATTCCATCTCCTTCAGAAGACTCCCTCCTTGATAAACCCAGTGCTCCTCCAAGCTCACCTGGCTGCTGGGACATTAGGGAAATTCTATGTTTCCAATGATTTCACATTTACCCTGCTGCCATGATTATCTTTTTAAGTATCTCAACAACAATGACTATACCTGATCTTTTGTGTAGTTTCAAACCATTAGATGAAGAATTCTATATACCTGACATTGATTTGTTTTATGTGGTGAGTTAGGAAACCACGTTGACATTTATTTTCATTCCCTGCACATAAGGACTCTGAAATAGAGCTATTATATTAGTATCTCCTCCCTTTTTTATGAAGATGAAAAGTCAGAGACATGGATTAAGTGACTCGTCTGTAGTCCCATAGCCACGAATAGATCTAAGACAAGGACCCCCAAGTTGCAAGTTTTTTTCCTGTAGGCTACAGAAGGCTCAGTCAAGTAGTTCTGAGAGGAATCCCTTATAGTCCTGACCTCGGACCCTCTTAGCAACTAAAACCTACAGTAGGATCCTGCAGTACCACCCAATATGGGTTCCTTCTGTCTATCAGCCAAAAGGGGTGGAGCAGTCTCTGTGCACCATGTAGAGGGCTAGTCATTAAAACCTGGGCTTGCATGCTAATGAGGTCACATGCCTGAGACCACAGTGTATCTCATTGCCTTTAGGATATGACAGAAAGAGTCAACTCGAAAAGTCCAACCCTCCCAGCATGCAGGAGTCTACATAAAAGCAAAGCATATGGTGTGGTTCAGATGTTAATGACACTGTGTTAACCCGGCACTAAGTGAACAATGCTTGGATGCACATGACCAGGTCTGGAATCACCCTGATGCCAGCAACAGAGCACGGAGATCTGGCTCAGGAGCCACAGGCATCTCCCCAGCATCCCTGCGGTTGCTGTCAGCCTTGGAGAAGATGCCAGTCCCGACCAGCCCTGCAGCTGCCTCTGCCGGCTGTGCCTCTCGAAATGTTCACAGCTTTTGCTTTTGGAGTGGGCTCAGTAACAGGTGGAATTCAGGGAGACCCAAGTTTGGTGGAGCAGATCCAAACATGATACAGACTTAGCACATCTGATGGTAATCAGCAGACTGTGCATAAAACAATGAAGGCGGTGGGCGAGTGTGCTCTCTCTGCTCTGAGGGAGACTCCCTGCTTCACAGAAAAGACTGCAGACTGTGGAATAAGGCAGAATTGGGTCTGTACCTTGACTCTGCTATTTCCTCTGTGGCCTTGGGCAGAATTTTTGAAATTTCTGGTCGTCAATGTCCTTGTGTGGGTAATTGAAAAGAATCACACTTTCTCTCCAAGGCTGTATTAAAGGTTAAATTTGTGAGGCCATGAATGATGTATAATTAAGTGGAAGGAAAAAAGAAAGAAAGAAAGAAAGAAAGAAAGAAAGAAAGAAAGAAAGAAAGCAAGCAAGCTGCTGATGAGTAAGTATAATTTCCTCCCATTTTGTTGTAGGTGAGAATATAAGGGAACAGAGAAGAACTGAGTAGGAGCTGCTCTATCTGAAAGGCATTGGAAAAAGTCTTGAAGAATCTAAAGAAAATGAGGATTGGATGGGACTAAAGAAGCAGAGTTTTACTTCATACTTCATATTTTATAAGCATTTTGAATAGTGGAGAGATTGTGAGAGATTTTTACTGTGTGTGTGTGTGTGTGCGTGCGTGTGTGTGTGTGTCCTATAAGCATAAGAGCTACCACACAGAGAGCATAGGTAAAAAGCTTATATCACAGTACATAATTCCCTACAGATAATTTTTTTTCCTTTTCTTTAAGGTCATTTAAAATGCTGAAATGGACATCCCTGGTTCCTGGGATCTTCTAACACAGAACCCACAAAATCATTCAATAATGTGGGCAGTTGGTAGGGTACTGGACTCTGAGGAACCAGAAGACACTACTAGGAAAAAGACTGGAGTATTCAAGCCTGTTTAAAATAATCAAGTGATTATTTCACTCCTCACCTGGCTGAGCAGTGAGGAAGCCTACTCAGCTTTTGTCCCAGAAAATCTTCAGGTAAAAGTGAAAATGAAAGAAAGTTTGGGAATCAAAACAACTGTGTTCTAGCCCCGTCTCCACAACACCTGAAAATTCATTGCACTGAACCCTAACATCCCTACTGAATATTTGATTTGATTTTTCTTTCAAGTGTTTAAGTTGAAGTGAAGTTAAAGGTAAAAATCTTTGTAATGGGGTCAAATGAGATGGTAACTTCGAAAACACTTCTGTTCACTCACTCGTTCGATGTTGTTGGAGGCCCTACTGAGGAGTGCCACAGGAACAGTGGAAAACCCAGTGGGGAAGCAAGCTGCCTTAAATACAATCTAACAAAAGTCATAAGGGTTCTGGGGCCACAGAGAATGATTAAGTACTAGGAAGAGTTGCTTTGCTTTGCTTTGCTTTGTAAACTTCAAAACTTTTTGCAAAACCTAGAGGTCTTTATTATTCTAATTGACCAGAACTTGGCTTGTGTATCTTCCAAAGAAAGGTTTACCTATGAATTGCCAACCTACTATGTTTTACATTCAGCTGAGAAAAAAGGAGAGAACCTTTTACTTTCACTCTGCAGTTCTCCAGGCTACTCTTTTATAAACAGTTCAACAGATGAACCGTCTTGCCCACCCACTCTCTCTCCACAAACACACTTCTTATCGCCTCTACCCATTATCCCTTTCTCTGAAATATTCCTGTTACTTATGACTAGGCCTACAATCATCTTCCAATTACTGGTGTGAGTTGATATTTTTTAAACAATAACTCTGTGAAAATCCAATGTCCTCCAGCCATACCAGCTCCAGATAATTGGGATGATTGCTTAACTGCCAAGGTTTCGCTACCAATTAGAGTGCTTTTACTGTATTGGGCAAAAGATGGAGTTTCTCTGTCAACTCTTCCCCTTCTGTTAAGCAAGATCTGAGACCAAACAAATTACCTAAGCCGTCATTGTTAGCAGACTTTCTGTCTAGCCCACAGTGAGACTCACAGATTTCTACGAAAGCTCAAGAATATCTCCCGTTTCAAACAGTAGTACTTGTGAACTAAATATCAGCATCTTCAAACACAGCCTTTCTAGCAGAGTTAGGTAATACTCCTTTGACACCCCTCGGGGAATGAACTCTGGCCCCCCAATCTTAGAAGCCACAAGCCTGCTGGCTTCTAGTTCCCCGGATTTATTATAGTATCCCCTTGTAATTTAAGACTTTTTAAATTCAAGGAGATGTTTCCCATCTCATTAATCACATTTGACAAAGCAAAGGGGGAGCTAACCTTTCTTATGACACGTAGGCAATAAAAAAATCCATTGCTGGCTGGTTGTTTTATGTGTAAACAATCTTTTCTCCTCTTTAATTTTATGAAGCTCACTGCTCAAAATGAATACCCAGATTTAACCATGTGGAGCTCAACTGACATTGCTATATGGGTTTCTGCCATAATACTTTTTCCACTGAGCATGTGCCCAAATTATCATTGTTTATGTACACATGGAATTTGGGAAATTCACCTGTCAATAAGTTTCTTATTTATTGGCATCATTATGTGTAATGTGCCCCATAGTTTGATGATAAACTCTTCAAGGAATAGACATCCTCTTTTTGTAACTTCAGCATTGACGGTAAGTGGTAAAATACGTTTTAAGAACAATTTTCCCACGTAAGTCCCATACTAAATGCTGAATGGGTTGGGGACAGGACTCACGGAATCGCAGCCCTTCCTGCTTACCTCTCTCCCTTGTCTGAGCAAATAGCATCACCATCTACGTAACTGCTCAAGCCAAAATTTTTGAAGTTTTCACTGATTTCTCATTTTCTCTCCCTCCTCTCGCTACATTGTTATTCATAATCTATGTCAAGTCCACTTACACAGCATTTCCTGAAAACAACTACTTTCTCCACCTCTACCAGCAACAGAATTGTCCAAGTCACCATAATCTCTCACTGGAAATGCTGCAAGATGAGCCTCTGAACTGGTCTTCCTGCTTATTCTCGTCTCCCTGAAATGCATTGTCCCACAACATGCAGTGATCTTCTAGACCCCTACTATTCTAAAGGCTGACTAAACCAGCAGCGTCAACTGGCAGCTGGTAGGAAATGCAGAATCTCAGTCCCCACCCAAGACCTTTGGAGCCAGAACCTGCCTTGTAACAAAGTCTCCAGGGGATTTGAGAGGCACTGATCTAGAACATAAATCAGCTTTGCTGCCTTTCTGATTGAAAGTCTTCAATAGGGGCACCTGGGTGGGCCATTTAGTTAAGCACCTGCCTTTAGCTCAGGTCATGATCCCACGGTTCTGGGATCAAGCCTCACATCAGGCTTTCTGCTTAGCAGAGAACCTGTTTCTCCCTCTTCCTCTGTCTGCTGCTCTGTCTTCTTGTGCTCTATCTCTCTGTCAAATAAATAAATAAAATCTTTAAAAAAAAAAAAAAAGTCTTCAATAGCTTCTCATTTTACCTGGACTACAGCCAAGAAAGCCTAAACTCTTTAATAGGATTCATGAATCTCCATGTATCCTGACCTCTGCCATACCCTGTGATCAACTTTGATTGCAGTCTCCCCTATACCCACTCGACTTGAGCATCAGGAATGGTCTTTCTGCTTCTAGAATATGTCCTGTGGTCTTTGCACTAGCTGATCCCTCTACCTGTAATGCTCTTCCCTCATTATGCTATAGCTAGCCCTTTCCTGTCCCTTTGATCTTACCTCCTGTATCACCAAGTCAGATATGATTTCCCTTAACTCCTCAAATTAGAGCAGCCATTGGATTATGTATTTCTGTGCTCTTATGTTAATCCCCCGTTTAGCATTTTATTGCCATCTCACATTTTTCTCATCTGGTCATGTCCCTCTCCTCTCTTCCAGGAAGGATTCCACCAGTCTTGTTCTCTGCCCTTTTTCCAGCACTTAAAATAGTGCCTGTCATACATAACAGGCATCCGGACAGTATGTGTTGAATGGAAAAAATGAAGAGAGTTAGGAAGGGATGGAAAACTAGATATATCCAGGACATTTCCAGGAAGGAGTGGAGGAGAGGATCCTGGAGAAACCAGTGAGGGCCTACCTGGGACTCACTAAAAGCATGTCTACCTTTTCTAAGTCTGAAATTGGAGACAGTAGGACTTTATTATTTAGAGAATAGTGCCCAGGGTATTAGAAACCTGTTGGGCTCATTGGAGGCATCCTGCCCCCCACCCCCCAACACACATGCCAACTTTTATATTCGTTTTTCCTTTAAAAAAAAAACTTTCAACAAAATCTGATGTGATTCTTCGGGTGTAAAACAGGGTAAATACAACTGGTTTGACATGTAAAGCGCATTCAGGATTAGGATGCTCTCTCCCTCTCTATGCCTGGAAAACTAAAACACAGAGGCCAGAGGGTGGCATGGATGGCCACTTCCCTGACTCAAACAAGAGGCAGTAGCAGGGGTTGTGGGACAATGTTCTCCCACCCCTGAATACTCTATTTTTTTCACTCCCTAGCTCTTCTAAACTGTACTGATTGTACGCATTCGCACGTTCTTTGTTTCCCTCTTCCAAAATAGAAAATCACTTTTCCTTTCATAAGGCCTGGAGTTTTATCTGATTTCACTTTGGTTCTCCAGGGACTAGCACAGGAAATGGCCACATAGCAGAATCTCAACAAATATATATTGAGCAAATGAATATAAAGAGAAAATAACTGATGAAAATTTCTAGGAGACGCAGGAAGGGCTCAAATGAAAGTTAAAGAGATGGAATATGGTTTTCAGTGAGATAAGGTGCCGGGTGGCTCAGTGGGTTAAAGCCCCTGCCCTCGGCTCAGGTCTTGGTCTCAGGGTCCTGGGATCGAGCCCCGCATCGGGCACTCTGCTCAGCAGGGAGCCTGCTTCCTCCTCTCTCTCTCTGCCTGCCTCTCTGCCTGCTTGGGATCTCTGTCTCTCAAATTAAAAAAAAAAAAAAAAAAGACTAACATTTCAAACAGCTATTACTGCAGTACCACATTTGTGAAGGTCCATTCCCAACTTTTTAGTAGAA
The DNA here is from genome assembly GCF_009829155.1 of Mustela erminea. Taxonomy (NCBI): domain Eukaryota; kingdom Metazoa; phylum Chordata; class Mammalia; order Carnivora; family Mustelidae; genus Mustela; species Mustela erminea. The sequence continues at coordinate 34,193,093 of NC_045631.1, forward strand.
AAGGGAATCTGCTGGACACATTGGTATCCCATTTTAACATGCACTATTTGCCTCTAGCATAAATCTATTCTGCAAGTTAGGCTTCTGACTCTGTCTCCCCAGCCAGACAGTATTCCTGCCTCTCATAGCACCAACCTTCACAGGGAGAAGGAGAAGACAGATGGGTTTCCAGTTGGCAAAAGCTCACTGGAATCTTAACAGAAAATGAATGATAGAGCAAGAGCTTACCTATGGAATGCCTGTTGACTGGAGGGTGAAAAAATCAATGGTTTATCTAAGTGGCAAGTTACTGACAAAGACAATGGTCCAGCAGTCCAGATCCTTACCTCTGGTGAATAAAACACTGTGAAAACAACGGTGAAGTCTCCTTGGATAATGGCATTAGATCACTGAAGATGCTATTACAAGCCACTTCCAGAAACAAATGGGTAATCAATTAAACAGCCCCTTAATTTGTGAATGCGGTGCCTGATCAGAGAGGAAAGATTAAACCGCTTACTAATAATTAGTTTTATGGGAAAGTACTAGAGATTTTAGACATGAAGCTTAGAATAGAAAGAAAATATTTACATGCCCATTCTAACATTGATCACAAACTACGATGGATGATCTCTTCTGTCCCATCAGCTCTCTGGCACGGCACAGTGTAAAAAAGGCAAAAGGGTTTACAAGCACAGGACAGGAAAAAAAAAAAAAAAAAAAAAGACTTGTATCTAAGCAATGGCTCTGGGGAATATAAAAGGTATAAATTTACACCAGTGTTTCAGAGCTTTTGTTTCCTTACAAAGATGATGTTGTTTAAGCGTGTGAGAGTCAAGTGAGGGGAGCTATGTGAAAGAGAATGAGAAAACTATGTCAAGCAGAGAGTAGGTACCTAGTAAGGCATGAATGTTGCTTTTGTTATGATTAAGGAAAATTAATTTGAATGAAGTTAGAACTATGGCAAATTAATACAAAGGTATCTTATAATATATATAGACATGATCATGAACATCATTAAAATATGGTTATACAAAAATTTTGTTTTATTTGCTATTTCCCTAACAAAAGACCAAAAGTTGTTTAACCTAAATAGGTCATAAGCCTCTGAGGTTATTTAAGGTCTAAATGAGATAAAGATGAGCTATTATTATTATTTCTCAATAACAATATTGTGATTTATTGAATGAGGGCATATCTCATGTAGACCCATCAAAATCTAACTTGGCCACATACTGTACGAATGCATTGCTCATTATCCTTTCAATACACCTGACTTTGTTTTCTTTTTCTCCTATGTTAAAGTGAAGTTTTAATAATCATCAATGAACTCTCTTTTTAAGTTTTACTTTGTTTGGTTATATTAATCACCACAAAGTACATCATCAGTTTTTGATGTAGTGTTCCGTGATTCACTGTTTGCATGTAACACCCAGTGCTCCGTGCAATTCGTGCCCTCCTTAATACCCGTCACCAGATTAGCCACCTCCCCAGCCCCCTCTCCTCTGAAACCCTCAGTTTCTTTCTCAGAGTCCATAGTCTCTCATGGTTTGTCTCCCCCTCCGATTTCCCCCCTTCATTTTTCCTTTCCTTTTCTGAATGTCCTCCATCCTATTGCTTACATCCCACAAATAAGTGAAACCATACGATAACTGACTTTATCTGCTTGACTTATTTCACTCAGCATAATCCCCTCCAGTTCCATTGCTGTTGATACAAAAGTTGGGTATTCATCCTTCTCTGTAAAGTTTATGAAAATCATCCAAGTGTGGCTAGTTGTAATGGTTTTGTGATTGTTTCTTTTAGTTGTATTTATTTTTTAAAGATTTGTTTATTTATATTTATGTGTTTGTTTATTTGACAGAAAGAGAGTGAGAGAGCACAAGCTGGGGGTAGAGGGAGCATGGAAGAAAGCTCCCCACTGAGCAGGGAGCCCGATATGGCTCGATCTCAGGACCCTGAGATCATGATCTGAGCTGAAGGCAGACACTTAACTAACTGAGCCACCCAGGTGCCTGTGTTTTATTTTAATTACTAAAACACTGATAGGTATTCTGGACTGAATGCTTGTGTATCCCTCAAAATTCATGTTGAAACTCTACCCACCAATGAGATGGTATTAGGAAGTGGGTCTTTGGGAGATAATTAAAGTTAGATGAGGTCACAACAGTGAGCCCCAATGAATGGGATTAATGCCCCCATGAAGGGTTGCAAGAAAGCTTGCTTTTCCTCTCTGCTCTCTGCCACTGACAACACCACCCCCGCCAAATCCCCTACCTGATTTATTTTTCTATTTGATTATTGCCTATTTGGCTTTTCTAATTCCAGTCTCTTACCATCTTCTCCCTGAAGCTTCCCTTACTTCCCCCAGGTTATCAACCTAGCCCAGTAGAATCTTAACTATCGCTTGTAATGTAGGTAGGCTATGGTTTGGCCAGGTAAATCAGCATCCTCTCCCTGCCTAGAATACTTCAAGGAATTATTGGCTTACATGCTTTTTGGAGTTTAAGGAGTGAAGGGCAGCAAAGTAACATTCAGAAAGTTCCTGGTGCGGAGCTCACGGGGTAGCTGCTACCAAGGGCCTGCTTGTAACACTGGTGGGGCAGTGTTCAACAGACCTGTCTGTGGTTCACCAGTAAGTGCAGACTGCACCTGAGCGAGAACTGTCTTTGAAGTCACCGGGCTGGGAAACACTGGGGACTCATCACATCAGGAGAGCTATACACCTACGGGTGGAGGCAGGTTTCAAACAACACAGCGCTCTAGTGATGGCCAAAAACAAGTATTTGGAGTCCTTCCCAAGTGACTGGATTAACCTTGGTCAGGCCTTTCAATAGCTAACCCATTTAAAAAAAAAAAATTCTGATACATCTTTGATTCTTTTTCAATGACTAATATGGAACTATTACTTTTATTTTCAGTAACCAGATTAGAGCATGATTCTCTCTAAAGTTATCTTCCACACATACACAAACGCTCTTCCCTGGGTAATTACAGAAAATGGAAATGGAAGTTTTGAATTGTAATGCATTTCCTTTTGTGCATTTGTATACTGGAATACTTATTATTTTGTCATAAATTGACTTCCTCTTATTGTTCTTTTATAACATTTCAGAATAGAAAAGAGTATTTCTCTACTTCCACAAGCAGGTAGGTATGCAGGAAGAGAGAGCAGATAGATAGGGTTTTTAATGGAAAGAAGCAAGTAAGTCTGAAGAGGTTGTGTGAAGTCCGCAGGTCTAGTAGGGAACAGTTCCATCGACACACTTGTTCCTATAGCAAGCTCTTCTTACCACAGGGGCTCAGCACACTGTTTTAAAATTATGTGATGGCGCCTGGGTGGCTCAGTGGGTTAAAGCCTCTGCCTTCGGCTCAGGTCATGATCCCAGGGTCCTGGGATCGAGCCCCACACCAGGCTCTCTGCTCAATGGGGTGCCTGCTTCCTGCTTTCTCTCTCTCTGCCTGCCTCTCTGCCTACTTGTGATTTCTATCTGTCAAATAAATAAATAAATAAATAAATCTTTCTTTAAAAAATAAAAAAATAAAATTGTGATGAGCACTGGGTTTTATACACACATGATAAATTACTGAACACTATATCTGAAACTAATGATGTACTCTAAGTTGGCTAATTGAATTTAAATTTTAAAAAAAAGATAATTGAACTAAAAACAAATAAAATTATGTTTACGGGTCCATTTACTCAAGTAAATTTGAAAGTCATGATAGGATTGTTATTATTTTTACTTTTATAACCCACACACCCAGCATGGAAACATACTTATAAATAAATAACTTAAAACCCTTTGTTAGTATCACAAAACTTTATCTTCTTATCTGTAAAAAAGAGGGTTCTATATCACAAAATTAAAATTTGGGAAGAATTCAATTGATAAAAAAAATCTGCATTTACTACATCATTTGGCATATAGTAATAATTAAGTAAATGTTGGTATACTGTCAATGCCTTGATTCTGAAAAACCACAGACACCTAACTCCTCTGACTCTGGTTTTTGGCATCATTGCTACGTTACATTACTACTACAAACTTTCTATAATACTAAATTCCTGCTCTATTGGGAGCATTCTGGACCAGATTCTGCCCAGACTTTGCCTAAGATTTCCTAGTCTCTTATCACTGTATTGATTCTTAAAGTGTTTTTTTTTTTAATTTCTCTATGAAACACAGTGAGAGTCACTCTCTAGACAAAGCTGAAAAAATTACAACTATTTCACAAATAATCTAATTGCCTTTTAGGTAATAGGGACTAAATCCTCCCTTTAAAATATTTACAGAATAGCTCAGAATCAGTGAAATGAAACGAAATAGCTTGCTTGTATTTTTCCTCCTCTTTGATTTCTATCTCCTCCTGGCCTACAGATAGTAGTTAGCCAAATTGTGGGGAGGGTAAAGTGAAGGGAGAGATGACAGGTGGACACCAGGAAATAGGTAAATCCATTTCCTAGACTTGAAACTGGCCCGAGTAATGCCATTTCAACTCAGAGCAATTCCAGAGATTTTTAAATTGTAGGAAGTACATAATGTCCTTCAGGCTAATGATAAACAATTTTGGTCCAAACAATATCTTGGCAAAGGACACAAGGTTAATATTATGTAATAACACATACTCCTAGACCAGGTTTTTTTTTTTTTTTAATTATTCCATGAGAAATGAATTTCCTAGAATATTAATGGCATTTCTAGAAAACACAGGAGTTCCCAGGACAAGTTAGGAAATACTCTAGGCAGTTTTTTTCTTTATGAGAGCTTATAATAGGCAACTCTGAAATACACAGTCCACAAGTAGATGTGGTGAGCAGTTTCCCACTCTTTCTGTGCATATTGTGAAATGAACATCCTGTCAAACATACTGTTGAAGATGATTGTAAATACAAAAGCATAGAGGAACCACATCATATATACTACAAGAACCATCATTTCACACGTCTGCTCAGTAACTGGTGTTCTCCTTTAAGGCAGTAACCATGTTTATCTCCTCTCATCCGCTCTTAACATGGTGCTTAGCACACACTTGGCACTCAACAAATGATTATGGGATATATAAAAGGACAAATGGACAGATAAGTGGGTGGATATGATGTCCATTCAACAACTGTAAATTAAGTACTGATCCTCTAGAATTAGGACTGGGTACAACCCTGTCTCTTCTATATATAAATTCTATAATTATAAGTGTTTTCCTCATTTTTAAAACTGAGATAATATTCTTGAGCACATAGGACTGCTCTAAGAATTCCATGAACTATATAATTATTGCTTAGCAGAGCATTTGGTTAATATATGATAACCTGTATTAAATGTTATTAATATTAAATAATTAAATTACAATCCAAAAAGATACTTGAGAAAGATATGATATAAAAGAATAAGTAAACACATTTTTTTCACCTTGCTCATTTTTACAATAGCTTTAAATGTTCATTTAAAAGCTGCTCTGTGTAAGCTAAAACGTTCAAATGTTAGATGAGCTATAAAGCAAACTATTAAAGGCCTATAATATGGTACTTTGTCAAAATGTTTCATCTTGGTAGTATTTATGTTAAGTAATATGATCCGATTTCTCCATGGGAAAATGTTGTCGCTGATTTAGTAATGTTCAGTATTACTCACTGTGTTAAAAGGAATGTATATTTAAACATGAAAAGCTTTTTGTATGCCATTGTGAGAAAAATTCTGAAGTGGAGAATCTAGCTTGGCATTCACAAGGTTTCTTTCTTCCTAACCCTTAGAATGTGGAACTTTTCCCGTATGTGGCCTAGAATAAGGTCAGAGATTTGAAAAGACTGTCTTGGGCCAGAAAAGCTGCAGCTCTGACTTAAGTCATTATACAAGTGATAATCAATCCAGAGGGATGCTCCTTCTGTCACTAGCTAAAATGTATAAAGAGTCAGCCCCTGAGAAACCCTTTGTAATTTAGGACATCTATTGTAATGGTTCTTCTGGTAGCTACTGAAGGCAGTAAAAGGCTTTCAACATCAGCACAACAAACAAGATTTGTGTCTAAGTTGGTATCACAAAGAATGGTGTGATGTATGGCTTACCAGGGGCAGTTAGCAGTGGATGTAGAATATGACACTAATGCTTTAAGTGACTACAGGGCTCCTTTGCTAAGTTTTGCCATCTTTCATCCATGGAAATTAACTTAGTAGCCTGTATACATGTGTCAAAGCTGGCATTTCCTTAACCCTCTTTTATAGGAAATTTGAAACTAAGTGAAATGTAGCTTTTAGCTAAACTGGGTATCTGAGGATTCATGAAAATAGTTTTAAGTTAACTAGGAGGAAATCAGACCCGGATATGAATCCTAGCTCTAACATCGTGCAGATAGGCAATTTAGCGGGCATGACTTAGTCACTTGCTACCTCAATTTCCACACCTGTTATGAGAAGCTTTCTGTGAACAGATAAAGGGTAGGGACACTGGCATGAGATCGCTTGGGTTTGAGTCCCAGCTGCTCTGCACAGGAACTGTTTAGCTATGCATACCAGTGCCACTCTCTGTGCCACTGCAGTCACCTATGGGACTGGTCTGGAGGGCTCCCATGACAAAATACCACAGCATGGGTGGTTTCAACAATGGAAATTTATTTTCTCACAGTCCTAGAGACTGGAAGACCAAGATAAGGTTTTCATGAGATTTGGCATCTTCTGAATCCTCTCTCCTTGGCTTGAAGATGGCCTCATTCTAATTCCAACTTTGATGGACTTTTTCCTCTGTGTGCATACACTCCTGGTGTCTCTGTGTGCTCAAATTTCCTCCGCTTGTAAGGACATCGGTCAAATTGGATTGGAGCTCACTCTAAGGACCTTATTTTAACTTAATCACCTCTTAAAAGGCCCTATCTCCGAACACAGTCCAGATTCTAAAATACTGGGGTTCAGGTCTTGAACATCTGAATTTTCACGGGAACACCATTCAGCTCGTGACATTTGTAAAAGAGGAAAAAATAATAGACTCTATCTCACAGAAAGCATAAACAAACAGAGATAGCTAATGTTTTAAAACAATGCCAGATGATTAGTAAGTACTCAATATGTGTTGGCCATTATTGTTATTCTAGCTCACCATGGACAAATAAAATAATCTTTATAAGCCTTGTTAAAATAGAGAAAAGGACAGTAACTTCTTATAGAGTGTTTGCATGGACTAAAGATCTTGCATGTGCAGTGCTTAGCTCAATACCTGGCATATTGCAAACTCTGTACAAAGGTCAGTCACTAATAATAGTAGTAGTATTGTTACTATTGCTGTCACTGTAAATTATTTCCATGAACAAGATATTTATGCTTATTTCACATTACTTATAAAAACTGATCTTTTGGATTAGTATTAGTCTATATATTTTGTTAAAAAGAAACTGGACTTCCAAAAGTAATGGGTTTAACCAAATTTGTATAGTTATGGATGGGAAAGCCATGATTTAACCCTTCCTAATTAAAATCAAACTGTCTTTCATCTACACACTATCTCTGTCTACTGAACAAATGAAGAGATAAGAATGCAAGCCCTCATCCCAGAAAATCAGATCAAACTGAAATCCTGGTACTTTTTTCCCCTAAATATATCACCTTGTTCATGTCCAAGCAAATTTTTTTCATAGATTCCATTCTCCATTTGCTTATTGTAACATTTATCATCAACTGTCTCACTCTCTTGTAATCACATAATTACTGATTTACTTCTAGTAGACTGTGAGCTCCTGAAAGGAAGGGGCTGTTTCTCATTCATTTTTGCATGCCAGAAGATGGTCAACAAGTATTTGTTTGGTTAATGATTGGATGAACTACAATTAAAACCATAAATATGCATTAATGCCTCTTGATCATTCTTTTGAGTTGAGAATCTATTAAATATGTAGTCATTAGAGATTAGTTATTACCCCCACCTCTTAATATTTCTAATGGCCCTAACTCAAGCTATGATTGGAAAAGGGGTTTGATGTAGGGCAAGGAAGAAATTCAGAATAGCAGTTTTTGTCATATTTGGTATTTTCAACATAAGCCTGCCTAAATTACTACACAATCAGATATACTGCATTTTTTTTTAAGATTGATTTTAGTTCAGTGTCCAAGATCTCTGGCCAGAAACTTAAATCTTATAGCAGATTTGTCTTGTTTTCTCCTCTGAGTCCACTTAACAACAGTCATTGAGAAACAGAGAACTGATATAATTCTCATGTGTGATGGGGAAAACAATACTATCTATGAGTATTCCACCTAAAATAATTTATTTCAATATGAATCAGTAACATTCATATTTGAAATATCAATTGAGGGGTCCATTCCCATTAATGGGGATTCTAATGAAGAGTATGTTATGTGGATGGCTGACTTCGGCAAATGCATTCTATGTGAATATATAATCTTGACAATTCTGAGGGAACAAAATATCAATGTTAAATGCAAAGATTTTGTGCCTGAACAATTGGAAAATTGGCAAGGTTATGATAGACCCAGGCGGCAGTGCTGCTCTGTAAGTAACGAATGAGTTGGTGTATAGTATATTGGTGAATAATACAGGAAGAATGATGGCTTCAGTGAACTTGAATCACTCATTCAAACAACAGATTCTAGACTATAGAGATACAGGTGATAAATTGATCCTTGTAGTGGTTTCAACAGAACATCTCTTTAAGAAGATTTAAGGGCATTGCTTAGAGAACATTATTAACTCAGAACTCTCAGCTTTTCACATAATCAGGATTGAGTTATTATTGTGGCTGCCTCTCTATATTATTGGTTTTGTCCAAATTCCATAAATAGTGGAAGGGACTTCTCATCCCAAAGCAGTTCCAAAACCAGTGGCACTAACAGCTTACTACAGAGTTGTAGAAGACAATTTTTTCCATCAATCAAGATTCGAATGAACAGGCTAATAATGAGAATATAATGCTGCTTTTTATGGAATAAGACCCGGATTGCCACTCCACTGGCTGCATAAACCATCTTTTAGTACATATTTGGTAGGAAAAAAAAAAAACACACATTTATCTATTCAGTTTTGGCAGAAATAGAGTCCTTCTAAGATTTGATTCCTTTCTAGCTTGGAATCTTTAACTATGAACAAAAACTCACAGGTGTATTCTAATCATTATCTCTTCTATAATACTTACCCTATGATCTTGCCTTCACAAACTTTCTTAAACATAACACTGAATAATGTGATTATATCTCTATAATCATTTAAGGATAGTATATTTTGTGGAGAAAAATCTTGATGAAAGTGCACATCTATGAGTACTGTGAAAAGTTTCTTAAGGAGAAATTATTATGGATGCAAAAGTATTTAAAAATTGCATCACTAAAGACTAAGTCGCATAGGGAAAGCCTCACACATTAATAGTGTGTGATCAAACGAAAGCTAGAAGCTTCCCTGCTGGCCCCTCCTGTGACAGGTTTTCTCCCACTCTCTTTGCCACTGTACCTAATATGGACAGCATTCAAGTCATTCCTGTGGGGGTTGAAAAGAGCACTTCCAGAAATCTCTGCAAAAATGCATCTATAATACCTATTAAGATAAAGGCAAAAATATTCTTTATTACTATTAATAGGAATTATTCCATTACTCATTATCTTCATAACTGAAAACACTATTATATAAAGGGAACACAGGATATGTAATTTTTATGGAGGAAAGATAATGGGAAAAAATAAATTCAAGAGCATGATATCTGTATGTGGTAGGGGCAGAAGCAGGGGGTCACCGTCTGTGAGGCCCACATGGCAAAGAGAAGGCTCAAAGTAGATGATGCATGGGAAATAAATGTTGTGTACTTCGCAAATGTGTCTGAGGATGTTTTGAGACCTCATAAGATAGTATATTAGGTATTTTTATAGCACAGAACTTAAGGATAGCAAGATAATGGGCTCCCAGCCTAATAAGATTCTAACACTGTGGTTTGAATATATGATATCATCATGTTTAAAATGTAATATTCATTCAATTTATGCAATTTCTTTTCCCTAGATGTTTGTGCTTTCCAAGAGGATATAATAAGAAAATAAACAGCTCAAATGGCTTTTCCTCCACACTTTAATCAGTTTAGAGAAATGGGATGTCAATAAATGAGGAGATCTAACATTTATAAAGGGCTAAAAAGGGCTGGGCATTATGCACAGGTACTTTATATATAACATCTTATTACATCTCACACCTCTCCTTAAGGTAAGTATAATTATCTCCATCTATAGATGAGAAAATGGAAACTTGGAGACGTTAAGTAACTTGCTTGAAGTCATATGGGTCATAAGATGAAAATAGATAAGCGAATACCAGACTGTCAAATTTCATAATATTGCCCTTTATGCTATCCTAGATTTGGAGAATCATGACATTGTACTGTCCTAAAAAGTCATCAACCTTATATCCCTTCCTCTAAGCAATTTTCTTAAACACTGCCATCTGTCAAGTTTCTCAAAGGATATCCGTTTCATTCAAGCAAACAACAAAATTGAAATAGAATGGTTCCTTTACCACCATGACACCTTCTATTAAAAGTTTTAGGGTATGGCACTGCCAAAGCATGGCCTTGTTAATATGTTGTCCGTGGTGAATATGCAAAAACACTAGGAAAACAAATAGACTCTCTCTCATACTAGAACAGTAAATCATCTCATCAGCTGCCTGTCCCAGGAGTGAACATTTGGAAAAGGACCTGCAAGCTATATTAGGTAAAACAGAGTCAGACCTACATGGTCCCCTGTCAAAAAAGAACATTGGTAATTACCCCTTGTGCTCACAGAAAAAGTAAGACAAAGTAAGAAGAATTTCCTCTCTTTTGCCTGGAATTTCAAGCAACTTCCTATTCAAACCACTGTGTTACATGGACCTGAGCTCTATCTACTGCAAAGCTCTTGGGAAAACCTTCAATTTTTGAAATGTGGTCTGAGGATGAATCAGATAAATGATCCTACCACAGAAGTGTTTCTCAGAGTTTGATGTGTGTAGGAACTACCTGGGCATCTTGCTAAGTTACAGATTCTGATTCAAGAGTTCTGGGATCAGTACTGAGATCCCACATCTCTAACAAACTCCTAGCTGATGTCCGTGATGCTGACCCCAGAGTTCTTACTTTGAGTATAAAAGACCAACATCATTTTTTTACATTTTCCTGTGGCTTGCTGTTATTAAGTAGCTGTGAAAGTTCTTAAACTGAGCTAACCCAATGAGTACCATTTTAAACACAAAAAAACTTTTTTTTTTCTGAAATTATTTGAAAATACTTTTGCCCGCTCCTGAACCACCTAGTTCTTGCTCCTTATGACTTAATTCAGCCTACTCTGTGTTGCTCCACGGCTTCTGAGGCTGCAGCTTGTGTCCATCTTGTATCTTTATTCCTTTCTGATACGGAATACCTACTTCTAAGACACCACATCCATGCCTAGTTCACCTGTCCATTGCTTTCCAATAGCTGCCATCATGTCACATTTTTTTCTAGAGAAGAATACATTCAGAAATTCACTTCATTTTTCTGCTCCATGGAAAGGAGCTCTTTTCCAGTTTCTCAGCAAACAACAAAAGAGAATTAACAACAACAACAACAACAACAAAAGCTGGGTCAAAAAGGTCCAACAACTATATGAAGTCACTAAAAATACATGGCAGCTGTCGCAAGGAGAGCTCAAGTGGAAGTAGGTTGTTAAAGTTTAATACAAAGTGTGCTGGATGCAAAAGTGTGTCTATAATATCTATCTCTCTCTTCCTATTAGACAATAAGCAAATTGAAAGAAGGGTCCGTATCATCTTCATCTTCGTATCTAGCACAGAGTCTGACAAAGAGGAGAATGAAGGTATGTAGTATACTTGCTTTTGCTTTTTAACTACTGAAAGAAGAAATGGATGGCCACTGAGGCTGGAGTTTTGATTCAATGATCTCATCTATAAAAGGAGCAATGTTAATACGAGTAAGTATAATACAGTTCCTATGTAATAAGTATGAAAATAGCTATTATACTAGTTTAAAACTTTAAAGCACTAGGCATATGCAAGCACCTTTTCATTTTATCTATTACTAACTATATTATTGGCATTTCTCAAAATATGGAGAGATGGATGAAGGAAAGGCATCCCTTGGTTATCAAAATCCTATACATAATACTTATATTTGAAATTCAATGATTAGAATTTTTTTTTTTTTTGCTTTATTTAAGTTTTTCACTACTAAGCTTTCTTTTCCCTTACAGGAAAGTATCATATTAAGTTTTATCAGGAGGCTGACCTAAGTCCAATTCTCCTCGACAATGTCACTTCATGCTTCTTTTCCTACCATCCCATTTGTCCCCCATTTAATGCCCCAAATTCATCTTAAAAGAGCCTTCATTTAACAATCCATATAGTCATCCTACTTATTAGACATATCTACAGCTTGGCATCAAAGAATAAGTTCCAAACTTGAAATGGAGAGATGAAAGCGGGAAAGAAAAGCATATCTTGATGGGTCTAACATGACAGGATAGAGTGTAAGGTTTATATTATCTGGAAAGAATAGAGGGAATATGAGGATTAAAAAGGAAAAAAATATTTTAGCAAGGCAAGTCCGCATCAGTGAATACCCATGTGGCCTCCCTCAATTCTTTGTTAAGAAACCACTCTGTTATGAAATGTCTAGGACAGAAGGCAGCTATTTCCTTAAGACTGGTGGGGGGAGTATTTATTTAAAAGGTTGGGAAATCAATATGTCTCTGAGGTTTGCCCATCAGAGTCATTCAATCACTAATACAGATAATTGCAGCATTAATCTGCTTCTGCAATTTAGAGAGGAGACCAAACACAGAATGATTGATTTTAAAAGGAAAATAAAGTCAAAGGGATATGGTATTTAATCTGTCAGTAAGTAGACCTCTAGAGTGAAAAACCAGAGCCCATTTTATTCCAAGGAGGTAGAATAAAATACCCCTATGTACACACATCTATTTCTTTGAAGATGTCCCAGCTCTTGGAAGGAAAAGTAGGCAGAAAATGCTATATCAACACAACTCCTCCACTCTTAACAGCCAGGACAGGACAAGCTGAAAATCAGAGTTTTGTTGGTATTGGCTGGTAGTATCAGATTTTATATAAAAGCTTGACAGCCTGCCCTGTTTGTACTGCAGTAGGCTACAGGATATGTCACAAGAATTTATCAATGTGTTCTGCCCTTTGAGAGCACTTTTTCTCATATTTTCAATTTAAATTCACCATTGAACTATTCTGCTTTATGAAAGGACTGACAGTTTCAAATCTAGAATTAGATAATTCAGGACAACCAGCCTCAGGTGAATATCTGATTTAGAATTTAAAAAGGCTTATGAAGTGACAAATCAGGTTATCTATGCTTATCTCGTCAGAAAATTTCTCCACCCAAGTATGTCACTGGTTCCTTAAGTTCCAATTCTGGTTGAGACACTATGAATGTGATAAGATTCTTCCAGCAAATGAGGACTCCTGATGGTTGACTTAACCAGGGGTCATTCCCTTCAGGAAAAACTATCCAAAACAAAATAGATTATCCTTCGAATTTGAGTGCATCACTCCTTCTTTAGAAAAATGGTGCCTAGTTCTTCAAAGCAGGTCTAGGACAGCCTAAGGGTGCAGTCACATGACTTTTTTTTTTTAATTATGAAAGGTAGTGTTTTATTTTTTTAATTTTTTTATTTGAAATAATTTTAGGTTTACAGGAAAGTGGTAAAGACAATAGAATGTATTAGTAACCTTCACTCAGCTTCCCCTAATGTTTACATCATACAAAACCATGGTATGTTTATTGAAATTAAGAAATTCATAATGGTGGTATAATACAAATATATAAACAAAATATTTCATTAGACTTTACCAGTTTTCCTGCTAAAGCTATTCTTCTGTTTAGGATCTGATCTAGATATTGATAATCAGATATTGATCTGATCTGATCTAGATAAAGATATTACAGTGTTCTGTCATGTCATGTCTCCTTAGTTTGTGACTGTTTCTCAGTCTTTCTGTGTTTCCCATGACCTTGATGCTCTTAAGAGAACCAATCAGTTATTTCCCAAAGTGATGTTCATTTTGAGTTTGCTTAATGCCTTCTCATAACTACATTGGGTTTATTGCTTTTTGGAAGTATACAAAGAGTGACGTCCCCTTTTTATCATCTCATACTGGAAAATCCCATGTCCACATTACTGAGCACGTTAAAACTGATCATTTTGGGGGCGCCTGGGTGGCTCAGTGGGTTAAGCCGCTGCCTTCAGCTCAGGTCATGATCTCAGGGTCCTGGGATTGAGCCCCGCATCGGGCTCTCTGCTCAGCAGGGAGCCTGCTTCCTCCTCTCTCTGTGCCTGCCTCTCTGCCTGCTTGTCATCTCTCTCTCTCAAATAAATAAATAAATAAAATCTTTAAAAAAAAAAACTGATCATTTTGTTAAAGTGATGTCTGCCAGTTTTCTCCATTGTAAGGTTAATTATTATTTTTTTGTTTGATACTGTATCTGTTCCAAATGAGTCATCAAGTAGAGTTCACACCTCAATAAACGTGTTTGTCTGTTTTTAATAAATAACAGAGGTCCCACCTTGAGTCTCTGTTGCCGTCACTGCTGTGCATGTCCAAGCAACAGGACAGAACTGAACTGACAGGAGTCTCTCTGAAAGAATGGCTAGAGAATTTTGTTCTCTTTTGACCCAACCTCCAAATGATAAGTGTCTCAATCATACAGAGGTAGGGAGAACTACAAACAAAAAACTAACAGTGGTTTCCTATGACTGTTCTAAGACACTGGAGAACAAACAGCTCTGATCTGCCATTACGTTTTTGAGTATAATATAAAAAATAAAAAATAAAAAATTTCCCCTATTTTACAAAACATATGTGGGCAAGCCAAAGAATTGAAAAGAAAAAAAAAAAAAAAAAACAGTGCAGACAGTAGGAACCTGCGTAGGAAGTGTATTCCAAGACCAGCAGAAGGGGCACAAATACCCAGTGGGTACACAGTAAGGAAGGGATGTCCGCTATATTAGGGTCGTGATGGAATATTAAGGAGGGTAAAGGAATAATGAAAAAAAAAACAAAAACAGCCTGTGGAGTCGATTACTTAGGAAGCTAAGAAATAAAAAAGAGGAGATTAATTGCTTGAGTTGGGGGGAAAGTATAAAACTTGCAGAACCCTCATGGCAAATGTTCAAAGCCTTCTAGGTGCGTCCAACACGGAAGGGGAACACAACAGCAGCTGAAGTGTCTACATCAGAAAGTAGAGGCCGAGATTTAAAGCACACAGCCAAGTCAGGCAAAGAAAAGACAAATCAGTCCCCCAGGTGCTTCAAAGAAAGAAATAAAAACCACAATGATAGGCAAGGTTGATAAAGCAGGTATCCATGAGATGTTTAGACCAGGAAGACGTTCTAAGGATATAACTAAGAATAAGAGTTAGACAGGAAACTAGAACTTCACCAGTTGCTTAAGCCATGAGCCCTTAAGACACTACCAATCTTCATGACCTAAAAAAACATCTCAGCCAATATCCCAGTAAAGAAAAGTTACAAAAGTTTTTCTTCTTTCCGGGCTTTGGGTGGGGAAATAAATATAAAGTTCATGTATGTGAGTATGGAATCCTAATTTGTAATACATGATACAGAACCACAAAATAAGAAATATACAAAATCCAGTAAAGCCACTGAAATTCATGGGGATCTCTAACAGGAACCAAACAAAGCTATTTAAATGCCTTGGTAATTCAGGAGATACAGAAACCAAACAGAATTTAAAAAAAAAAGAAAAAAAAACTGAACAGGAGTTCACATGCACATACACACACACGGACACACTCAAGCATACATGCATACACACACACACACACACACACACACACACACACACACAAGTAATCCGAGTGCATGAGGAACCAAAATATCAACTGTCTACCCATAAATAAAAACAGCACAAAAACTGAGACTAGCTAAATAATCTGAAAGTGACTATTACATAGTATGCTTAAAACATTGACAGGTATGGGAATGCCTGGGTGGCTCAATTGGTTAAACATCCGATTTTTGATTTTGGTTCAGGTCATGATCTCAGGATCATGAGATCAAGCCCCCTCAGGCTCTGCACTGGACATGGAGCCTGCTAGGATTTTCTCTCTCTCCTTCTCTCTCTGCTCTCTCTGCTCCTGCAAAAAAAAAAAAAAAAGTTGACAGGTATATTTTGAAAGACTAGAAATCAAGTCAAAAGAATAGTATACTATAAAATAAATGTGGACAGATTTTCCATAGACACACACTGAATTTCTAGATATAAAATATAATCATTAAAATAAAATTTACAGGTATATTAAACAGAGCCAGTGACTTAATAATAAAGTAAAAGATAACATTAGAAAATTTTAAAAAGGAATATAAAGTTGTAATTATTTAAAAAAGAGAGAGAGTGAGAGAGAAAACTGGAGTGCCTGAGTGGCTCACTTGGTTGAACGTCTAACTCTTGATTTCGGCTTAGGTCATGATCTTGGGCTTGTGAAATCAAGCCCCCTCGGGCTCTACACTGGGTGTGGAATCTGCTTGGGATTCTCTCTCTTCCTCTCTCTCTGCTCCCCCATGACCCTCTCTCCCCTTCTCTCTAAAAAGAAAAAAGAAAGAGAGAAAAATAGTTAAATATAGTACAGAGAGATAGAAATGAAAAACATGAAAGAGAGATTAAAAAAACTTGAAAGGCAGTAGATGACCCAACACAATTTGAGTTGAGTTTCATAAAAAAAAAATGGAGAAAATATTTTTGACAGAGAAAGCTGTTATTTGAGGACACAATGTCTATGAATTCTCATCATCTAAAAAAGCAAGAGTTCTTGGATAGAAGAAAGATACCAGTTTCTAATTAGGCAATATAAATAATTATGAACTTATACCAGGAAGCTTGGTGTGGTACCTGCACAAATGGCCAAGAAAACCAAATTGATTAGGAAACCAGGAAGCAAAACTACTTTTTATACATAATATATTAAAAGTAACAAAACTTAATTTGTAACTAGGTCCAACTATATGATGAAAACAAATGATTAAGAAATGTCTGGTTTGAATTTTAGGACAAAATGAAATTAGGTATTCCAAAGACTCTTACTTCATTAAAAGGCTATCTCCTCTACAGTAATAAATCAGAGCCTTTGATCGAGCTGTTTTCCTCAAAATGCGGCGTCCTAACCATCCTGCAGAGTTGCCTCAAGCCAACAAGACATGCAAAGGCCAATTAACAGGACTCCTTCTCTCTCATGCCCACTTTGACTTAAGCAGGTATGCAGCTATCAGTCTTATATGTTGATTTCCCTACAAGTTTTTCTTCGAAGAAAGACTTATGCAGTTTTTTTACAAAGTCTGAGTATCAATATTGTGTTCCAATCGATGTCAAGAGCCTAAAGCAAAATTAAAAAAATAATAAAATAATAATAGTAGTAATAATAATCATGGAGATTTTTTGCAGAAGTTATATAGTAAAAACCTTACATTTTAGAGAGTATTAACAATCACCATGTGACGACTGCTAGCACTATGCCAAACATTCTTGTGGGTATTTTATATATATATATCATATTTAATATTACAGCATTTTGATGTGTTATAAATTACTATACCTATTTTCTGTCTCTGTTTTATTACTTATTTATTATTTTCTGTCTCTTATTTTACTTATATTCATCATTGAAATGTTCCTGACTTTCTCTTTCTCTCTACTGCTCACTTTTTCCCAGTTAATGACTCTTTCCTCTGGATTCTAATAGCAGCTACCCCTATTAGGGTACTCATTGTATTGTAATAGATTCAGCTGTGTGATGTATGTTGCCTCTCTTCTCCCTTGTCTGTGTACTCACTAAAGGATACCACCACATTTTGGTTAGTGATATTGTTGCGCAGAAGGGGATCGGAGTAAAGATGTTTATGGGAATAGTTTATTTAATTTCTGTTTGTCACACTTCCACAAAATTATTCTAGGCACATCATGTTCCCTCCTTTAATTCTGAGAAATAAGTAAAAGTAACCACATTCTACTGAGGGAAGATGCTGAGGCCTCAAGTGGTCAAAGGACTTGTCTCAAGTCATTTAGGTATGCTGTTTCACCAGCCTGTCTGGGTCCTAAATCCTTCCTCCTTCTGCAATCCATAGAACTTATTAAACATTTTTTAGTGAATTAAATGTTTATTCACAAAGTTGTTATGACCCCCAAGTCTCGCATTTCCTTTATTCTCTTTATAGATATGTATTGATTATTCGCAGTACAAGAACAGGACATAGCAAGTAACCTCTGCTGCCTACAGAAGCCTTCTAAAATACAGGTTATTGTTCCAGAGATCTTATTTGGTAGCTCTGGTAGCTTTAGTAATGATTGCAATTTATTTCATACATGCCTCCAGAGTCCCTAGCTCAATCTCACCAGCTCTGGCGAATGGCTGTAAGTGCAAGTAACGTATGTCACGTTGCTGTTAAGGAATATGAAAACAGTGTGAGAACGCCATGCATGATCCTCCTCACCTCACCAGGCAGAATATTCATCTTGGGGAATATCCATCAGCCCGGGTCCCTGAGGGACGTGTGGAGCAAGCACTCTGCAGGTATGAGCTGGACAATTAGCATGAATGAGAAATAAATCGTATGAGCAAAATCACTGATGTCCAGGAGATAATTTGTTAGCAGAGCACAACCTAGATGATATGGCTAAGACAGCAGCAATGGGCAAATGATAACTTGGTACCTTTTAAAAGAAATATATCCCCCAGTGTATTACTACATATATATGTGTATGTAAATATTATATGCCTCTTTCCAAAGAGTATCTGCCTTTGTGCCTGTTTTATGCAATGAAGTCTTGCTCCCAACAGATAGCTGATTTTTCTTTCTGACATTCTAAAATAAGACTGGGTCAACTCCTAGTATTATTTGTAATACAGGTAAGAGAGAAGAGAATTTTAACTATTATAGTTTCAAACCCAAAGCAAGTTTGTGCCAGGGCGTACTGATACAACAATTATTCTGCCAAAGAAGTGCTGTTGATTTTGGAAATCAGAATCCAAATTATAACTGTTGTTGTCTTTAAAGTAATAGATACATGGGATCTCTGCATTATTTAGATATTAAATAGAGATTTCAATAATCTTTGTAACATTGGACAGTACTTCCATGTCCTGTGATATGTTTCTATTGGTTCAGTCAATTCAATAAATAATATTAATTGAACACCTACTCTGTATTAGGAATATCATTATGGATAAGTTATGATAAATTAATTTTGTAAGAGTTTATAGTCTAGAAGAACAATGAAACACGTTGCAAAATAATTCCAAAACAAAATGATAACATCACACAAGGAACATACATGAAGGAAAATATTACTCAACCTATGTCAGCAGGAGTATAAGAAAAAAACTTCTTTGGGAAGGTGGCACCCATGCTGTGAACAATCAGTAGGAATTGGTAGGAAGTCAGGCGAGGGGAAAATAAATTTTAAATAAAGAGAACACCATGAACAGCAGCAGGAAGTTTCAACATAACATCCCGTTCTGCTCTAAGTAATCCCATACTGTTAGGTTATGACACATAAAGCACAGACTATCAGGAGACAGGATTATACAGGTTTCCCATTATTCTGTAATCACATGTAGCCACTACAAGTTTCTATGAAGAGAAAAAATATAATCAGATTTATATACCAGATAAATCACTCTGGTGACAGTATGAAAGAAATTTTGGAAGGCAATTTTTTTTTTTTAAGAAAACAGTTTGGGGAGAGACATAAA
Organism: Mustela erminea; assembly: GCF_009829155.1. Classification (NCBI taxonomy): domain Eukaryota; kingdom Metazoa; phylum Chordata; class Mammalia; order Carnivora; family Mustelidae; genus Mustela; species Mustela erminea. Next base: position 34,212,821 of record NC_045631.1, read on the forward strand.
CTTCACGAAACACTAAAAACAATCGAAGATTTACTTATAGCACACTGAAGTTTGTTTCATAATTTATTGAAACCATGGGTTATTCTCAGAATAGACTCAAACTAGGTAGCTATTGTAATAATAATCACCCCCCCAACTCTGTTGATTACTTTAAATTCCAGTAAAGGTTTTTTTCTATACACATGTAAACACTTGATGAGCTAAAATTGATGAAGGGGTTAGCCAATGTCAATAAAGCAAAGTAAAATAGCAAATCCCGTGAATCTGATCACTGGCAGAACCAAGCAGAATAATTCAGTCTTCTACCACGGTGTTTTCCTAGTCTTTTTTTTTTTAGGCTCAGATTGTTAATCCTCTTCTGCTTTTCTAGCTAGACACCACCATATGGATACAAATATCTACATATTAATATATTTTCTGAATAACTCATAGAAAGTAATACATTTCATACTCCAATCTTTAGAATATTACTTAGCAAGCAATCAATAAGTCATTACTCTGAGGCCAAGAAAATAAAGTATGATATTAAACACTTACAGGAAGCAGAATACAAATCCACTGAGTAATGTGCTCTCCTTCCAAAAAAAAAAAAAAAGGAAACAAAGGGTTTATAAAGGTAATGCCCAAGTATCAGGGTTATCAATACATGTTGAAGTTTAAATAGATACTACGACATAAGACAGTATGGGATGGATGGGGTGAATGATTTAACACAAATAAGAGTCCAGCTTACTGCTTTTCCACTGTGGCAGAGACTGACTCACTCCCCTTTCTTCCTTGGTACAAATCAGAAAACATTTGACAGCTTCTCATGCAGTTTTGGCCAATTTAACTATCGTGGACTTGATATGTGTCATTTTTGTTCTTGGTCCATTAAAAAAATAAATTAAAATCAAAACCTTACATGCAATCATTTTCACCCTCATTGCCCTCATCTTCCAAAAGAACCCACTGGTGCAGTGGAAGTCACTGGAGCCCTTGCTTATAGCAGAACACACCCTCTAGGATTTTTTTTTTTTTCCTTTTGGTAGGTGTCAGGTTTATTAAGCAAGCGAACTTAAATACAGGGTTTGTCTTGGGCAGCAGGAAGACCACCAGGACATCTCTAACTGGCCTACAACATCTTAAAGCTTTATACAGAAGCTCATCCTATAGGATTTTACATAACCAAGAAATGAATTGGATTAAATCACTAATCACTAAGATTTGGGGATCTGTTTGTTAAAACAGCAGTTATTATATGCCTTAAATAACACAGGTAATACAACAAGAATATTTGAGTGATGACAGAACCCATCTTTCTCTTTAGTGTGTATATGTACATGTATGTGTTTATATCTGCATGTGTATTTGTGTGTATATGTATATATATTCATAGTTATATCTATATAGATACATACGTATATATCAGCAAGACTAAAGCATAAATTAAATACCAATGAATAATGTATTAAGAGAACCCACTATAAATCATTCATTGATATAAAGACAAAAATATTCTTGTATGATTAGTGCATTTTCCTCCCCGAAAACAGACATATGTGGGAAGATAAATTGTATTCAGATGTTTCTTTGGAGAGTATTGGAATAAGAATGAGAGAGAATGAAAAACTGAAGTAGAGGATCAGAAAGATAGATACCAGTGGTTTCAGGCTGTTAGGAAGGCATAATTACTGACAGCCTGCCAGAAAGATTCAAGGAGAGAGACTTTTGTTTTGCAATAAATAGTAATCAATCATATTTGGGGGGTAAAAAAAAATAAAGGCAGTTGAAATACTGAGCTATCAAAGGAAAATAAGGAGTACATAAACTTAAATTTACAAAACTATATAAGCACTCACAGCCCAAACAAGATAGCAAGGGCAAGGCAGGAAAGTAGCTTGATGCTGTGATTAAAATGCTATCACCATGCATGTTACACCAAGATAGTCCGCACTGTTCTTTACTTAATTTTGTTATCTTTATTAATCCATTCTGACTTTTTAAATATCAAAATATTAATATATCTAAACTTAAGTTTATTTTCTGTAAACTTCAGTTATTTTCTATACTTTTTCTTAGTCCTTTCAGTTAACGAGAATAATAAAATATCTTTTCCACTCGGATGTGAGTAGGGCACATCCCCTACCAGGAAGTCCCCCTGCACTATCATTATTATAATTGACTGATATCTGGGTTATTTATGTCTGAAAGCATAGTATTTTCAGTAGAGATGTAGAAAAGCAAACGGATTAGAGGACCAGTTAGAGATAAAACAAAGAAGACTTGGCGATAAACTAAATGTAGCTGAACAAGGAAAGAAAAAATTCAAGATTATGTCCAGATTTTTGACTTGGGTGACTTGGGTTGAGTGGTACAATTTATTTAGTTAGATTGCGTAAGAAGAGCAATTCTTGTGAGATACCGAACTTCACTTTTGGACAAAATGAAATTTCATTGTTTGTGTGATATCCAAGTGAAGGTGTCAAAAAAAATTTGAAATGGATGCAAAACTAAGAGCAAGAAACTCTGAGCTGGAAGTATGCACTGAGAGCCATAAAAACTAAGTGGTAAGTATAACAGTGGGAAAGGATTTTATCACCTGTGAATGATGTCAGAGTGACCTTAAAAAGTGATGAGTAAAAATACCAGCATTTTTTTTTAAGATTTTATTTATTTGACAGACAGAGATCACAAGCAGGCAGAGAGGCAGGCAGAGAGAGAGAGAGGGAAGCAGGCTCCCTGCTGAGCAGAGAGCCCCATGCGGGGCTCCATCCCAGGACCCTGGGATCATGACCCGAGCCGAAGGCAGAGGCCCCAACCCACTGAGCCACCCAGGCGCCCCAAATACCAGCATTTTAAACATGAAGAGCAACGATGGATTCACAAAGATTAAAAGTTAGGAGAATACAACATGTTGGTCAGGACGTAGAACAATTACGACAACAGGGACTCCTGCATAATGCTGATAAAAGAGAAAATTGGTACATTAATTTAAAAACTCACCTTGGAATTCTTTTGTAAGGTTGAAAGTATTCATATCACATAATTTAACAATTGTTATTATAAGTATATACCTTAAAAAATAAATACATACTTAAATGTTTATGCATGTTTACCAGACATGTATAAGAACATTTATATTAGTATTCTTCATCAAAGAAAAAAATGAAAAAAATCCAAGGGCTCATCTAAAAAAAAAAAAAAAAAAACAATTGATAATGTGTAGAATTTCAATAACATCTAATAGTGAAAATTAATTACAATTTCAAGATGAATGAATCTCAAATTATCTTGAGTAGGGAAAGAAAGGGAAGAATACATACAGCACGCTGCCATAAATATGAAACTGAAAGCATGGAAAACTTTCAGCATTTGGATACATATTTAGATATACAGAAAACTATAAAGAAAAATACAGCAAGAATCACAAATATCAGAATGATAATTAACTTTGCTGGGAGAGAAGAAAGATACAGAGAACACATTATTTTATATGAATGAAGTATTAGAAAATAAGAGCAGATCTTAAAAAAAATGAGAAGGGAAAATTAGTGAGCACTCACAAAGAGAAATGAAAGAGAGCTACCAGAGAAGACAAAGAGTCAGAGAACGCTACTGGGGAAGCAATGTCCAGAGAATGGCAATATTTTGAGATGAAAGAGTAGTTGTCAAAATCTCGTAAATAGGGGGTGCCTGGGTGGCTCAGTCAGTTAAGCATGGGACCCTTGATTTTGACTCAGGTCATGAAATAGAGTCTGCGATGGGTTCTGCACTGGGAGTGGAGGCTGCTTAAGATTCATCTCTCTCACCCTCTCCCTCTTGCCCAACTCCCACATCACTGCATGCACCTGCACTCTCTCTTAAAAAAAAAAAAAATCTGGGAACTGATCAGGAAAAATAAATCAGGAAACTATTAAGATGTTTAGCATCCAATAGGTAACTGGTAATACTAACTAGAGTAAATTCAATAGAGGTCATGGGTTGGAAGCCAGAATGTATTTTTTTGAGGAATACACGGAAGGTGAGGATGTGGGAAAAAGAGTCAAAGGGTAATTGCTGATCCTGGAGCGTTTAAAGAACAGACGTTTAAAATTGGAGAGCTTTGGACTTGCTTAAGTATTTATGAGAAGGCACATACAGAATGGGGAAAACTCAAAAGTACAGAAAGTAAAAGGATTAATTCTTGAAGTCAGTGAAGTGCTTGAGATGGAGGGAAATGATATGATCTAGATTATGGAGAGGTGAGAAGCTTCAGCTTCAGGTCTTAACAGACAAGCATCTACCACACCAACTCTTTAAGTCAGAACAGTTTTGAAAGCTGAAAACAAACAAACAAAAATATCTGAAGACTTAAAAGAGGATTCAAAAGAGCCAGGATTGGAGAGGGCCAAGATGGGCATTTGCTAGTTTCCAGCACAAGAAACAGCATCCAAGCAAAATTCAGCAACGTAGGCCTTCAGTAGCCTCACTGGACTCAAGATGTGGAAGTCGGAGCTCAGAGGTGCTAAGCCAAGATCCTGGAGTAGAGAAAAATTGCCAACCTGTTCCTTTGAGGTATGTGAACAAGCAGATAGAACTAGCTGGGTAAAGAGCTAAGCAGAAATTTTAGGAATCTTACAGTATTTGGGAGACAAAGGTGGAGATTCAGAACCAAGAGGGCGGAAGAAACTTGGTAATACCCCAGGCTTTTGGTGGAAACTCAAAAGTTAAAACATTTACTAGAAATAAGTCTTAACCTCAGGAGTAAGAGGAAACCATCTGCCACACTCCAACCCCACAATATCAGCTTTCCAGGACTTTTTTTTTTTTTTAATCTCTCTCTGACGGAAACAAACAAACAAAAAAAGATTATCACCCTGAACCTCTAAAATTATCCATAATCAATGGTTGACATTCAATAAAAATTGCCAGGCATGCCAAGAAAGGATGATCCCCCCCCATCCCCAAATGAAATAAAGAACCAGTAAGTGATCCTGATATGAGAGTTATCAGAGAGGAATATTTCTTTAAATTACAAGACATTTAAGAAAACAGAGAAAACATGAATATTTTTATTAAAGAACATGAAAAAGACTTAAAAGGAAAAACATGAAATATTTGCAAAAACTTATTTGAAAGACTAGACTTGCCTCAACAAAAAATAGATTATTAAATTAAATGACAGGACAGTAGAGAAAGCACAGACTGAAGCACAGGAAAGAAAATAAAGGAAAGAGAAATAAAAATAGGTTAGAAAGATATACATGGAGCTGGGGCCTCACGCAGAGAGGAGAAAGAAAATAGAACAGGTAAAATAATTTGAAAAAATACCAGTAGATAATTTTCCATATATGATCACTGACATCCACCCAGACATGTAAAAGGTCAGCAAACAGTAACCAGGCTAAATGCAAAAGACAAACAACCAAATAAAACAAAACAGAAACAAAAACAAAACACACCTAGACACATCATACATTTGCTCATGAGCAAATAGAAAGTCCAAGACTAGGAGAAATTAACAGTGTAGTGATGAAATCAAAATAGCAGTTTTCTTTGCAGGATGATATTGACTACTAAGGCCATAAGGGAGCTTCTGGAATACTGGCTAACAGTTTTTTGTTTTGTTTTGTTTTTTTAAGATTTTACTTATTTGTTTGATAGAGATCACAAATAAGCAGAGAGGCAAGAAGAGAGAGAGAGAGGGAAGCAGGCTCCCCGTTGAGCAGAGAGCCTGATGTGGGGCTCAATCCCAGGACCCTGAGATCATGACCTGAGATCAGGCTTAACCCACTGAGCCACCCAAGTGCCCCAAAAGTCTTTTATTTTTAAATGGGATAGTTATCAAATAGGTATATTTACCAGGTAAAAATTAATCTAACTGGACACTCTGTTTATATTTTTCACATATGCCCTACTTCTATGAAAAGTTTATTTAAAATGAAAGCTCATGCACTTTTTGTTTTGAAATATGACAAGATGATTTTAAAATGCATAGAAACCCAAAAGGTTAAGGGTGGCTCAAATACATTTGAATGAAGAGAAAGGACGGGAGATTTGCTATACCAGATATCAAGGCTTATTACAATATTGCAGGTACTAGGATAGTGAGGTATTTTTTAGGAATAAACAAACCAATCAAAAGAACAGAATAAAGCCCCATACATGTATTGCCACTTGATATGATAAAAATGGCATGGCAAAACAGTTGGGAAAGTCAGTTTAAAAAAAAAATTATACCAGGACAATACTATATGGAATAACAACAAAGGAAATTAACCTCTATCTCACATTCTATACAAAATTTAACTGTTGAATATAGCAAATTAAATTGTAAATGAGAAAAATTAAGTTTCTAGAAATTAATACAGAAGAACATTTTAATGTCTTGGATTGGGGAAAAACCTAGTAAACAGAACAACAACAAAAACACCCAAGGAAAAATACAATAATGGTTAATTTGACCACAGTAAATTTTTTAGTCTTTTTAACTGAAAAAAAAAAAGTCACCCTTAAGCTGGTGATTCACAGAGGAAGGGAATATATGTGTGCTGTACATCCACAAAAGAATCACTTCCAAAATATAAAAAGATCTCGTGTGTAACAAGAAAAAGACAAGCCATCTCACAGAAAGATTGAATATTTGAATACCTTTTACTAAAAAAGGATATAAAAATGGCCAATAAATACAAGTGTTCAATCTCTAGAAAAAGTGAGAATTGGAAGTTAAAAGCATATTGAGATATCACTACACACCCATAAGAATGTCTACAAATGAGAAAATAATAGCAGGTGCCAGAGAGGCTGAGAACAAGTGACAACCCTTATCATTCTAGGAGGTCCATCGATGTATACAGTCCCTTTAGAAAATCATTTTATATTCTCTACCAATATTGAATTAAAGTCATACCCACAGACCCTTAGCTCCATTACTATCTACCTAACCTGAAAGCACACATATGTGCACAAAATATTTATAGTAGCAATACTCATAATATCCCCATACTGAAAATAACTTGTATCTTTCCACAGAGTGTATATAAACTGTGCTACCTTCATATTATTCAATACTTTACAGCAATGCAAAATGCACAAAGTGTATGAATTTCATAAAAAATTGTTGCATGATTTCATTTATATAACATTTAGGAAACAAGCAAAATCACAGTATTTAGCATGTGGTAAAACCAAATTAATGTGTGAAACTGATTCCTGTACTGTAAGTGTGGGCTGCCTTTGGAGGAAAGGAAGGGTATGAGGAAGACTTCTAAGTCCTCAGAACATTCCATTCTTGAACCCTGTGACGGCAGACTTTGTGACAAATCATTGAACTGCACATGTTAGTGTGTATGCACGTGCGTGTGTACAATTTCCCTGTACTTGTGTTATCTGCACAAAATAGTTAAGTGAATAAAAACTGCAAAACAAAATTAGCTAATAAATGATGGAATTACTTTATGAGTAATAAATACAGAAGTATAGCTTTCCCTTTTCATTAATGTTATTAGTTTCAAAAAGTTTATTATAACCTACTAAACATTTTCATAGTAATTTTAACCAGATAACCGAAAGTAAAGAACAATTTAAGAATGTGTGAACACCATGTTTTTCTTGGACGTTATAACAGGTTTAACTGAGGAGTGTAAATTCTGACCAAGGAGTCATAAATTCTTGCTTCAGTTGTGCCACACGTTTGCTGTTCTGACCATGGCAAAATAAAATGAAGCCACCTAGCCCACGTTTTCACCACTTGTTCAGTCAGCTTACAACATATATCTAATTAATTAATCTAAGAGGATTTTTGAATTTTCAGTTTCAATTTTCAAAGCAAACCCAGAAACACGTTGGAGCAAAGTCACTGATGATTATTAGAATGCCTTTACAAAGGAATTATTGAACTTTACTCTGGGAGTCAACATTTGAAAAAGCAAAACTGTAGCTATTAAATCACTGGGTACCTAGCTATAGTTCTTTACCAATACTAATTTGAAGAGAATTCCTCACTTAAATATTTCTGGGGTTGGCAGCAAAACTTTGGTGCTGACAGTTTCTGAATCCCTTAGAAACCACTTTTTATTATTTGATCTATGCTGACGCTTATTGCACCTTATAATATATGCCTCATAACATTCCTCTAAAAGAGATACAGTGGAAAATTCATAATAAAATAGATACACAATATTTAAAAATGGTAAAAGGGAACAACTATCTATCTCAAGGAAGTAGTGAAAAAACTTAAGGGCTGAGATAATTACTGTAATTAAATATTAAATGTTCTATTGTCATGCTAAGTATAATACATTTTTTTAAATTCTGTTTTATTATTTATTTGGCAGAGGGACAGCAGGAGAGGGAACACAAGCAGGGGGAGTGGGAAAGGGAAAAGCAGGCTCCAGGATCCTGGGATCATGACCCAAGCAGAAGGCAGGTGCCTAAGGACTGAGCCACCCAGGCGCCCCTGAATGTAATAAATTTTAAGAACATTGGTATTGTTTTGGATATTAAAGAAACCACTAAAAATAACGATTCTAAAAAACAATTACTAATCTTTGTTTAGTAAATTAGATATAAGCATTAAAAGACAAATGAATCAATTACAGCATAATTTCAATAGTAAACCCGCTAAAGATACTTCAAATAGTAAGATATAAACTCTCATTGAAACTCTTGCACAGTTTATCCAAACTGCCTTACACTTTACAAGCCAAATTCTGACTAAAGAGTATATTATATGTTATATACTTAAAGACATTTTGATTACAGTTACCAAGTGATTTTCACGCCCATCACCCACTGGCTTTTCAAAAATCATTCCCAAACTGTGAAATGTTGATTTTATAAGGATTATTTCTCTCAGGTAATGTCGCCCTATTTGTACAGATTCAGGATGTTTAGCCTTTATGGCATTTTGTAAGCAGGGCCCATTAGCTTATGGGTTTCCCTGAAATACTCACTTATTCTACTGTACATAATTTATACTGTTGTTAAGTATTTATTGACTGATACCCCTTCTTGCTGTTGAAGATTTATAGCACCAACACTAAGGAGTTCAGCATTCTCAAAGTAATAGTAAAGAACAAAGTGCATGCACTAGAACATTTTTATAAGAAAAATACATTACTTCTGCACAATCAGTATTTGGGGTCTTCTTCTTATAGAAAGTCTTATCTCATGAAATTCTTTTTGAAGACTGTTTCACACAAAAGCTCCTTCCCAGAAGTTACCTTCTTGCTATAAGCTGAGGCATCTGATTCACTAGATTTGCATTTCCCTGGGACTACTTTAATCCAGACTGTGTAATCATTCACTCCTCAGTGGTGGTCCATAAGGCCTACGGTTAGCTTCGCACAATGGACTGGTGAAGTTCTTTCACAAAGTTCTTGGAAACAAGTACAAAAACAAGTGTGCTTTGAAGGAAGACATTCTTGCAAAGCAGGTCATAGTAACACTGGTCACCATAAGTCAACACTACAATATATGATTTGGACAGACAATGAGAAGTTTAACAAATTCTCCTAAGATGGAGTAACCAGCACATTTTGCCCAAAAACTGACACTGTTTCAAATCAATATACGAAATTGTAATATGCAGATCAAATTAAGTAATATGTGCAGCCAATGATGAAATGTAAAGACACTGGTTGCCCAAAGAAAAATAACAATTTTAAATATTATAATAACTTGACTAATAATAGCAATAAAGTAATAACTCTTGTTATTCATTTTGACTAATATGTGCGAATCACTATGTTAAACTTTTTATAGATCTGATTTTATTGTACTCTTGTTATATCCATGTGAAAAAACACATTATCATTTTTTCTCATACATGGAAGAAATAGAGACTCAGTGAAGACAAAAAAAATTGCCCAAGATCACAGTGTCTGTAAGCTGTTCAGGACTTTTGGATTATAAATTTTATATTCTTGTTTTTCCAGCTTTATTGAGTATAACTGAAAAATAAAATTCCATATATTTAAAGTGTATGGCATGATGATTTCATATAAACATACATTATGAAATTATTGCCGCAATCAAATTAACACATCCATCACTCTACACAGTTAGCATTGTGTGTGTGTGTGTGTGTGTTTATGTGTGTAGTGAGAATGCTCAAGATCTCAGCAAATATCAGTGACACAACACACTATTATTAACTATAGTTTACTAGGCTTTACATCAGAATCCTAGAACTTACTAATCTTTTAAGTGAAAGTTTGTACCTTCTGACCATTATCTCCTGTGTTCCAGTCCCTGGCAACCACCATTCTCTTCTCTGCTTCTGTGAGTTTTGCCTTTTTTTTTTTTTTTTTTTTAAGATTCCACATGAGTAAGATCATAGAATATTTTAGAACATTATGCCAAATGAAATATGCCAGAGAAAGGCACATTCTATATTCTTAATTGCTAATATTATAAGCTGAAAATGAACAAAATGGAAAATTATGGAACTTCACAATTTATGAGCTAGGAACAGTATGATCAGATGCCTAGTCTGTATATCACAGGACTGGATTTTGGCTTGTTTTCTTTGTGTAATTTCTAATGGCACCCACTCTTACTCTTAAAAAATCCCAGTTTGGGCTATATATTATATGGTCAGTCTAGCTAAATGTATCCTTTGAGAGCATTTTGTGTAACACATGATTTTTACAAATAAAACTCAGCTTCAAAGAGATGATGATTTGTCTGTGATCTCATAAGTAGTTACTGGCAGCATGCTCTGAAAACTCTGTGCACTCAACCTTCCAAAAATACTACTGGAATTCATTTCAGCAATTCAATGGACATTTGATAAGAGCTTACTTCATGCAAAGCTCTGTACCAGTCACTGTGAATACAAAGAAGTAGACAAGCTTTCCACTGCCTTTAGGCAAGTGAGGATAGTACGGGGGAAACAAGATGTACGTCAAACGCACCTCATGGAGACTCAGCTGCCAGCCTGAGAACCGGAGCACTGAAGATGAAACAAAACGGTAAGCTAGAGAAAATGTCACCGATCACACAGTGAACACAGCACTGCCTTGGAACTAAATCCAGAAAATGAAAGCTAAAATGCTTCTGAACTTTAGTGTTTTAAAAACAAAAGTTGAAAGCATTCTCACTGCACATGCATATGCACAAAACGGTAACTATGTGAAATGATGGATATGCTAACTTAATTGTGGTAAAAATTCCACAGTGTGTGTGTGTGTATTAAGTCATCACGTCATATACTTCCAACATATACAGTGTTACTTGTTGTTACACAAATAATTATACAAAGACTAAATATAATCATTACAGCCTTTGCATTGTCAGTAAATTAAACCATTTTTCACTACCTCTGACAAATATTCAACAATCTGCCAATTTAGAAGGCACTACTGGGGTGCCTGGCTGGCTCAATCAGTAGAGCATTTGACTCTTGATCTCAGGGTCATGAGTTCAAGCCCACACTGGGCATGGAGCCTACTTTAAAAAAATAATAGTAATAAGGCACTATCAGGTGATGCCTTTAAAAATAACTCTACGGATGTTCTTTCTCTACTAATTAGTGAACTCTTTGCAACCAATGAACATAGTCATTTCTACTTTAGGACCCATTAGTTTATCTAGAAAAATATATATATTATAAAGAAGCAAGCTAAATTAAGGAGGTGACACATTTTCTGGGATACTTCCTAGTGTTAAGATACCAGGTGAGTACCATAACCCAAGACAATACTGAAATCCAAATATACATCTAAATCTAGGTTCTACTGATTGAGTCCTATGATATTTCTGGGATAACTTCAATAGGATTATATCTGAACTGTATCCAGGAATATACTGCAGAATAGAATATAAAATAGGAAAAAAAAATCAGTTTGTCTCCAGGCAGGATAGCAAAGTATTAAAATAATGAGCAACTAAGTCAGCTTGATCTGGGTTTGAATCTCAGACTCACCCCTACCACTCCCTACTACCTCACTCTGACATTAAGCAAATAAGACAATTCTGTAAGTTTTAGTGTCCATAGTTTTAAAATGCAGATCTTAATGTGAATCCCACACATTGTTATTGTTAAGACTAAATGAGCATGTGTGCATGCGCACACACACACACACACACACACACTCATTGTAATTTCCAGCATGTAAAAATTAAGTAAATGGTAGCATCATTTCTTAAAGACCAGTCAGTCATACCAGGATCAAAGTTTTCTAAAGATACAACTGAGGATTTCACAGTAAAATAAAATTAAAATGTGGCTGGGTACCTAATAATTTGCTCTGCAGCACCCCCAAAGTGTGGTAGTAACAAGCAAGAAGGAAAAAAAAAGAGGTTTAATGTTCATACTGAAATTTAGTGTCATAGAAAGAGAAGGTGTATGATAAAGAAAAGCTTTGTGAAAAACAGAAACAGATTAACTAGCTTTGAGCTGCAGTAATCAGAGACAAAACCCATTCTGGGCAAAGTAGGAAAAACTCTATAATACACTGAAATACACACAACCTCAACATCTCCCCAATACCTACAAAGTAAAAGATTGCACTAATACATGAAACTGAAATCCTGGGCAAGCCTCTTTTGTGAGTATCCCTTTCTGCATGATGGGGGAAGAGAAGATGTGACTAATTTACTTAGTCATTTTCATAGTGGCCAAAAGCCAGCAGCTTTTTGATACAGTGTGGGAAAAAAGAGGACAGTGCCTGAAGTCAGCTTGAATAGCAAGGATAATTTGCAAGTGCCTTCAATCTACAGAGCTAACTGTGGAGTGAGGGGTTCTTAGAAAGAGAAACAAAGGAAGTACAAATGAATGAGCAAAGGTGAGATGTCCTGCAGAAATCCCAGATTTGGCATTCTGACTTGTACTGTGGAATTTCATAAATTCCTAGTACTAGTCTGAATGGGCGAGCTAAATCTATTTGTAGCAACCAGAATAGACTTTTCGTTTATTTATTTGTTTATTTGTTTATTTATTTATTATTTAGTTAGTTAGTATAGACTACTTTTGAACTGCTCACATCTCTGTTGTCTCATATGTGAGAGAGAAATAATAGTAATAGACATGCCTACCCTGGTGAACATCAAACATAACAGATTGGAAAGCGATTTCAACTGAAGGGATGATGTAGTTTTCTAACATACACACATATATTTCATCCTTTACCATATATAATTTGTGTATTTTATAATATTCCCAACATAGCAGTTTCATAGCACACATACGAAATTTATAAATATATGCCTATATATGCTATAGATATCTGCTTGAAACAATTGAATAATATTCCTTCATTTAATCATAGTATGTCTTCAAAAGGCTTTGAGCCCACTGCTATAGATATGGAATTTCACCACCAAGTTGCCAACAAAGTCACAAATACACTGACTATCCCAGAGTTTTATGTGTTATTTTACAAAGACTTAGAGCTATTTTACTGGCTCAGCACAACGGAGTTCAGGACAAAATCCTCTACAGGACAAAATCCTCTACATACTCCAGGGTTATTTCTCAGACTCCCAGCCCAAATACATTTGCCATACAGTTTAGTGGTGTCCCTGATAACGTCTCATCATGGGGCATCATGTTACTCTGGCAGGTCTCAGCAATCTCAACCCATCTCTTATTTCCTCTTCCTTCCTCCCACACTCATTCAATTCAGCTTTTTCTCCTTCACTGAGTTAGGAACACATCTGTAAGACTTGTCACATAATACTTTCATCTCCTTCCTTTATTCGCAGCCTGCACTACACACATGCCACACGCCCTCTCTTCTTCCCTTCCATACATTGAGCTCCTTCGTATTACTATCAATGCACTTGAAGTATTATTTATGTGTGCCCAGAAGCTCAGAAGACACAGTTAAGGTCCAATATTTTCCAGTGTTTCCCACAGACCCGTATCACCTTCCAGCAGGGAAGACAATGACCCATGTGTAGGGCAGTTACAAAGACTGCTGAAAAAAGAGTCAGCCAGAGAAACATAATACTAAGTAAGAATAGTAGCACATGCCCCACTCTAAAGCCGGGGGAAAAAAGCAGTCAGGAATGGATTTCATAGCTTGTACTTAGTGAGTGCTTCAGACAAAAGAGGAATTTCAGAATCTCTCACTTCTGTTTGGCAATTGTTCCAGTCATAGGTATAGTGCAAAGAGATAAGGACGGTATACAGAGACAGCAGTATCTGAAATTCCAAATATCTGGGAAAGCAAGCTGTGGTGTACGGCTATGCCCATGACTGAAAGGTTCTTGCTGGGACAGCACTATTGCCACCCCCTTTTCAAAGAACGTCCGTCCCCTGGGATGTCTTGTCAACCCCTGGCATTCTGACACTGCAGCCTGCCAAAGCGCTGAGGCCTGTGGCCTGCCCTCTGTTGATTTAGAGGCACTGTTTACAGGTTTCTGAGGGAAGGGTTAAAACAGGGTTCTGCTCAGTATCATGCTGGGCAGGGTAGTTTCCATCTGCTCTTTTCTCTCAAATAGAAAAATACAACCCACTTGATATAGGCGATAATTCTCAGGTTTGGCTCTAGCCAGACTGGAGACGAACAAGGTATGTCTCTTTTTGCTCTGGGGTTCTTCATGTACCACCATGATTCATGAACAAATTCTCATTGAGCCACGAGGCACATATTTAAAATCTGGTTACAAAACAAGTGAGTGATTCCTACAGAAGCCCTATTAAATAGGTATTAAGTACACTGTGACCACAAGTTTTCGGAACAGAATAAAAAGTAGCACAGAGCAAATTAACTGCATATACACATGAAGCAGGTACAAAATCATTTAAAGTATAAGTTGTTAAAAACAGACCCAAATGTGGCATTTACATTACTCATAGTCTACTGTCAAGTCCATACATAAAACATATTGCAAGTGTTGGACTGGAGGAAAACACAAGCTGGAAAAACCAAGGCCCTGGCCCTGGTTCCAGAGTGAGCTTGAGAAAGCAATCCTCCCCGTGGGTCCTCTGCTTATCTGAAGGAAGGGTGAATGGTGCCTGCCTCAAAGCCCTATTGTAAGGAGTCCATTCAAGAAAATCTTTTGTATCTTTCTCATGTTAATGAATGTGAAAGGTGTGATATAACTATCTTGATGCAAAAAAAAAAAAAAAAAAAGGATTTTCTTGGCATTTCAGAATTTCTTCTAAAGCTCCCAAACTGACAACAATGAAAGACAAATGCAGCTTTCCCATTTCCAAATAAATGTGCTAGACACATCCAGATGAGATTTACTAGAAGAGAATAAAAGCTGCCTTTCAAACACTGGTCATATGATTTATCCAGACTGCAAAAGAATAAAATGAGGTATGTGAAGAGGAATTCATCCAAGCGGAGAATGTCTAGGAGGTCAGAGTCCGTGTCATTCTCATTCCCCCTACTCATGAAGAGGGAGGTATTCCCCACTACCACTACCACCCCTAGCCAAGTGACGAGGCTCCGAAAGAAAAATTCATCCAGATGGGAAATGGCTGCAAAGAACAGAGACCATCATCTTATTTCACAAGTGGACCTTTGTGAACTCTCTGGACACTGAGGGGGTAAAGCCCAGCTTAGTGAGTGAGATCTGGGTACAAAGTAACCTATGTCTCCCAGATCTGGAGAAATTCTGGAACAGAGAGGTACACGAGATGGCTGCTTCTCACCTGGAGAAGACTGAACCCTGGAGGCTGGCTGGAGTAAACACATGGTAGAGTAAGATCCAGGAAGAGGAAGGCCATAGGATCAAGCAGCCAAGATCTTGTGGTAAGGTGGGGATGTATGTACGATGTTTTCCATAGGCTCAGGAGATACTGAAGAAATAATTGTGTGAGATCTATTTAAAATGATCCCTACAAGAGGATTGCCTGACAGGGGGAGAAAACTCCAGCAGTGAGAAGCTGGATGGTCCCAGGTGTGCAGGAGCAGAGGGTCTTGGGTCTTGGAAGAGAACCAGTGGAGAGTGCCTCTCCTATCCGAGAAGGATGAAGTATGAATGAGAACGAGGTCACTCTCCCTCCGCCTGCTTCTCCCTCTGCTTGTGTGCGCCTCTCTCTATCAAATAAATAAATAAAATCTTAAAAAAAAAAAAAAAGAAGGGAATAGGCATTTGATCCAAGTAAGACCAATCACAGCCAAGAAGACCGAGTTCTAAAAATTATGCAAAATAAGCTTTTGTTCTCTGGACTTGAAGCGAATAGAATGTCAATGTGAAACTGTTAAGTGTGTAACTGTTAAGTGACAAGAGAAGGTAGCCCAACTAGGACATAGCAAAACCTTAGAAATGTATGCCAGAACTGGCAAAAGAAAAATTACTTGGGGGGGGGGGGGTGCCTGGGTGGTTCAGTGGGTTAAGCCTCTGCCTTTGGCCCAGGGTCCTGGGATCTACCCTGCATCGGGCTCTCTGCTCAGTGGGGAGCCTGCTTCCCCCTCTTTCTCTCTGCCTACTTGTGATCTCGGTCTGTCAAATAAATAAATAATTTTTTTTTTTTTTAAAGAAAAAATGACTTGGTAACTGACAGATTAAGATCCTGGGTTTAGTTGTGTCTGAAACCAAAACTAATACTGTAGTTTCAAACTATCTAAGCTGACAGAGTCTTTTTTCTAGTCCACTCGAATTGCTTTTTTTCCTACTTACAATTAAAATGGTTCTTAGAAATATCCTCCTTAAAAGCTGTGGACTTTTATGTGAACTGGTTGATGGTTGTTAGGGAAGAATTTTAAGTAATGGCAACAGCAGACATGTTAAGTGGAAGGGACTGATAAATCAGGAAAAGTTCATCCCAGTTAAATGAGCACCATATTCAAAGGCTTTTGAAAGAATTTCTTTTATCCACCACATATAAACCATCCATGTATGATTATGTTTAAATTTCATAATCTTCTCATCTACCCATTATAAAAAACGCACGTTGTTTTAGGATTTGTGGGCAAGAGACGTTTTTGGATGACCGTGCATTTCACTCCATCAGAAAAGTTGCTCTTAAGAGTTATTAAATATTTCACAAATTGTGGTGTCAAAAATACTGAACCCAAGCAATGTGAATTTGATTTTCTGGCTTTTTTCAATATTGTTTTGATGTTTATAAACCAGGAAAATCGATAATTGACATAAGCCAATCTATGAAAGTCTGATTATGTTTTGCCTGGCTGTGCTGGTGGAGAAAGTAAGAATACCACGCAGGTAGAGAAGGAAGTAGGCAGCAGTTCTGTCAAGTCGAGCATAAAATTTGTAAATCCTCTTGCTTTTGGAGCTAAATCTGGAAACCAGAATTCTCTAGCTCTTCCCTCACACCCACTGATTTGAAAATAGAAAACAGAATGCAGGACTTTTTGATAAGTGAGTTTCTGCTAGTTGTTTGCTATGATTTCATTATAAAAATTATTACTAATTAAATATACAGAAAATGCAGTACAGAAATATATATCATCCATCATCCATGTTATAGCTAGTGTTTGCATGTTTTTTTCTGGCACAGGCACTGTTCTAAATACATTGTGTGTATTAATTCATTTAATAAAACAATTCAGTAAAACAATTACTCTTATGATGTAACACTGATATTATCCCTCATGTTACAAAGTGGAGGAAACTGAGGAGAAGACTTATCAAATACCTTACTTACATTATATATGACACAAGGAGTCACAGACTAAGACATGCTGACTAATTTAGTTTCCACTCTCTATTTCATAGCTACTGCTTTGTTTTCTACCATTCCATCCTCCTTCAAAATGGATACCATTATTATGTTGACTTTCTGGGTCCTTCTTATCTGCATTTACTTACTAAGAATTATAATTGACTGTATAATCCTTCTTAACTTACTTAACATTATTTTAAAGCATTTTCAAAGTTGTTATATGGTCCTTGTAAACATTTCAATGATTATACTGTGCTCGAGTGCCTAGATGAGCCAATTAATTTAACTATTGCCATGCCTTGGGGCAAAGAATTGTCTTTGAATTTTCACAATTAAAAAACAATGTTGCTACAATAAACATATTTTTTGGCATAAAGATTTTTCTTCATTTCAGTTTATTTCCTCAGGAAAGATTCCCAGACGGAGAATTGCCAGATCAAAGTATTAATACTGGTTTGAATCACAGATTGCCAAAATGTTTATTTCAAAGGAATTGTCCTAATTTACACTCTCAAAATCTGTTGACATTTCCTTTTGTTATTATTTTTTCATGGGAAACATAATCTAAACTCTTCTACAGAATTTCTCTAATATTATTCAAGGTAACACTAATTTAATGATTTTTCCCCCCCAGAGTGGGGATAGCTTTCTGTGAATGTCTTTTGGAAATATTACTACACCTGACCAATCCACACAATGCTAAATAAAAAGTACTTTTATAGCTCAAAGGTCCTTATCCTGAACTCTTCAAATATTCTTTTTTTTTTTTTTTTTAAGATTTATTATTTATTTGACAGACCACAAGTAGGCAGAGAGGCAGGGAGAGAGAGAGGAGGAAGCAGGCTCCCTGCTGAGCAGAGAGCCTGATGTGGGGCTCGATCCCAGGACCCTGGGATCATGACCTGAGCCGAAAGCAGAGGCTTTAACCCACTGAGCCACCCAGGCGCCCCCTCTTCAAATATTCTTATGTCAAACTGTTGTCCCATGCCTCCCCTTAATGCAGAGTTGCTTTAAACACACATACACACACACAAAAGCAGTATATACATTACTATTTAACAATCTTCACAATGTTGATCAATTATTTCTTCTAAAAACAAGCCTGAGTAATTTTTATAGAATGGTGTTACTATCTTGTATATGGTACAGTTGCTTTTATGAGCATTCTATAGCATATACTACTAATCCATTAATATTTTTTTCTACTGCTTGCTTTTAAAACCAAAGTTGATTCTTTGCAAGAACAATAAAGTTGATGAAACCCCAAAGCCAGATTGATCAGGCAAAAACAAAAAAGGGAGAAAGCACAAGTTACCAGTTATGGGAATAAAAGAAGTGACATTACTCCAGATTTTCTGATTAGTAGAAGGATAGTAATGGAATGTTGTGGACAACTTTAGGCTTAATAATATGGATACTGGCATAGTGCAGTATTTTTCCACTTCCCTGGATATGTGTATTCATGTGTGTATGTGTATCAAGTAAAGGAGGCTTTTTAAGATTCCAAACAAGGGAGAGAATCATATACTTGTGCATAAAAAGCCAAATACAATGGAAAAAAGCTAAAGAAAGTATTTGCAATATAATGGCAACCTGAGGATTATCAGTCCTAATACATAAATAGCTCCTGGAATCAATATCAAGAGATAAATATTCCTGTTAGGAAAGAAAATTTTAAATATCCAAAAAAATGTGTATATATACAAATATATGTAACAGTCAAACTCAAATGTCAAGCAAATATAAAGTATTAAGACATCAGACAGAATTTTCAGGTGCCACCTTCTAAAAACTATTTTTAATGCATCTAATACTAGAAAGGCTGTGGGTTAACATGCACAAACGCAGCACACATTGGTTTAGTAGGTCTAAAAGGGCTTTATGTATCTGATAATGTGGGTCACAACTTGAAAAAGTATAGTCCTTTTTTAATGAAGAATTCCTTTTCTAACATTTATATAGAAAACTGTTTCTCAAACTATTAATTTCATGAAATAGTAGTCATCAAAATGAGTAATAATAAAGAACTATATTGTACATGACAGTACTAGGCGAAAGTTAGAAAAATGTTTTATAAGAACATGTAATTTTAAAAATCCCCAATTTATTATTTTTTAAAGATTTTCTTTATTTATTTGAGAGAGAGCAAGCACACAAGCAGGGGGAAGGGCAAAGAGAGAGGGAGAAGACGACTTCCAGCTGAGAAGGGAGCCCCACGTGGGGTTCAATCCCAGGACCCTGCGATCATGACCTGAGCTGAAGGCAGATGCCTAACCATCTGTGTCACCCAGTTGCCCATCCATTTATA
Source organism: Mustela erminea (assembly GCF_009829155.1). Taxonomy (NCBI): domain Eukaryota; kingdom Metazoa; phylum Chordata; class Mammalia; order Carnivora; family Mustelidae; genus Mustela; species Mustela erminea. The sequence continues at coordinate 34,232,680 of NC_045631.1, forward strand.
TTATTAATTAAAAACCAAACTACAAAACAGCATATAGAGTCTAATCTCAGGTTTTTAAAACATTATTTGAAGACATTAGAAAAATGTAAAGAACGCTTATTTTTAGCTAGTGTTTTTGGTGAGTTTTATGCAATTTTGTTGTTTTTTTTATTATACAAATTTTTACAATAAACATGCATTAATTTAATGAACACTATAGAACCAATAAAAGCTATTTTCATAATAAAAATATCTGCTTAGCATTCTTGCCCACTTCCCCTTTGTTTACTGGATGGATTATAGTAGATGGTGTGTCTTTAATTTAATGTAATAAAATGTACATGCCTTGGGGTTTTCCATTTTATGATTTTCACCCATGGGGCCATTATTTCCTTGTTAAGTGTCTTTACTTAGAAAGAACAGTCAGCAAATATAGGGAGTAATGCCTTCCCTAAGTAAACAGAACGAGAGCACTGACTATAGCTACTGGGCCGAGAGGCTTATTTTGGGAATTCTGCTGTTAGGCCTCTAGGTTCCCATCCAAAGATACACTGCAACACTTTCATAGTTGGAATCCAAATATTATGAATAATCTTTCTATGTTTCCCCAAAGAAAACAACATGGTTTCTTCCCATTGTCAAGGTTTGTCTGGCAGAGGAAAGAAATTTTTTAAAGAAAAATCCATGATGGTTGCATCTTACTGCTTGACTACCGGCTGTGCTGATGAGCAGCTGCGCTGGACAGGCATGCTAGAAGAGCTCTCCCCACCTCAGTTTCCTCATCCAAAAACATGTAAAGGAAAACAACCACCACCACCACCACCAAAACACTGATTCTTAATTTGCATAATTTTGTGAAGATTAACATTAAAATGCTGAAAGCACCAGGCTTCCTATTATGTTTTATTATGGTCGGTCTTACGATATTGTATCTTTCAGGGAGCCTGAATTTATGTACAACTATGCGTCCTTTCTAGCAATGACACAGTAAACTCCAGCAGTCTAGCTATGCGCTAAATGTGTGAGGCTGTTTTCCTCTGGTGCCCTACGGAGACAGAGTCTCGATTTTAAAGCCATTTGTATAAGGTTTGTAAAATGAGACTGATTTTACTTTACAGTTCAATATATCTCCTGAGACTCGATTAGCCATTACATTAGTTTAGATTAGACATTCCTAAATATGTTTGCTAGACAAATTTCAGAGTGGCCCAGGATGGCATTACCCCAGGCAAAAATCTTTGATTGGTATTTCCATTGCACTGATTTTCTCTTATTTAACTCAACAACTTTTTGTTGATATGGTGTGAGTTTTGTGATGGGAAATTAAATTTTGAAAATATGATGATTAACCTGGCAGGCAATATAAATAAAAAAAATGCGTGTTTAATCCTGTTTGGTTCTCAGTATCGGGATCCACTGAAGACTTGAAGGAACAGACTGGCATAAAACTTCAACGAAACACACAGGAGCTCTCGCACGTCCCATGCACTGGCCAGTCTGGGCTGAGAGATCGACATCACCTGCAGAAGGATAAAACCACCGGTAGACCACAGCCACGAAACACATACCTCTCAGTGATGTTCATGAGTGTGAACTTGTTTGATACGGGCTTATTGAAATGCTCATGCCGCTCTGCTTGCAGTTGGAATGTGCCTCAAACTGACAGCCAACTAGCCCACAAAAACTGACACAGGGAGTTGCACAGCGGGGCTCTCCCCTGGGATTGTGCTTATAGGCTTATGGGTGCAGAGTAATGAAGGCAGACACCGGATCCATTCATTCTCTAAGGATCACTGTCATTCAGCACTCATCCATTGACAACAATTAGCATCTACAAAGTGCCAGACACCGGGTAAGGCTTTCTTAGTGATGCAACATAAGGAGTGATCTATCCTTCCAAAGTGACAACTGTGTTTACTTAAGTTTGTGCTAATGGCCCCAAAGGTTTTGTGAGATGGATTTTTGCCTACCGCCATCACAGTTTTACCCGTTTGGATGGGCAGAAAAGAAAGACAAGAAAGGCAATTTAAAAAAGAATATTAAGAAGCAATTTCCTATAATCCCTTCACTAACTGATATATAAAACATAATTATTTCATAGATACATTAAATACATATATTAAGAACTTTATATATAAATGTATGTATTTGTGTGTATATATATACACACACAGAGATACATAAAGTATAGGAAAACTTCACTAATATGAATATTTAGAAAAAATAAAAATATTGTATATAAAATATCTTGAATATCCATATTAGCAAACTTTTTTTGTACTTTACGCCAGCCAGTCAGGACTGAACCTCTATGAATATATATGAATAAAGAGGCCATGAGGAACCCTCTTCCTGATCTGGACTGTAGTTACTGCTGCTAAGGAATTCCTTCAAATTCCCGGTGCTCCCTCTGGTTTGAAGGACATCTGTTTGATTTAGACCTAGCGCACAAACCATAACACTGTGAGGTTTGCAGAATTGCCAAGATTATAAACAATCTGCTTCATGAATATGTGAACAAGGATATCTCTTTTTTGGAAAGAGAGGTGGCTCTTTGCTTTAGAGGCATATGCCAGGTCGTATGTTTAGTGATAGAAAGGACCAGAATGGCAAGCAGATTTCAAAAGACAAACACCCACCTTGTCACAGCTTATAAACCTAGACCTGTTTCATTTCATTTTCATTTTTCTTTTTTAAACCACCCCTCCTCCTTTTTCTCAAAAATTCTAGGGTAAAAACAGAAGAGTATTTTGTGGATTCAAATGCTAAAGAATGGCAGATAAGAAAGATATTAGAAAGAACTAATAACTATCAGGGCCACCAGCTAACATCCATTCCACCTACAAGGTAATCTACCCATTTCTTGTGTTTCCAAAGCATTGCATTCTGTTTGCAACGCATCATACTGCAACAGTGTCTCTAATTTTTAGTTTTCATCCTGCTTTTGATACAGGCAAAAGCAATTACCAAATCACATGGTTTTCTTTTTACAGTTCCTCACAATTTTAACAGCTAATATGAAATGCCAAAGCACCACTAATTGAAAATTGATTTTGGAATCAATTAAACAGCCATCTCAGTTAAGAAGAACACATGGAGAAGTTTCATCAACTGCCTCTGTCCCCTGTGGAAGTCTCTGTTAGACTCTTCTGGCTGGGACCTAAGTAGTAATTCTCAGCGGCCTTGCAATCCAAATAAGTCCAATTTGCAAATTTAGCTATTGATCCTGAAGAACAACTGTACTAGGGGGACTTTAATTCCCAGGGTACCACAAGATAAAATTAACTATATTTTTGGAAGGATAAGGGAAGTTCAATTTATTATGTTATGGTCCAAGAAAAATACTTAAGGATGCCTTATCCTTTTCATCCCTAACCCTATGAATTTCATGATTCTCAAGTGTCAGACTAAATGCTTCACGTAATAGTCCTAAGGTATGGGCTTTATCATTCTAATTTAACAGATATCAAAAATGAGGGAAATAATGTGACTAGGGCTCAAATCAAGAAATCTTCATCTTCTGATATACCAGGCTGGGATTTCTAATGACAATACTTGCCATTTCTTGAGAATATGGTTTCCATACTCTATACTAAGTGTTTTATGCGCATTATCTCATTTAATGCTCACATAAACTCCATAGTGAGTTACAATTACTTTCCATTATTTTCTAGATGATAAACCTGAGGCCAAAAGAAGGAAATTAATATCCCCAAGGTCAGAAAGCTAGTGAAGGGTAGAGCAAGATATTAACCATCCTTTGACACTGTATCCTTCAATCTTATCCACTAGGCTGTGCTACTGCCACTGTTTTATTGGTTCTTAAAAAGGGAGCTCCTATAGATTGTTACTAATAACAGAATGGGTGGGGCTCCTGGGTGGCTCAGTGGGTTAAGCCTCTGCCTTCTGCTCAGGTCATGATCTCAGAGTCCTGGAATCCAGTCCTGCATGGAGCTCTCTGCTCAGCAGGGAGCCTGCTTCTCTCTCTCTCTCTGCCTGCCTATGTGCCTGTTTGTGATCTCTCTCTGTCAAATAAATAAATAAAATATTTAAAAAAAAAATAACAGAATGGGTATATGGATGCAGAAGAACAGTAAGGGAAGTAAAGTAGATGACAGTGTATGAGTACTACCATTCAGCCCTGAGAAAAGACACAGGAAAGTGCATCAAATTTCCCAGAGCACTGGAGTTCCTTTATCTGTTAGGAAAAAGGGATGTGCAGTTGAAGGGGTTGGCCAGACAAGGTCCTGAGTTTTCCAATGAGTTCTGTTTTGCTTCTTCACGTTTACCTGGGGGATGTTGGAGACACAGAAGTAAGCGTATAGTAGAGAGGAGGTAGGGCAGACCTTGCTAACTTACATACTTTCAGAACAAAAAAAAAAAAGAGATTTTCCCTTTTGGTCCAGCCTTGCTAAGTATGTAAGTAACAAAATATAAGCAGAACTTTTTCTATAAAGACATTCTAGGTACTTATTTTAGAAAGATGGAACACACAATCCAGACAAACCAAATCTGCCCACTAAAACCAGCCAGCCAGAGAGTTCAGATAGCCACATTTGTTTTAAAGACAGGAAACTGATGGATGCCAAGAGTAGTAGAGATGATCTGAAAATACTGAGTTAACGGATAATATATAGACAATCTGCTGTTATTTTCCAATATCCTTTAAAAACAGACCATTCCCCTTCCTCCACTGGCTGCAATAGTATCTATTGCAAAGCAGAAAAATCAAGCGCAATTCCCCAAAAGCAGACATTTCTTCCAATGCACAGCTGATGGTCCTTGATGAAATAAATGAAGTACTAAGGGAAAAGGCTTGGCTCTTTGCAGTTGGATATACAAGGAAATTGGGTGACAGCCTACAATTTTTATCTGAGTACTTAAATGGACCAAGAGCCTATCTGAAGAGAAAAGTCAATGGCAGCAGGTTTTTCACTCCATGCATTGACTACATGTAATTTTGTTAATGCTACCTTCTGAAAGACTTCATCCTCACACCACAACCCCAGCCAAGTTGGTCTGGCCCAGACACACATGAACACAAAACTTGCACTGATCTATGATTCATTCTTGTCACAGCTCACTATTAATACTGAGCATTATCACACACTGTTAAATTATTCACTAGAAGAAGTGGCTACATGACCCTGTCTCACCCTGTGTCATGGGTAGTTGAGTCAGATGAAGATCCTTTGTGTTTCTGGGCATTCTTTATTTTTCTGGGGGAACTCAAGTTGCCCTGTGAGCACAGAAAAAGCAACTTGAAATCCTTCTTAGATGCTGATATTTTCAAATTGATGAGAGACAGTGTAAAGAATATATTTTGGTACATCTTGGTTCAGAAAAGGGCTTGACCCTTGATCAAAGCCTTACAACACAACAGAAAACAGAGTAAACTGGAGATAGCAAAATAATAAAGTAAACCCTGACATCAAGGTACTATAAAATTAAAACCAGAGCAAGTATTTATTAAGTATTGAACATACACCAAGCACACTGCCAGTGTTCTCCAGGCAGACACTTTATCTCACAATCCTTCTATGTGAGCGGGGCTCTCTCAGGCCTCACTGTGCCACTAAGGAAACCGAGGCTCACAAAGGTGATGTTAAATCATGCAAAATCACAGAGTAAGCAGCAGAGCCAAGACTGGATTCAGGTATTCCAGCTCAAGAGCTCACGATTTTAAACAATAAGCTGATTTGCGTCTTTCTGAGGCGAGGATGCCATGCCCCCAATTCAATTAAAGGATGCTTGAAAATCATCTGTAATCGAAGGGCTTTGCTGAAACGAAATCTATGTTACAGAGACAAATGTTAGTGATGAATGATTATATCCTGGTCAGATTCCAAGGAGTTTTATTTATAAAGTGCTGAAGAGCTATGTGAGCATGCGGACTGCCCTCTGAGAGTGAGTAGAAGCCAATGTATTTTCAAACTCTTGAATGTCCCTCTCAGAGGCAAATTAAAGTCATGTGTATAGAGCAATGGACTCAGACATCTATTTACTAGGTATATAATGTGGGGAAAATTGCTTAACCTTTCTAAATCTATTTCCTCATTAGCACACATGTGCATGAACACACACACACACATACACACACACACAGACATACACAAATATCCTATTCCAATGTCAAATGGTGTTATGAGGGTGGCATAAATGTCTGCAAAAGGGAGCTCTGCTGCTGGGAATGGTAAAATAAGTAGTTTGTGCCCACCTGCACACTGAAAACGAAAAGAAAATTTGAATTTCAAAACTGTGCTCCAGGCACCTGGGTGGCTCAGTCATCAAGCGTCTGCCTTCAGCTCAGGTCATGATCTCAGGGTCCTGGGACTGAGCCCCTCATTGGGATCCCTGCTCAGCGGGGAGCCTGCTTCTCCCTCTCTCATCCCCTCTGCATGTGTTCCTGCTCTCTCTGTCTTTCTCTCTGTCAAACAAATAAATAAAATCATTTAAATAAATAAATAAATAAAAACTGCTCAAAAGCATCAGAGTGGTAATAAGACAATGAGAAATGACTGGGTAAGATGCTAGAGACAAGGAAACCTAGAGAATAAAAGCTCACTATTTGGAGACTTTTCCTCTAGGGCATCCAGAAGAGGCAGCTACCCAGCTGAGAAGTTGAGTAGACTTTTGGAGAGACCATGGGGCTATGAAGACAAGCTCAGACCCACTACCCTGGGACATGAGGTTAAGGACCCAGAGATTTAGACACCAGGGTAAAGACATGTGGAAACTAGACTTGCCTTCCAAGGAACTGAAGCCCATACCAGATACAGGCAATCAGGGTTTGCCAGCATACCAAAGGCAGGGGTTCTGACTGGAAGAGAACCCAGTGGAACATCTGGGGCACTGTAAACACTTGAAGTCTTGGCCTGACTGTGTCTCCAAGAGGTTTTGCCTTCATGACAACTTAATGGTCTGTACACTTATTATTTTTTTTTTTTTTTTTTTTTTTTTTTTTTTTTTAGTAAGTACACTTATGATTTGATGATTTTCTCTATTGGTTTTATATTTCAATAAATGCATTTTTTGACACACTTATTTTTAAGAAAAGAAAAACTTTACAATAGTCTCTGATGTGGTAGAAGTTTATTATCCTTTGTATAGTATTTTCTTTTTAATACATTTTTTAAAGATTTTATTTATTTATTTATTTATCAGAGAGAAAGAGAGAGAAGAGGCAGGCAGAGTGGCAGCAGAGGCAGAGGGAGAAGCAGGCTCCCCGCCAAGCAAGGAGCCCGATGTGGGGCTCGATCCCAGGACGCTGGGATCATGACCTGAGCCGAAGGCAGCTGCCTAACCAACTGAACCACCCAGGAGTCCGTATAGTATTTTCAAGATTTGTCAGGAACACTGATACTAATCTCTAATCTCTCTCAGTTTCTCTCTCTCTCTCTATATATATGTATATGCAATACCAAACTTTTAGATAAAAACAAACCCAATAAATAAATAAATAAATAATCAGAATATGTCCTGAAAAATCCAGGATTGTGTAATACTGGACTGAAATTTCTGCTTCTTCCCAAGGTTTTGAGAATGAGAAGCCACAACATTCACTAACGGCAAAGTAGAAAGCAGAAAATTCATGTTGTATATACTGTTGCCACGCAGGCGGGCAGGAAAGAAAGATAGAAGGAGGACCTGAAAAACAGGTCCCTGGGGTGTTGGAATCATTCTATTTCCAGGAAGATGCACAGTCAGCCTGTATGCCCATTTCCCCAAAGACTCCTCAATGACCTATCTTTCCCCTAGAGCATCAGATCACCTGGACATACCCGACTATTCAGAAATCTCACTGAACACAACTCATTAATATAAAATCCTTTTGCCAAGGTTTCTGGACTACAATACCAGGAATTTTTTTTTTTTTTAATGTTTTTCTCTCTGATGCTTACTCACATACAGTAGAAACAGGAATGGCCTAATTTCCTAGAATTTAATGTGAGGTGGAATAGAAATGCCCAGTTATCTCTACCACCTACAAGAGCTAGAAGATAAGGTTATCTTCTCTTGTTCCCAAGATCCCAAGATCCTGTCAATTTCCACGCAACGGAAATTGTTCATTTTTCAGTTCACAACTCCATGCTTTTAGAAGGTAGAATCATTAAATGCTTTGATCATGGTGTTTGGAAACCAGACAAAATTAAACCCAAGTATCAGCTCTGCCAGCTATTCTACTTTGAGAAATCAGGAAACCTGCAAGAGAACCTCAGTTTACCAATCTGTTAAATACCAACACACCAGGGTTAGTGTTAATGCATGCACAGCACACAGTGCAGGGCCTCCAACGTGAGGAACCTCCACAAATACTATTCCCTTCTGCTTCTTTCTCATTGTACTTGTTTTTGCAAGACTCTGTGTTTGTCAGTGGCTGTGCTGCTACATTCCAAAGCAACCACTTGATTTGGCCAATGCAGATTTTGAGCTACATTCAAACCATGCCTCTGGTTCATTTTGCATCCAAAAGAACACTTAATGTTTTGGCATCAAAGCTGGGTAGACTGTATGGTGACCAAGACAGCCTTGACATCTCCCTCAGTTTGACAGACTTCTTCCTGACTCTAAGCCCCTTACCTTCCTTTTCTTAGAGCATTTACTTTACAAACCTGTGATTACAAATCCTTTCTCTGTCCCTTTGAAATATAAACACTGTTAGAAAGTTTCTTGCCTGTTTTACAACCCAGGAATATCTTTCCCAAGGACCTGGGAACCATTTCTTTGAAATGTAATCATCAAGGAATATAGTTCTCAGTTTCCATGGTGAGGTAGTATAACTTGCTCTAAGCTGTCACCACCTCTGCTCATGAAGATAGGAGAAAAATGAGAAAATTGACTTTTCCTTTGGGTAAAGCCAATTAGCAAACACACATGGTCCACAGTCCCCTATGGAGTTAGGTATCCCTGGGTATTCAAACTTTGTCTCTCTCCCCTTCTACTGGCAATAGCTTTGGAATATAAAATCAAGTCCTGTCTCCTAATTTTGTATGGTATTTTTGTTTGTTTAACAATGGATACATAATTTTCTTGCACATTGATATTAGTCATGAATAAATATACCCCTATAATGGTTTATTCATATCTGTATACCTGTAAATTTATCAGAGCTTCTTTAGCAAAACAACTAGAAACATAACACTGAAGGAAGAGTACAAGCTATAAATCAATAAACATGTCACTGATTTAATGTATCAGTGAGATGATGAATGAATCAAGAAATATTTAATAAAGTCAAAGAATTCTGAAAAAGTGTGTCTTTCCTGTTGTCATAAATCAGTCTTTCTCTTTCAATCTCTCAACTTCCATTTCCTTTTCATGTACTTATTTCCAAAATCATAAGTAAAGAGTATTTTAAAATAAAGAAACATATATAATACACTCAGGAACAATTCAAATGAAACACATATTTTTAAATAGATATTAGTAACATACCACTTAATATGTGGCTCACCCAGTGCTCAGCAGATGTATGAGGAAAGATGGTAAGCGAGATCTGCTCTCTTGTTTTTGACAGTGATGTCAAGTTTCTTTCCTCTTTCTTTTACACATTTCCTTTGGAAGAGCTGATCTTCATTCAAAAGAAGAGTTCAGTTCTGCTTACTAGGTATCATCAGCCACCTTTGATATGTCTGGTTGCCCAACTGCTTTCAGCTGTAATACTGTCACAAATACCTTCCAACATACTTTCTCCTCTCTAGGAAGCTGTGTATTAATAATTAGTGAGTTACACCTGTTCCATCTGTCACATCAGATTTGTTATTTTCATAACAGGAATCTACCAACACATTGTGCAGGAATTACAGGGTTATTTTTTTTCTCTTTTCCTTTTTTTTTTCTTTCTTTCTTGTTTTGTTTTATACAATTCAGTGAAACCCTCCACTAAGCTGGCAAGGTTGTATCTAGTATCTGTGGGATGTTGTTGCTTTAAAAAAAAAAAAAGGAGATAGAAATCAATGCCTGTTTGTTCAATAACAGGGCAAAAGAGAAGAGAACACGTTTGCAAACAGCAGGTGAGGCTTTCAATTTGAAAAGCAATCAGAGTATCAGCTGTCTGGCTTCAAGGGCAGAGCTCATAGCTATATACCAACAGAGGGGAGGAGATCTGAAAGCAGCTCTTCTTAGTTTTGTGATTTACACATTTACAAAATCATTCCTGACACTCTTACATTCTGATTCTGAAAGCTTATGCAATGAGGCTCACTTTTGATTGCTTAGACTTGTTGCTTGCTGCTTGATATACCTTATCAAATTTCAAATTTATTTAAAATATGGGCATATATGGTCCATCTTAAAAAAAAAAAAAAGCCCCACTTAACCCTGAAATTCAACAAACATTTACAGAGTCCCTTCTCTTTACAAAGGATTGTAGCGGGCACTGAGGATGCAAAGGCGTTTTGCTTGTGAGGAATGTCAATCGTGTATTTTTAGAAGTTAAACTTGAGCGTGGGTTAAATCCAGGAAAATACAATGCTAGATATAAAGTCAGGAATTCTAAATTTCCACTGTATATGAAAACTGCAAGCTTATCTGTTGTTAAAAACAAGACAACATAGGGCTCCTGGGTGGCTCAGTGGGTTAAAGCCTCTGCCTTCGGCTCAGGTCATGATCCCAGGATCCTGGGATCGAGCCCCATATTGGGCTCTCTGCTCGGCAAGGAGCCTGCGTCCCTCTCTCTCTCTGCCTGCCTTTCTGCCTACTTGTGATCTCTCTCTCTGTCAAATAAATAAATAAAATCTTTAAAACAAACAAAACAAACACAAGACAACAGGCCCAAAATGGAGCTGCTTTAGTTAAGCCCTACATTACCAAACCAAAACTTAATTACAGTTATGGCTCTCCAGAAACGAAAGCTTAAACCAGTGAATCAGAAACTGCCTGATCAGCTTGATAAAACCCCCGCCAACCCCTAAAGGAAAGTAACCTTGAAATAACCAATACCCTTTTTTCCCCCCTTCTTGTTCCCACTCCCTTCTGCCTTTGTTTGGTGTTGCACAGCTCCTCAAAGCTTTTCCTTCTCTCCAAATTCAGCTAGATTGGATGCTGTCCAATTCAAATGGATTTTTTTGCTCAAATAAACTCTGAAAATGTCTAATATGCCTCAGTTTATCTTTTAAGAGTCTGGGTGTCCCAAGAAGAAACAAAAGGAGACCGTTTTGTCTGTCCGGAGCCCCCTGGAGCAAGCAGCAACCAGGCTCACCTACCTGGTGCATCCCCTGAGCTTGCGGCTTTTCCGCCCCCTGTGGAGGTTTAAGTCCCTCTTGGATCCTGGCTCTGCGGGTTTCCATGAGGCGTTTTCAGACTCTGGGTATTTCCTTTTCTGAACAGGTCGTATTTAGAAACCAGCTGGGTCTAGGGGGTCAGACTGGGTACAACTCAGAAACAAAGAGAACCCAATATCAGACCTCGTGGGACTTAAAAACCGGAAGTCTTGGTCCCACTTAGAAACCGGACCGGATGCGAGGCTGGCGTGCGTCTGACGTAGAAACCGGAAGGAGTGCGTTTGGCTCGTTTAGAAACCAGGAAGCATTCCGAGGTCAGCCTGCACCTGTGTAGGAGTTGGGTTGGATCTTGGCTGGTGTGGGTCTGACTTAAGCTGGGCTGGGGCCAGTGTGAGGCCTCAGGTGAATAAAATTTTATTTTCAGCCTGAACAAGCAGGCTGGCCTTACCAAAGATAATCTTGAATTACTGTGGCCGCAGTGGAGAACTTTTAACCTACATAAGCTTCTCCATTTATGAGATGCCCTAGAGTAAACGAGGTCTCAGCTGAGCACTCGCTGTAAAGAATAAAGGAAAAATTCTTTTTCCTCTTCTGTGGTTTCTGGTGGCTGGGATGAGACCCTCTGGGACACCCCACTCCAGAGCATACAGATGGGATCCTGAGAAAACTCGGAAACCAGCAAAGGGTCAGATACTATTTTTTTAATCATGGTATGTTAGTCACCGTGCAGTACATCATTAGTTTTTGATGTAGTGTTCCATGATTCATTGTTTGCGTAGAACACCCAGTGCTCCATGCAATCTGTGTGCTCCTTAATACCCATCACTGGGCTCACCCATACCCCCTCCCCCAAACTCTCAGTTTGTTTCTCAGAGTCCATAGTCTCTCAGGGTTCATCCCCTCTATGATTAACCCCCCTTCGTTTCTTTCCTTTTCCTAATGTTATGCCTATAGTCCACAAATAAGTGAAACCATATGCTAATTGATTCTCTCTGTTTGACTTATTTCACTCAGCATAATCTCCTCCAGTCCCATCCATGTTGATGCAAAAGTTGGGTATTCATCCTTTCTGATGGAGGAGTAATACTTTATTATATATATGGACCCTATCTTCTTTATCCATTCGTCTGTTGAAGGGCATCTCAGCTCAGCTTCTGCAGTTTAGCTATTGCGGACATTACTGCTATGAACATTGGAGTGTAATTGGCTCTTCTGTTCACTACATTTGTATCTTCAGGTTAAATACCCAGTAGTGCAATTGCCCAGTCATAGGGCAGTTCTATTTTTAACTTTTTGAGGAATCTCCACACTGTTTTTCAAAGTGGTTGAACCAACTTGCATTCACACCAATGGTGTAAGAGGGTTCCCCTTTCTCCACATCCTCTCCAACATTTGTTATTTCTTGTCTTGTCAATTTTTGCCATTCTAACTGGCATTAGATGGTATCTCAGTGTGGTTTTGATTTTAATTTCCCTGATGGCTAAGGATAATGAATACTTTTTCTTCTGTCTGTTAGCCATTTGTATGTCTTCTTTGGAGAAGTGTCTGTTCATGTCTTCTGCTCATTTTTTGACTTGATTATTTGTTTTTGGGGTGTTGAGTTTGAGATGTTCATTATAGATCTCAAATACCAGCCCTTTATCTGTAGTGTCATTTGCAAATATCTTCCCCCATTCCATGGGTTATCTTTTTGTTTTGTTGACTGTTTCCTTTGCTGTGCAGAGGCTTTTTATATTGATGAAGTCCCTAAAGTTCATTTTCACTTTTGTTTCCCTTGCCTTTGGAGACATGTTTTGAAAGTTGCTGTGGCTTATATTTAAAAGGTTACTGCCTATGTTCTCCTCTAGGATTTTGATGGAGTCAAGTCTCTCACATTGAGGTCTTTCATCCATTTAGAGTTTATCTTTGTGTAAGATAATGTAAGATAATGGTGTAAGAGAATGATTGAGTTTCATTCTTCTGTATCTAGCTGTCCAATTTTCCCAGCAACATTTATTGAAGAGACTGTCTTTTTTTCCATTGAATATTTTTTCCTGCTTTGTCAAAGATTAGTTGACCATAGAGTTGAGGGTCTATATCTGGGCTCTCTACTCTGTTCCACTGGTCTTATGTGTCTGTTTTTATGTCAGTACCATGCTGTCTTGGTCATCACAGCTTTGTTATGGAGCTTGAAATCAGACATTATGTTTATGCCAAAACCAGGCAAAGACCCAGTCAAAAATGAGAATTACAAACTAATATCCCTGATGAATATGGATGCCAAAATTCTCAACAAGATCCTAACTAATAGGATCCGACAGTATATTAAAAGGATTAGCCACCACAACCAGGTGGGATTTATCCCTGGGATGCAAGGGTGGTTCAACAGTTTCAAGTCAATCAGTGTGATAGAACACATGAATAAGAGAGGGAACAAGAAACACATGGTCCTCTCAATCGATGCAGAAAAAGAATTTTATAAAATAAAGCATTATTTCCTGATTAAAACTCTTCAGAGTGTAGGGATAGCATAACATTTCTCAATTTCATAAAACCATCTATGAAAAGCCCACAGCGAATATTATTCTCAGTGGCATAAAGCTGAGAGCCTTTCCTTTAAGATCAGGAACACAACAAGGATGCCCACTCTTGTACTAGTATTGGAAGTCCTAGCAACAGCAATCCGACAACAAAAAGAAATAAAAATTATCCAAATTGTCAAAGAAGAAGTCAAACTCTCTCTCTCTGTAGATGACATGATACTTTATGTGGAAAACCCAGAAGACTCCACCCCCAAATTACTAGAACTCATAGAGTAATTCAAGTAATGTGGCAGAATATAAAATCAATGCACAGAAATCAGTTGCTTTCTTATACACTAACAATGTAACTGTAGAAAGAGAAAGTAGGAAATCAATTCCATTTACAGTAGCACCAAAAACCTTAAGGTACCTTGGAATATACATAAAGAGGTAAAGAATCTATACTCTAGAAATTGCAGGACACTTATGAAGGAAATTGAAGAGGATACAAAAAGATGGAAAAACATTCCATGCTCATGGATCAGAAGAATACACATTAAAATGTCTATGGTGCCCAGAGCAATCTATACTTTCAGTGACATCCCAATCAAAATATCAATAGCATTTTTCAAAGAACTGGAACAAACAATGCTAAATTTTGCATAGAACCAGAAAAGACCCCGAATCACTAAAGAAATGTTGAAAAAGAAAAACAAAGCTGGAAGCATCACATTGCCTGATTTCAAGGGTGAGAATTCTTAACCGAAGTCAGCTCTCCCATTTCAATGTCTCTATCTGTAGCCCCTCCTCAAGAAAGGAAGGTAAAATTTCACATTTCTTCTTTCTTTCCAAATTCAGATTGGCAGCCAAAAACATTTGTAAGACTTAGATCTTTGAATTATGGTGGAGTTTGCTTTTGAGTACCCATTGGTTACTTTCCCTCCCAGGGACAACTATAGTTTTCTTGTTTGTCTCATTTTATATCCTGAGAATGTGTCTTAGTAACAATCAGATGAAGAACCCAAAAAGATGACCAGACAGAAATGTGGGTTGTACCCCATTTGTGGCTATATATGGGTGGAAAGAAATGTGGATTACACTCTTTCTGGCTGGGGACCTGCAAGTGTTGCCAGCTCTCATAGGAATTGCCTAAGTCTTTCTTCTGGTTTATCTTTGTTTTGTTTTATTTTGTTTTTTAAAGATGTTATTTATTTATTAGACAGACAGAGATCACAAGTAGGTGGAGAGGCAGGCAGAGAGAGGAGGAAGCAGGCTCCCCACTGAGCAGAGAGCCTGATGCAGGGCTCGATCCCAGCACCCTGGGATCATGACCTGAGCCGAAGGCAGACACTTAACTGGCTGAGCCACCCAGACACCGCTTCTGGTTTATCTTTGAAAGTGGCTTTTGGTCTTGGGTCTTTTTTGCCTCCATGCATTCACAGGTCTGTTCAGTACTGCCAAGAGTATTTACCATTTGTCCTGGCTGAAACCTGACAAGGTATTTGAAAAGATTTATTTTTAAAGTGTTCCATGGTCAGAAGTTGGCCAGATTAGAAGCTGATAGTTAGAGCTTGATAGGAAGTTTTTCTTTCCTTAATCGAAAATGAACTGTGGACCCAGGGAAAAAGGAAATCATTCTGAAACCTTTGTGGAAGGATTTGCTAAAACATTCCAAGGACACACAGCTCTAAATCTAAAACATAGGAATCTTTTTATTTCCATCTTCATTGAAGATCTTGTTCTTGATATAAAGAAGCAAACTGGAGAGATAATGTATTAGATGTGTAGGGCAGTCACTTGATACCATGCAGGTTGCAACCCACTTTTTTGAAGAATTAAAAATAACTGTATTTGTCTTATAAATCTACTGTGACTCTAGAAATAACTCAAAGCAAACCTATCTTTTTTTACCAATCCCCAAACCTCCTCTATTCATCTCAAACAGCTTGCAGATATTGTAAAAGGTTTGGATTTAGTCCTTCTTGGTGGAACTTGCATTCTTCCTCTGTGCCTTTTGATATGTAAGTATTCTACATGGTCTTCTCCAGGGTCCAAGGTAGTTCTTATCAGAAAGGGAAAGAGAGAGAGAGAAAGCTATTTTAAAAACTAGGCCTGTTAAAAATCTTAAAAGTCTCTTCTGCAAACATTAGTTTAAAAAAAATCCAACAGGTAAATTTAACTTATTACATTTTTCAGAAACACAAATCTAGATACCACTGTTCTTTCACAAACTAGCGAGTTTTACATTATTGTACCTTAGTCTGTTGGCTAAGATTTTTAAATAAAACCTATAAAGTCTTTGTATCTATCTGTATGTTCATATATGTTTAGATATGTATGTTATAAATAAGCAATTTTTTCTACCTCTGGATGGTATTGCCAGAATTCATATGCTCATCTCTATTTAATGGCTTAAAGAGAGCTAAGGATCTATATAAATCAAGTATACTCTCAGAAATATAGAACACCTATACAAAAGCAAAAATAAGTGGTATCACATCAAACTAAAAAGCTTCTGCAGCAAAAGGAGCCATCAACAAAATGAAAAGACAAGCTGTGGAATGTGGGAAAAATTGCCAGTCATTATTCTAGTAAGGGTTAATGCCCCCAATACATAGAGAATTCATAGAACTCAATAGCAAAAAAACCCCAAATAACCTGATTACAAAATGGGCAAAGGATCTGAAGACATTTCTCCAAGAAAGATATATGAAAGGCCAAAAGGTACATGAAAAGATGCTCATCATTAGGAAATCATCATTAGAAAATCAATCATTAGGAAAATGCAAATTAAAACCACAATGAGGGGCGCCTGGATGGTTCAGTTGGTTAAGTATCTGACTTGGTTTTGGCTCAGGTCATGATCTCAGGATAATGAGATTGAGGCTGACATTGGGCTCCACAGTCAGTGGGGAGTCTAACTGAGATTCTGTCTCCCTCTGACCCTCCCCCCAATCGTGCATGCTCTCTCTCTCTCAAATAAATAAACAAATAAATCTTAAAAAAAATACATATATATATATATATATATATATATATATATATATATCTGCAGTTTCCTGTTCATAGATAGCAGCATTATTTACAATACACAAGATATGGAAACAGCTGCATATCCATTGATGGATGAATGGATAAAGGAGTTGTAATGTGTGTGTGCGTGTGTGTGTGTGTGTGTGTATACATGAAATATATATTGAAATATTTACACAATGAAATATTATTCATTCTTAAAAAAAAAAATAGATGGGGATCCTACAATTTGCAACAATGTGGATGGAACTTGAAGACATTCCAAGTGAATAAGTCTGACAGGGAAAGACATGCACCATATGATCTCCTGTCAGACTCTGTTTAGAATTTAATTTTTAGGAAGTTACCAGAACATCAAAAGGTTTGGATATTTGAAGAAATAGAATGAGTGAAAATTATGAAATAAAAATTATCTACTTAATGAAAATAACAATAGAAAGTGTTAAAGGCAAATACAGAAAGTTACATAGGTGTGAACAAAACCCAGCTCTTTTAGTATTGAGAATACTGGGTTTTCTTAAGTAAGCAAAGACCTAATAAAGCTCATGGCTCCCATATTGCTTGTATGATTTGTGTGCCTCCAAAGAAAAATAAATACTGTGCTAAATACAGTGTAGCTTATTTTTGTATTCACATAAATTAGATTAACAGGGTTAAAAGATAAACAAAGGCACATCAAAATTTGTTTAAGAGTTTGAGAAAAAATTGATTCAAATCAGGTAGCATCTCATCCAGTTGTTATCAGTATGAAGAGTACTCGGTAGGGTTCTTTCCATGATTCTTACTTTTGCAAAAGCATCAGAGTAAACACTAACTGTAAATAATGAAAGACTTTAAAAGACCCATGCTTAAAGATCTAATGAGAGTTCATTATAGTGAATTGACAAGTAAATTTGGTATTTCTCCAACACTTAACATTTGAAGATAATAACTAGAATTACAACTGATAACATTATACCAGCACTGTTGCCAGATTACGAAGTGTCAAAACTTGGGTGGATATTTCCCAACTCAAGAAGGGTCCACTTGACATCTGGTCTAGTGCCAATGCTAAGACCTCAAAATCAAATTGGCTAGGAGGAGAAGTAACTCACATTGAGGCAGATTGCTTCTTCCCAAGATGTTAAATCAAAAATGTTTTTTTGGTATTCCGCCTTCCTTCTCTGTTCTTTTCCTAATTCTTACACCATGCAGGTCTTTATGATTATTTTGTCCACCTCTTATCTTGCTCTGGCCTAGTACATGTCTCAGGCCATGGCAAAGGGTGTATGTGTATGTGTGTGTGTGTGTGCACGTGCAATCCTACCTCCAAATGACTTTGGGATCTGCCATGATGCTGGTGATCTTACAGATCTGCCCATCACAAACTTCAGAATTTCTGATGCCTCAGTTTCTCTGGAACAAACTCAGCCTTCCCTTTATCATGTCAGACTACTTAACCCTGGGTGCATTACTTTGGCTAACAATGCCAAACTCGGGGAACTTTGCATCCAGGTACAGGAAAGGGAAACAAGAGTAAAACTGTGTAGACTACAGACAGTTACGTTTTACTGGCCTCCATGACTGTCATCTTTTTATTCCCAAGCCACAGACTCAAATGGCAATCTCCAGGAGGCATTCATGACCCAAAATGTGTTTTTTTGTTTGTTTGTTTGTTTGTTGTTTTTTGTTTTTTTGTTTTTTTGTTTTTTTTTGGCAGATGCCTACTTCCTGGCTAGGAATCTCCCCTTAACTCTTAAAGATACTTAAGCATCTGCTCCTAAAGCGGTAGCTGCCCAAGGAAAATCCCTAGACCTGTCCAAAGTTGTTTTTGATCATAGAATAGCTTGGTTATTATTTTAGCTGAGCAAGATGTCTGTGCTATTGTCCACACCTCTTGTTGCATTTGGATTAACCCTTCTGGTAAAGCTGAGAGTCAGCTACACAAGATCACTGAACAAGTCAGCTTAAGAAACCAACACCTTCAAAGGGGTCTTTTTCTTACATACTTGATTCTGATTGGTTTGGGTCATAGAGACCATGGCCCTGAAGTACACTTATTGGGAATTATCCCACTTACAATAATCATAGTAGCCCCCTGACTTATTGTATTTGGCATAAATGCATGTTTGAAAGAAAAAAAAAAAGTGCATTTTTGTACCATTAATCACCAAGCAAATGATTTCCTGAATAGAACATCAGAAAAGGAACAAAGAGAATGATCAAATTAAAGAGTGTGCACCTGATCTTGAGACATGCGAATGCCATACAGAGATTCAGCAAAAACTGAGAGAGAACTCCACAGTAGTAGCAGGGAGTAGTGGTTACTTAAACGTTTTATCATATAGCTCAGGCTGAGTCTGATCAAAAGGGGAGGGGTATTGTGAAAAATAAGACAGTAGGCCTAAAATGGAATGGCCCATCCTAAGCCTTATGTCAACAAACAGACTGAATTTAATTAGTTATGTCTGTCACAGAAATGGAATCTCAAACCGATCAAGAATGGGGTGAGCCAGCTAAGTGTCTGACTCTTGATTTCGGCTCTCGTCATGATCTCAGGGTCATGAGATCCAGCCCCTGCTGGGCTCTGAGCTGAATGTTGAGCCTGCTTAAGATTCTCCCTCTCCTTCTCTCTCTGCCCTGCTCATGCTCGTTCTCTCTCTTTCTCTCTCTCTCAAAAAAAAAAAAAAAAAAAAAAAAAAAAGTTAGGCATCACCTGATCAGCACTAGTTAGGTAATCTGCCTAATAGATCTCTACCATCCCTTAAAGGGAAGTAACCTTGCAATAACCAACCTGCTTTTTTGCCTAGTATAATTTCCTTGTTTCTGTTCCTTTCTACCTACAAACGTCTTTCATTTTGTATAGCAATTTAAACCTCTTTTCTATCTGCTAGATTGGATATTGCCTGATTTGAATCAATTTTTGCTTAAAAATTTAAACATGCCTCAGTTTATCTTTTAAAACCACTAATGCATATGAAAACAAAGCCAGGCTAAACTGTATTTAGCACAGTATTGATTTTTCATTGGCAACTCATGAATCATATAAGCAGTATGGGAGCCATGAGCTAACTTAGTAAAGAAAAAGGGCAGAATTTCTGTGGTTTTGCAAGCCCTTCAGAACTATAAGAAAATGTCTGGATGGGCTCTGAATAAAATGTGTGAATTGGACATTGATTTCCTTCCTGCGGCAATGCAAGAACATTATTTTCAACACTATTTGCCAAAGGCAGTCTCTGGTTTCTTCTACTAAAAAAATTTTTGAAAAGGCAACCTTATGATTTGAACCCAAGAGTTCTGACAGTGACTCCTATTGTTCCCACATATTGAATAGCATACTAGCACAACACATCTCCATGTTCATGTCTAATATTTGTCAGTGGGATTTATTCTGAAAACCACTCCCTTATTTCTTATTTATATTTACAGAATTATATAGAAGACAAGCACTTTCAAATATGAGTGGAACATAAATATTCTGTTTACTAAGTAAACATAACACAAATGCACAAACCCTTCTTCCTAGACAGGTAATGTTAGAAATGCAAAGAGAACAGACAGGAAAGATGAAATTTCAGGTCTTTGATAGCTCACATATTGTATCTGTGGGGGATCCTGGCAAGAAACAGAAAATGTGGTAGACTGGAGGTAATTGAGAAGAGTTTGATAAAAGATATAATTTACAAAGACATGAGCAGAATTAGGAAAAGCCAACAAGAATTGGGGCTCCACAGGGAGGAGAAGAAGAGGGGAAGATATTGCCCCCAGAGGAGGAAGGGAGGACTGCAAAAGGATGGCTGCCTGACAAGAGTGTAACTTTCAGAAGAGGGACATAGCCTTTCTACCAGAAAGGAAGCAAAGGAGTGTAGGTCCTAGCCTTGCTCATCTACACCCCTTGAGATTCTGCTGCTGTGTTCCATTGGCTGAACCCAACATGGAAGCTAAGGGAAGGAAGCTCATTGGTACCATCCAGAGAAATGAGACTTCCAGGGCCAGAGCAGAGTGGAGAAGATGGGGTCTGGAGAGGCAAACAGAAAATGTCCATTAACTGTCTACCTATTTGACCTTTAGCATCTGCGCTTATCTTTTGTCCAGATGAGGGTAGCCAAAGTGTCATCAGTGTCTATATCATCACAGAATGGTGTCCATTCTTTCATACTTCCAATGGAAAACAAAAACCTTTTTCATGATTAGTGCCTTTTAAATAATTGAACAAAGAGGAAAGGCAAAGAGGGAAGCAAGAATATTAACTGAAAATATACCTATTACAATCCTTACTCCTGTACCTGTTGTATTATCTGTTTCCAAGGCTTAATTTGATAATCATCCTTTCTTCTCCGATCACCCATTCCATGTCTTCCCTCACCCCTGACAGAATCTGTGCCAGATGGACTCTTGACCAAACTTTCAATTGTTATCTCAGTCTGTTCAGGGTTTGTAAGAAAATACCACAAGCTGGATGGCTTAATAACATCAGAAATTTATTTCTCACAATTCTGGAGTCTGGAATGTGTAAGATCAGGGTGCCAGGAGATTCTGTGTCTGCTGAGGGCCTGTTTCCTGGCTCACAGAGTTTATACTCTCACTGTGTCCTCATGTGGTAGCAGGGATATGGGCTCTTCTGGGGTCCCTTTTTTAAGAGCATCGATTCTACTCATGAGACTCTGCCCTTATGACCTAATTACTTCATGGAGGCCCCACCTCCAAATACCATCATATTGGGAATTAGGTTCCAACATCTAATGGGGGGGGCACTAATATTCAGAATGTACACTGTGGAGTCTAGATTGTTGTAATTTTCCCCTGTCCAAAACTAGTGTGCAAGAGAGTAACAGATAATCCAGTGTTTCCTTAGGGTTCCAGCCATAGTCTTCTTTGCTTTCATTGTTTGACCACAACCAAAATTGTCCAAGGTACTCAAATAAATCACTCAACTCCTACACCTCTGTTGTTTGAATAGTCTAAAATGGCCAGGAAAGAGTCCAAAAGGCCAAGTCTTAGCTCCTAATTTAGTAGAACTGTGCTGTCAGGTAGAAGTGTTTCTTTTCTTTCTTTCTTTTTAAGATTTTATTTATTTGACAGAGAAAGAAACAGTGAGAGCAGAAGCATAAGCAGGGGGAGTGGGAGAGGAAGAAGTAGGCTTCCCACTGAGCAGGAAGCTGGATATGGGGCTCAATCCCAGGACCCTGGGATTGTGACCTGAGCCAAAGGCAAATGCTTAACTGACTGAGCCACCTAGGTGTCCCAAGGTAGAAGTATTTCTATCATGAGACTAGGGTTTCTAACCCACCCAGGATAACTTTTTGTTATAAAAAGCAAAAAGTACGTAAGTGGATTATAGGTATGGTGGTGATGATGTCAGTATCACCTATATATCTTGATTCCTGGGCTAAGAATTCAGGTTTAGAAGTTAACTTCTAGCCTTGTTTATTGAAAACCTATATATCCTAAATGGGATATAGCATTCTAACCTCATAGAGTGTTGCCTTCAAAATAGCACCCCCATCAGTCATTTAGCATACCATTTTATTATTCTATCAAGCTGTCCCTTTCTACATAATGAAGCATATAGGTATGTAGTGATTTCTATGAGAATGAACCTTTTGTTCCTCTTTCTTTTGCCATAAAGTGAGTGATCTGATGATCATCAATATTGGATGTCGCCAAATCATGTATGCTTCAAACCCAGAAAGGATAATGCCTGCAGATTTGCTGTAAGCAGAGAAGGTAAATCTGTAAATAAAGAGTAAGGGTCTATTACTATGATGACAAATTACTGACCATTCCAAAATGAAAAGAAATGATGTCAATCTAGGGCTTAGCACCTGCTTTTGCTTTGCTTTGCTTTTTCTTCTTCTTTCTTTCTTCCTTTCTTATGATAAATTTATCTTGTGATGATATTTTAGTAAGTATAATGACTTCTTCTCCATAATATCTTATTTTTCTTTTAATAAGATACAGTTAACATACAGTGTTATATTAGTTTCATTTATTTATTTATGTGTGTCCTTCCTTTTATCCTTTGTTTTCTTTTTTTTTTTCTTTCCTCCCCCCACCGCCCCCATTCTGTATGGCTGAGATTATTTATTTATTTATTTATTTATGTGAGAGAATAATTAAAAGCATGAGTAGGGGGGAATGGAAGAGGGAGAGGGAGAAGCAGGCTCCCCTACTGAGCAGGACCCTGGGATCACCACCTGAGCCCAAGGCAGATGCTTAACCAACTCAGCTATCCAGGCACCCTTGGGATTCTTTTTAAATGAGCACTTATCATTTGTCTAAAAACAAAGTCAATAAAGTGACCATTTTTTTAAAATGTGCTTCTAAAACAACAACTAGGCATTACTTCAGCTAACTCATTAAAAGAAATCAAAAGGGAAGAAATTGTAATGAACTAGCTTGCACTTTTTCCCCCCTTATTTTTCCCAGAAAGGCTCATATCACCATGAGTTTTATAATAGTACAGTCAAAGAGATCATGGAACTGTGTTTTCTAATTTATGCTCAAAATTTTCTTCAAAGACAGCTAAGTCCTTGGCAGTTTCCAAAAAGAATAAGCTAACACCTTAGGAATGATATCAGACACTCTTTCAAACCAGGCAGATGCCATTTAGTATGCTGAATTATTAAATTATTTCTAGTAACCTAATGGCTTAAAAGAGTTATTGGATCTTCCCATAGCATCAAATTACTCTTCAGTAGGAACTTAAGATAGAAATTGATTTACTGTATATATCAACAATGTGCTTGATATAGCTAATTGCTTCTTGAGGCAAATTGAAGGTAACTATTTTATGCTACTCAAAACCTGATATATCTCTATTTCTAGTCATATACTTTAAAAAGATAATATTATCAAATATTTAAACAATTATAAATTATTCTCTCATTAAAATTGTGTTTCTATTATGGAACATTGATTTTTTTTAAAAAAGGAATCACAGTATAGTCATTCAAAACTAACAAATACAAATGAAATACAAATAGGATTTTAATAGTGCACAGGAGGCATCTGAACAGATGGTGTGAAGAAAATTATTTTAATTAGTGCACTACTGTTTTAGGTTGAATTGTATTTTCCCCAAATTCATATGTTGAAGTCTTAATTCCCAGGAGCTCAAACTGTGACCTTATTTGGAAAGAGGATCATTGCAAATATAATTAGTTAAGATCAGAATGAAATAGGGTGGGTCCCTAATCCAAGATGACTGTTGTCCTTACAAAATGAGGAAATGTGGACACAGAAACACATGTAAGAAAAACATTCTGTGATTGGACTTAGACATCATAGTGAAGGAGAAAACCCTGGAGTAAATCCTTCCTTCCCTAGTGCCTTCAGAGGGAACACAGACTTGTGAACACCTTGATGTCAGACTTCTAGATTCCTGAACTGTGAGACAATAAGTTCCTATTGTTTAAGCCACTCAGTTTATGCTATTTTGTTACTGCAGTCCTAGAAAACTAATCCACATATTTAAAAAGGTTGGCAGTGATACACCAGTATCTTAGGATAGATATTCAGTTGCATGACTATTACTTGAGAAATTCATTTAAGGGAGAAGAGGAGAAAAATTTGGAGGAAAAAAATTAAACACAAACAAACAATGTCTCCAAGAAGGGTGTTGTCACACTTTTATCAAGGTTTCCAGTTCAAAGTGAGGCCAAAGGACTGATTTCCAAGGAAATAGTGTCATGAAGGAGTCAGCAGGCAGAGAAAATTAATGACCAAAATGTCACATTAAACTGCAGATCAGTAGCTATACTGAATCAGCTCCAAGGTATTACTCTAATAAATAATATACACATCTCACCTGAATGAGATTTAAATTTTCAAATTGTTGAAATTTAAGAATATTTGCCTCTTCTAAGACTTATTAGACTTCCCAAGAAACTAGTCATTTCTATCTGTTGACCATGGGAGGCTCAAATCCTGCATAATTTATCATCAAAATGATAATCCAGTTCCAGATAACATAAACCCACAAAGATTTCCAGTAGCCTTCTATGAAGTCTAACCAACAAAAACCAACATGAAAGATAAGCCCAGTGTTGTGCCACCATGAAAATATACAAATAACTTCTCTTTCTACATATATGTGAAAAACTACAGAAATTTTTAAAAACACATACACTTGAGAGAAAACTATTTTTGGATAAGGTTTCCTTGTCTATGGTTTCTGAACCTCTGGTGTATTGCTTTCTACATCTGAGAATTGTAAGGACCTATTTAGAAACTGTCCCTGCTCCCCTTCCCCCAGGGGATTTACTTAGAGACAAGTCCCGGAAAGCAGCTTCAGGTAACAAAGCCCAGATACAAAGGTGGGTCAGGCCAGGTGGAGGCCTAGATCAGTTGGGGGGGATGCATACTGTCTCCCCTGTTACCAAGGAGTATGAGCCTTGCCCTTAGGGAGCCTTTTTGGTGCCAATCCCAATCAAGGTATAATAGGCTGGTTCAAATGTCTACTAGGGTAAATTGTAACTCAATTGGTCACCTAGCATCACTGTGGAGTTTGCTGTGTGTGTTACAATCTCATTGGCCACCTGTGCATGGCCAGGCCTGACCGCATGGCCTTTGCCCTTAAAAGCTAGTCTGTGAAACAAACAGAGAAGGATCGCCCTCTCTTGTAAGAGGTGCGGCCCTGAACGTTTGGTTAGATTCTTGATGCTTGGCGTGAAATATAGCTTTGCTTGACTTTCGCTTTGTATCAGTCTCACTCCTTTAATCACGGACAAGAATATTTGTATTTTACTATTGAAAAACAAGAGTTGACCCATTTTTTAGAGGTAAATTTTATCCTTGAATTAATGGAAACAATCAGAGATTCATGCATAACATTACAGAATTGTTTTTCATGAATTATTACTGGCATTCTGGTTTTACTCTCATTGAAGGACATTACAGGAAGGAACTGTATAGACTGGCTGTTATTCCTGGCAGGGAAAAAAATGGTAATCCCAAGTCTGATGGAAGAGAGCCTGGGAAGGAATAGTACAGTGGACAAAAATTAAAAGAACCAACAAAGGACAGCAGTACATGATTGGATATGAAGAAACAAGGGGGAATATGGTCTTAACCAGAACCATGGAGGAGTTGTAGGTATGAGAGAGGGCCACCACAGGAGCTCTTGCCTGAAGCCAAGTATAGTTGCTGCTAGAACCATAGGCCCTGCATGGTGGGAGCAGAACAAATCAGTACCCTGAAGTATTTCTTCTCTGCCCTTGCTCTTTTCTTGGTTTCTCTCCAAGTGCAAGAAAGTCCAGGAGAAGGAACTCAAGGAGGCCTGCCTTCAAAGCCTTATGAAGCAGGCAAGAAAAAAAAGAAAAAAAAAAAAAGGGAGAAAGGATATAGAGCATTCACTTGGTTACTCCATTTAGTTAAAAGAATGTTGTGAATATTCCTCACCACAATGCTACTGTGACCACCCCTTGGGAGGAATTTCCTGTAGGGCTCACTTCCAGGAATAACTACACTTACCTCCTATCTCTCCTTATCTAATAGAGAGACATTTAATATTTTCTCTGTTTTGATTAATAGGAAACTTCAAGTTAAATGTGTGTTCTAATTCTAACATCATATACAGGTCTTATGGCAGCAAGGAGCTACAAGCCTTGTCCTTGATTTTGTTTTTAATTATTTTGTTTTCAGTTTTCCCATAATTTGTCACTTGCTTTGATATGCTGTCTATGTAGTGTAAAAAAAATAACTAATTCATCAGAATGAAAAACTTCTGTGCTTCAAAGGACTATTTAGAAAATAAAAAGGCAAGCCAAAGACTGGGAGAAAAAAAATGCATTACATATATCTGGTAAAGAGTATATAGGGAGACTATGTGAAGACACCTACAAATCAATACTATAGATGAACATCAAGAAAAAATTAAGTAGATACTTTACAAAAGAAGATATGGGAAGAACCAAAATAATATAAAATGGCATACACTGTTAGTTTTTAGTGAAATACAAAGTAAAACCTCCCAAAGATACTGTATCAAACCCACAAGAATGGCTTTTAAAAAACTAACAATATGTTAGAGAGAATGTGGAATAACTAGAACTCTCACCTATTGTTGATGAAAGTGTAAAATATTGTAACTCTTTGAAAAGCTATTTTGCAAATATATATATAAATATGTATATTTATACATATATATATTTAAGATTTTATTTATTTCAGAGAGAGGGTGCACAGTCACACGTGCAAGTATGAGCAAGGGGAGGAGCAGAGGAAGAAGCAAACACCCTGCTGTGCAGGGAGCCTGATGCAGGACTGGATCCAGGACCTCTGGATCAGGACCTGAGCTGAAGACAGAGGCTTAACTGACTAAGCCACCCAGGTGCCCTTATTTTTTCTCTAAAATGAAATATGCACCTATACTATGACTCAGCAATTCTATCCCCATGCATTTACCTGGGAAAGATGATAATGTACGTCCCCTTAAAGAAGGATATTTAAAAAGTCAGAAGAGATTTATACATCATGGAAAAAAACTGAAAACAACCAGAATGTCCATAAGCATGGGGAACTAATAAACACACTGTACCTCAGTGTGATATAATACAATGTAATACTACTTAGCAATGAGAGGAACAAACTATTGAAACATATGGCAACACTAATAAATTTCCAAATTATAATGCTGAGTTAGAAAGTCTTACTCAAAAGAGTACATGTTGTAGAATTGCATTTATGTGAAGTTTACAACAGGCATAATAAATCCCTGATGACAGAAATCAGATTAGTGAATGCTTCCGGTCAGGGAGCAGATTTTTTTAAAGACACACATAGGGGGCGCCTGGGTGGCTCAGTGGGTTAAAGCCTCTGCCTTCGGTTCAGGTCATGATCTCAGGGTCCTGGGATCCAGCCCCGCATCGGGCTCTCCGCTCAGCGGGAAGCCTGCTTCTACCTCTCTCTCTGCCTGCCTCTCTGCCTACTTGTGATCTCTATCTGTCAAATGAATAAATAAAATCTTTAAAAAAAAATAAAAAAATAAAGACACACATAGGAAGTTTCTAGGATCATGGAAACATTGTAAATCATGATTAGGTAATAGTTAAATGGATATACATTAGTAAAAGCTTAATGAACTCCAATTAAAATATGTGCATTTTATGACATGTAAATTCAATTAAGAAGTATTAGAAATAAAAAAAGAGAAAAAGGTAGGAAAACATGATAAGAACCCTGAATAAATCTATAGGGCTACATTTCTCAACTATCTGCCCAGACCTTCAAACTTCTGCACTAAAATACACTTTCAGGAGTATATGGTAGTAATTTTTGTGAGCCATTAGCCATTATTGGAGGTCAATTTCTTGTAATTCATATTAACAAACATTTACTAAGTTCCTACTCTGAAAAAGACACTGAAGGATATTGGTGAGAGACAAAGGAAGATCCCTTACCATCAAGTAACTTGTCTAATAGGGTTTGAAAGACTCCAGAGAGAACTATTTTAAAGGCAATTTAAGGGAGGAGTCAAGATGGCGGAGAAGTAGCAGGCTGAGACTGCTTCAGCTAGCCGGAGATCAGCTAGATAGCTTATCTAAAGATTGCAAACACCTGAAAATCCATCGGCAGATCGAAGAGAAGAAGAACAGCAATTCTGGAAACAGAAAAACAACCACTTTCTGAAAGGTAGGACCGGCGGAGAAGTGAATCCAAAGCGACGGGAAGATAGACCCCGGAGGGAGGGGCCGGCTCCCGGCAAGCGGCGGAGCAACGGCGCACAAAATCAGGACTTTTAAAAGTCTGTTCCGCTGAGGAACATCGTTCCAGAGGCTAAACCGGGGCGAAGCCCACGCGGGGTCAGCGTGGCCTCAGGTCCCGCAGGGTCACAGAAGGATCAGGGGTGTCTGAGTGTCGCAGACCTTGCGGGTATTGGAATGGGAAAGCCGGCTACAGAGACAGAGCCGACAGTAAGCTCACAGCTCGGTGTGACCTTGAACTGGTCGCAGGCTCGGTGAGCTCGGAGCGCGGCCGGAGGTCAGGCAGACGGGAGTAACTGGGCGCTGTTCTCTGAGGGCGCACTGAGGAGTGCGGCCCTGGGCTCTCGGCTCTTCCGGGCCGAAGACCAGGAGGCCGCCATTTGTATTCCCGTCCTCCGGAACTCTACGGAAAGCGCTCAGGGAACAAAAGCTCCTGAAAGCAAACCCGAGCGGATTACTCACCCCGGCCCGGGTAAGGGCTGTGTAATTCCGCCTGGGGCAAAGACACTTGAGAATCACTACAACAGGCCCCTCCCCCAGAAGATCAACAAGAAATCCAGCCGAGACCAAGTTCACCTACAAGGAGTGCGGTTTCAATACCAAGGAGAGCAGCAGAATTCCAGAGGAGGAGAAAGCCAAGCACGGAACTCATGGCTTTTTCCCTGTGATTTTTTTTTAGTCTTGCAGTTAATTTAATTTTTTTCTTTTTCATTTTTTGCTTTTTTTTTTTTTCCTCGCCTTCGGGTAAAATTTTTTTTTTTTTTTAACTGTTACCTTTTTCTTTTTTAACGATTTTTTACTAGTTTATCTAATATATATATTTTTTCTTTTTTACATTTTTCTTAGGTGTTTTCCTTTTTTTTTTTAATTCTTTTCTTTTCTTTTTTTTTTTCTTTTTCTTCTTTTCTTTTTTTTTCTTTCTTCCTTTTTGAACCTCTTTTTATCCCCTTTCTCCCCCCTCACAATTTTGGATCTCTTCTAATTTGGTTAAAGCATTTTTTCCTGGGGTTGTTGCCACCCTTTTAGTATTTTACTAGCCCCTTCATATACTCTTATCTGGACAAAATGACAAGACGGAAAAATTCAACACAAAAAAAAGAACAAGAGGCAGTACCGAAGGCTAGGGACCTAATCAATACAGACATTGGTAATATGTCAGATCTAGAGTTCAGAATGACAATTCTCAAGGTTCTAGCCGGGCTCGAAGAAGGCATGGAAGATATTAGAGAAACCCTCTCGAGAGATATAAAAGCCCTTTCTGGAGAAATAAAAGAACTAAAATCTAACCAAGTTGAAATCAAAAAAGCTATTAATGAGGTGCAATCAAAAATGGAGGCTCTCACTGCTAGGATAAATGAGGCAGAAGAAAGAATTAGTGATATAGAAGACCAAATGACAGAGAATAAAGAAGCTGAGCAAAAGAGGGACAAACAGCTACTGGACCACGAGGGGAGAATTCAAGAGATAAGTGACACCATAAGACGAAACAACATTAGAATAATTGGGATTCCAGAAGAAGAAGAAAGAGAGAGGGGAGCAGAAGGTATACTGGAGAGAATTATTGGGGAGAATTTCCCCAATATGGCAAAGGGAACGAGCATCAAAATTCAGGAGGTTCAGAGAACGCCCCTCAAAATCAATAAGAATAGGCCCACACCCCATCACCTAATAGTAAAATTTACAAGTCTCAGTGACAAAGAGAAAATCCTGAAAGCAGCCCGGGAAAAGAAGTCTGTAACATACAATGGTAAAAATATTAGATTGGCAGCTGACTTATCCACAGAGACCTGGCAGGCCAGAAAGAGCTGGCATGATATTTTCAGAGCACTAAACGAGAAAAACATGCAGCCAAGAATACTATATCCAGCTAGGCTATCATTGAAAATAGAAGGAGAGATTAAAAGCTTCCAGGACAAACAAAAACTGAAAGAATTTGCAAATACCAAACCAGCTCTACAGGAAATATTGAAAGGGGTCCTCTAAGCAAAAAGAGAGCCTACAAGTGTTAGATCAGAAAGGAACAGAGACCATATACAGTAACAGTCACCTTACAGGCAATACAATGGCACTAAATTCATATCTCTCAATAGTTACCCTGAATGTTAATGGGCTAAATGCCCCTGTCAAAAGACACAGGGTATCAGAATGGATAAAAAAACAAAACCCATCTATATGTTGCCTCCAAGAAACTCATTTTAAGCCCGAAGACACCTCCAGATTTAAAGTGAGGGGGTGGAAAAGAATTTACCATGCTAATGGACATCAGAAGAAAGCAGGAGTGGCAATCCTTATATCAGATCAATTAGATTTTAAGCCAAAGACTATAATAAGAGATGAGGAAGGACACTATATCATACTCAAAGGGTCTGTCCAACAAGAAGATTTAACAATTTTAAATATCTATGCCCCCAACGTGGGAGCAGCCAACTATATAAACCAATTAATAACAAAATCAAAGAAACACATCAACAATAATACAATAATAGTAGGGGACTTTAACACTCCCCTCACTGAAATGGACAGATCATCCAAGCAAAAGATCAGCAAGGAAATAAAGGCCTTAAACGACACACTGGACCAGATGGACATCACAGATATATTCAGAATATTTCATCCCAAAGCAACAGAATACACATTCTTCTCTAGTGCACATGGAACATTCTCCAGAATAGATCACATCCTCGGTCCTAAATCAGGACTCAACCGGTATCAAAAGATTGGGATCATTCCCTGCATATTTTCAGACCACAATGCTCTAAAGCTAGAACTCAACCACAAAAGAAAGCTTGGAAAGAACCCAAATACATGGAGACTAAACAGCATCCTTCTAAAGAATGAATGGGTCAACCCGGAAATTAAAGAAGAATTGAAAAAAATCATGGAAACAAATGATAATGAAAATACAATGGTTCAAAATCTGTGGGACACAACAAAGGCAGTCCTGAGTGGAAAATATATAGCAGTACAAGCCTTTCTCAAGAAACAAGAAAGGTCTCAGGTACACAACCTAACCCTACACCTAAAGGAGCTGGAGAAAGAACAAGAAAGAAACCCTAAGCCCAGCAGGAGGAGAGAAATCATAAAAATCAGAGCAGAAATCAATGAAATAGAAACCAAAATAACAATAGAACAAATCAACGAAACTAGGAGCTGGTTCTTTGAAAGAATTAATAAAATTGATAAACCCCTGGCCCGACTTATCAAAAAGAAAAGAGAAAGGACCCAAATAAATAAAATCATGAATGAAAGAGGAGAGATCACAACTAACACCAAAGAAATACAAACTATTATAAGAACATACTATGAGCAACTCTACGCCAATAAATTTGGCAATCTGGAAGAAATGGATGCATTCCTAGAAATATATAAACTACCACAACTGAACCAGGAAGAAATAGAAAGCCTGAACAGACCCATAACCAGTAAGGAGATTGAAACAGTCATTAAAAATCTCCAAACAAACAAAAGCCCAGGGCCAGACGGCTTCCCGGGGGAATTCTACCAAACATTTAAAGAAGAACTAATTCCTATTCTCCTGAAACTGTTCCAAAAAATAGAAATGGAAGGAAAACTTCCAAACTCATTTTATGAGGCCAGCATCACCTTGATCCCAAAACCAGACAAGGATCCCACCAAAAAAGAGAGCTATAGACCGATATCCTTGATGAACACAGATGCGAAAATACTCAACAAAATACTAGCCAATAGGATTCAACAGTACATTAAAAAGATTATTCACCACGACCAAGTGGGATTTATTCCAGGGCTGCAAGGTTGGTTCAACATCCGCAAATCAGTCAATGTGATACAACACATCAATAAAAGAAAGAACAAGAACCATATGATACTCTCAATAGATGCTGAAAAAGCATTTGACAAAGTACAGCATCCCTTCCTGATCAAAACTCTTCAAAGTGTAGGGATAGAGGGCACATACCTCAATATCATCAAAGCCATCTATGAAAAACCCACCGCAAATATCATTCTCAATGGAGAAAAACTGAAAGCTTTTCCGCTAAGGTCAGGAACACGGCAGGGATGTCCATTATCACCACTGCTATTCAACATAGTACTAGAGGTCCTAGCCTCAGCAATCAGACAACAAAAGGAAATTAAAGGCATCCAAATCAGCAAAGAAGAAGTCAAATTATCACTCTTCGCAGATGATATGATACTATATGTGGAAAACCCAAAAGACTCCACTCCAAATCTGCTAGAACTTATGCAGGAATTCAGTAAAGTGTCAGGATATAAAATCAATGCACAGAAATCAGTTGCATTTCTCTACACCAACAGCAAGACAGAAGAAAAAGAAATTAAGGAGTCAATCCCATTTACAATTGCACCCAAAACCATAAGATACCTAGGAATAAACCTAACCAAAGAGACACAGAATCTATACTCAGAAAACTATAAAGTACTCATTAAAGAAACTGAGGAAGACACAAAGAAATGGAAAAATGTTCCATGCTCCTGGATTGGAAGAATAAATATTGTGAAAATGTCTATGCTACCTAAAGCAATCTACACATTTAATGCAATTCCTATCAAAGTACCATCCATCTTTTTCAAAGAAATGGAACAAATAATGCTAAAATTTATATGGAACCAGAAAAGACCTCGAATAGCCAAAGGGATATTGAAAAAGAAAGCCAACGTTGGTGGCATCACAATTCCGGACTTCAAGCTCTATTACAAAGCTGTCATCATCAAGACAGCATGGTACTGGCACAAAAACAGACACATAGATCAATGGAACAGAATAGAGAGCCCAGAAATAGACCCTCAACTCTATGGTCAACTAATCTTCGACAAAGCAGGAAAGAATGTCCAATGGCAAAAAGACAGCCTCTTCAATAAATGGTGCTGGGAAAATTGGACAGCCACATGCAGAAAAATGAAATTGGACCATTTCCTTACACCACACACAAAAATAGACTCAAAATGGATGAAGGACCTCAATGTGCGAAAGGAATCCATCAAAATCCTTGAGGAGAACACAGGCAGCAACCTCTTTGACCTCTGCTGCAGCAACATCTTCCTAGGAACAACGCAAAAGGCAAGGGAAGCAAGGGCAAAAATGAACTATTGGGATTTCATCAAGATCAAAAGCTTTTGCACAGCAAAGGAAACAGTTAACAAAATCAAAAGACAACTGACAGAATGGGAGAAGATATTTGCCAACGACATATCAGATAAAGGACTAGTGTCCAGAATCTATAAAGAACTTAGCAAACTCAACACCCAAAGAACAAATAATCCAATCAAGAAATGGGCAGAGGACATGAACAGACATTTCTGCAAAGAAGACATCCAGATGGCCAACAAACACATGAAAAAGTGCTCCATATCACTCGGCATCAGGGAAATACAAATCAAAACCACAATGAGATATCACCTCACACCAGTCAGAATGGCTAAAATAAACAAGTCAGGAAATGACAGATGCTGGCGAGGATGCGGAGAAAGGGGAACCCTCCTACACTGTTGGTGGGAATGCAAGCTGGTGCAGCCACTCTGGAAAACAGCATGGAGGTTCCTCAAAATGTTGAAAATAGAATTGCCCTATGACCCAGCAATTGCACTATTGGGTATTTACCCTAAGGATACAAACGTAGTGATCCAAAGGGGCACATGCACCCGAATGTTTATAGCAGCAATGTCCACAATAGCCAAACTATGGAAAGAACCTAGATGTCCATCAACAGATGAATGGATCAAGAAGATGTGGTATATATACACAATGGAATACTATGCAGCCATCAAAAGAAATGAAATCTTGCCATTTGCGACAACATGGTTGTAACTAGAGCGTATCATGCTTAGCGAAATAAGTCAAGCAGAGAAAGACAACTATCATATGATCTCCCTGATATGAGGAAGTGGTGATGCAACATGGGGGCTTAAGTGGGTAGGAGAAGAATAAATGAAACAAGATGGGATTGGGAGGGAGACAAACCATAAGTGACTTTTAATCTCACAAAACAAACTGAGGGTTGCTGGGGGGAGGGGGTTTGGGAGAAGAGGGGTGGGGTTATGGACATTGGGGAGGGTATGTGCTTTGGTGAGTGCTGTGAAGTGTGTAAACCTGGTGATTCACAGACCTGTACCCCTGGGGATAGAGTATTATGCCTCCATCAGAAAGGATGAATACCCAACTTTTGTAGCAACATGGACGGGACTGGAAGAGATTATGCTGAGTGAAATAAGTCAAGCAGAGAGAGTCAATTATCATATGGTTTCACTTATTTGTGGAGCATAACAAATAGCATGGAGGACATGGGGACTTAGAGTGGAGAAGGGAGTTGGGGGAAATTGGAAGGGGAGGTGAACCATGAGAGACTATGGACTCTGAAAAACAATCTGAGGGTTTTGAAGGGACGGGGTTGGGAGGTTGGGGTACCAGGTGTTGGGTATTATAGAGGGCACGGATTGCATGGAGCACGGGGTGTGGTGCAAAAATAATGAATACTGTTATGCTGGAAATTAAAAAAAAAAATAAAGGCAATTTAAAAAATATTAAAAAGTTAGCTAGGACAGGTTTCAAAGTCATAATCATTATAGTGGTCCTTGCAACTACCATAGTGTGAGATATGGTATAGGAGGAACTTGTAAATCTAACTATTATTAAAGAATAATAAATATACCACTTTAAGGCAAAATCAGGGAAAAAATGGGTAAAAACTGGCCTTACTTACTCCTCTTTGAGTCCTTTAGTACAGCAGCTTGTCCAAAAACTCGTGGCTATGATCTCTTAAAACATCTATGAGGTAGAGCAAAGCAGCAGCAGATTAATGTCCTTGAGGTTTTTTGGGGGGGAGGCTGCTATATAGTCAAGTAGATTCTGGGGAACACAGATTGAACTTTCTATGTAACTCTGTAGGTAAAAGGGAATGTGAGTGTTTCCCTTTGGTGGATTTTGAGCTATTAATTGCTTTTAGATAGTAAAGCAAAAATATACAGTGGCAATAATAATAATAATACAATACCTAGAGAAAAGCATAGTGATTAAGAGGCTTGGAATCCTGGCTCTGTCACTTACCAGCTGTGATCAAGTTATTTACTTTCTTCTTTGTTTTAGCATCTTATCTGAAAATGGGAATAAATTGCAGTACCTACATCACAGGGTGTTCCTGAGAATGATATATTATATTCATATAAACCATGTGGAAATTCCCTAGGGCATAAACACTCAATAAATGTCTTTTTTATTACTTTAAGAGTTATAAAGCCCTTTTGCATACTGCCTGGCATTGGTGGCAACTTAATATATATTACTTGTAATAATGTTCATTATTTTTAATTTCACTTTAATTATTTTAAACTTAGCACTGTCTATGGTGTACGGTACAACAGATATGTGTCCAATAAATAAGCAAGAAATTGAAATTGTCAAGTGGCCTGACTTTTTTTTTTTTTTTTTAAAGCAAACTGACACCTTTCAAAATAAACTCGGGGGATATAATTAAATGCTCCACAAATGACATATAGAGGAAAGTGAAATAAAAACAAAGACATTTTGTGGAGTAAGGAAAAGGAAAAAATTCTCATGCAAAATGGTCTGAATTGATCGGGAGGGATAATGGAACAGAGAGTCCTTTTTAAAAGCAAAATCAATACTCTGATGGAAAAAAAAGACTACAGCTCATTTTAAAGTGAGAAAATGGACAGAAAAAAACAAGCCAGAACATACGTGACAGTGTTGGAAGGCAAATCAGGATTTGTCAAAAGAAGAAAATATCAGCCGTTGAACTTGTAATATGATCGCTTCCCATTTTTTCCCATACATCTTAATTTAGAGCAAAATGACATAAGGAAATCAACAGAATGCCAAAACAGCGAAAGAAGGTACAAAGTAGCAGTAGCAGGGATGTAAGAGAGAGATGTGACAGATGAGGTTTGTTTGATGCCAGATAATCCAGGTTCAGTTATTGATCTTCACTGTCTGCCAATCAATATCCTCTGTTTGCCAACTGATTTCTGCATTCATGCATGTTCACACGTGCGCGTGCGTGCGCATAGACACCAGCGCACGCGCACACGCACACTCTTGAGTAGGACATGCAACCCAACTCCCTCCAAGGGAAAACCATTAACAGAGATCTGGAAAGGTCTCAGTAGGACAATATGGTGCGGAGAGCACCAGGTTGCCTCCACCGGAGAAAAGCAGCTGTTCTGGAGGCTGTCAGGAGACTTTATCCCAGCTGTTAGATTTGAGAGCTCAGGACTCAGAGACATTGTCAAAGTGTTCCCACAGGGTGAAAAGTTACCCAGTCACCTACGACATGGTGAGGGTTAGTGAGCGGAAGCGCGCCATTCCCTCAGAAGTGTGGGATTTGAGGACAGAAAGGTCTACACAGGAATGCCAGCCATGTCACTTACAGCAGAATGGCTGGCTTTAAAGTGCCCAGTGTAGGGGCGCCTGGGTGGCTCAGTGGGTTAAAAATATGCCTTCAACTCAGGTCATGATCCCAGGGTCCCAGGGACACATGCTCCATGTCGAGGCCCATGTGGAGTCCCACCTTGGGCTCCCTGATCAGTGGGGAGTCTGCTTCTCCCTCTCCCTCTGGCTCATATGTGCTCTCTCTTTCTCTCTCTCTCTCTCTTTATCTGCCAAATAAATTAATAAATAAAATCTTAAAATTAAAAAGTGCCCAATGTATTTAACCTTCCAGACGTAGTTCCCTGTTCTGAAAAACAAGGCTATTCATTTTACTTAAATGAGTTGTTGGGAGTTTTAAATATAAAACTCTGACTTACTATTCTATCAGTGAATGTTCCATACATGTCTATATATGTTACAGAGAAGAACTTACTTTATTTTAGAATTTCACTGTATTATTTTTCCCGAAGAATCCTACTAGTTCTTTGGGGGGATAGGGGTAGGGAGAGTGTTCTGTTGTTCTTTTGTGTTCTTTTTTTTTTTTTTAAGATTTTATTTATTTATTTGTCAGAGAGAGAGCGAGTGAGAGCAAGCACAGGCAGACAGAGTGGCAGGCAGAGTCAGAGGGAGAAGCAGGCTCCCTGCAGAGCAAGGAGCCCGATGTGGGACTCGATCCCATGACGCTGGGATGATGACCTGAGCTGAAGGCAGCTGCTTAACCAACTGAGCCACCCAGGCGTCCCTTTTGTGTTCTTTTGTTTTTACTTTTTTGTGTTC
The DNA here is from genome assembly GCF_009829155.1 of Mustela erminea. Taxonomy (NCBI): domain Eukaryota; kingdom Metazoa; phylum Chordata; class Mammalia; order Carnivora; family Mustelidae; genus Mustela; species Mustela erminea. The sequence continues at coordinate 34,270,259 of NC_045631.1, forward strand.
TGTTTTTTAGAATGTCTGCCCCCCCCCTTTTTTTTTTTTCCAGTTAACTGTGTTGCATAGTGTCCCCAAGGGAGAGGACACTGAGAAAGCACAAAAGCAGGGAGGGAAACAAGGAGAAGAAGGGGAATAAGAAAAGAGTGATTCCTGGCTATCTGGGACACCCACAGCTGCCTGGTCTCCAGGTACAGCAAGTCAACTTTTGCAGCTGTGGACCTTCAAACACTTTTGAATGGTCACTACCTACTTTCCATTAATTGATGCAAAAACAGCTGTTAGTAACACGTATTTTTGTAGTTGACTATTATTTACATATTGATCATTTTAGTGATTACTTCTCCCTTTTTTGTTTCCATTGTTTTTCAGAAGATGATTTGTTCTGTGCTCCTTATCTTGGAAAAGGAATGTAACAATATGAATCTTAAAAAAATGTGGTAAACTTTTACTTTTAACTTTGAAGTGTTTAAATATTTAGACACAAGGGATGACACAACTATGTGGAGAAACATGAGGGTGGAAAAAAGGCCTCTCCACAAACCTTTACCAAACCTCTCCCACCACTACTCAGATTAAAGAAAGGATTTCTTAAGTCTTGGAAAGGAGTAGAAAAACAAGAAGAGATCATGAAAGGTTTATGGGTCTAGGAGGAAGCATGAGCCTGTGAGGCTTAGGGGACTTTTATCTACTGAATTCAGAGTATTTGTGGTAGGGATGCGAGAGTTATAAATGTGAATTACCAGCTTTGGGCCCTCTGCCAGAGAGTAGGTCCTATACTTCTTGCCATCCCTAGGGCCACTCTTCCTTCCACTGTGTACTCTGACAAAAAGTTCTCATCTAATCCACTAGTTACATGACATTTTTATTGCATTTCTGCTATGGTCTGAGTGATTGTGTCCTCTTGAAATTCATATGTTGAAATCCTAACTCCTATGGTGATGGTATTAGGAAGTAGGTAGGGCTTTCAGGGAGCTGACTAGGGTTATGAAGGTGGATTCCCTCAGGCATGTGATTCTTACATTATTATAATTGCATATTATTATGATAAATGAGGCTTAAGAGACTCTCTTGCTTTGAACTTCCTTTCCACCATGTGAGGGCACTGTGAAAAGACAGCCATCCAGGAAGTGGTCCTCACCAGACACCAAATCTGCCAGCCCTTGTTCTTGGACTTCCTAAACTCAACAACTATGAGAAATAATTTTCAATTGTTTATAATACACTCAGTCCGTGGTATTCTGTTCTAACAGCCCAAATGAGTTGAAATTTCTAATGATTATCTTGGATGATTTTACAGATGAGAGCTCATTTTTATGATAAAATCTAAAATGAATTTTGATATCTATAGAAAGAAAGAATGTTGACGGATTTTAAATGATTTGGGGGATAACCCACAACTCTATACTATTGAGATTCCCTTGTAGGAATATTGTTCCTCTCTTCATGTCTTAAAATTTTCCTTTGTGTGGCTATCAGACACATGAAAAAAATGTTCATCATCACTGGCCATCAGGGAGATTCAAATTAAAACCACATTGAGATACCACCTTACACCAGTTAGAATGGCCAAAACTAACAAGACAAGAAACAACATGTGTTGGAGGGGATGTGGAGAAAGGGGAACCCTCTTCCACTGTTGGTGGGAATGCAAGTTGGTGCAGCCTCTTTGGAGAACAGTGTGGAGATTCCTCAAGAAATTAAAAATAGAGCAGGGCGCCTGGATGGCTCAGTGAGCTAAAGCCTCTGCCTTCAGCTCAGGTCATGATCTCAGGGTCCTGGGATCAAGCCCCACATCAGGCTCTCTGCTCAGCAGGGAGCCTGCTTTCCTTCCTCTCTCTGCCTACTTGTGATTTCTGTCTCTGTCAAATAAATAAATAAAATCTTAATTAAAAAAAAAAGAAATTAAAAATAGAGCTTCCCTATGACCCTGCAATTGCACTACTGGGTATTTACCTCGAAGATACAGGTGTAGTGAAAAGAAGGGCCATCTGTACCCCAAAGTTTATAACAGCAATGGCCATGGTCACCAAACTGTGGAAAGAACCAAGATGCCCTTCAACAGACGAATGGATAAGGAAACTGTGGTCCATATACACTATGGAGTATTGTGCCTCCATCAGGAAGGATGAATACCCAACTTTTGTAGCAACATGGACGGGACTGGAAGAGATTATGCTGAGTGAAATAAGTCAAGCAGAGAGAGTCAATTATCATATGGTTTCACTTATTTGTGGAGCATAACAAATAACACGGAGGACATGGGGAGATGGAGAGGAGAAGGGAGTTGAAGGAAATTAGAAGGGGAGATGAGCCATGAGAGACTATGGACTCTGAAAAACAATCTGAGGGTTTTGAAGGGGTGAAGGGTAGGAGGTCGGGGGAGCCAGGTGAGGGTATTATAGAGGGCACGTATTGCGTGGAGCACTGGGTGCGATGCATAAACAATGAATTCTGTTACGCTGAAAAGAAATAAATAAAAAAAATTAAAAAAGAATAAAATATAACAGTAAGCTTTTAAAAAAAAAATTTCCTTTGTGTCCTTCAGTTGAGTTTTGGGATATAAGGTGAGTTCTGTATTTCTTGTTTATCACCAGGTAATTTTGATGTTGTTGATACTGTGATTTGGTAGTAATGATTGTACTTAACATTCACTGCATGTTGATGATATATCAGGCACTGTGCTGAGCAACTTAATAGTATTAATTTATTTAATTCTCACAATAATCCTGGGAGTTAAGAACTATATGAAACCCATTTCAAGATTATAGAATTGATTCTTAGATAAATTAAGGAATTTGCCCAAAGTCATGCAGCAAGCATATGGTAGAGCCAGGATTTAAAACTAGATTTGTCTCTACATTGTACTGTTATTTTAATCATTATAACTATTCTATTCTGTCTCATTAATTTAAGGAAACAAACACACAGTATTTTTAAATTAATAGACTACAAAAATCTTCCGTAAGATAATCTTAACTTTCTGGGACATGTTGTTGATATAGAAATGGTTTGTAGATATTATCTAGAAAGTAATTAGTCTGATAGAGTTAGCCTTACAAACATCAGTTGATTGACTATAAACCTTTTTCCACTTTATACCATGGGTGATTTAGGGGAAATTAAACATGATTTCACTGACTCTATTTATCTAAATTACAGCTCTTAACATAGGATTTGTATGTTAAGGAATTCTACTATCCAACATGATTAAGTATTCTACTTAAGAATTCTCTCATCATTAATGAGGCTCTGTTGCCATAAAATTTTGGAGGAAAGTCCTTTTTAGGCTTATGCCAGCATGTTTGTCCTTGGACGGAAAAAAGGGAAGAATTGAGCTCGTCTTACATTTTTAATGCTTACTTCAGTAGTAAACTGTGGAACTATCAAATATCCAGCTAACTTCTCTGTTTTTAAGTTTCCACAATTTACAAATTGAGATAGTAATACCACAGTCCTTAGTAGCTGCAAATGATATGTAACATTTATGTTTTATTATTCATCAGGTATTTCTGAGTAGCATTCTTATTGGCTAAAAAGATCGCAACAATCTATTAATAGAATGATGTATCTCTTAGTGCTTTGTTGACAATCTTGACATGAACTCATGTGAAATTGCACAAAAGCAGAATTATTTTTCACTTTTGTAAACTTCCTGCTACTACAAGTAAAACTGTAATTCCAGGGCACCTGGGAGGCTCAGTCATTTAAAGTCTCTGCCTTCAGCTCGGGACACGATCCCAGGGTTCTGGGATCAAGTTCCGCATCAGGATCCCTGCTTGGTGGGAAGCCTGCTTCTCCCTCTCCCACTTCCCTTGCTTGTGTTCCTGCTCTCTCTGCCTCTCTCAAATAAATAAATAAAATCTTTTTTTAAAAAAAATATAATTCCAAAGAACATAAGTGAATTATTTGAATCTCTGGCTCAAGCTACATTAGATCTATTGGAATTATTACTAAGATAATTTGGTTCACTATGCACAAGTTTTAGGAGTAGTGTTACTAGGGGCTGCCAATATGTGATCAGTTTTTTCCTGCACATATAGAACAACTGTACTTGGGAAAATAGCCTAATACAGCCATCAGTGAAACAATAATCAATTCTCTACTGTATATTTGGTTATTAGACTTTATCATTTCACTTAGTTATTAGGCAGGAATAAGTACTCAAAAACCAAAATGTACTGCATATCGACTGTGGCAAATCTCTGTGTGAGACACTGAGGACAAACATACGTGTACACACACACACACACATACATACACATATATGTATGTGTATACATATAATTTTTATATATATTTATAAAAATATATATTGTATAAATGTATATATATTTATAAAATATATTTTATATATGATATAAATTATATATTTATATATATATACATATGTAGCATATATATAAAAATTTATGCAACAAGGTGTCAGATCCCTTAAAAGAAATATATAAAGTGTTATGGTAGTAATTAATAATGGGTTAAAAGAAATAATCAAGCACCTATGAGATATAATGAGATCACAAGTTTCTCTCTGTCTTAGTCTCTTTTTCTTTTTCTCGCAAGAGCACCTTATTTATCATACCCACAAATCCCAGGAATAGAATGCTTGGGACATTTTGATAATGGAAATATTATCTTAAATAGTACAGACATTAAATACGAACTTCCTCAAGTTGATAATCAATATTTACATAAAATCAACAGCTAACATCATACTTACTGGCAAGAAACTCAAAACTTTTTGCCTAAGATTAGAAACAAAACAAGAACATTCCCTATCGCCACTCCTTTCCCAACATTGTACTGGAAGTCACTGTTATAATAAGACAAGAAAATAAAATGAAAAGTAAACATGTTGGGAAGGAATAAAAAACTCTTTGTTCACAGATGATGTTGATTGTCTATGTAGAAAATCTGTAAGAATTGACAAGAAAATTCCTAGAACTAATAACATATTATAGCAAGGTTGCAGGATACAAGGTTAATATACAAAAGACAATTGCTTTCCTTTATACAAGCAAATAATTGAAATTAGAAATTAAAAGCACAGTATCATTTACAGTAGCATACCCCAAAATAAAATATTTCGATAGAAACCTAACAAAAATATGTACAAGACCTATATGAGGAAAACAGCACAACCCTCGTGAATTAAATTAAAGAACTAAAGAAATGGAGAGACGTGATATCAGAGACGTGGTTGAACAAGACATCCTCATTCACACCACCCCCCCAGTGACAATTGGGCATCTATTCACAGATAATAGTAACTCTATTGCAGCTGTGGTATTCAGCAACACATGCCAAGGGACCTCAGAGGACTCTCACCCACTCATGTGTTTAGTAATAGGTATAAAGACCTTGGTCTTGGCTATGGACCTTGGAGTGGCCTGTGAACAGGCTTCAGCCCCACTCAGCTGTGGTCCAGGATTCCCTAGAGAACCATGTCTCAGACAATCACCTGTGGACAAGAGGCTTTGTGGAAGTCCAGGTTTCCAGTGGAAAAGCTCCAGCATCGTGTTGGAACAAAATGCAGGAGGTTGGATGCCCTGGAGAGGGTAAGAGGGAAAGTCTGACTTTACCCACATCAATCGTCCTCTTAGGTACCTCAGCTCAAGGCCAAGAGAGATCTTATTGGCCTGTAATTTTTTCCACTTAAGTACCAAACCTTCAGCAATGGTTAACTCATCTTGACAGAAAATCAATAAGGAAATGTTTGACTTAAACTACACGTTAGGCTAAACTGACCTAATAGATATAACAGCACATTTCCATCCAGCAGAGGCCGAATACACATTCTTGAACACACATGTGATATTCTACAGGACAGATTATGTGATAGGTCCCCAAACAAGTCTTAGCCAATTTAATAAGGTTGAAATGATACTAAGGGTATTTTCCAGCCACAATTGTGTAAAACAAGAAATCAAAAACAAAAGGAAAACCAGAGAAGTCCAAATATGTGAAGATTAATAGACATACTCTTGAAGAACCAAAGGGTAAAATAAAAAATAGAAAGGGAAATCAAAAAATATGAGAAATGAATATGGAAGCTCAACATCACAAAACCTATAAGATGTGGCAAAAACAGTTCTAAGAGAGAATTTATCACAATAAATGTCTACATCAGGGAAACAATAAAGATCTTAAAGAACCTCACTTCTCACCATAAAAAAAAAAAAACTAAAAAAGATAAGAACAAACTACGCCCAATTTAGCAGGCAAAATAATAAAGATAGTATAAAAAAATAAAGACCAGAAAAATCAATGAAACTAAAAGTTGGACTTACGGAAAAGATTAAAAAAAAAAATGAACAAACCTTTAGCTGTCATAACTAAGAAAAAAGACTCAAATAACATAAAAAAATGAAAAAGGGGAATTACAACTGACACTACAGAAATACAACAATCATAAGAGACTAATATGAACAATTATATGCCAACAAATTGGATAAACCAAAAGAAATATTTAGATACCGAGAATCATACAACCCAACCAAGACTGAATCATATAATAGCAAATCTAAACAGACCAATAATGACTAAGGAAATTGAATCATAATCAGAAAACTCGTAAAGCAGAGCCCAAAGTCAGATGGCTTCACTGGTGAATTCTACTGAACATTTAATGAATTAACATCAGTTCTCCAACTTATCCAAAAAAATGAAGAGGAGTGAACACTCCCAAATTCATTTAAGAGGGCAGCATTACCTTGATACCAGTCAAAGACAGAACTAGAAAGGAAAACTATAGGTCAATATACTTGATGAACATAGTTACAAAAATTCTCAACAAAACATTGGCCAAACAAATTCAACAATATAAAAGGATCATATACTATGTTCAAGTGGGACTTATTGCTGGGGTGTAAGGATGGCTCAACACACACAAATCAATAAATGTGATACACCACATTAAGAGAATGAAAGATAAAAATCATATGATTATCTCAGTTGACGCAGACAATGCAGTTGATAAAATTCAACCTCCTTTCCAGGAAAAACAAAAAACAAAACAAAACAAAACAAAAAACCACAACTCTCAACAAACTGGGGGGAGAAGGAATGTATTTCAACATAATAAAGGCCGTATATGACAAGTGCACAACTAATAGCATTCTTAACAGTGATAGGTTGAACATGTTTTCTCTAAGATCAGGAAAAGGTCAGGAGTCCTCGCTCCTACCTCTCCCATTTAACATGGTACTGGAAGTCCTAGCCAGAACAATTAGGCAAGAAGAAGAAATCAGGAGCAACCAGTTGTAAAGGAAGAAGTAAAACTCTCTTTGTTTGCTGATGATATAATCTTACGCACAGACATCCTAAAGACTCCACCAAACAACTGTTATAGCTAATAAATTCAGTAAAGCTACAGGATTTAAAATCAACATATAAAAACTGCTGCATTCCTAAACACTAACAAAAAATATCTGAAAAGGAAAAAAGAAAACAATCTACTTGCAATAGCATCAAAAAGTGCTTAGAAATACATCTAACCAAGGAAATGAAGATCTGTACACTGAACAGTATAAGACTTCGATGAAAAAATTGAAGAGTACAAAAATAAATGGAAATATATCCTATGTTCATAGATTGGAAGAAGTAATATTGTTAAACTGTCTGCACTACCCAAAGTTATCTGCAGATTGAATTCTTATCAAAAGTTCCAATGGCATTTGTCACAGAAAAAAAATTCCAAAATTTGTATGGAACCACAAAGACCAAATAGCCAAAGCAATCATGAAAGTAAGAAAAAGCTAGAAGCATCTCACTTTTTCATTTCAAACAGTATTACAAAACTTTATGCTTTGAAACTCTATGGTACTGGCTTAAAAACAGGCACACAGACCACCAATGGAACAGAATGGAGAGCTCAGAAATAAACTTTCTTACATATGGCCAACAAATACATGACAAGAGAGCTAAGTACAAAGAATGATCTCTTCCATAAATGGCATAGGAAAAGCTGGATAATCACATGAAAAAAATGAAATTGAATTCCTACATTACACCACTCAAAGTTAATTTAAAATGGATTAAAGATTTACATGTAAGGCCTGAAACTGCAAAAAGTATAGAATAAAAGAAGAAAAAAACCTTCTTGATGTTAGCATTGGCAATGATTTTTTGGATATGGAACCAAAAGCAAAGGCAACTAAAGCTAAAATAAATAAATGAGACAACATCAACCTAAAAAGCAAAAGAAACAACAAAATGAAAAAAAACACCCTCTGAATAAGAGAAAATACTTGAAAATCATAAACCTGGTAAAGGTTTAATATCCAAAATATATAAGGAACTCAAACAACTCAAAAGCAAATAAAAGCAATTTGATTTAAAAATACCAGAGGTGGGGTGCCTGGTTGGCTCAGTCCGTTAGGCAGCTGCTTTTGGCGCAGGTCACGATCTCAGGGGTCCTGGGATCAACACTGAGTTGGGCTCCCTGCGCAGCAGGGAGTCTGCTTATTCCTCTCCCCCTGCCCCCATCACCCCCACCCCAACCCCGCTTGTGCTCTCTCTCTCACCCACTCTTTCTTTCTCTCAAATAAAATCTTTAAAAATAAAATAGCCAGAGGAACTGGATAATCTTTTTTTTTCCCCAAAGATCCCATATAAATTTCTCCCCGATTTGTAAAGATGCTCAAAATCACTCATCATCAGAGAAACTCATACAACTCAAAACCACAAGGAGATATCACCTTTCACCTGTTAGAATGGCTAGTATCAAAAAGGTAAGAGATAATTTCCGGCAAGGATATGGTGAAAGGGGGACCCTTGTGCACCACTGATCAGAATATAAATTTTTACAACTATTATGCAAAAAAAAAAGTATGAAGATTCCTCAAAAAAATTAAAAATAGAAGGGCACCAGGGTGGCTCAGTTGGTTAAGCATCTGTCTTCACCTCAGGTCATGATCCTGGTGTCCTAGGATTGAGCCCCCACATCAGGCTCCCTGTTTAGCAGGGAGTCTGCTTCTTCCGCTCCCTCTGCCCCTGTCCCTGCCCCCCACCCATGTTCTCTCTCTCTCAAATGAAAAAAATTAAACATAGAACTTATATGATGCAGCTAAGAGTTCTGCACCCCAGTTCTATGAGAAGATAGCATCAGATTCCTTTCATTAAGGGCTCAGTCCTACAAGGCTGCTCTATACTTCAGATGCCAATTGCAGCCAACTGTTACCTGGGCTTCAAATTGACAGGCTTGGAGATTCCCACACCCCTCCACCTGGGTTCAATTAATTTGCCAAAGCAGCCAACAGTACTAGCCAATGAATCCACTCGAGATCACCAGTTTATTACAAAGGATATTAAAGGATACAAATCAATAGCCAAATGAAGAAATACATTGAGGTCCTGAACAAAGTAGTTTCTCTCCTGTCAGCGTTTGGAGCCCAGCATGCTGGCATGTATAATTTTCTGGTTCCCCAACCCAGAAGCTCTTTGAATATTCTTCTTTTGGTTTTTTATGGAGGCTTCATTAAAGAAGTAGGATTGATTAAATCTTGACTATTGGTGATTGATTCAATCTCCAGTCCTTCTACCTTCTCAGACAACAGAGAGTAGGCCTGAAGGTTGTAACCCTCTATTCATGGTTGGTTCCCCTGCTAACAGCCCCCATCTTTAAAGCATTTCCCAAAGTCATCTCATTAATATAAACTCATTTGTGTTTGAGAGGTGCTTGTTCTGAATAAGAAGATGCCCATTTCACCATTATGGCTTTGAAGCATTTTCAGGAACTGATGATGAGAGACGAAATATTAAAACAAAAGATCCACTGCTCATATCCGCTCAAGAAATTTCAAGGGAATTGGCAGCTGTGAGCTAGGGACGACAAATGAAGACTTCATATATATGAGACATATATTATGGCCATCTGAATGGCCTGCACATGGATGTTTTATAGCAGCTCTATTCATAATTAACAAATCTGGAAGCAACCAAGATATCCTTTGCTAGGTGAATGAATGAAAACCCGTGGTAAATCCAGACAAAGGATACTATTCAGCACTAAAAACAGACAACACCCAAAACAGTGATCAAGAGATGTAACGTTATGGAAGAAACTTAAATTCATATTACTAAGTGAAAGAGGTCAATCTGAAAAGGCTACAGACCATATCATTCCAACTGTATGATGTTCTGGAAAAGGCAAAACAATGGAGAGAGTAAAAAAGATAAGTCATTGCCAGGACTTATGGGGGAGAAAGGGATGAGAAGGTGAGGCATAGAGGATTTTTAGGCTCATGAAACTACCCTGTATGATGCCATTATGGTACATACATATCGCTGTACCATTTGTCCAAATCCTCAGAATGTACCACATCAAGAGTGAACCTTAATGTAAACTATGGACTCTGAGTCATACTGATGCTGCAGTGTGGACAGATCAGTTGTAACACGTGTACACTCCAGTGGGGGGTGTTGATAATGGGGGGGGGGGGGATTGTGCATGTGTGTGTAGGGAGTAGCAGTTATATGGGTAATCTCTATACTTTGTGCTCTATTTACTATGAAACAAAGTCCTCTAAAAAAATAAATTCTATTCATTTTTTAAAAAATTAAGTAATGTGAAGCAATCAAGATGAACTTATTGTGATGTTTGTATTATACTGTACAAGTGGGTGGGAAGTCCCCCCGCACCTGATAGCAAAGTATTAGAGGCAGAGATTAATGAGTCAAAGCTAATTAAAGAAGTAATTGCTTCTGGGGATGTACCCTAGGTAGGGAGGTAACTGTGTTAGAGGCTAAAAATATCATAGCTTAATAAAATAAAATTGCACAACTGAAAGGTAAGTAGAACAATAAAATGCCAAACATATTAAAATGTACTCTGTTTATTAGAAAAATAAATTGTATTCTGGAGTTCAATAAAAACCTAATTAAGGATTTTGGCTGGGCTTCACTGTTGTTGCAACTATTGTTACTTATTAATTGTTCTCTGGGGTCCAAAGATCTCTTTACAGCTGAGGGTATCTGAGACCCTAAATTTCCTAGAGCAAGAGTAATTGGATATAGGGTTTTAAGAAATTTGAAAATGTCCAAAACACTAATGAAAATTGCACCTTTATTCAAGATCCAGCTGTACAGACTAATTAAAATGTTCGGTTCCTTTGCTTTGGGGTAGAATTGTACCTTTTCACTGTGGGGAAACTGGCTATCTCAGATATGTGTTATTTGTCTTCTATTAATAAAAAAAGAAACAAATTAAGTATTCCCCAAACAATGCAGTTTGGCAGTCTAGATTTTTTGAAACATGGGATCCATTCACAAGTGGGCAAGTGGGCATAACCAAGGAGGTATTAGATAGTGGGAATGTCTCCAAAATTCTCTTTAAGCTTCTTGTTTGAATTTTGTGTCACCCAGATCCTTCCAGCCACTTGCAGTCCTGCTGGTTTCTTGTATGCTGCAGGCACAGTCGTGTATTGTTTACATGAGTGAGATTTCAGTAAGGGGTGATTAAATAGGGAATAATTTAAATTAAACAAATATTATCAAGACAATTACTCGGTTGTTGTATAAATGAACTTTTAGTTCTAAACTATTTGGATTGTTTTGTTTGATTTATTTAAGTCATCCAGCATCTTACCCTATACGGATTATCCCTTCTTGTTCTGTGAAGTTTTTATAAGCTTACCTCATCCAATAGTATTTGGTCACTTCCTATTATAATATTCAGAAGTTCCCAAGGATTTTATTTTAGATATAGCCTGAATAGAGTAATTTTGTAATTATACTTCCCACTTTCTCCAGAGGCTGGGTGCGCTCAGCAAACCACAGCAGCAACAACAAAACAAAAAACAAAAGAAAGAACAAAAACCCCTGTCCTTAGCAAAGATCTTTTTTTTTAAAAAACAATTTTTATTTTATTTGACAGAGAGAGAGAGACACAAGTAGGCAGAGAGGCAGGCAGAGAGAGGGGGAAGCAGGCTCCCTGCTGAGCAGAGAGCCTGATGCGGGGCTCATCCCAGGACCCTGAGATCATGACCTGAGCAGAAGGCAGAGGCTTTAACCTATTGTGCCACCCAGGCACCCCCCTTAGCAAAGATATTAACACTTTGCACTCTATCAAAGTCTTATGTCTTTATAAGAAGAAGGACTGAAACAAAAGAAAACAACAATTACATTATACTATGGTCAACTAATTCTTACAAAAATCATTTTAGAGAGTACAAAGCCTTTTCACAATGCTTCATCTCTGTGTTTGTTTCTCTATGGATAGTAGAGACACTTTTATTCTCATCTGGATATTCCCACTGCTCTGAACCTGACATATCTGCCTGCCATTACTTCATCTGGTCTGTGACTCTTAATCAGAGTTTCATTAACTGCTGATTAAGTTGATAAACATTGATTCATCCTCTGTTACTTCATTAAGCTCATCTGCCAGTCTACTGAGATTTATTTTCTACCATCTTGATATTCACCTGTAAAATCTTTGGTCTCCAGCTTCCAAAAGTGCTTTTTAAGTGTTACACACATTTCATTGTCCTCTCTCTCTTTTGTTTTTTAAATTTTCACTCATCCAAAGACCTGATAGGGTTTTTTGGTTTTTGTTTTTTCCTTTCTGCAACAGAACACTAGCAAATTCACACTGAGATCTTTCTTTTTAATTTACAGTAGCTCCTCCAAAGGAGAGATGTTTTCCCCACATCATTTCTTTTCCAGAGGAGGACAAGTTTTGTTTGCAATCCTTTAGTATAAGTTTCCTCAGTGGTTCTGTGTCAAGGAAGAAAAATAATTCAGAGCATGTATCACTTCAAAACTTACAGCTCAGTTTGGGGCTCAAAATATGATCTTTTACAGCAGGTGTTAAACTGGAAAAACTCAATTCTCCAATTGACAAACCAAAGTATTCCAGATACTCCCCAAAGAGAAAGAAACTGGGACACCAACTCTGAAGTGGAAAAAATTGCTACCTGTTTTTTCCCTCCTTGCAAAAATCTTTGTTGTAGAACCCTCTTATTGAAGTGAAGAGCTTATGTAGATTCCTGTGTGATTCAGCTTTCTTACCTCTTAGTTATGAGAATTTTCTTGTATTTATGTAGTATTTATGAAAAATGAATGAGATGCTATGGCTATCAGAGAAAATAAATGTAAACAAGATATCCTAATCTTGGTTAGAAGAATCACCAACAAGGAAATGGGAGATTGAAATCCCATAGCTATTTGTTTATTTGTTTGTTTTTAAAAGACTTACTTAAAAAAAAATAGTCTGACTTTTTTCAGCTTTGAAATATAATTGATATAAAACACTTGTAAGTTTAAGATGTATGATGTGATGGTTTGATATGTGTATATATTGAAGAACTTTTACCACAATAAGGTTAGTTAACACATTCTTTGCCTGATGTTACTACCATTTTGTTGTTGTTGTTGTTTAAGATTTCGTTTATTTATTTGACAGAGAGATCACAAGTAGGCAGAGAGGCAGGCAGGAGAGAGAGGGAAGCAGGCTCAACGCTGAGCAGAGAGCCTGATGTGGGGCTCAATCCCAGGACCCTGGGATCATGACCCGAGCCGAAGACAGAGGCTTAACCCACTGAGCCACCCAGGTGCCCCTTTGTTGTTTTTAAGGTGAGAAGTCACTTGCCCATACCTTTTTGAAAAAAGGTAAGTGCTCACTTCAACAGCACATATACTAAAATTAGAATGATACAGAGAAGATTAGCATGGCCCGTGTCCAGGGATGACACAGAAATCCATGAAGCATTCCATATTTTTGAGCACTGGGTGATGTATGGAATTGCTGAATCACTATATTGTATACCTGAAGCTAATACAATACTGTATGTTAAGTATACTGGAATTTAAAATTAAATTAAACTGAATTTTTTTTAAAAAGGCCATTTTTAAAAAAATACAAGGGCCAGGTCACTTCCAGAATCTAGGATGAGATGAAAACCTCTCTGCAGGTGGAACAGAAGAGAAGGATACTCAGAGCCCCCAGAGAGATATGCATTCCTACAGGTGTGCAAGAAAAATGAATAAGAAGGAATGAGAGGTGATGCAAAGGACCAGAGCCACAGGAGAAAGAATGAGGAATTAAACTGATTAAATTCCAAATAAGGGATCTCACTAGCCTCTTTCTGTTCATTCTCCACAAAATATCTCTAGATCAGAGCCTAGGATATTATCTTTGGAATAAATGAGACTCAGATTGTCCCAAGTTTCACTAGAAAAAATTCAGTTTCAATTGATTTTATACACTTTAGAAAAAATAGATGTGGTGGAGCTCTGCAAGCTTTAGCAATTGCCTAATAAGTTCCCTAGCCTATTTCACATTCAATATACAGTATTTCTGGAAAGTATTAAGTATGATAATTATACTGCCCATATATTTCCCTTTAATGTTTGCAATAACCAAAAGAAAATTAATGCAAGAAAAGAAATATAGATAATAATACTTTTCTTCTTAAGACATATCTCTCTAAGAGAGACATCCTGGGCACCAGCTATAAATTACTGTACCCATTTAAAGTGTTGTAAAAATAAAAACTAGTAGGTAGTGAATAGAAATTTGTGCCACACAGACTGTACTGTAGAAATAACTAGCTTCTCACAATGGGAACATTCCCATTTACAGAAAATAATTTCAAGTTGCTTTTTTTTTTTCTTTATTTGACACAGCAATGTTGTTGTGACCTTCATCCACACTGTGAGTTTTGGTAATATTTTCATTTATATCTTCTCTCCATGGGGATAAATGGTTCTAACCTTGAAATCTCAGTTCATATGTGAAAAATAACTTTATAAATACTTCAAACACTTACATTTTCAGCAACAAATGTTCCAGTATGAATATAAAACAGCATTTCTGTCAAACACAGCAATACATTACTTGAACTCAGAAGACAGGAATCCCTATACACACACAGTTCACTGTCAGTTCTCAGAAATAGTTTACATATTCTTCAGTGGCATTATGATTATATGTATTTCTTATTAGGTGGTGACTGACTTGGGGTTCCTAGAGCTGTTTACTGGCAACTCAGAGCATTTGTTGATTCAGCTGTAACCCTTGATATCCTTATAGTCATCAACATTAGTTAAATTTTTAAAAAGCTATCAATTTTATCCATTTATATATTAATTTCACAAACATTCTTTGAAGATCTATTATTTGCCAGGCACTTTCATAGGCCTAGGAGATAGAAAGATAAATTATACCTGTTATCTTTTGCCCTTAAAGGACTCTCATTCAAGTAAGAAAAACAAACATGCAAAGATATATTTTATTTCAAAACAACAACTCTGCTGTGACTGTTACTAAATTGTTTTTAGGACTATAATGCCTGTGTGTGTGTGTTCACACAATGTACACACAATGTTTTAATTTGGATTACCTTCAAAGCAGACACTTAGCAGGGATTTGGGTTCAAGTAATATTTTTTAAAGATTCATTTATTTATTTGAGTGGGGAGAAGATAGAGAAAGAAACCCAATAAAGGGGTGGGAGAGGGGCCGAAGGAGAGGGAAAGAAGCAAACTCCCAGCAAGTGAGGTACCTGAGGCAGGGCTTGATCCCAGGACCACGAGATCATGACCTGAGCCCAAACCAAGAGGCAGACCCTTAGCTGATGCAGCCACCTAGGTGCCCCTCAAGTAATTTTTAAGGAGGTAATCATAAGAAGTCCTTGAAGTCAGTGGCCTCTAGGTAAGAACTTGAGGCTCTCCCACCATTACCTGAAGACTCTGGTGCACCACAGATGGCCTGGCTCCATACCCAGAGCTTCTCATTCAGTAGGTTTGTGGTGCGACACAAGGACTTGCATTTTCAAATGCCCACTGGACACGGAGACTGAGGGTGTCCAGCCTGCACTGTAAGGACCACTGATGTGGCAGGTATGAGCAGGATATAATAGTCATGGGCACATACATTCAGATATTTTCGATGTCCTTGTTCTTACCAAAACATCACAATTTCCTCATGCTTTTAGCCATCCATTGCATCAGTGACTGAACCTGTGTGAGCTGTAGCCATGCATGAACCTGGAAGGCTCTGCCCCCACATTAACCAGGTATTGACCAGGTAGCTAAACCCAGGTGGCTCATTGAAAAATATTTGACTGGTACCATGCACCCATTTTATCTTATTTTATTTTTTTTCTGGGATACTTCTGACTGTAAACTAAATGTCCATGTTGGGTTTGAGAAGAGCAGGGTGCAAAGGTTACATTTATGGCACGAAAAATGTCCTCTTGGATAATTCATGTGAAATAGCTTTCAGCTGCTTATCTAGATCAGGATAAGCGAGGACTGAACGTGTGTATGCGCGTGTATGTGTATGAATAATATGCGCATGTATAGCCGGAATAAATATTTTGTGTCCATAAATATTTGATAAAATTCTTCCAAGCATGAAATTGGAATTTTCTCTGCACCAAGCCAAGTATTTCCGTGAGGTTCATAGAGCTGGGATAAAAACAGAAGTCTCGTAAACCAGTTTGGCAAAATCACCACATATATACCTTATTGCCTTTGAATAAAGAACATTTTGTGCAGAAAGCTTTCCACTCTGGTTCTTGCCTATGACTACACTACAGGTGAAAAAAAAAATGCCATTTATGGAGGGACATTTTTAAAAACAAAATGAATGTTTGTACTTATGTGTGGAGCATAGTAACAAAGAAATGTATTTAACTGCAGAATGCTATTTGTTTCCACAGAATACACATGCAATTTTCTATTCTGAGTACACATTTAAATCCACATAAAGAGGGCACTTTATTTTCCAAGGACACTGAGTGGAATAATGTAAACTGACTAAAAAGAGATGAACTCTACCTTCTGCCATGTACTCTGGGACTATAAAGGCATCAGAATTAGGAGAGCTAACTAGATGATTTCAGCTGTATGATCTGTTCATTCTAATATATAATTTTAGATGGTAAGGGGTCTGTGATAACTGTACTCTCTTCTCACTGAATATTTAATTTTCCCAATAAAAAGTATATAGGAACAATATATACTTTGAACAAGATGTTTAGAGTCCCTTGACTTGAAATATCAGTGGGCTCTATCCCTTCAAGTCCATAGGCTAAGCAGCTAAAGAATGAAATAAAATTTCTGTCATTATTAGCTGCACTTAAATAACGCAGCTTGAATATCTGGCCTGAAAAATAGAATTACAGTCTTCTTTGGGTCAACATATACATACTAAATAAAATATCCCCCTCCAAGTCTTATTTTAAAATTGACTTCTTGCTTGTATGGCTGAGTCTCTTTCTTTTTGCAGGAACCCTAGCCATTCCAGTGCTCTAGTTTTCAACCATTTGTTGTATTCCGATTCAATCACACGCTTCAAACCCTGTGTTCTTTAAAAGCCGACTTTGTGATCTGCCATACCTTTTCTGGTTTTTAAAAGCAGATGTATAGAAACTTCACTGGTCCTTAATTTACTACTGAGAGCTACGGGGAGGAGTTGGGTGGGGTGGGAAAGCGACACATGTCATTGAACACAGATTCATTCAACAGTCTCCAAGCTCCTGTTCTGAGTTGCTGTCAAGAGTCTTCTGGGTATGTTAGCTTCTTCAATCAAGACAGCGGCACATTGAGGATGTTATCTCCTTATAGTATGGTCATTAAGGTGTCCATGCCTGTTCAAACTGCTTCCTCTCTCCAAACATGCGCTTTCCATGCACCCAACTTCCACATCAGGCCCTTTGACCCTAACAAAAGGCAGCTCCAACTTCAAGACCCACACGTGTCCTTTTCTTTAGGAAACCTTGTCTATTCTACTTCCCAATACGAATCATTCACTACTGTGCTCAGTGAACATTTTTTATAGATTTGAAGTATTACTACACTTACCACTTTGCTTATAGTTCATAACATTTGTACCTGCTACTCCACGAAGTCTATAAAGTACTGGGGGGAAATGCTAGAAAATGATGTCTCTTTCTTATTAGCTAACAAGGTATGAAGTGCTTCCACAGACTGCCATCTTCCTTGTAATTCAGTTCTGCTCAGTTCAACCAATATTTATTGAGTACCTACTGTTGTCCTAGGAATTGAAATAATCATGTAGAACTCAAAGATGTATTAATATTGAGCATTGAGGAGTGACAGGTGTATATACAGGCTATTTCATACACCGGAAATATGGTGGAATTTTCCTGAGCAAGAAGTCTTATACATCCTAACCTAAGAAAGTAGGGTAGACTCTGGACTGGAAGAGGGAGGGTCTTTATTCAAGTCTAGGTATCAGAAGACATAGGGAAGAAAAGGAGTCACTCTTGGTCGAGTGTGGGAGTGAGGCTGTACCCATGATGCATGTATGTATACAGAAAGAGCTATGTGCGAAGGTTTCATGAAGCTCTTATAGCTAAAGGTAAACATTATCCAATGATACACGACTGCCTCATCAGTAAAATCATAGTAGTCCTAGGCCACTGAGATGCTTTTATCCAGTGGAGAGAAATCATAGCAGGTAGCCAGTTTGCCAGGTTTCAGGAACAATGGCCAGCTAAGGCCCACTCAGTCCAGCCTCCATTGGTGGTCAGATCACCTCTGAACCTGACAGTGAAGTTAAATGTCTTTCAAGACAGACCTATGCCTTGCTCTATTTTCCAGTGTTGTTTTCTTGTCATAGGAGTGATTAAGTCTAGCTACTTGGATTGGATTAGTACACTGCACTTGGGTAGTACAAAGCCATTTGATACCACAAGGCAGATAGCAAAATTATTATTTTTTTAATTATTTAATTTGGGAAACATTAAGGTTAACCAGCAGCGAATGGGAAAGAGGTAGATGCATAATGTTATTAGTGACTAAGCCAGCTCGTAATATTTACATGCTACCAAACATTTGTCCAGGGCTCTTCCAAAATCTTCATTCAAATGAGGACATTTCTCAGAGTCCTTAAAAAAAAAAAAAAAAAAAAAAAAAAAAGCATGTTTTGTTATGTAACAGTAAAATTCATATCAGTGCCCCAGTCTTTCTTTCTCTTTGACCCCGGACTGGGCTCAACTTTGCCTCCTTTGTTTCTGAGCCTTGCATCTTCCCATTCCCATTCAGAAGCTTTCTATCACTGCCATACTATGTCTTCGTTGTTTTTTTTTTAAACTTGGGGTGGGGCACCACATTGACCAAATAAGAAAAAAGACATAAAATTATCATCGTGTAGCAAGAAGAAAGAAAGCAATAGAAAGATAAGGCTAGGGCCAGTTAGGGATATTTGGGGCAGGAGTGGGAGGGGAAATCACGAAGAAAGAGGCATCAGGGAGCTGCGCAAATGAAGGAAATAGATCCAAAAAAGAAAATGATTTTTAAACGAAGATCACACACGGGCTCTTCTCTTCCCTGTTGAAGAAACATTTTTTTTTTTAAGTTTTTTTTTTTTTTAAGATTTTATTTATTTATTTGACAGGCAGAGATCACAAGTAGGCAGAGAGACAGGCAGAGAGAGGTGGGGAAGCAGTCTCCCTGCTGAGCAGAGAGCCCGATGCGGGACTCGATCCCAGGACCCTGAGATCATGACCTGAGCCGAAGGCAGCGGCTTAACCCACTGAGCCACCCAGGCGCCCGAAGAAACATTTTTTAAGCATTTTTTTTTTTTTTTCAAATTTAGGTTTTAATTGCTGGACTTATTTTTTTTTTCCCCCCAACTTAAGGAGCACTTTGAACCTAAACTATGTGGGTCATGGTTTCCATAGAATTGTAGATTTCCTTTTGCCAGTTTGAAGACGTGGCCTCACTCAGCCACTATGCTCCTGTGAGCAAGAAGAACTTCAAAGTCACGCTGAGGGACTTCCAGAAGAGGTCTCTAAAAGGACTGTTGAACACTACATCAAAAACTAATGATGTGTATGTGTTGGCTAATTGAACATAATTTAAAAAATTTTAAAAAATAAAAGATCTAGGCAATTGATCACTTTTTGTTTGTTGAAAAAGTGAATTAATGTTTGACACTTAAGAAGTAGTAGATGGGGCGCCTGGGTGGCTCAGTGGGTTAAGCCGCTGCCTTCGGCTCAGGTCATGATCTCAGGGTCCTGGGATGGAGTCCCGTATTGGGCTCTCTGCTCAGCAGGGAGCCTGCTTCCCCCTCTCTCTCTGCCTGCCTCTCTGCCTACTTGTGATTTCTCTCTGTCAAATAAATAAATAAAAATCTTTAAAAAAAAAAGTAGTAGATGTAGGAAGAAATCTATATTAGTAGAATCCTTGGTAATCCAACACTGAAAACTAATTAAAAGTATGGTATTATTGACAGCATGTTCAGTGGTCCACATATTTATGATTGATTTAACAAATTTCATAGATAGCATATACTTTGTATTCCTAGAAGAAGTGAATGGAAAGAGAGCTAATACGAGGTATATCTTATTCTACCTGCTTTTTTTTTTTTTTAAAGATTTTTATTTATTTGAGAGAGAAAGACACAGAGAGGGAACACAAGCAGGGGGAGTGGGAGAGGGAGAAGCAGGCTTCCCACTGAGCAGGGAGCCTGAATGCGGGGCTCAAACCCAGGACCCTGGGATCATGACTTGAGCCAAAGACAGATGCTTAATGAGAGTCACCCAGGTGCCTCCCCCCCCCATTCTACCTATTTTTAAGGCCACCATGTGCACTCAAAACTTAAATAGTTAAATATGCAAAAAAATGTTAATATATATTTAGGCTTACAATCTTTGATGGGGTCTGTTGATTTTTTTAAAATAATACTAAAATTCATGCCCATGTTGACCTCTAGAGAAATTTATAAGTCATGGATGCTAAATTTCTTATTTCATAGTGAGAGATGCTGTTTTGTCTTTGTATCTCCAATGCATATCACTATGCCTGGCACTGCAAATATTTGGGAAGATATTTGGCTTATACATGAGTGAATAAGAGAACAAACACTACTTCAATTTATTTTGCAAAGGAAGTGCATGGGAACACCTGAGTAGATTTGTAAGTGGCCCTTCTGCAGATTACAAGTGTTTATTCAGGGACACCCTAAAGAGCAGTTTATGTGCTGGTGAAAGAAATACTTGCCTGTTTGATGGTATTGAAAAATTTTGGAAGTTACCTTGTCCAATGATACTAGTTCAGATGTTGCATGCCTGATGCTCGAAATGATGTCTGTGATACAACAAACTGAGTTCTCTAAATTGCCTTTAGTGACTCACTTGAGGATCCTGGACAGTGAGGTATCAGGGACCTGAATGCCCCTGTCCATCTGGCCGGGGGGCTGAGATGGACATAGGTGAACTGAACACCTCCCAGGACCAATAACTTGCCCTGACTGAAGGAGCTTCAATATTCTTCAGGCCCAAAGGTCTCCTGAATTTGTCTGGCTTTACTGTACAGTTCTTGCAAAAAGCTGGCATCTAAACACAGGCTCTTGATACTCACATAGAGGGTTTTTATTTTCACTGACAAATTTGCCTTCACATTTGTTCCATGAGAAGAGAAAGCAACATAGAAGCAGAGCTTCTCCTCTTCCTGGGATGATTTACTCTTGACATGACCAGTGGAATACTCTGGTTCTAGAGTTCCTCTCCCCAGCTTTATAGGGATATAAGGAATCATTTCCCTCCTCTTTTTGTTAATGCTGGCTTTATAAAGTTCCCCGATAAAACCTGATGTCTACACCATATCTTGTGGCATAGTGAACTGTGTCCCAGTGTTCCAAGTCCTATTGCAAGATGGTTGGTGACTATAAACAGATCTTCCTTGCACAACAAAGTTATTCATTAGATATAAGCACTGACATTGTATTTTCCACTGAATAGGACAGGTGCAGGGAGGCCTCAGGTAGTTACATTTTAAAATAAAACTCTTTCTGGGAGAAGTTGCTATACTAGTCTAAGGGAGTCTTTCAAATCATTATTTCCCTTTGGGAGAGAGCAATTCAGCCCACATGAGACATTCAGAAAGTAAAGTCTAATCACTGTTACCTAGTTGTGTTTCTACAATAACACTATACAATGGGTAGTCCCAACTCAGTTAAGTAATTTGGTCAAGGCCATGAAGTTAAAACTTGGACTTGAATCCATCTGACTCTGACTTTGATTTTTCCACTTCTTGTTAACAGATAGAACCTAGGGTTCTGTATTCAGTCATTACACAAATAATCATAAGCGGTTCCTGAAGGGTCAGGGAGATCTTCCCCATGAAAACAAGATTTTCATTTTTCTTTATTGGAAAAGGTAGTGGCAGGTATGGTAAGTGTTCATGAATATATGTAAAATCATTCAATATAAGTGTAAAAATACATGTGAAATCCAAAGTATATACTACCTAAACTCTAGTAGAAATTTTAGTGATTTAAATATTTTATTTACTTACTTGACAGACAGCGATCACAAGGAGGCAGGGAGGCAGGCAGAGAGAGAGAGGGGGAAGCAGGCTCCCTGCTGAGCAGAGAGCCCGATGGGGGGCTCCATCCCAGGACCCTGGGATCATGACCTGAGCCAAAGGCAGAGGCTTTAACCCATTGAGCCAACCAGGTGCCCCAAAATTTCAGTGACTTAAAGATAGTTTTTGTTTTGTTTTGTTTTGTTTAGATATTGGTCATGGAGGGGACTTGGCACAACAGATAAAATGCATTCTCTGAAGTCAGAAAGATGGCTTCAAGTTCCTCTCACAAACTGTTACCAGTTAGGTGAACCTGTTTGACCTTTCTCATGCTCATTGTCCAATAATGTTACTATCTTCTTGGGGTTTATGTTACTTATGCCAAGACATCACCGAGGGTCTTGTTAAAATGCAGATTCTGATTCAGGAATCTTGGTGGAGCTTCAGATTTCCTGTTTTTAACACACTGCCCATTGATACTGATGCTGCCAGATTTTGGACCACATTCTATAGCAAGGTAGAGTCTCATCATCAGGAATGTTGACATTTTGGTCCAGATAATGCTCTGTTCTACAGGGTTGTCCTATGCATTGTAGGACTCTTAGGACACAAGTAACACTTGTCCTGTCCCAGTTCCTGACATATAATAGAAATCAGGTGAATCTTTGTTCTTTTCTTTTCCCACATCTTCTGCTTAGACTTGGTAGTTGTCAAGAAGTTTAGACTGAAGGTCACCTCTAGGATGATAATATCCTCTAAAAGAAGAGTCAGCAAAATACCACTCATAGGCCAAATCTAGGGTACCACCTAATTTTGCAAATAAAATTGTGTTGGAAAGCATCCTCAGCCACTAGTTTATCAGTTTTCTTTGGTTACTTTTGCACTAAAACAGCAGCGTTAAGTAATCCCAGCAAAACCCATGCAGCCTACAAAAATCTAAAATATTTACTACATGGTCCTTAGCAGAAAAAGTTTGCCAAGAGCTGTTCTCAATACCTGAAAATCCTGCAGCTTTCGCTTTTTGAAGCTGTAGAAGCAGTGTTTCATAGAAGTCTTTTGGGTATTATTCAATAGATGCTACATCAAGCACATTTCCTTTGGGTTGGTCCCAAAGAGAGTGGCTCATTTCTTTTCCATTTATCAATGAGCCGTTGGTTTCTATAATGCAGGCATTAGGCAGCCTCTTCAGAAACAGTGGAAATAAAAATAAATCTCAGGTGTCAGAGAGCACTGGATAGGTTTCCCTTTTTTAAAAAATCTCCCCCCCCCCCAAGCACAGACAATTTACCTTCCTAATTATAATTGACAAGAGTCAGTCACAGGAGAAAAATTTATCTTCCATGACTGCCAACTTTACTTAACCTAGTATGTTTGTGCTGGTGACTGGTGATTTGCATTTGTGCAAGGTCTCACAGGAGCCAGACTGCTTTTAAAAACAAACTCGGAGGATTTGGATGGACAGCACATAGGGATTTTTCTGAGTAAACTGAATAATGCTTATTTATGAAGGAAGGTTTGGGGAAGTCATATGGGTAAGCTGCACTTGGTTGCTACCTGTAGAAGAGAATATGGTATGTGTAGCTTAAAGTATTGTCTCACTGTAATGTGAAGGATCATCACAGGTGATCCTCATTATAGCTGCTCCACACATTCTCATGCTTACTGTGAGGCAGTAATGTGTGTTAGAATAGTCTAGATCAGCTCTCTCAATCTCAAGCACTATTTGGACCAGATACGTCTTTATTGTGGAGTCTATATGGTCAGTGTCAGATATCTGGCAGCATCCCTGGCCTTTATCCACTACATGCCAGTGTTAATCCTTTCCCCAGTTGTGGCAATCAAAACTATCTCTAGACATCGTTGAATATTCTTTGGGTGTCAAAATAACTCCTGGTTGAGAATTACTGACCTATGTTATACCACATGAAGAAATTATCTCAGTGGCTTAATATACCAAATGTTTATTTCTTGCTGACATAAATTATACTGGACATCTTATCCAGGGCAATTGTACTCTATATGGTGGCTCTGTATTCTAAGTTACTTTGACCTTATGGTATTTTCGACCAACACATGCATCATGGAGAGTAAAAGGAGGGTGTAGAATTGAATACAAGCTCTTAAATTCCTGTGCTCAGAAGTGACATTTCCTGCTTCTGTTCACATTTCATTGATAAAAGCAATTCATGTGGTCATGCCTACCTTTAAGAGGGTGAAAAGTAAGATCTTTCTCCAGGAAGATCTCCCTCCAAGTAAGATCTCCTTCCAAATAAGATCTCCCTCCAAGAAGATCTCCCTCTGAGAACATTCTGCTGTCAAGCACAATTCTTATCTGTTAATCTCCACCTTCTTCAGTGAATTTTTGCTGATACTGAGAACTACCATATCATCCAGGGAGGAGAAAGAGACTAGTAATGTAGTTGAGAGCATGGATGCTGGAACCACTGTACTTGGGGCTGAATCAAGTTCTACAGATTTGCATCTGTGATCTTAAATGAGTTAGGTAACCTCACTGTGCATAAGCTCATCTATAAAACAAGGAAAAACAGAAGTACTTAACACAAGGGGAAGTTACAAGGATGAAATGTGTTAGCATTTTAACACTTTAGAAAAATGCCTGGAACATGATGAACACTTTGTAAATATGTTTAAGTCAAAGTAAATAAGATTCAGAGAGAACAACTATACATTTTTTTTTAAAAGATTTTATTTATTTATTTGACAGAGAGAGATCACAAGTAGGCAGAGAGGCAGGCAGAGAGATAAGAAGAGGAGGAAGCAGGCTCCCTGCCAAGCAGAGAGCCTGATCCAGAACTCGATCCCAGGACCCTGAGATCATGACCTGAGCTGAAGGCAGAGGCTTAACCTACTGAGCCACCCAGATGCCCAACAGCTATACATTTTTTTTTTAAATAAAAGTTATTGAGAGCCTGAAAAAAAGTATGCAATGTCATGTTCCAGGTGTGGTCAGAGGATTTTATCAACAGAAGTAAGTCAATAAATGTTACAAAATGTTTGGAAGTATATTTTAGAAATTTAATGTAGACAAAATAAGATACAAATACACTTGCTCTCTGTTCATCCAAGCCATGTTATAACTGTTAAATGTTGCCTATAGATGAAAATAGTCTTCTCTTGCTTTTTTCTGATTTTTTATCAGAATTTTACTAGAACTTTCCCTTGAAAAACTATTTAATACTGTTTTAAATATGAACCTATTTCAAATATCATGAAATTACTAAATGCCTACCTGTTTCGTCTATAGTAGCATTTGTCCAGCGTTTCCTTTCCTACAAACTCATTCACGTTCTATCACCGTTCACAGAGCACCACCCCTCATTACCACCATATACCACCAGGGGGAGCTTACACCGGCACCACCGATACAAAGTAACTGAGTTCCAGCAAACTTTTCTCTTGTGGCTTTTGTATTTCCTTTGAAGGCATCTAAGGAGCTGTTACATTCTGACTGCATAAAAACAGAGGTTCTTCCATGTGCACCTTATTTGTGATTCGATTTCCCGAATTTCTCATTTTCATCTGTTTTCCAACCTCCAGACCATTCAACATACTCAGATCTTGGCTTCTCTTTTCTCTATCATTTGAAGTCACCACTTCAGCAGAATTCAAATCTGGTCTTTTTGATCTTGACTCCTTTTGTCTCTTGCCTCTTTGATTGTTCTAATCACATAAAACTTCAGGTGAACAAATTTCCTATCAAATTTCCAATTTCCAAGTATCTTATTAACGTGGGTCTGCTGGAGCTTAGTAGAGAGGATTCAGAAATAGTGAGTAATTCACCTCATTAGATCATGTTTTTCAAAGTGTGCTTCAAGAAACACTTGTATCAGAACCATGTGAAGGGCTTGTTAAAAATATATGTTCCTAAGATTCAACCCAAACCTGGTGAATCAGAATCTCTGGGGATAAAGCTGGAAATCTGTATTATTAATAAATTCTGTATTATTAATATATATTATATATATTAATAATAATATATAATAAATTCTGTATTATTAATAAATTCTCCAGCTGATTTTTCTACTGATGCCACATAACTATAGCTAAATTCCTGTACGAAGCTATCTTATAATAGAATTCCACTACATATCTAAAGTTCATTTGTAGAATAAGTAAAATGAGCAGAAGAAATTGCTTGAAGTATTTGTCATCATGCGTATAAAGTCAATATCATATTCTCTTTAAAAAATTACATAGGTCTCTAAAATGATTAGTCAAAGTTAAGTCATGATTTGGCCTGATCAATTCTTCTGCTAAGCTTAGAGATATTGCCAATAGAAAAATATCACATGAATATACCTAGAGAAAAGAATATCAGTAATGTGTCTGTGATTGTATGCATGAAGTTTTTAGTATATTTCCCCCTTACTTGTGGCTTTATCTTCACAAAAATTTCAGAAACATTTTAAATAATAGATTATAGGCTTTTGGAGAGCAAAGGCAGTGCTTCCTTCCATCTCTAAAATATCCTAGTATGATGAAATGTCCTGAATTCTCTTTAAACATTAATGGTGATAAGCAGACTCTTCCAGAAAGTCCTAGGCCAGACCATTTGTATGAGAATTTCCTCTTGAAATGATCATCTATAACCTATCTGTATATTAGTATAATTGATAAGGAAAGAGATGACTCTAATGTCAAACTTTGTATTTTATATTGGGACTGAGACTCACTTCTCTTTTGATCATTAAAGCCCCTGTTTTTAGAATAGTGATCAAAATAAATACTTTAGAATGGAAATAATCAGTAGTTTCAAGTTCAACTTGACATAGTAAATTTTTACAAACTTATAACCTTATGACCTTTCCCTATATTAGGACATTCTCTAGACTCAAACTTCCTTTATGTCAGCCTAAAAATCCCAGCCCCGTAAGCGGCAGTGACATTATTAGAAGTAAGCAAATGAGACTCTAAATAAAACCTTTCCTCACAATTAAGACATTTGTCCTTGGACATCTCACTTGGATTTTACCTTCCTAACAGTTCTGTCCCCTTGTGGTGTACAATATCAATACATTTATCTCTCTGAAAACCACCTGAGAGATTTGGGTGGCACTAACATCTTAACACCAAGGATTTTACTTAGATTATCATGGTTCTTTCACCAATACCCAGTATCAACAGATGAGATGTAGCCTAAAAACACATTAATCATAGATATCAAATAGGAAAATGTGAAGGAGAAGACTGTTTTACAAAAGAAAACATGCAAATGTTCCAAGACAAAAAAAAAATGTAGTTACAACAGAATTTTCTATTATCTGTGCAGCACACTAGAGTACACATGTCCTCTAGACATGAGAAAAGTGTAGGGAGTCAGATTTCTTTTTTGGACAGAAAATCACGATCTGAGCATTTCCTTAATATTTAAGGGATGGATTATTCCTACCCTTCCAAAATTCATCTCTTCATACTTAGTAGAAGCTACTAAAATGTGCAAGCATGATTTATAATAGTGACTGCTAAACAATAAAAACCTAATCAATGTTAGTTTCCTAGCATATTGTTAGTGTTGTCAAAGACTCTACCTTTCAAGAATAAAAAAAGCCATGGCAGTTTTGAAATGAAATTAACATCAGATGTATGCTTTTAATATAACCACATAATAAAATTTACCTGATGTCGGGACATCTGGGTGGCTCAGTTGGTTAAGCAGCTGCCTTCGGCTCAGGTCATGATCCCAGCATCCTGGGATTGAGTCCCACATCGGGCTCCTTGCTCGGCAGGGAGCCTGCTTCTCCCTCTGCCTCTGCCTGCCATTCTGTCTGCCTGTGCTCACTCTCTCTCCCTCTCTCTCTCTCTGACAAATAAATAAAAAAATTAAAAAAAAATTTACCTGATGTCTAATTACCTGCCATTTAAATGCACACACACACACACACACACACACAAAAACACAAATTTGGGTCAGGTGTCTGAAAAGTAAAATTAATAATCTATGGAATGTGTTTGATAGAACAATATGATACTTGTTTTGTGTCTAAATATAGCTAAGTGTAAGCTTAACATTTCCACCATTATTTTTATTAAAACATTATATCCCAATATCCCTTTTCAAAATCTAAGTACACTGGTAGAATGCACTGTGCTTTCTCACAGATGGCCTATTAGAGGAAGTTGAAAAGTTAGGCAACTTAATTTACTATTATGTCTACATCAGTGTGTCTGTGTATCTATCTGTCTATCTCGATATCCATCTATCTCACTATCTTGGTTGGGTTCCTCATCTCTTCTTTTTTTTTTTTTTTTTCCTGTGGCCACTATTAATATTTTTTTTTTATTTCCAGCATAACAGTATTCATTATTTTTGCACCACACCCCGTGCTCCATGCAATCCGTGCCCTCTATAATACCCACCACCTGGTACCCCAACCTCCCACCCCCCGTCCCTTCAAAACCCTCAGATTGTTTTTCAGAGTCCATAGTCTCTCATGGTTCACCTCCCCTTCCAATTTCCCCCAACTCCCTTCTCCACTCTAAGTCCCCATGTCCTCCATGCTATTTGTTATGCTCCACAAATAAGTGAAACCATATGATAATTGACTCTCTCTGCTTGACTTATTTCACTCAGCATAATCTCTTCCAGTTCCGTCCATGTTGCTACAAAAGTTGGGTATTCATCCTTTCTGATGGAGGCATAATACTCTATCCCCAGGGGTACAGGTCTGTGAATCACCAGGTTTACACACTTCACAGCACTCACCAAAGCACATACCCTCCCCAATGTCCATAATCCCACCCCCTTCTCCCAAACCCCCTCCCCCCAGCAACCCTCAGTTTGTTTTGTGAGATTAAAAGTCACTTATGGTTTGTCTCCCTCCCAATCCCATCTTGTTTCATTTATTCTTCTCCTACCCACTTAAGCCCCCATGTTGCATCACCACTTCTTACCAAGATTTCTGCAATGACCTCCAGTCTTTCATTTCTTTCTTTTTAAAAAAAAATTACTTATTTATTTATTTGATAGAGAGTGAGAGAGACAGACACAGAGAGAGCACAAGCAGGGGCCCAGCAGAGGGAGAAGCAGGCTCTCTGCTGAGAGGTAAGCCTGAGGTGGGGGTCGATCCTAGGACCCTGAGATCATGACCTGAGCAGAAGGCAGAGGCTTAAGGACTGAGCTACCCAGGTGCCCCACCCGTCTTTCATTTCTTCTGTCTTTACTCTATATTGCTACTGTATGATCTCTACTGCTTAAAACCTTTTGCGGTTGCCTGAAGTCTTTAGTAAGAATTCCCAGCTGCTTAATGTCCTAGAGAAGATGTGGGATAGGGGCAAGTAGGGGGCTCAGATGGTTAAGCCTCTGCCTTCAGCTTAGGTCATGATCTCTGGGTCCTGGAATTGACCCAACATCAGGCTCCTGGCTCAGTGGGGAGTCTGCTTCTCCTTCTCTCTCTTCCTCTCCCCCTGCTCATACTCTCTCTCTCTCTATCTCAGATGAATTTTAAAAAACTTAAAAGAAAAAAAAAAAGATGTTGGATAATCTGATCCATGTCCACTTCGGTAGCCACGTTGCTCAAACCCACACAGCCCATGTACACACAGATGCACATTCCGTATCTTGGTCAGTCATACCAAGCTTTTTCTTTTTTATGCTAAATGCACTGTGGGGTTTTGTGTGTGTGTGTCTGTATACTGTTTCCTATGAATTCATCTATGCCTGGAAACTACTAGTTCCTCTCATCTGTTTGCTGCATGTAACTCATTATTTGCCACTGAACAAACTTGGAAATTTGTCCTGATGTAAACAGGATGAATTAGATGGCCTTCATCAATAATCGTCCCAGCCTGTACTTAACCCTACCCAGCATTTATCACATTATATTGAAAGCTTGGGCAGCCTTGTCTCTCTTCTACTAGATTGTGGGGTTCAGGAAGGCGGGAAAATAATGCTGTTGTGTTGGTGTCTGCAGTGGTTAGAGTAATGCCATCTAACTAACAGAAACTCAATGAAGGCATACGGAATGTGTGAGCATGAAAGTGTTCGATTCTTAGAGGAAGGGAAATGGGGGGAGGGAGGGATACTATGATAATACTGCTGTATTTGCAAAGGCTGTGTCCTTTATTTCTCCCCAGAGTAATGTAGGTAGCTTGATAAATGCCTCTTAGTGCTTGTGGGAGTAACCAGCCTCACATTTATGGGGACTGTCAGATCAAGGCTCTTGAGTCACACATAAATTTGCAGTCTATTCTCTTTCAAACCCTTCTTTTCTGTGTAAGTGGTATCGTAGATCCTACAACACTTACAGTTGCCATGTGTCCCTTTGCCTAATGACAGTTATGAATATGTCATAATACTGGGGATCATGTGATTAGTTCATTAACCTTGCATTTCTGAAATTGTTTCTGTGGAATACTGGCTGTGATGTTTATAATGATTACAGTCAAAATGGAAAAGAGGGATTCTATAATCAAATATACTTCAATAGTATTGAGTTAAACAGAATTACACAGGTTACGTTAGTGTGGAATTTTGCACTTATTGCTATGCTCCTGTGCATTGTGAATCTACAAAAATAAGAAGATAAATAGTGATTCCCAAACTTATCTGACCATGAAGTTTTTTGTTTTTTGCTCCCCACCTCTCCCCCCCAAGTAAATGTAGCAGCAGTAGATTCTGTGAACATATCATAGAATGTTCTGGAAGAATACTCTCAGGTATGGATCAATGAGAAGGACAGAAATGAAAGAACCCAGTTCGACTAAACATGTTCTTTTCTAACAAAATATAGCTTGATTTAAAGCAATTCTATAAATACTATTATAATATGTTATCCTTATATATGCCTAGAAGAGAATACCCACTGAGAAGAAAAAAGGAATGTGTTTTGCCATGGAAGCCTCAAACTGGTGCTTTATCTTCAGGTTTTTGCTTTTTCATTCATCCAGTTTCATTATTTACCCTATATGCTTATGTATTGAATATTTTTGTTTTTGAGCTCTGCAAAGAAAACCGATTTTAAACTAGTGGTTTATCATGTCTGAACTCGTCCCTCTTGCCTTGCTCTCTTGTAAGGGAGGAAAATTTAGAGTAGAAGTTAAAGGACCTAGGTGAATCTCAGTTCTACTTCTTTCTCATTTGTGATATAGGCATGTAAACCTTTTATGAGCTTAAGGGTTTTTCCTTCTGTTTTGTTTTTAATGAATCGGGGTATCACTGACTCACAGGTTTTAGTGAGGATAACTCATTGCATGATATATTGATGTGGTAATATACCTACTCAGTGCCTTGAATATTGGGGGCACTTAAAAGTCATTTAGTCCATCAGTCATTTAATTATCCATCCATTCTACAACCTGTAAATACAGTTCTCCTCAGTAGCTTCTTCCTAACCTTCTCCACCAGTCTTTGGTCCAAAGAGATCCTGTCATGTCCACACATCTTTCTCCAGTGATGATCAAAAACCATCTTAGGGGGCGCCTGGGTGGCTCAGTGGGTTAAGCCTCTGCCTTCGGCTCAGGTCATGGTGTCAGGTTCCTGGGGTTGAGACCCGCCTTGGGATCTCTGCTCAACAGGGAGACTACATCCCCCTCTATCTCTGCCTGCCTGTCTGCCTACTTATGATCTCTCTCTGTCAAACAAACAAACAAACAAACAAAAGCCATCTTAGATATGTTTCATACTGATTTCTCACCATCACCGTTCACACCATCCCTTCTAATAAAGGCTGTTTTCCATCAAATGGATATCATAGGCAAACTCAATTATAGAATCTGGCTTTCTGTGAAGTTTTACTATTTCTAGAGACTGTGTATATTTGCATATTTTCACAGTAGCCAGAATTTAGCCTTTATTGAGAGTTTTGACCAGAAGGTACAATTGAAATGTTTTTGAAACAGTCTTCCACTCAAGTTGAAATACAGTCAAGAAGGGAAAGAATCAGGAAAACTGAGAGAAAAATGAAAAATGGAAGGAAAGAAAATAAGAGAACTATATTGAGAAGCACAAAAGGACAAGTAAATTATAATACTCCAGAGAACAAACCCATTTGACTGGTTGGTTTTACTGAAAATGCATCATTCCAACCCTCGGTGCTTTATTCATACTTGATATGCGTAGAGCTCAGTTCCTTAATCATTCTACAAGCCATACTAAATCATGCACAGATTTCAAATTTATGCATCTTCTGTATAGTTAATCACATTTTTAATACTTTGGCTTTAGTATAATTATTTTAATGGGTATATGAAAATATAGACCTATCAGAGATGATAGTTTTATAGGCTGATTAATATCTTAAATTGAATATTGTGTCATATTGAATTTGGAGAATTTCTGAACTTGGAAAAAAAATCACTCAACTTTCCATGGTTAATTGAACATACTGGCTACCTGGGTTTGGAAATATTACAGCTCGTTGGAGTTTATTGTCTTGGGTGTTATCACAGGCACAGTAGAAAATAAAACAAGTAGTCCCTTATACAATAAACCATAGTAACTTTCTTGCCAAAAGAAGTGGTTAGAATACCAGCTGGAAGAAATTTAGAATATGGAATTCATGTGACCTTTATTATTGTAACACATTGTAAACTGCATTTCCATGGAAACAAGGTGAAAAAAGTAACAAGGAATTTGATGGGGTTGAGAACAAGGGTATAAAGAAGGAAACTTTCCTTCATGTATGTCCTGCATGAAGCCGGTAGCAGAAACTGTAATGGGGCCAAAAGTCCAGCCCTACATGTAGCAAACCACTAAAACCTTGTATCTAATACTGTCTCTGCTCTGAGATCCCATCAGCACTATATCTACCATCTTATGTCCCTGTGAATCATGCCAAAAATGCGCACCACTTTTGTTATCTATTATATCCTAAATTCCCCAATTCTCATTCCCATACTACTCGTTATATTTCTTTTATTAACCAAACCTTCCCTCCCCTCCCAAACTCTCATGCTGGAATTATTATAGCCAATAATCATAATAATCCTTTGTATCTTCATCCTCATCTTCAAAAATGTTCCCTCCATCTTGATGTAACTTAAACCTAGAGTTTCCTGAAGACACCACTTTTCTTCCATGAAGTTAAGTTGGGATTTTTTTTCCGTCCACTCCATTTATCTAAAGACCTAGAAGTAAAGTCAGAGTTCCCCAAGTTTCCACTTGCTGTTTTTAGATAGCTAAATACTCTCACCTGAGCAAAAACCTCGTCCCTTTGAGGCTCATCTAGATGTAACCCACTTGCCCTCGTAATAGTAATGATCTGCAGACGTGCTCACCACCAAGCCTGCCTCTCATTTATTTATTTATTTATTTATTTATTTTAGATTTTATTTATTTGACAGAGAGAGATCACAAGTAGGCAGAGAGGCAGGCAGAGAGAGAGAGAGAGGAGGAAGCAGGCTCCCTGCTGAGCAGAGAGCCTGATGTGGGACTCAATCCCAGAACCCTGCTATCATGACCTGAGCTGAAGGCAGAGGCGTTAACTCACTGAGCCACCCAGGCGCCTCCTGCTTCTCATTTATTGAACAACGTTAGTGTTTCACTCACGGTATTATAGCCTCTGCAACTTCTGTCATCATTCCAGGTTTGTTTGATGTGAATCTGATGCCAGGCATCGAGCTCTCAGATGTCCTCTCCAACTGCATTTTCCTCCATCTCGATATACTTTAAACGTCCTTTTTCAGCACAGGTAACCACCTGAAGTCATGGGGTCACTTAGTCCTTAATCACAACCTTCTGTCCTCTGAGCCACCCAAAACACCAGTTACTAAATTTGTAAGGGCATCAAGTTTGATATTTTCTCTCTATTCTTTGACCTTATCTTATATAATCTTCCCTTTTTGCCCAACTTAGAATCTATGACAAAATTATAGTCATCCCAACTGTGGTTTCGTTTACTCTGTCACTTGTTTATTTCTTTGAAGCTGTTTTTCAACACCTTACCCTCAAATGAAGCTTAGTCATCAACATTTTCATCTGCATCTATGAACTCAGGCAAGGCAATAGACAATTATAAAACCAGATTGGTATCATTAATAATTTAAGATTTTCTGCCTCAGACTCTAAAAATCACTTAAAACTCTTTCAAAAATTAAGATAAATTCATGCTCCTACACATGACTGTGATATCCTTCCCATTTCATTTTGAGTAAATGAGAACCTCTCATCTTCCCAGATCCACAAACCCATTTTCTTTAGACTCCATACCTTCTTCCCCTCCTCTTTTTCTGGGCGGAGCTTCCTTCACCTGTGAGAGTGCAATCAGATAGATACCCTTAAGGAAAGGCAGTCAGACTGATCCCATCAGCAGGCTGAGGAAAAGAGACAGATTCAGCCTGGATTTTGAGACTTAAGTGTATAAAAACAGTTGAAAACCGTGGAATGCTTGCAAAGTAGAAAGTGAAGCAGTGGCATTGGCTGATTCCAAAAAGAAGATTAATCAGAGTGGAGAAAAAAAGAAGAAAAATCAGAAAAGTTAAAGCCAAGTTTTTCAAGAAGGAAATGGGTAAGTCTCAGTGCTCTGGTGATTATGAAAACTGAAATGTGCCCACTGGATTTTATAGTAAGTAGTTTTTTGATAATTTCAGCAAAGGTTTTTGTGTGTGTTGTCACCGCCTGCTTTTAAGTAAATTAAGATATTGATAATATCAATAATAATGATAAGTAAATTAAGATATTGATAATAACATATGTAAAGGATTTGTTCAGTCAGTGTGGTTGCAAAAAGGAGAAGGGGGTGGGAAGGTAACTTGAAGGGATGTGAGCCTGAATGAGTTTTTGTTCCTTTTCTTTATAAGTGACTTGAGGATATGTGAATGCCAATAGAAAGAAGTCAGTAAAGAAGGAAAGTTTGGGAATAATTGGGAAAACTGGGGTATTGAGGAAACATTATCCCTGAAGGGGCAAAGAGGGATATAAGTAAAGAATTACCTTAGAGTAGTGTTGTTTAGAGAAGCAGCTTCAAATACAAACAAACTTCTTAAAAACAAACTCTCAGGTCCCATCCCCAGGACCTACTAATTCAGAATTGCTGGGTGTAGGGCCAATAAATCAGTGTTTTTGACCGAGGCATCCGGTATCTTCTGATGCACATTAGGTTTGAGAACGGTTGGATTAGAAAAATGAAACTATGTCTTTATTGTCATAGAAAGAAGGAGAAAGAGTAAAATGCAGGTAAGTTAAAGATGTTGAAACCCAGGCAAAATGGGAGTTGGGGAGTTGGGGGTGCAGATTTCCAGTTATGGAGTGAAGGGACCAGTAGGATATGGTGCCCAGCATGTGCTATATATTCGGGAGTTGCTAAAAGAATAGATCATAGAAGTTCTCACCCCAAAGAAAAAATTTCTGTAACTGTGTATGGTAATGGATGTTAACTGGATTTACTGCATTGATCATTTCACAATGTATGCAGATGTTGAATTACCGTGTCGTACACTTGAAATTGATATAATGAATGTTGATCATATGTTACATGTGAGTAAAATGGGTAACAAAGTTATCTGCTCAAAGCGAAGAGGATAACATTGGAGTTTTAAAGATACTGGAAAAGGTTTATAATAACTGCTATTTTGGGAAAAGGGCTAATTGAGAACATATGGTAGACTTCTTAGTTGTTCCTCACACAACTCAGGACCTGAGATGGAAGAACTTGAATCTCTACTGTAGGTGATTGTTGTAAGCATGATTACTTTCCCAGGGTTTCAAGGCATGTGAGGGTAGGAGAACAGAAGGTAAATGGATTCCAAGCTGAAAATTGATACCAAGTCGAAAATTTTGTAAGGTGTATCTGAGTGAAGCACAGTCTGGCAATATTGGCAAGAGAGTAAAATGATGGATTTCTAATTTTAGTCTGATTGGAGAAAAAAATAAATATAAAAGGATCCTAACAGACTGAGAGAAAATAGGAAGATCCTCTGCCTATTATTCAATAAAATTGTTTTTGCTGTTGAGTTATATGTATATTTTTGATATTTTTTGGATATTAACCTCTATTAAACATATGACTTGTAAATATTTTCTCCCATTTAGTAGCTGCCTTTTCATGTTGTTTATAGTTTTCCTTGCTGTTCAGAACTTTTTTAGGTTGCTATAGTCCCACTTGTTTACTTTTGCTTTAATTGCTTGTTTTTGGTGTTGGTGATGATTTTTTTAAACTCTAAGACTGATGTCAAGGAGTTTAGTGCCTATGTTTTCTTTTATAGTTTCTGCATTCAAGTCTTTCATACATTTCGAGTTAGTTTTTGTATGTGATGTAAGATACTGACCCAGTTTCGTTCTTCTGTATATAGCTGACCAGTTTATTGAGCACCATTTTGTGAAGAGAATTCCCTTTCCCCGTCATGCATTCTGGGTTTCTTGCTCATAAGTTAATTGACAGTGTATGTGTGGGCTTATTTCTGGGCTCTCTATTCTGTTCCATTAATATCTGTGTGTCTGTTTTTATGCAAATACCGTACTATTTTGATTAGTGTAGCTTTATGATATAGTTTGAAATCAAGAAGCATGATTGCCTCACGCTGTGTTCATTCTCCAGCTTGCTTTGGTTATATATAGTGGTATATATATATATATATATATATTTTGCCCTTGTTTGACATAGTCTCCTTGAACTTTTAAATTATGTCTCCTGCACTAATGGAGTTGTCTGAAATCAAAGTCATCAACAATAAGCATTTCTCACTATTAGTATATACTGTAAAAGTTCTTGTAAGCCCAAGGGGAGCTTAACTACTCTTTTCTGGTTAAAAAACAAAAACCTATTTAGTTTTAAATTATTTGCCTTTATGTCTTAAATTCATTTAAGTCAACAATGACTACTTTTTAGCGGGGTTATCAATTTATTCAATTGTATATATTTTCAAATGCTTTGATAATATTACTTCATACATCATGGTGAGCACTGTATACTGTGTAAAATTATTAAATCATTGTTGTACATCTAAAACTAATTTTTATACTTCACTTAAAGAAGTACTTTATATAGAAACTGGAAATAAATTGAGAGATATATCTTGTTTGTGGATAGAAATACTCAATATCCTAAGGATGTTTCTTGACTTCTAATTAATCTATGATTATAAAGAAATTGAGATAACTAATCCTACTAGAGTTATGTTAAGGTAAAACTTGATAAATTAATCCTAAACTGTATATAGAATGGTAAAGAGCAAAAAAGCAAGACTTTCTTCAAAGATATGAGGAGAAACTTAGATTATTAGGCATTAATAGCTTGAAAAGCTTAATAAAAAATGTACAAAAATAGATAAAAAGGCTAATAAGAAATAAAGGAATAAGATATGGGAATGAGTGCTTCATAATTGATAGAATATTGGCACATGACAAAAAATTCAAAAGAACATAAATGAAAGGTTTTATAAGGGACTACATTTAAAATTAATATTTCTAGGGGCACCTGGGTGGCTCAGTCAGTTAAACATCTGCATTCTGCTCAGGTCCTAATCACAGGATCTTGGGATGCAGCCCCATGTCAGGCTCCCTGCTTAGCAGGGAGTCTGCTTCTCCCTCAGCTCCCCCCAACACCCACCTCTGTCTTTCTGTTTGTATTTTTTTTCCTTTCACTCTCACTTACTTTCTCTCAAATGGATAAATAATACAAAAAAAAAAACTTTGAAAAAAAATTAAATTAATATCTATAGGGTAAAGAACACCAGAAATTAAGTGGAGAGAGACAATAGGAGCAAAACATGCAACTAACAAATGATTTATAAACAGAATATATGTAACTGAACAGAAAACATAAATGATCCAGGCAGTAGAAACTAGGTAACTAAGTAAGTTAGCTAGAAACAATGTTGAATTTCTAAGAAAGCAATGGAAAGATACCCAATGTTTTTCTTAATCAGGAAACTGCATACTAAAATAATACCATTTCATATCCATGGTACTATTAAAATTAATATTTGATTAAAAGTGTTAACAATAACAAGTGGAAATTGAGACCATTCTACATTGTGATGGGGTTATAAGTTGGTACTACCAGTTTAGAGAATAATTGAGCAAATCTGTACAAAAGGAATACATGCATATTCTCTAATCAAGCAATTCTATTTTTTTCTGCTTTCCCTAAAGACCTTTTTGAGCAGATGTCCAGGGATATTTATTGTAGTAATGTTTAAAGGCAAGGTGTTGGTGATAGAACTTTTTCAACAAGGGAATCATAAGTACACTATGATTTATTTATAATAGAATACTTTTTTGCAATTAAAAAGTGTCAGCTCTATGTAAAAAAAATGGGAAAATTTAGAAATATAATTCTGATGATAAAACAAATTTGCAAAATGACAATAATGGTCGATATCATTTATATCAAGTTTTAAAATACATGCTTATGCAATAAAAGTATAAAATAGTTATCTGAGGAAGGAAGGCTGGAAAATGGATTGGAGAGATGGGGCTTTGGCTTCATCTAAAAAAGATTGTTCTTTAAAAAAAACAAACAAACAAACCAAAAAAACCACCAACAACAAAAACCCACTGTTCCTTTAAGCTAAAAGTGAGATTATAGATGAATAATATGAAATAATAACTATTGGTGGTGAGTAAATATATATATTTGTGTGCTAGTACTATTTAATAGAAAAAATCAGCACAATAAGAACGCCCAAATTCTAGTAAATATGCATCCCTCACCCAAACTTAGGGAAACTGACATATCTAAAGAATAAATAGCATCCCACCCCATGGTTTACAATAGTACAATAGTTCTTCAATGCTTCTGCATACATCAGGGTGGAAGAGGTCAGGGAAGAGAGCAACAGTGCATTGGTTAAGATACTCATAGGCACCTTTGGCGGTATGCTTCATTCGCCTCCAGCCATAAACTCCTAGAGTTAGCAGGACAACTAATGGAATCAATAACTTGAAAGAACTTAAAAAAACAACAGTGCCTGGTTTTGTAAACACTCAAAAAATGTTGGTGGTGATTACTACTCTGTGAGAGAGGTCGTGGAAGAGACCAGCTCTAAAAATCACTAAGAACAATCAACAATCACAGTCTAGCTGAGAACTGAGGTTAGAAGACCATGAGGATAGAAGAATTCCATATTTACATATCATTCCATCTGAGTATCTCAGGCAGAGAATTCTGATGAACAGACCTGTGCCTCTATTATCTTGTACGTAAATAACTGAAAGGAATGGGAACAAAGGCTTTGGCCCCAAGGCAATGATTCAGAACCAGCAGAGGGGTGGATGTCACTTTCACAATTATGGTGCATATCATTTCTCCCCCAGCCAGGAAAGTACAAGTATTGAAAGCCTTGAAAAATGGGGGAGAAAAAAAAAGTGTGAAGTTTGAAGCTTATTTTGGGGTTCAACTCAGAGTCCAACTTTTTTTTTTTAAGTAGGCAAATCATATTGAAAAATAACACTTAAATCTGCGCTTCAGAAAATTTATCCCATAAAAATAATGCCATGACTGACTTTCCAGGGTTGTGAGGTTTATGGTAGTATAAACATAAAGCCACAGGCCCAGAGTCTGGCACCGCTGTAGGTAATATTAGTTCCCTCTGCTAAAATTCGGCTTTCACAATATTTAATGTCTCATTGTTTAATATCTTCCATTATTACAACTCAGCCATTTTTGTAAGAATCACTTATCAATCACAATCAACTTAAAATATATTTGTAAATCAGTGCAGCTATACATTTCTGTGACACCATCTAAGAACTCCACATGTATTACTAAACATTTACTATGACCACCTTCTCCAGTTCAAATCATTCAATACATGCACATAGAGGCAAGTCAATTATATTAACTGGAATTTTAAAGAAAATCCAAAGATCTACAAATGGTCAATAAGGCTATGAAAAGATACTCAATATCCCCAGTCACTAGGGAAATGCAAATCAGAACAAAAATTAGATATCACCTCACACCTGGTAGAATGTTATTTATCAAAAAGACTAGAGATAGCAAATGTTGCCAAAGATGTAAAGAAAAGGGAACCCTTGTGCACTGTTGGTAGAAATGTAAATTGATGCAGTAAATATGGAAAACAGTATGGAGTCCCCTAAAAGAATTAAAAATAGAACTACCATATGACCCAGCAATCCCATTTCTGGGTATGGTACCCAAAGGAAATGAAATCACTATTTTGAGGAGATATCTACACTCCCGTGTTCATTGATACATAATTCACAACAGACAAGACACAGAAATAACCTAAGTATTGGTCTATGAATGAATAGATAAAGAAGATGATGTGGGTGGAAGAAAGATAGACATATCTCTAGATATCTCTATTATTCATCAATAAAAAAAAGAAGAAAATCCTGCCATTTGTGATGATATGAATGGACCTCGAGGGCATTATGCTAAGTGTAATAAGTCAGAGAAAGACAACTACCACATGATATCACATACAGATGGAATCTAAAAAAGCCAGACTCCTAGCAACAGTCGAATGGTTATTAACCGGGAGCTTGGGGATGGGGGGAAATGGGGAGATGTTGTTCCAAGGGTACGGACTTTCAGCCATGAGATGGAAAGTTCCAGGAATCTGAGGCACAGCGTGGTAACTACAGGTGACAATACGGTATACTTGAAAGTTGCTAGGGGAGTAGATCTTTACTGTTCTCATGATAACCGCAGCAGTTAATTGAAGTGAAGGATGTGTTAACTACTTCTTGTGATACACATGTCACATCATACGCATGTATCAAGTCATCACACTGTATGCTTTAAATTACATAACATTGTGTTCATTATATCTCAAAGCTGGAATAAAAAAAGGAATGAACCTGTATAGTAACTTAGCCAAGTAGTATCACTTGCCTTCTCCTTCCTCTTTTTACCTCTTCTCAGCGACCCCCGGTTACGGTTCGGGTGTAAAGTCACAGAACATGGCTTTAAAATTGTGAACTTTAATAGGAATTTCAAACATATAAAGAGTTATGCTTTAGAGTTTTAAAAGAAGGCATTTTAAATATAGGTTTTATTTAAAAAAAAAAAACCGTGAGGAATCTGAAGAGCGAGGAACAAGTGTAGCAGCCTAATCACATTTATTTTTCTTTAATTTGAAGCTTTGAACTGTTACTTAAACTTCTGTTAAAAATAAATGGATACTGTAGGTAAATGTATACACAACACAGTGTTCTCAGGTGAACCTGTGTTCTGACAAATAATGATTAATTAGTTAATGGCTGTGGCTAATTTTAAGTTTAAAGTACAAAGTACGGTTTTTGTAAAATACTATACCTGTTCACTGGTAAACAGAAAATTATAAAATCTAAAATGTGAAAGAAACTTTAAAAGACCCCTAGTTCCACGTCCTTGGCAACAGGAAATGCATCCCTCAGTAAGCGACAGTTCTTGTCATGGCACTTGGCACCTACTTGGTACTGAGTATTAATTCTCTAG
The DNA here is from genome assembly GCF_009829155.1 of Mustela erminea. NCBI lineage: Eukaryota > Metazoa > Chordata > Mammalia > Carnivora > Mustelidae > Mustela > Mustela erminea. The sequence continues at coordinate 34,311,873 of NC_045631.1, forward strand.
TATCTCTTGGCTATGCCAATTAAACTATGTCTACATTGATTTAGTATAATTTTCAAAAAGGACCTGCAGAGAATTGGATCTGTTTTTGGTGAACTTATGCCAGTTGGTGGAAACTTCTGTGTCCCTTTCTAAGAATGTATCACCCAGGGGCGCTGGGTGGCTCAGTGGGTTAAAGCCTCTGCCTTCGGCTCAGGTCATGATCTCAGGGTCCTGGGATCAAGTCCTGTATCAGGCTCTCTGCTCAGTGGGGAGCCTGCTTTCTCCTCTCTCTCTGCTTGCTTCTCTGCCTACTTGTGATCTCTGTCAAATAAATAAATAAAAATCTTTAAAAAAAAAAAAAAAAGAATGTATTACCTGGATGTTTTATAATTCTTTCCAAAATGCATCGAGCCCTGATCATCAAAACAAACCAGGAAGTCTTTAGTTTTTCAGTCAATTTCTCCTCTTTCACATGATGATTAAAAATCCCTTTAAGTTAAAAAAAAAAAAAAGTTAAACCCTTCCTTGGCACCCTGCCTTCAACCAGCCATTATTTTAACTTTCTTCTATTCACACTTAAACCTCCTCAACAAGTTGTTCATCCTAGACCTCCAGTTTTTCATCAACTCCCATATCGTGTGCCCACAAAGACCATCCTTAACACAGTCAGTTGTGGAAGTGATCACTCTGACATAAGCACATTTTACCTTTTTTCTCTCCTTTGTAATATTCCTCTTTAAAAAAAAAAAACACCATTTGTTTCTTGCTTTATTAACCTACCTTGTAAACTACCTTTCTTGCATTATAAAGCATTTTTTTTAACATGAATGTCTGTATTTTTTCAGCAGTGTCTTTCACTCACATTCGATGCTGTCTTGCACATCGCATAGCCCTTTTCTGAGCTCTCAGACACCCACACACATGTATTACCATTTTCCTGGACATGGACCTCTGTAGCCCAGTTAATTGGTTTCTGGTTTTTAGTTATAAGTAATTATGAGGAGTTTTCTTCAGCAAAGATTCCCTAGGGCTGATAATAATAGTCTTATGGCCCTAATTTAATACTTTTCTGATAAATCTAATAAATATTCTTGTTGAAGTAAAAGGTATTTGGGATTATTATTCTTGCTTTTAGAATCTTCAAACTAGGAGAAAAGATTAACCAACCACAGAGTCATCACATATATGAAGTGTGATCTTATTCCTTAGTATCTAGGCAGGATTCAAAGGTTTTTTTTTTAATTTTTTTTTAAATTTTTTGGTCTTAATATCTAACTTAAGATGGCAAATAATGCATTTATTAGTTCTTAACAATACTGCATTGAAATAACAAGATATATACAAATAAAATGAATCCATAATTGTGCTCCAAAGTTGGGACAGGTCCCATTGACAAATGAAATATGAAATGATAGAGAATTTCTTGAAAATAGAAAGAAAAGGAAATCAAACACATCTCTGAACACCTTGAAATCCTACTCAAGCTAAAGGTGAGACCATCAAAAACAAATTGATGGTTTTTGAGAAGAATTCCATAGTAATTTAAAGATGAGAGGGAAGAGAGCAAAGGAGAACTCAACCCTGGTGTAGTCAGCAGAGAAATTAGAGAGATGGAAACAGTTGTATAAATGCTTTATTCTCAGAATGCAACTTCCCTCTGATATGTTTGTCCCCAAGATAAAGCACAAATACAGCAAACCAATTAAATAATAAGCTGATATAGTACCCTGAGACCCTTAAGGATGTTAGGAGTTAGGCAGACCCACACATAGAGAAGACAATCTACTCACAGTTGTATTAACCCAACTGACTAAGTGCATGTTGATCTCACCTTGTGGTTTGACAGTCTAGCTCTTTCATGGATTCCATGAGCTATCCATGTTTGTGTTTCGGAGTTGTTTTCCGTTTGGATTTTTGAGAACAGATGCTCAGGGATAGGTGAGTATATGAAACTGGTTATTGGGTTGACATAAGGCAGAAATGGTGAGACAACATCTTCTGCCAACTCAGATTACCAGATGGGAAATTAGCTGCAGAGGCAATAGGAAAATGATTTAACTGGTCATACAATTAGCTGGATCCATAGACACACTGAGGATGATGTGTAGGGAATATATAGAAATGAATTCTATGAAATGCTGAACTTCTGTTTTATTTTATGTCCCAACTAAGTCTGTGATGCCTATATTCATTGATCATATGAATATTATAAGGCATTTATCAGAAATAGCGAGATCCCAACAATTGGAAGAAGACTCTCTGAAAGAATCCATAGAACTTACCAAGCCAAGGAATGACCCAACCACATTGAAACATCACCTTTATTTAGTGGAATAGAGTTAATAATTGTTCCCATATGCTATCACTCATTGTTTTTCACAAAGTAATTATAATCAGAACACAATATGGCCTGAAAAGTTAGATGAAGACATGAGTGAAGAAGAAAAGTTTGCATTTAGAATAACCTAGAGGAATTTTTCAATATATTCTCTCAACAATTTGGGTTAAATATATAGGCATGGATTTTCTGGGTAAAAATAAAACAGGACAAAATAATTTGGGATTGGACTAAATTGATGTATGTGCTCTCACCAGAGGTTCTGCATTTCATACACTTTTTTTTTTTTTGAGCATTAGTCAGTGATTAAAACAGTTTCTGGATTTGCAACACAACTGTAACCAAACAATGACTGGTAAGCCTTTGAGTGACACAAAACAAGGGGCTCAAGGATTACAGGCAATAGAAATGCTAGATTAGATCTCGGAATATTCAACATGCCACCTTGTCTCATGACCAGTTCCAAATCTCCTTTTGGTTTGATCAAATGAAACAATCTACCACAATCTTTGAAATCCTGGTTTCTGTAGGCCAAAAGTGTTATGAAAGTTTTATGATTTCCAATCTCCAGTTGAGTTAAATGAGTCTGGGATTCTGTCCTCAAGGGTAACAGTGAAATGCCGTTAACAAAGTGGGCACAGTCATTGTAAAAGCAGCAGTATGGATGTGATAATCTGGGCTCAGGGATTGGTCTGGTGTCAAGAGATCTCTCTTGTTAACCAACCAAGGATTCACCAGGAGCACAGTCAATACTTCACGTATCCAGAGAACAAAGGGCCAATTTGAGTTACATGAGCCAGACCCTTCCTCCTAACTTCCAGTCCTGAGTTAAGGTGTATCTCACAGCCTTTTTTTTTTTTTTTTTTTTTATTTCCAGCATAACAGTATTCATTATTTTTGCACCACACCCCGTGCTCCATGCAATCCGTGCCCTCTATAATACCCACCACCTGGTACCCCAACCTCCCACCCCCCGTCCCTTCAAAACCCTCAGATTGTTTTTCAGAGTCCATAGTCTCTCATGGTTCACTTCCCCTTCCAATTTCCCCCAACTCCCTTCTCCACTCTAAGTCCCCATGTCCTCCATGCTATTTGTTATGCTCCACAAATAAGTGAAACCATATGATAGTTGACTCTCTCTGCTTGACTTATTTCACTCAGCATAATCTCTTCCAGTCCCGTCCATGTTGCTACAAAAGTTGGGTATTCATCCTTTCTGATGGAGGCATAATACTCTATCCCCAGGGGTACAGGTCTGTGAATCACCAGGTTTACACACTTCACAGCACTCACCAAAGCACATACCCTCCCCAATGTCCATAATCCCACCCCCTTCTCCCAAACCCCCTCCCCCCAGCAACCCTCAGTTTGTTTTGTGAGATTAAAAGTCACTTATGGTTTGTCTCCCTCCCAATCCCATCTTGTTTCATTGATTCTTCTCCTACCCACTTAAGCCCCCATGTTGCATCACCACTTCCTCATATCTCACAGCCTTTTAAACTTCCCTATGGCCATTGGCTTGGTTCACTCTTTGCTGAAAAGGAAACTTTTGAATCCTAGAAATGGCAGCACACTAACTGAGACTCAAAATACCATAGCAATGTATCCATCAGAATGGGAGTTAAGAAGGACTTGGTAATAAAGCTCTCACTTGCACTCCTTTTATGATAGAGCCAGGAACTCCAGCTGTCACTCCGGGCCACTTCATCAGTTCCTGTAGATATGGTAATAAGAATGAGCCTTGACAACTGACAAAAACCTAGCTCTGTGAACTTAACATAGAGGCTAATATGCAATTATGGCAAGTGGAAGTCATTGGATTTTCTTCCTTACAGAAAAAAATAAATTAAAAAAAAAGTATTTCAACCTTGATGCGATTGCAAAGATATTGTAGAAGAGTTGAATGATACATAGGTGACAGTTCTAAATTCTCATTTATTTTCTGTTTTCTAGTACATGTGATAGTTCTTCAAAATAGTGGGATTATGGAGGACTTAATAAGATGGTGGCTTCAGCGGAAATGAGTGTTCCATATATGATTGCCCTGATGGAGCAAATTAAGAATGCCCTTAGAACTTAATCTAAAATTATTGATCTGGCACATAAACTTTTTCCTAATTTTCATTTTCATCCAATCATATCCTATTTCAATGGATCAGTACTATTGATACGATGACATGGGAATGTATCAGTTGTCTTCTTTTTCTATCACCTAGACAACAGGGACTTTGACACTACCATCAACCCCAAGAAGGCATTCCCCCCATTATATTAAAACTATCAGCTAGAGAGCAGAAAGTAGCAGATACCCTAGATATCTTAGATACATATAGCCTATAATTAAAATGTATGTTCTTGGAAAACATACCACCTCTTGGAATTTCCTGAAAATCTACTCTTTTTAAACATGTTAGAGTATGTATTCAAAAGCGAAGGATATATCCCTCAAAAGACAGTGTATCTTGAACACTCTTTAAGAAGAAAGTGGAGTACCGACATGGAACTCTGGATTTTGGAGGTGGCAAAGACCAGTGATTTCAACATGCATGTTTTTCTCTCTTTTTTTGCCCATCTACCCTGATAAATTTGAATACTTTCATCATGAGTTTTAAAATCTGCAAATGATACAATTCCTAGTGAGTTGTAAGTATTGGCATTTCAAAAATAAAAGTGTTATATGCTTCTTTTAAAATGTAGTCCGTGGAATCAAAATACCATAGTAACTCGATACCCACCATCAACAATTTATAAAAACATATTAAAAAGGTTTCCTTTAGCACCCATAAATTTTACCTCTCTTCTTATCCTCTTGAACTTGTGTTTGCATTCTGCTTTTCTTACAGAATTACATCCTGATATATCATCTTTTATGCCTGAATTGATCACACTCTCATATGCTTTTCTGCTACAAAAATACCTTAGTAAATTTTTAAAATTCCCTGTTATCATAAGACTCTGAGCATTAAATAATTCCTTCTATATCAAGTCTTAACAATTGTAATTAACAAACAATTGAAGAAAATGACACAAACATATTAGGGACTTTGACAAATTACTAAACAGGTATTACAAATTTTTTTTTAGGAAGTAATCTCAATAAAATAAATAGGTCATTTATTTCCAATGAGTTAAGATATCTGTGGAAGAAAAACACTTGCTGCAAAAATGAGACAAGGCTCAATGTTAATTTTCTGTCTTTTGGTATTTTTTTTATATGTTTATAAAGAAAAACATGGACAAGTAGATTGGAATGGGAGGAATTTCTTTATTGTAATGCCAATCAATTTTTTAAAAACAGTTTTGAAATATAAACTTCCCCCAAACAAAAAGACCAAATAATGATGTATTATCAAAAGTCATTCTTAATTATACATCAGTAGGCAACACAATTGTGTCCTCCTTCAATTATGTTAACTCCAAAGCATTAGAAATTCCATTGCTTATAAAAGGATATAGTTTAAAAACAAACAAACAAACAAACAAACAAATAAACCCATCGCAGTAACACATTTCCTGACATTTAGAGAAAAATATAAAGAATTTAAAGCGGTAAAGTAACTGTTGATTATACCTTTGACTTTTTCACCTAGAGACCCCTTATTTTAACCCAATATAGTTAGAAAATTTTTGTGCTTATTAATTTCAAAATGCTTTCCAATAAAATATTTTTGATAAGCTGCTTTATCCAGTGCATTAAATATATTTTCATTAAAACTTTGGAAGTATAATTTTACTTTACTCCGTATATGGAAAGAAGTTCATATAAAACATATATTTAATTGCTTCTCACATGTCTTAACCTATAGGTTGATAGCGTTCTAATTAGTTGAGCAGCCGTCCTGACTTGTTGGTGGCTACATGGTACTAAACACTTAACCTCATTTAACCTAATTATCAGGGCTAATAGACCCTATCAGACATTCTCAAACCAGTATGTACCAGGTAACATCAGGTCACTTCAGAATTCTGAACCTGAGGGAGGGGAAAGGAGGAAGTAAAAGGAAGGAAGGACAGACACGAGAGGGGAGAAGGGGAAGAGGAGAAACATTCTGGGAAGTGTCCATAAGCTTCACAAAATTGCCCGAAGTCCACAGCAGGAAAAAGGTCAAGACTGCCTTTATCTGGCATGTTCCAGACAGAGGCTACTCCACTGGCCATGTCTTGGACAGAAGACCGAAAGACACAGAGCAGTGACTGACGTTGGTGGACACTGGGAGGGGCCAAGAGGTCTCCAGTTGTCTTTGAGATGGACAGGGTCCTCAGGGCCTAATCTATACTCCTTCCTCATCTGTTGTGTGGGTTCTTGGATGCCCATTCAAAATTTTCATGCCCCAAACAGTTTTGAAGTAAACAGAACATTCCCCCTGGAAAAGATTTTGTTTTTGACCTTGCTCTGGGGAAAGCAGGACGTGAGATTGTTTAGTAAAAACACATTTCTCTTATCCCCCCTCTCTATATGTGAATTCAGATAATACCAAACCATGCAAAAAGATCCCACTTATGATGCTGCCCTTGTATTTTAGCAGAAATAAACACAGGGAAAACTTCTACAAGTTTATGATGCCTAGATTAAAAAAAAAAAAAAAAGTCCCAGATACCGATATTTGAAATTGCCCCCTTGTTTAGTGCCCCTCATATAATGAACCATGGTAAGCTTTGGCATGACTGAGAGGTATGCCTTTATTTTGTAATGCGGAAGAAGGGTTCTCATGAATATGAAAGGGAAGGTGGGAAAGAAGAGCCTGCTTGATGACTCAACAGGAGATGTATTTTCAGGTGGATTCATATTTTTGAGAGTCCTTTGGATTTGAGGATATAGAAATTCCCTTACTTTTTTCTTTGTCTACATACCCTTTGTTAAGACATCAGCCTAGTGCTGGAGACCTGTGACCCGTTAACCTCTGTCAGTTTTAAGGGTTCAAAACAAGTGACCCCTTTCTAGAGGTTTGCAGCCATAATCTTAGTGGCTTTCACACTCTGCACGTATATCCCATTAGACCCGATGATGTTTAAAATTTCTCCAGTAGCCTAGAATAAAACATGGAGCCCGTAGCAAGTCCAGTCAAGAATATGGAATTGATATCACCTAAGATTTTGCATCAAGGTCATGTCCTATAAGCAATTAATTTTTTTCCTCTAATGTGTCTCTAGCATTTTGTCTGTCTTTACTCTTTCCTAGCCCAAACAAGCATTCCCTCCCATCCAGACTTAGAGCAGTCTCTTGAACAGTGATTCCATTCCTATCATCTTAATCTGTTCTCAGACCAGGAGATTTTGGTGTGTGGTTTTGTTCTGTTGTTTTTGGAATCTTGATCAGGTGGCATCAACTCCTTTCTTATAAATTCCAATGCTTCTTCATTAAACTTAAACTACAAACAAACCTCTTAGTTACGCTTCCAAGTTCTGACCTGATCTGTCTTCTGCCCACATCTCTATTCTAATATCAGAGTGTTCTCACTCTAGATACCTTATCTACATGAACTTCTTTCTCTCCCTCAAATACTTCATATCATTTGGAGTACTTGTTGGGTCATGTGCACAATCTAGGTGTTCCCTTCTTCTTCCCTACTTTTCATTCACTGTTATCCAACTTGGTTTTTATTCATCAGAGTGATATTATGCATGTGTGTGTTTCATTCATTTTCCTTATCTATTCTCCTTAGAATTCGGTAGTACATTTTGTCTTTTTTTGCTCACTGATGTGTCCCCAATACGTAGAACCTGGAATATACCTGGGTGTCCAATAAATGTTTTAGTGATAAAGTTGAAAAATTAATGCATATGCTTACCTCTATATTGTTATAGTCTATCTTCCACTGGATTAGGGTGGAAGAGATTTGGTCTAGTCTTTATCTCAGTCCTGAGCATCAGAGCATTGTCTGTAACTATCAAAAGAATAAATAAATGGGGATAGTAATCTAAACACCTAAAAATGATTAAAGGCAAGACCGTATCCTAAATGAATTATCTTATTTAATCCTCATAACCTTTAAAATAGGTCCAGTTAATGTCCCCATGAATAGGTGAAGAAATAAAACAGACCATGATTAGTGTCAGAACAGCAATTTGAATTTAGGACTATCTTATTCCATAGTCCAGTCTTTAGCCACTTTCTAGCATAATAAAAACTTGTAGGGATTGAGGCAGGTGTATACCCATGTATTGCCCTCCACTGACAATAAACCAAGATTCAAGGAGCCTATAGAAGTAGAGTCACATCATTAATGATATAGCTAGATTCTCAATAATGTCCAAAATCCAAAGTTGGATTGGAGAAGGTAGCTTTCTTTTGTGATACTAGGAAAGGACTTTATATCACTCTTCATCTAGATCTTAAAACTCACCTATGTGAGGAGTTGGGTCTGCAAAGTAGACTTCCCACATCATTTCCAGTCAGCAAACTGACGAGCCATGGTTTCACTCTGACAGACGATGTGAAGGACAGGACAGAAGATGTAAGAGGAAAAGGCTGTCAATACTGCCATTTTTGGCATAGTATCCACACCTCACCAATAAGATGAAGTGAGTCCTTAATCTTTTGTCATGGGATGTGAAAGAAGTTCAGAGAAGAGGTAAAATGATAAATCCAGTACTTTTTGAGTGGGGTAAGATGGTAAGAATGATACAAAGAAAAGGGCATCCTTATTAAACCAACTCCTGGGATGGCTGGGTGGCTCAGTCAGTTAAGTGTCTGCCTTTGGCTCAGGTCATGCTATCAGCGTCCTGAGATTGAGTCCCACATCAGGGTCCTTGCTTAGCAGGAAACCTGCTTCTGCCTCTGCCTGTTGATCTCCATGCTTGTGCTTGCTCTCTTTTGTTCTCTCTCTCTCTCTCTGACAAATAAATAAATAAAATCTTAAAAAGAAAAAAAAAAATATATATATATATACACACACATGTACATATAATAAAACCAACTCTTACCCCACTAGGGACAAAAGCAACAAATCTTTAATTTCATTTGGGTGTTTATGAGAGAGACACTTACAGGTAGTTTAACTTATGAAGGAAAAGCAAAATATAAAATACAAGCAAAATATATTATCAAAGATTATGTCCAAATTGTTAGAAATTGATAGAAAATTACCTTTCTGGGTATGGAATTGCCTTCTAACATGTAAACCTGTTGTTCAGTTTTGACATATTTCTGTAGATGTTTTCAGAAACGCAATCACCAAATTAAAGATTTCACTGGAAAGGCCATGGTCTTTGCCTTTTCAGCTTTCACAGAAGAAAGATTCATAAAAGGATGTGAATGATACAAAAGAACATAGCCGAAGTGAGCAATAAGGCTTGCTACAAAACCAGGGTGGAGTGTCGGGGGAGGGGAGGCTTACACCAAGCTTTGGGGAACAGGTGGTATTTGATTAGGCAGAGCATCATAGACGAGGGGACACATGAGCATGGGAAAGGAAAGTACAAAGCATGTCACAGGATCAACACGTGGCTGGTGTTCTTGGAGTACAAGAAAAGGTAGAGGAGCTGATATTTGGCCAAGATGCAGGGGGATCAAATGTGTGCACTCCCGATCAGACGGAAGATGGTTAATCTTATGACATATTATGAAATGAATGACTTAATAGGGCAGAATGCAAGTGCTTTGGTCTGAGTCAAAACACACACACACACACACACACACACACACGCTTACATACACCCCAAATGATGAGGGTCTGTGCTTGGGAATAGTGGGAAGGTGGGAACAGAACTAATCGACTATTATTTATTTATTTGGAGGGGAGTATAACCTTTAAGTAAAACGATGGCAACCTTACATGTAAAACTTCAGTCCTTTCTTCCCTCTCCAGTTCCATTTGCTTTCTCTGTTTATAATAGGCAACTGTATCATGAATTCACTGTAAAGCCAACCAGTAATTTTATATTATCTCTGGAGAGATTCGTATCCACTTCTGCTATAAATTATTTTAGAATTGTGAAATTTTTGTAAACGCTGTTGTCTATGCCTGACGCTCATTATTCAGTGGGGTTTTTGTGAGCCGAACTCCAGAGAGGAGAGCATTTCTGTCAGCCAATCAATACATAACCTTGTTTTATGTGTGTTTCTGTTCAAAGGTACTTTGTTTAATATATATGGTTAATTCATTAATATTGAACTCCTAGTCAACAGTGCCATTACTCATGCCTGAACAGAATTTATCTAACATGTAGTTTTTCCATGAGGCATAACCTAGCCTTCTTATTCTTAGGAACATCAGATAGCCGTTAGTGCTGCACTTGGGGACCCTTTAAAGTATAAAACCACCAGGAAAAAGCACATAGATCTAAAAATATGGGACCAAATATGCTGGAAGAAAGATACACTTATGTACAGGACGGGACTGAACCAGAGCCCTGGTTGACCTCAGCTGAGAACATGTCAATTGGGAACTCAAATGATGCCCTCCACATGTTTGCAAATAACTGTGAAAGTTCCATGAGGATTGGTTTTTAGCTAGTAGGTGAATTAGTCCATACAGAATGTAGAATAACAAGGATTGAGAACTAACTTCCTCTCCCCTGCTCCTTCTCTTTCTCAAAATACACACACACACGTGTATACATATATGTACACACACATTTGTGTATACATATATGCATATACATATATGCATATATGTATATATGTATATATGTATATATGTATATATGTATATATATACAACAGCGTTGTGTATACATATATGACATGTATACATATATGCATGTCATATATGTTTTATATTATAATTGTACCTTTTTATTCAACATTTCATTTTTCAGATCTGTCTAGGGTGATGTTTATATACCTAGTCTCTTCATTTTAATTAAGGTGTAGTGTCTCATTCTTCACCAATGTAACCTTTCCCATAGTGATGGAATAAGCACTTTTACAGTGTATAAAACTCTCACAAACACATATTATCTCCCTGTAGCCCCATTTCACTAGAAACAAAGAATGGAATGAATATTTTTGTTATTTGAAAAAACTTTGAGGGCGCCTGGGTGGCTCAGTGGGTTAAGCCGCTGCCTTCGGCTCAGGTCATGATCTCAGGGTCCTGGGATCGAGTCCCGCATCGGGTTCTCTGCTCCACGGGGAGCCTGCTTCCTCCTCTCTCTCTCTCTGCCTGCCTCTCTGCCTACTTGTGATCTCTCTGTGTCAAATGAATAAATAAAATCTTAAAATAAATAAATAAATAAAAATAAAAAAACTTTGAGTTACTATTAACCTTTCTACCTAAACCTAACTAAAGAGGTTAAACCCAAAGCTGTATAAAAGATTTTAAACTCCCCACCCTGTGTTAATTTCAACTACATATGTTAATAAATATTGCCTACAGCTTTTAGTAATTAAAGCATTTAAAGTTGCATGGGGCATATGTAACTTTGATGTGTATCAGATATCCAAGACAAATAAAATAAAATGTCACTTTTATGGACTTTCTAGTCCAACACAGGAAAATGAACCAACATGTGTATAAGTCAATGAGTTTGGGTATGTAGTCAAAGGTCTATGATCGGGGGAGAGTCATCTGACAAAAATGTAGAGTCACTTAAATAAAAGATTGAAAGTCAGAAACATCTTAGGAGCTACTGCTTTAAAAATATGTAAGTGACTTCTCGGCATAATAGGGTTATATGAGACTGAGAGAACTTTGTGAACTAAATCATGGAGGTGAAAAACGTGGACCATAAAAGAGAACCTCAAATCATTTAGTATGGTCAGAGCATCGTTGATGAGGCACGGTGTGGAGTGAGGACCTGAGAGAGGTAAAGGAAGGCCAGATACCAGAGCACATTTTCTGTGATGATAATTCATCCGGATTTTATTTTGTAGATAGACGTGAATCTATGACGTGTTCTCAAGCATGAAAATGGCTTCAGATTTGGGTATTAGGAAGATTATGTTGATGGCAGAAGAAATAGATTGGAGAAGGTGGTAAGGCGAGGAGTCAGAAATACCAGTTAGGAAGCGATTACAATAGCCCAGGCAAGGGAAAATGAAACCCTGAAATGAGGCAATATTCTCTCCTGATGGAAATACATTCAGCCTAATAGCATCCTCAAAGACGGAAGAGTGTCAACTTTATGTTATCAGTAGATCACTCATTTGTTGCTTTTGTAAGTGGTCTGGACCACTATTCTTTCAAAATTATATTTCTCTATTAAGCAGACGCTTATCCATCTCCACAGGTGGTAACTTGACATCTCTATGGGCCATGGCAAACATATCATCTCTAAGTGATCTTTCTTTTATTGCATCATTTAAAGATTGATTTGGTCTTCATGCTCAACTGCCTTTGCCCTCTTCCTCTCAGGAAGAGTAAGCGTTAATATTATTATTTTTTTTTTTTTGAGTAGGTGCTATTTTTTTTTTTCAGTTTCAGACTTAGTTTAATTTTTTTTAATTTAATTTTTTATTTTTCATAAACATATATTTTTATCCCCAGGGGTACAAGTCTGTGAATCGCCAGGTTTACACACCTCACAGCACTCACCAAAGCACATACCCTCCCCAATGTGGACATTGAGTAGGTGCTATTTTTTAATGCCCAGTCAACACCATTCAATTTAGAATTAACTCTTTTCACCATCAAACATAAAAAATAAAACTAAATATCAAAACAGAAGAAAACATATTTCTTTCTGAAATAACCACCAGTTAAACTCCGATGCTAATGCCAGTGATTCTGTTTCCTTTTTCTTTTTTGACATGTCTGAAACTATTATCAATTTGTTGGTGGGGGGGACATTATCTTCTAAGGGGTTTTAGCTTGACAATACTAAAAAGAATTTTCCAGATAATGTGAGACTGGGCTCAGGTCTTAGAGAATTGGAAAGTTGAGTTTGTTCAGATTTTCTACAGGTCCTTATCCATAGGGGATAAGACCCCTACTGGATGCACAGATAATATCAAACCCTGTATATATTATGTCATTTTCTATAATACATACCTTTGATAAGGTTTACTTGATAAAATAGGCAGAGTAAGAAATAAACAATAAGAATGAAATAGAACAATTATAACTATGCTGTAATGAAAAGTATATGAAAGTGATCTCTCTCTCAAAATACTTTATTATATTATACTCCTCCTTCTTGTGCTGATGTGAGATGATAAAATGCTTACATGATGAGACAGAGTGAGGTATATGGGATAGGTATGTGATGTAGCATTAGGTTTTATAGACCTTCTGACAACCCATCAGGAGATTTTCTGCTTCCAGACCATAGAAGTGAAGCTTCCAAAAACCGTAGAAAGCAAAATAGATAAGGGGAGCCATTGTAAAAGAGAAAGCTTGTGTCACGTATTATTGACCTGGTCCGGTTCAAACCCCGGGAACTCTACATTAAGTATACGTCAAGAAAGTTACAAAAATAGTAATTCTGGATAAAATTCAAAGTATCTATCACAGACTTGCATTTTTATATTTATCTAAGGAGTCCAACAGTTGCATTCTGGTATTACCTACCTTTACCACTAAAGTCTATCACATAGGTCTTTCTAACTGCTTCTTAGGCCATTTTTACTGTAGCTTTAATTATGGTCCTTTGCAAACAAGAAATTCAGTTTATTTATAATCAGATCACATGCTAATCTAATAGTTTAGCATCCAAACTATGATCAGAGTCTAAACCCTATAATAGCCCAATGTAAAATTCTTTAATTGAATCACAAAGGGGAAAAGCTGTAAATCCTATAAATCAGCCTCAGGAATTTGACATGCTGAGAATGCTTTTCTGGAACTTTTAATTGCACGACACAGCAGGCATCATAAGTCTATAAAAAGGAATGCACGTCCTATAAGCAATCATGTTACATAATTTAAAATGCCATGCTAGTAATTCGAGTTTCTGAGCACATCGCCCTTAGTGGTCAATACAAATCCTTCAGGCTTATACAAAAGTCTGTGTTAGCAGAAGGGCAAATGGTATATTCAAGATGGTAAAGTGTACTGGTGATAACTTCAGTAGTCTAAATTCAACAAAGAAGATGGTGTTTGAAACAAGCCCTGGGTCTGAATCTCAGTTCTCATACTTCCTAGCATGTTGTTTTGCATGTCAAGCATTTTCCACCCTGTCCAGGCCGAACCAACCCTAGAATTTCCGCATAAGTAGTACATGAGATCTGGTAGAAAAGAGAAACGAGGGGAATTTTCTTACAGCTGTTTTTTTCAAGACCAACTTGTTTTAATTTATCTTGCAGGCTTATTTTAGATGACTTGATGGAACATCTAAGGTGTTATATAGTCAAACCATTCAGCCATTCCTTAGTTATAGGCCTCCGCTATAAAACGTTATCCCTCAAAGGTGGGAGGTGGTGCAAGTTACATTAGATAATATGCTCTGTGCCTGAAACAGAGTTCAACAAAGCTTATTCTCCTTCCCTTTCCTACCCCTCCCTCTTCCCTCCTAGCCTTTAGTTCAGATCCCATGAGAGGCAATCCTACTAGTTCTGTTTTTTGCCCAAGAACATAGTTCTTTGCCAGCCATGCATGTTGGAACTTATACCACCAGTCATCAAGGCAACGGATGACTGAGTGGTTGGATTTTTTTTTTTTTTTTTTTTTTTTACTCTGTTGGTATACCTACTCAAGATTGCCAGGCCTGAAGAGCAGTCTCTTAGGGTGCCTGGGTGGCTCAGTGGGTTAAGCCGCTGCCTTCGGCTCAGGTCATGATCTCAGGGTCCTGGGATCGAGTCCCGCATCAGGCTCTCTGCTCAGCAGGGGGCCTGCTTCCCCCTCTCTCTCTGCCTGCCTCTCTGTCTACTTGTGATCTCTCTCTGTCAAATAAATAAATAAAATCTTAAAAAACAAAAAAGAAAAAAAAAAGATCAGTCTCTTAAATAAAGAACAGCACATTGGTCTCAAAGGGGGAGAAAGGCATATGAAGTTTTTTCTTGCTTCCTGAGAAATTTAGAAAATTGGAAAATTTAAACCCAGGGCAGAAATCCCAAGGAGATACTCCAATTTATTTATTTATTTTTTCATTCATTGGTATCCAATAAGCTAATAGCTTTATTCAAGGATTGGATCATACTGAAAATTGTTTTTGAAGATGCCCAACAATATGAACAAAAGTAGTTACTGAACAGGCCCCTTTTTGAAAATGTTTTTCCGTAAATGCTTCATGATTAAGCAAGCCTGGGCATTGCACTTTTTAATTTTTTTTCTTAATTTTAATTACAATGTAGTTAACATGCAGTGTTACATTAGTTAAACAATAATTGTGAATGCATGACTGATCTGGAAATTCCAACCCCAACAATATGTTAAATTTAATGGGATTGATCAAAACTGGTTGGCAATTCCTTCAGAGATTATCACAGTTATCACAGTTCTGATGTTATCTAAAAACTACACATAATTTAAGATTTCAGCTCAATCACATGATGCATGTATGGAGATACCATATAAATGCATATTCTATATACAAAATATTCAAAAATACGTTTAATGAAACTCCCTGGTCCATCACCATATGGAATTAATGCCTTCCTGATTCTCCTAAACCATCCTTTTCTCCCTCATTCTCCTATTCTGTCCTACTTCGTGCCCAGTTCTAAATCATTTCCCCTTAGATACTTAATCTATTAATACTCTCTTTTTTTCCCCCCATACTAGAAAGAATTTGTTTCTCCTGTGCTCTCACAGAAGTTTGTAATTACCACTATTCACATCATTTTATAGTTCCTTACAGATCCTTATTTCCTTCAGGTTGTGTTCTCTTTAAAAGGGTCATCCATTCACTACGCATTCATTTAGTCCATTCTAAGGATGAAGATCTCTGGTAGGCATTGGTTCCTGACTTCAAGGATCTTAGAGCCTCATGGAAAAGAAAAATGTTAAAACAAATATCATGCAACTCGTTATAAAAGTACAATTCTAATGAGTGCCACTACCATAGAAAAATAGATCTTCTATGGATGTGTAAAGAAAGATAAATTTGACCTAGTTACGGGGATGAGGAGAGGCTTCTCTGAATAAGGGACAATTAGGTAGAGGTATAAAGGATGAATGGGCATTAAGTCAGTTAAGAGGGAGAGGAGGCCTGGATTGCTCCTGTCTCATTAAGCTGTGTTTATCATAAAAACACATATACATGCATATGTATACCTCCATGCACATGTATACACATACACTGTCACGGGGCTATATGTAATTATATTGCCTCAAATAGTCTGAAACACAGGGTTTGTAGCAGACACATATGCCCTTGGCCCTGTGTTCATCTGCATCTTGCACCATGACCACTTTCTCCCTCAAGAACACATAGCTCCTGTAGTCTCTAGGGTTTTCTCTGGCTCCCCAGGAGTTCACTATACCATAACAGAGCAAACTTGAAAATGCTGAATTGAATGCTGCTTCCAGAGGAAAACATCAAATGAGTGACAGTTGTTGATGGATAAATGTGCTTTTTCCTGCTTCCTTAGTTCTTTGTGGGGCGATTCTGTAATGTGTCCTACCCAGTTCATGACATATTCCCCAGTGGAATGGAACCTGTCATGGAAACCTGCTCATTTGCAAAGCCCTTTACTGAGTTCTCTCCCTTTCTGGTCCCACTGTCCCCACATCCTCACGTGTGCACAAGTATTTCCTAGGGTGTGATATGGGGTGGACTCAAATCAAGAATGGATGATAACCATCATTCAAGACACTAAGGCAAATAAAAATATCTGTAAAATAACACTGTGATTTGACGTGACTGTAGTCACAGCTGGTATTAATCAATGATTAATCTATGCACGAGAATTTATTTTTTTTCCTCTAAATCATTATCTACATTCCAGTTAGTTAACATGCAGTGTAATATTGGTTTCCAGTGCAGAATTTAGTGACTGATCACTTACACACAGCCCGTGGTGCTCCTCAGAAGTGGAGGGCTTATTTTCATTGGCATGTTTATCTGCACAATTGCCTTTCCCCTCACATTCTAGTCAGTGTTGTGTCTCTGTCCTGTGGCCAACTCTGAGCCATCTGGATCCAGTGGCTTGCTTGACATGCATTGCCTGGGATCTTCTAATGTCGGGTAGACAGAGCCTGGGTAGGAAGGGTGGGGCTTGGGAAGAATAGGTTGTAGGATGTAACAGTGTTTCTTAGGAGAGAGCTTTATTTTCTCTGAATGTTTTAGTGTCATCTCACTAATGAGATTTACTGCTAGTGGCTCTGGTCCCTTAGACTGTAATTCTGGCAGGGAAGGACTGGGACTGCTCTAGCATGTAACAGGGCTTTTTTGAGCAGAGAAAGGACAGAAGGCATAGAAGTCTGATAGGACGTAATTTCTCATCCTCCATGATGAGGATATGTTCAAACTGCTGAAGGGATATTGATAACTCTCCCTGCAAGATCTTGTTTGTTTGTTGCCTAAACAGGGCACTTTGCATATTTGCATTTTAGGAAGGTTATAGCTAGCAAGGTAAAGTAAGTAGATCCTCATTTTTTCAACATTTGTGAAGTCTTTGTCCTGTGCATAGACCTTTTCCCAAGCTATCTCATTTAATTTATACACCAACCAGAAGATAGAGACATCCTCATCCCATATTACAGATGAAGAAGTCAGTTTAGAAAAAAAGAAGTTGTCATAAGCCAGCGATAGCAATATCAGGAGGTCAATGTAAACTTGGGGCTCCTGCTAGCACTTCATGATTCAATAGATTTGAAGATGGGTGACATAATTAAAAACAAAACCAATAGCCAGCATGGTGTTATATTTCTCTCAGTCCAGTCTCTTGAAAAATTGTTTCTCTTCTTCATTATTTCCTTTATCTTCTGATGGAGATAATAGCTCTTAAAATGGCAACTTGCACAAGGATCTTGTAGTAAAACAAGTGAGATAATTTATTCTCCCATCTTCATAATGTAGACCATAGCAGCATTGTTCTTACTAATGTAAAACCTACAATTTTGGTGACCATAGGCATAATGAAACCGAATCACAAAATTTAGCTGATGGTTAGTCACAGAAAATGAGTGCCATTCAAGCATAAGTGGGTAATATCAGTTCTCAACATGCCATACAGATCTTCACCTAAATTACTGTAAACTTGTTCTCTCCCCTCCTCCTTTGCTCCCATGTTGACTCAGAAGGTTGAAAAGAGAGTAATCATGTCTAAGTATTTTAATATACTTAAATTCATAATTATATACTCAATGATAGTCACATCAAAAATAAACATCTTGTGTATAGAGGAGAGTGTAATATGCTCTGTAGAATTTCATGACAACAGAACCCTCAGATAACAATATGTTATCTAGAATGGCATTGTGTTCTTATTCACTCAGATACTCCCACAAAATTTTCTAGAACTCAGATGTGATGTTTATTTTCCCATATTACTTGCTTTGAAATAGGCGGGATCTCTGAGTGTGTGAAGTCCAATCTTAGAGAATCCTTGTCTTCAGTTTCATTAATGTTAGAAACGTGCATTAAATCTTCCTGGAAATCTATTTTTAAAGCCCTCAATTCTTCTTTCATTTACAGAAACAGGTAACAAATTGCTTCAGGGAGGCCAAAATTAGAGGAGTTTTGCTTGCTACTAAAAGAGCCAGAGAAACTTACTAACGTGTCTGGTTACCCTTTTCTTTCCATTACAAGTAAGTAGACTGAAGATAAATAAGAGAAGAGTACATATAATGCGTCAACAAATTGAGGCCAGCAGTCAACAATCATCAGGCACAATTCTATTTAGGAAATTGCATCTCTTTATTTTAGGGTATCACATTTGGCAAGTGAAAGAGCTAATCCATATTAGGTCTCTTTGTGGAAAAGAATATTCTACCAAAAAAAAAAAAAAATTGGTTCCAGATGGCTAAGGATTTTTGATATGTCCTTGAAGGCTCATACCCATCGCTGTATTAGAAGAACATGTTGGTTATTAGCATCTAAATTTTAAATGAATGTCTAAAGTAGGTTTGTGAGTGAGAAAGCCTAGCGCTACAACAAGGGACATTGTTTTAAATGTCAAGGAAATTTCTAATGCCAATAGAATATTTAGTCCATTCAAAATTTGCTGGACAATCTTAGATGCTATAGTTTCACAAGCTTGTTCTTAAGGTCATATTTTCAAACTATCTCAGTTTAGTTGAACTTTCTAGGCTATTCTCAGGACTTGTAGTTCGTAAATGACATAATAACACAGTACACTAGAAAGAATCTTTTGTTATATAGTTAGAAAGACCTCGGCCCTAGATCTCTTTATTTCCTGGTGATGGGACATATATCAGGTTAATTACTCAGTGTTTTAGTTTTCTTATCTGTGGAATAGTTGATAATTATGGTACCTATTTCATGGGGTTGTTCTGAGAGTAAAATGGAATAATGGACATAAGGTGCTTAATGAACACATAGTAAGATCTCCATCATTCATCTTGTTTTTATTTGTTATCATTATATTATCCTGGGACAAATGGAGGCAAAGAGTTTGAGACTGATTCCTTCCTTTTTCAAAAAATTTTGTTTTAAAAGAGTTATTTATTTATTTTAGAGAGAGACCATGAGCCAGAGGGGCAGAGGCGGGGAGAGAATCTCAAGTAGACTCTGGGCTGAGCCTGGAGCCCAAGGAGGAGTTCCATCTAACAACCCTGAGATCTGGACCTGAGCCAAAACCGAGAGTCAGAGGAGGCTTAACAGGCTGCACCACCCAGGTGCCCCTGCTTCTTTCCTTAAGACTGTCAAAAGCCCACTTATGTGCAAATAAAAGATACGACCTGATATAGGGAAATGCTTTAATATCCTAATGATAAAATACAAACAAAGAAGAGCAATTATTTTTGGCCATCTGAAACATACAATATTTGAATGACATAAGTGAAGTATCCAAATATTTACTTAGGATGTGAGATTTACTAATTTACTGATATATCTATACTTCAACCTATTCCACGTGTTGAACACGTAATAGATGTTAATTTTAAAGTATTACTTTTCATTCTCACATTCATCTTCAGTGTCAATGCCATTGACATCACCACTGTTATCGTTGGCGTCACTGAACGGATCTCCAGAGCACACATTCTTCAACTTTCTGTGGCTGGAGATATGGCACTGATTTAATTCCATGTATAGGGCTATCGCTGGAAAAAGTTACCCAAAGCCATAAGAATGCATTTAAATTTTATTAAGAGTTTTTGATTTTCATTTGTCTGGTAGGTTTATGTTTATAATCATCACAGTATAAGCATTTCCAAATTTCTTGTAAAGTGATCTTGTTAAAGTCTGTTTGAAAGCATTGAGTGAAGTGCTTTGGGATAGCTCCTTTAGTCCCGGGAGACAAAAGAAGGCTTTCCTGAGGAGGAGGTAGTGTACGGATTGAGCACCTAAATTGATGTAGGTGTTTAGTGAAGCATGGTGACAACAGCCCCTGAGGTGGGGATACTGGCCAAGAGCAGCTTCACTAATGTAGAAGCAGACTATTGACAACAATAACCTAGGAACTGAATGGAAATGTCAAATAAAGTAGTCACGTCAACAAGTGAAGCACACAGATTTAATCAAAGAGAAAGAAAACACAGTTGTCAATTGCATGTAAGTGTTGAAGGGGCGTTCCTAACAGGTCCTCCAAAATTATTTATGAAATGAATGAAGAAAGGATCACAAATAAACTCAGTCTCAAGCCAGAAATAATACAGTTGGCAAAAGAAGCTTGCTCGGTACTCAGAAAGGTGGGAAATCCAGTGGGGCTCTGGAGCTGTGTGGTTGAAGGAATGGGTAGTATACTACTGATAAAGACTTGACCTAGGACTCTTCCATACATGGGGACAGGTGCAAAGAGGATGTAGTGCATCTGAGATGAAAAGCTGACCATGCAGTGAATGAGTTGGTTGTAGCTTTTTTTTTTTTTTTTTTTAATTCTTGAAGAGGTGTGCTTGAGTGTGCTTGAGTGTTTGTATTATACACAGAGAAAACAACTGTATAGTAGTGGAAAGAGCACTGGATTTGAAATTAAGAATAGGGTTCACATCTTAGATCCACTTAGATAGTAGCTGTGTGACCTTTGGCAAGTTATTTAATCTCTCAGCTGGTTTATTTTTCATAAATGGTCAAAACATCCTCTCTCTCACTGAGTGTGAAAATTAGGTGAGCTAATCTACACTACCTGGAGAACAGCATTAATGTATTCAGTTAATGTATTTTTAACCTTAATCTAGAAAGAAAAAAATATTTGAGAAACATCTAGCATTCCCCCTGATGTACCCATTCAACTCTAGCATCCAAGTTTAGCCAGTGCAGGCAAAACAGGGAAAAGGAAGCAGCGAGGACAGG
This sequence comes from Mustela erminea, assembly GCF_009829155.1. Taxonomy (NCBI): domain Eukaryota; kingdom Metazoa; phylum Chordata; class Mammalia; order Carnivora; family Mustelidae; genus Mustela; species Mustela erminea. The sequence continues at coordinate 34,333,429 of NC_045631.1, forward strand.
AGAAGCATCTAGTCCAGCCAGAGAATCCTCTGGGAGTCTTGTCAGAAGTCACCATTAAGGTATCTGAGATGAGAACTCACTCATGATGATATTTCTACAGACATTCTTTGCCTGGTTAAAGATACTTTTCCCTCTCCCCGGCATATGATTCATGTTTGCCCACTTCTAGACTTGCCCCAAGAGTTTTAACATGGAGGGGAAAAGGCTCATTTTCTTTTTGAGGTGCTGAGCAGGGAAAAGTAACACCCTAGGGAAACAAAATATTCTTATAAGTAGGGATGCTTTACATCAGCCTATCCATAGTGCAGTAGCAGCCTTGGAGAATAGAAGAGGAAAATGGGGGAAAAAAAAAAAGTTTGGCAATATCTTGATCACAGAAGTTGACACGGCAGAAAGGCCATTACCAGTGGTAGTTATCCAGTCCTTTGGGTCAAGTCTAAAATGAAGAGAGGATGAGCAATGGCTTAAGGAACCAGATACCCACAGTCCAGGATAAGGTCTGTTCTCAACACAAGGTCACTTTGCAGGCTTGTTTGGCAAAACAGCCAGTGCACCAGCACCAGGAATTAGAACCAGCCAGTGCACTAGCACTAGCTTGACTATTACAATTGCAAGAATAACCCTGGGAAGCAAGGGATGCTCAGTGAACGATTTGCAGTGCCTAAGCCTGTGTTCTAGCAGCGCCACTTGGAGAGTTGAGAGAAGCCGACAGAAATGCTTAGTGGACTGAGACCTGAAAAGGTGGACTGCAGACCGCAACTCCCTTGGAGGCCACTTGCAATAAGGGAAGTAAAATTAAAAAAAGCTGGTGCCTTTAGCCTCCAAGCTTCCCCTGGATTCAACAATGGCAGTAAAATAGTTCCTGAAATGGAGTCAGAATATCCCACGGTCCCTACTAACATGTATTTTCCTGGGTCCCATTCCGGTGTCAAAATCTGCATTTTAACAAGTGCTGCAGATCATCTTAGGCACCTGAGGTCTTGGAGCTCCTGTGATACAGTTTCCAGTAAAGGGAATCACCTGAGAGATTACTGGCAGGATATGTACTGCATCTCTTCTAGTTTCTTCGGAGGAGAGTGGCAGTTGGCGTTGCCATGAGAACCTTACTCAGAGACTAGTTCCAAAAAGTATTGACCTGAGCTTTGCGTTCTCCGTAGAGCCAGAGACCATCTGAGAGGTCTGATTTCTTGCCTTTCGCTGTGAAATAATAGAAAAGGCAATCTTTTTATTGTTTCTTATTCTGATGCCACAGGAAAAGGCAATTTATTCTTCTTATCACTTCAGCTGCGCGGAAGCTGAGTATCCTACCTTGCTTGGGTTAGCCTGGCCTCTTGTCATTTATTTGTGCCCAAGAGGCATTAGCATACACTGTTCAACAGCTGGCCTTGTATTTTATGCATGTTTACTCCCAGCAATCAAAACTCTGCTTGATCAGCATCTTTATAATCTCCTCTGTTCCCGCTCAGACAGGCATGAGACTCTTTTCTTTACCTGCCATTTAATAACAGTAGCAAGGCTGAGTGACAAACACTCCAGCCCCTTCCCCTTCCTATTCTGACAAGCTTTCATAATAGTTCCCTTTGCTTCACACCTCTGCTAAAAGGTGAATACGTGTTGACACATCACATTTTTTTGGACACCTCTCTAGCAGCTGTCAGATGAATGTGTATTTTCTGCTTGTTTTACACATTCTGTTATAAAGCCCAGGAGAGCCTTGCTTTCTGGATATAATGCAATCCCTGCACTTGGAGTTTTGCTGTTTCTTTCAAATACTGGTAATCTGGTTACTAAAGGTGCTTCTACATTTATCCGATTTCAGGATTAGGCATTCAGGGACTCCTTTATTCTTCAGAAAGATGCATAGTAAAGTCAGAATCAATTGGTTGAAGATTTCATGCTGTTTCTGATATTTATATTTATACTAAGCAATGCTTCCTTATTACATTGTATTATCTGGGCAGTACATGCTTATGAAGACAGTGGGCAACCAGCCTCTTGTTGGCGAGGATTTCCTACGAAGATGTAGCTAACGAACTTGGGATGGTGTACGGGATAGGTGAATATATAGTTTGCTTAGTGTTGGAAAATGCCTGGAATGATACTCTATAGCTAATGGGGATTTACAAGCCTCTCTGCTCAGCAGGGAGCCTGCTTCTCCTCATCTCTCTCTCTGTCTGTCTCTCTGCCTATTTGTGATCTCTCTCTCTGTCAAATAAATAAATAAAATCTTAAAAAAAAAATTCATCTGGAATTCACTTTAGCTACTACATACTAAGGATTAATACCAGATTGTTCAAAAATAAGAATTGGAGTCCATCAGCTCGTTTAAAAATTATTTGTGTGCGAGGGAGAAAAGGTGTGAAAAGTGTAGGAGAAGAGCAAGGGGGAAAAGGGAAGAGGAGGGAGAGAAAGGTCAGAGTGCATTTGAAAAGATACTCAGTTTGAGGAGACCTGGATCTGTCTACCACTTAGACAATACTGAGTGAGTACGTGGACGGCGGTGGTGAACAGGCCAACCACAAGGGTCTTGGTTTCCTTATTCTTGAAATATAGGTGATAATTCCTATTGGACCAATCAAAGTTGGTGGTGACAGAAAAGAAAAATAAAAAACTACTTTAGCTAAGTTAAACAGAAGGGTCATTTATCGGTGAGATATTAGGGAACTCCCAGAAGCCTTAGGGAGATGAGGGAGAATGAGCAGGGACCAAGGAAACTGTGCTCAACCATAATCCTATCACAGCAAGTCTTTTGTGCAGTGGTGGATGGAATGTTCGTGCAGATGCTCTGTGATGACCACTGCAAAGAGCCTCTGTACCTTTGAGTAACTCCCTCAAGAGTTAAAGTTACAGGTAGATGGACAAACCTGTGGCTGCCTACTTGCTGTGCCTTAGACTCCAAGGAGCAAAGGAAAGGCTACCCCAACCCTTAGACTTTGATAGTGAGAGTGAACCGTGCCTCCCCCCTATCTTGCTGTCCTCCAAAGTAAGGAGAGTATCCAAATGCTCGGGAGGACTGATGTTATACGTTTTCATTCCATCACATCTCGGGTTATTAAAAAGAAAGTAGTAGGGGTGCCTAGGTGGCTCAGTCAGTTAAGCATCTGACTCTTGAGTTTGGCTCAGGTCATGACCTCAGGATCATGGGATGGAGCCCAGTGTTAGGCTCCATGCTGAACGTGGAGCCTGCCTAAGATTCTCTCCCTCTCCTGCCCCTCCCCTGCTGCTGATGTATACGTGTGTGTTCTCTTTCTCTCTCTCTCTCAAAAAAAAAGGTAGTATTAAAAGGTGCTTTGGTTCAAGTACCTAATACCTGTGATCTTTTTCATTAGTCATTTGCATTTTCACATGTAGAATGAGGATGGTTGTTTGTTCACTATGAGAACACTGAGACAATGTAGAAGTTTTGACCCAGGCCATGTGGGTAACTGATGACAGCTAGACAAAAGCTCCAGCTTCCCAGCAGTACACAGACCACCTTATGCCAAGGAGAGGGAAAAAGAAAAAAAAAAATTTCTTTCATTCAGGGACAACAGAGAAGAAATTAACTTCTTTTCTATTTGATTCAGACTGAATTCTTTAATTTTAATCCCCAGGTTTCTTGTGATGAGTAGTAGAGCAGAACAGCAGGAAGAGAGGGTCAATATTTGGATATAACGTGTCACTGACCGGTGTGTGAGCCACAGTTTTGGTTCACAGGGGTACTTGTAAATCCCCCAGTTCCATCTGGTTCCTTAATTCCCTCGGGTGTTTGGAGTTAGTTAAGAAAGCTTACCTTAGCCTACCATTATTGAAGAATATTATTTACTGATATTTAAAATGCCCAGGTAGCTTAAAGACAAAGTATAGAAGCAAGAAGACGGGGAATTGTTCACTTAACAGTTACTCATCCCGTCTCAGGGCTTTATTATACAACCATGCACATAAATAAGTACATTGTACTCTTTGCAATTTAGTGTAATGTTACCCTAAATTAATATATTAAATTACTATGTTAATTTCAACCTCACCAGGAACTATATATTTGAATATTAATGTATGTATTAAACCATATTCCTTCTTCGGTGAAAACTAAAATATATCAACCTATTTTTTTTTTTTTTTGGTACTAATAAGCACTGAGAGAGATGCTCAGCATTTTTTTGGTATGACATCTCAATTTCCACTCTTTGCCCTGAGGTTACCCCTCTCTCTTCTAGGTGCCTCTGTTGCTCTTTGTGTTCTCCGAGAAACTCTGGTGCTGTTCTACCAGGTCCTTCCAGGGTCTGTTGCCCGTGTCCCATGGTAACCCTCCTGTTCCAAGGGATACTTTATTCCCTCCCTAGATGCCATTGCTCCCCATGGTTCCTCATACAAATTGCCATCCAGCTGCTCCAGTGCCAATAGCACACTGGGAAATAATGTCTGCTTCCATCAGTTTTATTTTGTTCTAAGGGTCCCAGAGGTATATTCCTTGTGCTTCAGGGTTCTTAAACTCTAACTCCTATTTATTATGAATAACAATCTCTCCCCTCAGTAGCTGGCACCTGGAGACCTCAACTCAACGTATTTAAGTTTCATTTGCAATGGACTAATCCAAATTGTTCCCTCCCCTCTAATGTCTACCTCCTTCTACATACACTAAACACACATTCTCAATAGAAAGGATTTCTTACTGCCCCTTACCTAATTGAATCTCTGATCCCTCACACAAATAAACATGTGGAGGGTCATTAGAATGCCGATGACGAACATAGCTTACACTCAAACCAAAAACCCCATTGTATACCATATCCCATAGTCCAATAAATGAGCATTCCATGAACCCATTTCAGCGTAATGATGCTTAGTGTTTGGTTTGGTTTGGTGGTTTATTTTGATGGCTCTCTGTTGCAACTCTGGGTGAAGCAGCAGCTGCTTCCTCATTTGGAAGGGACCCTTGAGGCAGTACTGTCCCATAGAACTTTCTGCCGTGATGATAGAAATGTTCTTCATCTTAACAATTCAAAATAGCCATTAGCTACATTGAGCACTTGATAGATGACTACTATTACTAAGGAACTGACATTCTAATTCTGCTTAATTTTAATAAAAGTAAATTTTTTAAATAACAGCATGCGAGTAGTGCCTACTGTATTGGAAAATGCAGCAGAAGGAAAGATCAGGAGTGGAAAGTTCTTGTTCTTGAGTCCATTAGATGTAGGCTGTAAATTTTGAAAATATGTATTTATAGAAGCAACTATAAAGAATAAGCAAACTTTAGGTAATACCCTGGCACCACTAAATTATAAGTGAAAGAAAGAAAAATTGTGAACTATAAGATTGCCAAAAAGAGTGTCAACAACCCATAATTCAAACCATACTTTGTCAATAACACCCTACCCGCCCCCAAAAGTGACTATTTGAGCTTAATGTCACTGTGTAAAACATGAAACAAGAGAAACTCTTTCAAGAAGTAAAATAATTTGGTCTTTAAGTGAAATGGCTGGAAGTAATTGCCTTGGCTGGCAGGCATCTATCTAATTTCCCAATTTTAATGTCTTAAATACAAGGCATGCAAGCACTAAAGCTGGTTTTAAATAAACCCAGATTTTTTTCCCCCTTTGGGTATCAAGCATGTTGAGAATGGAGAGCAGGAGAAGAAAGTTCTAAACAAAGGTGACACGAACCACCCAGTGGCATGAACAGAAAGCCAGAGTACAATTAGGAAGTACATAAACTCATAAAGGGAACCACTGTCATCCTCACGCACAGAATTTTCAATTATTCTTCAATAAGCCTGACTTGTTGGAATTACACTCAATTCAAAGCTCCAGGTCATACCACTTTGAAATCTTGAGGTAGAGAGCTACAAGCAATTTAAAAATTTAAAGTGGGGTCTCTGATGTGTGTGCCTGGGACATGAGCTTCGCTTCTTTTGACAGCAAGCAAAGAGCTATGCTAATTTTCTTTTTTATACATTCTGTCCTTGCCACTGTAAAGGCTCTGGGATGCGGTGAGGGTTAGATGCTTTTGTGCCTAAAATTCATTATGTCCTGACTAATTTTTATGTGGCAGGGAATTATAGGTGCATCATGTTGTAAAGCATCGTATGAAGAAGGACTTGGCAGTGGGAAGAAAGGGACAGATCTATCAAGACTGGTGGCTTTGTTTACCCTGTCACTGGTCTCCTTGACGTGGTTGCATTGCTTTCGAATCCCCAGGGAAGGTGAGCATGTACAGGTGGGTGGAGTCCTAGTAACAGCCCATGTGCAAGTCTTCAGGGGGTAGTTGCTGAGAGACCCCTCATCTCTTGAAATCAAAATGGGAAGGAAGCAAAATGCTTCAATCCTTAAAGAATAATAATAACCAATCCTTTATTGGGGGTCTAGACACACTGCTTAAAATATCCTTCTAGCTCTGTATATTTCATTTCCATTTTTGTGAATGAAAATTTAAAACAGCAGGCATATAACAAACAAAATACTAGGCAGCTTGATAGAGTGAAAATGTGGCTTCACAGGTAAGCAGACATGGATTTTAATGCCAGATTCATAATTATTTGGTGCAGCTCCTTCAGAGCTTTCCTTAAATTCTTTGAGCCTCAGTTGACTCTGCTGTAAAGCGGGACCAGTACACCTCTCTTAAAGGCTATGAAAAGGTAGAGTATCTAAAGCATACCACTGACCAAAGAAAACACTGAACCAAGGTTAACTAGTTTTTCCCTTCTCTATGCCCAAACCATAATGAGATCAAGTTGTTTGAGAAAAGTGTGTAATTTGTTTTCCTAGCTGGAGCTGTGGCCCTGTGGTCCTGCCTCCTTGCCTACCCTGGTGAATCAAGCTACAATCTGAAGGAAAGCTAGCTAAAGGTCTCATTTATCAGATTCTTCTTAAGCTGGGATGAGCCCTAAGCAGCCAGCCTCCATACCAGCTTCTCCTGGTCTCTTCAGCTCAATGTAGCCAAAAGTGAGGAGCAAAGCAAAAGGCAGTGCCAGTCCCAGAGAGTTACTCAAGGCTCCTCAAACAACGGTATTCAAATCTCATCTCTCCAAACTTTTATAAAAATCCTCAGTGCTCCGCACAGAGGGCCCTACTCCATTCTTGGAAAGATGACTACTTCCATCTGCCCAGTTTAAAGAGAATGAATGGTATGTGCCTCCCTGTCTGCCCAAGATTCTGGGTCAGAGGGCCTCCTAATTCCTAATGTCTTCCTTCCACTATCCATGCTGTTTGCAGGTCCATGGGTGTCTTCCTAACAGTGGTGACAGTGATGAGTATCCTCGGACTGGCATTGCTGTGTGTGATGTCAGGTCACGGCGATGGCTGACTGATACACTTCTAGCAACTGCCTAATGTGTGGAATGTCAGTTTTATGCCCATTTTACAGGGGAGTAAAGCTGAGCCTTTCATCGAGTTGGTAAATTGCAGAGCTGCAGCTCAAATCTCAATCAAAAACAAATATCTATGTTCTTACTATGGTCACTGGAAGCCTTTTCCACCAGTGTTTTGGATTCTGAACACCAGACTCCACACTGGATGAGGTTGGAGTAACCCATGAATAAGGGTATGGCTTCCTCAGAAAAAGATGAAGAAATGTTACGGAACCATGGAAAAGGGAGAGAACTAAAAAGCTTTTAACTGTCTGTGCAATCTTAAAAATGTCTTTTCTGAGCCATTCTGTTCTCATCTACAGGGTAGTTAATAATCTCTGTCCTACCTACTGCAGAAGTTTGTTGAAGGGATCTAATAAGGTATTTTATGTGGACCCTCTGAAAAGCATACAGCCTTATACAGTATCAGTTTTGTTATTAAAATTAGACATTATTAGATTATAATATCCTGCAGTGGAGAGAGACTCTTGAGACGTCATTCCCTCATCATACTGAAGACAAACAAGTGCACTTTTCTTTTTCCTTATCCATTTTCATTCATAAGAACTCTGTTCTGGCCATGAAGTTGGAGGTTGTTGTAAAAAGATTATATGCTTTGCTGTTGGACAGACTTGGATTTGTATGCCAATTCCAACACTGACTTGTTCTTGTAGTTTACCATTCTATTTATATAGCTTATGTCTCATTTCCCTTGATTCTGTGAGGCTAATGCTATTCCCTCTTTCACAAAATTTTTCTGAGTATCAATGAGATAACCTGACAAAACACCTAGCCTCACAGTCTGTATACAAGAGTCAATAGCTGTTGTCTTTTTCCAGCTTACTTACATAACCTGGAAAGACCTTGTACGAAGGATGGTAGTATGACACACTATTACACAATACACAAGTATTTGTCATTCTTTAAATTCATTGTTTTCACATGGTAACCCACATGGAAATCCATACAATGATGTTTGCAGCAGATACACATGGAAAATTTTATTAAAAATACATGGGTCTGATACTCTAAATCTGGGGAAGGGCCCAGGAGTATGAGCTTTTAACAGGCTTCCAAGTCAATTCTTATGGAAACCAGACTCCAGAACGATGGCCTTCAATGATGAGATTAATAATCTTTCATACCAATATGTTTGTAGTTCTTAATATATCTCCTACTGATCACACTTCAGAAAATAATTCAAATTAATATGTCCTGGCATGGTTTATAAATTACAGGAGGAATATTTTGAACCTATCATGCAAACACTAGGCTTTGAGAATCCGTGTAAGTCAGCATAAAATTGAATGTTACTTCCTCTTGCACCTCGAGGTCTTAGAGCCCAGATGAGTGAATAATCGCCTTCTACCTATTTGGCCTTGTTGGGAAATCAAAATTCCTTGAGACACAGCAAGATCTAGTTACTCCTCACCAGTTCCTCACTTTTATATGCATGATGACTTATTGGGACAGTGAAGGTTACTATGGAGACCATGACTTGTTTTTTAGTTGATTGACAGTTTCCGCTTACGTAGCTCCTTTGCTGTTGTGAGTTAAAACAATGAAAAATAGCATAAAAGAGTACTAAGGTTTTCCAAGTCTTAAAATGAAATGTGTCCCCAGTGACACACTTAGTGGTTGAAAGAAAGGAAAGATTGACTTCAATTCTTTCTTCTTCTTACTTACACACCTTGGGTTCACTTTTTCTTTGCAGAATAACAGAGTTGAATCAAAGACACAGGTTTGCATCTCTTTTATTGGAGCATTTTCCATAGTAGTCTCCTGACTACCCTCATAGCCTTGAGGGTCTCAGAGATTGGTAGGGAAGGAAAATTTTCTCAGTATGATCTTGTGTTAACCACAATCTTTCAGTGAGTCCACAGAGAAACTTTCTCCTTTCCCAGGTTCTCAGAAAGTTGATAGTATGACAATGTAGTTGTACGACTTTCCCAGGGTTACCGTAACAAAATTCTGCAAGTGGGCAGCTTACCACAACAGAAATGTTTTCTTTCACAATGTTGGACGTCGAATCTACTGATTTTTATGTCGATCCAGCAGATTTACTAGGTGCTTTCATGATCTCTGTTAATTTGTATACTTTCTATATTGAGATTTTCATGTTGAGCATAATGTTTATCTGCACATAATGGCATTTCTGCCTTGTTCAATCATTGTAATTTTTACTTCTTTGACTTGTTTTATTTTGTTGGCTGAGGCTTACAGTAAAAGGCACTATCTATCGGGGTAGTCGAAAGCATCCTCGCATTCTTCTCGACTTTAATCAGAATTCTTGTAAAGTTTCACAATGAGGTGGATGTTTGCTGTAGGGTTTTTCAGAAAGGTTGTTTCACATTATGGGTGTGATTTAAGGTGATGCTTGTTATTGTAACAGAAACTCTCAAACATCAATGGCTGCAAAATAGGAGGTTTACTTATTGTTCACTGAAAGTATTATTGACAGCAGGAATAAGGCTCTCTCTGCCTCATGCAGTTGAAGGTTTGTCACTTTAAATCTTTAGTTTCCAGGATCAATCTAGACAATGATATCCAGGTGAAGGAGAGAGTGAGTCACAAGTGAAAGGATTCTTTAGGAAATGCTGTGCATTTGACAGAACTTGGCTAGATGACCACTTTTTTTTTTTTTTTTTTCCCTCAATGGAGACTGGGAAGCACCACCCAGCTGGGGGCCCAGGAAGAACAAGTAGGTCTAATAAGCACAGTTTCATCTAAATATTATGTCCAGTCCCTGCATAGAGATTAAACAGACACAAAATGTATCTAGCTGTCTGTTTCTCGATCAGAGAGGTATTGCGTTTTTAAGCATGAACACGTCATCTAGACTAGAATGGCCGCTATATTTTTTAAATTAATATAATTTTGAAACACAATGTTTTGAATAGCTGGAAGCAAAGCTGCTTTGGTGGAATTAGAGGCCAGAGACACTGAATACAGCCCAAGAGGGCCTACGGTTGCTACTAAACCACCTTTGAAGAATCGTAAGGCACCATACAAAATAATGTTGAAAACCACTCACCGAATTAGAGACTCATTCATCAGTCACTGCTCTGATTTAAATAAACTATTTTTAGTATGTCTCGCTTAATAGTTCCTAAAATAATCCAATTAAGAATTAAGTTCCAACATTTTTATTTTACAATTATTATCATCTCACCCTTTTTTCTTTACTCAGACTTAACTTAGAAATGCTCTGTATCAGTCCTTCCTATTTTAGAATGACTATAACTCTGGGCATTCCCCTTCTAGTGGTAGTTGCCTGCCAAACATTTCTTCTCTTAGGGTGGTTTCAAAGATCTTCCTCTTGTAATAGGAAAATAAAACATTAATAAATAGCTAATGGATATGGATAGTAAAATGAAGGATGGAAACAGAGCCCGATGTTTTTGAAATCACCCACCCTCCTTTATCTGTCCCCATGCCCAATCTATACAACACAAGCACTTTGGTGTTCCTATAGTTTGGAGGAAGGGGCAGAAAACTTTTGGAATAGTGTAAAAACTACAGCTAAGGGGACGCCTGGGTGGCTCAGTGGGTTAAGCCGCTGCCTTCGGCTCAGGTCATGATCCCAAGGTCCTGGGATCAAGTCCTGCATCGGGCTCCTTGCTCGGCAGGGAGCCTGCTTCTCTCACTGCCTCTGCCTGCCTCTCTGCCTGCTTGTGTGTACTCTCTCTCTCTATCTCTGGAAAATAAATAAAATCTTTAAAGATAAATAAAATCTATCAAATAAATAAATCTTTAAATAAAAATCTTTAAAATCTATATTAAAATAAATACAGGGCCTACAGTTAGGCCCTATATATTGATGCTTATTTTCCATGGATCCCTAAGGTTCTATACTGCTGTTTTCAGGAGTTTCTCAAACCTTTGGTAGATTTCATTTATTTGGTATCCTCCTCTCCTAAGATGTCCCAGTACTGAAAAACTGCCAGCTGAGGAATCCACAGTTCCCATGTAAATGAGAATAATTTACCTAGTCTTTCATATGAGAGAGAAACAAAAACACATCCACTAGTATTTTCTTTGGTGTAAGATACACATGATCAAAATGGAAAGATGAATTTAGACAACAGCATTTTTTTTTAAATTGTTGACCTTTTGAAAAGTATCACCCTTACAAATGTGATAACCTTCAGGACCAAGAGATCACTGGCAATAATAAAGAAAAAAGTAATTTGATGATTTATCAACCATGTACCAAGAATATGTGTAGGAAAGAAGAAAAAACAAAGAAAAAAACATCAGATAGGACAATCCTCCAACCTCCGCACTGACATTTTCTCATATGCTACTTCTTTTTTTTTTAAAGATTTTATTTATTTATTTGAGAGAGAACATGAGCGAGGAGGTCAGAGGGAGAAGCAGACTCCCCATGGAGCTGGGAGCCAGATGTGGGACTCGATCCCGGGACTCCAGGATCATGACCTGAGCCAAAGGCAGTCGTCCAACCAACTGAGCCACCCAGGCGCCCTCATATGCTACTTCTATGAAGCGCTGATATATTAATGTCTAGTGAAAATTTAAAAATATTAGATCAGAGCAAAATACCTTAATAACAAAATGATTCTGCTTCAAATCCTAGCTTTCGAAGTCATCTATGTTTAATTATAACCCCGGCCCCAGTGACTGCTCTATTGTGGCTGTATAACAGAGAACTTGTTACACAGTAGTCTGTAACACCAAGTTCTTACTTTTCAACCCCGTTCTGTATCCCTTTCTTCCTTTCTCTCTCGTAGTGCTGTGATTTATAGGTGCTGCTGATAGGATTTTTTTTTCCCCCCAACAGGGAAATGTGTGGGAAGCTTACTTTTTCTAGCAGATGTGCAAAAATAGCTGTCATTCCCCCATGCCAAGTGTGTCGGCAGTTACCCCCAAACAAAACAAATCCTGCTCTGCATTAGAATGATACCGTTATACTGTGCGGTGTTGTACAGCATTAGCTCAATTGCCGGTTATCATCAATCTCTGGAAGATGAGTCGTGTGGGTGTCTGTCTTTAAAGATTCTGGAGCTTCTTGGCTGCTGGGTGATTATTGCAAAGCAGGGAAAGACTAAGTACAGATGGAAAGTCATCCCAGTGGTGCCTGAGACAGATGGTCTTTGGAATTTCATTCAGGGACTTGTAAGACATGCAGGAGAGCTTGTTGCCCGTATAGCAGTTGCTCTAAAGGATGCAGAACTGCTCATCTACGCAACAGTCCCGTTACAACATTTCTGATTGGATTCTCTCTTCTCCTTCAGTTCTTTAGGCTGAGAGTATATCTGGTGTCACTTGGAAGATCACTAGGTAGAGGATAGTTTTATTACTCTCTCTATAGTGACTACTCTCTCTAGAATCAGAAATTCTTAGAAAAAGCCACCTTGCTCCTGGATGGGTGGTGTATGGGGCAGGCACATTAACATCACCTAGGAACTTGCAAGAAATGCAGAGCCTTGGGCCTTACCCCTGACCTACCAAATAAGAATCTCATTTTGCCAGGATCCCACGGTGATCTCTGTTCATGTAAAATTTGAGAAGCCGTGCCTTAGAAATCACCTAATTGTCATCTTCCTTTTATAGAGAAACGGCCCGAGAAGTTATTTCCCATGATCAACCCACATCGATAAAACGAATGTCCGCAGAATGGGGACCAGAACTCTGAGGCAGCAGAGTAAGCGCTGAATTTATAAACCGTTCCAATCAGAGCTCTGCTACTGATTAGCCTTATGGTTCTAGGTATGACAAGTACTGTGTCCTTGCTGAGGCCAGTTTCCCCTTTTCTGAAGGGGGAAGAAATTTACCTGGTCAGTTACAGAATAAAATCAAAGAAATGAGAAAATCAGAGAAGGTGAATGTGTGGAGTTAAGGTGGTTTTAAAAATCACAAGAAATGATATATGCCGAAGCTTACAGCATAACCCAGATGTTTTCCTGACTCCAAGTTTAATGCTTACAACTTCCTATCAACAGCCAAAGTTTAGATGTTATCAGTGCCTCTTTGGGGTCATCATTGGACCATCATGGACACCCAGGAGGGAGGACATGAGAAGTGGATGGAAGGTCCCAGCAGTAGTCTGACTTGAAAGAAGGGGCTCCAGAAGTTAGGCTGTGTTTTGCAGCTCCTTTTTATCTTGGGAACGAATGTTTCTGGGCATAGAGCTTTGCAACAATTCCCGATACCCAAATGGGGAAGGAACTAGAAGATCCCTCAGGAATAAGAGGGACACCCCTACAGCGAAGGGTGCTGCTGAGCATGGAGGCGTGTAGCCTCCACTCAGTTTTTTGATCCATCCCACACAATTCCTCAACACCTATTTATGCCGGTCTCTGTGTTAACGTACTTTGCTCACAGTCATGGCCCAAACTCAGTCTCTGCCCCCAAAAGCTCATCATAGGGGAAAGAATAAGCAACAACAAAATAAGATTCAATGTCCCTGTGCAAAATAAGATTCAATGTCCCTATGCAAGAATTAAAGATACGTACGAAGTGCTCTTGGAACAGAGGAGGGCTTGGGTTGGGTGACTAAGGACAGTTTTGCAAAGAGAAGAGTTTTGATGAACATCTGCTTTTGATGCAAGCTGGCACTGTAGCTACTTTCTCTTTTCCTCCTCCTGCTCTCCACTGCCTTGGCTCTCATCCCTCCTCCTCCTTTCCTTCTAATCAATACACTGAGAAATTAAATTCTAAAGAATTTTATGAAATCGTTGAGTCTGTTGTATTGTTTAGTTGTGTCTGACCGGGGTGGGGCTGAAGTCAGAAATTCTGAGACCTTGAAAAATAGAGGCAACTTCCTTCTATCTCTGGGAATGAAAAGAAAAAAAAAAAAAAAACCCACAGAATTATATAATGGCCTGGTTTCTGCCAACTCTGATTTTAACTGAATCTGTATCGGGTTGTCTGAGCCCCAGCAGTGGTGTGGCACTTGTCGTTCCCTCCTCTCCGGCATGTGGGTGTTTACCCCCCACTCCACGAAGTAGGCTTCAGAAATACTGATTATGCACCAGACACACCCAAGAATCATTTTTAAATGATAGGCTGGAGATGCTAATTCAGAGCAAAAGAGATCATTTGCACAGCTGTGTCATTAATGAATTAAAGTCTCCTTTTTGGATAAAAAATGAGACATCCTCTTGTCATTATATAAACAAACAAACAAACAAACAAACAAAAAAAGTGTCCAGTTTCCACCAGGTTTCTCCTGTGGTTCACCTTAGAGCACTTTGACTTACATATATTTTAACATGTGCAGTGATGCCTTCTGCTTTATAATCAAACAGCTTATGGAAATTAACATTACTCATGTCCTATTTAAACTTATAATATTTGAGTATCTGTATGCATCGTTTATTACTTATCTCAGTTGATACACATAGTTTGTCAATAGCAACTAGTATACTCTATATAAAATTCAGTCTTCATGGGGCACCTGGGTGGCTCAGTGGGTTAAAGCCTCTGCTTTCGGCTCAGGTCATGATCCCAGGGTCCTGGGATTGAGCCCCGCATCGGGCTCTCTGCTCAGCGGGGAGCCTGCTTCCTCCTCTGTCTCCTGCCTGCCTCTCTGCCTACTTGTGATCTCTGTCTGTCAAATAAATAAATAAAATCTTAAAAAAAAAAAGAAGTCTGGAAATTGTAATATACATAGATATACTTGATTACAGTGTAGATGCTTTTAAAAAAATAAATAAATTCAGTCTTCATTATCAATAATCTGAAATCTAAAGAAAAAAATGTATTTTTAAAAATTTTACCAATCTGTAGGCACCTGGCTGGTTCAGTCATAAGATCATGTAACACTTGATTGGGATTGTGAATTTGAGCCCCATGCTGGGTGTACAGATTACTTAAACAAACATTTTTTTTAACCAATGGGAAATTCTTTCTGGCTTTATTTACATAGAAATTCCTACTATATTAATATACACACTTTATTTCTTATAATTTAATTTATAAATGCACATAAAATATGGATAAGCATTGCTCAAGTAAGTAAAACTATTTGGGCCATGAGCCAGTATTAACTGATTTTGTAATGTCGGTTCTTAGTGCTATTTTTCAAATTCTTTCAGGTTATGCATTCTTTTTTTTTTTTTTAAAGATTTTATTTATTTATTTGACAGAGAGAGAGAAATCACAAGCAGGTACAGAGGCAGGCAGAGATAGAGGGGGAAGCAGGCACCCTGCTGAGCAGAGAGCCTGATGCGGGGCTTGATCCCAGAATCCTGGGATCATGACCTGAGCCAAAGGCAGAGGCTTTAACCCACTGAGCCACCCAGGTGCCCCAGGTTATGCATTCTTAAAAAAGAATTCCATAAGTAATTTAAAATAAACATACTGTTAGTTCTACTTTAGATGTCTCCTTTCTATAATTGAACCCGATGAGCAGCTTTATATTTTAAATATACAGTACTAATATGGTATTTTGTCTGTTGAGGATTTCTACTTATTTTGCTATTTCAGATAAATATGCTAAAGAGTAGCTGACAGTTTAAAAAGGCATATTTAAGTTATACAAACTATTAACAAACATGATGTAAAGGGAAAATTCTGGTGGGTTTCCCAATTCCTAAAATTTTAATTAAGGGGAATGAACAGTAAAGTCACTAATACTTATATAATTTCATTTTGTATTTTATAGTTTCCTTAAAAGAATTTGCTGTCAGAGAAGAGCAATTGTGTCTAAATATCAACTTTGGGGGGCACCTGGGTGACTCAGTGGGTTAAGCCTCTGCCTTGGGCTCAGGTCATGATCTCAGGGTCCTGGGATTGAGCCCCGAATTGGGTTCTCTCTGCTCAGCAGAGAGCCTGCTTCCCTGCTATCTCTCTCTGCCTGCCTCTCTGCTACTTGTCTCTATCTGTCAAATAAATAAAATCTTTAAAATAAATAAATAAATAAATAAATATCAACTTTGGGAAAATCAAAGCAACAGAGATAGATTGAAGTCAGTCCATCATGGAACTAAGTTAGAAAACAGGCGACTGCATCTGCTACTGTAACGTGCTTTGTTAAGTCAAACAAGCATATAGTTAATAATTGCTCCTTCAGTTCTTTTGAAAACAATCCATGGGTATCCAAACCTCACTATATTATGTACAATTGTATATGTCATATAATTAGCATAAGATTTCAATTCACTAAGACTTAATCAGAAACTTCTGAAATGGTGATTGTGGTAACTATTTCTAGTGAATGACTGACTTCTCACTTAGAATGACTATTACATTGTAAGGACAGACCTGGAGAGATAGCTGATGCCTGTGTCAAAAACAAAATAAAACACACACACACACACACACACACACACACACACACAGCGAAGAGGGAGGGACTGATAGTCTGTAGGAAATTATTGGTTGGATGGGATCATGGGCCTTGCTGTTCACAAATCATCAGTCAGTAGAGATTGCCTTCCACTTTCCCATGTACCTCTGGACGTTTCCAGTCATATCATCTTCCACTTAATATCCACTCCCTGAACTAACTGTAAGAGAACTGGTGGTTCTCTGAAAACGACAAATGCATTTATATACATTTGCCTTTATATGTGGTTTCCCTTAGTCTAAAATATTCCTTTATTGCTTTCCTATTTCCCTATTCCCTTCTTTCTTGATATCCTAGAAAAACACCTTATTTTCTGATGGTCTGCTCAAGCTTCATTTCCTCTGTGGAGTTTTTTGCCTCCCCATGATGAGCCCTATCTCAGGCATTGGACACTGTCTTTAATGGTCCTTCCCTCTTCTTTTATGAGCTCCTAAATGGAGATATTTCTCTTATGCCTTTAGTTTTATTTGTCTTTTAATCCCCATTACTTTACACAGTGATTGAACCATAGTCAAAGATCAATATATATTTGAATTTGAGTTTTGAATTAATCAACTCTCTTTGAGAGTGAATGGCTGTCCTCACATTTCAGCTAAGATTTTTTTTTGTTACAAATAATAGATAGCCCAATTTGAAATTACCTTAAAAAATAAGGATAACATGTTATCATGTTATAAAGATAGAAACAGAACAAGAAAGAGGGGTAGATAAATGCATATGATATAGCTAACACCTTTAATAGTTCATCTATAGCCTTCATAAACTCGCTCCTTATTTAAATATTTTATAAAGCAAAACTCATAGTTGAAATTATAAATAATGGGGCGCCTGGGTGGCTCAGTGGGTTAAGCCGCTGCCTTCGGCTCAGGTCATGATCTCAGGGTCCTGGGATCGAGTCCCGCATCAGGCTCTCTGCTCAGCAGGGAGCCTGCTTCCTCCTCTCTCTCTGCCTGCCTCTCTGCCTACTTGTGATCTCTCTCTGTCAAATAAATAAATAAAATCTTTAAAAAAAAAAGAAATTATAAATAATAACTAGTAATCTTAAAGCTGGTATTTGATTTTCTGCTTGTTAGCATATTTGGCCACTGTATTTTACAGCTTGTCCCAGGAAGATATGGAATCAGTTACCCCAACAGTAGAATCTGAGCTCGTCTTGTGACCTGTTTGACCATCAGAATACATCAGAAGTGCTATTATATTAGCTTTGAGCCTGAGCTTCAAGAAGCTTGACATTTCTACTTTTGCTGATTTTGGAATTCAGTGGCCATCAGACTTACTCAGGGTGAGCTGCTGGAGATTGAGAGGCTATGCAAAGGTTGGTCCCAGACATCCCAACTGTCCTTATTAACCATCATAAAACAGCCATTTTGGTCACCAGCCAATTATAGATGCGCAAAAGCAAGCTGTACCAATATCAGCCAAGCCTAGTCAAATCAAAAGAAAGACCAAACTAAGCCCCACCCTGATTATTGACCTGTAGAATCTTTTGCTGCATGAATGGTTGCTGTTTTTAAGCCACTAAACTCTTGGATTTATTACATAGCAAAAGTTGGTGAATATAAATTCTACATAGTTTATTTTCCAACTTTTAGCTTTAATTTATTGACAACACTTAGACAAGATAAATGTATCTTTATGGTATATTACATTTTTATTGGTTTTTTTCTGTTGAATCTGAACATTGCAGTTGAACATTTCAGTAATATATTTTTAATTAATCTTCATTTAAAAGCAAGAAAAACAGTAGAGCATCTTCTGAAGCTAGTCACAGGCTATTCTGGAATTGTGGATCAAGTGATACTTCACTGTAAGAATTATTCAGAGTACCAGGTACACGGTGCAGTAAATATTTCCTCTTTCTCTTTGCAAATCTCCTCTCAGGCCAGCAATTCGTAACTTCGCTTGATGAGCCTTACTTCATGTAATGACATGTGACTCTCTTTCAGATTTTTTCTCCTTTTCCTCCTCAAGCATTAGTCTGCAAAGTTTCAACCTGTAACATCTAATTCAGAGTAGTGCTTCTCCTCAGATAGTCAGGGGCATTTTATGATTTACTGCTTCTGAACTTTTCCTGGCATAGAAGATTTCTTTCAAAAATAATAATTTAAAAAAAGGTATATTTTCATCTAAGTTTACACACACACACACACACGCGCACACACACACACACACACACACACACACACACACACAATGTGTAACCCTGGCTATAAACATGTCCTAACTAGCTATTTCAGTGTCACACTTGGTCTAAAATATTTCATTCTCCAGCCAAACAGGTTTCAGCTTATGTATTATTGCCCAAGATTGTGTCCTCCCATGAGATGCTCAGCTTTTTCTTATTGATTGATTTTTTTCTTATTGATTTATGGCCTTACCACTTAATTAATTAATTATGTTGCAAATATTTCCCCCAGATCTTTATATAAAATTTAATTTTTGTTATTCAAAATATATATCAATAAAAAAAAATGGGGGCACCTGGGTGGCTCAGTGGGTTAAAGCCTCTGCCTTCGGCTCAGGTCATGATCCCAGGGTCCTGGGATAGAGCCCCGCATTGGACTCTCTGCTCAGCGGGGAGCCTGCTTCCTCCTTTCTCTGCCTGCCTCTCTGCCTACTCGTGATCTCTGTCTGTCAAATAAATAAATAAATAATCTTTAAAAAAAAAAAAAGTATCCTATGCCAAACTCTTCATCAGGAGTCTGTTAACTTTGGTGCTTAGGCCAAATCTGATCCCACTTGTTTTTGTAACTACAGTATCATTGCAATACCAACATGCTTATTTGTTTTCATACTATCTGTGGCTGCTTTCCCACTGCAGAGCAGAATTGCATAGTCGTGACAGAGCCATATGGTCTACTAAGCCAAAAATGTCCTGGCCCTGTATCAAAAAAAGTTTGCTAGGGCTGGCTCTGTTGGTAGAACATGTGATCTTGATCTCAGGGTTATAAGTTCACCCATGTCGGGTGTAGAGATTGCTTAAAAATAAAATCTTACAAAAAAAAAAAAACCCAAAAAAACAAAAAAACAAAAAGTTTGCTGAACCCTGCTCTTGACCAGCATATGGAAATTACCATTAAAAAACTATAGGATTACCATGATAGGTTTGGACCATTCATCATTCATTTCCTAGGCTTCGATATACTGCTTACTAAACAAAGTTGAGATTCTGTAAATTAAAAAGTCCGTTGTATTGGCAACCAAAAGTCTTTGCCATAGCGTCTATTAAGTTACAGATCTCTGCGCTTCGGGAAGAACATACACACAAAAAAACTCCCAGCAGGTTACCTTATGGCCTAAGGAAAGAGTAATACAAAAGATAATTTATAAAAGTGTGATAAATGCTCTTATGATATGTACCCAAGATTTTGGAGTGTTTTAGTACATATATCCCTTTTAAATAGTACTCCTTTTTTTCTCAATGAGAGTCACATTTTTTTTTTTAAGATTTTATTTATTTATTTGACAGACAGAGATCACAAGTAGGCAGAGAGGCAGGCACAGAGAGAGGAAGGGGAGCAGGCTCCCTGCTGAGCAGACAGCCGGATGCAGGGCTCGATCCCAGGACCCTGGGATCATGACGTTAGCTGAAGGCAGAGACCTTAACCCACTGAGCCACCCAGGAGCCCCTGAGAGTCGCACTTAAATTTCCTTGTTTTATAGCTGTCCTATAACATTTCTATAAGTGCCTGTGCCATTCTTTACAGGAGTGTTTTATTTTTCTCTTCTCTGCAAGATCTAATACCACAGCCTTCCTCCGCATTTCCTGCACAGGACCTGACTTTAATTGCAGATGAAATGAAAGTCAACAGCAAAGGAAATCTCTTAACTTCCAAACCACACATACAAAAAAAAATCTATATCTGAACTTCCTCCTATTTTAGAGGCTACTTCCTTATGAGCGTCTTTCATCCTAAAGCTCACCTCCCCGACGACTCCTTCTCTGGATTTTCTCACTTCTTTTTGACTCATCCACTCACAATCTATTTAACCCTGAGAAATCTGCAAAAATTACACTCACCAAGGTCAGCAGAGAGGAAATGTGTCAGCTCTCCTCTTACCTTCTTTCATTCCTACTGTGATAGTTGCAGTCCTCCTTAAATTTCATTCTCTGTGTCTAACTCCTCAATCATACACTCTTCTTTCTTCTCCTACCTTTTAAATGTTACCATCCCCAGCCAGATACTGTTTGATCCCTTTCTTATTTTGTACACTTGCTCCAGTGGATCTCACGTACCTGCATGTCTGCCTCTTTCATCCAATGACCTATAGATGTATTAACCCCAGTTTTCTCCACTGAGTACATGATTTTTTTTTTAAGATTTTTATTTATTTATTTATTTATTTATTTGAGAGAGAATGAGTGAGAGAGAGCATGGGAGAGGAGAAGGTCAGAGGGAGAAGCAGACTCCCCAAGGAGCAGAGAGCCCAAGACGGGACTCGATCCTGGAAGTCCGGGATCATGACCTGAACCGAAGGCAGTCGTCCAACCAACTGAGCCACCCAAGCGCCCTCCACTGAGTACAGGATTTTGTGTGCAGTTTTCTGTTGGACATCTCCATTTGGCCATCAATCTCAATATGATAAAAAATAATACGTCATTATCCTATGTCCCAGAATGCCTATTTCCCCCTTCTCAGTTGGGTAGCCATGATCATGCTCTCAGTGGGAACAGATCTCATGCTTCTTCTGCCTCCACCATTGGATTATTCACTGGGTGTAACTGAATACTTTCTGTATACAGTTTACAAATCTATTCGTTTCTCTATATAACTACTTCTACCTCCTTAAAATAGGACCTCATTGACTTCTTTTTTTTTAGATGATTTAATAGCCAATGGGCACCCTTCTCTCCAGTCACATAATACTGTGATGTTTCCTCCACATTTCTGCCAAAGAGGTATTTCTAAACTGTAAATCATTCCATATGAAATTCTTTTTCAAATCTTTGAGAATTCTTAAGAACTTCAAAAGGAATTCCAAAATTCTTAGCACGTATTGCCAAGTTCATCTTGGTTTGATCGTCTGCCAACTTTCCAGATATAGCCCTCTGCCATAACCCTACATGCAAGCAACCCTTGGACACATCCTTATGGAAGTATTTGTGATTCTTGGAGCATAGCATGATTATCTGTGGTTCTATGACTTACTAGTTCTTTTTTTCTCTGGTTGGAAAACTGCTCTCAGCTTGGTTCACCTGAATAACTTAGTCTGCGGAAAAAAAATTAAAAACTTGAGTTTGTCTATTCCTTTTTAACATAATTTAGTCTTTTTTATGAACAATTTATTTATTTACTTGACAGAGAGATCACAAGTAGGCAGAGAGGCAGGCAGAGAGACAGGGGGAAGCAGACTCCCTGCTGAGCAGAGAGCCCACTACAGGGCTCAGTCCAAGGACCCTGAGATCATGACCTGAGCTGAAGGCAGAGGCTGAACACACTAAGCCACCCAGGTGCCCCCATAATTTAGTCTTAATCACACAATGATATGAAATCCAATTATCTAAATTTCATTTGCATGTTACAGATTATATAAATTCAATTCCTCAGAGTTCTGCAATATGTGATATTAAATGATTTATTAGTTGCAGACATTCACAGGTAAAGCTTTGGAGGCTGAAAAACTTCATAGAAGCCTGTCTCTGTCACTTACTGGTTTTTTTTTTGTTTTGTTTTGTTTTGTTTTTAAGATCTTATTTATTTGATGGAGAGAGAGATCACAAGTAGGCAGAGAAGCAGGCAGAGGGGGAGGGGGAAACAGGTTCCCTGCTGAGCAGGGAGCCTGATGTGGGACCTGATCCCAGGATCCTGGGATCATGACCTGAGCCAAAGGCAGAGGTTTAACCCACGGAGCCATACAGGCGCCCCTGTCACTTACTGGTTTTATGAAACTAAGAAAGTCATTTAACATCTTATGCCTGTTTTTCCGATTATTACTGTGTAGTGTGCTTATTGGGGGGGCGGGCATCTTTTTCTCCCTTCTCATATTGGCAGTGAGAGAAAGAAACTTGGTCTTTCTTTTCAGTGGGGATGGATGGGTGGGAATCATTGGAGAAACACTTCCAGCTACTCTCTGCCTCTTCACTTTACTTTTCCTCACAGAGTCGAATGTGATTAGACTATTGGAAGAAGTAAACAAGCCCTTCTCTCTTCTGAGTCATCTTTTCTCCAGGAGACATGCATTCTAGTCTGTTTCTGGCTCTGTTGTAAGCAAACTGGGGAAGGCATTGCCACTTTTGGGAGCATCCTCTGGTTTTCCAGCTCATCTAGTAACTGAGATAGTTTGCTCACGTTGAAGTAAAGTATCAACTACCCCTTTTGGCTGCAAATCTAAAGCTTCATTTTTCAATAATCTGTACCAGTTATAAAGCGGGCATTTTGTTTACTATCTGCTCTAGCCTTCTGTACTATTATCTTACTTGATTCTGAACTTGGGCCGATCATGCGATATTGTTAATTCCTCCAACAGTGTGGACGATAGTACTGATCCCATGGGAAAGCCAAGGTGCCACACAGAGCAGAGCATATCCTAAGCACGCAATTAATGTTATTACTACTGAATATATTTGGGCTATATTCACTACACATTTTTTTTTAAGATTATATTTATTTATTTGGCAGAGAGATCGCAACTAGGCAGAGAGGCAGGCAGAGAGAGGGGGAGCAGAGCACAGAGGGGAGAGAGCAGGGCTCTCTGCTGAGCAGAGAGCCTGATGCGGGGCTCAATCCCAGGACCCTGAGATTATGAAGGCAGAGGCTTTGACCCACTTTAATAGCAGAACACAATCCTGATAGGATAATGGAGATCAGTGGAAATATTACATTTATTTTAACAATAATAACATGACTTCAAAAGGCACTGATTTCATTTGGTCATGACACGGATATTTGGAACTAGCCAGATTCCCAAGTGCTTCATTTATATGGACAAAATGTTAAGGCAGTGGGTGGGCTCAAGGGTTTATTGCCATGTGGACACTTCAGCATCTGGGATGAGGCATGTTCCTTGAGTCTCCATCTTTTTTTTTTAATTTATTATTTTTTAAAGATTTTATTTATTTATTTTACAGAGAGAGATCACAAGTAGGCAGAGAGGCAGGCAGAGAGAAAGGAAGAAGCAGGCTCCCTGCCAAGCAAAGAGCCTGATGCGGGACTCGATCCCAGGACCCTGAGATCATGACCTGAATCAAAGGCAGAGGCTTTAACCCATTGAGCCACCCAGGTGGCTCTCCATCTTTGAGATGAGATACAGTTAGGTTCATTTTTCCCCTGCAATTGGTATTTCAATATTTCTGCATCAGGACATGCTTCTTAGAGTTGCCTTTGCAGTTTATTACCTCTTCCTCTTGTTCTTCAACTTTTATTTATTTTTTTCTGTTGCCCCACACTTGGACACATTTCAGTCATTCAATACTATGAACATGAAGTGCCTCTGGCAGTCATCACTTTTAAGCAGCCTTTCCTATCATCACCATCAGGAGCAGTCAACTCATAAAAGGTGTCAAAATGATGGATGGCTCTCGACTGCGACCTTTGATGCCTCCAACGTACTGGGCTGTGTGGAGGTGGAAAATGAGGACTCCCACGTAAAGCTCTCCGGAGCAAGAGTGATACAGAATCCTTCTGACCAAAAACTGAAAAACTCCTTTGTTTAAGAAAATCAACCAAATAAAAAAGAAGGAAAGGAGGGCAATACAGGTAATTTCTAAGTAAACATTATGTGGAGGGTCCCTTATATTTATAGGAAGAGAGGCATTATCCCCTGAGGATCCACAGTTACACAAGAGAAGGGAAGGAACAATGGAAATCAGTATTGTCATTGGCATCTAATATGTGAAGATCACAGTACTTAGCATGTACTTATCACAAGTACCCTGGAACACATGTATTATCACCCTTTTCTTTTTATGATATAGTAATACTGAAGCATAGATAAACAACTTTCCCAATGTCACCAGAAAATTGACCTCTGAGACAAATTCAAAACCAAAGTATCTCCTTCCCAAGTTAGTTAGGATTGAGTTAGTTAACATTTGTAAAATGTAAAACATGAGTTTTCTGGCAAAGAGCCCATGTTGGCTATATTGTAGTTCTTATCACTATTATACCGTTGTCTGTAACATTTGACTGACAATGCCTCAAGTATTGGGACCTGTTACCATCATGCTTAGCAAACATTTAAGAAATGGCTACTTAAGGGTTAAAGCCTCTGCTCTCAGCTCAGGTCATGATTCCAGGGTCCTGTGATTGTGCCTTGCACTGGGCTCTCTGCTCTGCAGGGAGCCTGCTTCCTCCTCTCTCTCTCTTTCTCCCTGCCTCTCTGCCTACTTGTGATCTCTGTCTGTCAAATTTAAAAAATAATAATAATAATAAAAGAAAAGAAAGAAGTGGCTACTTGATGCCGAAAAATTGGTGTCTAAAACAGGTTCTCTGTCCTCAGGTAGTTTAAAATACAGTGGGCAACATGAATGCTACACAAGAAAATAAATTCATAATTACAAATTGGGATCAATCTTTGGCTCAGGTCTTCATTAGTATGCAAATAAGCTCAGATTAACATCGATGTTATACTCTCCCTGCTCACAAAGGACTTTAAACCCCTGACAACTCTCTTATCTCTTCCTAATAGCTCTGGGAATTCCCAAGGGATATTTATTTATTTACGAATACTCTCAAACAATGTGAACTTGCTTGTTGCTACCACTTTCTTACCACATTTCCATTAAGTCTCCACCACATCCACCAGACATTGTCTAAACCAATGATGCTCCTGTTCTCATAGATCACCCACCTTATGGGGTACAGTCTCTCTCGAAGTGACAGACCCTTTGTGACTGTCCTGACACTCTGTTATTCCAGTCCTAACTGAGCCAGAGACAAAACTCTGTTCTCCTCAGATTTGGCAAACATACATCTTTCTTCGCTGAGACCAACTAGGACCCAGAGTCCTTTTCTTCCCCTTTTGTCCTTATTTTTTATGACTCTAGAACTATTTTTTTTTAAAACTTAAATTCAATTAACATATAATGTATTATTTTCAGAGGTAGAGTTCATTGATTCACCAGTCTTATATAATACCCAGAGCTCATTACATTACATGCTCTCCTTCATGCCTATCACCCAGTTCCTCCATTCTCTCACCCTCTCCCCTCCGGCAGCCCTCAGTTTATTTCCTATGATTAAGAGTCTCTTATGGTTGGCCTCCCTCTCTGATTTCGTTGTCTAATTTTTTTCCCCTCTCTTCCCCTAGGATCCTCTGTTTTGTTTCTCACATTCCTCCTATCAATGAGATCATATGGTAATTATCTTTCCCTCATGGATTTATTTCACTTAGCATGACTCTAGAACTCTTGACACTTGGATGTTCAGTATCCACAGATTACCCAAGGCTGACCAAGAGTAGGCTTCATAGTAAATATCCAGTGAACAAATGTTCTGTGTTTTGGAGAAAAGTAGAAAATGAGAAATAGAGACATGTTTGGAACAGTTATAGCTGTGGATATGAAGAGTCTCTTCAAATTCTTATAAAAGTCCAATTGCTGATTGACAGTGGAGAAAAAGGTTGATTAGCTATGGCTCTCCTGGAGACTCCCACAGTAAAAAGATTGGTTTGTACCATAGAAATGGTAATGTGAAGCTTCTTTATGGGTTTATAACCCCTAAAGCTAGAGGTATATGTGAGAGGTTGTGACCTGCAGTTGTAATTATGGTTGTCATCATCTTGTGGAAAGGAGGCCAGCCACTGTAAATACTTCATGGGCTGTAATGGTTTGGAAATGACTTTTAGAAGACCTATTGAAAGGGAAGGAAGTAGAATGCTAATTTTTAAAAATGAATATTTTTTAAAGGATAAAGAAATGTCCAGTATTAATATGGCTATGTAATCTCAAAAATTACACCATGATTATTTCCTGATGTTTTCAACTCTAAAAATAGCACACCACACCAATGAAGTCACCTTGAGTTTGAATCATTGGGGGCTGAAACTAATGTTAAATACTAAGCTATAAGTCAAGTTCCTTTCTTGCCCTCCAAAGATTATAGTGTGGAATGTGAAACTGTAAAACTCTCATCTTACTTTATCAGCGCTTCTCTTCTGGCAGTTAACATTTCTATTTTGTATTATATTATATTTACTTCATCTCTCCTATTTAACCGTAGGCAATAAGGTATAGTACAGAGGGGGTTGAGAGTGAAAGAAATTCAGGAATGAGCTCCTGGCTCATGCCTACAAAATGCACAGACTTCAAGTTGGTTATTTAGTTTGCTCATTTGTCAAATAAAGTAATAACTCCTTCATAGTGTTGCGAGAATCAATGAGTAGGAAATACATGTGAAAACACAAAACATCGTTCCTGGTTTACAATAGGTATTTCTAAAAATGTCTGCCCCCTTTCTCTTATCTTTGCCTCCTATAGGAAAAATGTATTTGATTCATCTTTATAGCTGTTAATGCCAGCCTGTGGCTTAGAAGTAGCTGGCATTCGATAGTATTTACAGATTGGGGGGGAAAAAAAAGGAAGAAAGAAACTACTTTCTGAAATTACAGAAAAGTTTAAGGGCAATGTTATCTTATCTGAGTTGGATGTGCAGATTCATGAAATTTGGGTCATTTTGCCATATGTAAAAACTTCACATGAGAGCAGTATTTATAAACTTTGAAAAACTGGTAAACAACTCTGTTAAAAAAAAAACTAAATGATTTTTCCCAGGTTTCATAAGTGTTTTGTAGTGATCCATTTCTACTGGTTTAATGGAAAGGAAAAAAAAATCAGCAAATGGTGACAGCATTTTTTCCCCCAAAACTCTCAGAACGAATTATGGTAATTTATCCCATAGCAAAACAAATTTAACATTTGAATAATTTAATTGGCCCAAACTCTCCACCTCTATAGCTCAAAGCAGCATAGTTTTCTGGAAATACAATATCTATATACACGTGGGATGTTGGTCGATTATATAGGCAAAACAATCATTCAAGTCAACTTTCAATATACACAGTTCAAATGTTACATTATCTGGAGACTTACTACAAGATATGAATTATTCAATAGAAACTGTATGCATATTTTAACATTTTCTGTAAGCATCCTTACTGGCATTTTAAATGAATTTTCGTTATTCTCCATTTTACTACCATAAGACTTCTCATAAAACTTAAACTATTAAAAATGTGACTACATGTGTTTCTAGTTTGTTTATATACCAGAAAGTCTATTATATTCTAATGCAGCTTACCACTGGTAATAACAGTGTATAGTAACAGTGAAGATCCTTATCCTCCCTTTTGGAGATGACTTTGTTTTTATATTCGTGTAATGTATGCTGTAGGAGATAAGAGTAGCTTCAATATTCAAGTTAATACCCCAAAGTTACCTTCTTAATTAGCTTTTCAGAAAGGCCAACTTCCATGTACATACATTTGATGATATCACCATACTCACGGCAATTTTACAACTCCAGTTTTATTCAAGACAACAACAATGCAAAGCCCAATTACAAGTTCTATAGTAAACCCTGGGAATGTGAAGATGAATAGATACAAACTCTAACCTTAACTATCTCACAGAACTGGCAATATATAAAGTATACATTATGACCACCAAACCTGATTATTGATCTTAAGAATAAAAACCCTGAAGAATCCTAATAATAAATTGTTCAAATCCTAAAACTCTTGAAGGGGTTATTCCTCTAAAGTGGGATTTTTCATGAGTAGTCAGAATAATTTATTAGACATCTCTGTTAGTCAAAGGGAGAAAATGGGGGATTTCAAATTTGCTCCTTCACAGCACGCTGTATTACGAAAATATAGAATCTAGTTTCCTGTTTTGTACTCCAAATATAGTTCCAACTACCTGGATAAGGGGGCTGTACTGGTATTAATCTCCAGGTGCAAAATGCTGAGTGTTTAACAAAAAAGATAACAGGTTTAAAATGAGATTCCTCTCCTGACTCACGCACAGTCCTTCTGAGAGCTCTTGAAACACTTCATTCCTATAGCCACGAGCCACACAGAAGTCCTCCTTGGGCTTTGAAAGTTGAGGACAGAGAAGTATATTGAAAGACACAATGTTCTCTCTTTTTCTCCCCTCCCCCAAGCCCATTCCATTTAATACTTATATGACCTAACTCTTAGCTAGCCCTATGGCAGAAACCTTTTCTCTGGGAGAACACAGTCAGTGGGAGACAAAAGATAACACTGCTCCCTCTCTAGAAGACATGGGAATCAAGATTGGCCACTGTGAACAGGAGTCATAAAAGGGAAAAACTGGCTCACAGCACACAAGTCGTTGAGAATGCCAAGAAAGTGTCCCTTGACTTTGGCTGAAGAAGAAAGGTGATAAAATAGAAAAGACTTTTGAAAGTCAGACCTTTATTTTGCTAGACCTTCATTTTTTGGTGGACATTTCAAGGATAAAGAGGAAACTCTCTAAGGCAGAAGATGGAGTCAAAAAGAAGGCAAAAGGAAATTCCTGATCAGTAGGTACCTGTCACCATGAGCCTGGCTTTAAGGGTGCCCAGATTGTGATGGAAGCAGCTGGGAAGAGAAACTGGTGTGAACACGTGGAAGTTCCTTTTGAAACCTAGCTTCTACAGGCTTTCGTAGAAAGCATTTTTAGCAAAGATTGCATCAATAAGAGTAGCTTGTTAAAGCTAAATACTGTGTTTGGAGTTGTTATGGCTATATTAGTGAAAAATAATTATAGAGAGTCTATTGTATATGAAAATGAGGCAGCATTGTCAGTAATCTGTTTTAAGCATGGAAAGCAGGCAGTTTTTAGCAATAATTACTATATTCTGGGATGTGCTCTACATAAATCAAGAGGCATATATTCCTGGAATCTTTCTCAACAGACAACCATACATTTACACAGATCACTCACATTTGTTGAGCACTTCATGTGTACCAGCCACCAGTCTGAGCTTTCATGGATTCAACCATTTCAGTTGTAGTACAGTCCTCTGTGATAACTTACTGTCTTCCTTTAACAAATGGTGAAAGCATGAGTTTTTCTTCTAGATGAACTTGCTCTAGAATATACATATACACATCGATTCAGAATCTATCTATTTAGAGATACATACACTATTGCAGACTGAATTCTCCAGAAGCAGATTCTGATGAAGTTTGAGGCTCTAGATGTTTACGAGGAGTCCATATCTAGAAAGACAAGGGAGGGAGCAGTGAGATCAATCACGGGAATTGTGATCCAGATACAACAAAGCCTCTGCCAATTTGGCAAGGAACTCTGAACATAATAATGTCTGGCATCTGGGCACAATGACTGGCACTTCATTACCCCACCACACTCAGTCACTGGATCTGGGCTGCTTCTGGAAGGGCATTATCTTGGCTGGGATGAATCTCTGAAGTTGAGATAAACTCCAAAGGAACTGACAGCTAGAGGCGATCTGCTGATTGTACTGCCCTTGCTGGGCAACAATTTCTTGTTGGGATCTGGGGGACATAACTGTATGTCTACACCCTGCCCCCAACACACACATACACTGTGATTGTCTATGGAGATATATTGTAATACGTAGATTTGTAAACACATAAAACATTTACATATACCTCCCCCCTCCTCAATCTGCCTAGCATTTCGTCCTTTGGAAAACCAGTTTTTCCCAAATTCATGAGGCTTTGAAGGAGCTGACAATCAATTACAGAGACAGAAAGTTATATTAATTAACATAAACATCAGTCGTTGGTACAGTTGCTGAATCAAACTCCTGAATCAAACTCCTAAAAAGTTCCGTGCAGATATTCCTGGTTGGAGAGTGGCCTTCTGAGTTGTTATTCAGGAGTAAAGGTTTCCTTATATTTTCTCAAAATTGTCTCTTGTCAGTTGGTAGATAAGGAGAGAAAGAATAGAGAACTGTTTGGTAGGTTTATGTGGATAAGACTTGGAAGAATGGGACTCTGCTTCTGTCCCTAATTTCACTGACCAAAAATTGTCACCTACCCACATCTAACTGGAAAGAAAGCTTGAAAATATAGTTCCATACTTCATTTGTTTGGCAAAGATAGTTTGATTTCTGCCAAACAGAGTGATTCAGACTTGGTTGATATCAGTATCCTATTTCCTAAAGTGTAGTGATTTGCCTTAATGAGAATATAACTCAGATCAGGCAGCTGATTGATAATGATCTATCATATAGGGACAGCAAGTATTAAGTTTTTCCTCAATTGCTAGCCTGCATATATATGAAATTGCAACACTAATGGCCAGCTTCCCCAGACACATAGAGAAATTCCATCTGTTATAGGAAAGCAAGAGTCCGACATACAAGAGAAAGTCAAATGGAGAGATACAGAGAGACATTGGCAAAATGATAACTGCCCAATGACATTTATTAAGCTCCTAAATTCATCTATTTTGAAGACAACTCTTGGTATCCCAATTACATGAGTCAAAAATTTCATTATATCTTGGAACAAGTTGGATTTGGGTTTCTGTCATTTGTAAACATAAAACCCCTTTATACATGTACTTACCAAGGTTATAATTTCAAGACAATTCATAAAAACATTTTGGTAGTATATTGATAATTTCTTACAAATTTACAAAGTTCTAGAACAGAAAATCTACTAAAGTTGTCTCTTCTATAAGCAGTGTGTAAGGATTATATGATTTGCATATAGGAGGCCCTTTCTGCTTAAGTCAGCAATCCAAGACCACTCAGGTCCAAATAAGCCAGTGCCTTATGAAAAGGAGTTTACTGCTCTTCCCTGTCTTTAAGTTGGTAAAAGCAAAGCAGGGCAAAACGTAATGACATATAAAACTAAGACCCAGGGAAAGTGATGAAAAGTTTGGATGATGGAATGAAACATGACTCCCTCGAATATCTCATACACCAAAAAACTAAAGTACTCATCCCCCTATCTTAAATGTCATTCACTGGGGAGCAGGTCCAGTTGGAAATTAAAGTTCATATTCTATTCCATCCCAGTCGATTGTTTATTTTCCCAAAGACAGGCTAACCCAAAACGATTTCAAGTGTGGGCTGTGTTGTAGGCTGGGCAGAATGCCAAGGTCCATTACTATGGATAGATATCCTTAATGTAGGGTCCTGATAAAATGACCAACAAGGTCTTCACTATTTGTTACTAGCTCATAGGGTTTCTTCTGAGCAATCTTACTGACGGTTATTAGAGTTTTGAGTGACTGCTATTATGAGGGTAATCTCAAGACTGTTCAGCCACCCAAGACAGTTTCCAAATTATATAACCATGAGAAAGAAATAAGGAAGCCATCTGAAGACTGATCTTCGTATACCTCCTTTCAACCATGATGATGGCCAACAAGAAACGTGGAAGCCACTTCTAGTACATGGGATCTTAGACTGCCAAATTGGCTGACCAAGGAACTTACTCTAAGGATAAGCCAGACTAAGTAGACTAACAATCAGTGTGTGATTATTTACATCTTCTGTTTTCTATATGGGAATTTGCACTGTATTTATCGTGACTTAGTGCAGTTTGGTTATGTTAAAGAGAATTAAATTTATGATTTAGCCATAGGTTAAAGAATATGATGATCCTTATTTGGATCTGATCAAGAGAAATTTGTGCTAGATTGTGATTTTAAACATGAAGCTAGAGCCAAAACTAAATATGACTTTTAATTGTCTGCTTTAGAGAAGAAGTGAGTGCATTTGGATTAATTTTATATTAAGTGGAGGCATTTTGAAATTTTATGAAGGGAAAGAAGATGTCTGTGTTTTTATAGCCAAAGGGTAAAATATAGTGGAGATGCACTAGTTATTTCCCAGACAGTATTCCTTGGAAAAACTCTGCATATTCTATATAGTTTTCTTAGGATAGTCCTTTATGGTAGTCAGCCCCTGCACCCTCATGGTACATAGTTCAAACCTTCTCATTGTTAATACTGTATACCATTTCCCTAGTAACAGTGACTGATCTAAAATATATAATGAGTGAAGCAAATGGGGCCATGAACAGAAAATGGGGCCAATGCATCGGGGTAAGATTAACCAAGAGATAGAAAGTACCATGGTTCAAAATCCACTCATTTTATTTATTTTTTTTAAAGATTTTATGTATTTATTTGACAGACAGGGATCACAAGTAGGCAGAGAGGAAGGCAGAGAGAGAGAGAGAAGGAAACAGGTTCCCTCCTGAGCAGAGAGTCTGAGGTGGGGCTCGATTCCAGGACCCTGGGATCATGACCTGAGCTGAAGGCAGAGGCTTAACCCACTGAGCCCTCCAGGTGCCCCCAAATCCACTCATTTTAAATGCTGTGCTCCTAAACACTGTGATTCTTGATGCCAATACATCACTAGACCTTCCTATTTTATTTACTCAATTCTCTTTTCTGTCAGGTTATTGGAACTGGATTTCTTTCACTTGCAATTTAAAGAGCTTTAACTACAAAAATGGTTAAAAAGGTAAAAAAAGAAAAATAAGGAGCTTTAACTAATATAGAGATATATATGTTCAATAAACATACATTCAACACATACATATTTTAATATAGCACAGTGCTTTAGAGTATGTACTTTAGAGTCAGATAATCTAATTCCAGCTCTGTTCTTAACAACAGTGCTCACAACATAGAAGGTAATTAACATATGGTATCTGGCATTATTAACATCATAATCATTTTAGTCACATATTCTCATATTCATCCTTTTATGTATCCACAACTCTTGTTTAACAATTTATTTTCAATGAATATTAAAATTACTTCTCTTTTTCAAATGTGTCATCATTGAAAGTCTCTGAACTTTGATATTGTGGGACTCTTAAGTTTTAATGCTCTCCATCTCCTTACCACTCAAAAAGTCTAGGACACTGTGATCATTGTGATAAATGAGCTAAGTGGCTGCCATTTTCCTGGGGTACAATAAGCAGGTGATTGCCAAGTACCTCACAAGGACAAATTCCATATTTCCACTGACAGCTTTTGGGATGATTTACAAATGGACAAAATAAAGTTTGTTTTTCAATCATATTTGATAATAAATAGTTGTCCTGGGCTTAGATCCAAAAGGCTAGAGATCCAGACTCTGTTCTGCCAAGCCTAGGGCATGTTATGGAACCTCTCTTAAACATTGCTCAATCATTTATAAAGTGAGAATAATACTGTCTGCTTTGCAGATTGTTAAATTACCAAAATAAAAATAGAAGTGATTTTAAATTATAAAATGTTAAGCATTTCCAATGTAAGGCATTGGAGATGATTAAAAATAACCAACACAGGGATGCCTGGGAGGCTCAGTTGGTTGTCTGCCTTCCTTCTGCTTAGGTCATGATCCTTGGGTCCTGGTATCAAGCCCTGTTTCCAGCTACCTGCTCAGCAAGGAGTCTGCTTCTCCCTCTCCTTCTGCCCCTCCTGCCTGCTGGTGCATGCTCTCTCTCTCTCTCAAATAAATAAAATCTTTTAAAAAAAGAAAATAGCTTTAAAACTAAAAATGCATTTTCAGGTCTTTATGTCTGGAACACTTCTGAAATGTCAAATTGGCTATCCTTGTCTTACACTCTCTCCCTCCTTCTCTATTTCACTGAGGGATCATTCTCTGCCCCCCCCCCCCACCGAAGATTTGAGCAAACTGCTGAAGGCTTACATAAGGCAAGATGTAAACAGCTTTTGCTTTTTTAAATTTTTTATCTTTTGTATTAGCTGTTATTGTTATTATCACTACCATTATTATTAAACACCCTCATTTTAAAGATGAGAAGACAGACACTACTACATAAATATTGCTGGTAACATATAACTCCAGAAAAAAAAAATTTAATGATAAAAGCAGGAAATTTGATGAAGTAAACACCCTTTAAACCCCTTTCACACTTTGTGCCTTTCATTATACAAGATAAGATGAACACAACAGCTCAGTCATTTTTTGATTTTTCTGCTTCCCTTAAGCCAGAGGTGATTATGTAACTCAGTTCTGACTAAGGTGACATAAGAGAAAATTTGCTTAGAAATTTCCAGAATTTACCTCCTCCATGATAAAGCAAAAGGACATGAGAGAAACACATTTAGGAAGTCATTCTTTCTGTTCTCCTCCTTTCTTCCTACTTGGAATATTACCCATTGAAAACATTCGAATTAACACAGTCATTCTGTAGTTGTGAGAAAGATCAGGGAGTCAGGGTGAGCCTATAGTGACCTGTCCGTGCTGCGCTACTGGCTGGATGTCCTGCAACTGCCATCTGATTTCTTGCTTGTGAGTTAATTCTTATGCAACATAAATAGATGTGTTTATCACTGATGCCACTGTGTGGGGGATATTACGTTCCTTGCCTCCAAACATATTGCAACCAATCCACAGGCGTACCACTGGACGTTCCCTTAAATGAGGAAAGCAGCTAAAATTGGAATCTAAGGTGCGAGGATCAAGTGTCAGAGAGACCATTTTCAAATGCCAAGACTAGTTAAGAGTGAGTAGTAAAGAGACTGGACTGAAGCTAACAACTGGAACAAGATGAGAAGTTGACTGAATACAGGTGGGAGCAAGGGAAAAAGGTTTATAACGACCACGAGTAATATTTCTGACCATCCATTTCTTGCACTTATGGGTCAGTGTTATGTAGTTGGCTTAAAATTACAAATTAAGAGTAGACTGCTCCCATCAATTTTGTCAGTTCTGTGGGGAAAAATAAAGTTGACATGTATCTAGATTTTTAGCAAGACGTTCCTGGTGTATATCATGGAGTATTTAAAATAAAGTATGGCTGATTCCTATTCAATCATCCACAAGGAGCACTGAATTTGAATCTGATTGATTTTCCTGGACAGTGGGCTTCTAGAGAATGGGTACAAGCTAGAGTCCCAGTAAAGATAGCAACAAGGGTTGGAGGAAAATATGTAGATGAAAAGTTAAGGATTAAAAAACAAACAAACAAAAAACATTCTAAGGTAGAACTACTCAAATTTTGGTTTGCATTAGAATCATCTGGGAGACTTGTTAAAAAAAAAAAACAGATTGCTGGGGTCAACATCTAGAGTTTCTGGTTTTGACTGGTGTAGAGCTAAATAATTTGTATCTCTAGAAAAATCCTTTGATGATAGTGATGGTGGTGTTGGTCTGAGAACCACCGCTCTAAAAGGCAGTGCAGGGCAATGAACGTGGAGTAACAAAGGGTCATCATAAAGTTAACCAGGTGGAGCATATCAGGCTCCCCTTGGTGTGGTGACTTCATGGATTCTCGAGACAGTGAAACAGGATCTGTGAGAGCCAAAATCCTGCCCAGGGTCCGAGATAGCTCAGAAACTCACTGGCAGCCAGTCCTTAGCTGGAAGCATGCACTGCATGTAAGCAAGTTGATATCTGCCCAATCAAAACTATCCCTTAAGAGAGTGTACACACTCTTGAAATGAAGAACTCTTTTCCCCAGATATAAAGGTAGTCTCAGAAAAACAATCCTTTTTTTGTTATAACCCATCAAGAGGCCTTCATACTATGATACACTTGAGTTGCAATTTTCATGGCTTTTACAGACAGCTCTAGTTTCTCCCCAGATTGCAAGTCCACTCCCAGAGCACTGTAATGGAGTGCTTTCAGCATCTATCATCTCACCAGCTGGAAGAACTAACCCCCTTTTCTCTCTCTCTGATTTAGTGTTCTAACTCACTGGTGTCATCATATCTCTACCGTGTATGAGAACATTCCTATGATTTTTCACTGACACAAAGTCTTGGTTAGAAAAATTCTATCTAATTCATTACCCATGAACTCTAAATATTAGTAAGATCAGGTTGGTGGTATCAACATCTGTCCTTGGAGTCCTCATGTCCAGCTCCTTCCCATTGATCTCTTCTGGTCCACATGACTTACTCTTTTGGCCTGGCACAAAATTCATCTAAACAAAAAAGATGAAAGGGAAATAAATCTCTGGTTGTGTTCCCTTCTGTCAAGGCATACCACTAAGCTACTTACCTCTTCTGGTGAATACCCTTTTCCCCTTCTCCACACTGTCATCTAGAAATTGGTTGATGAAATTATAAGAAAATGCTGTCTCTTATTTGGTATGATGAATGTGTTGTTTCTGCAATATTTATTAATGTGACAGAAATCTGTCAGGCAAAGCATCCATTTGAACATAATTAAAGGTGACCATTTACTGTGAGATATCCATATCATTTCAGACTCATTTACCAGAGATAATTTTTAATGGACAATCATGTATGTTATGATGAACCAACTGAAGAAAGTTGAGCTATATGCTGGTATCCTTGGTCTTTAACACTAACCTCAGATGCCTTAATTTTTTGCAATTAAAGTGACAGAAAAGTGTCCTTTCCCTAAATTTTGTTATGGTAACCTATATGGTTACCTTGAATATCACACCAACAAAATATTTGCAGCATTCTCACAAAGTTATTTGTGGTGTTGGTTAAGATTTAGTTATTAGTTTTTAGAGAGTTGGTTAAGATTTAGTACATTATCTATTTAGAGTTGTATGGCACAGGGTTTAGATAGTTTTAGATAGAATCTGTTAGAGTTGATTGAATCATTACCCCCATCATTGTGCCTCTAAGAAGCCAGGGAGAAAAGGAGCTATGATTACGACATAAATGATGCTCTTGTGTCTAAAGTAGGGAGTAATAAAGAAAAGCACTGACTCCTCAGGTCACACTCATGAAGCTTCCAGGGTTGCCTTATAACTGAGGTGGTATTTCTATAGGGTACTTTCAGCTACAGTTAGTAGAAACCTACATCAGCTTAATTTAATGCAAGATTTGATGGTTTCATATATCTGCTAGAATAGATAGGGGATATGGATTTCATGCACACTTTGGGCAAAACTCTTGTTTCTCTGCAATTCTCTTGGCTCATCTCTTTGCTTCTCTCATAGTCACAAGATGGTTGCCAGCAGCTACTTAGCATTGCCTTCCTTATTATATTCCATGAATTATATGATAAAATGTTTCTCTTTCAGTTTAATTGGACCAATTTACGTATCTATCCCTGTTCCAGGAACTTTCACCAGGAGACTGGTTTGTACTGATTCACTTAAACCTGGGTTCCTAAAGCAAACTATCAAGGGGAAAGAAATTAAAAGAAATGAATTAATTGGATTAGAATAATCAGAGTCCTTGCCTGGGGATAGGGCCAAGTCTTAAGATCACATTCTGCTTAAGACCACCCCAAATAAGAGGAATGGAATAAACATTGAGACTCTAATGGCAATATTCAATTGAAAGGAATAATGTCTTTTCTATGCCTCAGTATCTAAAGTCCTTGTTCATTCCCATCAGGTTAATTCCCTGATCATTCCCATGAGGTTCATCCCAGCTCTAAAAGGAAGGTGATTGATATATTTAGGCTACTTAAGTGTCTCTATTTCTTCAGTTTTTATAGAAAATGCTAATTATCCTGCATGTTTCTTGCCTCCCCACTGTACAAGATATGCGTATTAGTCTGTCTAAACTTCTTGGATCTTTATTTCTCTATTTCTTCTCCCAATTTTTATTATTAGTATTTTTATACTTAAATTAATATTCTGTGTTTTTGTTTTCAAGTTAATTCTACAAGTTGAATATCAATAAAAATATTTTATTTTTATAATGAATTTCTGAAATTAAATTTTCTGTTTTTGTGTCCAAGTTAATTCTACAAGTTGAATATCAATAAAAATATTTTATTTTTATAATGAATTTCTAATTATATTTTGCTACAAAGTCAAATAGTAAGCTGTGATGAAATCTTCTCTCTTATATAGCTTTTAATTTTTATTTAGACATTTCTAACCACCTTTTTTCCCCCTTGCCCTGTCTGCCTTTGCCAAATTATCTCATTCTTCCAAGAACTTGGGCATACTATCTAACCCATCTCATGTTTCAGTATTAAATCTCATTCTCTTTCTTTCTCTCTCCCACCTTACCCTCCTCCCTCCCTTTTTCTCTTCCTCCCTCTTCCCCTCTCTTCTCATATCTTTTTTTTAATCTTTCATCTTCTAAAATGTCACAATTGGGTAATTTCCATTCCTCCTGATTGGACTTTGATAGTCCCCTTCAGTGTTAAGATTAATTTCCTGCTTGCATTGTTTCCTTCATAAGTTCCTTTCTCCTGTTCATTGTGTTAGTCTCTCTTTCTAGAATCACTGTAGGTAAACACATTCCCCCCAAATGACCTTGCAGTTCCATCTGTGTCCATGGCCCCGACTCCTCTGGTTAACCCTCAGTTGTCTGCTTTCATCTTCAAAAAATGTGTTGAAATTCCTCATTCAATGCTGATCATTTTCCTACTTTAATCATCATGAAGAATCTATGCACTTTTAGTCTATTACTATTATTTAACTGAGTTTCCACAGAGAAGCATTTATACATGTATATAACAGTCTTCCCTCTTGAATGAGAAGTTCTCTTCAAATATTTTAAACCACTTAGTGAGTTGTTATATTGCTTGTTATTTTTATTAACAATTTTAAATCCTGTTTGGAGCAAGATACATTATATCTGAACACAAGCACTTAAAAATATCTGTATACCCAAATGTATACACAATTATACATACAAACATATGCAGAGGAATTGTTTTCTGGTGGCAGAGCAAAAATTCAAAACTACATCTTCAGAGTACATTCCAGTGAGGGAGGAAGTTTGGTCTAGGTCTTGCCAAAAGAGGGAAACCCTTAGTAATATTCTTTTGGGCTGAAGGCGTAACTATGAAAATTGAAAGGATACCAGAAGAGACTAAGCATATTTAGTGTTTAGGAAGAGGTTTATAAGTAAGCGAGTAAAGTAGTGCCATGTAATACAATGTGAGAAATTTAAAGATTTAGATTTTAATCTTAACAATCATATTATTTTAGCTATGGGACCTAGAGCAGGTCATACAACCCTCTGATACTCATTTCTTTCTTTTTCTTTTCTTTCTTTCTTTCTTTCTTTTTTTTTTTTTTTGAGCAACATGATACCTCAGAGTTAAGTATTAAGTGAGATAATATAACTGAAAACAGTATAGTTCTAGAGGCAAAAGTAAATGCTTTCATTTTATGAGTTTTGCCTATGTCTGGCATACTATGTTTGTACTTCCCGCTCTTTTTGCCAGTTCTTATTCTTTTATCCATAACTCTTAATTTTCCTCTCTACCACCTAGTTGGAAACTACTTGCTGATTTGTTCATTGTTGAAAGCGTAATATTTACATCCAAGACCCTGACAACACCAAGGGCACCTCCTTTGTTTGCTTAGTTCAGGTTACCCTGTAAAGTATTTCCACAGGTAGACTGAAATTATCTACAATATCTGTAATAACTGCTAAGCAGTTAACAATAGATTACCATAGAAGCAGGCTGAAGCAAACACAATTATTCTTCTTTGCTTTGGGGCCAACTTTGCAAGAATTCTTTTTTCCAGCCATGTTGAGTATAACTATGCACAGTGACTTCAATACTCCATACTCATTTCTCTTTGCATATATTTTGTTCTACTCTTGTATCCCACTGACAAAAATCCTTGAAGGCTAGCTCAGGTATCTGTCTTGTGTGAATTCTTCTCTGATCCAAGCAGAGTAGGATCCTTTTGATCCAATGGAGGAAATAATTCCCTTCCTTTTACAAACTCTAGCTAGATGTATTTATCACACACACACACACACACACACACACACACACACACACACACACGAGTTATGAATCCTGAGAGGGCACTGGCCATGTCCTTTCTCTCTTTCTCCTTTCTTTCCTATCCTTTCCTTTCTCTTTGTTTTTGAATCAATAGGATCTAGTGCACAGAATGATCTATACATAGTAGGTGTCAAATAATGTGAAATTAAATGGAGTTTAAATCTAAAAAAGTATCTGGTCTTTAAAATAACTGTTGCACAAACTTTAACAAATACTTCTGTTTTCATGAAAAAGGAAGAAATAATAATAGTGACAGTATCTGCTTTCCTTCTGCAGAAATTATTCAATTATTTAACTATAACTTTTTAATTTGACAATAGCATCCTTATAGGTACAAGTGTATTTATGTTCCAGTTGGATGCATTACTTAGATGCTTGAATAAAGACTTAAATTAAGCTTTGCATAACTGGAATCAATTAAATCAAATAATTGCTTCAGTAGAAACACTACTGATGATTATTGTAGAACATTTTTATCTGAAAAAATCAAACATTTGCATGAAATATACAATTGATTCCTATTATTCATGGTAGTTATAAAATTACTACAAACATAGAATTAGCAAATACTAAACCATTGCTCCTAAGAGAAATACTGGGTTAAGTTCCTGTGAGCCTTTGGTTACAATGTTTTCATCATCTGATCAATCTACAACCTTTTTTAAAGTATGTGTTTCTGCTTAAAGTCATATTATTTAAAATAATGAATGAAGCTCATCTAACATGTATATTTCCTCTGTAAGGCACATTAGAACTGTGTTGGCCTTAGGAGCTCTAGACAGCACTTTTAACACTATGTTGTGGGCCATTTTAAACAAACCAAAAAAATGAACACAAAGTGCAAAAATGTGACACTCTATAGAGCACAAAAAAAGATACTTGTTTATAATATGACTGAGGAAACAAGAAAACAGAGGGCAACTTGTTCAACCTAAGGTGAAAACATTATTGTTGTACAGCTCAGATTGTCAACATTCTACCCATATGCTCAAATGGCTGTGAAATTTCTGTGAATATTGATTTTGGGCTAAGCAATGCATTTTAGCAAGCGGTCCAAATCACAGTTATGAATCCGGGTCTAAATAGGATGGACTACATCCTCCTAATGATAATATTCATAACATTCAGTGTTCTTCTTTTTTGGAAGCAACAGATTTATCATTTTTAAAAATTGATTCAATCATTATATAGTATTAAGATGGACTAAACTGTTAGTGGGGGAAGCACCACTGGAATGTGGGAAAATATACCAAGAGTTTACACTTAAGGCTTGGTTTCTCAAGATACTCTGTCTTCTTCCACGTAAGTTGTTACTGGAAATACTTTATTCCCACTTCCGTCTCTTTTTAGTTCTGTCCTTAGTAAATGGACAAAACTAATTTGGATTCTGGGCTAATTCATTCATAAATATACTAAACTCAGGTTTACATATGCACAATCTAAGATAGCTGTACAACTTAGAGTAAACTTTTTGTGGGTGGGGTCACAGCAATAGTTAACATCTTAGAAGAAAACACTGTTTTTAACACTTTGAAATTTCTGTACTACCATACTATTTCTTTTTTATTTTTTAATTTCTTTTCAGTGTTCCCGAATCCATTGTTTATGCACTACACACAGTGCTCCATGCAGTACGTGCCCTCCATTACCAGACTTACCCAACCTCCCTCCTCTCCAATTTCCCCGAACTCCCTCCTCCTCTCCATCTCCTCATGTCCTCCGTGACATTCCTTATGCTCCACAAATAAGCAAAACCATATGATAATTGACTCTCTCTGCTTGACTTATTTCACTCAACATAATCTCTTCCAGTCCCGTCCATGTTGCTACAAAAGTTGGGTATTCATCCTTTCTGATGGAGGCATAATACCCCATAGTGTATATAGACCATATCTTCCTTATCCACTCGTCCATTGAAGGGCATCTTGATTCTTTCCACAGTGTGGCAACTGTGGCCATTGCTGCTGTGAACATTGGGGTACAGATGGCCCTTCTTTTCACTATATCTGTATCTTTGGGGTAAATACCCAGTAGTGCAATTGCAGGGTCATAGGGTAGCTCTATTTTTAATTTCTTGAGAAATCTCTATTGTTTTCCAAGGTGGCTGCACCAACTTGCATTCCCACCAACAGTGGAAGAGGGTTCCCTTTTCTTCATATCCTCTCCAACACACGTTGTTTCCTGTTTTGCTAATTTGGGCCATTCTAACTGGTGTAAGGTGGGATCTCAATGTGGTTTTAATTTGAATCTCCTTGACGGTTAATTATGATGAACATTTTTTCAATTGTCTGTTAGTCATTTGTATGTCTTCATTGGAGAAGTGTCTGTTCATGTCTTCTGCCCATTTTTTGACATGATTATGTGTTTTCTGTGTGTTGAGTTTGAGGAGTTCTTTATAGATCTTGGATATCAGCCCTTGGCTATTTCTACAAACCAAAACTTAGCTGTCAATGTGCTTCTTCTATTACAAATAATAATCAGTCTAAGATTTCACAAGACAATGCCTTGTTGCCATCATGTGAAACATTGCATATTCATAGCATATTTCTTCCAATATTTTTTTAGTACCCCTTTATTCAAACACTTGGAAGTAATGTGTCTTAAATTTGTTTGCCCTCACTGCAAAATATTGTTCTGTTTGGAAGGTATTGAGTCATATAACTATTTCCAACTTGATTTTGGTACTAGAAAACTAAGTGATTTTAAAAACATTTCACAATTGTGAAAGATTTTCTGCTACATACTTGTTATTCTATATCTTACCATATTTATTTTCCACTTTTATCACTACAGTGTACTATCTTGAAGGCCTTCAAATCTGTATTCTATTCTGTGATAAATACTTGTGTCCACAGCCACAAATCTTTCTAGAATGAAAATGGATTTGTTTAACTATTTGGATAATATGAAAAGTGATAGAGTTTATATTGAAATAGTCAATATATAACATATTTTAGTGATGTGTATCCATCACTCTTATTAA
Source organism: Mustela erminea (assembly GCF_009829155.1). Lineage (NCBI taxonomy): Eukaryota > Metazoa > Chordata > Mammalia > Carnivora > Mustelidae > Mustela > Mustela erminea. The sequence continues at coordinate 34,376,658 of NC_045631.1, forward strand.
AATAGTGATCATTACATATAACTTAAAGTTGCTGAGTTAGAGAGTACATTAGGAAAAAATTACTATGATCAAAATATATCAGTTAAAAATTCCTGTGGTGCCTGGGTGGCTCAGTGAGTTAAAGCCTCTGCCTTCAGCTCAGATCATGATCCCAGAGTCCTGGGATCAAGCCCTGCACTTGGGCTCTCTGCTCAGCAGGAAGCCTGCTTCCTCCTCTCTCTCTGCCTGCCTCTCTGCTTACTTGTGATCTCAGTCTGTCAAATAAATAAATAAAATCTTAAAAAAAAAATTCCTAAGAAAGTTGGCCAGTAAATAAAGTCCCTACCCAACATTTAAAAACCATATTGTAGGAAAAAATATGGCTTCTAATCTTGGGCTCATGTTACCTTTGGAGATACTTGCATCAGCAGATTCACTTGGAAACTGAGATTTATGGAAGAAATACCTCATTCACAGCTCCTATCTCAAAAAGATTTGGGGGAATAGGTTCATTAACTAAAATGACAGAAAGAATTACTAATAACATTTAAATTGTTATTTGTCTTTCTCCTTTGAGTCAGTGTAAATTGAATATATATGTATTAAATATATATATATATATTTAGCTCATATATAGTGATCTATATGATCATATACATCATACATAATAATGTATAATCTATATCTATATTCTATCTATATATCACTGAAATACATCCTGCCCATGAGGGAAAGGATTTTATTGTGATTTTAATCACTGATATCCTCCAGAGTACCTCTCACATGGTCAATACTCAAATATTTATAAATGCATGAAGGCAACTTACAGTATGTATATAAAATTATGCCCACACAAAATATAATAAATTAGTTTCCAGTCCCATTGCATGAAAAGAATTGGATAGCTTTATTTTAAAATCTGTTTCTTTAATGATTTAAACATATTCAGAACAAAAAGAGGCAAACCAGAATACATTAACCTAACTATATTAAAAGGCACCATCTTTCATCTAGTATCTATAAGATATGCAGTCAGAGAAAAAGCCTAAATGATCTCATCCTCCTAGAAATAGTCTTGTACTTTCTGACAAACTTATAGAGAAAAGTCTTCATGACCTTGAGTTAGACAAAGAGTTTTTTAGCTATGACACCAAAAGCGTGATTAGAAAAGAGAAAAATATATACCAGGGGGAAAAATTTAAGAAATCATTTATCCTGTGATAGACTCATATTAAAAGTAATAAAGAACATTCAAAACTCAAGAGAAAGAAAAAAAAAAAAACTAAGTTAAAAATAAATAGGCCAACATAATATTGAAGGAGAAGAACAAAGTTGGAGGACTGACACTATCTGATGTCAAGGTTTACTGAAAAGCTACAGCAATAAAGATAATGTGGTATTGGTCAAAGAATATACAGATAGACCAATGAAAGAGAGAGCTGAGAAATAGACCCACATAAATATATCAACTGATCTTTGACATAAGACCCAAACGTGAAGCAATAGAGTCAAGATAATGTCTTCAATAGATGGTGCTAGAAAAACTAGACCTCCACATGCAAAAGAAAGGAATCTAGACACCGACCTTACACCCTTTATAGAAATTAAGTTAAAGTGGATCAAAGACCTAGATGTAAAACACAAAACTGCAAAACTCCTAGAAGATAGCATAAGAGAAAAATCTAGATAACCTTGGATTTACAGTGACTTTTTAGGTACAACACTAAGGGTTCTATCCATGAAAGAAATACTGGATAAACTTCATTAAAATTAAAAACTTTTGCTCTGTGAAAGACAGTATCAAGAGAATTAGAAGACAAGTCAGACTGGAAGAAATAGTTACAAAAGATGTCTTATAAAGGATCATTATAGGAAACATATGAAGAACTGCTAACATTCAACAATAAGAAAACAAAAAATCCTATTTAAGAATGGGCCAGGGGCACCTGGGAGGCTCAGTGGGTTAAAGCCTCTGCCTTCGGCTCAGGTCATGATTTCAGGGTCCTGGGATCGAGCCCTGTGTTGGGCTCTCTGCTCAGCAGGGAGCTTACTTCCCCTCACCCCCTTCCCACCTGCCTCTCTGCCTACTTGTGATCTCTGCCTGGCAAATAAATAAATAAAATCTTATAAACAATTTTTTTTAAAAAATGGGCCAAAAACCCTCACAGACACCTCATCAAAGAGGATAGGCAGATGACAAAGAAGCCATGGAAAGATGCTCCACATCCTATGTCATCAGGGAATTGCAAACTGAAAATATCACCTCTACTTCTGACTAATGAGCATGGCTCTAAGATTCCAACACACCCTTTTTGAGTTTGATTAATTTGCTAAAGCAGCTCACAGAATTCAGAGAAACACTTTACTTACTAGATTACTGGTTCACCATAAAAGGATATGACCCAGGTGCAGCCAGAAGGGCAAGGTATAGGGAAAGGGGGTGGCGCTCTCATGCTCGCTCCAGGTGCCCCACTCTCTGGGCACCTCCATGGGTTCACCAACCTGGAAGCCTGCAAAACCCTTCCCTTGGGATTTTTATGGAGTCTTCATTAAATTGACATAATTGATTAGATATTGTCTTTCAGTGGTTGAATTCAACTTTCAGCCTCTATCCTCTCCCCAGAAATCAGGGAATGGAATTAGAAGTTCCAACCATCTAATCGCATGGTGGGCACCCCTGGGATCTAGTCCCCATCCTCAGGTGCTTTCTAGACCTCACCTCATTAACATAACAAAAGACACTTTTTATAGTTCTCAGACTTAGGAAATTCTAAGAGTTTTAGGTTGTCTTGCCAGAAAAGGGTTTGGAGACCAAATACGTGTTTCTTATTATAAATTACAACATCAAAGACAGTTTTGTCAGCTTATGAATGTACACATATAACCACCACATGACCTAGCAATACCATTCCTAGTCATTTATCCTAGAAAAATGAAAACTGGTGCTCACACAGGAATTTGTGCACAAATATTTATAGCATCTCTATTTGATAATTGTCAAAAACTAAGGGCTATCCAAATGTCCTTCAGTGGGTGAATGTATAAACAGTGATATAGCCATGCAATGAAATCCTATTCAGGGATAAAAATGCAATAACCTGGGTGAATTTCAAAGTCATGAGTTGAGAAGAAGAAGCAAGTCTCAGAAGACCCCATATGGTATGATTGTATTTATATGACATTTTTCAAAAGCAAAATTATGCCATCAGAGAGTAGATCAGTAGTTATTAAGGGGCTGGAGGTAGAAGAAAGCTTTGGAAATGAAACAGTTGCACGGAGGAGTGGTTTGAGTTGATGAAACAATTCCAATAGTATCCTGACTATAGAGGTGAATACATAAATCTAGACATGTGTTATAATTCATAGTACTATATATACACTAAAGAGTTGGTTTTACCAATATGGGATCAATACACACACACACACACACACACACACACACACACACCCCTACTATCTGAACATTTTTAGAGAAGTAGAGCTTCTTTTGGAGTTAAAACCTAGTTTCCCCCAAGAATTTGCTTTAAGAGAAAACAGTGTGAAGTGAACACATGTAAATACATTCTTATGTGCCTGGGAGATCTCAGCGTTCACCAACTCAGCCATTTAATTCCATCACATTTATGTTAATGGATCTTGGTAATTCCAGGTCTTCTGCTCTGATTTCATCCCCTGCAGAGACTGTCTCCACTCTCCAACTATTTCTTATCCTCTATCTTTTTATTTAGAAAGTTGTTCCGGGGTGCCTGGGTGGCTCAGTGGGTAACCAGCCGCTGCCTTCAGCTCAGGTCATGATCTCAGGGTCCTGGGATCGAGTCCCGCATCGGGCTGTCTGCTCAGTGGGGAGCCTGCTTCCTCCTCTCTCTGTCTGCCCCTCTGCCTACTTGTGATCTCTGTCTGACAAATAAATAAATAAAATCTTTAAAAAAAAAAAAAAAGAAAGTTGTTCCGGCAGTTGCTCAGAGTTGACCCAAGCTAAGTCCGGGCTCTATCACAGGCCACACAAAGGTGAGCTACATTCACTTTGCCAATTTCCACTGTGCTAATGGTGTTCCAGTCAGTTCCCTGCTATCAAGGACAGAGAGCCAGATCGCAGCAGATTCCCTCAACAGGTGTCACACTGAACTTCTGAAACACTGATGTTTGACTAGCTCCTTCCTCGCTGCCTCCCTCCTAAAGTCTGGTCTCTGTCGCCTTCTGTACCCCCACCATGATTCCACCAAATATGGCTGCTCATGGGCAAACCCTAATCCTGATGAAAGATCTCTTCTTTCCCCCAAAATGTCTTCTAAAGTACTATATATATTAGTGACTATAAATCATTGCTTGAAACAAGAGAAGTCAGCTAATTCCACTACAAATATAGTAGTAAATTTTGCTTCTCATAACATTCCTCACTAAGAATATATTTAACACTAAAACATAATTCAGAGCAATTGATTCAAAGAGAGAACTCTCCGTGATCATGTGGTTCTATCAGGTGTAACATTTTTTAGAATATTGGAAAGAATGAATGGATTTCATTTTTTTTTTTATGCAATACAGCTGAACTACTTGTCACTGAAGTTTGAATAAGAGTTGGGCAGTGGCAGTGGGGAATTTGAAATCTTACATTCTAACAAGAATCTGGAGTTTAGATTGACGATAGGGCCAATTACAGAGGCAGCTGTGTGCTTTGAGAAATAGACCCAAACAAAACGGCAGCAATTCCACCTCAATAGAGATGAATAATGAGAGATATGAAGGGAAGAGTCTTTATTTATTTATTTTTTTAAAGAAATTAACTGCTGATGCCTTAAACTTAAGAAACTAACTGCTGAATGCATGGAGCACTGGGTGTGATGCATAAACAATGAATCTTGGAACACTGAAAAAATAAAATTAAAAAGAAAAAAGGAATTAACTGCTGGAGCTCCAAAAGTTAGAGCAAAATTAACAAAACTTCCATGGAATATTAGATATTAGTACAGGGTAATGTTTAAGAGATCAGACCATGGATTCAGTCAGACCTAAACTGGAATTCAGTCCCAGATGCTTGTTGGCTAAATTAAGGTGTTAGCTAGATTACCTTGGCAATGGGTTAATTGTGTTATGTCTCACTTTCTCTCTGTGTAAAGTGGCAGGAATAATAGTCACTACCGCCTAGGCTGGTTAAGGTTTATTTGAAATATGCACATAAAGTGCTTAGCATTATGCTTTCGACAAAATAAATGCTAAATAAATATGAGCAAATACCAGTAACATTTTATAAACACATACACCGAGAGTCCTGTGATCAAATTACTTTTGGACATTCTGGAGTAAATTAATATAAGCAGGCTTCAAAAATATTTTTCATAACCTTTAAAATATAAACATGCATTGTAAATTTGCAAGAGGGTTGCAGTATGCAGCATTCTCAAAATAGTTGGAACACAAACCCTGATTTCTCAAAGTATTCCAAAAGGACTAGTGTGCCAGAGAAACTTATAGCTTTAACACTTACTTTTGCATGCTGTAGGGGTTTGCCGTAGATTTGTATGATGATAGCCATTTTGATTTAGCAGTTTTGATATAATCATTTTTATGCAAAGGATATTTTAGCAAAGAATTGACATAGTTACATCAAAAAGGCTCTTTTTTCTTAATTACCAGATAATGTGCCTTGCACATATCCCTGACCCTCACCCATTATGATGGGTGTTCATTTCTGTCATTTTAGAGTTTCCATGAGCCAGTGTTAATTTTTTAAACCAGAAAAATGTATTATCTATTTTTGTTTGGGCTCTGTGATCTTAGTTATTTATCCTAAAACCATTTTTTTAAAGTTTATTCATAGCATTGTGTTTTACTGAAACAACTGAGAAAAAATTTAATCGAGGATTGACTATACAGTTGACAGTTGGATTTAAGGGATCTTTTTATGGACCCACAACTTCCTCTCCCCATTCCGCTCCAGCGCCCGATACAGATTCAGTCAAACAAAATCACTACAATTAGGAAGCTTACACAAAGCAGATTAATTTGTCGGCTAGATTTTCAAAGAGAAAGCAAAATAAATTCCATTAGTATTCTGAAATTATTATTGGACAGTACATAAGTATGACCATCGTAATGTTCATGAAGTAATTAGTGGATGGCAAATCACTCAGGTTATCCGAGAATTGTTAGAAACTGAACAAACATTCTGCTTAAAATGGCTGAAGAGCTTTTCTGAATTCAGCTGGTATCGTACTCATATCTTGTGCTTATACATAATTTGACTTGGGTGGTACCTGACTATTATGTCCTCCCTCATCCCCTCCCTGACACAACCTCCTCCCTAACTGCTACCCATTTCTCTGAGACTCATCTCTATGTTTTTTATCCCTAACCCACTCTATTCTTTGTCCCTAACGGACTATAGCCCAGGCTCATCCTTTGCCAAGTACTGGAGAGAGGCTCAGCAATGGGATAAGGCTCAGGGATGAAAATACCAGCTTTCTTTCCTGGCTCTTGTGACACCACATTTTCTGGCTGTTTTCTCACATTTCTCTGAGAACTACTTTTCAGATTCCTTTTCCTAGCTCATCCTTGACCTAATTTTCAATTGTTGGTATTTTGTTCTTGTTTTCGTTTTTAAGGTTAGTCTTAGGTCCTAGGTAAAAGGACACAAGTATTCACAGGGCACAAGAAAAATGGAGAAATTCAGAATGTCACTGCAAGTTCTGACACGCTTTCGGGTCACATTAAGACATATGGGCCATGTATAGTCCTATATATAATCTATGAGAAATCTAACTGATGTCCATACATGTATTATTCAAAAAAGAACCAAACTCCATTTTTTTTCCTTTTTTCTTTTTTTTTTTTATTTTTTTATTTTTTTTTATTTTTTATAAACATATGTTTTTATCCCCAGGGGTACAGGTCTGTGAATCACCAGGTTTACACACTTCACAGCACTCACCAACGCACATGTTCCAGTAGTGACATAGTTTATGTGACATTTTCTATGTTTATCTTAAGCTATCCTGGAAAGACCAGGTAAATGCCCTCAAAGCATTCCATGGAAAAGGACACTCCAGTTAGTAAGTACTATTAAGGTGTTTGCCAAGAGCTCTGTCATTAGCATATCTATAAAGATTAGATCAGGTTACATTTCTTTCTTTCCAGAGGTATTCCTCAGAAAAGGGAGAAAATAGATTGCAGGCCTGCGGCTAACTCCCTTTTTATCTACTTGGCATTGGTGCCCTGATGAGCGAGTTGCTTAAACTCCCCCTGTGATAGTTCTTACTCTACCTGCCTATTGTAACACCAACCCTTGATAGATCTCACTGTAGCCTCACCCCATGACAGAACATCTGGCGGTAGGTCTAGTCTTAAATCTCTTATAGCTTAAGACCTCCAACTACCTACTTGACAGCTTCATTGGGAGATTTCATAGGGATTTCGAACTCAGGTATAAAACTACATTCATAATCTCTTCCCTCAGCCCTCAACCTCACCACAGATTCAGCTTTTCGAACAATATTAGTTCCAGTAGAATATAATATAGCCATTCATTTAATAGCTCTTGAAACAAACCTCATAATCCTCCAAGATTTCTTCCTTTCCCATATATCCTAACCATCTATAGTTACTGCTCAAATATGTCCACTTCTTTTATTCCTTTACCAAAACCCAATCCAAGCTCCCTTAGTCTCTGATCCAGATGATTTAAAAAGCCTTCCAGTTAGCTTTTCCAAATTTGTTAACACACTCTACCTGTTCCTTCACTGAAATCACAAATCAACCCTCTAATTATCCTACTGAAAGTGAACAATGGTTACCCATCACTTTTATTTATTTTTCAATTTAAGCTTTTTAAATGCTGGTGAAAGGAATTTGTGGTTCATAGAAACCATACTTATGTGAACGACAGCAGATGCTTCTTCATATAAATTATCACTTCAATATATATGTCTTATGGTCCATAAGAAAAGAGAAACACTGATGTATCCGTTTTGCTACATTTTAATAGCAGATATTTTAAGGGATTCTTTTTTTTAGGTCTCATCAGCAACATCAAACAAAAGGTACTGAGTGTACTCCACAAGGTACAGAGTGCTGCCAACACTTTGGAAAATTTACATGACTTGGAGAAAATGTGGTTCTTATCTCTCGAAGAGCTTACCCCTCAAAGTGAACAACAGGGTAATTTATGAAGGCAAATTCTTCATCCCCTTGAGCTAATGTGGACGGAATCATTTTGAAATTAAAATAATCAAGACATGAGACAAGACTAAATTTGGTTGAGAATTCTTTCAGGTTCATAAAGTTTTAACATCCGTCTTAAACAGAACTGACTAGACAACTTTTAGAGCAGAGACCAAACTCCTCAATGTAGATTCACAACCCTCCATCATCTAGACCTACTTTCCTCCTGAGACTTATCTATCATTCGGGCTCCTTTCCTGGCTCAGTGTTTTCTTTCAATCTATTGAACGATCTGTTATGTTTCCTGAAGTTGTTACGTTTCCTGCCACAAGGTCCTCACACAATCTGTTCCATATTTGGAACACTCTGTGATCCTTGATCCAAGTAAATCCTCATTCTTGTGAACTCAGCGTAAAGATTACTTCATCAATAAACATTCCCTTGAGTCCCAAGAGAACCTATAATTTCCCCTCAGAGCCTGCATTATGATGAAAATTAAATAATTTTCTAATTCTTAGTGGGTGTGTTTCTGCAACAAAAGGTATGGTCAATAGAGGAAAAGACTTTGTTAATCTTGTCCAAACTGTTTTCCTAGGGGCTAACCTCAGTCTTTGGCTCTTGATAAAATAGTAAGTCTTTTTTTTCCCCCTTTTACAATGCCCCAAATGGAATGGCTTGCTTTTAGTCCTTGTAAAAAAATGTATTTGAAAAATCACATCAAGGTAGCTGTGCCAAAATGTCACAACTCTAGTTGTTTCATACAGGAAAAGTACCTCAATATTACATATAGGAAACATGTAATTGTTTTGCAATATGGACTCCTGGAAATATTTTTCTGGGAAATGTATGTTTCTTATAACTCAGTTAGTTGATAGACTTTATAAAATTTTTTGAGATAAGCCAAAAAATATATTAAAAAATATACAAAATATATTTAAAAAACATACAAAATATATTAAAATATATAATATATATATTTACATATAGATATATACTTATATATTAATATATTATATAAATAAATAATAAGCTATATATTTATATATTATAAATATATTTATATTATACATAAGTATAAAATATTTATATATTTATATTTAAAATATATTAAAGATATATAAATATATATTTATATTTATATTTAAATATATTTATAAATTATATATGAGAATATATTTATATTTATGAATTATATATATATATGAGAATGCAGCTATCCCAAATGAGGATTTCTGTTTTAGAAGTGTTGGTTTCTAAATTGTATTACATAGGATGGCAAGTTATCTGCTATGGCTTTTTTTTATAATTTAAGGCAATGAAACCATCATCAGCTTGGAGGACGACAGTTATCTGTCAGCATATCAGTAGGTCTTGAATCTTGATCTACAAAATGTGATTTCTTTTCACTAGAATAATTTTTCAAAGAAGAGGAAACAGGTTAAGAAACAAAACTTTTAAATACCAGTGCCTTAAACTACCTCAATATTCAACCTTCTCATCAATAGCTATTCTGGACCTTATAATTTTAGTAAGATTTGTATTCTGTGTGAGAATCATTGCCCGAGAGCTCATTTTTAGGTTGCATTACTTATTTAATCATTGTTTGCTATCCAGAGTCAAGGTCTGAATGAAACTCAGCACAGAGACCAGTACAAGCTGGAAACAATCTCATTTTGTTCCTAACAGATTTCTCCGTGCAGTATTAACGATAGTCAATACTGATCTATCTGCTTAAATTCTGCCTCTTCCTCAGTAGTGAGCTGACTTGAGACACTAAGATTAGCAATTTTTTTTGAAAAGGAAACATTTTAAAAGATGTATCCAAAAGACTTCCAGATCCATAGTTTAGGAAAAATAGAAAGATATTCCTTTAAAAAATAATAGTCTCTTCTCTGAGCCTATTCAAAAGTTCTTTATCGATAAAGAAAAATTACTTGGCAATATTTAAACCTTCTAACCTGAGTAGATACTAAACCTTCTGGGTGACAAAAATAGCTTCACTGGACAATTTTTTAAATTTGAGCTTCATAATCAGCCGTGGTATTATTATTCATACCAAATCAAGAAGAAGCTTGGAAACCAGTAAAGAAAGTTCTGATCACCTTTTCTTGACTTTAAATCTCAAATACATGTACTTCCCACTATCCACAATTCACTAGAAGCTAAGAAGCGTATTTAGTATTTCATTCAGTCTACTCTTTATAGTCCACAAATCCTAGAGATTGAGTGATTTCACACATTGGCTTTCTGATTTTCCTACAGAATTGCTTGAGTTTTTCCAGATGAATCTCTGATACAAACAAAACAAAAACTTGTTTTTGTTAGGAAAGAGAAAATACTGCACATGCTTATTTCACCACGTGCATAAAGCAGATAGTCTCCTCTTGCACAAACAGTCTATAAAACGAGGACACTCCAGTTTTTATTTCTTGAGCAGATGATGCTATTTCTGGTAGGTGGAGACAATGCTTTGGCAGCCAGTAACCTCCATGTACAAACCCAAGTGGTCTCATTATTCAGAGTCCTTGAATAGTATTTTCAGTGTTCTTGAACTAAGAATTTATCCATTTTTCAAAGCCTCCAATGTCATCCCCAGATTCATTTTTCTTTGCTTCTCCAAGTTTTCAGTTCCTTCTCCTTCCAGAGTGATTTCCCTAGCTGGCCACTTTTACAAAGGAGAATTTTACCTGCTATTGTGAATTAAATTCAGGGAGGACAGTGAAATACACAACCAATCATTTATCAGACTCATAAAGCCACAGAATCGGTTAACTTAGTTCTCAGAAGAACCTACATTTTTTATTAATAGCAATGCTTGTGGGATAAAGCACCAAAATGATTAATTAAAGTCTTCATTCACTTTACATATGTAGACATTCTCAGGTTCTTATCTTTTTAGGATAGGATTCCTTTTCTTTCCATTTCTGTTCTTCTCTAACTAAACTTTATGAATAACCTCTATGAATAATTTGTTTTTGAGAAAAATAAAGCATTTTTGGAGGTTAGGGTTGCTATTTTATGGTATTCAAGTTTGTCATTTTCTGACAGTGAATACTGTAAGAGGAAGACAATTAGTTCTTTTAACTAATCTTCTTGCAGTGTCCTATGATTGGAAAAGATCCTGATGTTTATTCTTTGTATGAAATTACTAATTTTGTTATTGAGAATTATAGCAAAATATCTTCCATAAATCAGCAATGCCTATCCTAGGTGAGTAGTTTAATCCAATAGTATATATATACATATATTTTTTAAATTTTTTAATTGTGTTATGTTAGTCACCATATAATACATCATTAGTTTTTGTGTTGTGTTCCAAGATTCATTGTTTACATGTAACACCTAGTGCTCCATGCAATACATGCCCTCCTTAATACTCACCACCAGGCTCACCCAACCTCACCCCCTTGCCCTCTAAAATCCTCAGTTTCTTTCTCAGAGTCCACAGTCTTTCATGCTTCATCTCCCTCTCTGATTTCCCCCAATTCACTTTTCCTTTCCTTCTCTGAATGTCCTCCATGTTATTCTTTATGTCCCACAAGTAAGTGAAACCATATGATAATTTTATTTAAAACAAACTAAAAAAGTAGACCCCAAAAGTCCACAATATACTAATCCTACAGCTTTGGTTCTCTCTAGAATGAATAAACAAATCATAGTCTATTTAGAAATAAAATAAAAAGGGCAAAGTTACATGTAGACAAGGTACTGTGAATGAACAGTCTTCTCTGTGGGTTTTCTAGGTATGATAGAGTCTGTTATAACTCCTTAGGATAAAACAAAATGCCTATTAGCAAGACAATTTGCTTAAGCTATAGAGGAAACCAAGGAAATTCACTCCTAAACCATGAGGATGTGGTTACTAACCATGAGAATGTGTCCTCCATGAGGAGTGAATACTAAACCAGTAGTGTGAAACACTACTGTAGACACTGTTATTTTTGCATGAACATAACCAATAATATCTTCTGGTGACTAAGATAGCTTTTATTTAACTAGTCATTCTTTAAATGTGGTCCCTGAGCCAATAGCATCAACAACACTCTGGAATTTCTTAGAAATGTCATTTCTTGTACCCTGTTTTAGTCCTCTAGGACTGCTATAACAAAATACCATAGACAGGGTAGCTTAAACAAAAGAAATTTATTTGCCCACAAGTTTGGAGGCTAGAGAGTCCAAGATCAAGGTGCCCACCAATTTGGTTCTGGAAAACACTCTCTTCCTGGCTCACAGACAGTTACTTTCTTGCTGTGTCTTCACATGATGGAAAAAGAAAGCTCTGGGGCCTCTTCCCTTTATTTTAAGGGCAACAGCCCTGCTGGATGAGGACCTTCCACCAAGTATAGTCATGTTGGGAGTTACGGCTTCAACATATAGATTTCGGGGGGACACAAACATTTAGTCTGTAAGGTCCCAACCCAAATGTAATGAGCCAGAAACTCTGGATTTAATAAATCCTCCAGCAGTTCTGATGCACACTAAAATCTGAGCGCTAACACTAAGGGAGTGGTATTCAACCTTAGTTACCCATCGGAAACATGCCAGTATGTGGGGCTCGCCCTACAACAATAAACTCAAAACATCTATGGGTGAATCTTGGGCAGTGATGTTTTCGAAAGCTCCAAGATAATTCTTATTTGTGGCCAAAATAGCAAACCACTATTTTCAATCCCAGTTCCTCCCCAAATCTCATTATTCCTGAAATTTGTTTTATCCCTCTCTTCCATCGTCCTACAATAGCCCATAAATTATAACCCAATTTCTTCAGCCAAATTCATAAAAACCTATAGAGGCATAATCCTTATGGTTTGGAGAAAATTTTATTTTCTACTCTGTATTATAGAAAATAGCCTCATCAATAGGCTTTTTGTTAAATGTAAAACTGATTATAGCTAATTAAATCTTATTTTCAAATTCCTTCCTCATATAATATATCCCAACAACTTAAGTATAATATATCCCAACGACTTGAGGATATCTTAGACGTTAAAGTATTTCATTAGCCATAGAGTTCTGTGTTGATATAAGGTATCATTACTGTTAAATGGAATATAAGGTCCTAGGAGACACAGAATATGTTTATTTACCTACATCTCTTCAGTACCTTGAAAAGTTCTGGGATATCCAGAGTTCAATTTGTTTATTTTTAATAATTTATTTCATTGATTAATACTGTAAATTGAAATCAACACAAACAAGAATTTTGATACCTTGACTTTAAACTGAGTTACAATAAAATCGACATAGGATCATTTATAAAGCATTAACGCTTCAGAAAGAAAATTAAAAATAGAACACTTGTAAAAGTTGATGGCAGAATATCAACATAAATAAAATATCTCTGGGGATAAAAATAAAATATCTCTGAGGAAAACATGAAAAAAATCTGCTTTAAAAATATAGTACTTTTGGGGCGCCTGGGTGGCTCAGTGGCTTGAAGCCTCTGCCTTGGGCTCAGGTCGTGATCCCAGGGTCCTGGGATCAAGCCCCGCAGCAGGCTCTCTGCTCAGCAGGGAGCCCGCTTCCTCCTCTCTCTCTGCCTGCTTCTCCGCCTACTTGTGATCTCTGTCTGTCAAATAAATAAATAAAACTTAAAAAAAAAAAAGAAAGAAAATATAGTACTTTTTTGCCTGTGACTCAAAGGAATAAAGATAATGAGGAGGAGGAGAAGGAAAAAGCAGGAGGAATACAATGGTTATAATTAAGGCAATCTCTCTATAATCTAGGCTACACAAAGTTCTAGCCAAGAATTCCTTTAGCAAATATTTCCAGCCCAAAAAGATGCATGTATGTATATATAATATTTATATTAATGTTAATATTAATATATAAAATATTGAAATTATATATATATATAAAATAGCCCCAACTTTGGAGATACAGATATAGATCTATCTATATGTCTATATCTATATCTATCTATCTCAACAATTGAGACATTAAAGTCGATTAGATTTGGGATCTAATTCTATTTCTATCCTTGTTTTTGCTTTTCTATGTGACTTTGGGTAGGTTGAATGACTTCTCTCAAATTGTTTTTTTCTTATGTAGTTTGCTATGGAGCTGAAATAAGGTTGCATACATTAATCGCCTTATAGAATGCCTCACATGTAATAGACACCAAATAATTTAATTCTCTTTCTTCTTTTCCCCTGAAGATATTAATACCTACATTTAAGTAGAATTGTGTTGTTTCATTAGGTATATTGCAACTGATCAGTGAAAGCAAAACTTCGATTATAGAATTAACATTTTTAATAGCATTTCTAGTCATTTTGTTTCATAAGCTTTTGTTCTAAGGACTGATTTTATTTTCTGTTTTATTTTACTGATTGTTTTTTCACACTTGTCTGAAGAGCAGAGATATATTTAAGAATTGAAATAATACTGAACTCAACCTTGTTCACTTAATATTTCAGTAGTCAGAGCATCACCATTATCACCTGTTATTTATTAGTAAAGAGCTGTGAAAATCCTGGTCCTCCCTCCCTTCCCAGAATATTGTATTTGAATAAGCAGTGCAATTCAGAGTATAACACTCCCTGCTTTATATTTTACCAACAACCTCTTGACTTCCTCAAGAGTATTAGTGCTCTGAAAAAAACAATTTCCATTTACATTATGTGTAGTACAAGTTATCTTAAATAATGTGTCATGAAGATCTTCTTGCAGAAAAACAACAGAAAAACAGCCCAACCCAGCACTAGGAGAGACTGCTTTCCATTATTGAAGTAGAATGACTGGGACTGTAGAAGAGAACATGATTTATAAATAAATGAAAGAACATACCTAAATGTACATAGGAAAATTCTGGAGTGAGTATCAAGAGCTTGGTTATGTCTGCTTGCTATTTCAGCAGAAATCAAAAGCACAACTTACCTTCCCCAACTCTCAGCAACATTTTGAGTAAAAACCATGAAGAGCTATATGATGTACTTAAAAAAAAAAAAAAGGTATTTTCAACATATTCTAAATATCTCCTTTTCATCAGTATTAGGTAGCTTCAGGAATATGCTGTAGTGGGAAGAAACTTAGACTGGAAACACAGAGACTTAGATTGATTATTGGCTCTGTTCTCTAGTTTTGTTTGTTGCATATTGCTGGGCCCAACTGATTCAGTCTATACAGTGAAAAAAAAAATTGTACTACATGACCTCCAAAAGCACTTTGAAATTTTAACATTCTGGAATGCAATACGACTCATCCAAATTTGCTCATTTTCCTGATTTTTAATGTGCTGTGGAAATACTTAAATCATTGACCATCATTTTGATGTTTGAAGATATGTCAAAGCCTACCTTCAAGGGTATTCAAAGCCTGCCTATATAGTTTGGGGATTATGAAAACACTCCAAAGATAACGAGGTTATTTAATTTCAAATCAGCATGTGCTAGGATATTACCCGCAAAACTGAAAAGGAAATGAAAGTAATGGTCCAATGGCTTGAATTCATTAGGTTCTGCCTGAGGGAGGATTTACATAGGCATCTTATGTGAGAGGAAAAATAAAAATCAACCTCCCCTTTCCCCACTCCTCCTAATTGCCTAACAAAATGCCATTGTTCAATGTTTAATAAATTCCTGCAACTTGGGGTGCCTGGGTGGCTCAGTGGGTTAAGCCGCTGCCTTTGGCTCAGGTCATGATCTCAGGGTCTTGGGATCGAGTCCCGCATCGGGCTCTCTGCTCAGCAGGGAGCCTGCTTCCCTCTCTCTCTGCCTGCCTCTCTGCCTACTTGTGATTTCTCTCTGTCAAATAAATAAATAAAATCTTTAAAAAAAAAAATTCCTTCAACTAGAAGGCAGAAGCCAAAATATAATTAGCAAGGTCAACACAGAAAGAAACCCAGATGGCCCAGTGGAATATGGGGAAGATCTACTTAGGAGAAACCAAAAGACTCAAATCTATCAAACATTAGGGATGCCACCGAACATTTCCCAGGAGATATTAGAAGGGTCGGGGTTCCCTCTTAGCCACTTTCTTTTTTACTTTAAAATTCTTACGAGAAGGAGGGAAAAGTGCATTCTCCTGGTGCAGACACGAAAAGGAGGGAATAATTCTGTATTTTACAAATTGTCCACAAATTGCAAAGGAATTTTTACCAAGACAAAATTTAACTCCTCATTCCTTAGGACGGTAGCCGCCTGAGCTGAGAGAAAGCAGAGAATCCGGGGAGAAAGGCACACTGCTCACAGGATTCCAAGATTACCCTTAATAAATCCATAGTTAGCATCTGAGTTGGGAGCACAGAGATTCCATGATCCGTATCCTGGGTCTTCAAAATAGTTCACATTCCTGGTTCCATCCAGGGGGGTGGAAGCACAGCATGTGTGGAAGGGAAAGAACAAGTGAGACGAAAAGAGAAGCATGTTGGGGTGGGGGAAGTGACTAACACCCAGTGAGGCAGAAACGAATTACGTATGCTTAGGCTAATGGGGTAAACGAAGACAACTTGGAAAAGATGTGTAATATTGCTGAAAATTTAGCTAAATGACTCAAAATGCAATTAACAGTCATTTCGCCCTCCATGGCCAGGTTTCCATCATTATCTGACATTATATTTTTGGGATAAGGTTAATATTTATACAAGTGTTAGTACACGAAAACCTAGCATTTGGGACTTTCTATGCATAATTAATACATGTTATTCCTTTTCTAATGTCCTACTTGCCTTCATACCAGGCTAATGTAAAGAATGACCCAGAAAGTTCAAAACACACTAATCATCTTTGTACGCACAAAAATGAAAGTAATGTGGGTGTTCACAGTGATTGAATGTTTAATGATTTATAATTGTTCTCTTCTCACTATCTTCTGAATGTACCTAGGAATTTTTTTCTTAAAAGAAGTTAGAAATCAGGTGCTAGAAATCATATAGGTGTTATAAATATATATAACATAAATATAAATATAGGTGTTAGAAATCATCTTTTCATCTTGCTCGTGATG
This sequence comes from Mustela erminea, assembly GCF_009829155.1. Classification (NCBI taxonomy): domain Eukaryota; kingdom Metazoa; phylum Chordata; class Mammalia; order Carnivora; family Mustelidae; genus Mustela; species Mustela erminea. The sequence goes on from NC_045631.1 coordinate 34,393,740, forward strand.
ATAGAGACACATCTCTATTTGTCAAAAATTATTGAACTGTATACCTAAAAAGTGGATTTTATAATGTATGTGTATTTTACCTCACCAAACAAGACTTTTTAAATGTCCAGAACTTGGAAAAAAAAAAAAGATATAGTAAGTCAAAAAAACTAATGTGTAGGTAGAAGTCAAGTGACTTATTTTAAAAATCAATTTTGAATAGGTTATACATATTCATGAAGCAAAATTTAAATGGTGCTTAAGGGTATATGATGAAATCTCTGTCCTAATTTCTTCTACCCACCCTATTTCTTTCCTTTGAAGACAGCTGCTCAGTTTTATGAATAGTCTCTTAGAGGAAGTATTCTCTACATATAACAACCATATGTGTGTTTCATCAGTTAATGTCACTGATCTCTTGATGAAATGCTTTTCATTTTCACCTACTGAACACTAACTACATACTATTCTTATAGATCCCAGGCTGATATCTTTCCTAATCCATACATTTTAAATCTACGAGTAAGGTAAGTTCTCCTTGGACAAGTTATCTTCAGGAATCTCACACTAGGGGCAAGAACAAGATATCCAGCTCTGAGGAATTGTCCCTGGTTCTCCTGAAGTTTCTCGCGGCCCAGGGTTATATATTATATGTGTTCTCTCTTCTAGTCTCTTTCTCCCTAGCAAATAGAAAGCCATTTCTCGTCCTTTGCCTTGCCTCACTGAAAGACGGCTTCCCACAAATATGGCACGTCTGCATGTTTCCTCATGAAAAGTGTCCATGGCCAGCTTACGCTGCCTGTATCCAATGTTCCAAAGAAAGGACTGTTCATGTTGGCTCAGAGAAGCAGTCAGTTATATCGGAGAGCTGTGTGAGGCTGCTTGGGAACTACAGCCAGAGGCATCTCTTCTGACCTTTCCAAGTTTCATTGACAATGTTGTTCATTATTCCTAAGAGCACAAGAGAAGTACCACTTTACTCTGCCATCTTATTAACCCAGTTTATTAACTTTCAATAGTGCAACGTCTTTGCCTCATAAATACATTAAGGAATAGAAGTAAATTTTGTTTGTAAGAGTAGTTTGGGTTGGAAAAGGGATTCCAGGTGACGTACTTTGAGCTTCAGAATTAGACAATGACTAGAAAATACAGAGGGATTTGAGGCTGCTGAGAACAGCCTTTTCAGGTTTATTTTGTCAAATTAAGACTTTTTTCTTTTTTCTTTCCAACAAACATTCCTTGGGGGCCCAATACACACAAAAATTCATAGTGAAAAAAATCACTGGATTTTTGTCCTATTTTTTTATCCCCATGTCCCACCTCCCTCCCCCCTTATTTATCCATCTTTGGTTTCCAATAGCACTCTTGATAGAAATCACTTATTAAAAAATATATATGCCTGAGTTTTACTCCAGACCCAATGGATAAGAATCACCAGGAGTGTGGCCCTAGCAAAACATTTTAATAAACTACTACGGTGATTCTGATACCCAGCCAATTTTGAGAACCACTATCCTAAATTACAGAATTGAGAACCACCAAAAAACAAAACAACAACAACAACAAAAACCAAAGTCCAACCTAAAACTCAAATTATTTCCATTTTATACTATCAGTAAGTCATAGCAGCTAAACTTTTGAAGGTCAACTGTAATAGTTTGTCTCCAGCTTCTTAACCCATGAATATAATTAGTAAGGTTAAACTAAAGTTAATCTCTTTGTCATCATAAAAACATTTCAGGCCCAACTAATTCTATTTTATCTATTTTAAAATACATACCCCTTCGGAATACTGTTTAACATCTGCTTTCAGCAGAGTGACAAAAATCAGATGACTGGATCTATCAAAAGAGAGAGACAAACCTGTCGCTCATCAAAGAGTACACTTAGTTACAGAAAAGACAAATAAAGCTATTCAGAGAAGAAACTGGGAATGTCTACAATGAATTGAAGCACCAAGCAATTCTTTTGACAGCATCTAGAAGAAAACACCTAAGCAGAAACCCCCGACCCCACGACCCACCCCCCTGCCCCCAACAAAGCACTGGCTCTTTGCGTATTTTGTGATTCACAGGGCAGGGAGGATGTTTCAGACCATATCATTCAATTAGAATTTGTTGCTGCTATTCACCAAGAACTCTGATGTGTCTTACTATTACTTTACCCAACCCTTGTAACAACACCGTGAGTTACATATCCTCTCCGTTCTAGAGATGAGGGAATGAGGAATCAGTGGTGTTAAGTTATCCAAACAGACACTGCTAAGTGTCAAAGAGTTACCCCCATACAATTATTTTGGTGTTTTTTATGCTACAACAAAATTGCCTCTTTTGCTATCCACGTTAGCCTCCCTTAGACTGCCCCTCTTCTACAATTTGCCCTTCATTTATATTTTCTCCAGCATTTCTACAATCTCCTATGCCTTCTTTGATGCATCTTTTCATAACTGGCCATTCTCACTTCACCTTATTCCCAACCACCAAATACATGCAACATCTTTGGGATCTTAGAATATCCTGAGGAACCTGTGAGGAGAGACCAGGCTGATCTGGAGAGTCTTAAGAAAATCAATCAGCTTCATGATGCCTGTTGGTATAATGACAACAGAGAATGGGATGTTTAAGTCCGTTCAGAAATGTAAACAAGCACAAAATTGACATAAGGGTGAAGAGCTATTTTCTCATTCTACAGTGTAATCCAGATTATACCTGCCTCCTAATTATTATAAAAACTACACACCGTAATAAGATTATTTCAGGAGAGATAGGAAAAAAGGATTATGAATGAAAACACAGGTCTCAAGATGAAGTCTTTCTGGCAAAGGCCACATGCAGAGATCTTGTTTATTCATATATTTTTTCTTACAAGCTCATTTCTTTGTGACAATAAGTACAGATGCATTAACACTGGAGGGAGAAAGCTTACCTGGAGGCTGACATTCTAGAAATCTAAGACACCATGCTCTGGCCTCTCCGTTGTCTAACAACGAAAAGAGAACTTAAATTCAGGGCTGACATTCTTCCTGCAAACAATGACAGGCCCCTAAGAATTGTGTGGCTTTGCTTTCCATTTTGAGTGGTTAGTTACTATAGTAGAGCTATATGGTAATTAAATATTTTGACTATGATCTGCATAATTCATAAGAATTTTATAGAAAGGTAGGATAATACTAAATGCCTCCATTAATTCATCAACAATTAAACAAAAATGAGATAAATAATAAGATCAAAATGAGTTTGAGATCTACACTATGAAATGTTTCCCAGTGCCGGTTTATTATTATTATTATTATTATTATTATTATTATTATTATTATATCTATGCATCATTCCTTTTAAGAAGACAAAGGAAGAGGTATACCCGGGTGACTCAGTTGGTTAAGTGTCCAACTCTTGACTTTGGTTCAGGTCATGATCTCAGGGGGGTGGTTCAGGTCATGATCTCAGGGTTGTGGGATTATGTCCTGTGTGGGGCTCTGTGCTCAGCAGGGAGTCTCCTCGAAATTCTTCTTCTTCTTTTTTTTTTTTTTTTAATTGTGTTGTGTTAGTTACCATACAATACATCATTAGTTTTTGATGTAGTGTTTAACAGTTTGTGTATAACAGCCAGTGCTCCATGCAATCCTTAACCTCCTTAATACCCATCACCAGGTTCATTCATTCTCCCCACCCCTCTTCCTTCTAAAACTCTGTTTGTTTCCCAGAGTCCATAGTCTTTTATGGTTTGTCTCCCACTCTGAATTCTCCCCTTTCATTTTTCCCTTCTTGTAATGTCCTCCATGTTATTCCTTATGTTCCACAAATAAGTGAAACCATATGATAATTAAAGTTTTCTGTTTGACTTATTTCACTTAGCATAATCTCCTCCAGTGCAATCCATGTTGATGCACAAGCTGCGTAGTCATCCTTTTGGATGGCTGAGTAATATTTCATCCTGTATATGGACCCATAATCCTTATCCATTCATCTGTTAAAAGGGATCTTGGCACCTTCCACATTTTGGCTATTTTGGACATTGCTGCTGTGAACACTGGGGTGCATATGGCCCTTCTTTTCACTACATCTGTATCTTTGGAATAAATACCCAGTACTGTAGTTTCTGGGTCATAGGATAGCTCTATTTTTAATTTTTTGAGGAACTTCCACACTGTTTTCCAAAGTGGCTGCACCAACTTGCATTCCTACCAACAGCGTAAAAAGGTTCCCCTTTCTCCACAACTTTTCCAACATGTGTTGTTTCTTGCCTTGTTGATTTTTGCCATTCTAACTGGTATTCTTTCTCCCTTTTCTTCTGCCCCTCCCCCAACTCATGTGCATGCTTGCTCAGCGATCTCTCTAAATAAGTAAATAATCTTTGGGGTGGGTGGGTATCTTAGTGGGTTAGACCTCTGCCTTCAGCTCAGGTCATAATCTCAGGGTCCTGGGCTCTAGTTCTGCATCGGACTCTCTGCTAAGTGGGGAGCCTGCTTTCCCCTCATCTCTGCCTGCTGCTCTGCCTATTTGTGATCTCTCTCTCTCTGTCAAATAAATAAAATCTTAAAAAAGAAAGAAAGAAAGGAAGAAAGAAAGAAAGAAAGAGAGAAAGAAAGAAAAGGGGCGCCTGGGTGGCTCAGTGGGTTAAAGTCTCAGCCTTTGGCTTGGATCATGGTCCCAGGGTCCTGGGATTGAGCCCCACGTGGGGCTCTCTGCCCAGCAGGGATCCTCCTTCCTCCTCTCTCTCTGCCTACCTCTCTGCCTACTTGTGATCTCTGTCAAATACATTTAAAAAAAATTTTATAAAAAAAAATGAAAAGATAACTAAATAATCTTTTTAAAAATACAAAGGAGGAATACGAACCTTACTTTTATATAAAACAATTCAAATCCTGAGACTATGATCTTGACAACTATTTTAAATCTGTTTCCTCAAAAGCAAAGTTAAGGGACGCCTGGGTGGCTCAGTTGGTTGAGCAGCTGCCTTCAGCTCGGGTCATGATCCCGGCGTCCTGGGATCGAGTCCCGCATCGGGCTCCTTGCTCAGCGGGGAGTCTGCTTTTCTCTCTGTCTCTTCCTGCCACTCTGTCTGCATGTGTTCGCTCTCTCTCTCTCTGACAAATAAATAAATAAAATCTTAAAAAAAAAAAAGTGAAGTTAGGATTATTTTAATACCTACATAACAAAGTTTTAAAAAGGTTTAATGAAATAAACCAGGATCCACCTGATAAGTGTAAGAGCAAACGTTAGCTGTTGTCCTTTTTAAACTACACTCAGGGAAGATAAAGTTCTGTAAGGCTCATGCCTGTCTCTATTTAGAACAGAGTGATTTTGGATGTCTTGTTTATACTGACCATAGCCCAAAGAAACAAAGCACCAACAGCAGTCAGATAAATAGGCTTCCTCTTCCCCTACAAAGAGGCTAAGCACTACTTTGAACTATGTTTCCTTTGGTAATTCGAACCTGTGAGTCAAAAATTAAGTCAAACATACCAGAAATACTCTGTGGTTTACTTTTGCCTTTTCTGTGCCATTTGAAGGATGGAAACAGGCATTTTATACATTATCAAAGTGGCACCACATACTTGTTCACATTACTGATTTAAGAAACAAGAATTCTTGAAAGGAAATCAATTTTGAACATGGAGCAATGCTAAATCTTGCCGCAAAACAACAAATCTTCGGCTAGACATTTTACAGATCATCTTCTATAGGATTAATTTATATCATACTGTATACAGCGATTTGACACCTTCATTTCACACCAACCCTCCAAGCAAGACTTTATGTAAGATACAGTAAAAAGCAATAGCAATTAGTTCACAGATGCGTTTGAATTTAATACTTGTAAGGCTTATTTCCTAGAAACATGATAGTGATGAGGGAGCAGGAGGCTGGCTGAGGACAAAGCAAAAGCTGGCGCCTTGCACCCCCTCTTCACCCACTCCCCTCCATATGTGTAGCATTCCTCAGGCACCCCTGACTGCCATACAACGATAAATAGTTAACTTGCAGGGATTGCAATCCTGCAGAACAGGAATCTCCCTTGCTCTACAAGATGTCCTAGAGACCTAAACAGGGAGGTTACCTTATCAATAGCACAAATTTCCAGAGGTAAATAACTCCTGGTTCCTGAAGCCCTAATGTCTCCCTCCCACCATAAACTGGAGGAGACTGAGGTAGAAGGGAATGTAAATGATAGCCGGATTATAATACCCCACCAAGAATCTCCCAATTATCTTGATGTTAATGCCTGACCTAAAGACGACATTGATCAGGCCATAAGGGCAAGGCCTCCCCCAGCATCTTGTAGGCCCTCCCTAACATGTGAAAACTCTGTTGAAATCTCCCATTCTTTCACCACCTCCCCCCCAACTGCGGGGTATATAACATGCCTACCCTCACAACCCGGGGCAGCAGCTCTTCCTGCCCATGGATCCTGTCCCCGTGCTTTAATAAACCACCATTTTGCACCAACAACGTCTTAAGAATTCTTTCTTTAGTCGTCTGCTCCGAACCTCCTCACCCCACCGAACCTGACTTAGGTTCTGGGACTTCATCAATAGGAGAGCCTAAGCTCAGGGACACCTGTAGGGACTGTAGGGTTGAGTTTCCTCTTACCATGTTATTTCTTCTACCACCCACTCTGCTATTAGCCCTGCATTCATTGCTGTATCTGTTCCCCAGAGCATACCGTCCTCTGCAGCCCCACCACTCGCAACACTATCTCAGTCGTAAGACTATCTCATTTTTCTCTTTATCTCATTAATACTATCTTGATAATCTCTATGATGACCACCATCTCCACTGCCTGTCTTTATTCTCTTTTTTCCTGCCTCCTTCAGTACTTCTTTGTCTTTGATGTGTTTTATAGAATTACATAATAACAGTGGTATCCAATTCTTGCTACCTCCCGAATACCCCCCACTACTTTCCTTAATTTCTGGAGCTTAGCTTAGACTTCAGGCTTCATCCTCTCAAGCAACTTAGTGCTTCTGTACCTAAGAAAAGATTTCACCATGGAGTTATTTGCATGGTGCGTTATCGATGCTTTAAAAGTGATGTAGATTTTCATCCATTTTAGGTTTCAGTTGATTGCATGCCTTAGCATGAGGTTGGCAGTGAGAAGGAAAATGCTTTTGCAACAATCAGGTTCTCCCTGGTTAGAAATCCAAGTGTTTGTTTTCTATTTTTTTATAGTTACCTGATGCAATGGGGGGGGAGTAGAAACTGTCATCATGTTCACAAAGAGATTACCCATGGCTGAGGTTTCAATCAAATATTTGAAAGCTTCTCCCCATCTGTGAGAGTGGAACTGTAATAGGCTTTTAGGGTTCTTCCTTCCCTATCATTATATGTTGTTGTTGTTGTTGTTGTTTTTAATATAACAACAGAACCTCCGGTGTACTTTCAATGATTATGAATCTAAATCTCGTTTTCACTTACTGACAGACTTTTCTCTTTTAAAACATGCACAAAGTCAAAAAGGAATATTTAAGTCAGCTTTCAAAAACTCTGTGGTAAACTTAGGTTGAAGAATGTATCTTGGACATGAAGTCATCTTGTTGGCCTGCACATCACTGAGCTGAAAACAAAGAGGCACAAAGCAAATGGCTAGTCTCAATCACAGGGAGAAAGGAGCAGAAGATATCCCAATCCCACTTCATTTCTCTCATTTCCAGGAGACCTGGTTCAGTCAGGTGAGCTGGATACCTGGAACTTGGAAGGCCAGTGTTCTTCATACTGACTGTTTAGTGGAAGTAACCTACTCATTATTGAGATGATGGACTAAAGAGATAATTTCCCCTAGCAGCGGAAATAAATAGGCTATGAGTTAATGCTTACTGCTTAAAAAAAATATCCTCTGAGAGAAGAACAGTACCCAATAAAAACACTTTTAGAAAGGGGAGCAGGCATCTCTTTTTTGTGTGGTCTCTCCTCCGTGAATATGTGGGAATCAAGTCATGCCCCACAGAAATCAAGGGCATACAACCTTGGGACCTCTTCAGACAGTCCTGTGAGAAGACTGTAAAAACTGAGATGATGTTCACTGTGAGTGAGGCATCCTTCAAAGAAACTTTTAAATCCTTTTAAAATCTTACCTGAATCAGGTTTCCTGGGACTTAATATGATCTTGAAGATAAAATTGTCTCTGTTCACTCTGATTCAGTAAATTCCACCAATGTAAATATTCGAGATGAAGTGGAAAGATAGTATTATTTCAGTCATATTTAGAATCCTGAGAACTAGAGCTTGCTCTTCCTTCCCTATGGCCTCTTTTATAACCAACAGGACTCTGTATCTTTTCAGTGACTTTGAATCTAAATATAGTTTTCACTCATGAAAAGACTTTCCTTACTCCTCTGTCTTCATTATGTGGCTTCCTAGGTCATTGCAGAAGCAAGCATGAATGAGAAGGAAAACTATATGTCAGAGGCTACTAGAGGCCAGGCCTGGACATGGAACTTACAACCTCCCTCATATTTTATTACCAGAACTCAGTTGCATGGCTGTAAGGAAGGCTCAGATATATAGTCTATGTGTTAAGGGAAAATGATAATAGGTTTGCTTAAAGATAAGCCATCTCTGTTACAAAATGTCAGAAATAGATGGATAAGTCTTAACTGACTTAGAAGACAAAAGGAAGCAGATCCCGAAGCCTGGCGGAAGGAAATGGAGAAAACAAGACAGAGGATAGACTAAAGTGAGTTAAACTGTGGAACTTCAGAGAGCCTTAGAAATTGGAGACACCAAGAACCTCTGAAACATAAACGTATGGCAGGTCTGAAGAGAGACCAGTATGTTTGCATACATAGAAATTAGAACCCCCAAATACCTTATTCCATTCTACTTGCTAAGGGGCTATCAAACCTCAACACCAGAAAAATAACAGAGTTTATTTCATGGTGATGTTTCTACAACTAAGAATAGAAAAGAGGTAACTGTATTGGAAATAATGTAATGTTTGAAAGTCACTGTACATAATGCTGAGGACTACAATAGCCCTTTTGCCTTTATTAAATTCAAAAAACCACTAGCAACTAGGAAATACCATGTCCACCTCCAGAGCTGCTATATGGGTATTACTTCTGGGCATAGGCTCCACATTAAGTGCCTGTAGATATTTAGGTATGAGAAGACATTAAATAAGCCCATTTCTGGGGCACCTGGGTGGCTCAGTTGGCTAAGCATCTGCTTTGGCTTGGGTCATGATCTCAGGGTCCTAGGATCAAACCCCATGTCAGGCATCCTGCTCAGCAGGGAGTCTGTTTCTCCCTTTGCCCTCATACCACTTGTGCGTTTGCTTGCTCTCTCTCTCTCTCAAAAAATAAATAAAATCTTTTCAAAAAAATGCCCATTTCTTATATAATCACTCTCTAGATAAGATTTGTTCACATTATGGTTGCTTTCATTCCAAATCTCCAATCACCTTTAATATGTTCTTCTCTGAACTATGTACCTTCAGCCAAGGATCAACGTACATTGGAGGTAACCCTCCTCATGTGAAAGATACAGAAGAAAACTAGCCAGGAAACAAATGACCTTGGAAGAAAGACATTACAGAGAGCATAATAAACACTTTAAAAACACTCTAAAATATCCTAGAGAGAGAAAATAGAGTAAGCATTAAAAAGAACCTGAGAAGGAACACTCAGATAATGGAAAGAACAAAAAGTTGGTGGGAGAAGTAATATAATGACAAAGAGAAAAGACAGGTGCCAACCAAGCTGGTCAATGATGAATGCTCAGCAGCACTTCCTCACTCTGGTTTTAACTCCAGCCTACACATCCAGCTCTGCAAAGGTCCTGATTATGTTAATGGGACAGTTATTAAAGAAATAGACCATGTATCAAAGTGAAACCACTTAGTTTAAGACTTTGATTTTCTCCCCTCTCCCTCCATTATTCATGTTAGGTATACTCTATCTCCTTCCCTATGTTCTTTGTTCTGACCCTGAGTTGCAATGTTGTATACTCAAAAGAGTGTGGGCTTCACAGATGGTAATAAGAGGGTTTGTGTTGTGTTGTTACCACTTATTGAATGGACAAACATGGTCAATAACATAATTCCTTAAACCTCGTTTTTTTTCATCTGGACAACAGAAATGATGATGCCTATTTCATATGATTAAGAGAATTAAATGATACAATGTATGTCATCCTGTCTAACAGAGATTAGGAGAAAGCAAAAGATCAACAACATGAGGGCTGTCTTTTCTTTCCCCTGATAAGACTATGTGTGAAATTGTATCATAGTCTCTTGAGAGGGAGACCCAGTGTCATCTATATTACAACAGATTGATTTGTTGAGGGGAAACATTTCTGCCATTTAACCAAATTATTGCCGTAAGATAAAATAAACAACTTTGACTGATTATTTTACCAATTGAGTTGCTCAATTCTATTGTCATTGTCTATTTGTAATCTAATTAGTAGCCAAATGAACTCAGTCTCTCTTCCTTTTTGATTTTATGGTTAAAATACCTAATAAAAACTATAAACATAAAAACCTCTATGGTGGTTCAGAGAAGATGTAATTATTTGATTTCTAAGGCCAAGTCAGTAGTTGTCTTTACGCATATGTTAACTTCTCTCATGTCTTTTTCTTGCATACAAGGAGAACAGAACAAATTATACTCCTTTTATTTGTGGATAATATTAAATTAGTAAGCATTATCTTTAAGAATTACATGTCTAACAAACAAAGCTTTTCTTAGCCATTGAAGAAACAGGGGTATAGTCAGTGAACAAGACAGTATTCCTGCTTTCATTTTCAATGAATGGAGTGCTATTATTCATAGCATTTTGCCCTATACACTCTGTACCACAGAACAAATTGCTAGAATTTTGAAGAAAGCCAAAATGCAATTTTATTTCATTTTCTAATGCTTGTTTGAAAAACTCATTAAAGAAGACTGCAAGGTCACCAGTTCAAGCCCACAGATCACATGGGAGGCAGGACCTGGTTATTCCAGAAACCACCATTCCTTCTACACTCGATAATCACTAGCATTGAAATCAGAAAGAGGAATTCCCCTTCTGTAGCTAAATACATATTTAGAAATCACATGTGTCAGGCAGAAGCTGAGGTTTTTCGCCAAATCCAGAGTCTAGAAAAAAAATGGAGGGGTTGACTATGTTCTCCTCCCAACTGCCAAGTGACCTGAGAGTGGGAGGGAATCTTGGAGCTCAGCTTAAATAAGATCATAACCCTTAATTATAAATAACAGATATAGCTGGCAAACTGAAACATCCAATTTTAATTAGTTTCTTTGCAGCTATATGTCTTTGATGTGGTTTAGTTCAATAAATTACAATAGCCCTGTGTTTTTGTTGTTGTTTTCGCATCTTCTGGTGCGTGGGTTAAGCTTACATAACGTATTTGATTGATAGCATGGGTTAGGGTTGGGGAGGGAAATCAACCAAAGAGGTTTTTTGCTAATTCTACCAGTGAGTTTAGGAAATTGACATATTCATTCTGGGGCTCAGTTTCCTCTCTATTAAGCTGTTGTTAAACTAGACTTCACCGTGCCCATTTTTTAGCAAAAAGCTCTGAACATTATTTCCTTCTTTATAACTGGGAAATAGGGTCTTTATTGAAAAACATAGCATTAAAATCATTTAGGTTTCTGAAACTGGAATAGAATGTCAATGACCTATCATTTCAGGATGATCAGATTATCTTAAAAAAATTTCTCCATCTATTCATTAATTATTTGATATGTCTTTGTTAGACATCTACCCTGTGCATGACATTGGGCTAAGTCCAGGAATTATGAGCCGAAGTGATTGTGTTCCGCTTTCATGGAGCTTATGATTCAGATGGAAAGATACAAAAACAAGCAATCAAAGTTTCACCCATGGCGTGATGTAAGAGTTTAGGATGTCATGGAATCACCTTGTTGGGAAAGAGAGGTCCACAATACTGTGAGGCAAAGACAGATACGGAATTCTTCAAATTGCGTGTTTTTAGCCATAAGTTACTGATAACTTCCATGGGAAAACTTCAGTAGAGTAGTGAGTGTTAGAATAGTTTGAAAAAATAATTTTAAAGTGAGGAAATGGAAAAGTATCTATTCGTGTCTTCTGCTCATTTCTTAACTGGATTATTTGTTTTGGGGGTATTGGGTTTGATATGTTCTTTACAGATTCTGGATACTGACCTTTTATCCAATATGTTATTTGCAGATATCTTCTCCCATTCCAACAGTTGCCTTTTAGTTGTGTTGATTATTTCCTTCACAGTGCAGAACCTGTTTATCTTGATAATCTCCTAAGAGTTTATTTTTGCTTTTGTTTCCCTTGCCTCCAGAGACATGTGTAGTAAGAAGTTGCTATGGCCAAGGTATAAGAGTTTGCTACCCGCAAACTCTAGGATATTGATGGTTTCCTCTTACATTTAGGTCTCTCATCCATTTTGAATTTTTTGTGTATGGTTTAAGAAAGTGGTCCAGTTTTATTCTTCTGCGTGTCACTGTCCAGTTTTCCCAGCACGATTTGTTGGAGAGACTGTTTTTTTTTTTCCCCCATTGGATATTCTTTGGTACTTTATTGAAGATTAGCTGAAACAAAAATAAAGACAAATATTTTTGAAGGTTTAGGTCTAAATGGACAAATATTTTTGAAGGTTTAGGTCTAAATGGAGAAGAGAGAAATGATGTGCTAACTAAAGGAGGTAACAGAATGTTTTGAGTTTTCAATCTTTTATAAAATACTTTTGAGGATTAAGAACAAGAACATGATTAAAAATTTTTAACTATTCTACAAGTCAGTATTAAATATGGTAAATGTTCATGTTAAAAAATGTAAACCTTCAAAAAAGAATTATTTGTAAAAGTCATCTAAAATCCTGCTACTTAGATGTAAATAACAAAATGATAACATTTTGTTGTCTACTCTTGTAGATTTTAATACATATATACATAAGTAAACATATATAAACTTATGCATGGTTAATTTTCAGTAGCATGAGTTTATGCCATACATATTGTTGTGCAACATATTTTTTAATGAAAACTTTATACTAAAAATTTGTCCACTCAGTAAATATGCATTTTCTTTAAAACTATATCCTCTTGGGACGCCTGGGTGGCTCAGTTGGTTAAGCAGCTGCCTTCGGCTCAGGTCATGATCCCAGCGTCCTGGGATCGAGTCCCACATCGGGCTCCTTGCTCGGCGGGGAGCCTGCTTCTCCCTCTGCCTCTGCCTGCCATTCTGTCTGCCTGTGCTTGCTCTCTCCCCTCTCTCTCTGATAAATAAATAAAATCTTAAAAAAAAAAAACAACTATATTCTCTTTTCTAATATAGTTCTCACAATATATTTTATTATTCTATTAAATGATCAGGCTATTTTTAATCATCAAACAATGCAGCTGTGGAGTGTACTTTTGTGGTTCTACTGAGATAATTACATACTTGCCCAATTTTTTCTTCAGGACAAATTCCTACAACTAGGTTGGGTTTTACACTAAAATTTTGCACTGAATTTGAACACTTATTCTAAGGCTTCCAAAAGAGACGTACACTGGAAAACCATAACAAAGTAACAAATCCCAGATCCTCTCTAATTTAGAGCCAGCCATGTTTGGGGAGGTGAATGGGGTCCCATTGAATACAGACTGAAAAACTGTATTTAGGCACTTGGGACATTCCAGCAGTCCTGTCCAGTTGAGTTGCCCTGGCAGAAGAGAAATAGCCAAAACAAGGTATAAAGAAAAAATTGTAAGAGGAAGAGATTAGTCATCCAACTTGGCACTGACATTTCTGAAATGAGGAAAATTGTAGTCTCCTATATGAGCAGCATTGGTTGGTGGTTTAAAATTTTGTTGCTGAACTAGAAGACTGACAGGCTACAGTTTACCAGTTACATTTTAGGACTATTGGATGGGAAAAATCTACGTGATTGACCACCGTGCTACTTAAACTGAAACCAAAGGGGGCAGGGAGGGAAGCAATTTAACAAAAATAGAATACATGTTTCTGAACTACCAGCATCACTTCCTAATATTTCAAGGTAGACAATTATCATGAGTTTGCCTTCTCTTCCACAGAAGGGCATAAGTAGCAAAGGATATTTTCTAGCAATCATCCTATAATACCTAAAGTATATTCATAAAGTGAGAAAGTAATTTAATCAGAACAACAACAGCAGTAGACATGCAGGATGAAATTATTTTATATTTGATAGTATCCATTTATTTTAATTGTTGTAACCAATTAAAATATGTTATATGTTAAAAGTAAAGAGGCCGTTCTGTTTTGTCAATGCATTTCTGAAGTACATTAATTCAAATTGGAAGCAGAGGTATCAAAGTACAAAGTATTATATAGCTGGGTTTTTTGGAAGTCAGCATTTAGAAATGATGTTAACACATAAAATGTTTAAATGGGCTGTAAAATATCACAGATTATAATTACTTATACATAAAGTATCACACAGTATGATACTATCTCATCTTTGCTTATAATTATTATAAAACCATTTACCTATGAAAACTACATTCATGTTATGTGAATTTTTAAGAATTTATGGGACTGAGAGATCGCCTGAGAGTTTTGATGTTATACATTGTCAGACTGCTTTATTCTCTATTTGGCCAAGAAGAGAAGCAGGCTGCTATTTTTTGAGTGAATTTTTTTTTAATTTACATTTAATTTTTTCCCACTTATCAATGCAGAAAAGAAATGCCACAATAGTGTGATTACTTGAATCTTTGTAAAAATTGCAGGATGAGGGCATGTGATGGCTCAGTTGGCTGAGCATCCAACTCTTGGTTTTGGCTCAGGCCATGATCTTAGGGTTGTGAGATTGAGCCCCACATTGGGCTCCATGCTAAGTGAGGAGTCTGCTTGAGATTCGCTCTCTTTCTCCCTTTGACCCTCCTTCCATTCTCTCTAAAATAGATAAATAAATCTTAAAAAAAAAAAAAAAACCTTTAGGATGATATTTATTATAATCATAACATAAACACTCCTTGGATTGGAATCTTTAACTTTTCATTTGTATAACATATGGGTTTAAGGACTTGATAAAGGTGAAAGAAACAGTGTAAAAGTGGAACTAGTTTTTCATTTTTTACTGTATAGTTTTTTTTTTTTTTTTAGTTTTTTTAATGATTGTCATCCTACAGAGCTCTTTTTCAGTTTGTTCATGCCCTTTCCATAGATAATTAAAATCAAATTTCATTACGTGCAGTGTCTCTCTTTTTCATTACATACATTTTAGCATGCAAGGCCTGGCAATTCTTTAAATACTCTTATTTAAATTAAAAAAATTTTTTGGCAGGCTTATTACAAATTAAATAAATAGAAATTTAGCTTTTAATCTAATTATGGTGGACTTGATACATGCATAATTAGTGTTTCTCTTCTTAAATGTTACTTCTAAATTTTAATTGTGATAACATCACTCAACATGAGAGTTGCCCTCTTAACAAATATTTAAGTATATACTAAATTATGGACTACAGGTAAAATGTTGTACAGCAATCTAGAGCTTATTCATCTTACTTTTCTGAAACTTTATATCTGTTGATTAGTAACTCCTTATTTTTCCCTTAATCCTGGTCCCTGTCAACTATCGTCCCACTCTTTGATTCTATGAATTTGACTGTTTTAGATTTTTCATAAAAGTAGAACCATGAAACATTTGTCTTTCTGTTACTGGCTTATTTCACTTCACATAATGTCTTCAGGTTTCATTCATTTTGTTGCATATTATAGAATTGGTCCTCTTTAAACCTGAATAATATTCCATTGTATGCATATGCCATATTTACTTTATCTATTCATCTGCCATTTATGTGTTTTTACATCTTGACTGTTGTGAATCATGCGGCAATAAACCTAAGAGTGCTAATATCTCTTCAAGATCCTAATTTCAATTATTTTCTTAATTTTTTAGTAATCTCTACTTCCAGTGTGGGGCTTGAACTCACAACTCTAAGATCAAGAGTCACATGCTCTTCCTTTTTTTTTTTTTTTTTTTTCTTAAGGATTTTATTTATTTATTTGAAAGAGAGAGCACAAGTAGGGGAAGCAGCAGGCAGAGGGAGAGCAAGAAGCAGGCTCCCCACTGAACAGAGAGCTGGTTCAAGGACAGATCCCAGCACCCTGGGATCATGACCTGAGCCTAAGGCAGCCGCTTAGCAACTGAGCCACCCAGGTGCCCCACCACTCACCTGCTCTTCCGGCTAAGCCAGCCAGGTACCTCTGACTTAAATTCTTTTAGATAAATACGCAGAAGTAAAATTTCTGAATTATATTTTAGTTCTCTTTCTAACTCTTCACGGAAACTTCATCAGCATGATTTTACATTCCCACCAACACTGAGCAAGTGTTCTAATTTCTTCATATACCTACCAACACTTGTCTTTTGTTTCTTTGATAATAGCCATCCTGGGGGCACCTGGGTGGTTCTGTCGGTTAATCCTCCAACTCTGGGTTTTAGCTCAGGTCATGATCTCAAGTGTCATGATGTTGAGCCCCACATCAGGCTCTGTGCTCAGCATGGAGTCTGCCTGGGATTTTCTCACCCTTTCCCTCTGCTCCTCCTGCTTGTGTGTGCTCTCTCTCTCAAATGAATAAATCTTAAAAAAAAAAAATAGCCATCCTGACAGGTATGAGGTGATTTTCTGATGTTGATTTGCATTTCCCTGATGATACTGATATTTAGTATTTTTTTTTTTAATGTATCTGTTTCCTACTGGTGTATTGAGATTGAGAAATGTCCATTCAAGTTCTTAGCCCCTTTTTAAATTGGTTTATTATTTCATTTTTTAGTTTTAGATTTTGGCTATTGAGTTGCAAGAATTCCTTGTATATTTTGGAGATTAGTCTCTTCAAATACATGGTATGAAATATTTTCTCATATTCTGTAGGTTGCCTTTTCACTCGGTTGGTTCCTTGGGCTGTGCAGAAGCTTTTTAGTTTGATGTAGTCCCACTTGTTTTATTGTTTTCTTTTTTTGTTTGTTTTGACACCTGTACTTTTGGTGTGAGATCCATGTAATTACTGCCAGGTCCAATGCCCTGAGTTTTTCCCTTATGTTTTTTCTAATAGTTTTATGGTTTCAGGGGTGTCTGGGTGGCTTAGTGGGTTAAAGCCTCTGCCTTTGGCTCAGGTCATGATCTCAGGGTCCTGGGATTGAGGCCCACATCGAGCCCCGCATCGGGCTCTCTGCTCAGCGGGGGCAGTAGGCCTGCTTCCCTCTCACTCTCTGCCTGCCTCACTGTCTGCTTATGATCTCTGTCTGTCAAATAAATAAACTATTTAAAAAAATAGTTTCATGGTTTCAGGTCTTACATTTAAGAATTTAATCCATTTTCAGTTGATTTTTGTGTATGGTGTAAGAAAATGGTCTGGTTTCATTCTTTAGCATGTGGATGTCCAATTTTACTGACATAATTTTGATGCCGGCAGGCTGGGTCCATTCACTCAAAGGGGGCCCTACAGGACCAGCTGAGATGGTCCCTGGCTGTGCGCAGATTAGAAATCAAACACAAGGGGCGCCTGCATGGCTCAGTGGGTTAAGCCTCTGCCTTCCGCTCAGGTCATGATCCCAGGACCCTGGGATCGAGCCCCTCGTCTAGCTCTCTGCTTAGCGGGGAGCCTGCTTTCTCCTCTCTGCCTACTTCTCTGCCTACTTGTGATCTCTGTCTATCAAAGAAATGAATAAAATCTTAAAAAAAAATAAATCAAACACATGACAGCAGGAAATATAAGCAGAGTTTACTGAAGGTATGAAGAGAGTACAGGTACAGACAGAATGTCTGGGAGACTCAGAAAGAAAAGGAGGGAGTCTTGGCTTTATTCAGGGTCTGGATGTTTTTACTGAGGACTGTAGTCTGGTGTTATGTGTCTACTCAGGCATTCAGGAACCAGTTAGAACAAAGACAAGGGCCCAGGTGTTATTCCTTTGAGACACGGTTTGGCATCAAGATGTCTAGCTCTGGTGGTATGGAATATGCTTTGTCTGTTCATTCTCACTTGGTCCGTCCTTAGACATTATCTGTTCCAAAGAAATTATTACCTCCTTGTCCCTTACAAGAGGGACATACACTATTCCTATTGTGAGGCATGCGTAAAATGGAGGAGCAGGTCCTAGCAAGCATGGAAGCAGGAAAAGGAGCAAAAAGCAGATGTTTATGGAGTCCTTCAGTTTTCCTGTCTCAGTTTGTTGAAGAGACTGTCTATTCCCCATTGTGATTCTTGACACAGTTGCTGAAGCTCAGAAGATCACATTTGTGCATTTATTTCTGGACTCTCTATGCTGTTCTACCAATCTATCGCTCTTTATTCCAGTACCAGACTGTTTTGATTATTGTAGCTTTGTAATATATTTTGCTATTAGGAAGAACAACTTCTCCAGTTTTGTTTTTCTTTTTCAAGCTTGATTGGTCTGTTTTTTGTTTTTGTTTTTTTGGGGCACATGTGTATTGTAGAATTTTTCATTTGTTCTATCTCTGCAAAAAAAAAAAAAAAGGACATTAGAATTTGGTAGAGATTACATTGAATCTATAAATCACTTGGGTAGTCTGTACATTTTTATAATGTTATGTCTTCTAATCCATGAACACAGTGTATCTTTTTATTTGTTTTTGCCTTCTCTCATTTCCTTCATCAATGTTTTCTAGTTCTCAACACACCTATCTTCCACCTTCTTTGTGTTCATATGGTACAATGCCTGAGGCAAAATCTCAGAGAGAGCTTTTGTGAGTGAGAGGTTGTTTTGAATCTCTCCTCTTCTTGGTGAGTCTGGTTTTGCATTCTCCTGGGTTGCAGGAGCCTTTCAGTTTGTTTCTGAGTTCTCACAAAGAATGTATCCATGAATTTTTGCTGAATTGGTATGTTTGTGAGACAAAGGGCCACTTCTCCTGCCAACTTGCTAATGTCACTCCTTTTGAAGTTTTAATTCATATTCTTTAAATAAGTTTGGTAAATGCCCTAAACTAATACCCTTCTTTCAAATTCACAATGTACGCTTGCTTATTAAAAGATCTGCATTAACTCCTGTTTACCAAATGCTGAGTAGGTGGTGCCAGGCTACTTTAAACGTCTAATCCTAACAACTTAGAAAGCTTACCTCATGTTTACTTTGTTGGTGAGGATACTGATAGGTGAAGTAATTTCCTAAATTCACTGAAACAGTCACAAACTTAGTGATACTGGGACTTACAAATGTCTAACACCAATGCCTATACTCTTTCTACAACGTACTTTGATATCTGAAAAATTATTCATAATTTTGTATACATTCATATTCAAGTTGATTCAGGACCTCCAAATCAAATCATGTAATAAAACCAGGCTTTAATTTTTATTTATTTATTTATTTTTGAGAATTGAGAGGAATGCCAAAAGTAGGATGTATGACAGCTATATGTACCTAGGGTGCATAGTGCCTGTGGCTTTGCTAATCTTTTTCATTCTTCTTTGCAGTTCTTTTACTTTATCTGTAAGTTTATGAGTGTCCAAAGGAAGGTTCAGGTCAGAATCCTCTTGAGGTCTAGGATGGTGTCTGGCTCATCAATATGTTCTCCTGGCCAAGAAATGAATGGCTGGCCCAGAGTAATGCCTTGAAGAGGCATTGGCTCAAGATGTGAAGAGTCCAGTCCTGAGGGCTGATTTACCAGTCCCCTCTGTTTTCACCCATATCAACACTGAAGTAGAACTAACACCTATGACAGTGAATATAAAAAATCCACTCAGTCCCGAAGCTGTACCTAATGGTCTTGAGTTTAGGGACAATTCTATTTCGAGATAGAGAAGCCCTGCGCAAAAAGCAAACTCAATTCCAAACATCATTCATTGCCTATTCTTATTCTCTTCAAATTACCTCTAATAATGCTTCAAAAATTGATCATAGCTCCTTTGCTTCATCATCCCACTGGCTCTGGCAGCCCTTTCTTTATAGTCCTGCAAAATATACTTCTAGCTATATTACACATACAGATTTTGTGTGTGTATATATATATATATATATATATATATATATATGATATTTAGTTGTAGATATAAAGATGACAATCTCAGAATGAATATACATATATATCTAAATATAGAAATATAAAGTACAGCTGAAGAAGGGAATTTTGCTGCTGTACATTCTTTTTAATGCAGTAGTTCCAAATTAATTATGTGAGAAAATTTCCTTTTTGATTTCCAGTCAAACATTGTCAAGTGTTTGATATTTGTCAAACATATGTCTAAACATTTCCTTAAACTTTGGGCACGTCTTTTGGTAACATATGAATTTTAACTTATAGTTATCATATAATTGCACATATTCTGTTAAAGTATTTTTTCTTTTAATCCACAAGGGAAAAGTGTTTTCTTAAAACTATCTTCATTTGAATAAAACATGTATTTATTTGTTCTCTGTAACAACAATTTTGAGTTAATATTTACCTCCCTCTAAATTCTACAGGAATAAACAAGCATTCATTTCATATCAAGAAGTTAAGACATACACTGTCTGGACAATTTAACCCACAGCATTTATATAGCTATAAAGGAACTACAGTGCATTTTTTTACATCCCATAGTAGTACTTAAAGAGAATAAAAAATGTAAACTGTAAGATGATATGCTTATTTTAAAAGTATTCTCTGATCCTGTAGCACTGCATAACGGTATATAAAATGTGCTACAATTTTGAAGTCAGAGGACATAGAGAATAGTATGAAAAATTATATTAATCATTAAAGTCTGCCTATCATTTCTTAAAAACCTTTATACTTCAGTCATCATGAGAGTTTCTTTAGATAGACTTTTGAAAACACTCCAAGGTAAACTATGCAGCATATCAGAGCATCTTTTGTTAACTTGTGCTGTTGGAGAAAAGGCCCCATGGCTTTTGCAATCATACACCCAAGTAATTTTAGGCTCAATGATTTTATTATCATTACCACCATTTTTTCCGGTGGTTTGTCTTCAACTACCAAAGCACAAATGGAATCCAAAAAGTGGAACATTTCTCTATTACGTTGTTCTCTACTGTTTAAGCAACCATCTCCTTTAAAGCCATGAGAAATGAGACAAGATAGCTACTTTGGGGTATATATTTACAGATTTATCTATTTTATCTAATCACCACAAATGCATCTTTATTTTATATGCTTTAGGCCTGCAGTTTTACAATAGTAACTAGAGTTGATTTTCTATAACAATGTATGGTGTATGGCTAAGGACCAATTTAATTCAATAAACAGTTTAGTGATTCTACTTGCCAAGTAGTTTCTTAAACTCAGGGAACACAGAGGCAGATGGGACAGAGGCATGCCTTCAGGAAGCTTACAGTTTGAAGACAGGGATGAGTATATGGTATGTGATGGGAGAGCTATGCACATAGCCCTAAGGGATCACAAAAAAGAGAACCAGTCTCAGAATAAGGGGGACAGGTGAATGGATGAAGAGTGTACTTATATTGACAAGCACTGAGTAGTACATAGAGTTGTTGAATTACTGTACTATACACATGAAACAAATGTAATAGTATATAACTACACTGGAAAAAAATAAGGGGGAGAAAAAAGTCATGTTTGGAGTTTTATGTTTAAGCTAAGTAATAAGGGCAAATAGGGGGGTGCCTGGGTGGCTCAGTTGGTTGGGTGACTATCTTCGGCTCAGGTCATGATCCTGGAGTCCCAGGATCGAGTCCTGGATAGGGCTCCCAGCTCCATGGGGAGCCTGATTCTCCCTCTGATCTTCTCCCCTCTTGTGCTCTCTCTCTCTCTCTCTTTCAAATAAATAAATAAAAATCTTAAAAAAAAAAAAAAAGGGCAACTAGGGGTAGACCATGTAAATCCATGGAGGATGGTGTAAGCAAAGAACATTAAGTGTGAAAACAGTAAGTGCAAAAACAAAAATGTTTATGGCACGTGTGTGACATTTAAAGAAATATAGGTAGTTCTGAATGGAGATTACAGAACAAATTAGGGAAGCAGTAAACGATCAGCATGGAGAGATAGGATGACTTATGAATAAATACTTTTGGCTAAAATGAGTACCTGTGTCACCTCATCTGTGGATTTTAAGAATAACGTATAGCCAGCGTTGTTCTTAAAACCCCATAAATTGCTCATAAAGTATGTGGCTTTTATCCATCCAGCCCTATTCAGTAATGTGTCGGTATAAATATCTGAGATAGATGATTGGCATTGGACATACTCTGATGATTTGTCTTCCTTTTACTCTTATATTACTAATTTTTCATTTTCTCTTTCATCAAAATCAAAATTATTTAATTTATAAATGCATATATAATGCAAATCCATTCTAATTGAAAATGTATCTCAAAGGATAGGAAATAATTGAGAAATATGAAGTAAGATAATGTCAAAGAACATTTTACCAAAGTTTGAACAGGATAGGACTGGAGACAGGACCCTGATTAGAAAAGTAATACAACTGTCCAGTTAAGATGAAACAAGAGGGGGTCGCCTAACTGGCTCAGTTAGAAAAGTGTGCAATTTTTGGTCTTGCAGTCATGAGTTTAAGCCCTGTGTTGGGCATAGAGCCTACTTAATTTAAAAAAAAAAAAAGAAAGAAAGAAAGAAAGAAAGGAAAAGAAAAGAAAAAAGATGAGGGGTGCCTGGATGGCTCAGTGGGTTAAAGCCTCTGCCTTCAGCTCAGGTCATGATCCCAGGGTCCTGGGATTGAGCCTCACATTGGGCTCTGTGCTCAGCGGGGAGACTGCTTCCCTTCCTCTCTCTCTCTCTCTCTCTGCCTACTGTGATCTCTGTCTGTCAAATAAATAAAATCTTTTAAAAAAATGATGAAACAAGAGAAAAAACTAAACTGAGATAGAATTTGTAGGAATGTAGAAGAGAACACAGATAATTAGCTAGCCTAAGATGGCAGAATAAATATTCCTAGGTTTCTGATTGGCTTTGGAAGTTGAATCAAATTTGAAAATCTAAGATGATGTTCCAATTTCCCACAGAGATAATAGCCACAGCACCGAAGGACTGTTAGCAGTTGTAGTAATTGTGCTTTTTGTGTACATCCTAGCCCAGATTTCTCATAATGCAAATCCTGAGGAAGCACTTGCAGGATAATATTTTATCAGAGGGAGCTAGTGTAACAAGAGTAGGAATAAAGAGGAATCAGAGAAGGAAAACAAATATAAAGACATGAGCTTCTTTTTAAAAATTAAAAAAAAGAAAAAAATACTTTATTGTTTGTTTATTTATTTATTTAGAGAGAAAGAAACAGCAGAGCAAGAGAGGGAGAGAGTACGAGCAGGGGCTCAGGGGGAAGGGCTAAGGGAGAGGGAGAAGCAGACTCCCCACTGAGCAGGAAGACTGATAGAGGCCTCCATCCCAAAATCCTGGGATCATGACCTGACCCAAAGGCAGATGCTTAACTGACTGAGCCACCCAGGTGTCCCTAGAACATAAGCTTCTCAATGGCTCCAGTTCTCAAACTAATGCAACTACACCTCAGTTTTTCAGTCACTCTGTTTCTAAAACATATTATATGATATCACTGAGTGTCAAAGTCCTTGATCTGTGGAGGAGTAGGATTGAATAATTTATCTGTGGGTTATTTTCTTTTCCTATCTTTCATTATTCAAAGCCTGAGACAACAGAGAAAAATATATGGAATGAGGCAAAAGCAGTGTAGGGGGGAGATTAGTAACTGCAAATAACTATGGTAAAATGAAGACTGATCTCCAACAAATAACCTAACTTTTCAACTGAAGAAGAAACCAAAAAATCAAGAGAAAAGTAAACCCGAAGTAAGCAGAAATAAATAAAGCAAAAATACATGAAGTAGAAAATTTGAAAAAGTCAACAAAACAAGAAGTGTGTTCTTTAAAAATATCAACAAAATAGACACACCTGTAGCACAAAAGGAGGCAGGGAATCAAAATTAGGAATGGAAAAAGGGACATGATGAGCTACCTTAGAGAAATACCGTGAGCAAGTGGAATTTAACCCAGAAGTTCAAGGTTGGTTTAATTCTGAAAATCAATTAATGTAATATACCATATTAATAGAATAGAGAACCCACGCCACATGATCCTCTGATTTTATCATAGCACTTAACAACATTCAACATTCTTTCATGACAAAAAAAAAAAAAAAAAAAAAAAAAAAAAACACTCAACAAACTGAGATTAGGAGTTAACTTTCTTGGGGGGAGGGAGTTAAGATGACAGAGAAGTAGCAGGCTGAGACTACATCAGCTAGCAGGAGATCAGCTAGATAGCTTATCTAAAGATTGCAAACACCTGCAAATCCATCGGCAGATCGAAGAGAAGAAGAACAGCAATTCTGGAAACAGAAAAGTAGCCACTTTCTGAAAGGTAGGACTCGCGGAGAAGTGAGTCCAAAGCGACAGCGGGGGGGGGGGGGGGGGGGGCTCCCAGCAAGCGGCAGAGAAACGGAGCACAAAATCAGGACTTTTAAAAGTCTGTTCCGCTGAGGGACATCGCTCCAGAGGCTAAACCGGGGCAAAGCCCATGCAAGGTCAGCGTGGCCTCAGGTCCCACAGGGTCACAGAAGGATCGGGGGTGTCTGAGTGTCGCAGAGCTTGAGGGTGTTAGAACAGGAGTTAACTTTTTCAACCTGGTAAAGAACATCTACAAAAAAACCCAATAGCTAAGATTATATGGAATAAGGACTTGATGACTTCCTGCTAAGAACAGGAACAAGACAACGATGAATGTTCTTGTCACTTTTATACAGTATTATACGGGTTGTTCAAGAAAAGCCAAGTAGGGGCGCCTGGGTGGCTCAGTGGGTTAAGCCACTGCCTTCGGCTCAGGTCATGATCTCAGGGTCCTGGGATCGAGTCCCGTATCGGGCTCTCTGCTCAGCAGGTAGCCTGCTTCTCTCTCTCTCTCTCTCTCTCCGCCTGCCTCTCCATCTGCTTGTGATCTCTCTCTGTCAAATAAATAAATAAATCTTTAAGAAAAAAAAAAAAAGAAAAGCCAAGTAGGCAAGAAAAACAAAGCATCAATATTGGAAAGAAGGGAAAAAAGTAATAGAAAATTATAAGGAACCCACCAAAAAAATTGACTTCAGCTAGGTTGCAGGATACAAAACCAATATAGAAAAATCAATTGCATTTCTGTATACTAGCAGACAATCTGAAAATGAAATACAGAAAACAGTTATATTTTCAGGGCATCAACAGAATAAAATACTTCGTTAAAAAATTTTTTTTAAATGCAGTGCAAGATTTGTAAAAAAGAAAACTACAAAACATTGAAAGAAATTAGAGAAGGGGCACCTGAGTGGTTCAGTCTGATATGTGTCTGCCTTTGGCTCAGGTCATGATCTGGTGGTCCTGGGATCTCGCCCTGTGTAGGGCTCCCTGTTGGGCAGAGAATCTGTTTCTCTTTCTCCCTCTGCCCCTCACCCTCACTTGTACATGCGTGTTCTCTCTCTCTCTAATAAATAAATAAATAAAATCTTAAAGAAATAAAAGAAGAACTAAATAAAAAGAACAATATTCTATGTCACTGACAGGAAAACTTAATATTGTTAGGTTGCCAATACTCCCCAAATCATCTACAAATTCAACATAACACCCATTAAAATACCAGCTGCCTTTCTTTCTTTTTCTCCCCCCTCTTTTTTTTTTAGAAATTATTAATTTCATCCTAAAGTTTCTATGATATATAAGGGACTCATAAAAGCCAAACATGTTTAAAAATTATAATAAAGGAGGACCCACATATCCTGATTTCAAAAATTACTACAGAGCTACATTAATCAAGACAGTGTGGTTCTAACATAACATAAGGAGAGATATATAGGTCAATGAAATAAAAATTAAGGTCCAGAAATGAGCCCTTACATTTATGGGCAATTAATTTTGACAAGGGTGTCAAAAAAAATTCACTGGAGAACAAATATCTAACCTATAAAACTCCTCTAAGAAAATATAGGAGTATTTTGCTTTACATTTGGAAATGGTTAGGTAGATAGGTCACCAAAAGCACAAGAAACAAAAGTATACATATATAAACTTCATTAAAATTAAAAAAAAAAATTGTTCAGAAACAATAACATCAGGACGGTGAAAGTACCACACACAGAAAAAGAGAAAATACTTGCCAGTCATACCCAATAAAGGAATTGTATCCATAATACCTAAACTACTCTTACAATTCAATAATATAAAGAAAAGTAACTGAATTTTAAAGTGAGGAAAGAATAGTATAGACATTTCTCCAAGGAAGATGTACAAAGACAATGACCACATGAAAAAATATTCAAGGTCATTAGTCATTTGGAAATGTAAACAAAAATCATAGTAATTCACATCCACTGGGACACCTATAATTTTTTTAAAAAGCACAATAATAAGTGCTGGTGAACATAAGGAGAAATTGGAACCTACATATATTGCTGGTAAGGAAGTAAAAGGGTGCAGCCAGTTCAGAAGGAGTTTGATAAGTTCCTCAAAAGGTTTTAACCTCTATTTCTATATGTATTCATTTATTTATGATTTTGTTTTTTTATTAGAGAGAGAGTGGGGGAGGGGGAGAGGGAGAAGCAGACTGCCTGCTGAGCAGAGAGTACAATGTGGGGCTCGATCTCAGAACCCTGAGATCATGATCTGAGCTGAAAAGCAGAAACTCAACAGACTTGAGCCACCCAGGTGCCCCTTAATCTTTTTCTTTCTTTCTTTCTTCTTTTTTTAAACAGCATTGCCATACTATCCATTCTTACTTTTCATTATACATCCAATAAAAATGAGAATTATCAGTTTGCACAAAAATGCATCCATGAATGTTCACAGCAGCATTATTTCTATTAGCCAAAAAATGAAAACAACACAAAAGTCCATCAAATGATGAGTGAATAAATCAAATGTAATCTATCCATACAATGAGACATTATTTGGTTTAAAAAAAAAAATGAAGTACTGATAATTGACACCATATGGACGAGTCTTAAAAATATTTTGCTAAGTTACACAAAGTAAACAAAGTTTACTTTGTTAGGTAACTATGCGAAGTTACACAAAGTAATACAAAGAAAAAATACTATGATTCCTTTGGTATAAAATGTGCAGACTAGATAAATCTATACTGAAAAATACTAGGTGAAGTGGTTGCCTCTGGCTGGAGGGTAGAAGTAAAATGAGGAGTGACTAAATGTCTTGGGTTTCTTTGGGGAGTGGTGAAAATGTTCTAAAATTATGGTGGTGATTCTAGAACAACTCAGCAAATGCATTAAAAAGCACAAAATTGTACATTTTAAATTAGTGAACTTACGGTATTTGAATATACCTCAAAGCTGATTTTAAAAAACAAGTCATGGGGCACCTGGGTGGCTCAGTGGGTTAAGCCTCTGCCTTCGGCTCAGGTCATGATCTCTGGGTCCTGGAATTGAGCCCCACATGGGGCTTTCTGCTCTGTGGGGAGCCTGCTTCCCCCTCTCTCTCTGTCTGCTGCTCTGCCTGCTTGTGATCTGTCTCTCTCTGTCAAATAAATAAAATAAAATCTTTAAAAAAACAAACAAACAAAAACCAAGTCACTAAGTCACAGAAGTATATACCAATAACACAGAATGATGTCTAAAATTGGAGTAAAAATCTACAAAAGTGTCTGTAATTGGTTAAACAGCGTTAGCCATAGGTTGGTAATTGTTGAAGCTGGTCAAGAGTATCTGTGAATTCATCACTCTATTCTTTCTAGTTTTGTCTATGCTCAAAATTTTCAATATAACCAATTAATAATAGAATTTTCCCAACCATTATTTGAAGATCATGTTCCATGTGCTCAGAAACATTGATTGCCCTATAAGAATGATCCTTATATCTTGTGAAATATACCATTGATTTTGTCAAATTAATAATCAGCAGAGATTAAACATGTTGGATATATTAAATAAATAAAAGTGCTAGAGAAATAAAATGGGACAATATATATCCATGGTAGCAGAATGATCATTAGGTGGCCTCTTTGAGAATCAGTCGCTTTCTTATTAGGATGTAGTATTGAGATTTTAAATTCCAACTCTTTGTTAGAATGCTTTCATTTTTAGGGAATGAATGACTCATTCTGACAAACTGTAAAATTTTAGAAAAGTTTTTTTTAAATCTATGTCCCTCAAAATTAAATATATATATATATAAAATTTTCCTCCCTGAAAGCTTCCTGCAGTCCCCTCCAGGAAACAAAACAGAACAAAACCTTAGTAAGGAACTCAAGCCCCATCTCTTTATTATAATTAAGATAAAAGCAAGGGAATTTTCTTTTGTCACTTAGG
Source organism: Mustela erminea (assembly GCF_009829155.1). NCBI lineage: Eukaryota > Metazoa > Chordata > Mammalia > Carnivora > Mustelidae > Mustela > Mustela erminea. The sequence goes on from NC_045631.1 coordinate 34,421,926, forward strand.
ATCTGCCAGCCATGAAAATCTGGCTATCCCTCCTTCAGGGAGCTAAGGCCAGACCAGGGCAAGAGTTTATTACCAGGGATGTTAAATGCTTGGTATCCACATTACAATTCCTGCCTCATAGATCAGGGCAGACATTACTAATGCATTTCAGAACTCTTTCCTCCTGAGTCTTGAAATTGTTCTCAACAAAGTGACCCAGAGAAAATATCACTGGTCTGAATTTATGTGAGTTGAAACTTACTTCTTTTCTGGCTTTTATGTTGATGCTAGTATTAAGGATAAAGTTAAGAGAAGGTTAGGATTTAGCTTTATCATAAGAGTAAATGTTAATCTAGTATGAGAGGCTTTAACAAGGCTTAGCATTAATATTGGGGTTTTAGATAAGATGAATGCTAGCACTAGGATTCCTTTCAGATGGTATAATTATAAATCTGGGGCTAGAGTTGTGTCTTACAACTTTTTGCTAAATATTAGAGAGGATGAAGTTAGAATTGGGTATATTTTACCGTGAGAGCCAGAGTCAGATGAGTATCTTGAAAATATTGTAAAACCTCCCAAAGTGGACCTATTTCTTCTCTTAAAATTTGTCTTCAGTCTGCATTTTGAAGGAATAGTAATGAAAGAGCTGAAACAACTCTTAAAGGATTCTAATAACTGGGCTGCTGAATTAGTAGGGTTTTATTTTGTAGATTATTTTATACAACTCAGGTTTTATGAGTTATTTTTAACATTTGCTTTATAACATTTGTGAGGCTACTTACAAAAGTCATTGCAAAATGTTTCAAATATCTTTTAATTTCCATTTCAAAATAAAAAATAAAAACCCAAATCAAGGTGATCAAAAACCACTAATAAAATGAGAAACATAAGAGAATGGATCCGCATTTGCAGTGAAATACTAATTCAAACGGAATAGCCACATCTGTATTAGAGTGCATATGTTAGTTTCAACCACAATGTAAAATTTATATTCTGTGACCACGACAGTAACATATCACACATGCATTGCTGCTCATTTCCACCAACCTAACCCAATTCATCATTCTTGTTTCAAGACAGAAAGCAAACAGTGCTTTATAGGTATTAGGAGCTATGCCAAACAGGATGAAATTTTAAATCCCTTTAAGAACTTTTTCATTTTTAAGTGTAAAAAAAGAAACTGTGTTTCTTAAGGAGAACCCTCTAACACTGTTGGTGGGAATGCAAGCTGGTGCAGCCACTCTGGAAAACAGCATGGAGGCTCCTCAAAAACTTGAAAATAGAGTTACTCTACAACGCAGCAACCATACTACTAGAGATTGACCCCAAAGATCAAATGTAGTGATCCGAAGGGGCACGTGCATCCCAATGTTCATAGCAGCAATGCCCACAGTAGCCAAACTATGGAAAGAGCCCAGACATCCATTGACAGATGAATGGATAGAGAAGATGTGGTGTGTGTGTGTGTGTGTGTGTGTGTGTATACAATAGAATGCCACTTGGTCATCAAAAGAAAGAAAGAAAAGAAATCTTGCCATTTGCAATGTCATGGATAGAACTAGAGGGTATTATGCTGAGCAAAATAAGTAAATCAGAGATAATTATCATATGATTCATTCATATGTGGAATTTAAGAAACAAAACAGAAGATCATAGGGGAAAACAGTAAAAAATAAAAGAAGATGAAACCAGAGAGGGAGACAAACCATAAGAGACTCTTAATCATAGGAAAACAAACTGAGGGTTGATGGAGGGGATAAGGGTGGAGGAATAGGGTAACTGGGTGATGGACATTAAGGAGGGCATGTGATATAATGAGCACTGGGTGTTATATAAGAGTGATGAATCACAGACATCTACCTCTGAAACTAATAATACTTTATATGTTAATAATTGATTTTAAATAAAAAAATTAAAATTTAAAAAAACCCTATCTCTTATTGACATAATGCCATCAAATAAGTGTAGCTTGCTTGCTTGCTAACTAGTTCTCTACCTATACAGCCCTCCCTTTTTTTGAGAGGACTTGAAACAAGGGAAGTAAATGTAGTTAATTAAAGAAAAATACAAAAATATTTTTAAAAACAGAGCATGAGAAAGTAAGGGTAACATATGTATATCAAGACCAGAGGAGCAAATAATTATAAAGAATGCAGGGGCACCTGGGTGGCTCAGTGGGTTAAAACCTCTGCCTTTGGCTCAGGTCATGATCCCAGGGTCCTGGGATCGAGCCCTGCATCGGGCTCTCTGCTCAGCAGGGAGCCTGCTTCCCTCTCTCTCTGCCTGCCTGTCTGCCTACTTGTGATCTCTGTCAAATAAATAAAATCTTTAAATAATCATAATTATAATCATAATAAAGAATACAGGTCTTTAGATTATTACATTTACCCAAGAAGATGGAAAATTGATCTCAGACTTCTCTTATTACAAACAGAAAGAGAAAAACAAGATGTTATGAGATTTGAATTGTCCATAAGGCAAAATATTACGTTACTAAGTGAATCAATTTATTAAAAAACAGTCATTTCAAATCTTTCTCCTCTTAAAGCACTCTTTGCTCATATATGCTTCAATATGTTTAAAGATGGAAAGATAAAATAGCATTATTTTTTTATTATCTATGTATCCCTAAAAAAAAAAAATTAAATTAAAAAATCTCCACTCTCAAGAGCAAAGTTACAGTGTATTCATGCAGATTTCTTCAAGTAGGGTAAGGAGCTGTGGCAGAATAAATCTATTTCCAGTCTTGTAAGCTTTCACAAGAATCCAAAATAGCATCGTTTCATCAGGGGCCAAGTTTCATGTCAAATAGTGTGTAAAATCTAATAATACCCAGCAGGTGATAGAAGCAATGCATGGGGGAAAAAAATAAAAGCTCCATAAAAACATTACCAGGGACATTACAGTTGTGACTGGAAATTCTTGAAATTCTTTTGCTTAGGTTATGTAACTATGGAGAGGGGAGACAGAAAAGGAGTCACAATCTTGGATACTTGCAGCAAGTGCAATTTTCTTCATTTTTCCTCTTCTTATTCCTCTTCCATACTTGCCTGCCTGCAGTTTTTCTGGGCATTTGACAGTGTCAGGGGAGACTGGGCTGGGAAGAACCCTTGCTGGGAGTGAGAAAACCCAAGTTCTAGTTCTGGGTTTGCATTCAGCTCACCTTTCCCTTCATCTCTTCCAGCTCCTTTTACCCATCTTTAAAGAGAAGGCACGACTCTGCTAGTTCACATCCCAAATCTACCTTCCAATAATTATGTGACTTAAGGCAAATCACTTAACATCTCCTAAGCCTTAACTCTTTGTTCATAAATAGGGCCCAGACCTAAATCTTTTTTTTGTTGTTGTTTTTAAGATTTTATTTATTTTATTTGACAGAGAGAGATCACAAGTAGGCAGAGAGGCAGGCAGACAGCAGGCTCCTTGCCGAGCAGAGAGTCCGATGCGGGGCTCGATCCCAGGACACCGAGATCATGACCTGAGCCAAAGGCAGCGGCTTAATCCACTGAGCCACCCAGGCACCCCCCCAGCCCTAAATCTTACAGAATTTTGTGAATACTGAATACACAATCATCTATAGAAAACTTACCAGAGTACCTAAGACATAGAGTATGCTCAATGAATGTTATTTCCTTTTCCTTTGTCTTTGCATTCTTCAAAGTCTCCTCAAGCTCTAGAATGTGCTTATATTGAGAAACAATAGGTGAAAATCACCAGTGAGGGATACAGGATATAGGATATAGGATCATGCTTTTTAAGTATTCCGGTTAAATTACACTGCGACTCTTTACAGGAATCTTTATCGGAATAAATATAGGAATATAGGCTCTTTATAGGAATGCTGTTTTTTCCCTCCTTCATTTGCTCTGGTCCCAAGATAAGTCCTTGAACCCTAGGGAGCTAACTTGGTTCTAGTTCCTCAAAGGAAAGAAAGAAAGGAACATAGAACTTGATGCTCCAAATTCACCAAATCCCACGTTCTTTGTTGTATATGTGTAACTACCACATACTAGCCAATAATACCATGCTTGTTAGATGGGGCTGCCCAAAGTGTTTCATTTCCTTCTCTGGCCTAGCCAAAGTTCCCTCGATATCTGTTACAGTGTGTGTGTGGCAGTGAGGAAGGGTAGGGGAATGGGAAAGAGGTCCTTCCTCCTCAGTGTTGTGCTAAACAATGATTATACTATTTTTCATCTAGGTCTGGATGTCTCCATCATATGTGTCTTTAGTGAGTTTACTTTTTAAGCACACTCATACACACATGCCCAACATATTTCCAAGATATGGCAGGGGTGTCAGAGTGGCTGAATTAGGGAACAATCTAGCAGTATGAATGCACTGTGCCTGGAACTTGCCTTTCTTTAAACCAAAGGGTCACTGTTTTCTTGGTGGGACTGGGTCTCAGGCATATGGCTCTGGAGTGGGAGCCGCATGCCTCCCCAGCCATACCAGCAGTAAAAATGGGTGGGTGAGCATGCTTCTTGCCCTCACCAGTTAGGAATCCCCTTAGACCCCCCCTGGTCCTTGAGGTCAGGCTGTCCTTGGCCTCATCCATGCTGTGCTAACATGGAAGGCAGTAGAAGATTCCCTTGTCCTGCTCCTATGGCTCCCAAAGAATAATCACAAAAGATGATCCATCTGACTTTGGTATCTCTATTCAAAGAGCTGGGCTCTTAATTTATCATTGGGTTACACACACAGGAGGCAATCTCAATATTTTCAAGTGGCCATCTCTATCATAATGGTCAACAAAACAAAACAAAACAAAACAAAAAACCCTGGATAAAAATGGGGCTCATTTCATACGCAAAGTCACCATTGAAACAAAACTGTTCTTCTTGCTTTCTCATCCCTCTGAACTCCTCCTGCTTTTCTGCTCTGTCGGATTCGACTTCAGTGTTCCCATTTCAGAAATCCCTTTGGAGAAGGGGGAACTCTTTTGGCTCTAATGAGTGTACCGAAATTGTTTTTCCAAGAATGATGAAGGCAGTCAGACTTTATATGTGTAGTGGTAATTGCTCCCCACACTGCCTTAGCAAGGAACAGAGCTGCTGGGAACAGCAAATACTGCAATGTTATGTAAAGACTCATTACTATCCTTTGCTTCTTGGTTTGCTGGCTCCCAAGGCAGTGATGGGCTCCAGTATGCACCTAGGAGAAAACCTGGATGCCATTTAAGGATATGCCACAAGACAAGCTGCAGAAAAGAAAGAAAACATAGCTTAGAAGTGTAGAGACAGAAATAAAGCCGAGATACCATAGGATACATGTGTGGGTCCACAGAAGTTGCCTCAGGTGCCCAAAATTACCCCCTTATGAGAAGCTAAATCGTCGGCTGATTTATATTCCTAAATCATTTAATTTCTTTCATTAAAATTCTCTCTGCCACCCCATCTCCCTCAGCAACTGCTTAGCAGGTTTTTTTTTCTTCCTTTGAAGATAGATGGGATTGAGAGCTAGAAAGAGAAGCCTTGTCTCTGAGCTTTTGATACGATGGAGTAGAGAGGCATCGACTCCAGCCACATGTACTAAGTAGTAACTGAAGTACAAGGCTCGATAACAGGATATCAGTAGACTCATTAACAACGGTGGTAGGTGGCTCAGATGCTGGAGTATTATAAAGTCAAAAACATAGGGCATTCTTCTTAGAGGAGTAAGAACTGAAATCCCCAGCAGTTTTGCTAGGGGGAGATTTAAAGGCATTTAGGAGGTTTAGAATCTTGCCAAAGCAATGCTTTGTTCTTACCTTTATTATTTAAAACACCAATAAAATTTTGGAGTCAGACAAAGCATGACTTGCGGGGCAGCGGGGCATTTACTGAGCATTTAGTATGTGTCCAGCACTTTTGAACAAATGATTCAGGTTGGCCTGCAGTTGGCCTGCAGAACAATCACTTGGAATGTTTATGACTCTCATTATTAAATGGGAGATGGGAAATTTAAGGCTTCACAATTTAAGGAATTTGCCCAAGATCACACAAGCATGAGCAAAGAGGCAGGATTGAAACCCTGTGCAGATTTCAGAGCCCAAGCAATTTGCATGACACCATGCTGCTGCTACCTTAACAAGGCAGACTAGTGAAAGAAGGAAGAGCTTGCTTCCATGGATAGCTTTTGATTTAAAGTCCGTATCTTCTGTACCACCCATTCGGCTCCTAGAACTTGCACTTCATACCCTTCCTTGTGCTTATAGGTGTCTGTTGTGGGTTGCCAGCTAAGAATGGCTGAGTCCAATGTCCAATGACCACTAAGTACCTTTATGATCTTCACCTTTTCATGACTCAGCGTACTGCCCTTTAAAATAGGTAACAATAGTACCTATGTCATGTGGCTATTAATGAGTTAATATCACAAGCCCCTAGAACAGCACTTAGCATGGATTTAACTCTCCATAAATTTAGCTACCAATTTACACCTTTGTCTTCTATCCCAGTGGCATGGAGTACCTCCAAGTTGCAAATAATAATTATATTTATAACACTATCTAAGATAAGACTTCCTCTGTTACTAGAGGTGTGCCCTTGAAAAGTCACACAACTTTCTTCAAGTTTAGTTTTCAGATCTAAATAAATGGCCAGAGTCACAGGCCTCATCTTGGATAGTTAATTATCAGGATTGTATGAGTTCATATATGCGAGGAAACCAATGCTTAGCAAGAATCTTGTACATGGTTGCAGGTTAAAATGATTTGGCTCATTCTTTGGTTTGACCTTTTAAAGATATTTTATACTTGATAAGGCATTCTGTTTGCTTTTCTGTGTTCTCATAGTACCTTGGGATGCAACAATTTTAACACCTACCGTACTGGACGGTTGTTTGTTTTTTGGTCTGTCTGCCCTCAAGAAACTTGGACTTCCCTGAGGGTAAGGGCTAGAATTTCTTTATCTTTGACTTACTGGCACTTAGCACAGTGGTGTCATATAGTGTTGTGAGAAATAAATCTGTAAAAAAAATGTATGAATGTTTTTCATATTTAGAGAAAGAAAGAATAGAACGAGGGATATTAAAAAGGAAGAGAAGGGAAGTAAGCAAAGAAGAAGGAAGGAAGATGAGAGGAATAAAAAAATATAGGAGTGGGAAGACAAAAAAAAAAAAAAAACAAGAACAGTAACAGAATCATGTTGATCTGTGTCGTCTGGTGGCAGTTCTTTATGATGGAAAACTTTATGTTTTGTCGTAAAATTCCATGCAGAGTAATTAATACTTAATTAGAATTTCAAAGGATTCTTAATGAGTAGATAAAACTGAAGTCTGCCTAGCTATATTAAACCCTATTTGGAATTTCTCCTGTTCTTTGAAACTCTTTCCATTGCATATACAGAAATCATTTACCCTTCTCTTGTAACTGAGGAGTGTCTTGTTAAAAGCAAGAGAACATGGTTGCCTTTGCCTCGTCTCTCTCTCCAACACAATGTTCAAGATACTTACCTTTGAAGTAAGGGGATGCGAGTAGATGAAAAGCAAAAGAAAGGCCTTGGACTTTTTGCAATGGGTTCAACGTGTGGCACACAGAGAATGGTGAATTTCGGTAGCCGGGGGCATCGATCTGTTGAATAGTGCCTTTTTATTTCTTTCCAGTAAATTTGGGAGAAAGGAAATGTAGCTGACTTCACAAATACAGATTGAGTGCCTACTGGGTATGCACACATTCATGCATGGAGACAGATGCAAGGCCCTTCGTCCTCCTACCTTCAAGGAACTTACAACCTAGGATAGTTGCAGAAGCAAATAAATTACATCAAAGGATATACAGAACTCTAAAACTGCATAAGGCTTAAAGTTACTAAGGAGGGTGTCCGAGTGGCTCAGTTGGTTAAGCGACTGCCTTTGGCTCAAATCATGATCCCAGAGTCCTGGAATCAAGTCCCACATCGGGCTCCCAGCTCTGCAGGGAGTCTGCTTCTGCATATGACCTTCTCCCCTCTCATGATCTCTCTCTCTCTCTCAAATAAATAAATAAAATATTTAAATAAGTTACTAAGGAGGGTGTGCCATAGGAAGCATGATGAAAAGCTTTCCAGCAGAGGATGTCTAAAATGTGATTTTGTGGGATAAATATGAGAGTCAAGAGGGTAGGAAGACAAAGAGTATTTTAGGTGGGGAAAGGCATGGGAGCCTGACTTACAAGAATATAATTGGGAATCTACCATCATTTCTGTATGCCTGGAATATCAATCAAATAGAGCAAGCTATCAGGTAGTGAGGCTGGAGAAATAATAACTTGAACTTGAACTTCATCCTCCAGGGAAGAGCCAGGGATGTGGAGATACACAATTAGATGGATGGTTTGTTTAGAAAGATTGCTGTGTGCTCGCTACCATAAAAGTTATTTTCCAAAGTTGCCAGATAGCTTACTCTACAACAATGTTTCTTAAGCTTGATCATACACCCAAATCACCTGGGTGGCTTTTAAAAAATAGCAGTGCAAATATAACATCGAATTAAGATCTCGGGGCATGGAGCCCAGTCACCAACATTTCTCACAGGCAGCCAGGTTTGAGAATCACTGTGCTAAAACAATAATGCCAGCTTTCCATGTCAGACCAGCAATGTGAAGTGGTGGGGCCCAGGTGATGGTTTGTTAGGACTGAATGGTCCACTGATGTCTTTCCTAAGAGTAAAGGCAATGGAAGAAATGGAAGCTGACTTGACAGTGCTTTCTTACCTCGGCAAATCCAGCCAGTGACTATGGGATTTTAAAACAGCAAAAGGACTCCACTTGATTGAGCACTAGTGGTTAACATTAAGAAAGATTATGAGAGGGACACCTGGCTGGCTCAGTCAAGGAGCACGAGAGTCTTAATCTAGTGGTCATGAGCTGGAGCCCCACATTGGATGTAGAGATAACTTAAATAAATAAAACATATTTTTTAAAAATGATGAGATTAGGAACAGAATCCAAGAAGAGAAGGAAGATACAGGGGATATAGAAAGCTTTGGTGAAAATACACATAACTAGGAGATAAGAGAGAGTTCCTGCGTTAGGCAAAGAAGATATTAACACCTGTGCTGAGCATGATACTCTGCCTGATTCCCTCATTGCCTCTCTTCCTTTCCCTCTCCTACCTGTGAACTGCCTTCAGTGGACTATGAAAGCTTTTTACCCTGTAATTGGCTGACTCCTGCTAGCAGAACTATCCCCCACGAGAAAGTCATTACGTTTCTTCCAGATAAACATTAACCCTGAATGTAATTAATTACATTTCTTCACCAACTTCCTCACCGTAGGACACAGCAAGACTAAAAATTAATTAATTAATTAATTAATTAATTAATTAAAAAAAATTCTAGGATGCCTGGGTGGCTCAGTCGGTTAAGCGCCTGCTTTCAGCTCAGGTCATGATCCCAGGTCCTGGGATCCCACATCAGGCTCCTTGCTCATCAGGGAGCCTGTTTCTCCCCCTCCCTCTGCCTGCCACTCCTTCTGCTTGTGTGTGCACTCGCTCTCTGACAAATGAGTAAATAAAATCTTAAAAAAAAAAAATCTTCTTGGGGCGCCTGGCTGGCTCAGTGGGTTAAAGCCTCTGCCTTTAGCTCGGGACATGGTCCCAGGGTCCTGGGATCGAGCCCCACATCGGGCTCTCTGCTCTGCGGGGAGCCTGCTTCTTCCTCTCTCTCAGCCTGCCTCTCTGGCTACTTGTGGTCTCTCTCTGTCAAATAAATAAATAAAATCTTTTAAAAAAAAATCTTCTAAAAAAATTTTTAAATTCAGAGTAAGATAAGGGCTTCACTAAAGTGACCCCCAACATACTGTTTTCTGAAATTGTCTGTGTCATTCCAACAAAGAATCAGATTTTTAAATGTTGATTTAATATCTTAAAGTGAAACTCAGTAAAACATAACATTTTTAGAAAACTAAACATTGTGACCAGAGCCATCCCCCACTGATTATTTTTTATAAAGATTTTGCTTACTCTTCCAGTCCATGAGCATGGAATGTTTTCCCATCTTTTTGTGTCTTCTTCAATTTGCTTCACAAATGTTCTATAGTTTCTAGAGTATACATCCTCTACCTCTTTGGTTAGGTTTTTCCAAAGTACCTTAAGGACTTTGGTTCTATTGTAAATGGAATCAATTCCCTAATTTCTCTTTCTACAATTACATTGTTAGTGTATAGGAAAGCAACTGATTTCCATGCACTGATTTTGTATCCTGCCACATTATTGAATTGCTGTATGAGTCCTAGCAATTTGGGGGTGGAGTATTTTAGGTTTTCCACATAAAGTATCATGTCATCTGTGAAGAGAGAGAGTTTGACTTCTTCTCTGCAAGTCTGAGTACATTTTATTTCTTTCTGTTGTCTAACTGCTGTTGCTAGGACTTCCAACACTATGTTGAACAATAGTGGCAAGAGTGAGCTCTGTTGTGTTCTAAGGGAAAGGCTCTCAGCTTTTCCCCTTTAAGAATGACATTCACAGGGGCACCTGGGTGGCTCAGTGGGCTAAGCCTCTGCCTTCAGCTCAGGTCATGATCTCAGGGTCCTGTGATCGAGCCCCACATCGGGCTCTCTGCTCAGCAGGGAGCCTGCTTCCCCCCACTCTCTCGCTGCCTGTCTCTTTGTCTACTTATGATATCTCTCTCTCTCTCTGTGTGTGTGTCAAAAAAATAAATAAAATCTTTAAAAAAAAAAAAAAAGAATGACATTCACAGGGTGCCTGCGTGGCTTAGTCATTAAGCGTCTGTCTTTGGCTCCGGTCATCATTCCAGGGTCCTGGGATTGAGCCCCACATTGGGCTTCCTGCTCAGTGGAAGTCTGCTTCTCCCTCTCCCATTCCCCTTGCTTGTGTTCCCTCTCTGACTGTCTCTCTCTGTCAAATAAATAAACATCTTTAAAAAAAAATGATATTCGCTAGATGGTTTTTATGAAATTGAGAAATACTCCCTGTATGCCTACACTCTGAAGAGTTTTAATCAGGAAAGGATGCTATAGAGGACCATGTAATTCTTGTCCCTTCTCTTATTTATGTGTTCTATCACTTGATTGATTTGCAAATGTTGAACCACCCTTGCATCCCAGAGATAAATCCCACCTGGTCGTGATGGATAATCCTTTTAATGTACTGTTAGATCCTGTTAGCTAGGATCTTGTTGAGAATTTTGGCATCCATATTCATCAAGGATATTGACCTGTAATTCTCCTTTTTGAAGGGGTCTTTGCCTGGTTTTGGGATCAAGGTAATGCTGGCCTCATAGAAAGGGTTTGGAAGTTTTTCTTCTATTTTTTGAAACAGCTTCAGGAGAATATGTATTAAAATACATATTAAATTTGAATGTTTGGTAGGATTCTGCAGGGAATCCATCAGGCCCTGGATTATTGTTTTTTGGGAGGTTTTAATTTTTTTTTATTATTATTATTTTTAAAGATTTTATTTATTTATTTGACAGACAGAGATCACAAGTAGGCAGAGAGGCAGGCAGAGAGAGAGGAGGAAGCAGGCTCCCTGCTGAGCAGAGAGCCCCATGTGGGGCTCGATCCCAGGACCCTGGGATCATGACCCGAGCCGAAGGCAGAGGCTTTAACCCACTAAGCCACCCAGGCACCCCTGGGAGTTTTTTAATTACTGCTTCAATCTTGTTACTGGTTATTGGGCTATTCAGGTTGTCAGTTTCTTCCTGTTTCTGTCGTGGTAGTTCATAGGTTTTCAGGAAGGCATCCATTTTTTCCAGGTTGCTAATTTATTGGCATATAGTTCTTGATAATAATTTCTGATAATTGTTTCTACTTCCTTGGTGTTAGTCATAATCTCTCCCCTTCAATTCATACTTTTATTAATTTGGGTCCTTTCTCTTTTCTTTTGGATAAGTCTAGTCAGTGGTTTATTGATCTTACTAATTCTTTCAAAGAACCAGCTTTCAAAGAACCAACTAGTTTTGTTGATCTGCTCTACGGTATTTCTGGTTTCTAACTCATCGATCTTTGCTCTAATCTTAATTTTTTTCTATTCTTATGCATGGCTTAGGCTTTGTTGTTCTTTCTCCAGTTCTTTAAGGTGTAAAGTTAATTTGTGTATTTGGAATTTTTCTAATTTTTTGAGGGAGGCTTGGATGGCTATGTATTTTCCACTTAGGACCGCCTTTGCAGTATCCCGTAGGTTTTGGACTGATGTGTCTTCATTCTCATTGGTTTCCATGAATTGTTTAAGTTCTTCCTTGATTTCCTGGTTGATCCAAACATTCTTAAACAGGATGGTCTTTAGCTTCCTAGTGTTTGAATTTCTTCCAAATTTTTTTTCTTGTGGTTATGTTCCAGTTTCAAAGCATCATTGTCTGAGAATATGCAGGGAATAATCTCAGTCTTTTGGTATCAGTTGAGACCTGATTGTGTGTGGTCTTTTCTGGAGAAAGTTCCATGTGCATTTGAGAAGAATGAGTATTCTGTTGTTTTAGGGTGGAATCTTGTGTGTATATATATATCCATGAGATCCATCTGGTCCAGTGTATCATTCAAAGCTCTTGTTTCTTTGTTGATTTTCTGCTTAGATGATCTATTGCTGAGAGTGGAGTGTTGAGGTCTCCTACTATTAGCATATTATTATCAACATGTCTCTTTATTTTGGTTAACAGTTGGCTTATGTATTTGGCTGCTCCCATCTTGGGGGCACAGATATTTACAATTGTTAGATCCTCTTGTTGGATAGACCCTTTAAGCATGATATCTATGCTGCTCAGAGCAATCTATATTTTCAACGCCATCCCAATCAAAATACCAATGGCATTTTTCATTCCAATTTAGGATGGAAATAAACAAACCTAAAATTTGTATGGAGTCAAAAAAGACCCTGAATCACCAAGCAAATGTTGAAAAAGAAAAACAAAGTTGGGGGCATCATGTTGCCTGATTTCAAGCTATATCACAAAGCTGTGCTTACCAAGACAGTGTGGTACTGGCACAAAAACAGACACGTAGACCAGTGGAACAGAGTAGAGAGCCCAGGTATGGACCCTCAACTCTATGGTCAACTAATCTTCAACAAAGCAGAAAAAAAATATCCAATAGAAAAAAAGATAGTCTCTTCAATAAATGGTGCTGGGAAAATTGGACAGCTAGATACAGAAGAATGAAACTCAACCATTCTCTTACACCATACACAAAGATAAACTCTAAATGGATGAAAGACCTCAATATGAGAGACAGGAATCCATCAGAATCCAAGGGGAGAACACAGACAATGACCTTTTTGACACCAGCCACAGCAACTTCTTTTAAGACACATCTCCAAAGGCAAGGGAAAAAAATGAACTTTTGGAACTTCATCAAGATAAAAAGCTTTTGCACAGCAAAGGAAACAGTCAACAAAATAAAGTGACAACCCACGGAATGGAAGAAAATATTTGCAAATGACACTATAGATAAAGGGCTGGTATCCAAGATCTATAAAGAATTTCTCAAACTCAACACTCAAAAAAAAAACAAGTCAAAAAAAAAATGGGCGGAAGACATGAACACACACTTCTCTAAAGAAGACATATAAATGGCTAATAGACACATGAAAAAAAAATGTTCAACATCATGAGTCATCAGGGAAATTCAAATCAAAACCCTAGGTACCTCTAGGGTCAACTGTTTGGGTTTTCATTACCAACTATGAGTTTAATTTTTCCCAACTAATCATCGGTATCCTCAAGCAAACGTATATACGTACATACATCCCTTGGGCACATAGAACCCAACTGATGGTTACTACAAGATCATGGGTTTCTATTGAGTAAATTCTGTTAAATAATATGCTTTACCTAGCTTGCTTTAATATATCCATGTTTTCTACATGGTGAACAATCTCAGCTTATCCTGATCCTTAAAATTTCAGGATACTCAAATGAAGAATTAGTGCCCATTCTGACCAATCAGCATAACTATGTAAAATTAATGTGTGCCACTCTTCTAGGGTGTAGAACTGATCCCCAGAGATAGACAAATTCAAAGTGAATTTACTATTATTTATTGAGAATCATCTTTGAGACAGGCACTATATTCGGCTGTACATCTATCTTTAGTCATTTACTTTCAGGTCAGAGCATCTCAATTTTAGTTCCTATAGAAAGATGGTAGAGGTTAAAAAAAAAAAAAAGGAAAATAATTTACCTAATATGTAATAAGTGATAATGGTATAGTCTTGGTCTATCCAAGCTGGGCTTTCTTTACTACTTTGTGCCTCAGGGAAATGCTTTCCAGTTTGCTTATTTCCACAAAACAGATTTCCTAGAATATTGGGTGCCAGTAGTACCCACTGGCAATGTAATGAGTTGGGGGCATTATCCTCCCTGTGATGTCAGGTTGCAGTTCCTCTGGAATAAATAATCTATGAGACATGCTTGCAGTCAATAGCCACCATACCTGAAGATCATAACTCAGTGTAAAGCTGATATAAAATCTGTTGCTTTGTGGAACCTGCATATAAAAGCGCCCGAAAGAAGTGTGTCCCTCTCTTTTACCCCACCTTCTCTATATGTCTGTGATAGAAAGTAAGCAAATATGGGACACAAAGACAGAAAAGGACAATGTGAACATTCTTTAAGTTCACCAGGCACCTCTGTCAGTTATATAATGGATGCGGATGCCAATACGAAATTTTTATTTTACTCTGTTTTTCTTCCTTGGTGCATTCTAAATACTGCACTTGTAGATGTTCCCCAGTTAAGAATGCACTCAGCACTCAGACTCTCCTTCTCTTCACTAATGCATATAATCTGTTGACACATTGTTTTGGAGAAGCATAATAACCTCTGTAAATGCGAGAAGCTTTACAACAAACTGGAAGGTGTTAATATAATGGGTACAATAATTCTGGAGGAGAAAAAAAAAAAACAAACCCTTGTAGCTTACAATTTGGAGTCATTTGGCACCTCCGGGTCTATTCTGGAAAAGATTGTTTAAATGAGACAATAAGAGGAAACCAATTTACAACTTGAAATAAACAGAGTTCATGTTTCCATGTTGCTAAAAGGCGAGGTTAGACGAACACTCTACAGTTATCATAAAATTTTTATCAAGAAGCTGCAGTACTTTTAATAATTCATTATTTTACCTTCTTGCAAGAACTCCTGTATGTGCTTTTGAAATGTTGTTTTTATTATCCTGGAAGAATTGGTTTTGAAGAGGAATCTTTCTCTAACTACATGGAGACAAGTCTATTATCAAGGAGTCATGATTAGTATAAACTAATTCTGTCCCTCCTCTTTATACATCTTTCAGTTGGTTGTGTTAACAAAGGCATCCTCCTTCCTACCTACATCAGCTTAATGGCATAGAGTGGAAAACACAAAATTGCATATTCAAATCACCTTGAGAGGTTTAAAGAAATTATAATTCATGTGCTGATGTTTTCTATGAAGAGCTAACATTAACAGGCATGTATCTTGTTTTGCTAAATAGAGAATTCCTTCTAACACCTTAATGAATGAGATTCTGTAGATTGCTAAATATATAATCTGTCAAGAACCTGACAATCCACCTTAGAAAGCATTTCATTAAAGAATGGCAAAAGTTACATGATATCACATTGATCAGGCTGAGCCAGTCACCCCAACTTCAGCAGAGATGAGTGATCAAACATAACCATGGTTGTCCAATCATTCTTAGATGTAGAGAAGCCACTGGTCCTTTGTTAGATATAATTTAATTGCACAACACATCTACCTAACTGTCATCCTGATTTCAGTGCATCTTGTCAAGATAATTCTTGAAGGCATTATCCAGTGACTGAGTTAGCTGGTGTCAAAAATGAAAATATGGCTCACAGTGGGGAAGAACCCAAACCCAACAATTTATTAAATGTAAAAAAAAGAAAGAAAGAAAGAAAGAAGCTTGAAGCCATAACAAAATGTGCTGGCCTGAGCTTAACATTCCAAAATTAATCAAATGTGTGTTTTAAAAATATGTTGGAGGATTCCAGCATCCATGCCATGGTTTGATCATTTCCAAATTATGGATTTTAAAACTTAATTAACCCAGGGAATAAGAAAAGACAAAATAACACAACAAAAACAGTTTCTGCGGCTTCCTCATTTGGCAGTTCTCATAATTAGCAAATGTTTATTAAAAATAAACATTTTTCTTTCAAATGCTGTATTTAGAAAATACTGAATGTTTTCAATTATGATAGATACAAAATGTTTTTAATTTTCATTGAAAAATTCCTAAGAATGAAGTGTTTTAATTTTTCATATAAAATCCTGAATTCATCAATAGAGAAACATTTTGCAAAGTATAGGCCTAATTCCCACCCTTTTCACCTCAGTTACACAACCTGCCACACATACTTTGACCATTTAATGAGCTAATCCGACACAGAATGTGCAGCACCCCAAAGAGCATTCACTCAGAGGGCCTGAGGGAGAGGTGGGAAGTCACTTGACAAGTCTCCAAAGGGAACTTGTTTGTGGAAAATAAATGGGATTTTTGCCTCCAGAGAAAAACAATAGCCCATTTTTGTTTCCTCCTTCCATGTCCTCCTGTTGGCCACCCCCAAACCCCACAGCTGATCTGCAAGAGAATAAGGGGAGCACATGGATCAGAGGGACCTTCCCATAGAAGCACGGGAGAGTGACGTCCTCTTTGAACATACTCCTTTTCTTATTTCCACCCCAGTCTTGACATTGACCTTAGAATCAGAGGTATCCTAAATCAAGGTACAAGCTGGGAATACGGTACATGTGTGTAAGTGTGCAGAGCTAGGAAAGGAGAAGCCTGCAATTATAAGGAAAGAAACCTGTTTGTAGGGCCTACATTTCTGATAATACGTATCCCATATCTCTCTCTCTCTCCCTCCCACCACTGGCTCTCCCTCCCTCTTGTGTGTGTGTGTGTGTGTATGTGTGTATATATATATGTGTGTGCATATGTATATAGAAAGTAAATATATACATACAAACATCTTTTTTGCTCTTGTGTATTGTGTATGTATATATACATATATATACATGCATACATAGATTATATAATATATACATAAAGATTTGGTCTATCAGTTAAAAGTCTTAGTTTACTTATCTGTAAAATGAGGTTAATAAGGTTGTTGTGACTACAGAATGGGATAATAAATTATTTAAGTCCATGAAAAGGCTTAACATACAGTAGGTGCCCCATAAATGTTATCTTTTAGGAAGCCTCTGGATCGGCTAACAGCTGGAAGTTCCATGTGGCAATTTATTCATTAGTTTATTCATTCATTACCTAATATATGCTGTGGGTGATGAAGTTCTAGAATACGGTTGAGGTTCGGGGGTGAGGTTCGGAGTCCGTGACCAAGGAAGAATTCTTGAGACACTTTTGGTGCACAATGGTGATTCATTAAAGCACCGGGGAAGGACTGGTTGGCAGAAAGAGCTGCTGCCTAGGGGTTGTGAGGGGTGGCAGGTTAGGTACCTTGGGGGTGGGGGAAGTAAGGAAAAGGGAGGTTTCAATAGAACTTTCATATGCTAAAGAGGATCTACAAGATACCAGATACCAGAGGCCTTGCCAGCTTCAAGGTTGTTTTTCCCTTTTAGCAAGCCATTAACATTAAGCTACTTAAAAGATTCCTAAAGAATGTCACCTATATCCCAACGAGGAATGGGAGTGGGGGAAGATTGCAAGGTGTCAGTCCTTTGCTGTGTCCTCAGCCAGCCTTCTGTTCCCTCATGATTGGAACATAGTGCTCTGTACATGCTGGGGAACATAGCTATGAACAAGACAAATCTGGCCTTCATGCTGCTGGGTCCTATCACGTGGTAACAAATTACAACTGATAAGTATCTGGTACCCAGATACATAGTATACACAATGTATCCTAAGCACCCAGAAGGGAGGTGCTAGGAGAGTTTGAGGCTTGATCTGATCTTCAAGAGCAGGGGAGAACTGTAAGCAGAGGCCTGAAGATGAGTTGGTGATTTATGTGGAGACAAGAGGAAGATCACTCCAAGGCAGAAGGCATTTGTGCAAAACTCCTATAGTAGGAGAAAGCATGGCGAATGGAAAGAGTGCACGGAGGGACCAGCACCAGATAAAGGTGAAGTCCTTTCAGGCAAAACCTCATAAGCTGCATCAGAAAGTTAGGGCTTAATATGAAGAGTAATGGGTAGCTGTGAAGATGTTAATCATGAAAATGACCAGGTTTTCATAGTCAATAGCTTTCCCTGGATGAGCATGGAAAACGGGTTGGAGAGGACAAGGCTTCAAGCTGGGAGCCCCACGGAGAATCTGTTGCATTCATCTGAAAAGAGAAAATGGTGGCCAGACAAGCCTGTGAAGATAGAAGAAATGAAGTAAAGTGGGTAATTCAAGGGAAATACTGCCAAATTAAATACAAAGAGGCAAGGTGTCAACTGTTTAGAAGGAGATCCAGGTCAGCCACTGAGAGACAGTTGGACGACTCTGGAGTCCCCTTGCCTGAAGGACCAGTGAGAACCAGAAAGAGGTTCTAAAGAACTATCAAGTGGCTGAGATGCAGGACCAGAGGCAAGACCCCTAGTTCCAATGAAGAGCTGGAGGACAAAGTAAAACACCAATAGTAAAGTTGGTTTCACCCAGAGGTTTTAAGTAAAGAAATGCTAAGACCTGGGCAGGAGAGTGATCAAGGCAAACTGGAGCCTTGCCTAAATCCATGTGCTCCTGGCTAAAGGGACAAGGAATAGAGAAAAAAGGTTCAAAGGCTCAGATGTGCAGCCAGACTGTCTGGGTTCAGATCCTGAATCTGTTATTTACTTTGGGCAAGTTGCCTAACCTTTCTGTGCCTCAGTCTCCTCCTCTGTAAAATCAGAATAGCAATAGTAAGTGCTTCATAGGGTTGTTGAAAGGATTAAATGAATGATATAGAGTATTGCCTGGCACATATCAAGAAAAGAATAAATGTTAGCTGTTATTACTATTTTGACCCATCAGCTAATCCAAAATTGCTCTGCTTGAGTCAGAATAAGTTTATGGGCTCAGTGGAGTTGAGCCTGGAGATGGACAGCTATTGAGGTCTGTCGCTGAGCAGGGAGGGTCAAGCAACACAGATAAAAAAAAAAAAAGAAAGAAAGAAAGAAAGAAAAAAGAAAAAAAGAAAAGAAAAAAAAAGAAAGAAAGAAAGGAAAGGAACCCAGGTTCAAGAGAAACACCAGCTGTGAAGAGCTAGAATCAGGATCAGAGCACTTTGCCTTCTATGACTAAGCATTGTTTCTGTTTGGGAGACAGCAGGGGATAAGGGATCAATCTGTGAGATAAATCAGTGGTTCAGAGACTTCAGGATGGGGAGACAGATGAAGGGAAGTGGTGGGATGGTCGCTGCATTCTTTTGCATGAAAAGAACATTTAATCTCTTGTAGAAATTGGTTTTATTCCTTTGCGTTCCAAGTTCCAAAGCACTTCCAATTACCTTGTATTTTTGCAGCTCATAAAGCTCAAGATCTCAAGCTCATTTTAAAAAAATACAATTTTAATCCATTGCAAGAATTTTCACAAAGGTACTACATGTCAGGGGGCAAATTAGCAAAGGAAGAATGATCTCAGAATAAGTCACACAGTTTTTATTTAAAAACGAGGAAAAGAACGCTTGGATCTGACACTCCCAATCTAGAAACAGAGAAAACCAAATTTTCTCTCCATTTCCCAGAAGACCATTTTTCTGCTTTAAAATACTCAGAAATCTAGCATTTGGTGTGTGGCTGGCTTTGGAGCACTAAATAATGATGATTATTGTTTGGAAATGTTAATTAAAATGACAACATCTTCTACAAATCTCAGCAAGAGACTTTTATACCTGCCTTGTAGCTGCAGTTTGTCTTTTGCTTAAGATTCAGAGATAATATCTGAGTGGCATTAAGCTGGATCCATCAACACCCTTGACACAGTAGATGGCTCTGGGGGATGGTAATGGGCCTCTGAGCTCTCTACCCCTGGGTCACTAGTTCAGATGCGGCTCAGGCTAGGAGGGAATGAGACTCATTATTCTCCCAGTGCCATGAAGAACTTTCTCTTGGATAAATCCGCAGGGTCTGGCCAATTTCTAGGACACGAAGGATCTAATCACAGTGCCGTATTGCATTAATTAGCTCTATTTTCAAACAATAATAACAGCTCTTTGGTAATGATGCAAAGGAAATGATACCTATTGGTTTTTTAAGTAATGGAACCAAAATCTGTTGATATTTACTTTCCAGGTTAGCATAAGGCAGAAAATCTGCGAGAAAAGACATTGGCATTATTCTCAGTAACCTACTTTATTTCCTCTGCTGCTACTGACAATATTACTGGGGAGAAAGGACACAGATTGAAAGCAGCCCAAGGAGGACTGGTTAAGAATCATTATTCCCCGCCTAGCCAGGATAACTGCGTTGAATGGGAATCATGGTGGGAAGGAAATAGTTGTACCCTGTGTAATTACTATAGGTCTTTGACATTTGCCTCATTCTGCTCATTTACAAAATGAGCCTAATAATAATGGCACCAGCTCCTAGGCTTATTATGAGTACTGAATAAATTAGTGAAAATCTTAGCAGATTGCCTGGCTTAATAAATGGGTGATGATGATGATGTTATTGCTGCTCATGGTGAGGAGGAGGAGGAGGAAAAGGAGGAGGAAGAAGATAGCAGCTGAGTGTATTTGACCTATTAGCTCACTTTGGGAATGCATGGTAGAGAAATTGATCAGACTAACTACATGGTTGAAGCAGACGTAAAACAGCAGGGCACTAAACAAGCATAGATTTTTTTTTTTAAGATTTTATTTATTTGACACAGAGAGAGATCACAAGTAGGCAGAGAGGGAGGCAGAGAGAGAGGAGGGAAGCAGGCTCCCTGCTGAGCAGAGAGCCCGATGCGGGACTCGATCCCAGGACCCTGGGATCATGACCTGAGCCGAAGGCAGAGGCTTTAACCCACTGAGCCACCCAGGCACCCCAAGCATAGATATTTTAAAGGAAAGCATGTGAGGGCTTACTTCCCAATTTAAACCATAGTCCTCTCGAAACCACCTACTTCTCATATTTTCAGTACATCATCTCCCTTCAAAGAACAAACTTTGTGGGGGCTCCTGGGTGGCTCAGTGCATTGAACCTCTGCCTTCAGCTCAGGTCATGATCTCAGGGTCTTGGGATAGAGCCCTGCCCCAGGCTCTCTGCTCAGCGGGGAGCCTGCTCCCCGCCCACCTTCTCTCTCTGCCTACCTTTCTGTCTGTCAAATAAATAAATAAAATCTTAAAAAAAACAAAAAAAGACACACATACTATGTTGTCCTAGGGTGTTAGATTTAGTATACTCCTTGAGTGCATTGTATAGAAGAAGCCTTGAGTTCTTGGTCCAAAGAGCCAGCCATGAATTTCAGTTGTGCCACTTGTCTGAGATATGGTCTTAGAACTGTTACAGCCATTTTGGGGGTTTAATTCTCTAACCCTTAAAATCAGGATCTCAATAGCTATTTGTTATTGATCACTTGCTATGAATCAGCATAAATGTGCTAAAATTATAAATATTTTTCCTTCAAAATAATGCTAAGGAAAGTGCTTTGTAAGCTGTAAATGCAGTAGTCAATAGTTCCACATTTAACAATCAAGGGGGAATACCATGAAGGAATGAAGATTTAAAACATCAGTAGTAATGAAAGTCAGTTTTGGCAGTTAGCATTCAGAGATCGATATAAAAAGAACTGAAATTTCTTCTAGTGGATTTCTCTAGAGTTTTAGCTGGAATTCCTCTAAAACAAGGGCTCACATGCAAAAGTGATATGATGAAGTAAATGTGCCAAGGAGACCGCAATAAAGGCCAAACCAGGGTTCACTTGTAGGGGAAGTCTCAAACTCAGCCTGTTCCTTAAGGGAGCTCCAGAGGAGTCTTGACCAATAGAACTTTGTATAATGTTGAACAAATTCTGTACCTGCACGGTCTGAGCTTGGAATGTGGCTAGTACAACTCGAGAATTTTTTTTTTTTTCTCTTTAATTTCCTAGGGACTTAAGGTGTAATCAGGGTGTTGGCCAGACCGTGTTCTCATCTGGGTGATTAATTCTCCAAAGAAAGAATCTGCTCCCAAACTCATTTAGGTTGTTAGCAGAATTCAGTTCCTTGTGGCTGACCATCCCAAGGCCCCAGTTTTTTACTGGCTGTCAGCTGGAGGCCACCTCAGTCCTAGATACTGCCCACAGTTTGCCACATGGCCTTTTCCATAGGCCATTCACAATAGGGCTGTTTGCTTCTTCAACACCAACAGTCTTATAAGACTTATGTAACCAAAATTAATCAAGGGAGTAATATCCCATCACCTTTGACCTTTATATTCTATTGTTAGAGAGGTTGTGGTCACACTCAGATGAGAAGACTTATAAGAGCATGACTCAGCAGAGGCCCTCTTAAGGTGTATGCACAATAATTCCCCATTGTAACACTGGATATTTTTTTTAGAGACTATCAAATACACTCTTATTCCAATGAATCTTCACCAAAGGGGGGGGGGGGTTGTAAGGTAACTAAGTTGGGAATTATTATCAATATTAAAAATGAGGTTAAGCAAGATTAAATCACTTCTCCCAAAAGCACAGATAATTATTAGCAAAGGTAAGTATCCATAACTTGCGATTCTCTGTCATGTCTTCTCTCTTCTCCATCATGTTTTCTTACAGTGATTCCCAAATGTCAGTCCCTTGAGAGCCGCCTTCACAAATTTTGCCTATCTGCTGGCTGGCTCAATACTAAATAGGTAATTTTTTTTTTTTAAAATAAGTAGTTCATATTCTTCCTATAAATACATTGACTTTAATAATAACGGTATTTATATTGGTACGGAAAATGGAAGACTAGGATCAGTTGCCATAAATAGATGAAAGCAAACGTGGAATGTCCAGATGTTAAAACCAAGACTGTTTGTTTGTGTCCTACCTACATCCATATTGTCAGTCTAGTGTATGTCACACACACAGGAGCAATCCATAACAGCTATGTTGACAAATGTCTCAAAGGGCATCCTCCCTCCTGTTCCTAATTATAGCTTACAAGGAGGAATTTGGGGTATATGGCAAGCAGACCTGCCTTCCAAGGAAGATGCATTCTCTGTAAGTTGGCAGGGAATCCAGCATGTGCTCTGGACACTCCTCCTCTGGCTGCCTCAAAAAAGCAACAGCGGTGTCTGTCCTTAGGCACTGCTGTGACTTGGGTGAGAGAGCATCAATAGAAGAAAATGCAATTAACAAATATAATTAGCTCCAACACATTTAGGCATGTCTCCTTTCCTTTTGTCTCCACAGTTACACAAAACTCTTGCCTATCAAGCAGTGCATACATTTTGTAGCTTTCCCCTCCTTCCTGTTTTCTTCGACATTGTTCTCATGCTTCTTCAAGGCGCTGGCATTCACCAATTTGGAAAGTGGCAGGGAGAAGGCTCCTCCTCGTCCTAATTCTTCCCACCCCCTTTCCACAAATGATTTGTCCCAATGCTTCACCTCTCTAGAGATAGCTCTATTTCTGTTCAAATTCTCTTTAAAAAGCTTCCAGAACAGTCTTTCATATCATTTGGTTTTAGCGTTGCTTTTTAATGCAGATTCCCACCACTTGTATTTATTACTGAAATTTTATTCCATCAGACTCACCATGAACTCCTAGGAATATGCTTCCCTAAATCAGCATACAGATCTTAAGTTCATCTTTTGTCACAACAAATGGGACAGATGTGCTAATTCTATTCTCTTATCTTCACTGACGGGAAATAAGGTTCATAAAAAATAAATATATATGCACAAATAGGGACAGAACAAATATGCTGCTTTTGTATAATAAGCACATTTGAATAATTAACCAACCCCAGCCAGCTTCTGCATAATTCTCTTAACCACTGAAGAAACAAGGAAAGAAACATTTGCTGGGTTTAAAGAGAAAGGAGGGACCCCACAGTATCAGTACTTCCTATAATGTTGAGATGGATCATTAAGTCAAAAACAGTAGAAACAACTGACATTGGAAAGCTGCTCCGCATCCATGACATGCTTGTATTTGACCTTTGGAATAACCCTGATAGCATTTGCTCAACACATGACTCTTGAAAAAAAAAACAAAAAACAAACAAACAAACAAAAAAATCCTCCATGGAAACCAGCTGAGATAATGACCTCTGGATGATTATTTGCCACTACTATGAATCTCCCTATTTGCCCACCAGATCTATTACTTCTTTCTTGTATCATTTTGGATTGCTGATTTCCTAATCCCAAACCCTAATGCCTACTCTGGAGCACCTATTTCAGTGACTCACGTAGATTTTCTTTTCTGGTGTCCTGCCCCACCTCAATCACAACTTTGTACACTCCTTTAATTTCCATGCTTCTAGGCTCCAGCAAAAATCATATCCTTCATTAGTCTTAGCTCCACAGAACTAGCAGACTAAAACAACTATCATAATTGCCCTCTAGGAGGATGGGAGCTCGTAGCTATACATGAGCATGCTTATAATTTATCATTTGAATGTAGTCACTATGGATAAAAAGATCAAATCTGAGCTTATAGGAGTTTCTGGTTGAAGTGGGGTAGAGAAAAAGAAGAGCATAACTAAGGAAGTCTAGGGCTAGCTCCCAAGGGCTTGACAAATAATCTGTTTGGATCTTGAAGCCACTGAAGTTGGAAAGGGATTAGTGACAGAGACCAAGGCAATGAGCCAAATACTAAACCTATAAATTAAAAAGGTTACTAGACAGAAGCAAAAGGGAAGCTTTCAAATGCTGTTACCGCCAACAACTGTGAGTTTTGGCAGAGACAGAAAAATATATAGCCTGAAAACAGCAAACTGAAAAAACTATATGCCATGAGGTATGTGTGGTATGAAATGAAAATCAGCTTTGACTCATAAGAACTGTGGGAAACATCTATATTATCTGTTAGAGTCATTCTGAGAGGTGGTTGAGAACATAGGAAAGGTTGTTGAATTTAGGCCAACATTTTTTGGAATACTTTAAGAGGACTGGAAGATTAAAAAAAAAAAAAAAGGACTGGAAGATTGAATACGATTGTAGTGATATAGGGTTAAGACAATTATAGTGATATAGGGTTAAGATGTGGTAACCAGTAAGTCTTGGGCTTCTGGAGATGAATGAAGCTAAATTGTATGAGTCATGGAGAAAGGCAAGGAGGAAGGAAATACTGCACAGGCTTTCACTTTCAAGAAGAAAGTAAAACAGGGGCTCCTGGGTGGCTCAGTGGGTTAAGCCGCTGCCTTCGGCTTGGGTCATGATCTCAGGGTCCTGGGATCAAGTCCCGCATCGGGCTCTCTGCTCAGCAGGGAGCCTGCTTCCTCCTCTCTCTCTCTCTCTGCCTGCCTCTCTGCCTACTTGTGATCTCTCTCTGTCAAATAAATAAATAAAATCTTTAAAAAAAATTAAAAAAAAAAAAAGAAGAAAGTAAAACATCATGACTTCAAAACTCACATTGGCCCGGAATGCCTGTTCTGAGCAGTTGACAGTGTTGGAGACTAAGTTCAGGAGGACCACCCGGCTCTGTGTGAAGCAGTAATGGGTGTCAGATGGGTGAGGAAGATGGGTATTCAGAACTGTGTATTTCATTGGTTCTCAAACTGAAATGTGCAACCGGAAGGGCTCATTTCAGATCTAAAGTTTTGTTTTTTGTTTGTTTTCTGGTTTTCTTCTTGTTGTTGTTTATAAATCTAGAGTTTGAACTCCACTTCCAGAATTCTGGCGAATTCTACTGGAGAAGTCTTGAGAATCTGTAGTTTTAACTAGTTCTCAGCTCCTGCCGCTGCTGTTGCTGGTCATGGCATCACACTTTGAGAACCTCTAGTGTGCAGTCAAAGGAGGAAAAGTTATGATGGTGTCTACCATGCTCCTCTCTGACAAGTAGGACAAGAATTTATTTTCCTACAGTGTGCTTGAGTGCAGCTGGGCGCTCAGACCATATGTTTGAGCATGCAGTGCAGAACATTTAGAAGGTTACCCAGAAATTGCTCACTAAGGTAATCTTTAGGGAGTGGGAATGGAGGGCAGGGAAATGGGAAGTAGGACACAGATTTTGTAAACTCTTCAAAGTTCCTCAAATAATTCCTCGAACTCCAAAGGCATTAGTATACTGTGTTAAGTCCAGCTTTTTAAAATCCTCCTCAAACATGCCTTCCTTCAGAAGTCCTCATTCTCTGGCTCTCAGCTATCAGGCTTCTCTTCTTTCATGGTATTAAGTCAGGCTCCCAGATGGACATGGAATTAAACCCAGAAGTTTCAAGTGGAGACACTTTAATGAAGGGACTCCTTCTAGTTAATGTGAGTAGAGTTAAGGAAGGAAAAAATCAGTGTTGAAACACCCAGAGCTGAGAGCTCGGCGAGCTCCACAGCTGAAGGGACAGGAGAGGAGATTGTGGTTATGAATCCCCAGCTAAGAGTTAGACCTGGGAGTTGTAACCTTTGAGAGTTCCAGCTCCTCCCATGGAAAGAGAAGGAAATAACCTAAGCTCTCTCCACTCCAGACCTCTGATATCTGACAGGTAACTTCTATTGGTCAAACTCAACTGAAAACTAGTCAGCAAAGGGTGTAGGTGATACATCTATTGGGGTCAGCCTCCCTTTTTGCAAAGAGTAAGACAAAAATTCATGGACAACAGATTTGGGGTGGCAAGCTAAGAATGACCAGCACAACCACCCTTTTCCCACGACAGCATTCACTCCGGCAGCTCTGTCCAGCAGCTCTGTCTTCCCTCTCCTTCATTTTCTAGAGTAAGCCTGAATCAAGCTCCCAGAAAAACATATGCTATGAACAAAATACTTCTGTTCCAAACAGTGGCAATTAGCCCATTGAGTTTCAGATAAAATGGTCTATTTCTGCCCCTGCCACTAATTCTGAAATCTTTGAGGGTATTTGGTTATAAGTTCTGTAATACCCACATCTGCAGCAGAAGCTGAATGACTGTTACTTACAAGAATAAATGAACAAACCAATGAAAGCTATGCAAGTTCTCCAATTTTCATCTCTTAGTGCCTTAATAGGTCACTGGTGGTGATTTTTATGAAATATAGATGAATATGGGTATCTCAATCCATGATTTTTGCTTGGGTTCCTTCTCATAATTCATTCATCTACCATTTGGTCTTGACACTTAGCTTGAAAAATTATCCCTTCTGAATAGAGGAGGTTAGTAAGCAAGATCTCAACGACATTTGTTTGACACAACAGCTGTTTGTAGTATATATTCTATCGGCAAAGAAGACATTGTAACCCTCTGCAAGTTTTTAATATCAACTAATGTTCTCCAACAGAAATGTTGGCAATGATGGAAAGGTTCTGCACCTGCACTGTCCAGTATGGTAACCATTAGCCACTTCTGGCTCTTCAGGATGTGAACTGCGACTGGTGCATCTAAGAAACTGAGGTTTTAACTTCATTTAGTTTAAATTAATTTTAATAGCCACACATGCCAGTGGCTACTATATTAGACTGATCAGTTATAGAAAAAGTATAACCTAGATAACAGTGAATGTCAAATTCTTACTTGCTCAGCAACAGAGAAAATGTTATTCATATATGATCTGAGCTTAAGTCTCTTTTTTTTCTGGTGGGTTAAAAGCAGAGCAGCACAACTTGTTAAAAATAAAATGTGCGTTAGCTTTACTCCCATGCTGGAGATATGGAACTGTCTCTTATCTCTATGAGTCAAGAGAAATTCATTGAATTGGAGACAGTAATAGTGTAGAGTGTATTATACTCCTCATACTTTTTCTACTTGAGGGCACTCTCTTAATGATTTCCGAAAAGTCTCTATTTAGATTTCATCCAAATCAGATGAAAATGGACTCAAATTTCAGCTCTATTAGTTAAAATTGTGCTCATTGGCAGATTTTCCCATCTTTTCTGCCATGTAAGAGAGCAATACTAATTTCTACCTGTTAGCAATACCAGGCATATCGAACAAGACTACGTATGCAAAATAAATGTCATGTTAGATCTGCAATAAATAGGATTTCTTCTTCTTGGAACCTATTCTTGCAAGGATCCTAGAAACTTCATCTAAGATGACTGCTTACCCTAAAGACATTTTCCTGTGACCTTAGGTAAGCTAGTTAACCTTTTGGAATCAGTTTGTCTAATATTGATACTACTATTTTCAGGGATGATTTCTAGATTAGGAATATTATACAAGCAAAATACCCTGATTTAGTAGGTGCTTAAAAGTAGCTAGAAAGATGTATCAGTGTCTTAAAATAATGACATTTTCAAGGAAAAATTCAGTGGATAAGAAGAGGGTTAGCCTTGATTCCAAACCTCCAAGGGATTCCTGCCCTTTTCAGAAAAATAGACAAATTTACTTCTGCCAAGTGACTAAAATGAGGCAGGAACTATTTATTGATGCCTGCTCTCATACTTGATTTCTTACTCTTTTCCAGCTCCCCTCCCCTCTCTCTAAATAGACAAGGAAACCTATTTTTTTGATCTTCTACTTTCCCTAAACTCTATTCTAGTCTACGGTTTAGATCAGTATTCTTTTACATGAAATGCTTTTTATTGTTTTATATGAAATGCTTTTTATTGAGCTCAAAGTATCTTTGACCCATCCTTTGGACAAAAACATGTGTGCTTGTGTGTGGAACTAAGTGGAAGTGGAGGAAAAGAGAATGTAAAGAGGTATGGGAGGAAAGGGGTTGCTGATGGAAAGTTTGAGTGAAAACTAGGCAGCACTAGTAAGAAGCCAAAAGAACAGCAGGTTGAATTTTTCCTTATGTTGAAGGGAAGTCTCAACTTAGCATCCATAAATGATGCTTTTGCAGAAGTGATGCAAAACTCAGAATGTTCACCATAGCTACAGAGTAAACTGTTCTATAATAGTAGAGTGCAGACCAAACACATTATAAATCAGTGTCACCTAAATATCACTCCACACACATTTAGGGGGCGGGCGGCAAGGTCTAATATGTGCCAATTGCAACAATAGGTAGAGGTATTACAAAGTTTATTCGAACAAAGTCTTTGCCCTCCAAGGGCTCTCAAGCAAGTTGTGGAGACACACATTGATCAACTTATAAAAGTGGGATCTGGACCTGCTCACTCAGCAAGAAGAAAGAGGAAAAAATATACCTATCTCTAAGGAAACAGTGTCTGTACTCAGGGCTTACTTAGCCTCATGGTAGAAATGCTGGAGACTACATAAACACATATAAAAAAAGGAAATAAAAAAAACTTAAAAGTCTACCTCCCAGAAGAACCGTATTAGATAGCTAGGGCGGCCATACCAAAGTACCACGGTCTAGGTGACTTAAACAACAGGAATCTATTTTCTTACAGTGCTATGAGCTGGAAGCACAAGATTAAGGCATTAGCAGAGTTGGTTTCCTTTGAGGCCTCTCTCCTTGACTTGAAGATGACATGACCTTCTTCCTGTGCCTTCACATGGTCTTTCTTCTTTGTGTGTCTGTCTGTGCTTCTCTTCCTCTTGTAAGGACACCTGTCATACTGGATAGGGCCCATTCTGATGACCTCAGTTAACTCGACCTCTTTAAAGAACTTATCTTCAAATACAATTACATTCTAAGGTACTAGCATTTAAAACTTCAACACATGAATTTTAGGAGGATACAGTTTAGCCCATAACAGGAACACGCATTGATATTTTGGTGTATTTCTTTCTTTAATATTACATATTAAAGTGCATATGCATATGCATTTAAAGTGAATAGAACTTGAATTAAAATACTTAAAATACCTATTTTCTTATAATACTCTATGACAGTTATTTCCACATGTCTTCAAATATTCTGTTTAACTATAATTTTTGATGTCTGCATAACATGCTTTCATTTACCTGTACTATTCTTCTATTTAAAATTTAAATTATATCTGCCTTATCACATTATAACTAATGCTGTAATAAAAAGGCTGGTGTATAAATCCTTGATCACAACTGTTATTAGGTCACACTCCTACAAGTAGAATTCACACTTTAACTTTTTTTTTTCTTTTTTTAACCTATTGGCGAATTATTTTCTGGGAAGGACATGCCATTTCACATTCTTTCTAGTTGTACATATCAGTGCTGGTTTTAAATGTTTCATTTAGAAATGCAAAATGAAAACAGAGCCATAATAAAAATATCATCTATGGGGTGTTCAGAGAAGGAATATATTAAGTCACCAAAGAGTACAGTTGATGGACTGCCAGGGAACCTCTACCCTAATGAATTCACTAAGGTTCACTAAGGTTCTCAGGGTGGCTAAATAATTTCTTAAATATAATATGGATTATATGGGGCACGTAGGTGGCTCAGTCCGTTAAGCATCTGCCTTCAGCAGAGGTCATGATCCCAGGGTCCTGGGATCAAGACCCGCATTGGTCTCCCTGCACAGTGGAGAGCCTGGTTCTCCCTCTCCCTCTGTCCTCCCCCTGCTCATTGCTGTCTCTCTCTTGCTTTATTTCAAATAAACAAAATCTTTAAAAAATAAATACAAATAATATGGGTTATACATGGTTGAGCTAGATTAAGAACCTGGGTCTCTATATTGTAAAGAGATCTTTGCTGATACACTCATCTCTTGGCCTCAAGAAGCCAATGTTGGGGGCACCTGGGTGCTCAGTGGGTTAAAGCCTCTGACTTTGGCTTGGGTCATGATCCCAGGGTCCTGGGATCAAGCCCCACTTTGGGCTCTCTGCTTAGCAGGGAGCCTGCTTCCTCCTCTCTCTCTCTCTGTCTACTTGTGATCTCTGTCTGTCAAATAAATAAATAAAATCTTAAAAAAAAAAAAAAATAGAAGAAGCCAGCGTTGATCTCCTATTCCAAATCTTGGAATTTAATATCCACACTTACTTCCTCCAATTGCCCTTGACAGGAGTTTCTCTCAGCTATCTCTCTGTAGAACCTAAATCCCACTCCAACCCAACCCAGCTCTTGTCCTCAGAGTGGTTGGTTATGGTGCCTTGGGGGAAGGGATGTTTATACAGACAGCACCCATGCCTATTTGTTGAATGCAATACATATTCAAGAGAAAAAATTCTTAATGTATCTGGGCAAGGCCAATGTTTTGCAATTTAATTTAAAAGTGAAAATGAATGTTCAGAGTAGGTTTTCCTTACCTTGCTTACATTATTTGCAACACAGAATTTGCGGAATCATTTGACTCTAAGTCAGAAAGACAACCTGACTTCCTGCACCTGCATAAAATCAAGAAACATAATATAAAAAAGTAAAATTGAATCTATTTCAGACTAAGGAAATCAAACATTATTTAATTTAAGTTTTAAAAGCATTATATATGCAAATCTCAGCCCAATCTCAGAACTCATCAGTCAAAGGTTAAAACAAGTCGTATATTTATATATAAAATTGGGGATAAAAATACATAAGCTATTCTGAGGCTAATTTAATTTCATTCATTAATTCATTCAGCAAGTTTTAATCAAATAAGAATCTATTTTTAGCACTTGTTATCAAGATAAGTAAGCCATTTTCACTGCCCTCAAGTGAGAGATAGCTATTGCTATTGTGAGGGGTCAAAGAAATTAGGGCAGAGCAAGGTGATAAGAACAGTAATAGATACAGGCAAACCCAAGTGATTTATTTGTTCTAGAGATTTTGGTTATGAACTGCCAAAAGGCCAAGATTAGAATCTGCTGTTTTTACAGATGTATCCCCCGCACATGACACAGTGTTCACCCACTGGGTTAAGATAAAATGACTTAGGTGATCAGTGAAATACTTGCACAACAAATGAGAGATATGTTTAATAAATAACAATCACTTATGATTAGCCATAGTAGCTGTCTCAGAACATTACCTTTACCCCGTGACTATTGAAAGATTTCTTGAAACCTTAGCAAAGTCAACATTCAACTTCCAGTTTCCATGTTATTAACTTGGTAATTTCTTCTAAGAATGAAAATTGAAAGTGTATCTGCTTGTTGAGCATGTACCGAGTGTTATGCCCAAGTTTTCATGTCTGAGAGACCACCAAGGAGCCAACACCAATACAATCACACGAGGGTTTATTTGACAAACTTAAGCTTGGGCCCAAGTATACCCGACACAGCGGAGTAGGGACTTGGACCCTGAACCGGATTATAGTCGAAGTTTTTAAAGGCAGAGTGGGGGTGGACTCAGCAGTAGTTAATTGGGCCACGACTGCTGGCTCAGCAGTAGGTGAGGACAAAGGGGATGTTCAGAAGGGCTATCAGGGTAAAAAAGACTGTCAGGATATTGGAGTCCTGGTTATTATCAAATCAAGGCCGTTTCTCCCTCTGATGAGGCACTATCATGATGACAATTGGGAGTTTCCTGGTAGAATGTCACATTTCTCCTATCAAGTGTTCTTGTTAGTGAGATTTAGGTTTAACTTTGTTTCCATTTTCTTCCACCTCAACCTCAGCCTCCTTCAGTTTTATGGAGGGGAGGGTGATGTTAGGGCTAGACTTGAGGTGGGTACAGCCTTGTTTTTCTTGCCCTCCACACCGAGGGATCAGAAAAGTAGCTTAGAGTGCTTCCAAACCTTCTCAAATAAAACTAACAGATTCACATTCTCAGCCTACTAATTTCATCCCAGTTCTTCTGACTTTCAAGAACCCCCTTTGCATTGACCCCATATCCAACCATGGTAATGATGATGGTGGTAGGTGGTCACACCTACCAGGCAGTATAATGGACACATGCAACCTATGAAGAAGAAACTATCATCCTTCCCATTTTACACACAGGAAACTGAGTATCAGAGATGTTCAGATACTTGCTCCAAAACTAGTGGATGGACTGGGATTCAGGCGAAGCAATCTGATGTCAGAGACATAATGCTTCTCTCATTCTAGGGTAGATACTGACACACCCATGGCTGAATCTCAATTTTCTAGCCACTGACTCTTTCTGTTTGACCTGCTTGGGGCTTTTATTTGTTTGTTTTCTTTCCTTTCATTTTGTTTTGTTTTATAATTTGCTTTAAAGTTATGAGCTTTCAAGTTCACTAGAATTTGACACCAATTCAACAGTTTTATGCCCACTCGCTTCAAGAATTTGTGTTATCTTTCTGACCTTTCTCTGAAATGCAATTGAATTTTTGGAGGCATTCCTATGCCTCATTTAATGAATTTTTTTTTACCATGTTCATCCAGTAAGGAACGGTAGGGCTGGTGGGGGAAGGAGTAAGGAGGAAAAGTAGCTGGCATTTGTGTAGTCATTGCATTGATTCCTTTGTATAAAAATATGTATTTAATCCTTATAACAACCTGAGACAGGTTTCATTACCCCCACTTTACATGTGAGGATATTAGTCCTAAAGAGTTTAAATAACAAGTCCAAGGTCATAGAATTATTGAGATAAAAGAGAACAGATTCAAATTGGGTCTACTGGATTCCACATTGGAGGCCCGTTCCTACCTCCTTTTCACTAGTGATGAACTCACTCTACTATTGAAACTCGCTGGTTTTATTTTCACTCTTTTCTGTTCATTAGAAATAATATTCCACATATCTTGTTGTATTAGTCAGGTTAAGTTAGATTGTGTGATGGTAATGAATTAACCCCCAAATCTTGGTTTAACTCCATGAATCTTTTCCATATTACTTAGGCAAAGCAGTTATATGGGTGTAGAGGTAGAGAACTCCTTCATGTGCTCCCTCAGGGATACTAGCTGATGGAAATTTCCACCACTGGATGTGCCACTGGTCACTACAGTAGACGAAGAGTACTGGAAACTCTTAGGCTTGGTATTATATTCTTTAATACATAATTAGTCATATGACAGCTTATTTTTCGGGTAGTCAAAAATCTCTCTACTTTCTTCTTCCCACACCTAGAACATGCTTCTCTCCTCCCAATATAAAGAACCCAAACATCGGGGTTTCTAGCAATGCATAATAGCCTTGGCATCAAATTGAGTGGTCATTCTTCATTGTCTAGGTTCCTTTAGTTACATAGACAGGAAATCCACAGATGCTGTGCCCTGCAGCACACATCTGATACATGGTGCCAGATAACCAAGGTAAGGGATTAAAGTTGGAGTCATGCAATGCAGCAGTCAGGTCTGTGCTGCAACACTGCTGGGCCAATGTTGTCAAGAACAGCACCCCCAAGGATAGGGAGGAATTTTTAATTTGGCTCTGATTGTGCTTTCTGGTTGGAGTACTCTGATTCATTGTTTTCCGTGATCCCTGTGCACCGGTCTGGGAGGTTCTCTGTGGTCCCTTATCCTCTGTACCACATACAAAAATGACTGTTGAGGTACTGCAGTCCTTATCCATTAGAAGGTTGTGGCCCAACCAGGCTAGCCCAAGCCTGTCACTCAGAGATGTAGTAGACTTCATATTTGTTTGTTTCCTGTCATTTGCAGGTACAAGGAATACCGCCATCCCCGATACATACAGGCCTTTTTAGAAACTTGGTCCTCACATTTGTTACATTTCTTTATCTTCTTGACACCAAAACTGCTGTCTCCTGACAGTTAAAGGTGGGTACGCTGAGTTTGCCTGAAACAGAAGGTAGAAGGGACTTGCTTAATATGAGCTTTGCCCTGAAATAATTAATCAATTGATAAACTTTTCTGAATATCATATCCTTAATCTGATATTTCTCCTGTGGTACATTAATCCATTGAAGGATTGTGACAGCTGTTTTGAAGGTCACGGCCTTCAACTAATCTTTCTTAAAGGTTGGAATTGTCATTCAAAATTGTCTTTCTCAATATTGGCAGGTCATGCATTTCTGGAATTTTTCTATTTGCTTCTCTTTCTCTTTGCAACCAGCCAGCACTTTTGTGGGTTTCTCTCTTTCTTTCTGGAATCCCAAGGCAAATGCAGAAAATAACCACAAATACACACTACAATCATTTTGTTTTCCACCGCCATTCCCCCAGAGCTATCGTGCATCCGCTGTACCATCTCCCTTGCAAGTTACCGCAGAGCACAGTTTTATCAAATGTCTGGCCATTGCAGAGCAAGGATGGCTATTAACTCCAGCCCCTTTGCTTACTGGGCCTTGCCCTTTATCATTTTTAGTTTTTCAGGGACCACATCCCACCACTGGTACTAATTTTATCATTAATTAGGACAGGCTAGATACACTACATTACAAATTAACCTCTAAGCGCCAGGGCCTTTGCACAAGTGCTTGCTGCCTTTCCACGCCGCATAGCCAACACAGTTAGGTGGGGGCGTGCCCTATGTGGTCTCTCAGGAATCCAAATGGAGTGAAGTCTGTAATCCAACCTGTCACTGCTACGGGAGAAGAGAGAAGCCTGGAGAATTCACATGGCTCTTCTGTGCTTTAGCCTGGAAGCAATACACACGTTCGCTCAGAACGGGTTACATATGGATCTGCTTAACTGCACAAGTGCTGGAAAGCTGAGAAATCTGAAACATTTGCCGAGCACTCCTGTTTCTGTCATGTGTGCCTTCTAAAAATCTAGCATCAGGTCTATGATTCGAAGTCCTAGCTCCAGTATTATTTCAGTGTCCCCGAGGAAAACAACATCCATAAAGACTCTCCCCGCCCACCCACCCCATTCCCTCCCTGCAAATGGAACATCTTCTCAAGCAACCTGAAAGTTTGCTTAAAATTCTATATGGGAATGGGGTTGACTCTGGTCGCAGTGAAACATGCCTCAGTAAAAATGAATGGTTTTGCCTCCACTGTAACTGTAGTGTAGGTCCATTTGACTAAAACTTGCGTACATCCTAAGACATTTTGAAGAATTTCTTCCTTTTTAAAGCTGCTATATTTACTGACATTTCTACCCCCTGGGACTCTGGTTCTCTTGTTTATTAGAGCTGCTAAAATGAAAGTTTGCCACCTGATTAATTTTAATAGTTTAGCCAGAAACCTGTGGATAATGTATATTGGCTGCCAAGCTTGAGATAAATTCTGTTGGCTCCGTTGCAAAGATTTTGGCAGAAATAAAGTCTGCCCTTTGCAAGAAAGACGCACAGAGGAGCTGGAGGGATGGAATTTCAAAAGCAAGTATGAAGCAAAAGACTCTTTTGTCTTTCTTTGTGACTTCCCTCTGCTACCAGGATCTGTAAACCCATTCAGCAATTCCTTTTTAGACCTCGTATGTTTTATTTTAGCGTTATAGTTAAGGAAGAGATGTAAGCCTTTTGTGTATGGCTGGACCCAATTCAAAGCAGAAAGACTTCAGAGGTGGCTTGGTGAAGCCAGCTGTAGGTTGTTGTGATTTTTAAAGAGATTTGGACAACTAAACAGCATCTTAAAGCACTAGGAGTTTACAATGGGAGATTTGTATTGGAAGAAATCACAGTTGTGTGATTTATTCACCTCTTAGTTTTGATTTTTGTTGTTGTTGTTTTTATTTTTGTTTTCCAATGCTGATTCTTCCTCAAGACCTGCTACATAATTTGCAGGACTCAGTGCAAAATAACAAGGCTGATCCCCTTATTCAAAAATCAAGGGGAAAATGTCATTAGAAGTACCCCTGGGGATAAAAATATATGTTTATAAAAAATAAAAATTAAAATAATTAAAAAAAAAAAGAAAAAAAAAGAAGTATTAAAATATAAAGGTTTTTCCTCCCCTTTGTGGCCCCCCCCCTTTATTTGCTATTCAATTCTAAGTAAAGGAAAGTTACAATTTTAAATGATCAGCATGGATCTTTCCATCTTTGTATCATGAAATGCCACTTCTAAATGCAAATATCAGAGCATTTAACTTGTATGCAGAATCACTGAAATTATACAATTCTGATTTGTGGCTTATCCCCAGAGACTGCCTGGAACTGGCAGAAATGAAAATTATAAGCCAGACTCAGGAAGGCTGTCATGAGGGACAGGGGATGCTCTCAGGCATGGAGCAATCCAAGGAAGCACCCCTTAGGCGTGAGGATATTTGTAGGGTGAGCCAGGATCTCTCAGGCACCCAGGCTCTGACAGATAATATAGGCCATGTGCACACTTGCTCTGCCTAACAGCAGCCTGAACCACTTACCATGGGCCAGGAAAGCATCTTGAAAAGTTGAGTCAGATATCTCCCCTCCTACAGGCCCATCTTCTCAGTCCCATGTATGGGCAACCCCCAAGGGTGTTGTAACCTGCATATCTGGATGCCCTTGGCACCTGGGCTGAGGACAGGTAAGAAGCTCTCCACTTACTCACCACTGAGCTCTCAGGGCATGGGCAGTAACTACTAAGCCTAGAAGCCATGGAGTATCTGTGCCTAACTCCCATCTATGCCAGGACCAGAATGTAGCAAGGAAACCAGCATGGGGAAGGAGAGGCTAGGCAAGGCAGAGGACAAAGGTAAGGGGAGCTGAGAATTTGTCCTGAAGAGGCATTTAGAGCCAGGACCATGTGAGCTAAGAGGGCCAAGCTTAAGCTCCATTACTTTATTGGGCTCTGTTTATTGACGCAAATTCAAAGGTAAAATTATTAAGAATTTCAAGACAGCAACAACAGAACACTAAAATCTAAGCATAGGTCCTTCTGAGGCCAGGCTCTGTGCAACTGCAGTAGGCTCCCACAGAGCCAACCCTGTCCTTTTTTAGAAAGTGGTCTACCTGCTCTCATTCAACAGGTGTGAGAGTGGTGACCAGTAACTGAAGTTGTGATATGGTGTATGTCAGACTTTGAAGATGAAGAGATGTCATTAAACAAACTGTCTTTAAGAAAAAATATACGTAATATATATGTATTTACATATATATGTATATGTATATGTATTTACATATAATATAATATTTTATATTATATATAAAATGTTATATATAAATATATAACATATAAATATTATAAATATAATATATAAATATAAATATTTATATATAAATATATGAATATAATATATAAATATTCACATATATTATATATAATTTATATAATATATAAATTTATAAAATTTATATATAAATTTATATAATATATAATATTTATATAATATATAAATTTATAAAAATTATATATAAATTTATATAATATATAATATTTATATAATATATACATTTATAAATAAATTTTATAAATGTATATATTTTTATATATATAAATATATATATCATATATAATATATATAAATTTTATATATATAAGATGTATATAAAGATATATATAAAATATATATTTTATAATATAAATATAAATATAATATAATACAAATATAAATATTTATAAATGTTTTATATATTAAATATAAATATAAAATATATATTTATATAAATATATAAAATATATAAATATATATAATTCATATAAATTTTATATAAATTTATATAATATATTTTATATAAATTTATATATTATATATAAATATATAAATATGTAAATATATAAAATGTTATATATAAATATATAATATATAAATGTTATATATAAATATATAAATAATATATAAATATATAATATCTAAATATATATTTAGATATTATAAATTAAATATTATAAATAAAAATTATATATATTTATATATATAAATATATAATATATAAAATAAAATATATAATATATAATATATATTTTTTATATATTATAAATTAAAAATTATATATATATAACATTTTATATATATAATGGAATATTACTCAGACATCAAAAAGAATGAAATCTTGCCATTTGCAACGATGTGGCTAGCATCAGAGGTTATTATGCTAAGTGAGGTAAGTCAGTCAGAGAAAGACAAATACATGATTTCGTATGTGGAATTTAAGAAAGAAAACATAAACATAATAAGACAAAATTAGAGAGGGAGACAAACTCTAAGAGATTCTGAACTTTAGGAAACAAACTCAGGGTTGCTGGAGGGGAGAGGAGTGGGGGGATGGGGTAACTGGATGATGGGCATTAAGGAAGGCACGTGATGTGATGAGCACTGGCTGTTATACACAACTGAGGATTCACCAGACTCTACCTCTGAAACTAATAGTACACTACATGTTGCTTGACTAGAAAGAAAAGGGAATAAAAGAAGGAAAGGAGGGAGGGGCAGGCAGGCAGGAAGACGGGAGGAAATCTACTTTAGGAGAGTAACACACAATATATCTCTTCAGGTAAAGGAGAGAATACAACTTTTCCTGCTCATTTGGAATTACATTTGTTCAGTTCTGTGCTGTATTTAGGATAAGTAAGTTTATTCAGCAATAAAATTTAGCTCTGAAATTTCAGTGGCGTAACATCAAAAGGTTGATCTCTTACTCATGGTGTGTACATATCAGGAGCGAGCAGGGAGTTTTGATTCATACTGTATTCAAGGATCCAGGCTGGCAGAGGCCCTACCATTCCATGTCTGTGCCCTCTGGAAGCAGGGCCTCTGAAGTCAGTGTTGCCAGAGAAGAGAGCAGTGAAAGTTTGGGCACCACGATTAGGATGATTTAGCCTAGAGGTGGGAAGGCCACTTCTGTTTACAGGGAATTAGCTAGAATTAGTGTCAATACAGTAGCTCTGTATGACTAAAGGAGGCCTGAGCAATGTGGAGAGCCCCGTGTTTGGTGAACAAAAGTTGCCTCTGCCATGATTTTCATAGCATTAAACGTTATGTCATTTCAGGGGTGATGGCCTATTGTGTTCATGGCTGGGAGTTAGACCGAGCTCTCTCTTGGTCAATCTCTTTTCCCTGACAGTTGTGATTATGAGATCTTCTAACTATACTGAGCCAGAGTTTCTTCAGTGTAACATAGAGATAATAAAGGCCAGGTCACAATATTATTATAGATGTCTGTGAAAGCCCTAAAATCATCACAAGCTATTCAAATAATGAAATACTATTGTAAATCAGACTGAAAGAAAACCAAAGAGATACATTCATCTTGTCCTAAACATCAAAATTCTCAAAAACATATTTAATGCATTATTTCTTGGACGCACTGAGGGGGAAGTAAATTAGACACTGTTATTAGTCATCAATTATCACATACCAAATTACTCCAGAAGTTAGTAGCTTAAGCCGACAAAATTTATCATCCCACAGTTTCTGTGGGTCAGGAATCCAGTCCCAGCTTAGTTGTGCCTTCCGGTTCAGCGAATCTCACAAAGCTAAAACAAGGATGTCAGTTAGCACTGTCGTCATCTCAAGGCTCAACTAGGGAAAGATTTGTTTCCAAGCTCACTCATGTGGTACTTGGCAGAATTCTCCTCTTCCTTGGCAACCAAACAGAGGGTCTCACTTCTTAGAGCAATTCCTATCATGGCATCTTGCTCCACCAGAACTGGTGAAGGAGAAGTTCCAGATAGATGGACAGACAGATAAACAAACAGACAGATACAATAAGAAAAGAGAAGGATCGGGGCACCTGGGTGGCTCACTGGGTTAAAGCCTCTGCCTGCAGCTCAGGTCATGATCCCAGGGTCCTGGGATCGAGCCCCGCATCGGGCTCTCTGCTCAGCAGGGAGCCTACTTCCTCCTCTCTCTGCCTGCCTCTCTGCCTGTCAAATAAATAAATAAAATCTTAAAAAAGAAAAAAAAAAAAGAGAGAGAGAGAAAAGATCAAGAATGAAGTTAGTCTTTTATAACCGTCTCTGTGTGACACCCCATCACTGGCGCCATTCTTTAGCGCAAGTCTATTCTATTCCATTCTTTAGAAGCCAGTTGCTACGTCCAGCCCCTAATCAAAGAGAGGGGATTGCCCAAGAACTTAAATGCTAAGAGACTGGGATCATTGGGAGACATTTTAGAAACTACTTATCACAGAGACTTTAGTCTAACTTTTCCTTCTTTATAAGAAAGAAAAGAGGTTGTAAACATCCCCATCCCCATCTATTACTGCCTTTGTGTACTTCTGACTCACTCAAGCTCAGCTATTAAAACCGTCTCTTAACTGATGTGTGTGGTTCATTTGCACCTTGTCCTATCACCTTCCCATATTTGCCATGATCAGAAGGAGCCTTCCAGAAGCATTGATTATTATTTTATTTTTATTTTACTCTACTCAAAATTATAATATGTAAAGAAATAGTCTATGTACTGCAAAGAGGTTCCTACATACTAGAGACTTTTCTACCTTCATTTTCTTAGCAATTATCATTTCTTCTTTGTTAGTGATTAATACAGTTAGGATTTGTTTTGTCCTTGAAGTATATTTGATTTTTTATATTTTAATTCAAGTATATTTAACATTGGATGATATATTCATTTCAGGTGCACAATATAGTGATTCAGCAATTCCATCTATTACTCAATGCTCTTAATAAGCGTACTCTTTTTTTTTTCTTAAGACTTTATTTATTTATTTGACAGACAGAGATCACAATTGGGCAGAGAGGCAGGCAGAGAGAGAGGAAGAGAAGCAGGCTCCCTCCTGAGCAGAGAGAGAGCCTGATGCGGCCCTCGATCCCAGGACTCTGGGATCATGACCTGAGCTGAAGGCAGAGGATTTGCCACTTAGCCACCCAGGTGCCCCTTAATAAGCATACTCTTAATCCCCTTCACCTATTTTGCCAATCTCCCCACTCACCCCTCCTATGGTAACGATCAGTTTGTTCTCTATAGGTAAGAGGAGTTTTTTGGGGTGTCTCTTTTTTCCCCTTTGTTCAGTTGCTTTATTTCTTAAATTCCACATATAAGCAAAATCATAGTATTTGTCTTTCTCTGTCTTATTTTGCTTAGCATTATACTCTCTAGATATACCCATATTGTTGCAAATGGCAAGATTGCATGCCTTTTTATGGTTGGATAATATTCCACATTTTCTTTTTCCATTCATCTATGGATGAACACTTAATGTTGCTTCAAAATCTTGGCTATTGTATTATCATGCTGCAAGAAACATAGAGGTACATGTATCCCTTTGATTAGTGTTTTTTGCATTCTTTGGGTAAATGCACATAAGTCTGACTACTGGATTGTGGGGTAGATTTATTTTTAATTTTTTGTGGAACTTCCATACTGTCTTCTACAGTGACTACCAGTTTCCATTCCCACCAACAGTGCAGGAGGGTTCCTATATCTCCATATCCTCACCACCACTTTTTTCTTGTGGTTTTGATTCTAGCCATTCTGACAGGTATGAAGTGATACCTCATTGTGGCATTGATTTGCATTTCCCTGATGATGAGTGTTATTGAGTATCTTTTCATGTGTCTGTTGGCCATCTGGATGTCTTCTTTGGAGAAATGTGGGTTCATGTCTTCTCCCCACTTATAATCAGATTATTTTTGGAAGACATTAAGTTTCATGGGTTCTTTATATATTTTGGATACTACCCCTCTCTTGGATATGTCAGTGGTTGTCTTTTAGTTTTGTTGGTTGTTTCCTTCACACTGTGCAGAAGATTTTTATTTTG
The DNA here is from genome assembly GCF_009829155.1 of Mustela erminea. Lineage (NCBI taxonomy): Eukaryota > Metazoa > Chordata > Mammalia > Carnivora > Mustelidae > Mustela > Mustela erminea. The sequence goes on from NC_045631.1 coordinate 34,464,021, forward strand.
ATGTAGTCCCAAGAGTATATTTTTGCTTTTGTATCCCTTGCCTCAGGAGCCATATCTAGAAAGATGTTGTTATGGCTGATGTCAGAGAAATTACTGCCTATGCTTTCTTCTAGGATTTTTATGGTTTCAGATTTCACATTTAGATCCTTTATCCATTTTGAGTTTATTTTTCTGTCCAGTTTCATTCTTTTGCATGTAGCTGTCCAGTTTTCCAATACCATTTATTGAGGAGAGTTTTTCCATTGTCTATTTTTTCTTGCTTTCTCAAGGATTAATTGACCATGTAATTGTGGTTTTATTTTGGGGCATTCTGTTCTTTTTCATTAATCTATGTGTCTATTTTTGTGCCAGTACCATGCTGTTTTGATTACTTACTTGAAGTCTGGAATTGTGATACCTTCAATTTCTTCTTTTTCAAGATTGCTTTGGCTATTTGGGATCTTTTGTGATTACATACAAATTTTAGGATTATTTGTTCTAGTTCTGTGAAAAATGCTATTGACATTTTTTATAGGGATTGTATTAAATCTGCAGATTTCTTTGGGTAGTATAGACATTTTAATAATATTTGTTCTTCGATTCTATGAGCATCTAGTGTCTGCATTTGTTTGTGTTGTCTTCAGTTTCTTTCATCATCTTTTATAGTTTGCAGAGTACAGGTCTTTCACCTCTTTGGTTAAATTGAAGGTATTTTATTATTTTTGGTGAGATTGTAAATGGGATTGTTTTCTTAATTTCTCTTTCTGTGGCTTCATTAGTAGTATATAGAAATTCAACGGATTTCTCTACATTGATTTTGTATCCTATGACCTTACTGAATTCTTTATTAGTTCTATGAGTTTTCTGGTAGTTTTTAGACTTTCTACATACAGCATCATGTCATCTGCAAATAGTAAAAGTTTTACCTCCTCCTTATCAATTTGGATGTCTTTTATTCCTTTTTCTTGTGTGATCACTGTGGCTAGGACTTCCAGTACTATACTGAATAAAAGTGGTAAGAATGGGCATCATTGTCTTGTGCTTGACCTTAGGGGAAAAGCTCTCAGGTTTTCACCATTAAGTATGATGTTGGCTGCAGGTTTTTCATACATGGTCTTTACTATGTTGAAGTATGTTTTCTCTAAACTTACTTTCTTGGAGGTTTTTATCATGAATGGGTGTTGTATTTTGTCAAATGCTTTTTCTGTATCTAATGAATTTTTTTTTATCCGTTCACTTATTGATGTTATATCACATTGATTTGCAAATATTGAACCACACTTGAATCATAGGAATAAATCCCCCTTGATCGTGAATGATTATTTTAAGGTATTGTTGGATTTTGTCTGTTATGTTCATTAGAGATACTGGCCTGTAGTTCTGTCTTTCTTGGAATGTATCTCTGGTTTTGAAATCAGGGTAATGTAGGCCTCATAGAATTAATTTGGAAGTTTTCCTTCCTCTTCTATTTTTGGGACAAAGATTGAGAAGAATCTTTTCTTCTATCACCATAGGTGGCAGAATTCACCACCTATGAAGTTATCTGGTCCTCCACTTTTGTTTGTTGATAGTGTTTTGATTACTGATTCAGTTTCATTACTGGTAGTCAGTCTATTCAACTTTTCTATTTCTTCCTGCTTCAATTTTTGTAGCTTATATGTTGGAAGGGATATATCCATTTCTCCTATGTTGTCCACGTCTGGCATATAATTGTCCAATTTCTGGCATATAATTTTCCATAAATTCTTTGTATGTCTGTAGTGTCAGCTGTTATTTCTCCTCTTTCATTTCTGATTTTGAGTTCTCTTTCTCTCTCTTTTTGATGAGTCTTGCTTGAGGTTATCAGTTTCCTTGGTCTTTTCAAAGAACCAGCTCCTGGTTTCATTAATCTGTTCTATTGTGTTTTTTGTTTGTTTCTGTATCATTTATTTCTGTTTTAATCTTTATTATTTCCTTCCTTCTGTGGGATTTGGATTTTGTTTCTTTTTATTTTTTCTAGCTCCTATAGGTGTAATGTTAGTTTGTTTGTGATTTTTCTTTCTTCTTGAAGTAGGCCTGTATTGCTATGAACTTTCCTCTTAGAACTGCTTTTGCTGCATCCCAAAGACTTTGGAACATTCTGTTTTCATATTCACTTGACTCCATTTGTTTTTAAAAATTCCTCTTTAATTTATTGGTTGACCCATTCTTTGTTTTGTATCATGTTATTTAACTTCCATGTATTTTGCTCTTTCCCAGTTTTTTCTTGTGGTTGATTCCTAGTTTCATTGTGTTTTGGTCGTAACAAATGGTATAACTTCACTCATCTTGAAATTGTTGAGACTTTTTTTGTGATCTACCATTTGATCTATTCTGGAGAATATTCCATATGCTCTGAATGTGTATTTTGATGTTTTAGAATGGAATATTCTGACTGCATCTGTTAAATCCATCTGATCCAATGTGTCATTTAAAGCCATTGTTTCCTTGTTGATTTTCTGTTTACATGATATGTCCATTGTTGTGACTGGAGTATTAAAGTCCCCTGCTATTATTGTATCGCTATCAATCAGTTCCTTTAAGTTTTTTTTTTTTTTAACTGTTTTAGGTATTTGAATGTTCCCATGTTGGGTGCATAAATATTTACAATTGTTACATCTTCTTGTTGGATTATCCTGTTAATGAGTACACATTGTCCTTCTTTGTCTCTTGTTACAGTCTTTGTTTTAAAGATAACTTTGTCTGATAAAAAATTATTATTATTGCTACCTGGGCTTTCTTTTCATATGCATTTGCATAACAAATGTTTCTCCATCCCTTCACTTTCAATATGCATTTGTCTTTAGGTCTGGAATGAGTCTCATTTTTTTTTTTTTAAAGATTTTATTTATTTGTCAGAGAGAGGGAGAGAGAGCGAGCACAGGCAGACAGAATGACAGGCAGAGACAGAGGGAGAAGCAGGCTCCCTGCCGAGCAAGGAGCCTGATGTGGGACTCGATCCTAGGACACTGGGATCATGACCTGAGCCGAAGGCAGCTGCTTAACCAACTGAGCCACCCAGGCGTCCCTGGAATGAGTCTCTTATAGGCAGCATACAGATGGGTCTTTTTGTTGTTGTTTTTGTTAATCCATTCTGTCTTTTGATAGGAGCATTTATTCCATTTATATTCAAAGTAGTTATGATAGATGTGTACTTACTGCCATTTTATTGTTTGTTTTGTGTTTGTTTTTGTGGATCTTCTCTGATTCTTTCTTCCCTTGCTCTTTTCTTTCATCCGAATTTGGCTTTCTGTAGTGATATACTTGGATTCCTTCTCTTTATTTTTTACATATCTATTACTGGTTTTTGATTTGCAGTTACCATTAGGTTTGTATATAATGTCTTCCTTATACCCATCTGTCTTAAGTTGATGGTCATTTAAGTTAGAACCCTTTTTTTTCTTCTATCCTCCCCAGTTTAGATATATGGTGTCACACTTTCATGTTCATTTTTGTGAATCCTTTGAAATACAGCTAAAATTTTTGAACTCTCGTATCTCTGAAAAGACTGTTCTTTTGATTCAAAATAGATTGAGTATAGGAGTATTCTTCTATTTTCTTACTCTAACTCCTTCCACTTCATGTACATTTCATAGACCAGCAGTTATGTAATTGTTGATGAAGTTATACTAAAAACTGAGCTAATTTGGAATCTAAAGATAAATGTAGGCAGAATTCTCTTTAACATCATGTTTTAACCTATCAAATGGGTGGATTTTGCTGTTGTTGTTGTTATTTTTTTGTTATAGTCAAGGAGAACTTTTAAAAAATACTCTGGCCTGATAAACTTTCCTTATATTTCTTCTCATATCTATTGCTAAACCAACATTATTACATTATAATCTTTGCATGACTATCATTCTATGTAGAATGTGTTATGGCTTACGTATAACTTTGACATACACCATCTAATTTCATCACAATGTAAGTTGCCTAAAGATTAACAAGAGATATATTTAAATCTCTTCCAAATATTTCTGCATTCAGCATTATGTATATACATATATATTCCTTGTTTTTTCTTTATTTTTTAAATTTAATGGAGGGCTTGAAGTCATTTTTTTTTAAAGATTTTATTTATTTATTTAACACAGAGAGAGAGAGAGAGATCACAAGTAAGCAGAGAGGCAGGCAGAGAGAGGGGTAAACAGGATCCTGAGATCATGACTGAGCAGAAGGTAAAGGCTTAACCCACTGAGCCACCCAGGCTCCCCAGGACTTGAACTCATCACCCTGAGATCAAGACCAGAGCTGAGATTAAATCAGATGTTCAAGTGACTGAGCCACCCAGGTACCCAATGTACATATACTTCTTAAACTACCACCAACTCACCTGACTACCTCTTTGAGCCATTTTTTTTTTAAATCTGAAAAGATCAAATGACTGTGAGAAATAGATTTTTCCAAATTTATCTAATATACCAGTTCAGGGGCACCTGGCTGGCTCAGTGAGTTAAAGCCTCAGCCTTCAGCTCAGGTCATGATCCCAGGATCTTGTGATTGAACCCCACATCGGGCTCTCTGCTCAGCAGGGAGCCTGCTTCCCCATCTCTCTTCCATGCACTCTGCCTACTTGTGATCTCTGTCTGTCAAATAAATAAATAAAATATTAAAAAAATAATATATCAGTTCAGTTTTTGTTACTTTTAGATAGAAAGTTTTTAAATGAAGTTAAAAATAAAAAACCACAATTCTATAATTAAAGTGGACCACATTCTCATGATTCATTAAAATTACAAAGTAACAAATGAAAAACTGTTCTTTGGCATGTATGAAAATAGTAATCCAAGAGGTGTTAGAGATATGATGTTTTAGGAATGTTACGATACAAACTGAATGGTATAATAATAATTGTAAATAGTAGAACAATAACAGAAATGTCAGAGTTATGACTAATAAGCCTATAATGGAGAAAAAAAATAAAATCAAAGGTATGAAAGGAGTAAAAAAAAAAAAAGAAAAAAGAACAAATAATATACAGGAGAAAGAACAAATAATATACAGGAAAAATAGAAACAAACTACATGGTAGTAGATTCAAATCTAATCATAGCAATAATTGTTCAAAAAGTAAACAGACTAACCATCCCAATTAAAAGGAAGAGATTTGGGGCACCTAGATGGCTCAGTGGGTTAAACCTCTGCCTTTAGCACAGGTTATGATCTAGGAGTCCTGGGATTGAGACCCTTGTCAGGCTCTCTGCTTGGCAGGGAGCCTGCTTCCCCCAACCCCCACCCCTGCCTGCCTCTCTGCCTAATTGTCATCTCTGTCAAATAAATAAATAAATAATCTTTAGAAAAACAAAGAAAGAGATTTTCAGACTGGATTTTAAGAAAAAAAAATGATACATTAAATCTCTCTTCTCCCTCTCCTCTTTTACCCTTTCTTTCTATACACACACACATATGTATACATATTTGTATACATTATATACATAAATACATATGTTTGTACAAATAAAAAGAAACAACTATAAACACTAATCAAAAAGCTAAAGTATATACATTGATATTAGAGAAATTAGACTTCAGAGCAAGAAATGCAACCAAGGATAAGGAAGGGCATTTAAAAAAAAATAAAGGAATTAATTCACCAACAGGACATAAAATATCTAAATATTCACTTGCTCAATAGCAGAAGTACAAAATACATAAAAGAAAAAGGAATTAAATGGAGAAATATAAAGAGCCATAATTTTATTTTATTTTATTTATTATTTTTTTAAAGATTTTATTTATTTATTTGACAGAGAGATATCACAAGCAGATGGAGAGGCAGGCAGAGAGAGAGAGAGGGAAGCAGGCTCCTTGCTGAGCAGAGAGCCCGATATGGGACTCGATCCCAGGACCCTGAGATCATGACCTGAGCCGAAGGCAACGGCTTAACCCACTGAGCCACCCAGGCGCCCCGAGCCATAATTTTAATTGGATGTTAACACCCATCTTTCAATGAGTCTTATAATTGACATTTTAGAACATTCCACTCAACAGTAGCAGAATACAACTTTTAAAGTTTACCCATCTTTTACAGTGTACATAGAAGTTCGTAAAAATAAACCACATTTGAGACAATTTAAGACAGTTGAAATTATACAAAGTATGTTCTTTGACTTCAACCGTACTAAACTAGAAATCAATACAGAATGTCACCAGAAAAATCCCCCCAAATATTTGGAAATTAAAACATCTATAAGTAATTCATAGATAAAATAATCACAAAGGAAATTAGAAAATATACTGAATTGAAAGTAAATGAAAATAAAACATCACATTTGTGGAATGAAGCTAAAGTACTGTTTAGTGGAAAATCTATAATATTAATTGTATATATTAAAAAAGAAATAACATGTCAAGTAAATGACCTCAGGTTCCACCTTAAGAAACCAAGGGAAAATGATCATGTAAACTCCAAAGCAATAAAGAAGGAAATAAGAAACTTATCTTAAGGTAATAGATTAATAAAGTGGAGAACCAAATAGCAATAGAGAAAATAAACTAAAAATGGGTTCTGTGAGTAACAGTCAATAAAATGTATTATCTTCTAGCCAAACTTACAAAGAAATGTTTAAGAGATGACACAAATTAAAAATATTAGGAATAAAAGAGACATTACTACAAATCCTATAGACATTAAAAGATCAGGAAATATTTTTTTTCTTAAAGATTTTATTTATTTGTTTGACAGACAGATCACAATTGGCAGAGACACAAGCAGAGAGAGAGGAGGAAGCAGGCTCCCCGTTGAGCAGAAAGCCTGATGTGGGGCTCGTTCCCAGGACCCTGGGATCATGACCTGAGCCAAAGGCAGAGGCTTTAACCCACTGAGCCACCCAGGTGCCCCAAAAGATCAGGAAATATTAAATAAAACTTTTTATGCCAATGAATTTGAAAACTTGGATAAAAGAGACACATTCCTTCAAAGACACTAACTCTAGAGTAAATAAATTGGCTGAATAACCTCATATCTATTAAAGAAATTAAATTCAAAGTTAAGCTTCTTCCCACAAGGAAAATTTTAGTCTGAAATGGTTTCACTGGTAAATTCTACTAAACACCTAAGGAAGAAATAATACCAATTCTTCACAATCTGTACCGGAAAACAGAAGAATAACACTTCCCAGCTCATTTTATGAAGGCAGGATTGCCCTGATATCAAAATCATCAAAGAAATTACGTACTTCTCATCTCACCTTCTCTGTGAACCTTTCTCTGCATCCCACTTCACTGTGACTTCATGTGATCCATAGCATATAACTCTACTATTGCATTTAGCAACTGTTAATTATCTACTCGCATGTCCCGCTAAATAAAATAAAATCAACTTTAGGATAATCACCATATCCCACTGTTATGGACTGAATATTTGTATGTTGAAACCGAATCCCCAAAGTGATGGTATCTGGACACAGGGCTTTTGGGAGGCAATTCAGTCAGGAGGGTTGAACTATGAATGGAATCAATGCCGTGGTAAAAGAGATCCCAGAAATCTCCCTTACCCATTCTGCCTTGCGGGGATAGAGTGAGAAGATCCCCAATCTAGGAACCAGGAGCTGGGTCTTCACCAGACACTGAATCTGCTGGCACTTTGATCTTGAACTTCTCAGCGTGCAGAACTGTGAAAAATCAGTTTGTTGTTTATAAGATGTGTAGTGTGCAGTATTTCATTATAGCAGCCTGAACTGACACTCATATTTGTGTTCTCAGCATCTAAGACACAATGCATCTTTGAATTAACAAATAAGTGGATCAAGGGTATGCCAGTACTTACAGGCAGGAAATTCCATTTTCACTGAATTGTAATACCATGTTAACTCCACCTTTGATCTACTAGCTTTTTCAAAACTCCACTGGGTTCTTCCAGTTTCCTAATCAGTTGAATGTTTCGACGAGTTGCTATTTATACTTTCCAATCAGTCCTCATTGTTGAATAGTTGCTTTGTTTTCCAAATCTAATAAGATATTCTCTTCGCTCTGGGAAAGAACAGGATTACCTATGGTACCATGTATAGCAAATTTGTTATTTTCTTGTACAACTTCATGTACATCAAGATCCTTTTGTACTAATGAATGGTCAAATTCATTTTCTCCCTGTTCTCACTATATCTTTCCAGATAGATTTTTCAAATATAATAAAATAGATATCCTGTTTTGTCACTCTTGTATTATGATTCAACATATGCCAGCTATTAATTTCAAAAGCACTGGGGAAACACATAAGACTTCTTCACTCTCCTTTTTGTCTCTGCTGGGTTCTTACAAGTGATCTGGCTTTGTGCAATGCAGGCCAGAAGTCTCATTTGGAGTTGAATACTTCATTATGGAATGATGCAAGTTCCCCAAAATTGTACTTGGGTGGAAAATAATTTAAAGGGAAAATCCTCTTAGCTGTTTTAATGGAAGGGAGTGCCAAGTGTATGTCCAAAAGCAGTAGGTTGTTCACTAACACAACTAATACAATATGTAAATAGGCAGAGATAAAAGGATTAGTTACTAAGACTTGAAATATCAAAGTTAAGTGGTTTTCACTGATTCTCTCTCAAAAACAAAACATTACTTTTTTATTCCCTAGGAAATAAAGTGGCTTTTTTATAACTGTGTTTATATTTCATATGTGACATTTTAACAAATGTTTAAATGTTAATTCAACATTCAGCCATAATGGAATTCACTGTCTTGTTTTGGACCTATATTGACCATCATCATTCAATATAAATTTAAAAAAAGATATCAGTCACACAATTTCTGAAACATTGGACAGAAGACAAAGTACTAAAATAGTAAATAAGAAACAGCATTCTAATAGAAGTTTTCCCATAATATGATTGAAGTCCTAGGAATGTCTTGTATTAAGAGTAGTTATGGTATTAGTAAAAGTAACAGTCATTATGAAGACAGGAATAATAGTAGCAATAGCAGTAGTAACCACTTCCATGTCTTCATCAGTTATCAGATAATAGACCTTATGACAAGGACTTGTATGCAAATCAACATATTTGATTTTCATAGTCACATTAACAGGCACATATAACTATTATCCCTTTACTGTTGAGGACACCGAGTGTTAGGGAGTATCAGTGTTCATATAGTCCACAGATCCATAGCTAGCACCTAGTCAAACTGGAATTTTGAGTCTAAGCTTGGTATTTCCAAAGCCTATTTATCGTAAGTGGGATTTAGAAATAGGTAGAACCCAATTAAACGCAGTTTTTATCACTTCCTACTCAGTGACTTTAAAAGTTACTTGGGGGATTAGAAATGTTTTTCTATAAAGGGCCAGCTAATAAATATGGACAATATGGCCTTTGTTGCCATCAATTCTGCTACTATAAACTTAACACCAGCCACAGACAGTATGTAAAAATTTAGTTCCCAAAATAGGCCAACTTTTGACTTATATAATCTTCATTTTTTTATGTATGTATAAAATGTAGATAATCCTACCTTTGTGGGATTGTTGTAGTTATTTTAAATAAACATGCAAAGGATGTAGTATGACAAATATTAGGTGTTTAATGATGCTATTATTTTTTAAATGTTTTGTTTAGCTTTTTCTCTTCATTCTATGCCACAAAATGAAGATGACATGTATATTTTTGCCCTTCAATAAAAAGGTCACCAAAAACAAAACAAAAAAATCCCTTTAAAAATATTACACTGAGGGTGTAGGTGTGTGATATGCTGTTATGCAGAGATGCATTAATTTATTCAAATTTGAGGGGAACTTGCTATGCATGGAATCTATTAGATGTTGGAAATGCAAATATCAGATAAACATGAACTATTTTTGGCCAAACATAGCAATTCTATTAAGGAAGATCACTTGTGTGCAAATAGCTACCCAAAATTGGAGAATGTATTTCCTATTAATACCACTATAATAATTATTTTGTATTACAAAAATTGATTTTCTTATCTCATTTTTCCATGATCAGCCTATAATTTTCTTGAGACCTGGCATGACTTCTTCCCTCTATGCTCTGTGTTTACTATGGATCTTTACTCATAGCAGTTAAGTGTTACCATGTGAATGAATAATGAAAGGCAAAGTGTTAAGATACAGGCAATCATAAAGAGACAGCTTCCAACTGGAATGATCCAAGAAAATTTTAATTACCCATATCTTGGCTATTGTGAATAATGCTAACCAAGATCAATACATGTGTGTGTACATCTTGTCAAAACCTTTTTGTCATTTCCTTTGGGTATATACCCAGTAGCAGAATTGCTGGATCATATGGTAGATCTTTTTTTTTTTAATTTTCTGGGGAACCTCCATATTGTTTTCTGTAATGGTTGGACTAATTTGAATTCCCACCAGCGGTGTATAAAGGGTTCATTTTTCACCATATCCTTGCCAGCACCTGTTGTCTCTTGTCTTCTTGATGATAGCCATTTTAACAGGTATGAGGTGATGTCTCATTGTTTTGATTTGCATTTCCCTGATGACTAGTGATGTTGAGCATCTTTTCATATGCCTGTTTTATAGATACCTAATGCAAAGTAAATGAATGTAGCTAATAGTACTATACTATAATGTGATAAATATTGCTTCAGTGGCAATCATATTGCAATATATAAATGTATCAAAGTAACATACTGTATGCCTTAAATTTACAGATTGCAACACAACAAATTTATCAAATAATTTTTATTTGTTTTTAAGATTTTATTTGTTTATTTGAAAGACACAACGAGTGAGGGAACAAAAGTCAGGGGAGTGAGAAAAGGAAAAGCAGGCTTCCTGTTGAGCAGGGAGCCTGATGAAAGTCTGGATCCTAAAACCTAGGGTCATCACCTGAGCCCACAGCAGACGCTGAACAATTGAGCCAGCCAGGATCCCCTCAAATAAGTAAATGTTTAAAAAATCACCAACCAACTCTTATTGGCATATAACTTGATAAAATAATTTCTGATGTTTGTTTCTATTTCCTTGGTGTTAGTCATGATCTCTCCCTTTTCATTCATAATTTTACTAATGTGGGTCCTCTTTTCTTTTGTATTAGCTTGGCTAGTGGTTTATCAATCTTATTCTTTTTTTTTTTTTTTAAACTCCTTAGTGATAGCTTTAGTGAATTCCTCAGCATCTCTAGTGATGTCCTTTCTTCCTATTTGATAATGGCTTTTTGTACTTTCTCTGTTTTTTTATCTTTTTTTTTTCATTTTCTTTTTCTTTTCAGTATTCTAGAATTCATTGTTTATGCAGCACATGCAGTGCTCCATGCAGTACATGCCCTCCATAATACCCACCACCAGGCTCACCCAATTCCCCACTCCTTTCCCCTCCAAAACCCTCAGCTTGTTTCTCAGAGTCCACAATCTCTCATGGTTTGTCTCCCCCTCCAATTCCCCCCAACTCACTTCTCTCCTCCATCTCCCAACATCCTCCGTGTTATTCCTTATGCTCCACAAGTGAATGAAACAATATGACTCTCTCTGCTTGACTTATTTCACTCAACATAATCTCTTCCAGTCCCATCCATGTTGATAAAACAGTTGGATATTCATCCTTTCTGATGGAGGCGTAATACCCCATTGTGTATATGGACCATATCCATTCGTCTGCTGAAAGGCATCTTGGTTCTTTCCACAGTTCGGTGACTATGGTCATTGCTGCTATGAACATTGGGATACAAATGGCCCTTCTTTTCACTACATCTGTATCTTTGGGGTAAGCACCCAGTAGTACAATCGCAGGGTCATGGGTAGCTCTATTTTTAATTTCTTAAAGAATGTCCACACTGTTTTCCAAGGTGGCTGTACCAACTTGCATTCCTATCAACAGTGTACAGGGTTCCCCTTTCTCCACATCCTCTACAACACATGCTGTTTACTGTCTTGTTGATTTGGGCCATTCTAACTGGTGTAAGGTGGTATCTCAGTGTGGTTTTGATTTGAATCTCCCTGATGGCTAATGATGATGAACATTTTTTCATGTGTCTGTTAGCCATTTGTATGTCTTCTTTGGAGAAGTGTCTGTTCATGTCTTCAGCCCATTTTTTGACGTGATTTTGCGTTTTCTGTGTTGAGTTTGAGGAGTTCTTTATAGATTTTGGATATCAGCCCTTTGTCTGTAGCATCATTTGCGAGTATCTTCTTCCATTACATGGGTTGCCTCTTTGTTTTGTTGACTGTTTCCTTTGCTGTGCAGAAGGTTTTGATCTTGATGAAGTCCCAAAAGTTCATTTTCACTTTTGTTTCCTTTGCTTTTGGAGACATATCTTGAAAGAAGTTGCTGTGGAAGATGTCGAAGAGGTTACTGCCTATGTTCTCCTCTAGAGTTTTGATAGATTCCTGCCTCACACTGATGCATTTTATCCATTTCAAGTTAATCTTTGTGTATGGTATAAGAGAATGGTTGGTCTCATTCTTCTGTACATGGCTGTCCAATTTTCCCAGCACCATTTACTGAAGAGACTATCTTTTTTCCACTGTATATTTTTTTCCTGCTTTGTCAAAGATTAGTTGACCATAGGGTTGAGGGTCCATTTATGGGTTCTCTACTGTGTTCCACTGGTCTGTGTGTCTGTTTTTGTGCCAGTACCATGCTGTCTTGATGATCACAACTTTGTAGTAAAGCTTGAAATCAGGCACATGATGCCCCCAGTTTTTTCTTTTTCAACATTTCTTAGCAATTCTGGGTCTCTTCTGGTTCCATACAAATTTTAGGATTGTTTGTTCCAGCTCTTTGAAAAATGCTAGTGGAATGTTGATCGGGATGGCATTGAAAAGTATAGATTGCTCTAGGCAGTAGAGACATATTGATTCTTTCCAAAAACAAGCTTCTTATTTCGTTGATGTGTTCTACTGTATCTCAAGTTTCTATCTCATTGATCTCTGTTTTAATCTTGATTTTTTCCCTTCTTGTGTGGGGGGTTGGCTTAATTTGTTGTTGATTCTCCAGTTCTTTAAGGTATAAAGAGAGCTGGTGTATTTGGGATTTTTCAATTTTTTTTTTTTTTTTTTTGAGTGAGGCTTGGATGGTTATGTTTTTCCCCCTTAGGACTGCCTTTGCTGTATCCCATAGGTTTTGGACTATGTGTCTTCATTCTCATTGGTTTCCATGAATTGTTTAAGTTCTTCCTTGATTTCCTGGTTGATCCAAACATTCTTAAGCAGGGTGGTCTTTAGCTTCTAAGTGTTTGAATTCCTTCCAAACTTTTTCTTGTGATTGAGTTCCAGTTTCAAAGCATCATTGTCTGAGAATATGCAGGGAATAATCTCAGTATTTTGGTATCAGTTGATCCCTGATTTGTGACCAAGTGTGTGGTCTATTCTGGATAAAGATCCATGTGCACTTGAGAGGAATGAGTATTCTGTTGTTTTAGAATGAAATGTTCTGTATATATTTATGAGGTCCATCTGGTCCAATGTGTCATTCAATGCTCTTGTTTCTTTATCGATTTTCTGCTTGGATGACCTATTACTGAGAGTAGCTTGTTAAGATCTCCTACTATTAATGTATTCATATCAATATGACTCCTTATCTTGACTAACAGTTGTCTTATATAGTTGGCTGCTCTCATATTGGGGGCATAAATATTTACAGTTGTTAGATCTTCTTGGTGAATAGACCCTTTAAGAATAATATAGTGTCCTTCTTTATCTCTGACTATAGTCTTTAGTTTAAAATCTGATTTAATTTATCTGCTATGAGAATCACTACCCCAGCTTTCTTTTGAGGCCCAATGGCATGAAAGATGCTTCTCCATCCTTTCACTTCAGTCTGGATGGGTCTTTTGTAGAAAGCATATGGATGGGTCCTGTCATTTTTTAAAAAAAAAAGATTTTATCTATTTATTTGACAGACAGAGATTACAAGTAGGCAGACAGGCAGGCAGAGTGAGAGAGGAGGAAGCAGGCTCTCTGCAGGGATGCAGAGCCTGATGCATGACCCTGAGATCATAACCTGAGCTGAAGGCAGAGGCTTAACCCACTGAGCCACCCAGGCACTCCTGGGTCCTGTCATTTTTATCCAGTCTGCAACCCTGTGTCGTTTCATGGAATCATTTAGGCTGTTCACATTGAGAGTAATTATTGAAAGGTACATTTTTATTGACAACATGTTGCCTGTGAAATCCTTGTTTCTATAGATTATCTCTGTAAATTTCCAGTCTCTGTCACTCTTGGGTTCTTTCTTCTTTTATAGAACCTCCCTTAATATTTCTTGTTGTGCAGGTTGGTGGTCACATACTCTTTTTTAAACCTTGCCAGTCTTGGAAGCTCTTTATCTCACCATCCATTTTGAATGTCAGCCTTGCTGGATAAAGTATTCTTGGCTACATTTTCTCATCTAGTACCCTGAATATGTCTTACCAGCCCTTTCTGACTTGCCTGGTTTCTGTGGACAGGTCTGATGTTATTCTGATGGACCTTCCTCTGTAAGTAAGGAATCTCTTCCCCCAGCTGCCCTCAGGAGCTGTTGTCTAAAATTATGATTCATCAGTCTCACAATCAAGTGTCTTGAGTTCTTTCTAGGTTCTTTTTTTTTGGGGGGGGGGAGTAATCTTTCTGTGTCTAGGACACCAACACTGGCTCCATTCCGCAGATTGGGAAAATTTTCGAGAATTTGCTCAACTATATCTTCTAGTCTTCTTTCTTCTCCCCCTCAGGGATCCCAATAATTCTGACGTTGGAACATTTCATGGTGTCATTTATGCTCCTAATTCTTTTTTCATGGTTTCTAAGCTGTTTCTTCCATGCTTCCTCCTGATCCTTTTTCTCTATCAGTTTGTTCTCCAGATCACTAATTCTATCTTCTGCCTCGGTTACCCAAGCTGTTAGAGAATTTAGATTAGACTAGATCTCACTGATTGCATTTTTAACCTCTCCCCCGGTGGCTTTCACTCCCTTAGAGATTCCATGTTGTTACTAATGGTTTTATCCAACCTAGCCATTGCCTGGAAAATTGTTACGCTGAATTCCCTTTCCAATATACTGTTTATATCCATATCCAATAGTTCTGATGGACAGGGCACAGTCCCTGAATTTTTGCTCTATTGTGTGTTCCTCCTCCTAGTCATTTTGGTGAGAGGTGGTTGAGGGGATGTATAGCTGAATATATCAACCGCGATCCAGGCAAGGTGCACCCTGGAATGCTTCTGAGCAATCAGAAGTCACCATTAAAAAGAAAGAAAAGAGGGAGAGAGAAGACCCAGCCAGAATGGGCCCCTAAGGTAAGATTTTTAAGGCATACAAACAAAAATGGACAAACAAAAAGACCGACAAAAGTAAATGACAAGAAAATGAAAAGAAACCAGCCAAAATTAACCCCAAGGATAAGATTTATATAATACCAGAACAAAAAAAAATACAGAGACACTGACAGAGGAAAAAGATGGGAGGGTGGTTATAAATCCTCAATGTGGGTGAGGAAGGGTATTTTGAATCTTCCTGGGTGTATCTTGATAGCTTTGTTAAAGGACTCAACTTTCCAGGGATAAAGGGAGACTAAAACTGGTTTATACATAGGGGTAGTATTGATTAGGGAAAGAGGATTACCTTGAAGCTTATATCTATATGTATGTTAACAAAAATAGAAAAGCAAAAGAAAAACACAGGTATATGTATGAAAAATGTTCAAGTTAAAAGATTATTATGGAATTTTTTGTATTGAACCTCTTGTTATAATGGTAAATAGATTAAAAAAAATAAAAAGAATGAGAATAGTGAGAACAAATTAAAAATAAAAGTTGTATCTATGAAATATACAGGTTTTAGGGCAATACCGGGAGCTTAGTATCTTCTTATCCCCTGATATTGGGGTTTTACAGTTTTATGGGGACCGTGTGGTGGTTGTCCTCTAGTTTTTTCAGCTGGCTTTCTGGGGGAGGGGACTGCTGGGTTGTTTTTCAGTCAGTCTTCCTTGGGTTGAGTCTTCCTGCTCCCTATCAAGGGGCTGGGCTCTGTGGAAACCGTTTTTTCAGGCTTTTGTTCTCTGGAGGTTTTTGTTCTTTGGCAGGTTTAATGGAAAGCAAACTGCACCCAGACATCCGTCTCAGTCTCAGAGAGAACCCTCATTCTGCTCCCCTCTGGGTGGTCCAGAACACACAGACTCACCCTCTGCAAACTTTGCTGAGCAGTGCATGTCCCCAGCCACCATATCAGGGGTCGCCCAAAGCTCTTGCTTGTCTCTCTGCGTCCCTGTGCCACTAAAACCATGAGCGATATTGGTACAGAGAGTTCACTTCCAGGGGCTGCCTTTGCTAGGACTGCTGTCTGGGGTCCAGATCTCAGGGTTTCGAAGGTTGCTGCCCACCCAAGAGATCCGAACCAGAGATAGTGCGCTGTGTTTTTCAAGCCTGGGTGGGAGTGTTCAGACTCCTGGCTGGTCCTAGAGAACACTGGCTAGCGCCCACATGGAGCTCTCTCAGGCAACAGTGGGGAGTGAGGTTCAGATCCCAGTTGTGCAGTGCGTGCAGAGCACAAAAGGCTGTGGTTCTATAGAGTGCCAGCCCGGGCATACATCAAATTCCCTCAGGCACACCTGCAGAAGTGCTCCTAGCCCAGAGCTGGTGCTAGCAGTGGAAAGCTGGGGGGATGGGGGCACCAGCTCAGGGACCATGGCCTGGAGGCTTTTCCCACACTTTCTCTGGCATGGGTGGTCTCCGGTGGTGGCTGTGCTGGGTCCGTGGTCTTGGGCCCAGGCCTGTGACTGTCCAATTCCACCAGTTGTCCCTTAGGATCTTTTGCTCTTTTTGAGTGCTTTTAACCAGACTCCAAGTTAATGCTGGTCCCTAATCACAGGGCACTTTCCTATTGGGATATTACTTTCCAATGGGTTACTTTGGGTGGCTCCCTCCCTCTTCCGTTTATCCTCCAGTATCAGTCCAATTGTTCACACTCCGCTTTACCTCTCCACTGGTGTCTCCTGCCCCCATAGAGATCCAGAAGTGTATAATCTTACATCTCAGGCTGGCTTCATGGGTGTTCAGAGTGTTCTGGTAGATAATTAACTCACTTTAGGGGACAGCTGAAACAGGGTCTCCTACTTGTCTGCCATCTTGCCCCTCCCCCACCAACTGTTATGAAGCATCTTTTGTATGCTTGATATAAGTGGCTTATAACATAGAAGTCAAGAGCAAGGGAGTTGGGGAGAGACTGGCCTGCATAGCAACCTTCTAATTGTGAGCTTGGGCAAAAATACTTAACCTCTCTATGCCTTATTTTCCTCTGTATAAATAAAGTTATACTCACTTCACAAAGCTGCTTTGAGAATTGCAAAATATAATTTTACCAAAAGAATTCATATCATACCCAGCATGTAGTATAAATAATGGCTAGGATGATAACCAATGCTGACTATTTTGATAATAATGATAAATGGTAACATTTGGCATGGGATTGGCTGAAAGCAAAACAGTAATAGTGGGCTAAAGATTTATCAGTTTTTGGTAAGTTTTTTCCACATAACAAAAAAATTTCAGATTTAGGCTATTGCTGACATTAATTCAAGTGCTCTGCGATGTCTTCAGAGCTCTTTCTCCAATCCTCATCTGCTGTATTTTAGCCCGTACTATTCAATATGCGGTCCGTCGGTCAGCAACATTAGCATTACCAGGTACTCGTTAGAAATATAAACTTACGGGCATCTTGTTAGCTTGTGGAATCAGAACCACATCTTCCTAGTTGTTTTGCTTATTCATGTTAGCGTTTGAGAACAACAGCTTTAGCCAATGTTTTTGTCCTCATACGTGTTCCCTCATAGCAAGATGGCTTCTGTAGTTTGAATAGAGGAAGAATGACTCAATTGATTAGGTTATTTTTTTTTTAAAGATTTTATTTATTTATTTGACAGACAGAGATCACAAGTAGGCAGAGAGAGAGAGAGAAATCAGGCTCCCTACCGAGCAGAGATCCCGATGTGGGGCTCAATCCCAGGACCCTGGGATCATGACCTGAGCTGAAGGCAGAGGCTTTAACCCACTGAGCCACCCAGGCACCCCTGATTAGGGGTTTTTGCTTTATTAATTTTTTTTGTGTGTGGGAACATATGTAGGACAGCATGTCTGGAATACAGTAAAGAACAGAGATAAAATGGAAACTACTGGAAGGACAGTTGTTGAATCCTAGACAGGGAAAAGAAGTGAAAGATTGGGAGGAGCCTTACATATTAGGCCCAGAATTTGAATGTTAATTATCAGAGGATTGGAACAAGACCAGAATGTCATCCATGCAAACAGTGTCTCCAAGAGCTGCTCAAAACAGTTCTATGTATTTCTTTCCCATTCATGTTTATACTTGTATGCAGACATATGTTAATTCTAAAGGGATACTAATGTTTGCTTATTTGTAAACTTTAAATAAATGCCATCATGCTGTTTGTGTTATTCAGTGAACCAGGGTAAAGCAGGTTGCTTTAAAAAAGCCAAATATCTTAGTGGTTTCACAGTCTTAAGGTTTTTCAGGTTTGCAAAGCAATCATGGAAAGGTGTTCATGAGTGTAGGTTGGATCTCTTCTATGAGGTTATTCCAACATCCTACATTAGCTTTCTACTGCTCCATAACAAACCAGCACAAACTTAGCAGCTTTAAACCATACTCTTGGGGCGCCTGGGTGGCTCAGTGGATTGGAGCCTCTGCCTTCGGCTCAGGTCATGATCCCAGGGTCCTGGGATTGAGCCCCACATCAGGCTCTCTGCTTGGCAGGGAGCCTGCTTCCTCCAATCTCTCTCTCTGCCTACTTGTGGTTTCTGTCTGTCAAATAAATAAATAAAAATCTTAAAAAAAAACAACAACAACATACTCTTGTATTAGCTCAATTCCATAGATCAGAAGTATAGACACAGCATAACTGGGTTCTCTGCTCAGGATTTTCCAATGGAAAATTCAAGATACTGGCCAGGCTGCATGCTTCTCTGGAGGCTCTAGGGCTTTTGCTCTCAAGCTCATTCAAGTTGTTGGCTTAAGTCACATTCATGCTGAATAATTAAGATCCCAATTTCCTTGCTAACTTTCAGCTAGGGTCATGATCAGATCATAAAGGCCACCCTCCTTCCTTTCCTGCCTCCCCCATTTCAAAGCCAGGATACCCCTCAGGTCAAGTTCTTCCTAAATTTCAAATCTCCAGGAAGAACACCTGTGAAACCTGATTAAGTGTGACCAACCAAAGATCATCTCCCTGTCCTAAAGTCAACTAATTTGGGCCTTAATTACTTTCGCAAAATCCCTCATGGCAGCTCCGATATTAGTGTTTGATAAATACACCAGGAAGTAGAGTAAATCTTGGAAGCCATCTTAAAAATCATGCCTCAGAATTTCTAAACAACCAGCTTTTCAATGTGTAGCTTCCAAAGTTGTCCTGGGCATCAACATCCCTCCACTTGAAGGGGACAAAAGTATAAAGAATTCCTAAGACTTTTTTGTACACTGAGGCTGAAAGTAGCATATATATTTCTATTGGAAAGAAATTAGCCATCTGTTTCATCCTAAGAAGGATATGTAAACTTTTTTTTTTTAAGATTTCATTTTATTTATTTGATAGACAGAGATCACAAGTAGGCAGAGAGGCAGGCAGAGAGAGAGAGAGGAGGAAGCAGGCTCCCTGCTGAGCAGAGAGCCCAATGTGGGGCTCAATCCCAGGACCCTGGGATCATGACCTGAGCTGAAGGCAGAAGCCTTAACCCACTGAGCCACCCAGGTGCCCTAGATATGTAAATTTTTAAAGAAGATTTTATTTATTTATCTGAGAGAGAGCATGAGCAGCGGGAGAGAGCCCTAGGGCTCAATCCCAGGACTCTGGGATCACGACCTGGGCCAAAGGCAGACACTTCACTGACTGAGCCACCCAGTGCCATAGAAGGAGATATGAATTTGGGTGGATGGCAAGCCATCTCCGTATCCTTCATGAATTTGAAGTTCCCTTTCTCTTTCTTCTGCTGTGTCTGGGTTTACCTTTCCAGGTCTGGTGATTTTGTGTTTAGGTCCACCAATCCATGAACCTCACTGTGCAGAAATTAAGTAAGAAGCAACTTACGTGAGGGTCTGTTTAGAAGCTCTGTGTTCTCAGCCTTTCCTGGCAGAGAGCTTCATATAGGCTCAGCTGCAGGCAGCACTGGCAGTGAACTTCTAGTCTCGACCGCTTCTCGTACTTGGCCTGGTTCAGTCCTTCAACTTTGTGGAGGTTCATTTTTTTAAAAAAATTTGTAATTTCACTGGGAGTCAAACTCACAGTCTCAGCTTCCTTTCTCTGCTTTTACACTTTGATGTCAACAAATCTACAGTTTCACTTCTGATCACAGCTTTATTCCCATGTGCTCTTCAGTCAATGGAGACATTTACCTTAATTCTGAGTTCTCCTTTTACAATTTAACTTGCATTGGTTTATGAGGAAAAGCTACAAATTCAAATTAAACTCATAAATGCCATCTTCATCAGAAATACATGAAAATTCCTTATGGGTTTGTTTCTATTGCCTATTTTTTTTTCCTATTCTTTGGTTCATATTTCCCTGTATCATTGTATTAGTTTCCTGAGTGTGCTGTAACAAAAGGTAGCAACTAGATGGCTTAAAACAACGAAATTTATTCTGTCATAGTTCTGGAGACTAGAAGTCCAAAATTGCAGTATTGGCAAGGCCATGTTCTCTCTGCAAAGAATGTGTTCCATGTGTTTGTTTTCTTTAGCTTCTGGAGTTGCCAATAAAACTTGGCATTTCTTGGCTTACAGATGCATTAGATTTCTGCTTCAACTGTCATGTGGCATTCTCTCTGTGTGTTATGTGTCTCTTTCTAAAATGACACGAATAATACTGGATTAGGGACCACCAAATGGAGTATAACCCAACCTTAATTAATTATACCTGCAAAGACCCTGTTTCCAAATCAGGTCACATTCATAGGCACCTGGGGTTAAGGATTTCAACATATTTTTGGTGGGACACAGTTTTACCTCCAACACTCTTCATGTGAATTTTTAACTGAATGCCAGAAATTTTATTTGAAAAACTATAAAAATAATTTGAGACCTATGATATATTACCTTCCTCCAGAGAAGATTACATTTGATTCCTGTAAGTGGTTAAAGGCATAATAAGCAATCGAGGATCAGCTTAATCTAATTTCAGTGTTTTAGATAATTCAAAACTGGCCTTTAGTTACTATGAGAACTAATCTACTTTATCTGTTCACACTCACTACAAATTGTAGCCATTTATAGTGTAAGCCTAAATATGAGAGGTTTATTATACCTTCCTGCCAAGTTTGGTGGGTCCAGAACTCTGTTTTTTGTACTCATAGCCTGAGAGGTGATCTAAAATAGTGTTCAACTTCTTATATTCTTTTTTAAAGTCAGTAGTTGTCCACTAGGGGAAAGTGTCCCTAAGTTTAAGTCTCACCTCTTTGAGTTTCTCTCTAGGATCCTAATGTCTCACCACCTTTTTGATTTTCTCATGTCTCCAAGGCATATTTTTAAAATATATTTTGTCTCATTTATCAGTATTTTTTAGATGGCAAGATCATTGACACAAATTACTTGGTCTATTAATATTCTGGATGTAATTCTAATGTTTAAATATTCACTATCAATATATGTTATCTCATAATAGTGATCTGGTGTGTTTTACATGTTGACATTTTGTCAGATTTCAAGGAGAAAAAAGTATTACAGGAGCAAAATGTTGCCATAATTAAAAAGGATAGTAAAAGTTCTTAATTTTATGAATGAAAAATTATTAAAAACTTTAAGGTAGTTCTAAAACAGAAATAATTTGACATTTAACACAAAAAAATGAAAGAATTAGATATTAGGGAAAACTATTATTTTGAGCTAACAGATGTCTTTTTTTTTTTTTCCTAAGATTTTATTTATTTATCAGAGAGAGAGAGGGGGAGAGAGCGAGCACAGGCAGACAGAATGGCAGGCAGAGGCAGAGGGAGAAGTAGGCTCCCTGCTGAGCAAGGAGCCCGATGTGGGACTCGATCCCAGGACGCTGGGATCATGACCTGAGCCGAAGGCAGCTGCTTAACCAACTGAGCCACCCAGGCGTCCCGAGCTAACAGATGTCTTTAAGATACAATTAATATTATAAGAAAAAGTAATAGAAATTAGAATATATCCTAACTTAATACATACTTTTTGATTTATTAGCCTTCAAAAATTAAATTATACATGTATATATATTTTAAATTATTTAACTGAATTAAGGCTAGGAGTCATGAAAAATCCCTTTCTTAGAATTAACATCTGGAAAGTATGAATTAAAAGCAGAATGTCAAGTTTGTTACCTTCAAGTTTCAAAGGGAGGAATAGTTCCATATTGTATGTGCAACTAGATCCTTTATAAATTATCTTTGATCCATATATCTTAAAGACTATAAAGAATATGACATAAAGACGAGTGTTAAAGCAAATTATCTTTCCTAAACATTCATGTTCCTAAAGCATCCAAGCTGAAAAGTGAACATCTATTTAGGATCACAAATGTGCAGTGTAAGGATTACAGAAACAATCTAGCAGGTGTCAGCTGAGAAATTGTCCTTACACTGTAACACCAAACCCACATAATTTGACCACTAAAATGTTAATACTAAAAGTTCAAAGATAGTTAAATTTGTGGTAATACTTAAGATTTGTTCCTATATCCTATAAGTTCATTCTATGGTGGAAACAGTGAGTTTCAGCTGACTATTGTTTTTAACATTTAGCCATCTGGCATTTGGCTAAAAAGCACATTCAGTTGCATGTCAGAATATATATTCATATGTTAAACCAATTTCCCTTACATCTCCTATTTATATAGTATATGTTGGTGGTGCTTAACTTTAAATTTTGGTCCATTGCTGTTAAAATATTGATTCAGGAACATAAAGACCTAGAGGACCAGGAATCTAATAATCTGGGCCTTAAACTGAGTATACTAACTACTATGAACTGAATGTGTACCCCTAAACTTTATATGTTGAAATCTTAGCTCCCAGTGTCATAGTATTAGGATGTAGAGTTTTGGGGAGGTGATTTGGTCACGAGGGTGGGGTACTCAGGAATGTGATTAGTGGCCTTAAAAAGAAAACCCAGAGAGCTTTCTTGTTCTTTCTTTGTTGTAATGCCAGTGAGAAGATAGCCATTTATGAACCTGGAAATGGGTATTCACCAGACACAAAATCTGCCAGTGCCCTTATCTCGGACTTACCAGCTTCTAGAACTGTGAGAAATAAGTTTCTTGATAAGCCACCTAGTCTATGGTATTTTTCATAGGAGCCCAAATATACTAAGACACTAACAAATGATAATCAGAGTCATCTATTCTTTAATATTGAAAAGTGAGGTGTGTGTGTGTGTGTGTAACATATGTATGCCTTAGGGTGTTTGGTGAAGTCTGAACAATTAGGGCCAGATATTTCATCTCCGTGCCCATTTGTAGCTGGAACGTGAGCATATCCTATAGGCCAGGTAATTAGAGGCTCCAGACAGGAATACAAACCCTGAGAAAGTGACACAAATATTCAGGGGCACTTGAGGAAGTATTACTGGTAGCAGCATTTGCATTAAGAATGCAGCTATTGAGGGGTTGTGAATATGGTAGTCTCTCTGAATATAACATAGAAGCAGAAAGGGCAACTGGATAACAAAACTAAAATCCTACGGGCAATCTATTTTTTTTTTTTTTTAAATAGGTGGGCACCTGGGTGGCTCAGTCACTTAAGCATCTGTCTTCGGCTTAGGTCATGATCCCAGAGTCCTGCATCAGGCTCCCTGCTCAGTGGGAGTCTGCTTCTCCCTATATCCCCCACCTCTGCTCTCTCAAGCTATCTCTCAAATTAAAAAAAAAAAAAAAAGATGAAACACCCCCTAAACTCCAAACTACAACACATAAAGACAAACTACCAATAACCATTTGATCTGCACAGTGATCATCTCTGCAGATGAGAAAGCAGAGGGAAGTAACAAAGCATCTAATGGACCTAAGAACAGTAGAATCTCAAAATGAATAACAAGTATTCACTAGAAAGCACAGAGGTCCAATTTAAGAGAAGCAGCTGGAAGGGTTTTGTCCAGTCTAATAGCAGATGAATACAAAGATTATACAGCAAATACTAAAGGAACCAGAATAGTCTACATTCTCTGAACATTAAGAACTAACCCATTAGGACTCCCTTTCAGGTAAGAGCCTTGCACTTTGAAGAAACTGCTGAGGCTGAATCAAAATTGAGCAGAAATGTAACAAAGAGAGGTCCAGATAAAAGTTGGGGAGGAGAACAAAGCCACTATCTTAGAAAACAAGCCATCATGTCTTTGAATGCTCCAAGAAAACAAGAGAAATTTCTGTGAAGTTATAATAGCTACCCTGAACCACATCTTCTAAAAGTTCAGGAAAACTAATTTCATACCAAATGAACAACAGAGAAGTACCAAAATCAAATTTTACTTTAAAATGGTCATAAAAGAAAAGAGAATAACAAACCAAATATCATTTTTACAGATAATGAAAACACCTCAGAGAGTCTTGGTCAAATACATCAAGACAGTAAATATCTCTATTGAAAAAGTACTAACAGATATTAAGATACAGATATAAGACATTAGCAACAACATAAATCAGAATTAGAAAAGCTCATAAAGCAGATAACAGAACTCAAGAAGTATTTCCAACATTTAAAAAATTACTCTAGAAATTAAGATATGATAGCCAGCCTCTACTGACTCTTGTTTCCTAATGTTTAAACCTTTTTATATTTTTTTATATTGACACAGGACTGATCAGCAGAATACCATGTGAGTGATGGCATGTGACCTTTGAAGCGAGGTCACAGGAGGGTTCCATTTGCCTTCTTGGATCTCTTGATCTGGGAGAAGCCATCTTCCATATGGTGAATTCATTCAGCACTATGAAAAGACCAACAAGGAGAGGAGATGAGACCTCCTACCAATAGCCAGCACCAACACTCCAGCTGTAAGTGTTACTTACATTGAAAGTAAATCTTTTAGCCTTCAGTCATGTCTTCAGATGACTAGAACATTTTACGTCTCTGAGTCAGAAATGGTGAGAAAGAGTGTTTTTTGTTGTTCTAAGTCATTCCGTTTTGTAGTAATTTGTTATACAGTGGCAGCAGAGAACAAATTCAAAGACTAAATTATACAGAATGTAAACAAAATGAAAAAATTTTTGAAAAATTGATTAAGAAATAGATAAAAATATTTCATGAAGTATCATATTTGGGAGATATGTGTACACACAAAAATACAACTTACAGATGATAAGAGACTCTGAAAAAGTAAGCCAAAATAAGAGAATATATACAAAAATTATAATTTTTAAAATGTATTACATTAAAAAAGATTTGACTGCATATCCAATTTGTATCATAAACCCAAGGATAGCTGAATGACCAATACCAAATTATAAAATAGTTAAACTATTAGACATTAAAAGAAATAACCCCCCCAAGTATCTAAGCAAGACATGACTTACAAAAGAAATAAAATTACATAGTAATGTTCTATACCTGAAGAAAATGTAATAACATTTTATTTAAAATAAGAGATGGTGGTGGGTATTAAGGAGGGCACATATTACATGGAGCACTGATGTTGTACATAAACAATGAATCCTGGAACACTGCATCAAAAACTAATAATATATTTTATGGTGAGGAACTAACACAATAAAAAAATTTTTTTAAATAAAATATTAAGTAGAGAAAAAAAGAGCCAAAGATTTTATATCCAGCTAAGCTGACTTTCAAATGTAAAGGTATAAACTGTAGTCATCATGCAAATACTCTGGAGATTTCCTCCCATGAGCCATTCCTTACGAACTCACTAGAATACATGCTTCAATCAACCACAAAGAAAAAAGAAAGACTTAGTTGAATACGAATTATAATCATTAAACATGGTTACATTCAAGCTAAGATTAAATAAAGGACAAAAATATAGTAAGCAAGAGCTATAGGCTGTTAAACAGATACAATATAATTATTTTTAAAAAATATAAATTGGTGAATAGAAAATATGCAAAAATATTCAAATATTTTCAGTGTTTAAGATAGCAATAGTAGGGCGCCTAGGTGGCTCAGTGGGTTAAGCCGCTGCCTTCGTCTCAGGTCATGATCTCAGGGTCCTGGGATTGAGTCCCGCATCGGGTTCTCTGCTCCGCGGGGAGCCTGCTTCCTCCTCTCTCTCTCTCTGCCTGCCTCTCTGCCTACTTGTGATCTCTCTGTGTCAAATGAATAAATAAAATCTTAAAAAAAAAAGAAGGGGAGGTGAACCATGAGAGACTATGGACTCTGAAAAACAATCTGAGGGTTTTGAAGGGACGGGGGGTGGGAGGTTGGGGTACCAGGTGGTGGGTATTATAGAGGGCACGGATTGCATTGAGCACGGGGTGTGGTGCAAAAATAATGAATACTGTTATGCTGGAAATAAAAAAATTTAAAAATAAATAAATAAATAAATAAATAAAAAAGGAAAAAAAAAAAGATAGCAATAGTATTGTTACTGTGAACAGTGTACATGTAATTTGGGTAAGTAAATGATAGTTATGTGATAATTCTAATGTCACTGTCCCTTGTGTCCCTTGAGCAACAGGAGTTTTCATTGTGGAAGAAAAGAGAGAATGATGTGGTACAGAGGGGATTAATTTAAATAACAACAGCATGTTGCACTATACTGAAAGTATGCAGGCAGCAAAATCCAGACACTGAGAAACCTCACAGGTCAAATGGATGCATTTCTTCAACAAAGAAATCCTAACAAAAGCTGAGATGAAGAGGGATCCCATAAGTAGAAACTCACACATAATTTTTTTTCAACTAATTTTTTTTTTTAATTTAAATTCAATTAGCCAACATACAGTACATCATTAGTTTTTGGTGTAGTGTTCAATGATTCGTTAGTTGTGTATAACACCCAGTGCTCACCACATTATGTATGTGTTTTAAAATGAGAAAAACCAAACTATAGTACCTAGAAATGCACATTTAGGTGAAATTCATGGAAATGATTAATATAAAGTGAAGTAGTGACGACATTTGGAAGGGTGAGTGGATTGAGACATAGAGGAAAGGAGGAACACTGGTGGGATTTCTAGGAATGGTGGTGAGGTATTCACCTCATCATAACTCCTTACGCTATATTTTTGCTTTGTGTCACTTTTCCTGTGTTTTAATTTAAAATTAAACAGGTTTTAAAAGATTCTGAAAGGAGTAAATAAGAATTCTGTGGCCACAGCACTGAGTATTCCCAAGTTAAAATGCTCAATGTACTATCTATTACCTTAGAATCTTCTTAATTGCTTTCTTTTGCCAAGTCTAGTCTCTCAGATTTTCTGTAAATTCTTTGAACTATCTGATCTTGTTCCAATTAAACATGTATTGAAAGAGTTAGACAATTTAACGTTTAAAGTTTCTCACACTCTGGATTTTGTTTATTGTATACTTAAACACAACATATTTTTCTGTTCTCCGTGTGTATGATACATATATGTGTGTATATGTAAGCATAAGTATATATGCATAAATACATATATTCAATAGAAATTACTTCCTGTTAAATTTTGATTGATAAAACTGAGAAAGCATGGGCAAGTCACTTAATCTTCATCCCTTTTATTTTCCTCATTTATTTAATGAACTAATAATACTTACCTTATAGGATTTTTGTCAGGATAAAATTAGTCGTTAATTATATAGTAAAATCCACAATACTCAGTTCTCAGTAAGTAACTGTTAACAGCCTTGCCTTTCATTCCTGACTTGTAAAGGGAAGAGTAAAAGACGATGTACTAACAAGTCTAGGTGATTGGGAGATTGACAGAATGGATGATTACACCAGAGTACCTATGAAGAGAAGTCAGGTTGTGGACAAAATGAATCACATCTTGCTTATATGAAATCCACATCTTAACAACTATTCAATGTTGATCATCTTAAGAAAACTCCAACCTTGAATAGAGTGAATATTGTAGTTCTTCTGAGGTGTCTTCTTTATGCTTTTATCAAGATTTCGAACAACTCCAATACAAATGCTCAGCTTCAGCCCTGTCTCTCTTGTCAGCACAACAAGGGGAATTAATTAAAGTGCTTTCTGTGGGCTCGTTAACCCACCAATTAACCATAAAAGTTTGATTTGGGTATTTACTACTCCATAATTAGTCAAACATAACAAGCAAGAAGTGGACTGGATAATAGAGAAATTCAGCTACTCAGTATGCTTTGCCAACTGGACCTGTATCAGTGACAGTAGAAAGGACCCATGATAGCTGGCCAGTCAGGACTTCTGCCTCTGCCACTCCTGTCACCATATATGGCTCAATCACTGCATATATATTCTATCCAACCACTTTTCAGGTGTGACCGTCTTCCTATCTTTTTAAAAAATATTTTTCAGGCTCCTGGGTTTCAATTAAACATCTGACTCTTGATTTCAGCTCGGGTCCTGAGATGGAAACTTCTGTTGGGCTCTTTGCTCAGCAGGGAGTCTGCTTGAGATGCTGCCCCTCTCCTTCTACATTCCCCCTCACTTGCATTCTCTCTCTCTCAAATCTTAAAAAATATTTTTAATATTGTCACTGTTGTTTCCTGTTGTCCTCTAGAAGGCAGGGATTACACATACATTAACTGTCCATTATTAATGAATTGAACCCACTTGTGGCAACATTATATTTGGAAACATCCTTTATTACAAACTACTACCCAACCTTTACTGCTGAAAATCATGTAATGCCTGGCAGTCTAACACAGATCATGAATAAGATGGTATTTAAGAACTAATGATTTTCTCACCTATTCTTTATTATCAATCACCTAGCTAGGACATGACAGAGCCTATTTCCACGTCTGGATCCCTCTGAATTTCCCCATATTTTATTTTCACTCAGTACTTTACATTTTTGAAATATGTGATTATTTCTCCTATTACCTTAATATCAAAGTATTAGCTGTTTACCTTATCTCTGTCTCAGCTTCCCTCTTTCTTTCTTCTAGTCAATAATACATAATGTTCAAAAGATGTTTAAATACATTTCCCTCCTTGTGCTAACATATTCTCCAATTTTAATCTCATATTTGTTCCACATCAGAGATAGGAAATGTGAAGTTCATGATCAAAGAGTTATTAGTCATAGGGGAGAGGAAGGGATGAAACTTTGTCTAAGTATAAGGCTCCAACTCAGAGTTCAGTGTTATTCACTTGACACCAGGACCCATGAATTGTCTGAAGTACACAGCTGGTTTGCAATGTGTCTTTCATTGTCGAGAAAAGAATCTGGACAGATATAGTTTTAAGATTCTGTTCTCCTCTGGGGATAAAAGGCTTCCCTCTTCTTGAGACAATTGAATATCCTTGGGGACAGTGATCAAACAGAGAAAGGAGTCTTTTATAGGTAATATCCTTTCCTTAAGTTTTTATTCATTTATTTTTCATTTATTAAGCATTTATTGAGACTCTATTGTATTCCAAGCTGGGTGAAAAATAATAGTGAATAAACCAGGCCCCAAATCTCCTGAGACTTAAAAGAACAATTGAATAAATGGTAATTAATAAATAGAAGAGAATACATATTACTATTATGCTAGTTTTCCCCTAAAGTTTTAGCATCCATTGAGTATCTTTACCTGAGTCCATTTTTACATTGGGGTATATGAAGTGTTGATTTTTCAATGATATCGTTCCTTCTAACATGTATTAGCCAGGTTTTGGTTATCTACTGCTGTATTACAAACCATACCAAAATGGTATGGTTAAAGCACCTATTTTACTGTCTGTTATGATTTTGTGCATTGATTGGGTTCAACTGGTGGGGTTCCTTAGCTTCACATGATATGAAGTACAGTCGTGTAGGAGTTGGATTTAACTAGGACTTCCAAGATGGCTGACTGACATGGCTGGTAGTTAAAGTTAGCTGTTGTCCAGGAACTCTGCTGAGGCTATGGATCAGTGTCCCAAAATTTAGCATCTCCTTGCGGGTTTGGATTTTCACTGCATGGTTACTGGGTTCTGAGAGGGAGGATGATCATGCCAGATCCAGTGTTCTAAGAATAAGGAAACAGATGCTTTCCTTACCTTCCTAAAGTTTAGACCCAGAATTGTCACATATCCCCTTCTACCACATGCAGCCAGCCCATATCCAATCTCTTACCTCTAAATGGAGAAAGTAAATAATCTTTAATCCATCACAATTGGCATCCTTCTATTTTAAAAAGAAAAAAGTAAAACCTATCTGTCATTCTTTGTCCTCTTTAGGTGGTGGGGGAAGGATATTACTATAAATGTATCGATCTATTTCTGTTCATTATTTTATGACCTCTTGCCATCATGGTTAATATGAGACTTTAATTACCCCAAATTTGACCAGCTAAAACCCCTTCACACCAACTTCAGTGAGCACATGTTCTTTTGACATTGACTTCATTAACGTGTGAGCCCTTTCTTGCTTTGGCATAAAATGATGGCTTTTATTCTAGGCTCAATCTGTACTTTTCTTGAAATTAGCAATTTCTCCAAGGAATTCTGATATTAAAAATGAGAAATGATATTTAGAGACCAATAACTAAAAAACAGGTGTGCTAATTGGTTTTGCAATGTCAGTCCTTACTACTTATTTATTTATTTATTTATTTGAGTGAGGCAGAGAGCATGAATGGGGGGGTGGGGAGGAGCAGAGGGAGAAGACTCTCTGCCAACCAGGAAGCTTGGCACAGGGATGGATCCCAGACCCTGAGCCGAAGGCAGACACTTATCTGACTGAGCACCCAGCCTTTGAGTCTCTACTAATACTTCTAATCCAAATTCAAAAACAGTTTTTTAAAAGATTTCATTTATTTAGTTGCCAGATAAAGATCACAAGTATGCAGAGAGGCAGGCAGAGAGAGAGAGGAGGAAGCAGGCTCCCCGCTGAGCAGAGAGCCCGATGCAGGGCTCGATCCCAGGACCCTGAGATCATGACCTGAGCCGAAGGCAGAGGCTTAACCCACTGAGCCACCCAGGTGCCCTCAAAACCATTCTTATTTGTATTTCATTTCTCCAATAGTAAGAAATCGGTTCAAAAATATATTCCTACAAATAATAACATTTTCTTACTTACTTTGCTCTACTGTTACCTTTGATAAATACAAAACAACTTAGCAATTACCAAGCCAAAACCACTAAGAAGAAAACTTGCAAAATGAAGTGAAAATTTTTTTAGTAGTTATTTTTGTCCTGGGAACATATTCCACTAAGAGAATACAATCAGAACATTATGTTGAATAGGTATTTGGATAAATTATTTTATCTGTATGGTTATATATCTTTTTGCTAGATGGCCTGACATTATGTACTTCCTGATAAGATATTTTAGAAAGTAACCAAACTTGCCTCTGTGGAATATTTTTAGAAAAAAAAATTTTTTTTTTTTTTAAGATTTGTATTTATTTATTTGACACACAGAGATCACAAGTAGGCAGAGAGGCAGTCAGGAGAGAGAGATTGGAGGAAGCAGACTCCCTGCTGAGCAGAGAGCCGGATGTGGGGCTAGATCCCAGAACCCTGGGATCATGACCTGAGCCAAAGGCAGAGGCTTTAACCCACTGAGCCACCCAGGCACCCCGAAAAATTTTTTTTTTAATTTGAACTTAATCATGAGGAAATAGAAAAATTCAGAATATGCAAGCTTTCAAGGGAACTCCTCAAATTATTCTATCTCATAAAGAACAGAAGGAGGAAGTAAAAGTCTCGTACTCCCCCCAAGATGGGGCGTGTAGTGCATCATCCTTGATTAGACCTTGGGTTAGAAAAATAGTTATAAATTATATTTGGGGAGTAACTGTAGGAGTTTAATAATGAATTATACTTTAATGATAGTATTAAATTACTGTTATTTTCTTATCTATGGCAATGATGTTTTACATAGGAGAATGCTCTTACTCTTGGGATCTACAACAAAATGAAATTTCACAATGTCTGCTACATTTTTAGATGGTCTGAGCAAAGGGGAAGTGTTTTTGTAAGTATCATACACACAGACACACACCTATTTGCAGACCAGGAATATAAATGATGACTCCCAAACTAAAATATTAAAATAATAGAACTCTAATAGACAGCACAAGCTTAAAAAGTTTTCTAAAGGGTAGCCTGGGTGGCTCAGTTGGTTAGACGTCTACCTTTGGCTCAGGTCAGGATCTTGGGGTCCTGGGATTGAGCCCCACATTGGGCTCCCTGCTCAGCAGAGAGCCTGCTTCTCCCTCTTCCTCTGCTACTCCCCCTCCTTGCTCTCTCTCTAATAAGTGAATAAAATTTTAAACACACACAAAAAAGTCTTCTACATCTTTGTATGCTATAAATCAGTATTTTACCAAAATGGGTCAGCGCACCTATGGCCCTCAGAATCATTCATAGGTTTGTGTTCAATGTAGATACCTGGGTCCTATGCCAGATAATGTCGGGACATAGGGCCTGAAATTTATATTTTGTCAAATGGCCTAAATGTCCTTTATGAATATCAAAATATCCAGAACAATAGTTGTGAGTACAGACTGGCTATTTAATACATTACAATTGGATTAATTAAACTAAAGCTGTGAAGCAAGTAAGGCATTTCCCTTGATAATTTTAATGGCTCCCCTTGGAATAAAGAAAAGCACTAGAATCTTCAGCTGAGAAATGTAAGATTCTGTGTGAACAGTCCTCAGCTCTTTCAAATTTTATGTAATTTTCTCTATCTGTGCACTACATACAACCTCCTTAGTACTCTACTTCCAGCTACATGACCTTTCAGTCATATTGACCACTGATTGCTACTGTAGCATATTTGGAAGTTTTTTGTGACTTGGTTCCTATTTTCACCTCCCTATGCAATGCTTTTGTTTAGCACCAACTCCCAGCCTCTACCCCAAGCTGTCTAAATCTCTCCCAAATTTCAGAACTCTTTAAAATTTTATTTATTTATTTATTTGTTTGTTTGTTTGTTTATTTATTTATTTTTGAGAGAGAGCATGTGCAGGGTGAGGGGCAGAGGGAGAAACAGACTCCTACCTGAGCAGGGACTCCCCTGCCCAGTGTGGCTTGATCCCGGGACTCTGGGATCATGACCTGAGCAGAAGACAGAGTCTTAACCAATTGAGCCACCCATGCTTTAACTCTGTTTAAATCTTCAGCTCATTCTGATATTCCTACTCTATATCCCATCAGCACTTCGTACTTCTACGAAAGCATGTATGCCTTGAAGAAGGATCACTTGTGGCATGCACCAGTATGAATATGTATCTGTATGAATCCCTAGAGGATTAGTCCAGGATCTGTAATCCCCAGCTCATCTAACATGTCATTTTATTTATGGCAAGTGTTTAATACTTGCTTGTTGACTATAATAAAAATGTTTAATGTTTTCCCACCTTTTATGTACCATTATACTAAGCCTTGTAGTTCACTACAAAAATTTAAAGGGCTTCCCAAGAGATACCTACCCTTTCACTTTTCATAATAAGTAAATGACTAATTTGTAACTGCAATATTTATTGTGACATAGTCATTACTTCTACAGTAAGCTACCAGGGCCTTGATTTTTCACTAAGAATAAGGTAGGGTACCATTGTAGACATGATTTATGTTTTAAAAGTATCACTCTGGGCTTTTCTGTTGAGTCAGACTGAAGACTGTTTCTTCTAAAAGGAAACAAGGGACTAAGCAAAGACAGAAAAGGAGACTAAGACAAAGGAAGGGCTGAAGCAGGGAAACCATTTAGGGAACTACTGACATCACCCAGGATTAAAATGATGGTGTCTTGAACCTGGACTATTGCAGGGCAGAACCTTAGAACTATCTGAGTTCTGAGTATCCTCTGAAGGTAGGCTCCTGTAGGATTTCCTGGTGAATTGGATATGGTATATGTAACAAGAAAGCGGTCAATTTAAAGATTTTGAACTAGGGGCGCCTAGGTGGTTCAGTTACGCATCTGCCTTCAACTCAGGTCATGATCCAAGAGTCCTGGGATGGAGCCCTGCATCGGGCTCCCTGCTCAGTGAGGAGTCTGCTTGTTCCACCGTCCCTCCCCACCGCGTGTGCTCTTTTAAAGAGTAAGGATTTTTGAACGAGATAACTGAGTGATGGACTGGCCATCAACTGAAATAGGAAAAAACATTAGGTGGAACAGGTTTGTGTATGAGGGGGGAGATACCCCAGAGCTCAGTTTTGACATGTTACATTAGACATGTCTAAGGAGATCCTTGAATATATGGGTATAGAGTTCAAGAGGGAGGCCTTGGCTGGAGATAAATTTGGAAGTCAGGGAGGGAGAGGGTACAGAGGAAGACCTGCAAAAGGGGCTAAGAAGGAGCAATCATGAGTGATGCAGGGAAGAAACAGAAGTGTATGGCATCTGGAAGCCAAATGGGAAGAGTACAGTAAGGAAGGAGAAGTGGTCCTCCATGATGACTTCTGCTCACAGGACATGTAAGATGAGGACTGGAACTGGCCAAATGGATTCAGAAAACTGGTAGGTTATGAAAGCAGTTTTGAACTAGCCCTGGAAATAAAAGCCTGATAGAAGAGTGTTTAGAAGGGGCACCTGGGTGGCTCAGTCGGTTAAGTATCTGCCATTGCCTCAGGCCATGATCCCAGGGTCCTGGGATTAAGTCCCAAGTGGGCTCTCTGTTCAGTGGGAAGTTCTGCTTCTCCTTCCAACCCCCACTTGTGCTCCCTCTCTCTCTCTCACTCAAAAAAATAAAGACTTAAACCTGCCCACCCCCCCAAAAAAACCCCACAAAAGGTGTCCTATTTTAGGCCACCCTTAAAAAAAAAAAAAAAAAAAAAAGATGTTTAAAGGAAAACAGAACAGGAAATTGAGATCCTGGATCCCTTGAAGGATTTTGCTACACAGGGGCACACAGAAATGGGGTGGTAGATGGCAGGGGATGTGAAAATAAAAAGGTTTTACTTTACTTGGGATTTTTTTTAACTGGGAGAATTCTATACCAAAAGGAATGCCGCTTTCTAGTAGAGAGAAACAACATAGGAGAAATGGAGACCTATAGAGGAGTTCTTGAGAAAACAGGGAAGAGCTGGGCTCCAGTGCCCAGGGGGGAGGCTGTGTTAGGTGAGAACAGGTATGGCTCCTCTTGGTTAATAGGCAGTACCACAGATTAAACATCCTGTCCTCTCAAAATTCCTCTGCTGAAATCCTAATCCCTAATGTGATGGTATTTGGAGGTGGGGTCTTTGGGAAGTAATTAGATCAGGAGTGTAGAACAGCTATGATGGGATTAGTGCCCTTATTAGCAGATTGAAAGAGAAGCAAGAGACCTAATCTCTCTCTCTCTCTCTCTCTCTCTCTCTCTCTCTGCCACGTGAGGATACAGGAAGACTTCCCTTTGCAAACTAGGAAGAAAAGTTTTCACCAGCAACAAAATCAGCCAGTACCTTGATCTTGGGCTTCCCAGCCTCCAGAAGTAAGTGTCTGTCGTTTAAACCTCCCAGTCTGTAGGGTTTTATTACAACAGCCCCAGAGAAGACAGGCAGGAAGACAGAGCTGTGATGCAACCACTGGAGAAAGGGTGAAAGGAGAGTCCCCCAGGGTAGGAGAGCCACCGTGAAGTCTGGAAATAGTGCCAGACTTAACCAAAGGACCTGAATCAGTCTTGAGAAAATTCTGGTCCTAAATTCTGGAGTTAAAGCTTCAGCGTTCTCTAGCATCTTCAATCTGGAAAGCTCCACAGCTGTTGCTCTAACAGCGTCCAGAGGGTTTCTGATGCCTTAAATGTAAAAGATGCTCTACCTCCTCTTAGAGCTTTCAAGGACATCTGTTGATATCTACTGTTTTCCAAGATTCTAGAAACAGAACCTGGAAACCTGTAGGATTAGACACTAGTCTCCAGGTCTTTTTTCTCTAGAACTAATCTGCACAGGTGAGTAGCGG
The DNA here is from genome assembly GCF_009829155.1 of Mustela erminea. NCBI lineage: Eukaryota > Metazoa > Chordata > Mammalia > Carnivora > Mustelidae > Mustela > Mustela erminea. Next base: position 34,499,844 of record NC_045631.1, read on the forward strand.
GGAGAACCTTCACCCCCGAAGCACCAGTTGTGATATAAACAGCAAGATGAACAAAACCAGAGCAAACCCTGAAGAAGTCACAGCCTGGCTATTAACTAGAGGAGTCAGAACTCAGCAGAACTCAGTGCAACTCAGTTGCATTCTTTAAGATCATACATGGTCTCAGAGCTCATCTCTCTTGCTGATAAAGTATTGGACCAAGATTCAATTAAATTGGATTTCATGTAACAAATGGGTAAATGATAGCATGGATTCAGAGAGCAAAAGAGTAAGCAATTTCTATTGAGGCATGAGTTGAGATTCAGCCAGAAGGCAGGTTCAACAAGTGAGAAGATGTTTCAGGGCTTCTGGGGGTGTCATCTGAAGTTCTTTAAGTTTACCAACCTCAGCAGCATTAATTAAACTTAATTAAAGTTAGCACATTAAAAATTAAATGCTTGCAGCTTGAAGGGCAATTTTGTTTCTTAAAAAATTAAATATCCCTATACAGAGCGATCTTCTATTACAACTTACCCTGAAGAACTTTCTCTGCAGGTACCGCCATGGTAAATACTATTGTGAAATAATGCCCATTGAGAACACCTGCACTATGCACATTTCTTAAGTCACATTAAGAAATGCTTGACCAATTTAAGTTCTTAAACAAAAAGAAAGGGGAAATAAATACATCTGGGCCTCAAGACGAGAGCTGAAATCCCTAGCTCTGAGATGTAGTTAGGCTATCATTTGGAACGCATAATTTAATTTTTCTAACCCTTAGTTTCTGCTCTGTAAGGATAATAATTCCTGCCCTTGCATTGTCATTTTCAAGGATTCAATAAGATAAAATATATGAATCACCTAACATGGTCTAGGAAGCTACAGATATTTAACAGGTATTTGTTGAACCTGAGAATGACAGCAGGAAAACATCTCAATGGAAAAGCTGAGGGGTATGCTATTATGTAAGAGACTGATAAGCAAGAAGGCTCGGGGGAGTTTCCTGATTTTAGGTACTTACATGGGTGCATAGCTCATAGCCACCTCCATTCCAGAACCTAGTATTTGCCTCAAGCTTGGGTTAAACCCCACTTTCCCTACTCCTATGCCAAAATTCCTCTGATTCAAAGCCTCCAGCTATGAAAAGCAAAAACAAAACAAAACAAAAAAACCCATTCACCATCTTTAAGAGTTGTGGGCCCTGAGGCAAGCATGTTGTTTGGAGAGTGGTTTGCTTAGGAACGTGTGTGAAGACGTCATGTGGGAGAGAAAGAACGGGCAGTATTTTATGGTTCTGTGCCTGAATTTTCTCAGCAGGAAATCACTTTGCCTGGACAGCCGCAATGCTTGCTAAGAACAGGATTGGCTATTACAGTAGATACTATTTCTCTTTTACGCCACAACATACAAAGTCTTGTCCTATTAACTAATAACTCTGACTAAAAACCGGTAGCCAAAAAAAGAGGGGCACATATTGACAAAGGTGTCATTCCCAGATGATAAAAGATCCACCCAACTGTGAAATAGGAACCATGGGCCCAATCTGTTCTTACTACTCTCATCCCCAGGAATATTAGCATCAGTTTTTTGACATAGCGTTCTGCAGGGTACTTTGACTGCCAAGTCCAAAAGCATGTGGGAAAGTGAGCCCATGGCCTGCCTTGCCCTTCCCATCTATGTCCAAATCCTCACTGGTCAAAGTCATTGTTGGAACTGAGATTTTCCAGGAGAAATGGTAAAAGTACGAATTTACCTCAGTTCTTGCATAACACTCATGAATGTAGTTTGGGAGGAGGGTCAGCACTCCCTTGGCAGAAGCAAGGAATAAAACAAAACAAAACAAAACAAAACAAAAAATTGAGAAAGAGAGATTCCCATTTAGACATTGCATTACTTTCCTAGGGCTGCTGCTGTACAAATTACCACAGACTGAGTGACTTAAAAACAGCACAAATATCGGGCACCTGGGTGGCTCCATCAGTTAAGCCTCCAACTCTTGGTTTCAGCTCAGGTCAGATCTCAGTGTCCTGGGATCAAGCCCCGTGTCAGGCTCCATACTCAGCATGGAGTCTGCTTGTCCCTCTCCCTCTGTTCTTCCCTGTGGGCTCTCTCTCAAATCAATAAAATCTTAAAAACCCACAAATTTATTCTCTCACAGTGTGGTGGCCAGAAATCTACAGTCAAGGTGCTAGCAGGCTTCCTTGCAAAGGGTCTAGTGGAGAACACTTCCTTGGCTCCTCCAGCTCCTGGTGACTATAGTCACTGGGGCTCTGTATTCACAAGGCCTTCTCCCTCTATTTCCCTCTCCCTTTATAAGGCCACATTTCATTGAATTTAGGCCCTATCTGATTAATCCAGGATGATCTCAAGACCTTCAATCACATCTGCAAAAACCCTATTTCCAGATAAGGTTGTGTTCACAGTACCAGGGATTAGAATGTGGACATGTCTTTTTGGAGCCACTGTTCAACCCATTACAGACATTAAAATTTCCCTTGGCTGGGGTGCAACAGAAGTGAATTCAGTCACTGACCAGAAGGATCTGTGAATAGATCTTAGACACCATGCAACTAGGATGGCTCAAAACGAACCACCTCCTCCTTCACCCACATGGACAGTGGTTTAGTCAAAAACCTCTTCATTACAAGGCACCTGGGTGGCTCAGTGGGTTAAAGCCTCTGCCTTCAGCTCGGGTCATGATCCCAGAGTCCTGGGATTGAGCCCCACATCAAGCCCACTTTCTTCTCTCTCTCTGCCTGCTTGTGATCTCTGTCAAATAAATAAATAAAATCTTTAAAACAAAACAAAACAAAACAAAAAACCCTCTTCATTCCCTCTGAATACAGCAAAGCTGCTACAGCAGAAGCTGGGAGCAGCTTATGAGAAACCTTTGCGACCTCTTTGTCCATTTATCCCTTTCTCTACCATCCACAAGAAAGTGTCTTTTAAACTGATACACCGTCACCTGCTTCCCTATTTTCAAAATTACATCAGTTGTACATCCTCATTCTTATTAGTGACTGTGCTATGCTTGCATCCCCAGCTCAAGGGAAGTATTTTTCCTCCAAATCACCACATAAATAACAGCCTATTTTGAAACAAATTGTTGCCTATAGTATGTAATGCCTAGCTGATAAAATTCATTCCCTAAGTTAAAATCAGAAGCAACCTCTAAAAAAGTCCCTGTTTGGCTGAAATAAAGAAACTGCAAGGTGTTGTGGAAATATCATAGACCCAGAGTCAGGCATTTCTAGATTCAAATCTAATGCTCTTCTGCATATTACTTGCATAATCCTAGATATGGTTCTCCTCCCTACTAATTCATTCACTTCCTCATTTATAAAATGAAGTTGTTACTACTTCCTAGTGTTGTTGTGAGAGTTATAAAAAAAAAATGCAGTGTCGGGCATATAGCAGATTATGTAGCTATAATTGTCCTACAGGAATCTTCTGGAGTTCTATATAATAACTGCCATGGGAATTAGCATTCTTATCTGAAAATCTAAATTTTAAGCTGTTCTCAAAAATCAGTAGGAGTATTTGTAAAGGCCACTTTTCTTCTTGGCATTTCTATAGTTTTGCCAATTTGGAGCCCTATGTACTGGCGAGAATATCCACCTGCCAGTTTTACTTGCAAGCATTGGATTTTTAGGGCCACCACCCAGGACGTTCTAGATGTGAAGCACCTCCTTCCAAGGTGCTCAAGGTCAGTCTCAGCTCTCAGATTCTCTACCACTCTCATTGCCTGAGGCAAGTGAACTGAGGACTGCAATGCCTCACGTAAAGCCAGTGAAACAACTTCTCCACTATGACGTCTTCTCTTTATTTTACAGTTGATCAGAATCAACGTCATAATTAAAGTTTGTTTCACCCACATAGATAACACCTGGCCTAACTACATGAGAACTCTTTGACTATTGCCATTATTGATGTTTTAAGATAAATAAATCAAAAGTTCTTTCAAATAATTGGGCATTTGGCATCAGTGAGGAAATTGGGTCAAAAAAAAATGACAATAGGGCTTGCTTTGAAAATAAGAAATGGACAGCAAGCTCCTATCTATAGTTGTAGGCTTTTCATAATAATTTATCACAGGGGCTGGGTCTAGGGCTTGCCCTGGGAAGAGCCAGAATTGGAGGTACAATCAACTGCCTAGAAGGCAGACCCTTGATTGAGCAAAGAAGAGTCAAAACCAGTGAATCAGGACAAAGGGCAATTACGTGCCCAGACACTCAAGGAGTATGCTAGCTCATGTATGACTTGCCATGATAGGTCTACTACACAGAAAAGAATGTAAGATTTTCACTCACACAGGTCTACAGGATAGGGCAGATATTAGGGGGGAAAAAGGCAAAATCTACCACAGATTAGGGGAGGATATCCAGTCCAAAAGAAAGAGTACCCTGTTCAAAGACTCCAGAGATGAGCAACAAGAGACAGCTTTGCCAATGGATGGCACCACATATGGTCAGAAGGGATACTGAAATCACAGCAGGCAAAAACAGATAGGGACATCTCCCTAGATCAGGAAAAATAGGGGAGGATGGATATGGATTAGAATCTTGTACAGGTTTCAAATTAGCTAACTATTCGTTTCAGCCATTCAATGTAATTCTACCATTTACTGTGCTCCCACTGTCCACCTACCTTGAATAGCTCAGAAGCTAGGATGATCCCTCACGGCTGTGCAGGGCCTGGAAGCCACTTCCATTCGTTGAAATAGAAGCAAAATATGAAAAGGGTCTACCTCTACCTTGATTACTTTTTTAGAGGGGAAGAGTCAGACATTCATAAAAGTGTCTAACAGATCACAAGTCCTTAATAAATACTTGTGTAAAGACAGCATTCTCCACATGTACTCAGACATTCTCCTTAGCTTTTCTAGTCCATTGTTAAGTAAAAACAGATACAAAGATAAAGGTGAGAAAATACCATCGAATCCCATGATTAGACACTGAGCTTCTCTTACCACATTCTCTATTCCATAGCTTGGTAATTTCTTACATATGATAGCATCACCATCGTCAGAGGACCACAGAAATGAATTATTTACCCTCTGTTGCTACGTAAAACTACCTTCCACTGTAGCTAATTCAATGCTGTCTTACCTCACTTCTTAGAGCCGAATGCCCAATACCAGGTGAAATTTGGTTCAAGAGGTAGAAAAACCTAACCAGTGTAAGGACAGTTGGTCAAAAATACCCAGGATGACTCTTCGTGTGTGTGGACCAAGAACAGGAACAAAGGGGTGCCTGGGTGACTTAGGTAAGCGTCTGACCCGTAATTCTGGCTCAGGTCATGATTTCATGGATAATGAGATCAAGCCCTGCATCCACTCTTCTCTTTCTCTCTGCCTTCCCCTCACCACTCATGCACTCTCTAAAATAATTAAATAAATCTTAAAAAAAACAAAAAAGGAAACAAAAGAATTCTAACACTTGTTATGCTTCAGAATTTTTTTTTTCTTATACATTTAATTCACAGAGAAAGGGAACAAGAAAGGATGGATGTGGGGAGACAGACTGTTTATAGATGGGACAGGTAACAGGCATCCTGAGAAGCAGGTCTGTCATAGGACCCTACCAGCAAGTACCAGCCCAGATCCAAGGAGGTCTGGGAAGCAAAAGATTTTTGCACTGCCATCATTAGTTTTGCTCTAGGAGCAAATTATCTCAACTCTCTAGGACTCAGTTTCCTCATCTGTAAATCAAAAAGGCTGAACTAGATAATCTTTAAGTTACAGCATTGATTTGCGGGCACTCAATGGGTATCCCTTCAAGATGTGGCTCCCTCCTTGCTAATCTTTTCGTTTTCATTTTTTCAGCTCTGCTCTGATCATGCTCGGCCCTGTTTCCATGGGGAGTCTGTCTTCAGAAGCATGATTATTCTACGTGCATCCATCTGAAGCTTATTTCTGCAGTGAGCATCTGTTTCCACTCAGGTAAGAGACTGGGATGGATCTGCTCTCAGAGATGTGTGGGTCCATGTACCATGTGTGCCAGGCAGGGGAGAATCAACTGGAAAGACTGAAATGCTTGAGAAATCATTAAATGCCCCTCAGAAACCTCCAGAAATAGAAAAAGAGAAGGCAGACTTGAGTACTTGTCAATCCAGCAAAATGTGAACCTTAAACAGACTGCTGCAAAGGAGAAGCAAGCCAGCCCTGGTCTCTGTGTTCTCTCTCCCCCAGAACGAGCTCATCAGCGGGAGGGGAGAATCAAGAGGCAGTCTGCACAGAGTTCAGGCTGAGCGTCAGAGAGAAAATTGAATTCTGTAGTGGCAGAAATGGTGACTTGGAAGGGTCAACATCAACATTTAGTGATGGATACAGCTTGGTGTGACTTAGAATTTTTAAAAGTACTCAAGAAAATCAAGAGTTAAGGATCCAAGTAAACACTGTTTCAGAGCCTCCGGAGAATTGGCCAGGTTAGAATAAGCATCTGACTCCTAGAAGATGGAGAGGAAAGAAATTCAAATAACCAAGAATTGTCATAAGTATGTATTAATAATAGTGCGCTGAGAAAGTATAATCAAGGGCTATAGCCTAGAAGTCAGAGAGGAGCCAAAGATGACTCGTGAATGTGTGGGAGCATTCCCCCATGGAAGACTCCCCATTCCCTGAGAGAGGCCCAAGGAAGATGATTCATTAGGGAACTCAGAGGGCAGGTGGGGAAAACAACTGGTTCAGTTTGGGACATGTTCATTTTGATGGACCCCTGACACATCCTAGAGAATCAGTCAAAGTAGACTATTGACAGCCCAAAGCCAATGTCTAACTTGAATATAGTAGGAAAGAGAATCTGAGGGTGGGAAACACCATCTACAAGGACAGCACTGAGTAAAAGAGGAGAGGGCATAGGAGAAAAGCTTAAGGAATCTGTCACGTTATTGTTGCACAGATGAGGACGAATCTCTGCAAAGAAGAGGGATACCCAGCCAGAGAAGCAGAATAATCAAACAGAGCAGTGTAGCATCATGGAAGTCAAGGAAATAAGTGCTTCCATTTGTTGGCTTATATGTTTTTTAGGATTTTATTTATTTACTTGACAGACAGAGAGGAGCAAAGGAGAGGGAGAAGCAGGCTCCCTGCTGAGCCGAGAGCCCAATGCAGGACTCGATCCCAGGACTCGAGAGATCATGACCTGAGCCGAAGGCAGATGCCTAATCCACTGAGCCACCCAGGCGCCCCAAGGAAATAAGTGTTTTAAGAAGACAGCGTCTAACACAGGCAGAAGGTACGGAAATTTCTGTAAGGTGAGACCTGAAATTAACAGGTTAAAGGAGATTAATGGCGGGGAGGTCATGAGTGGCAGAGTGAGAGCTGTTTCTGATGGAGTGAGGAGGGTAGATACCAGGCTAATGGGGCTGAGGATTAAATCAGAGGTGAATGAAGGTGATTATAAAATATAATCTGGAGGGGCGCCTGGGTGGCTCAGTGGGTTAAAGCCTCTGCCTTCGGCTCAGGTCATGATCCCAGGGTCCTGGGATCGAGCCCCGCATCGGGCTGTCTGCTCCGCGGAGAGCCTGCTTCCTCCTCTCTCTCTCTCTGCCTGCCTCTCTGCCTACTTGTGATCTCTGTCTGTCAAATAAATAAATAAAAATCTTAAAAAAAATAAAATAAAATAAAAAATAAATAAAATATAATCTGGAGAAGAGGAGAGATGAGGTAGCAACTGAAAAGGAATATGAATTTAATTTTAAAGCTTCATGGGTATTTTTAAATATTTATTTTGTTGAACTACATTTGACATATAATATATAAATTCCAGATGTCTAACATGTTAATTTGATGCATTTATATATTGTAATATAATGGCCCTTACAGCGACAGTTATTTGTACCTCTACCATGTTACATAGAAATTCTTTCTTTTTGTAGTGCTTGGAACCATTCAAAGGTTTTCAGAAGCTGATAGGGAAGATCCAGATTATAGGGAGTGATTGAATACATAAGAAAGAATAATTTAAGGAATATGTTAACATCTAAAAAATTAGATTTAAGGGGTGCCCATGTGACTCAGTTGGTTGGGCAACTGCCTTTGGCTCAGATCATGATCTCAGGGTCCTTAAATTAAGTCCCAGGTCAGGCTCCCTGCTCAACAGGGGAGTCTGCTTCTCCTCCACCCCTGGCTCATGCTGTCTTACTTATTCTGTCTCTTTCAAATAAATAGATAAAATCTTTTTAAAAATGTAGATTTAAGTTGGTTAAGAGATATAACCAGCAAAAACAAACAAGCAAAAAAAAAAAAAAAAAAAAAGAACCGGAGAGGAGAGGTATTTTTACAGGTGTTTAGGGTAAGTATGAGAGCTCTACTTGGCTTCCAGACTCCTCAGACCATCTGTGGCAGACAGGCTTGTGGGGTAGTTTTTATGGGAGTGATTTTTGGACTCAAATTGCTTGGTTTAAATCCCAGCTTTGCCACCTACCAGATTTGTGATTAAGCCAAACCGCAGAAACCCTTCAAGCCAGGGATCATCTCACCAGTAAAATGGGAAGTTATAATAGCATGTGCTATAAACACAAACACACACACACCATTAATTCTGCACATACACACACACACCACACACACTTTTACACACACACACACACACACACACACACACACATATTTTTACATTTGGAAAGGTAACCAATAATATAATAAGCTCTATAAAAGAGTGTTAGAAATTAGGATAGCAGTCATATTTTGCTGAATTTTTAGTGAGACAATTCTATGTGAATATGTAAGAAGTCAGGTCGTTAACGGAGGTTTACTTTAGTGTGTGTTCTTTTCAGTCAGGTTTTTCTTGACCCCTTTTGGGAAATGGAGACAGCTACGTATACCCTCCTCATTCCATACTCGAATGCCTCATTGGAGGATTTTAAGGAGGTCTTCCGGGAGCCCACTAAGCACACTGCAGTGATTCGTTTCATTTATTCGGTACATCTGTGCAGACTGTGTACACTATACTAGGGCCTGGTAAAATAAAGATAGATACGATACAGTCCTCGTCCATGAGTTGCTGAATGGGGGAGACACATAAACAAACTGTGGTAAAATAAAATAATAAAGATACTGTGGGGTGTCAAGAACTGAGGCCAGCAGATGAAGAGAGTGGGCCATCTATTGTAGTTTCTCTGTTGGACAAGTCAGGACTACAGCACAGCGCTCAGATCCTGGGGTCTACGAGATGGGGTAATTGGTCTGCGTGCTGTGAAGTATGGAGCCAAGAGAGATCTGAAAGTAGTGTCCAAGTGTGAAGCTGGGATCAAGCCAAATAAACCAAAGCCAGACTTCTCAGTCTTGATTATGCCCTAGAATGACCTGGGGAGCTTTTAAAAAAATATGTCTGGGCCTTCCACCGTCAAGAATTAAATCAGAATTTCAGAGACGTGGAATCAGACATCAATATCTCTTTTAAATACTCTCTAGTCGGAATTCAGATGCAGGGAACTCAGTAGAGAATCACGGCCCTGAAGGGTCAAGTCAGAGGAGGAGAGAGCACAGAAGTAGCAACAAGGTCTGGACCCACCCTAGATCCTCGCTGTTCAAAGATGGTCCATGAACCAACAGTGCCTGTGGGGCCTCGGAGCTCACAGAAACGCAGAACCCTGGGCCTCACCCCATTAAAATCTGCACTTTGACAAATTTCTGTATAATTCCTTCATACACTAAAATTGGAGACGATTTTTGGGAAATCACAGTCACCCTCCCCGCCCCCCCCTTACTGGTCCTCTTGCTTCTACTCTTGCTCCTGACCCGAGTTTATACTGCTGAGGTTGGACCCTTGGAGACTAAGACAATGGCTGTGCCTGACCTTGCCTTAACTGCCCTGAAAAGGCCCAAACCTATATACGGAGGAGGACAGATGTCAATAACCTGTTGAAAAGACACCCTCAGGAAGCAGACCACGTGGAACTGGAAATCAAGGTGGGGAGAAGACTCTGGACAAACCCAAAATACTCAGAAAAGTCACATTCTTCTGGCAGCCTAAGACCAGGACTTACATCTGCTTTAAAATCAGAGCAGCCTTCTTGGCAATGCACACATTTGTAAATACAGTTCTATCCCCAACTCCTGCCTCCTAGGCCTTCTGTCAAGAAGACAAATTGTAATCCACACTAGGGCTATCAAGAACATATCTGATTTTTCTGACTCATTATCAGATCAGTGCTAAATTTCAATAATGAACTTGGATGCTAAATTCCAGTGATGTACTTGGATATTACAGAGCAGATCTTTCATCAAAGGACCTGAAACTGAAATGAAAACCCTCATGAAAAATTGGGTTCCTGTCAGCCAGACAAGAAAATGTCTTGGAAACAACTATTTTGGAGACTGGTGTTTAACACTGATCGAATTTTTCTAACTTTAAGACCATAACAAATCTATAATTTATTGAATTTTAAATCTGGAGTCACAGCAATAGAAATATCTATTTATTCTAAACCACAGAATTCAAATCTCTCCTCCTTCCTATATCTAAAACTGGAATTGGAACAGGACAATCAGAAAAGTCTAGAAAGCGCTGGCTAAAGCTGTGTTATGCATCAAATATGTATAGAAACATTATTTTAAGACATAATGTTTCCTTGTTGTTTAACTCAATCATCTATAAAACACTGAACTACATTTTCTCATTTAATTCTTAACAATGCCATACAGAGATTAAATTATTTATCACCACATCCTGCCACTGAAGAATCTGAGAAAAGAATCTTCACAAAGACATGGGGCTGCCCAAAATCACATAATCGTTTGAGTTATATCTATACCCTTGACAATTTACATCAAAGCTGGATCCTTTGACTCCAAATCCCAGACCCATTTCATTCCATTAAGCTCTCTCCTATGCTTGGACTGATCACATCCTTGACAATATGCAACTTTTTTCTTATTGTCCAAAGTGTTTGAGGAAAAGCATCTGAGGCTTTCAACTGGTTCTTGCATTTGCCGCTATGGAAGGAGTTTCCAGCTGGATTCTCCCAATTTCCTCAAGAAGGGGAAAAGCAAGCTCTTCAAGGCCAAACCTCAGTTCCATTCAAAGGAAACTGTCTTTTGTGGCTTATTGGTAGAGCCCCAGTGCCTCCCCAAGTCAAATTTATTCTAAAACAAATCAGAGTAGCTTTTGTTTACCATGACGCACGCTCTGTGAAGAGGGTGTCTGTGTTGGTTCTGTGATAGACGTGAGGCAATTAGTCACAGTCGTGATTTGTGGTACTATTTTAGTCAAAAGCTATAAATACATGCGTTCTGTTTTTCTTGTTGTTGTTATTGTTTGTTTGTTTGTTCTGGATTGAATTGAGCACTGATTAGCATAGCAGAATCAGCTCATAAAATGAATGCCAACATTTAAACAACAATTATGGAGATGCAATTAAAACTTAATGTTGGGAGATTTGTGTACCCTACAGGAGAACATCTGCCCAATAGCCAGGTGGGCACATGGGAATGGCGGAAGAGGAAGACTTCCTCCTGATATGAGCTACATGAGAAACATCTTGCTGAGTGAAGGTGACACCAGAGGGCAGTTTTGTCCTAAGAGGAGAAATTGAGGCAAGGGCCAAATAATATGGATATATTTTAATTTTAAATTTATATAAAGAACTAAAGGCCTTTTCAGATTTAGAAAAGACAGATTAACATAATTACTCCATTTCTATCCAATTAGAGAGCATCTGCTCTGTATTTGTATATGATTATTTTTTCCTACCTCTGGCCAAATCTTCACAACTTATGAGAAGTATTCAGTCCCTATTCTGAAGTCACCTTATTTTTCTTTTTCCTAATTTCTGTCCTTAATTATATTAACTCTGTATTCTGTGTCTTTGCAAACTTCCTCAAATTCTTTTTGGAATGAAGTAGAAAAATCATTTAATCACCCTTTTCTTTGAAAAAAATGTTTCTGTCACTGGTAGTCTGACTTCCTTCTCTGTTGCAAAATGCAAGGGCTTGGGATAGCTGTGTTCAAGGCATAAACGATGTGAGGACCTCAAAGAACCCAGTTGAAGTCTACTGACAGAAGCAACACCTAGATAAGGTACTATCCACCCTGAATCTGCTTGTTTGAACATTTGGGGACAGAAACTTTATCTTGTTCGTCTATATATATATACCCACCAACTACGCTGGTTCAATATAGATCAATAAAATGGTGTGAGTTTTTTGTTTTTGTTTTGTTTTAATTCAATGGAGAATTACAGACAAAATGGTAAAAAGCCCATTACATGGTATACGCTCAAGGATTGAGCGTATAAGAACGATTTCTGTGAAATAGTGACTTTTAGACTGAGTTTGTGGGGACAGTCAGATTACAGAAGTAACCTGCAACTCTGGGATCAGTATTAACCAAAACTCTGAGATGTCAAACTATTATTGAACCACCTGGAAATTTTAGTAAAAATTCCATGCAGCAATAAGGAGTAAGAAATATATCATCATCCTTAATTATCTACAGCTATTCTTCATTGAGTTAGACAGAAGCCCTAGTTCCTTTCCTTAACATTACAGTAGAGGAATTAAGTGCACAAACCAGTGGATCCAGGTCTGAAATGAGAGTCTACCACTTACTAATGGTGTGACCTTGGGGCAAGTCATCAGAACACTAAGACATATTTTCTTCATCTGTAAGTTAGAAGAAATGATAGTGCCTACACCAGAGAGTTGTAGTTTGTTACATGGGGAAATGCTTTGAGGAATGCCTCCACATAGTATGTATACAGTAAATTATTAGCTAGTTCTGATTCTTTTCTCAGTATGGTTGCTTACAAGTCTACCTAGTTAGGCCAGCATGAATTCATCTGAGAAGACTTTCCATGCCCATACTCCCCAGAAGTGTAATTTCCCCTTTCTAGGATCATTCTTGTTATCCCACAAAAGGTCTATAATATCTCTCATTTTAAAATACCCTCCCTAGCACCCTATTACCTCCCCTAGCTACCATCTTATTTCCCAGCTCTCCCATTTGGTAAACTCTCAGACAAGGTATGAGTTACCAGTGTTCACGTGTGGATTTCCCTTTTTCTTTTAACCCAATTCAGTTTGGCCTCCAACCTCCTCACTCTGCCAAATCCCCATTTGTCAAGGTCATAGGTCAAGGTCAGTATCTTTCATTTGCCCAAAGCCACTGGTCAATGCTCAGTCTTCCTTTTACTTGAGGTCTTAGAAGCATCTGACATAGTTGACAATTTCCTCTTTCTTAAAACCCTTCTATCACTGGGAAATCAAGTTATTCTGGTGTTTCTCTTTCCTCATCAGCTGCTTCTTGGTTTTTATTGCCAAAATATAAACTTTGTAAAAGATGGTGTTTCCCCCTTTTCTCTGTATAAGATCATCTAAGGAAGGACTCTACCTAAAATTGTCCACTGTTCCCTGAGTTCTCCATTAATTCCAAGTGGTTCATCGCCATTTGGGTTTTTTGGAGGTTTCTCAGCCCTTTCATATCTTGATTTTACCCTGAAGCTTCATCCATGCCCTTTTTAGTAGACAGCATCACTATTCACTGTCTCTCAGGAAAAAGAAATACAAACACACCCCAACACTGAGCTAAAATATAAACTCTTTCCTGTGGTCCTCTCGACCTTCTTTCTCAATCATCATCTTATTCTCTCAGTGCAACCCACATTGGTCATCTGACTGATCTCTAACCATACAACGTAGTTTGTTTCAGGGCCTTCATTGGTGAGGGTCTTTCTGCCTCCTTGAAATGATCTCTTCCTACAGAATTCACAAGTTTTACTTCTTTGTTTCAACACAAATGTTACCTCTTCAGAGAGGTCTTTCCTGCTCACTTTTTCTAACATAGATCTCCCATTATTTCCCATCCCTTAATCTTCTATTAATTTGTCACATAGTTTTATTTTACCATTGCTTATATTCATAGGATCCATTTATTCACTTGCTTATTGACTGTCTCATATCCGGAAGAATTTAAGCTCATTTAGAGCAAGGTTTTTGTTTCTTTCCTCACTGTGTCCCCATTTTCTGCTTATAATAAATTCTCCACAAGTACCTGTGAAATAGTTGAACTATAGAGATGGGACTTGGTTAAGGAAAGGTCTGAGTCAAACCTGGACCCCTGAAGACCATATACACAAAATGTATATTCTATTTATCTAAAGACTTTCTGTTTTCATTTCCATCCTCAAAGCTCATAGATACTGCAAGAATACTGAATCTAAAAGCAAAAATATGGAAGTAGTGGCTCTAGCCTGTCATTTATAATCTAAACCCCCCCGCAGGGAAAGTCACTGGAACCAGCAACTCAATTCCCCAAGTTGTAAAATGGTGATCATAACAGCTGCTATCCCTAACCTAGAGAATTGTCGAACAAGAAAGGAAATCATCACTTACTATGAACCTACTATACATCAAGCATTGTATACTCAGATATGTCTTCCATTCATATTTCTCTTCTGAATTATTACAATGACTTTCTAACTCATTTCCCTGACTTTACCCAGGAAATCCATTTAAGATGGCCCTGGAGTAATTCTAAAAATATAAATCAGATCCTATCACATTCTTAATGACCAGGACACCCTCCTGCAGCTCTCTGTTGGCTAGATATAAGTCCACATTCCTTGGAGTTCCAAAAACAAACTTTTAAATTCTGGCCCCTCCCTCGTTCTCTTGTCTCATTTTCTAGAACTCAATTTCCCTCCATTCCACCATCTGATTTTCTTAAAGTATCACTCACTCATTTGTAGTTAAATAAAACAGACTGTTTCTTACCATTTGATTCTTTATTTGCTCTGTCCTCCACCTGGATCTCTTCCCAACCTCGACTGTCAAATTCCCATTTACTCTGTAAAGTTCCATAGACATATAATCGTCTGTATGAGGCCTTTACTAGAACATGCCCCAAATTCCAGAAGTCAACCACCCTGTATTATTTCTACACTTTTTACATGCAGTCATCACCCTTAAAACATCATACTTACTAATTTTTTTGGTTGTCTCATATACTACAAGTTCCTTGAGAGCTATAACCAGTTCTTAATCACCTTCGTATCCACAGATAGCAAATTCTCTAAGTGTTTGCTGAAAGAATGAATGAACCACCTCATACACTCATAGAATTCTTTCCTATAAGTAGTTATTATTTTCCTCACACTCAACAAAGAACACTAGATAAGGTAAAGACCATCCAAACCAGGACATGTTGGAGCATGGAAAAGGAATCATTAAAAATTTCTCTGGGAAGACAAGCATAGATTAGGAGGGTTGGAAGACTTAGGGTCACCATATCTAAAAGGCCCTACCAGAGCTGGTGTCCCTTGATCTCACTCACTGCTCTCCAGCCCTTGTGGCCTCCTGTGTGTTCCTAGAGCACACCAGCATGCCTCCTCCTCACAGCATCTGCATGTCCTATTAAATGTTACCTTATCCAAGTAACCTTCCTTAACGGCTCTCTAAAACTGCATACATATTCCAACCCACCTCATTCTCCATCACCTAAACTTCATTTTTCATCATAGACCTGGTAACCATTTGGCATCCTTGATTATTTTTATTTATTTTCTGTAGTAGGTGCTGGGAAGTTATCCAAAGGTTCAACTGGTAGAGCATGAACAATTAACCAGAAAGGGGATGTTGGTCCTAAAATAATGGAGAACTTTAAAAGCTTGACAGAAAGATTTGAATACCATTTTGTTGAAAATGTGAAGCCTCTGGAGATTTCTGACCAGGCAACCAACATGATGGAAGCTCTGTTATATAAACAGGATATGTGTGCATCAGCAGTGTCCTGGTCTTCCAACTGTTGATTTCAAGGACTGCGTTCTCACTGGTTGGTAACTGACTTCAAGTACTATTTATGCCCTCAGAGTTCTCCTGTCTTGTAATCAGATATTCTGCATATCAAGAGTGGTCTCAATAGCCCAAGTTTATCACTTCCTCTAGCAACACCTAGTAAGGACCATAGATAGGACCCATAGGCTCTTTCCAAAGAAGGCAGCCCTGTGAACCCAGATCACATTCTCCAATTAGTCCCACCTTCTTTGTATCTTCTGTATTCCACAACCAAGTAGTTTCAGAAGGCCTTGCAGCATGACCAGCTGCATGAAGAATTAAGTCAGGAGTAACAGAACTTCACATTTTGAAATAAAGAGACAAGGAAGAGAGTCCAGAGTGACGCCAAGTTTTCAATCCCAAGTGATGGAAAGAGCAATGATTCCATTTGCGTTAGTGGGAGAACCAGAGAAAAAAAATCATCATTTCATTTTAAAACATGTTGATTTGAAGACATGACAAACTTCAGATAAAATATCTAGCACATATTTGGAAATGTAGGATTCGAAATTAGGAAATAAATCTGCATCTAGGACTCAGATCTGGGAATCATTTGCATCGATGTGTTATTTGAAGCTGAGAAAGCAAGTCAGACGAGCAAAAAATAAATTGAGGGAAAAAAAAACACTTTAGCAAGTTTTTAGAGCCAATTTAAGCAGGATGAGGAGGTAAACAAGTGAGGGAAGAAGTGTTAAGTAGAAAAGGGAGGGTTGCTTTAATAACACGCGGGTGGTGAGTATTTCTGGGAAGACAGTGGAGTAAGAGGGACCCAAGCTCCCCGGCCCCAGTGTTATCTACAACTTGGTAAAATTAACATCAGGGTAAGTAACCCAGAAAACAACCCAAAGACTGGCAGAACAGACTCTACAGCTAAATGTAGAGAAAAAGCCACATCAAAGAAGGTAGGAAAAGTGGAGGTGGGGTGGGGAGCTAAACGGAGCTGCAGGACTGTCCACGGGAGGGAAGGACCTGAAGGTGCAGAGAGGGAAGAGAAACAGACCCTCGCACTGAGGAGCCCACCCAGGAAAGATGACTCCCCTAACATCTGGCTTTGAAAACCAGAGGGGATGAATTTCCAGAGTTCTTACAACCCACAGGACTTAAAATCCAGAATTTAAAAAAGAAATCAGTGGCTCCACTCAAGGACAGCTGGTTGGCCAAGAGGAAGCGGAGTCCCCACCCTTTAAGAGACAGCACAAGAAAGAGCCGGCGGAGACACCGTGTAAAAGCAATGGTTTGAAAAATGCCTGGGGCATACGAGAGAGAGAAAGAGAGAGAGAGAGAAAGAGAGAGATACTTTACTCATCTCAGAGGGGTCCTAGAAGAACAGAGATCACTGGAAGAAGACTCGTCCAGAAATAAAGGAGCCAGCAGGAGCCATTCCCCTCCTCTACCCCCCAGCATAAGTATATGGCCACCTTGGGACTTCTGTCCCAGGAGTGGGCTAGGGGCTAGGGGCAGACAGCTGGTCGGCCTGCAGGCCCGCCCACCAATGGAAGCTTCTTAGGGGACAACACAGGGAAAGCGCACTACAGTTAGATGCTACCGCACCTCGTAGACGCCTGATCTGACTCCACGCAAGCCCGGGTAGCCCTGCCCTGGCCCGCTAACAGTCCAGAGACCAAACACTTGCCCACAGCTGGCAAAGAGAGCTACTGCAGATGATGGCACTGAAGGAAAGAGCAGTCCAGCTACCAACAGCAGGGCATAGGCGACACACATAGGAGATGCCTCGGAAATGCCAGGTTCCGGTGTAGAGGGGAGACTGCACCACAGGATGCCTCAGGACCTCCTCCTCATAAGGTCACTACTTTCTGAAGCCGGACATAGAGCTGACTTTCTAACGCCCAGAAACAAAGAGGGCCACACAAAATGAGACAGGGGAATATTCCCCCAAGTAAAAGAACAGGACCCACCCAGAGCAAGAGACCTAAACAAAACAGGAGTAATCTGTCTGATGAAGAAATCAGTGATCATAAAGAAACTGGAGTTGAGAAGAAAGTGGAGAACATCAGTGAGACCCTTAAAAAAGAGAGTAAGAACCCATCAGAGATGAAGAACACAGGAAATGAAATTAAAAATATACTAGATGGAATAAATAGTAGGTAGAAGAGGCAGAAAAATGAATCTGTGACCTGGAAGACAGAGTAATCAAGCTGAGGCAGTGAAAGGGGGAAAAAAAAAATAGGCAAAGGGGTGCCTGGGTGGCCCACTTAGTTCTAAGTGTGTGGCTCTTGATTTTGGCTCAGGTCTGGATCTCAGGGTCCTGAGATCAAGCCCAGTGTAGGGCTCTGCACTTAGTGCGTGTGTATATGGAGCAGTGAGGGGGGAGGGGCTTCCTCCTCACCTTACCTCTACCCCTCCCCCTACTCACATTCTACCACTTAAAATAAATAAATAAATAAATCTTAAAGAGAAAAAACAAACAAACAAACAAAAAACAGCCAACATCACACTCAATTGTGAAATACTGAGAGCTTTTTCCCTAAGGTCAGGATCAAGACAAGGATGCCTACTCTCACCACTTTCATTCAACATACTGTCAGAAGCCCTAGCCATGGCAATCAGAAAAGAAAAAGGAGTAAAAGGCATCCAAATTGATGAGGAGATGCTAAAGCTTTTGCTGTTTGCAGATTACATGATACTATATGTAGAAAACCCTGAAGACTACAAAAAAATTACTAGAACTGACAAAAGAGGGACACCTCAATAGCTCAGTCGGTTAAGCATCTGCCTTCAGCTCAGGTCATGATTGAGAACAGAGTCCTAGTATCCAGCACCATGTTGGGCTCCCTGCTCAGTGGGGAGTCTAATCCTTCCCCTGCCTCTCCCGCTACTGGTACTCTGTCTCTCTATCTCTCTCTCAAATAAATAAAATCTTAAAAAACAAAAACAAATGAATTCAGTAAGGTCACAGGATACAAAGTCAATGTACAGAAATCCACTGCATTTCTATACACTAATAATGAAGGAGCAGAAAGAGAAAACGGTGGTGAGGCTGCGGAGAAAAGGAACCCTCATGCAATGCTGGGAATGCACAATGGTGCAGCCAGTGTGGAAAATAGGATGGAGGTTCCTCAAGAAATTAAAAATCGAACTACCCTATGATCCAGTAATCCCACTACTGGATATTTACCTAAAGAATATGACAATACCAAGTCAAAAGGATATACGAACCTCTATGTTCACTGCAGCATTATTTGCAACAGCCAAATTATGGAAGCAGCCCAAGTGTCCCCTGACAGATGGATAAAGAAGATGTGGTGTGTGTGTGTGTGTATATATATATATATAATGGAATGTTACTCTGCCAGAAGAAAGAATGAAGTCTTGCCATTTCCAGCAACTTCTACAGATCCAGAGAGTAAACTGCTAGATGAAATAAGTCAATTAGAGAAAGACAAGTAACTCACATGTAGAATTCAAGAAACAAACAAAGCAAAAAAAAAAAAAAAAAAAGAGAGAGAGAGTGACAAACCAAACCCCAAACTCTTAACTACTGAGAACACACTGATGGTTACCAGACGGGAGGTGGGTGGGGGGATGGGTGAAATGTGTGATGGGGGATGGGTGAAATGTCATGATGAGCCCCAGATGACACACGGAAATGCTGAATCACCATATCGTCCACCTGAAACTAACAGAACACTGTATGTAGGCTAACTCTACTGGAATTAAAATTTAAAAAAGAAATAACGTGTGAGTGGTTGATGCGTATAGATATTAGAGTAGAATGTTTAGAAGAGCTACTCTCAGGAGAGGAGTAGACTCTTCAGCGGCAACACGATTAGCGAGGAGCCAAGAGGACTTGGTGGAGACCGATCTCTGAAGAGCTGAGGTGGCATGGTTTTCTAACTTTATAGAACAATCTAAGACTAGGAACAGAAACAGCAAGTACTGGGAACTTCTGCCCACTGGTATTTTACCCAGTAATTATAGAACTGACCTGATATCTAGGGACTGCCCGAGTATACACAGTCTAGCAAAACATAAGGAATTCTAGGATGTGAAGTAGCACAGAGCAGATAGCTCCAGCTGAGGGAACCACCCCGCCCTTTTGTTCTGGAAAAAAAATCACCAAGGTCAATGAAAATCTAACTATACAATCAGACAGAAGAGGTAGCAGAGTATCAAAGCTGGGCAAAAATTAATTCTAATCCTTCCGTGGATTTCTGAGCCATTTATTGGGTGATTGAATGGTTCGACAGGTCTGAAGCACAGACAATGTATCCGGCACTTTCCTCAGCTCTGGAGATGGAAAAATCTCAGATGAGCGGGGAGATAAGGCAGAGAAATCTGAAGCAACTTAATGAGGGTCCCACAAGAAACTTATGGTAAAACCTCCTGAGGCCCAGTCTATGCTTTTTGCCTTCTGTCCAATTTCTTACATTTCTCTCTAACCAAGTGCTAATTTATTTTTTCCAAATCTGGATGAATTTCTTTGAAAGTCCTTGTATCTTCTGGCATTTTCTAATTTGTTCTGATTTTATAGGTTGCTTCACTTAATCAAAATCCTGTTTCTCTGACTATAAAATGATAATATAGCTGTAACCTGCACTTGCTTATACATGATAATAAGCATTACAGAGACAGAGTCACCTGAGTTCCTTGGAGAAAGGCACTATGGAGACAAAGGCAGATATTCAATATTGCAAATAATCTCATCTTCTCTTACTATCAAATGTTCATTTAAATTGCATGAAACAGAAAAAAGTGGCTTCTTTAAAATTCCATTGTAGAAAGATATCCATTCTGATCTAGCTGTGTCATAAAAGTAAGAGTGGGAAACACCATTCTTTGTACTTGGAACAAACAGAAAATGGCTAGTTTCATTTCACTAACAGGCAACTCAGGGGAGCTGGCTTTATTAGCAGTACAGGAAGAAGACCTCTTCATAGGAAAATAGTTAACACTATTTTGTAGTTCTCAGAGAGGGAGAAAAACCATGAGACCCATAACTACAGGAAACAAAGAGTTGCTGGAGGGGGATGCCCTTGGGGGATGGCGTAACTCGATGACAGGCATTAAGGCAGGCACATGATGTGATGAGCACTAGGTGTTATACACAACTGATAAATTATTGAACACTACATGGGATCCTAATGATGTACTATAAGTTGGCTAACTGAACTTAAATAAATGAAAGAAAACAGTAACTTTGTTTTGTTATACATGATGGATTCTTTGGAAAGTAGGTGTGCCCTGCCCAGTGCAAGTTAATCCATTTTTTTCCACCCTGGTGGTGCTGAATTGTTTTGTTGTCAGCTTGGCTGCCCTGGGAACTGCATTTTCCAGAACTCACTTTGCTATAAGGTTCTGGGTCAGGCAGATGAAGTTGCAAGAATTAGGTGAGGAGGAAGTACAGCTACGACTGTTAGCCTTTGACGTTGGTGGCTGGCTGCAGGTGATGAGAGACCGAGATGTGCTGGCAGGTTCCAGTCTGCCCAGATTATTTTCTTAGCTGCCACCCCTGCCGTGGCAGGCAGAGTTCTAAGAAAGCCCCAAGCTTCTGGCTCCCTGATGTACTCCCCTTGTGTAAGACCTGCCACTGGACGGCTGGAGGGAGGATGCGGACCGTGAATAAGATAGGCTACCACTCCCACAGTGAGGTTACCAATCAGCTGACTTTGAGTTAATCAAAAGCAAGCTTCTCTAAGATGGGCCTGACCTAATCTTCCAGAGCCTTTATTTTTATTTTTTTAATTTATTTAAAAAAAATTTTTTTTTTAATTTATTTGACAGACAGATCACAAGTAGGCAGAGAGGAAGGCAGAGAGAGAGGAAGGAAAGCAGGCTCCCTGCTGAGCAGAGAGCCCAATGTGGGGCTTGATCCCAGGGTCCTGGAATCATGACCTGAGCCGAAAGCAGAGGCTTTAACCCACTAAGCCACCCAGGCACCCCCTTCCAGAGCCTTTAAAAGAAGGTCAAGGTCAAGTGTCAGAGAGGTTCATTCCTACTGGCCTTGAAAACAAGGCTTCCCTGATATCTACATCATCAGAGAAAAGAATTCTGCCAATGACCACATGAGCTTGGAAGAGACCCCAAGCCTCAGATGAGACCCCAGCCCTTGATGACAGCATGGTGACAGCCTTGTTAGACCCTAAGAGGAGGAGCAGGCTAACCTGTGTCCAGGATCCTGACCCACAGAAAACTGTGAGATAATAAATACATATTGTCTTAAACTGGTAAATTCGTGGTAATTTGTTACATACTAACATAACTAATATATCCATTGTGATAATGTGTTACATACTAACATAAGCAGATAACTAATATATCTGTTCACCAAAAGAAACCCCAGGTGCACCCTATCCAATGCCTTGCTGAAAATTCAAAGGCAGCAGCCATGAAGAGCAAAGACATTTATAGACTTCATCAGCCTTTCTTGATGGTCTTACTCTAACAGCTAGACATGCCAGCTTCAATATTCCCCTACAAGTTCTAACTCCCCAGCTCCTTTTGTAATTGTGTAGCATCTAATTTGTATAATAACTTTCTCACTTTGTGACACTCATAGTGGCCCTGCTTCCCTGAATGAACCATGACTGATACGGTGACGGGTCCCAGAAGTGGCACTAAGACAACAGAATCTTTAGAATGGAGATCTGGAATTGGCTTTAACATCTAATTAGACTTATGGACATTAATGACCTTGTCACCAGTGTTAGCACACTGGTAGTCCAAGGAATTCCAATCGACAACCCAAGTGACAATATAGAAAACTAAACTGTCACCTCTAGACATCTATATTCAAGCACCCATACAAGGCAGTGTTTGGAGGACCAAGTGGTTGCTGCTCTAAACATTTTTAGTTAAAATAAGGCATATGGACATTACTTGGCCAATTATAAATGCATTAGAGCACTCAGAGAAATACAATTATGATCTTGTGGCTTTAAATTCCCACTGCAAGGTCCAGTAAAAAATCAGAAAGCTTTAGTAACTGCCCTAAAAGAAAACCTTATCTCCTATAACTATAGACACAAGATTTCTGAAAATCAAACCAAAGTCTAATCCTGTGGGTGACTTAAGTACAATACAGATGCAATCCACAATTGCACAGGGCTTTTTGTTGTTGTTGTTGTTTTAATGTTATAGTGAGGGTATTGATGGAGAGGGAGAAGGATGTTGGAAGTCTGGATGGAGGGACTTAATGGGCAGAGTCTAATGAAACTGAGCACATCACACCCTGAAAATTCTGCTGAGCTCCCTTTTCCAACAGCAGCAGACTTTACACCCTTATATGAGTAACATCTCTCCATGGCTGAAGAATGTGCATTTACTTCCCATGAAGTAGTTACCTACAGGGGATTGCTGGTCCTCCTCAGGACCTTCTCCCACCACCTACCATTGTTTCCAGGCCCAAGTCCTGGCATATCCTATAGGGTCAGATGCAAACTACAACCCATGGAAAGGAGCCCTATACACATAAAAAGAAATGTGAGATTTTTCCAATTCCAATTTGGTTAGAGTCAAAGCAGTAATCAGAACGGTTGAAAGCACAAAGATCGCTGATGTTGGCTAATTGAGCATATTGTCCTTGGGACTAAAAGATCAGAAAATTAGAGTTTTGACTTTTATAAGTGAAAAAAGGTTCTAGATCAGATGAAATCTGTCTTGAATTGTCAAAATGCAGCCCCCAACTTGACCTGAGCCAGCTTACAGACCTAGTCACTTGGGTAAAGTGGAATCTGAGTCCCCTTGAGAAAGGAATCTGTGCATGCTAAAACTGCATGCCTCGAATCCTTCTCCTGCTCTTCTCCAGTGTGACCAGTGACCATTTAGGGAGTTGGCTTGGTCAGAGAGGAATGTTATGCTGGCCTTTCAAGAATTATTACACAACAGCTCTGAACTGACACTAATTTCTGGTGACTTAAAATGTTACTGTGATCTACCATTCAGAGTAGGGGCTTACGGAGGCCCCGTGATTATGAAGTTTTGTCCCAGGTCTACCTCACAGCAGGCACACTGGGCCCCCACACTCAATCTGTGCTTATCTCCTCTGTTCCATAATCTAAAATTAATAAACATCTCAGAAACTGGCAGATTCCCACATTGGTTTCCACACAGATAATGTGATGCCTTTTCTTGTTGAAAAGGTCACATGGAAGCCACCAGAACTGAGTCTACTTACTAAAATAAGAAATCAAAATGATGCTATGTTCTTGGAGAGATTACAAATATTCAAAGCCTCAGAAAATACAAGAGTTGTGATTCTTACCACATACCTATTCCACCTTCCAAAGAAGACAGAAGAATCTTCTGCAAATATCAGGGGATTATTGTAAATGGTAAGAACTTTAATTACAGCTGATGGTCTAAGTCAACTGGCACCTGGTACCTAGCTATCATTCTGCTGAATGATTCTCCTCCATATACCTAACAGTGCGGACCACCGAAAACAATTTACTTTCATCGGGCAAGGTCAGCCCCATTCATTGTCTTACCTGAGGGTTCTAGTCAACTCTTACTTGCTAATTCAGAGTCTAGTCTGCAGGGTCCATGATTGCTTCTCCTGGACACTGATTACTGTGTCAACGATAGCACAGAACGCTGCTTCTAACAGAAATCTGACCAGTGCAATGTGAGCTTCGCACTCAGTTTACTGGTGTTACCATGTCCCTTAACACCCTGCAATAGCTGAATTGTAGAATGCACTTATGAAGACCCAGTGTCCTAGTTGGGTAGCAACATTTTGCAAGGTTGGGCTGACGGCCTCAAAGACACAGTAACTACAACCAACATACAATGCTATCTTTCCTTCGAAGATCAGAAATTCAAGAGGTGGAAATGGGAGTGGTCACTCTCATTATTTCTCCTAGTCATTACCTAGCGAATTCTTCCCCAACCTTGTAACATTGCCCTCTTGTTTATTTATAGGTCTTCATTCCCAAGAGAAAGAAGCTTCCTCTGTGGATAGTAATTATGCCATTAAAATAAAAGTTGAGGGCACCTGGGCGGCTCAGTGGGTTAAAGCCTCTGCCTTCGTCTCGGGTCATGATTCCGGGATCCTGGGATTGAGCCCACATCAGGCTCTCTGCTCAGTGGGGAGCCTGCTTCCCCCTCCCTCTCTCTCTACCTGCCTCTCTGCCTACTTGTGATATCTGTCAAATAAATAAATAAAATCTTTAAAAAATAAAAAAATAAAAGTTGAAAGTGCCATGTGGTCACTTAGATCTACGTGAGTCAGTGAAACAATGGGTAAAGATAGGATTACTCTACTTCTGGGTGATTAATCCTATTTTTTTTTTCCCTGACAGACAGAAATTAAATTGCATCTATACAGTAAGAACAGGGAGGGTCATGTCTAGAATGCAGGAGATCCTCTGGTGCATCTCTTAGCTGTCCCATGGCCTGTGGTCAAAGTTAATGGAAAACCACAACAACCCTATATAGAAATGAAGGTTTTGATCACTTTTGTAAACAAGGAACCATGACAAGCTGAAATGCTTGGTGTGAGCAAAAGGAGTATCAAACATGTATTAGAAAGAAGTTGTATAAAAAATGAAAAATTTAAAAAAATTAAAAATAAAAATAAATAAATAAAAATAAATAAATAAAAAAGAAAGAAGTCATAATGCCAGCTATGATCTTCTGAATAATTGCAGAAAAGCTAGGAAAGAGTAGGTCTTCCTTATTTTGATATGAATATGTTTGCATAGCATGTTAATTCTCTTTGTTTTTAATTCCTTTGTTCTCTTTTTCCCATTCTGTAAGTCAACCTTATAACTCAGTACTTAAGTAACAGGATGTCAAGGGGGAGTGTGACTTCACCAGAAGAGTAATAAATATCATCCAAAAAATGGTTGAAGTGGGAGTTTGTGTGCTCTCCCTTGGAGGGAATGTTAGCATGTCTAAGGTACAAAGAAATGATCAGATCATGTCAGGCAGAGGCCTCATTTTTCTATTGTCCTCATCTGAAGTTAAATATAGGTAAAAGAGGTGTGTTATGTATGCCAGTTTGACAAGGGGTTGACTGGTGGGCTGTTCTATTGTCAACTTGGTTATGCTGAGAACTACATTTTCCAGAATCTCCTTGTCTTTGTAATTCTGGGTTAGAGTTTGTCAAAAATTAAGTTGTCTGAGCTTTGGGACACAGAAGCAGCAACCATCATTCAACCATTCAGCAAAGTCAGAGATGTTGAAGATAGATACAGAGGTCCTAGCAGATCCCGGCTGGGCCAAGCTCTTTCCCACTCAGCACCCAGCTCTCCTTCCCAGCTGCTGGTCCTGCTAACAGCGCCCCAGGCTTCCCACCAGATGCTTTGCTGCACCGTCACAGAGCTGACAGCCATGAACAATCCCTGCCCTCCAGAGACATCTATAAGGGCTCCCATCGCAGACACACAGGAACCTTCCGGATTTCACTGAAATTCTAACTCACTCCCTTGCTCCCAGGATGGTTCGTGGTGCTTCCTCTCTGAGCGCTGAACTCCTCTTTTCAATCCTTTGATTCTCCAGTTCCTCCCTCCAACATAGAAGGTCTAATTCCTGTAACGAATTCCTTACCAGGACACTCAGAATGGCTGCACTTTAGCCTGAACTTGGACTGATACAGGAGCCTAAAAATAGAGGGATCTTCATTCCTTGTGAAAAATCAGCCATCATTTTATAATAAACTAAATACAGAACATCCCTAAATATCAGTGTCAATGCTAAAAACAGACAAGACCCTACAGAGTATCCTCCCCTTAATTCTTTCTAACCTGGCCTGCACAGAAGACATCATTCTCTGAA